>NW_027142357.1:15486445-16948739 GCF_026170545.1 Melanerpes formicivorus | reverse complement strand
ATGATGTCACATAATACTAATAGGGACATAGTTCAAAATAAGAAGCTCACCACAGAATTTCTATTTCACACCCTGAAAAGATAACCATCTGGGTTTAAACAATACTTTCATTTAAAAACAGTTTTGGATATAGATACAGTAATTGGAAATTTTAATTGTAATGCATATTCTTAGCATCATTTATCTCACCTCACCTTCTGAGTTCCATCAAGAAATCTCCCCCTTTTTACCTTTCAGAAATATTTCCATCAATTGGCCAAATGTTTTGTGTTTTACTTTTACCTTTAACTTTTAAACCCCAAGTACACAATACCTTTGCAAAGGGTTATTCCTTCAGTGGACACATATTAGAGACAGGCCTAGGCTGCAAACTTTGCATCTGTACCTTCATTTTACTTATAGATATTGGGAAAATAATCAATAATCTGCTTGATTTGGTGGAAAACTTAATGCCAAGTAAGGAGATAATTAAAATAGTTTTTCTTTCCCTTTCCCTTTCCCTTTCCCTTTCCCTTTCCCTTTCCCTTTCCCTTTCCCTTTCCCTTTCCCTTTCCCTTTCCCTTTCCCTTTCCCTTTCCCTTTCCCTTTCCCTTTCCCTTTCCCTTCTTTCACTTTCCCTTCTTTCCCTTTTTCTTTCTTGCAAGAGATTTCCTGAAGTTTTCCACTCTAGAATATCCAAAATGCAGCTATGAGGTCCATAGCTGACCACGTCCACATGCAAACAAGGCAACGCAGAGAAGTTCGGTGCCTTCGCTACTTCCCTGCAGCTAAGCAGCTACTCTGCTCCTTCTAAAAGCAATCAAAAGGGATTTGGACATTGCTAGCAGACGGGCATAGAGCTGTCATCACAAAATTAAAAGACAGAAAATAAATGTCAAGCAATCTGAGAAAGTCTAGCCTTGAAAACCTCTCAGCTAATTAATTCTGAGGAAAATTTTTGATCAAATCTTATTTTTAATCTTGCTGTCAGTTGGCAGATCTGCTTGCTTTTCTGAAGCAGGTGTTGGCTGATAGCAGTATCTCAGGTTACACATCTCCAAAGACTTCTATTTTTAAAAAGACAAGAGGTCTTTTAAAATTACTGTACAACAAAGAGATTTACATTTATTTGTAAGAATTTGCAAAACGTGTGCACCTATCTGTGTGCCTCTCATGAAAATTGTTTTGATTTATCAGTTAAGCAAACATTTTAATGCTCTTTTGGGAAATAAAAGCCAAACCAAAACTTGCTATAAAGCTTATTCTAGGGGAAAAAAGTGTTTAATAGATGCCAAGTAAAGTATTTTTTTTTTCCTCTTAAACCAAAACTTCTATTTTAGGGGGTTGGGGGGAAATACCAGCTAGCAATCACTTGTTACCTAAAAGAAGGATCATTACTTTTGCTTCTGTGAGAGGAACTGGATATTTATATCTGGAAAATAGCTATTGCAACTACATTCTAAAATGCTTCGTAATGACACAGCAGCAGCACTGCACACTACAGAGTTGTTTCCATGCTAAACATCGCTTTGGACATGCTCAGACTTTACAGGAATGAAAACAAATATACATTTTTCTCTAGAGAACTGTGTTGTGGGAACATTCATGGTACAAATCTGACATAAACTCATACAGTCTGGGAGCCTTCTGGAAACTGACCCTGTATCTTATGTTCAAAACTTATTAATTACAACTTATTGTTTACACATATATAATAGCAAGCTATCTGGTACTGAAATTTTAGTTACAAAAAATCTCCTGGGAATGTGAAACACTTTTGCTGTTCCTTTACCAGGAGGGAGAAATGCAACAAAGCACAGCTAATCCGCATTTTTGAGCTCTTTCAGATGTTGTATTGACTGTTCAGCGTCCATGATGCTTATCCAATCACTATTTTATGTTAAGGGAAGAACAGAACAACAAAGCAAATATATTGCCTAAAATCCAAAGTCAGCAACATTTTACAGCTAAAAATAGAGCCTTTGGAAGACCTTCCCACCAATTTTATACAGAAAACACAGACAACCAAAACAATGTGTAGATTAGTTAGGGCTTTTTTATCACTTAATGAAGACATATTCTTTGTGACTCTGTACCCCTTTTTGAGACTATAAGCAGTACAAAGGGGTTCTATATTGACAGTTAACTTTGTGGGACACAAACATGGTCAACTCCAACATTATTAAAGAAGATTTCACTCCTTAACACTGAAATTGTACTGAAGAGTTAAGATACATCTCCTGTGAGCTAGCTGCATGTCATCTGTAAATATTCCCTGAGACACTGTGAACCATGGATCATTCTGCAGGGGACCAGAAACTTTAATTCATATCTTACAATGTTATTAAGGGTACCTGTCTTTCTAGTCCTTCCCTGTACTTTCTTCCTCTATGAAACCCCCAAGACTAAAATTGTTCCAGTATGTGGGTCAGGGTGGATACAGAACCAGTACAGAAATGATGGCTGACCACAATAACTGGATGTGGACCATACTCGTGCAGTGAACACAGGCTGAGGACTTCAAGGACTCACAGTCTTTTAGTCATTGGTCCCTACCATTATTTCAGCGCCCCCACACCTTGAAGCAACTAGCTGGTGCAGGTCCCCCTGGCTGTAATTCTCCATGACAGAAACTTATAGCACCATATACAAATGCCACAATAGATATTTTTATAATCAGTATAGAAGCCATATTTCTTATATTTTTATTGAGTACTGAATATGACCTTTTCTGCAATCCTTGCTGTCAAACATCAATATGGTTAAAACACCCTTACAACACCTAGTTATCCATCCTCATCACATTTGTTGTGTTACTATGACCTACCTACCCTTTCTGTTAATCTTAGTAAGTTGTTTACTGAATAAACGTAATCCTAAAACACCATAATGTGTATTCTAGTAAGAGATTAAACCTCATTTGTGGTTGTAAATAAAATACACCACCTGAAATGCTATTTCACTGAGTGACTGCTGAAAATCCATTATCTGTAACATGTGCAGCAGGAATTTCACATTCATGCTCATCATAGCATTAGGGGCCTGAGAAGAATCTGTTCAGTTCAGTGACCTATTATCCATGCTATTTGATTAGATGCAGCCAATGCTTTTTTATTTGGATAAAACTCAGCTTAAAACATTTTTAAAATATCTTTGCCCTTTTAAGGAAAATATGAAAGATACATTGTACCACAGTTGTTTATCATCCTAAAATGGTACAGTATGAATCATTAAAGTTGAACAGGAAAAAAAATAAAAATCAGTGCTTTAGGATTGTAAAATAATGGAACTTGAAAAGTACTTTAACATCTGAAATACAAACATTAAAGGCCACATTTTTGAGACACAGTAGCACCTGAAGATACAGAAAGGCACCTTGTAGAATTTCAAATGTTCCTGTATACACATGCAACCCACATTTCTCTTGTTCTGAATGTCATTCTGGACACATCTGCCTGTTTCTGTAAGTTGCGGTCCCCCTGCTCCTTCGTTTCTGACATAATACATCTGTATAAAAATAGCCAATATAGAAAACAGGCCAACCACTTAACATTTTTTTACTCCACAGTTTCTGCAGAAACTCTGACTTGTTTATGAAGTCAGTGGTTTTGCCTGGATCTGAGCAGGCTCAGCCCCGGGCTGCTCTGAAGGAGCTGAGTTATTTGCTAGGTTCCATCCAGCAGTAGCTCTAGCAGCCAGCAATGTTGCAGGTTTCATTGACGAGCTATGGGGTGGGATCACTGCAAACAGTGACTGTTTTGCTGCAATCATATTGGAAGGAGTCAATTCATTCCTCTGCTCTCTCCCACTAAGACTGGTAACACGTACCTACAGAAGGTTCTGCCCCTATGCAATAGACGTGGACTTACTAGTATTTATTAGGCAGAATACGGAACACAGTTTTGCTGGCAGCACGCTATATTGAATACGGATGAACTGCAATATTATCAGTGAAGCTGCCTTCACGGCTGACTCCTTTCCATTTCTTAAGATAAGACCATTCTCAATTAAAAGCTGTTTCTTCAGCTGTCTTTGAGGGGCAGAATCACTTATGCACCCACTAAAATCAAATGGAAATTATGTCTAAAATATTTCTCAGTCAGGCTGTCAAGGACTCCGGTGCTCACAAGAAGTCTCCTGCACTTTGTATTTAGTGCTTTGTGTCAGTATATAATGACAAGATATATACCACTTTGCATGAACTTTCAGCTTTTAAGTCACAGTCCTCTAACTGCACAACCCATGCATGAATTTGTCAGTGGCTGTGAGGGGAGTGTACTCAAGGAGAGATTAAGAAGGGAAGAGGGCAAAACAGGTTGCAAAGGGATTTAAGGGAGAAGAATCTCAACAGGGGTACAGAACCATTGACATTTCTTTAAAATTTCCTTTTAAAATGTTAATAAAGGATATTAAGTACAGAATTGCTCTAAGGAAACAAATAGTAAGAATAATGTAGAAGCTAAATTTCAGGTTTTGGATTAACACGTTATGATTCAACAAAGCCTGTAAAAGCCCATCAACTCCAATCTCTATTCCTTTCCTTTCTCCAGGCCACATAACATAGGACAATTTAATACTCAGGCTAAGAGGCTTAAGTATTGGCTTTTACAGAATCTTACTGCTTTTCTGTCATCAGGGCTACAGCTATGACTACTGCTACTACTGGTGAAGAAATACAACTTCAGATTCTGTAAAGTGCTTTGAAGTACTTAAGCAGGCAACGCAGACAATTGGAAAAAAAAAATCATAAATTTCCTCCAGGGAATGTAACAGAAAATAGCCAACAAAATCAGTAATGGGAAATGTTTTATGAACAGATTAAATGAGATTTGGTGGATAAGATGGAAGAATGGATTGATAAAGGAGAAAGTCAAAAGTGAGAACTATAGTTCTCAGTTCTCTCTATGTTCAGTTAAAATACAATTTCTGATGGAGTCATAGGCAGTACTGGAATTCAATTGTTCTTAATTTTACCCAAAGAGAAGGAAAAAACACATCTTTAAAGAAAAGCAAGTTCAGGCAAGAAAATAGAAAATTAATTGCCTTTACCGATGCTATGCAATGTTTTTTGTAACTAAATTTCAAGGCACTGTTTAGAGAGAGTTCATCACTAACTTCTTCATTATATAGACATGGAAATTAAGACACATGATCACAACAAGTAGATTACAAAAAAAATTTATCCAAGAGATTGCCAACACTGAAGAACAGATTGTGGAACCAGCAGGCAAAGGGATATAAAGAAGAGAGATAGTGCACATGTAAGCCATACTAAGCAGCCCACATGGCTGCCATTCATCTGTTTTCTTCTGTACATATAATGAGCTCTCTTAGAGCAAAAAGTTATCCATACACATTTGTATCTTTTATTGCATGTAATTATTCTCCTTTATTTGATAAAACTGATTTAAATTACTGCTGCACTGACATTATGTTTCTCTGGCCTATTTTTTTCAACTTCATTGGTGAAATGTGTGTCAAGTGACAATTTTGCCTGCTTGCAGTGAATGAAACTGTCAGACACATAGGCCAGTGCATCCATAAGTATGTAACACCATTTCAAATCCCCAAATAGCTGTCAAGTGCACAAAAGATATATTTTCAGTTCAGCAAACTTGCTACCATCACTTCTGCTTTTTGTTTATTATGCAAACCCAACAGCATTCAGTATTTTTGTACAGTTGATAATTGCTAATTATGGAAGGAAAAGTTATCTGATTGTCAACCATGGAATCAAATGAATTGAAAATATTCCATCAAGTATTTAATGAAAGTGTAGGGAAAAGACTGACTAAAAATAACAATGAACATGTTCTTTGTGTTGAGAGATCATTGGCAGAAGTGAATTGCACAAAATTCAGATTCTTATTGCTTAATCATCTCACATTTCATTAGCCACAGCTGCCAATTGTCTTGTACTATGTGAATTGCTTTTCATTTAAAAAAAAAAAAAAAAAAAGCGGGGGGGCTAGGGAGGAAATAATAAATGTTTCTTAGGCTGGAGATTGGTTTCACTAAGATGCAGTGCTGGAATGCAAATATTCATTTCTGAATTAATTCATGACAGAGGGCTTGGCCAACCTGGGCTAATCACACCCCTGGGGTCCTCTAATCCTCTAAAGCTGATTATCTCATGATTGTCACACCCACTGGGAGTTCCCTTTGTCATTAGCAAATTCAAACTGTAGTTAAAAAAAAAAATGAAAAAAGGAAAGAAACAAAAAACAACTTGTTTTGATGCTAAGGTTGGGGAGTGAATAATAGCTCCATCTCTAATCCTTTGGCTGGATGACAGGAGGAAATGCATTCTAGTATGTCTCATTGCTCCCTCAGAATTACTATGATTCAGATAGAACCAATAGCTAGCTAGTCAGGTGGCCAAATTATATACTCATAAAACAGATTTGTCCCTCCAAACTTAAAGAATATACCAGTAATAAGCATATAAAATTATCTTTTTTTTTTTTTTTTTTCTATTCCATCCTCTAATGTGTGTGTTTTGGTGGAAAATTGGCATGAAGTCATGAAGAAATTTATTCAACATAAACTGCAAATATGTTGTACAACACGTGTTTCATGATGCTCTCTTCAAAATCTGTCTTCTACCAAGACAATAGAAGCTGCGGGAGGAACAGATAAATTCAGAGTATGTATGTGAAATAACTGGAAGCAAACAGGTGACATCCGTCCCATGCAGGTAATTCTTTATGCTGTTTACTAGATTATATCACAGAATCATAGAGACATATCAATTTAATAGATTGAATCAATAGAGAACTAAAGCCAAAGTTGAAAGCCCGCTGCTAGGGCTATTACACATGCAAGCCCTGCACATTCAGCCACATCGCCAAGGAATCCTCTGAGATAATTTTCTGTTAACTGTGAAGCTTGTGTGGTACAAACACCATAAAATTTGAATTTGAGTGAAGATGGAAAATCGTGCAGGAAAGCTTGCACTGAGGGTGTGCTTTGAATTATTCATCACAGTTGTTGAACTTGCATTGTTTTTGCTAGCATTTCGCTAGCTGCTGGAATTTGCTTCACACATTAACTGTCTAACCACTGTATTTTAGTGTACCATAGCAACTTCTTGCTTCCTAATCCTGGCACTACTTCTCTGGCATGTGAACAGTTTACATTTTTAATAATGACTCTATATGGGGAAATTTGTAACAATGACTCTGTGAGAACTTTCTTTGGCTTTGTCTGGGTTTTTGTTTGTTTGGGTTGGTTTGGTTTTGGTTTGGTTTGTTTGTTTGTTTTGGGTTTTTTGTTTGTTTGACATTAAAAAAAATGGCAGGTGGACAAACGTGTGTGTGTGTGTGTGTGTGCACATGCAGGTATGGGATGTGCAAGAATAAAAACATCTACTAGATGTTGAAGCTGCTATATGAGAAAATTGCTGGTATTTGTTTAATGTTCTTAGAAACAGTGGCATGACATACTCTCATGACATTTATTTGGAATCCATCCATACCTTTAAGGTTTCACTTAGCTATAGGATGTCCAATCTATATTACAATATGCAGCTTGTCCTGCTCAATGAAATTCATATTGATCTCCTGAAGTTTGTGTCGTCAGGCTTAACACTTCTCCTTGCATTGAGATCCAATACAATGAAAACGTGTAAGGTGATGTGGAATGTACATAACCTCTCTCATAATGTTCCAGCAAAACAAAGAAGTGTGAGACCTGATGTAAAAGTTTAATCATGTGTGGTTTGCCATTAATTTTGCAATATGAAACTTAAGCTACTAAATTTGTGTTCCTTTATGATTGGGTTTTTAATCAGACAAGTTAAAATCTATCACACTTCCCATGTTGAAAAATCTGTTCTCTGACTATCATGAAGTTGGTACTGCACATTTGCTGCTATTTATGTGAATATTTTCAGTAGGAACTGTATTAAATGGTCCTAATTATATATGCATGCTGAGAACTCTCAGCTACACAATGAGAAACGTGTGCTGAGTTTACCTTGATAACAATAGTTCTCTCTCTGTCAAGACAGTTGCAACATATGTATTCTAGGAAATTTTCATTGTAAACAGATAAGATTTTACCAAAGCAAAGAAAAGTAATATAGTAGCAAAATCACAGATTCATTACACTACATGTAGACAAAGATGTTCACACAGACAGAGACATCTTAAAGACACAGATTTTACCAAGACTTTAACTACCTACAATAGTAGCAAGACTTTCCTGGAATCTTTGCATGATTCTGTATGAAATTCTATATAGAAGTGTTGTTTCACATAAAAGGTTCTGGGTGCAGTTCTATGAGAAGCTTTTAACAGTTTTGCCAATCATAGCAAGAGACAGACAAACTGAGTTTATTCTACAAATTAGTCATGTGCATGCATGATAAAAATTATAATCTCAAAACCAATGCTGTCAATCCTTAACATTCACAATGTACATTGTACTCTCATACAGCCCCAGCTCCCTACAGCAAACACTCATGGAAGACTTTAAACAAATTACTCACGTTAAAATCAAAAAACAAGAACTGAATATGCAAGACTTTACAGATATGGACCACTGCTACAGAAAACTTATTTCTTTAAAGCATTTGACAATGACAGTGAAGGTTCTACACTGAAAATGATGGAGAAATCTGAGTTACTAAAACTATTGAGTTAAAAGTCATATATCTCAAGGAAGATATCCAGGTATTCAAACTGATGACTTTTAAGAGGCTGCTTTCCCCCTCAAATTTATAGAGTAAATAAAGCTAAAAAGATGGAATATATAAATTTCTAGGATTGTGTAAGAAACTAGTATAAGAGTGTATGAATAATCAGGAATAACAATAATGTACATTTTACCTTAAGTAGCAGTTTGTTGGTTTTACTTTTAAAAGCAAACTATTTCTTAATTGCATCTGTTAACACAATGTGAAACTCCCAAGGGGAACAAAAACCTCTAAATGTCATATGACAATGAATACACTGAGTTGAAAGAACTGAACTTACAATTGTATTGGTGAACCCAAGAATTCCTGTGTATTTGTCAGTGTTTTAAGTCTTCATCTTTTATTGCAAAAATTGGCATTTTCCTGAGTGCTTTAGAATCTAAATCATGAAACTGTTTTGATCATTAAAGCTTGTAAATCACTTAGGAACTTTTCAAAATATTATGATGAAGCTTACTTTTCTAGAGTATAGATATGTAGAATGTGTGTGTGTGAACCTATCTCCTTCAACATATCATCAGCAAATTGAGCTGTCTTATGAAGCTTTTTACAATGTAGCAACAGTGTAGGAAAGAGAAATAGAACTGCAAAAAACCCTCTCTCATTTCTTTTGAAAGCTTTGTATAAACAAATAATTTATCATTGAGGGAAGAATGAATTTTAATAGACACAACATGTTTGGGCAAAACACTTTTCTTGCACACTACTTTTGGACAAACTTTGCTCAGCAGCATTATAGCACTCAGTGTTGCCTCTTTTGTACCCAAACAAGCGACATGGAATCATCTCTAACAGTTTGTGGGTGAGTTAGACATGATGTTCAGCCATGACATGTTGTATTTCCTCACAATATACCTCATCTAGGAATAAGTCTTGTGATGAAAGTGAAAAGTCAAAACTGTAGCAGACTGCATGAGTTAAATGGAAATTGGGAGGTAAAAATTTCTTCTAAACCTGCAAATGCACTAGTTGTGTTTATTTATATTTATTATGGTAAAACAGAGGCCTTACCAAAAATCAGGCTCACTCTGTGCAAGAAACGTGCTTTCTGACACCAAAGGAGAGGGAGAGCTTGATAGCTTATATTGCGTATTCTATAGACTGTTGTGTGGACCCTATTGGCTTCTATAATATTTTGAAAATGCATTCACAATAATATTCTATTTCCACACTAGCAATGTCAGTGGGAGTCTTGGTAGTATGCTATTTAGGCACATTGAGAAAATAATAGCATTTACAATAGCTGGCAATTTGTTTTCTACTGCCACAATGTCTGCTTTTGTTACAGCCTTTGTAGCTGTTAGAAACTTCTTTCTGCCTGTTCTGTTCATCTTTTCCACTTTTTTATTTTTTTAGTGTGAATCATTTGGGTATGAATTGGAGTGGTTTCACTGCCATAAGTTTTCATTATTAGACGTAATATAAATGATGCAAATGTTTTTCTATGAATAGTCGTACTGCTCATGGGCCTGATTGATGGTCTTACCAGCAGTACTAGCATGCTCTTTCAAAAGTCAGAGAATATTGCCAAATACAAGTAGTGAGTTGTTAGGGGTTTCATAATCTACACCCAAATAGATTTAAAAATCAGATGATTTGTTGTTGTTCGGTATCATTATACTAAAATGTTTGTTCTGTGAAGTATACTTATTCAGTCAGAGAAAGTGATCATGCAAGGCAGTTCAAGCCTTATCCAAACCATCCAGGTGAAGTTCATTAGGAGTACTGGCACAATTTACATAATTCAATGAAAATCCAAAAATTGCAGCCAATCATAAACATATTAAAGACAACTAACAAAATCTGACATGTTAAAAAGCCAGCAAACGTTTTTGTCCAGTAAAATTGTACATTCAAATTCAGTATGATACCCCTGCTAAGGATAGGCCCAAGATCTGTCTTGGTCAGTTCAGAGACTGTTGAATAGTTATATGTTGTACTCTGCAAAGTGTTAGTTACCTGCTGTATCAGGTTTGCACATCATTACATACCTGTTCATGTTTACTCTAAATGTTAAGCTATCTTTAGATACTTCAAACTCCAGTGTAAATACCATCAGATCTGGGAAAATAATATGTGATGCTATAAGAATTCATAATAGGAAACGAGTGAATTTGCAGAAGATGAAAAAGTCCACGTTCAATTATAAAAAGACATGCAAATACTTTAAAGCTGTAGCAAATTGTGTGTTGCACACTGAATTAATTTAGATTACACAGGGAGTAGGAAAATGAAAACATAATAATCTGCTAAGATAAAAATAGAATTCTTGCTTCAGACTTCTGATACTTAGAGAGTAATGTCCCAATGAAGTGTAAATATTCACATAGAGTTACATGCTCATAATATTTTTAAATATGTTAATTAGAAATTAGTTCTGTTTCTTTAAACGTGACAAAAATAGCATTTCCTAATATTTGCTGTCTACCTGTGATCTAGTTCTTACACCTGCCTTACAGTTTCAATTGCCACCTGCTGCATTGCCTCAGACATGTAAATACACAGAAATAAGAAGAATGTGACCTCTAAAGCATCAGCTTTGCCACTTTAACTTACCCAGTAGCCATCCAGCAGATACTGAAAGTTGAAGATTGCACCTTTTTTCCTTTATCACTTGTAACTATTGGAGGGAGCCCAGCCTTGTTTCACGTCTTTGTTTTTTGTATGTTTGTTAAAAGATGAAGGGTAGGGAGGGAAAAAAAAATAGCATTTGTTGTCACATCCAAAATGGAGAAATACAGTCCTAAGCTTCTTTTTGAAAGTCCATTCATATCCCATAGTGAATTGAGCATTGCTCTGATCACCTATCATGCAATGGTAATAGTAATTAACTTTAAATTGCTAAAAACTTCCTTCAGGTTAGTTGGAGCTGTGTTACTATGTAAGTACCCAGCAGTGGTACCCAGTGCTTGGACCCACAGAACTAGTCTCAAACACAGACCTATCAAACTCCATCTGCTGACCTGCAGCTAGTGCCTCAATCCTAAAGGTATGTTTCATTCTGTGGCCTCATCATTTGACTCACCAGAAAATATTTCTACCTGGGTAGGGATGAGTCCATTGAGAAGGGCAACAAAGCTGGTGAAGGGTCTAGAGAACAAGTCTTATGAGGAGCAGCTGAGGGAATTAAGATTCTTTAGTCTGGAGAAGATAGAGGCTGAGCTGAGACTTCATTGTGCTCTACAACTACCTGAAAGAGGTTGTGGTGAGGTAGAGGACAGTTTCTTTGCCCTAGTATCAGGTGATAGGACAAGAGGAAATGACAAAAAAGCACACCACGGAAAGTTTAGACTGGATATTAGGAAAAATTCCTTTATGGAAAGAATGGTCAGGCATTGGAACAGGTTGCCCAGGGAGGTGGTGGAGCCGCTGTCCCTGGAGATATTCAAGAAACATGTGGACATGGCAACTGGGGACATGGTTTAATGGCCATAGTGGAGTTGGGTTGATGGTTGGACTCAGTGATCTTCGAGGTCTTTTCCAGCTGAAATGCTTATATGATTCTGTGAGTCCAGAAGAAAGCACACAAGTATAAGGACAGATTCAGGAAAAGCCTAGTTGGAATTTAGAAGTTGCCTGAGGCAGCACTACAGCACACAGCATTTGGTCCCAAGGCTGGGATCCACACAGTAATCCCAGGCACATGTTTTCAGAAATACCTTCTATGAGCTAGGGTTAATGCACTTAAAAATGCTGTCTTCCTACACTCAAACCAGAAGATACAAACTTATTTAGTAAAAGCTCATTATTAGAGTTTAATTTGTTGTAATTTTTTCTGCCAAATTAGCAATTGATGTAGCTGGAAAGAAATATTTTACAGATCTATAATCAAGCCTAGAAAGCAATTGGAACTTCAATTTCAGTGTCTAACTATTAATGTATTAAATTATCCTGATATATCTTCAGTTGATTATATCAAGCACTCTTCTAGAATTTGAGAGAGTAGTAATAAATTAAATGATAAATTACTATTGATTACTTTTAACTTGTTATCTTCCTCTAGATTTTGATATGGGTATTGCCAACTTATACTGAAACACGATGAACACAGGCAATGGTTTCAAGCAAACACTTTACATCTGCATAACAATTCTGTACCAGGGTTGCATTTTTCTTATGCCCTACTGCTAGGCAATGATGCACTATGGCTGTTCTATGGCACACACGTAATGCACCTGTACATAATAGCAAGTAGCCTTCTGATACAGAAAAGCTGACCAAACTATTTTTGGTCTTCTGTTAAAGAATGTTCAGTGGGAGGTACAGAGGAGGAGTATCATAGTATCAGTCAGGGTTGGAAGGGACCACAAGGACCATCTAGTTCCAACCCCCCTCCCATGGGCAGGGACACCCCACACTAGATCAGGCTGGACAGAGCCTCGTCCAGCCTGGGCTTAAACACCTCCAGGGACAGCACCCCAACCACCTCCCTGGACAACCCATTCCAGTGCTTCATCACTCTCATGGTGAAGAACCTTCTCCTTACATCCAACCTGAATCTCCCCACCTCCAGTTTCATTCCATTCCCCCTAGTCCTATCACTACCTGAGATCCTGAGAAGTCCCTGCCCAGCCTTCCTGTAGGCCCCCTTCAGATACTGGAAGGCCACAATCAGGTCACCTCAGAGCCTTCTCTTCTCCAGACTGAACAGCCCCAACTCCTTCAGTCTGTCCTCATAGGAGAGGTGCTCCAGCCCTCTGATCATCCTTGTGGCCCTTCTCTGGACACGTTCCAGCACCTCCACATCCCTCTTGTAATAGGGGCTCCAGAACTGGAGGCAGTACTCCAGGTGGGGTCTCAGCAGAGCTGAGTAGAGGGGGAGAATCACCTCCCTTGACCTGCTGGCCACACTTCTCCTGATGCAGCCCAGGATCTGATTGGCTTTGCAGGCTGCAAGTGCACATTGAGAGCTCATGTTGAGCTTTTTGTCCACCAGCACCCTCTAGTCTCTCTCCTCTAGGCTGCTTTCCAGCCAGTCACTGCCCAGCCTGGATTTGTGCCTGGGAGCGCCTCGACCCAGATGCAGGACCCTGCACTTGCTCTTGTTGAGTAGAAACTCAGCAGCTCAGTGGGAAGGACAGATGAGGAGTGCATACACAGCTTTTCATCTCTCATTGGCACACCATGCCTCTTTTGAGCAGTAGGCCCTATGAAAGTGTTATCAAATGAATTTCTAAGATAATGCTTTTTGTTTGTTTGTTTGTTTGTTTGCCTAAGGGGCTATTTTTCACCTTTTCTTACGTCCTCTGCACCTTCTGACACCCACATAAAAAGTGAGTGTAAGAGACAGCAAGTATGTTCTTCTCTTCAGGTGAGAGGTGCTTTCTTCAGAGGGGATGTGGTTTCTAGGTTTCTGTTCCATTAAACAAAAAAGAAAAATCACCCACATGAAATAAACAGTGTTTGATCAACATATACATTAAACTGAGCATGCCTAGGTACATGGTTATATACTCACCACAAAAAATTGGAAGGTCTGTGTTTGTCAGCGTTTAAAGATCTTGACATCAGAAATGCCATTGCCAACATATTTTGTAAAATGTGATTCCCAAAAAGTCCTGAAGATACTATTATTGGCATACCAGTCATGGTGGTAACATTGTTCTACAAAAGAAATCCTACTATAATCAGCAATTTTCTAGATATCAAGTACTTTTTATTTCAAAAACATTTTGTATATCTGTGCAAAACTGCTACAAACAGTAGGTTTCTTTAATGCAAAAAAAAATGTTAATATGATAGATCACAGCTTCTATGATACTGAAAAGGTAATATTTACATACATCTCTAATAAATATATAACTTCATATTAATTTGTAGCATAACAAATTCAGTCATTTTACAGCATATAAACATTTATTGGCTTTTACAAAATTCTATTCCCCTCCAGATAACTCACTGCAGTTTTGTCCCTCATTTACAGAAATATCCTTGAATGTGTTTTTAGAGACTTATAGGCCAAAGACAGATGAAGAACAGCTGGGAACTTACTTTTGGAAGTGGCCAGCTACCTGTTTCAGTTTTCTTTAGCAAATTTTACCTGGGAAAGCAATCATAAACTTCGATCCCACAGGCTGGTGGAAAAAATATGTTTACATCGTCCCAGGCTATCCACATAATCAACTTTTAATAGGGAGGAAGAAGCAGATGCAGAATGTTACCCTCCCTTGAGAGACATCTGTCTGGGTTCAGGTGGCCCTGTGCCATCAGAACACATTTGTGCTATAGTGGAGAGCACCTGTAACTGTCACACCAGCAGCAGATACACGGCCCTCCTGTACAGGCTTTATGCTATTCCACTACTCTTGTTGTGGTCCAGACAAAGTTTTGGCCACATGTAATAAGCTGGAGGATGTAGATGTGTGATAAGTGGAAATCAAAATGCAGAGGATTATGAAATAACAGTGAATTAGTTAACCACTTTAAAGGACAGGAAATGCATGTGCTGTGAGCATAGAACATGTAGGATGCAGCTGGATAGGGCAGTCATTCAGTTAAAATGGAAACAGTTTATGAAAGTTGAGTTCTGAAATAAAATCCATGTTGCTGTCATTACAGGAAGCTGCAGTGATATATCTGACAAAAAGGCTAAGCAACAACCAAAATTTGATTTCATGTATATCAGGTCAGATTACACAATGCAAATAAGATTTAGTATATGTTTAGTGTTCATGAATCATTTGTGAACAGATTTTCTTTATTTGTAGGCATACATCAAATTGCTTCTGTGTAAGCATGCCACAATCTTTTGCGTTGTTTGTGAATCACTCACATTGACTACTCATAGCATGCAATTGATCACTTGGCTCAAAAGCCAAAATTTCCCCGCTTGAAGGATGCATTAGAATGTACAAACAAAACAGAGATGAAATAGCAAAAAAAATACACTTTCAATAGGCATGTCTGGATGAATACTTGTGTCTTCTGAAATTTGTGAAATATAAGTTAAATATTGGGAAACTCTTCAAATAGGAAGGCTGACCAAAAATAATGAAAGTGAATACACTACAGTGCTCATTGATTAAGTCAATAATTAAGAACTCAAGGGTTTCTTAGCTCTAATTGTAAGAATTTAAAAGAAAAATAATGTGGAAGTATTAAAATTTCCCCAAAGCAAGGAAAAAATATCATTGAATGTAACGAGCCTTTTGATTTAAAAAATAACTGAAGTATTAGTTAATTTCATGGTAGATACAACATAATAAAAGAGCTTTGTGGAAAAAAGATTTTGAAAATACAAGATAGCAGAATATAACTCTGAAGAACTTAGGCAAATCAAGAGAAAACTAACTTCACTGCAAACAAATAATTTAAGATCCATAGCCTAAATGATACACTTCACAGAAATGAAGGTATAACCATCATCTTTTATGAAAATGACCAACCTACTACAGAGAACAGAGAAAGGTTACAGAAAAACAACTAAACAATCATCTAAGAAAACATAAAAGCAATTTCCTGAGCACAAGGAACTTTATACAAACCACAACCTACTGATAACCCAGGAAATGTTTAATTTGGAGAAAGCGTTTAAGAAAAATCTAAAGAGTAAGTGTCAAAAATCACCATAGAAGAAGTTTAATCTTTTCCAGACAGAAAACCTTCCTTCCTCCCTCCATCAGTTCTTGGTCACAAAGTTGTAACACCTTAATGATCTTAATCATCAATCAATCTTGATGATTATATGGAATCTTAACTTGAAATCCATGAAAATTAAAACAATTATTCTACATTCCAGTACTGCTATTTTGGCAGTGCATGACCATCAGCTTCAGAAACCATGTGAAATTGTTCTGGACAGAAGCAGAAAAATTTTAAGCTAAACAACAAATTGTTAAACAAAAACATTGAGAAAAATAGTGGAGTGATTTTTACTGTGAAATTAAAAGAATGGCAATATTTAAAAAGTCTAATCACTCAGAAGCACATTTGTGAGAAGGTGCCCTACAGAAGAGAATTAAGTATCTCTTGGTTAATGTCTGAAATATTGCAAGAGAAAATAAATTTATCTAATTCAGTACTTGTTAACTTCTTCAGTGACAAGTAGACTCAAAGAGCCTATCAATAACACTATATTCCGACTGCTTGTTTTCAGTACAGAAAAAGGTATTTCCCTTTATCAAAGAGCTTTATGAATTTGTGTAAGTCAGTAAGTGATTACATCAACAGTTATTGCCATATTTTTCTTCTTTTCAGCTTTACTCTTATATGGGTGAAACACTGAGTATAAAAGAGTGGGAAAAGTAGCCTTGCTCACAAAATGCTGTATTCTAAGGTCTACAACAGCAAAAATCAAGACTGCAACAGCTGCATTGAATAATAGCCTTGTGGATGACGAAGTTAGCTCTTTCATAGGGCTTAGGATAAACTTTTTCTGGCCACAGTGGCCTTTTTCCTTTGTAAAGGACATGACCTCAAAGCAATGGTAGATGTTCAAAAGGTTTTTGTGAAGAGCATGAAAAATGTATTAACTTCTCATGTGGTGTGACATCTTACCTGCTGTTATTCATTATTATATCCAGTGACAGGAATAGTAAATGCTACACAAACAAACAAACAGATACTTCAGCTGGAGTTAGTGAAGTACTGTTGTGTTCAGTGATTTGGTCCAATTCTATTCCAGGGGTTTATATAGCCACTATCACACTGGGAGGGATAAGAATCAAAAGAAGAAAAAGATAGCACACAGTATAGAGCTAAAAGACCATTTTGCAAGTGACATTCTAACAGGGAGATGACATAAGACATGCACCATTTAAAGCAACAAAACTATTTAGGGAACACTGTGCACAGATGAGGAAGTACTGAAGTCAGTATGAAACCAGTGCATGTAAAAAGGAACTGCAGATAGAACCTGGCTTTTTTGTTATCTACAAAGCTTAGGTAACCGCTTTGCTTAGATAAAGAAAATGGTTAGCTAAAACTAGGATGCTCTACTCTGGCTTAAAGAAGCCCAAAGTAAAGAGGTTAGTGTCTTCAGATTCTTAAGCTTGTTACCAGCACTGACATTAAAAAAACATTGCACAAATTTGCACAGACTTTTAAAGCACATTTAGGTACTTTTCTATTAATAAGGCACTATTATAACATTGCTATAGCAACCTTGGAGTTATGGTTGAGAGATATTTTGTAAGCCTTTCTACTCAGGTGCTTCTAACTTCTTTTAAAAATGCTTTAAGTGCTTATCAGTTCACCTTAAATATTTCAAGTCTATTAATAACTTAATAGCAAACACTTTAGAAAAGTTTTTTAGAGGGCAAATGTCACGCTTGATGAATCAGCCTGTTTAAACATTATACTTCTTGCATTAAGGTGCATGTTCAGATGAGGCGATATTCAATGAAAAGCAAATGAAAGGCAGAAGATGTTGATATGATGAGCAAGACTGTAAGATTATGCAAAACTAAGTCAACAAATTAAGAATTATTACATTTGCAACACCTGTAATGTTGCCCTGAGAGATTAACATATTAAGCAGTACACCTATTAAACAATAAAAGTAAGCAGCACACACAGCAGCACAAAGCACTATGTAAGCAGAAGTTAAGGTTATTTTGGGAAACAATTTGCCCACTTGCATGTACAAAACATTATCAAACTAAATCCTTAACATAGAATCAGATGTTTACTCTTTGGCAAAATTACAACAGAGATGAGGTGACAGAGGCTGCTGGAGCACTGGAACAGGGTGCCCAGAGAGGCTGTGGTGTCTCCCTCTAGAGAATTTCAAAACCCTTCTGGACACATTCCTGTGCATACCTGTGTTAGCAGGACAGTTGAGCTAGATGACCTCCAGAGGTCTCTTCCAACCCCTAGCATTCTATAATTCTTTGGTTCTATGATTCTGTGAAGGAAAACAAAACAAAACAACAAAACCACCAACTAACCAACAACATAAACCAGTCACTGGGAAGTTTTCCCTTCAATGGGTTGTTTCCATTCAAAAGTAACAAGAGTTTTCACCTACAGAGCTATGTGGAGGGCCAGCTCTGTAGCTCTTCTTGGCCACCAAATGAGGCAGGTCACCTTTGGCTCTCTGCCATTCAATGCCTAGACTGCTCTGGGAGGAAGCTAGACCTGTGTGGGGATTTCCTCTATTCCTCCAACCATGAAATAACCCTCTGGGCAAGGAAGAGTACTCTAGGAAGTTCATTACTTTTCTTTTTTGTAAGTGTCTCCTGAAGACTGTGGGGAAAAAAAATGGACATTCTCACAGTTGACATTTTCATTTCTGTTTAAAAGAGAAAAATGTAAGTTTCTCATAGAAGGTGAAAGTTTCCCTTTTTCATTTTCTCAGTCAATGCCAAATCATGCTGTTCTGGTCACAATAAGACAATTGTGACTGAAATCACAGGAATATATGTCCCTACTCTAAAATAGGATTAAACTATTTCTGCTGGATATTTTCCTCTAACACACTCTCAGAAATCCTCAATGATTCCACAATCTCACACAACAACCTGCCCTATTATTGTACCACACTTAGGACTAGGAAGTTTTTCTTGATGTCTGACATAAATCTCTCTTCCTGCAATTATACTGAATTTATCTCTTGAAGATAATGTACTATGTTCAACAGGAGATGATGTGTGAATGATGATGTGGTGACTTGTGAAGCTACACCATCACTCTTCAATGTGCTATTCTTACAGAACAAGTGATTTACATTTTCACCAAGAATCATTTAGTTGAAAACATCACATTCATCTGGGGGAAATTAAAAAGTCCAAATTTTAATGAAATCTAAATTGCTACTAGTAATTTTATTTTATTTTAAGTTTTACAAAGGATACCACATACATTACTGTATACAATGCATAACAAATAGGCAACTTCATGAAATTCTTTTCATGTTTTTTTTTTTTTTTAATTAGGTTTTCTGTTTGCATATAGGATAAACTAGATCTTGAAGGAAAACCTGCAAGTTTTCATTCTCGCATTTAAAACCTTTTTGCCATATGTGCTGAACAGGCTACAGAAAAGTCCCTTATGGGTATCAGATACATACAAATAAACATTACAGTCCAGAACATTTTCAAATGTCTTTTTGCTAAATTCACATGGCACCAGTTCCTTGATTCCTGCAGCACACACCCGCCAAAGGCACTGCTTTCACAATAGAAAATTATAATTTCCCATTTTAGGTAGATTAAAGATTTTACACTTCCTAAGATTAAAGGGTCCTAAACACAGCTATTTATGGCATAATCAGAGAAAAAATACATATAGAAAAGACCAAGTGAAAGACTCTTCTGTGCTAAGTTTATCAAAATAGCTGAGGTTTTTGTTTTGTTGTGACCACATTTAATTGGTAAAATGCTTTTTGTACAGCTCTTACTTGCTGTATTTTATACCTCTGGAAAATTATTAAACATGTCAAACAATGGATGAGAAATGTAGAGAAGAATACACAAGCCAGCACTGCTCAGTTGTGGCCCAGAAAAGATTTCCAATTTAGGGGACAGAAGAGGATTCAGACTAAAGTAAGTTTTTACATCAGAGACAGTGAGTTAAATTTGCACATCAGTCCTCAAAGAGTAACGAAGGTTTGGTGGGGATAGAAAGGATGTGATCAAAGACATCAATGTAGGATGAATGTAGGACATAGCCATCACAATTTCATTTTTAATAAAGGTATTGAAGTTGCTGTTGTTGAAGGCTTAAATTCATTCATTGTCTCAGAAGTCCAATGGGATGATAATGGCATGCAACACCGTGAATACACTTAAGAAAAATTAGGAAGCTGGAACATCCCAGAAACAGAGCTACATTTCTGCATCAAGGCAATCTGGCAATTTAGTGACACCAAGAGTTGACAAAGCAGGAGAGACAGCTGACACAAGCTGCCGAACAAACCCCACAGCAACAGAACAGCTCCTGGCAAGGAACTTCTATCCAGAGCCAGACCTGTTGCAATGGAATTGCAACTCCATGGAAATCTACCATTCAGACTATGTAAACTGTGCCTGAACTGAATGTTTTGAGTTTTATACCTGTTTCAGATGAGCCTTCTCATTTTTTCCAACAATAACAACGAGTCTAAGTTCTAACAACAGCAGGGCAAGATGACAGGTAGCAACAGCCACTTTGAGATTCTTAACAGTTCTTCTGTGCTGCTCATGGAGGTGCTGAATTGGTGACAGCATCACAGAATCACAGAATCAACCAGGTTGGAAAAGACCTCCAAGATCATCAAGTCAAACCGATCACCCAACCCTATCTTATCAACTAGACCATGGCACTAAGTGCCTCATCCAGTCTTTTCTTAAACACCTCCCTGGGCAGCCCATTCCAATAGCAAATCACTCTTTCTGTGAAGAATTTCTTTCTAAGATCAAGCCTAAACTTCCCCCTGTGCAGCTTGAGACTGTATCGTCTTGTTCTTGTGCTGGTTGCCTGACAGAAGACACCAACCCCCACCTGGCTATTACCTCCTTTCAGGCACTTGTACAGAGCAATAAGGTCTCCTCTGAGCCTCCTCTTCTCCAGGCTAAGCAACCCCAGCTCCCTCAGCCTCTCCTCACAGGGCTTGTGCTCCAGACCCCTCACCAGATTTGTTGCCCTTCTTTGGACATGTTCAAGCAACTCAACATCTTTCTCGAATTGAGAGGCCTAGAACTGGACACAGTACTGAAGGTGTGGCCTAACCAGTGCTGATTACAGGGGCAGAATGACTTCCTTGCTCCTGCTGGCCACACTCTTCCTGATACAGGCCAGGATGCCATTGGCTTTCTTGGCCACCTGGGCACACTGCTGGCTCATGTTCTCCCTACTGTCAACCAGTAACCCCAGGTCCCTCTCTGCCTGGCCCCACTCCAGCCACTCTGACCCCAGCCTGGTGCACTGCATGGGGTTGTTGTGGCCAATGTGTAGAGCCCAGTACTTAGACATGCTAAATCTCGTCATTGGACTCCACCCATCAATCCAGCCTGTCAAGGGCCCTCTGCAGAGCCCTCTTATTCTCTAACAGATTGACACATGCTCCCAACTTGGTGTCATCTACAAACTTACTGATGATGAGACAACGCACCATCAGTACTTCTGTTTCCTGGCTAAAATGAAACACACTAGGGAGTCAGCTCTCACTGTAGCCTACTGGAAACTCCATAAAACTGTGGAATTGTGCTGTGGGTTAATTTTCCAGACTGAAAGTTTCACACAGCTCTTTCCATAGATACAGAATCCTCAAAGGAAAAGCAATCTACTGACCAGGTGGTGAGTGTATATAAACAAAGTGGATATATTTGTACACATCTCTATTAACCACTTATTTAACATTGAATCAAAATACATTGTGTTTTTCCCTACTTAGAATCTAGTCAGG
Source organism: Melanerpes formicivorus (assembly GCF_026170545.1). Lineage (NCBI taxonomy): Eukaryota > Metazoa > Chordata > Aves > Piciformes > Picidae > Melanerpes > Melanerpes formicivorus. The sequence goes on along the minus strand of NW_027142357.1, from coordinate 16,926,738 downwards.
CTTTTTTTCCCATGAAACTGTCTGTGAAATTTTATAGTGTTCAGGAAGTTTTGCAAAGTCAGAGCATAGCTAACAATAAAATTTAGTAACTAGTCATTTACTGTGAAGAAAGTTATATAGAAATATGTTTGCTGTCAAAAGTACTAATGTTCACTTACACAACACATGCTGAAACATGAAAATAGTGCAAGGAAGTTAATGTATTTTTGGTTCTTCTTTTCCTCCACACCTTCAAGTAAGATATATGATATAGCTGTGGGAAACCTATTCATACTTGAAATCAAGTCAAGTTTGAAACATGTTTAACATATTCCAGGTGAGGGAAAAGATAATAAGTAAATAAGGAAAACCATTTATTTACCAAACCCCTGCAGCTACTGTATTATTTATTCCAGTGCAAAATGTCACCAAATAAGAATTGTGACATTCCACACAGGTGTAAATGATTAATTATACACAGGACACAGAATGTACAGCAGACTGCATGGGATGCAAAAATGTTCCCATTTTTCCTCAGATTCATTTTTAACTGTCATCAGATCCACTTAAATAAAATCTCCATATATTTTCATATCCATGGGTTTTGCTTTTTATGTATGTGTATGTGAAATTATCACTCTGTTCTCATTAGTTCTATATAATTCAATGTAATGTAGGGTGAGTTACACAGGGGCATCAGGATTCCTCCAGGAATAATTGCAAAAATTGTATTTAAAAACTAGATTTTTATTTCTTAAAAAAACATCTTTTCTGATGTTGTCTGACCTGATATTTCTAGCCAGGAGTCATTCTCTGCCATTTTTGTAGGACCTGGGCTCACTCATTGCAAGATGAGTCCATTCTACCATCGAACACAGTCACTTCTCATCATTATACACTGCACAGCTACCTTTTCAAATGATTTAGCTATTTTCTGCTTTGATTTCAACCAGGATGCTATTATTTTTCTTTGCTCATTAATTCTTACAAGATGTTTCACACTTTTACGTTCTGCATTTCTGAGAAACGTCTGCAGCAAGAATTCCATAGGACCAAGTTAAGACTGAAATATTCCAAGCATGTGTTAAGGAAGCTTCAACTTCCTATTGCCAAAAGGCAGTGCAACAGAAAGCATGTGTTTTCTTTAATCTTCCTAAAACATACTTAACACAGAGAAATGTTTTTAAACTATGGCAATATTTTTTTTCTAACTATATGCACTGCTTACTAGTGCAATACAATATAATGGTAAAAAACCTGGAGATTATTTTTATTCCAAATATTTATGACCTAAATAATACAAAGATGACAGATTAAGAAACAAATACCAGAAAAGAGTTCTGTGAATTTCAGGATTCATGAGGTCTTGTTTTACATCAGAATTATCATCAACTCACAGAATTGGTTTTGTTGTAAAAGACCGCTAAGGTCATTAAGTTCAGCCATTGAACTAACAACACCATGGCCACTAAACCCCATCCCAAAGTTCTATGTCCACAAGTTGCTTGAACACCTCCAGGGATGATGACTCTACCACCTCCCTGGGCAACCTATTCCAATGTAAAGAATTTTTTTTTAAAGAATTTTTTTTCCTAATATCCAATCTAAACATCTCCTGGCAGATACTTAAAAACCTCAGTAACAGACATACAGATAGTTTGGGAGCTACTGATATGAGAACTCAAAGTTATAATAGATAACTATTGGAAGATAGTAATTGCATTTTCTGAGGAGCTTGGAGGCATATTTTCTAAGGCTGGAGTTGTACATTGTGACTGATTGGCTTCATAACTGAATAATATTAACAGTACACCATGAGTTCACTTGTTATTGGGCAGTAAAAAATATGCACAGGAGAAAGACATTGATGGCTGAAAGTGTTGAGAAAAGCCAAAATCAGGGCTTGTATCTGAAGAGTCCACAGAGGAAATAAATGCAGACTGAAGCTCTAATAATTTAATGTCTAATAGAATGAGAATCTCACAGTTCTCTGCATAGTTTTTCTACTGTCTAGTAAGAATAAGTTCAAAGTGCATTCTTCCTTTTCAGAGGAAAATGAAATAAAGCTTTTCTTCTGTGTGGCCATCTGCTCAATAAAAAGAAACTTTTAATCCTTCTATTCCACTTCCAAGTTTTGCCAAAGGCTTAATACTTTGTTGACACTAAAGGGTAAATATAAGCATTCATACAGTATAATCATGGAGATTCTTTTTCTTCGGGAAGCCAGTCCTAAAACCAGATGAAGGAAGCACTAACAAGGAGTGGTAGCTTTACTGTGGTGAGAGGTGAGGAAACAGGCATTTACATGGGAAGAGCTGATCTAGAATGGAAGGTCAAGTGAGGCAGTGAAATAGGTGGTGAACCTGCCAAAAGGGATGAAAACAAACAAATGGGAGAGAGAAAAATGACACAGAAAATCAGAGGAAAGAGGGAGGGGGAAATGGAGAACTGGAGAATGGATGAGAATATGGAGAGTAAAAACTGGCTGTTTGGGGAGAAAAGATTGACAACTAGTCCCTTTGGACAACACTGTCTCAAATTATTTGCAAGCACAAATTCATTCATGCAGATTATGAAGGGGAAAGCATAGGGCATCTCAGAGGAAATGTAATCCACTCAGTCCTTCCACTTCTCTGAAGAAACAGCATTTGCTCAGTGCTTCCAAGGCAAAGAAGTGAAAACTAGCTTTATATAACAGCTGCAGATGCAGACTGACAAGAAGTCAAAGTAGTTCATTACTCCTTCAAGAGTCTGAAGATTCATAGCTCCTTTGATCCATTAGAAGCTTGTTAGGGGCTGTACCAAGGAGTTTGAAGAAATCTTCTGTGAAGAATATTGGTTGTGAGACCACAGAGGAAAGATCCAAACAATGGAACCTGCAATAGGAAAACAAATCAATGTATTTCAGCTGGCATAAGTGATGGCAGTGATCAGAAACTCTGGATGTTATTGGTAATCTCCAAGATGTAGCATTGAGAACAAAATGTCATATACTGCAACTGCAAGAATGAGAAGTTGTGCAGCGCAAATATTTGAATGAGGCTTGAAGATAAACTTCAGCAAAAGAAGGTTCGTGTCCCAGGACTGCCTTGGCAAAGAGGTCATGGTAAGAGAAGCTACATACCTCTGTTAACAGCTAATGAGTAACTAATAATGAATTACTGTATGTAGCCACTGACACTATAACTGGTTTGGAAAAGTTATAAAAATTGTAATAGTTGTAAAGATTAACATTAACCTTATCTAAAGATGGAAAGGTCTGGTTTTATTTAGCAATTTATTGTGGGGTTAATGTTAATTTAAAAGCTAGAAATGTAACCAGGTGATTTTAATCCATTCCTGGCATTGGCTTAATGAGGGGCAGACTATCTCATCAGCTCTGACACTCTCCTTGCTAATAGGAGTGCCATGGTAGGTGATGCTGAAGATGAGAAGGCAATCTCCTCCATAAATGCTCATGTGCACAATGCTCTTCAGAACCGTGACACTGGTGCAAATCACATCCTGCACAACTGTGAAAAGGCAGACTTCAAGGGAGCAGAATAGGGCTACAGTTTTATTTACATCACCTACCCCTACAGACATGAGACCTCTTCACTTGTCTATTGTGCCTTCTCCAGAAGAAGAGAGGCCTGAGTTTGACCTTCCCTGTGACAGCACCTGTTGAAAAGTCCTTTTTCTTGGTGGCAAGTACATTATATGGAAGGAAGAGGCAAGGTTGGCATCTTATTTTCAGCTCTTTTAAATAAATGATCATTTGCCTTCAAAAGAAAATGTCAGTTTTATTTCCAGAGAACAGTCCCATGAGGAGCCTGAGCGGTGTCTGAAGCTTGGATGTGCTTGATGGGAAAGGAGAGCGTGGTATAAACACAACAGCAGGCAGGAGAGAGCATTAGCAGCACTCCTCTGCTTGAAAATTAGATGTGTCCTACAACAACCCTTCCTTGCTCTCACTTTTGAAGTTGATTGTTTTCCTAGAAACTCTGAGCTGATAGTACTTGGTTTTTAAAATTAATTTGGCTAGAATATAAAGGGGTGGAATAGACAGCTCAGAAGACATGTTTCTCTGTTTCCAATTGGTGGTCTCAACAAGCCCTAACAGTAAGCAATGATTAACACTTCTAGGACCCTGAAATGTAAGTAAGAATAATCCTCATTTTACAGAAGAGGAAACAGACACTGAACAGTTTGGTGACTGCTAGGGTCAGAGTGTAGCAATGCTATCTATCTCATCTGTCAATCTCTGCTGCCCTTTCCCACAGTATATGATCTTCTCTCAAGAATTAATAACAATATTACAACAGGCCATAAGTCTAAATTTGCTCTTTCCTCTCCCCAGACAGGATTTATCTAACTTATTTTCTCACTCCTCATTCTGACCTTTTCTGCTTTCCTTTTCTCCATTGCTGCTTGAAGCTGTGTACATGGTGGGGATAACAGGGCTAAAATAACATTTTATACTTTACCCTGAAGGCTGTGAAAGTTGTGATTATTCTTGGCTGTTTCAGCAAGGGGTTCAAAAGTCTTCTACATTCTATACTGTTGTGAGACTTACCCATAAGGTTAGGAGAAACATTGTTCCTAAAATAAAGTAGATGGCAGGAGTGAACATTGTCTCAAAACAAGTTACTCAGGTAGTGACTTGGAAAACAAATCTTTTAAATAATGATATTCTGAAACTGACCCAAATTTTGTGGAGGGTCAGCCTACAGTGGGAAGCAAACCCCTTAGGTTTCAGGCAGCAGGATAACTATTAGTGAACAGTATACCTGAAGACAGAATAGAAATATCTCCTCTCTAGTGCTTGGTGGAAAGACTATTTATTTGATTGTTGGAAATTCTGTTGTATGTGGAAATGTCAGGAAAAGTGATCTGACTTGAGCACACCACTGAACAAAATTCCTTTGCTTCTTCAGATATGCTCTTGACTGTTTCGCAGCTCCTTTGCCCGGCACTGAAACATCCTGCAGCAGAGGTGCCAGGCATCATCCAAAATCACAAGCAAGCACATTGTAAGTTTCTAGGGAGTGCCTTTTTCCAGAAACCTGCCAATGTCTTTCCAAGATATTAAATTCTGTGCCTGCTGCACGATTACTGTCTGCCAAAGCTGGCTGACCTGTTCCATTAAGTTCACGTCTTACAGTACAGGCTTTCTGTAGTTCACTGTGTTTGGACAGTGCGAGAAATTAATCCACAGCCTCAAGATGATATGAAGAGCCAAATTTCAGACTGAAAACCTCAGTGACAGAGTTTATTGGCAAATTTGTCTGCAAGTTACATGACCTCCAAACTATGTCACTAATTGGATTTGCTTTATTCCAATCATATCTGACAACAATGGTAAGAAAATGGAAGAAAAAAAATGGAATAAATATTTTTGCAAGTGGTTTTTACCTGCCTGAGGCCTCACATTTTCAGTAAAAATAAATAACAATATTTTTCTGTAGTGGATGCTTTAAGGTACCCAAGCTGAAAGATTTTCAGTTTGAGGGCACACCCATTGACTAGGTGAGCTACTTGTATTGTTCAGACCACATCTATGTTTGTAATTGAGTTTTTCACATGAGCAACATACACCATGGTGGTTACCTGAATGACAACTGTGTGACTGATTGGAGAGACAATTTGGGAATGCCCAAGTACAGTCTGTCTTAGCAAATGAGCTTCTCCAGCATGTAAAACCTGAAAGCACCAATCCAGGGAACCCTCTTTCTCTTCAAACCAGATTTGAGAGCTGGCTTGAAGGTAAATATAGTCACATGATACTCCTACCATTTTAGCATTTGTGGCTAAATAGTACATCATATCTTATTTCCTTGCTATTTTGAACAGCCCAGTGGACTGACTTTGGCTAGCTGGCACCAACTGATCTGGTTTTGGTAATGAAGGTCAGGGTAGAGCAGTAAATCAGCTTGGAGGTAAAAATTCAGCAAAGTACAAAAACAAACAGATATAATCAATTCACCTATACTTATTCAAGAGAGTGGTGTATTAATTCACACTTGTAGGTTGTTTTTGCATCAACGTGTAGTAAAAGACAATGCTAATGGAGCTGAATACTATAGAGTAGCAGAAAGCTGCTTTCTCCCACTCATTTCCTCTTTATTTTTTTTTTCATGGGGGCATAATCACAGCTTATCAGCTGTTATCCCTGAGACTGAGCACAAATTCTGAGAATGTAAAAACTAAGTCTGCAGCTTCTTCACTACAAGAAACCTATGAAAAATTACCCATCATTTAATAGATTTTTGTTTGTCCCTGGATTTCATACATTCTGAGTCACTTACCCATGTCACCAAAGTTTAATAGCTATTAATTTGACAAAAAGAATCTTAATGTCACTGTATTTTCTCATGGAAAGAGGTATCAAACAAGTGTTTCAGCCAGAATGATATTAGCACCACATTATTTCAAAGCTAAGTTTGAGAAAGGTAATTGAATGGGAAAAATGTACTCTGGAGAGTTAAAATGCACATGGTAAATTGCTTTGAATATGGTTTAACCGATTTATGACTAATGGAGCCATTTTGGTTTGATCACAGGATGTTAGGGGTTGGAAAGGACCTCTGGAGATCTTTGTGTCCAAACGCTCTGCCAGAGTAAGCTCATATAATCTAGCACAGGTGACATCCAGACAGGTCTTGAAAGTCTCCAGAGAAGGAGACTCCACAACTTCTCTGGGAAGCCTGTTCCAGTGCTCTGTTACCCTTACAGTAAAGAAGTTTTTCCTCATGCTGAGGTGCAACTTCCTGTGCTGTAGTTTACATCCACTGCCCCTTGTCCTGTCACAGGGCACAACTGAGAAGAGTGTTTTGGGGTGTTTGTTTGTTTGTTTAGAATAGAATAGAATAGAATAGAATAGAATAGAATAGAATAGAATTAACCAGGTTGGAAAAGACCTTTGAGATCGAGTCCAACCTAGCATCCAATGCTATCTAATCAACTAAACCATGGCACCCAGTGCCCCACCCAGTCTCTTCCTAAACACCTCCAGTGATGGTGACTCCACCACCCCCCTGGGCAGCCCATTCCAATGGCCAGTCACTCTTTCTATGAAGAACTTCTTCCTAACATCCAACCTAAAACTCCTAAACAGCTTGAGATTGTGTCCTCTTGTTCTGAGGCTGTCCCTTCCTTCTTGACACCCAGCCCTCATATATTTAGATATATTTATTAGATCCCCTCTCATTCTTCTCCTCTCCAGACTAAAAAGCCCAGGTCTCTCAGCCTCTCCTCATAAGGAAGTGTTCCAGTCCCTTAACATCCTTGTAGCTTTCCATTTGACTCTCTCAAGTAGATCCCTGTTACTCTTGAACTGGGGAGTCCAGAATTGGATGTAATATTCCAGGTGGGGCCTCACTAGGGCAAAGTAGAGGGGGAGGAGAACCTCCCTCAATCTGCTGGTCACACTCTTAATACACCTTCTTGGCCACAAGGGTACATTGCTGTTGCATGGATAACTACTTGTCCACCAGGACTCCCAGGTCCTTCTCCACAGAGCTGCTCTCTAGCAGATCACCTCCTAACCTGTACTGGTGCAGCTTATTATTTCTTTCCTGGTGCAGGACTCTGCACTTATCCTTGTTGAATCTCATTAGGTTCCTCTTTGCCCAGCTCTCCAGTTTGTCCAAAATCTCACTGAATGGCCACACAGCCTTCAGGTGTATGAGCCAAGCCTCCCAGCCTCGTACTGTCAGCAAATGTGCTGAGCAGACACTCTGTTCCATCATCGATGTCTTTGATAAAGATGTTGAACAGGACTGGACCCAGCGCTTATCCCTGGGGGACTCCACTAGTTACAGGTCTCCAGGTGGACTTGACACCATTGATCACCACTCTTTGCACTCTATTGTGTAACCAGTTCCTAATCCATCTCACTGTCTGTTCTTCCATCCCACACCTCCCAAGCTTACTCAAAAGGATGTTATGGAGACTGTCAAAAGCCTTGCTCTGAGACAGGAAAGTACCACACCAGTATGTCAGATATCCACAGATTATGGATTAATACAGTCTACTAGTAAGAACATTACTATTTAAATTCACAAACAACCCCACAATAAAGGCCAAAAGTTCATTCTCACACATAGCTGAACCAGGAACAAAAATAAGCAGACCTTAGGAATAATGATCTCCATTTAGCTAATTAATTAAAACAACGTTCGGTAACTTAGGAATAAGAATACTCCTGAGAGATTTTTTCATAGCTTTCAAGATCATGGATACAGTACAAAGTAAAGTAATCTTTTGATGTTAGATGAGTGGAAGCAGCTTCATTGGCATATTCTTTTCTGCTGTTTTGAAGTCAGCACCATGTTCTTATATGTTCTGGCATAGTACAGTCTCCTCTATTTTTATTTAACCGAAAAGCACTCTTAACAACATAGGATGTTAATATTCACATTAAATATTAGTGAGAACATAGAAAAAGATAACTGTTAGAAATTCAAGCATGAATAGGCAATGCTATAGTTAGACCCATCCAAGCACAACTGACATGAATTGAGCTTCTATTTCCTGGTCTTCCTCTCCAGTGTTGTGCAGACCATAGGAGCATCATTTCAGCTTAACTCCACTTGGAAACACTAAAACATTCTAAGCTTAGACTTTAACTGACACTTTCATTGTGCTAACTATATTTCAAACTTTTGCCTCAAGCTCCTGCCCCTCCACACTCTGCCATCCTCATGAATAGCATATTCAGTGATATACAAGTGCAGTCATACAACTCTCCTACCTGAAAAGATAGAGTAGGTTAATTTACATATTTATTAAACGTTGTAAGTAGAAGCACACACTGCAGTGCCACACTGCATTGTGAAGGAGGGCTCCAGTAGCAGCTGGGACTACTGTACTGGAAAACACACAACAGTCAGTCTGTTGACACACATGTGAATAAAGGTAGGGAAATGCCACAATGGGTATTTAAGACAAAACCAACTTGAGAAATAACTGTACTCAGAAGTGCAGCTGTGCTCTGCAGGGGCATAGAGAACATCCTTGATCTCTCATTCTCTGTTGAGATTGCAGTAAAGACAGCACATGTGGCTGGCCGGGAAGGACACTCATCCATCAGATGCTACACAGCCAGCCCAGCAGTAATGAGGGACTCCAGAGGGAGCCTGGTTCAGTTCTTACTTGGAAGGAGGATGTTGCTCAGAAGTATAAAATGGAAATGCTCATTACAAAAAGAATTAAAAGCTGAAAGAAGAGTTTATTGTTGGAACTATGGAACAAGACTACAATCAGACTACTGGTCTCACACCTGCTAATCATAAGTTCTTTCCCATGCAAAGATTTCTGGCTAGCAATCCTAAAAGAGCTGCTTGAAGTCACATCTTGACATCACACATGGGGCTGGTAAAAACGACTGTCACACTATAAGGTGCTCATTTCTAAGTCTACAGGACTTGACCACTCAAATACTTCTGAGAAACCTTTCAAGATGCTCAATGACAAACATAAACCCTTCACCTAACCTGCAGGATTCAACCCATTTTTGCCCAAGTTTTTCCACTGTATCTGTAGGGTCTGACTTTCAGTCTCAGATGGCTTTAGCTACAGCTATTTAAGACAGCACCACCCAGGCTCTTTGCTTGTATGTGACTGCTCCAGCATGGGAGGAACCAGAGCAAATAAGTAGAAGCTTTTCGGGCACAGTTGTCTTCCCCTTTCAGCTGTCCCCACCACTGTGGAGATCCAGTCCTGACACAGGTTTGCTCCTGCTGAAACTGCTATGGGAACAGCTTCCAGTGACCAGGACACAAGAGAGACTGCTAAGAGTTGCAACATCTATTCCTATTGCAGATTCCATCCAGCAAACTCAGGAGTCCAGGCTGTAGCAGGTAGGCCCTGTCCAGTTATTAGCAGCAGTGGTTTGTCGTGATGAAGCCCTGACCTGCCTTTCCTGTCCTTTTGTGGGATGTTAGGGATCCTACAGCAGGAAGGGAGAGGATAAATGCAGACAGCAATACTCCTAGTCAAAAGGCATGATGCCACAAGCTACACCACAGGTGTCTTTGGTAATCCCGATCTTTATATGCTAAAAAGGGTATTGCTTCTTTATTATAGAACAGACCTTATAATAGCAAATATGTATGGGCTTTAACCTCCAATTCAGGTGCTTTGTGATGTGTCACAGGCTTTCCAGGCAGGCAAATGTGACACACTGTGACTCATCACTAAAGGGTGTGAATGCTCTCTGGGATTCATAAAATTTTCTTTAAATGCTGATCAGTTCCTTCTTTTTCAATGAGATATCACAAACCACAATTTGAAGAACCTGCTGGGTGCTGATGTGTCAAACTGCTGATAAGCCACACAAAGATGTTCATGCCAACTGTCACCAGCCCTAACAGTGATGAAGGGAACCTTTTGCTCACCTAACCCTAGGGAAATAGGTTAGCCAGCCTGAAGCAGTAAGGAGCTGTCCAGGTTTTTCTTTGTTTTGATTTGTTTTATTTTGTTTTTAGTAACACAGGCTTGTATCTGTAGAGACAAGTTCTCCCTAATTTATCATTTTAGGGAAGTGATTGTGTCCCAGTATTTGGCACTGGTGAGGCTATGCCTTATATGTTGTGTTCAGTTTTGGGCCCCTCACTAGAAGAAAGACATTGAGTTGCTGGAGCATGACCAGAGAAAGGCAACAAAGCTGGTGAAGTCTTACAAGGAGCAGCTGAAAGAAATGGATTGTTTAGTCAAGGGAAGAGGAGGCTGAGGGGAAACCTCATTGCTCTCTGCAGTTGCCTGAAAGGAGGTCATAGTGAGGTGGGGATTGGTCTCTTCTGCCTAGTATCAGGTGATAGGGTGAGAGGAAAGAGCCAGGGGAGGTTTAGACTGGACATTAGGAAAAAAATATTTAAGGAAAGAGTGGTAAGGCATTGGAACAGGTTGCCCAGGGAGGTAGTGGAGTCACCATCCCCGGAGGTGTTCAAGAAACATGTGGGCATGGCACTTGGGGACATAGTTTAATGGCCATGGTAGTGTTAGGCTGACAGTTGGACTCAATGATCTTAGAGGTCTTTTCCAGCCAAAACAATTCCATGATTCTGTAATTTACACACTATACTGTTGAATATATACCACAAGTTAGTTATAGACCAGTCATTCTCACACTCTGCTACAGGCAAAAGTGTTCCAGTAAGAACATTTTATTCTACTCTAGCCAAGCATTCATAGAATCATGGGATGATTTTGGTTGGAAAAGACTTTTAGGATCATGGAGTCCAACTGTCTAAACAATGTCTTGGTCTGCTTATATGCTACTCATGTACTACTCATCACATCCTAGACGTTATTCCAAAGGACATATATAGGTCTCCTTATGCTCCTTCTGTTCAATGGGACATGTCATGATCCCATACTGAAGTCTGTGTTAAAGCAAGCTGAAACTATCCATATATATATAATGTTTATTCAATTAAATTTCAAGGTTGTTTGCAGATGAATAATCACTGAAATAATGCTGTTTTATAGAGGGAATGAGTCTCTTTATCTTCGAGGAGAGGAGAATGAGGGGTGACCTCATTGATGTTCATGAATATGCAAAGGGTGAGTGTTTGGAGGGCAGAGCCAGGCTCTTCTCAGTGGTGTCCAGTAACAGGTCAAGGGGTAATGGGTGCAAGCTGGAGCATAGGAGGTTCCATGTGAACATAAGGGAAAACCTTTTCACTATGAGGGTCCCAGAGCACTGGAACAGGCTGCCCAGAGAATTTGTGGAGTCTCCTTCCCTGGAGACATTCAAAACCCACCTCTATGTGTTCCTGTGTGACCTACTCTAAGTGATCCTGCTCTGGCAGGGAGTTTGGACCGTATACTTGTTTGAGGTCCCTTCCAACCCCTAACATTCTGTGATTCTGTGTGAAATATGCTTATGAAGTACAAATGACTGCTGTCCAGTAGACAGACCAATCCCATCTGAATTTTCTCTATTCAGTTTATCTCACTTTTCTTACAATTTTTCAAGTAAGATGAAAACTATCTAGGTTAAAAGCTGGCTAATATGAGCTGCTTTCAACAACAAGAAAAATTATGTATTTCTTTAATGTACTGATAGTCATTTGACATGGACAGGCACGGGGATCATTTTTCACTTGAAAAGCCAAATGAACCTAAGCATCGCAATGTAAAAATATTCCTACTTATGGTAGTGATTTTAAGGCACAACAGGATGAGCTCCAATTACTGACTGCAGCAGGTTCCCTGTACTTGCTTCTGTAAGTCACTACAAGTCATTCTGGCCCAAAGCTTTTGCCTAATCTACTTTTCTAGCTTTCTCTGTTAAACTTGCTAATTATCTTGAGGGAAGACACATTGGGTATTTGTACAGGATCCACCTTATGAGGAGCAGTAGTTGGTACTACCACACTAATTACTAATAAAACACAATCTGAATTTTATGCCATATACTTTAAAAGATAAACAAACAAACCCACCACACCCATATTTTATGTCTTTCCTGGTTCTGCAGTTTGTGGCATTATAGTAGAGCTCCAACAGGTGCTTTAACAATACAGCCTGGTATAGAAACACACATAGAGCAGAAAGATACATTGCTATGCTACATTGCATATTTACTGTCAGGAAACAATGATTTTGTGATACAGAAGACGGAGTACATGACTGTAAACATTAGGTAGTATTTTCACTTCATCTGCTCATAATCATGAAAAATGTATGCTGCCCTTATTTTACCATTTCTACATTCTTAAAATGGTAGGGACAAGGAGATCAAGCAAACATTTTTCTGTTCTTCATACTTTTCTTGGGAGAAGCAGAAAATGCCTTTCACCCTAGTTCTGGTACCAAGCTTGACTCGTTTGCCATCACACGATTTCAAGTCAGATGAAGGAAACCGAACTGTGAATTCCTAAACCTAGAAAAATATTTTCAGATGTCTGTGCAGCCCAAAGCAGCTGTGAAACTTCCACATCCTCACAATAACTTCATACGTATGTTTTGACAGAACAGGGACTGAGAGATACTCAAAAAGTCATCAGGCTTCTTAAAAAACCCAAAACATTAACCACCTTTCGATGTTGGCCTTCCTAAAAAGTAAAAACAAACACGAAACCCAACCAAACAACAAAGGCAACTGACTGGGAGGGGCTTGGGGAGGAGAAATGCAGGCCTCACCCATTCCTGAGTGCCCAGGACCATTCAGATAAGTTTGAATGGTCCTTAGGAAGGCTCTGCACCTCACAATAGCAGCTGTACTTTCACAGTTCAAGTACCCAATAAACTGGCAGAGAAAAAGCATTTATGATAGGTGCATCAGTTAAAATTACTCTGATGTCAAATGACAAGGGATATGAAAAGACAGAGAGATTGTGATAGGTAGCTTTGCAATGAAGGCTATTAAAATCAGCATTTCTCTTGCTCCTTCAAACTGTACCATACCTCTCATTGCAGTACTTTTTCTGTGGCTGACAACATAACAAACAAAAAAGGAAAATATAACCTCACAAGAAGAAAGTGCCATCCTTTGAGACCTGATGCCAAATGAAGGAATATTCATTCAAATAAACATCTGTTATATCCACACATCGCTGTAGTAAATCTAATTTAATATGGTACAGAAGGTTGCAAAAAAAAAAAAAAATCTAGGCTTGCTTTTCAATTAGCCTCTGTAAAATGGGTGTATTTTTTTCTTTTCACTTTGTATTCTGAAAGCCTCAGAATGCATACAACATATAGTAGCTGACATGGTGTGCAACCCTTCACCAATCTACTTACTTTCATTCTGTAGATGCACACTCTTCTAGTCCTTTCTTTTTTAATATTTTTATGTCTGTGTTTTCACCTGTAATAAAATAAAAAATTAAATACTCAATCCTGACGTTCAAAGCTCTAGCAACCTCATCTTGAGCATCATCAATATATTGCAGGGGGGGAGGGCTGGGAAAAAAAAAAAAAAAAAAAAAACAGAAAGAAAGAAAGAAAGAAAAAGACTCTCAGTGAGTGCTGACTGATAGATTTTTGATATTGCCATGCCTTCCTTTCACTAATTATGCCCAGATTGCTCATCATGCCGGATACTGTTTATGCTAGGAATTTTCTACAGCATACCTCAGGGGCAAATTGCCTGTAGTGGTGATCTGGGAATTCTCTATAGCCTACTTTAACAAACAAACCTCCATTACTCCTCCACATCACATCATTCAACTCTCTCACCAATCTTCAGCATACTTTTCAACTGAACTAACTTCAGCCACCTAGAGAAGGGTATTCCCTGACACACTGATTGTTTATTCCCTCTAGAGCACAATATACGTTCTCTGACCCCTTGATCCTGCACAAGCTGAGAAAATGCAGTAGTTTTAAATCATTTGACTGTTGATAATGAAAGCCCTTGAGGTAAAAGCCATCAAGGAAACTATCTTCCTGCTGGACAGCAACATTAGCCTGAGATTTCATGTAAATTGCACAAATATTTACAGTAACTGCTAATTCTTTTTCTGCTGAAGCTTGATATCTACAACCTCATCTACTTTTCACAGATAGAATAAGTCTTTTACAAGTGGATTTTATTGCCCATATGATCAGGCTCTAAATTTGGAATATTTACATTATTTCAACTGGTGGACTGCTTTTACCACACAGTATGCACAAAAACCTGTTCAAGTACATACCAGAACAGCACATTCATGATGAGTTGGAAAACAAACTAAATCTCTACCCTGCACGTTCTTCCAGTGTTATCTACTTTGATTGCTATTGATTAACCCCTTTCTTTTGTAAAACATTCAGATTTGGCACATCGGCTGCTCACAGATATCTCCTAATTCTGTTTTTAATCTTGAATATTCCCATTTGGAGCGGTGAGGCTGCAAGGTGGTAGTCCAGTGCCAGCCAGGTTGTGGACCCAGGCTCCTCTCACTGATGTCCAATGATAGGACAAGGAGCAATCAGTGTAAGTACAAGCCGAAGCACAGGAGGTTCCATGTAAACACAAAGAAGAACTTCTTCACTGTGAGGTGACAGAGCACTGGAACAGGGTGTCCAGAGGTTGTGGACTCTCCTGTCGTGGATACATTCAAAATCTGCCTGAATAAGTTTCTGTGTGGCCTATTCTAGGTGATCCTGCTCTTGCAGAGTGTTTGGACTAGACGATCTTTTGGAGTCCCTCCCAACCCCCAATATTCTGTAACTGCATCTCCTCAGCCCCGTGGTGGGCAGAACAGCCATGGCTACCACTGTGCTCCTGGGGGTCCCCCAGAGATACTATGCCAGTTCCCACGTGTAAGGATGGGGCAAGAGTGTTGATTTTGGGCAGGGGTACAGATGAGGGAGGTAATGATGGGGTAAGTAACCAGCAGTTCCATCCCAGTGTTGCCGGCTGGTGTTTGTGCCTACCCTGACACTGGGTGTAACGCATGAGGCGAGGTTTAAGGTACAACGCTGGGGCGGCTCGAGGAGGCCACATTAGCCCCCAGCAGAGTGTAGCCGAGCCGTCGGTGGGTACCAGCTTGACTAATCTGCTGGCGGAGCCTTGCAAGCGTCGGCTGGCCGGAGGCCGAAGGACCGGGGCTCAGCCAGCGGCCGTGGCGCAAGGAGGCCGCGGGCCGGGCCGGCCTGGGCCGAGCCCAGCGGCCGTCGAAGGCCGCCCCCACCGCGCTGCCGCTTTGTCCTTGCTCGGCCCGGAGCACGCGCGCCCCCGGCCACGGCGGGAGAGCGCCTGCGCGCCCCCCGGCCCAGAGTGAGGCGCGCTCCGGCAGCAGCCAGGCGGGAGCGAGCGCCCCCTCTCCCCTCCCCCCACCAACCCCGGCTCGCCAGGAGCTCCGCCAGCGGCGCCGCGGCAGCTGCTGCGGCGGGTGGAGGCGGGAGGCCGGAGGCTGCCGGCGCCCCCTCCTCAGCCGCCGTCGGCGCGTGCCCGTCGCCCCCCGCCCCGGCCCCCCGGCCCGCCGCGGGAGCCCGCGCCGCAGAGCGGGGCCCGCCAGCGCCACCCGCCGGCCGTGGGGCCGTACCGCGCCTCCCCCCGTCTCCCCCTGCTCCGGCTCTCAATGTTCCACACTGCCCGGCCACAGAGCCGCCGCCGCCGCCGTATAGCCCCCCGGCCGCCTCCGTCCCCTTCTCGGGCGCCGCGGGCCCGGCCCGGCCCCCCGCCATCCCGCCCCTCCGACCCAGCAGCGGGACAGGACGCCGGCGAAGGTAAGGGAGAGGCGGGCGAGGCGGCTGCCGCGGCGGCTGGGCGAGCGCGGTGGGGGGAGGCGGGGAGGAGGCGGGGGGGCTGGTAGAGGAGCTTTGTTCTTGTTTTCGGCGCTCTCTGCCTGGCGGCGGCCGGGGGCGCAGAGCCGGCCCGAGTTCACGCCTCACTTGGTGCACACGCACGGTGCGGTGCGGGGCCGGGCGAGCCGCCGCCGCCCGCCGAGCCCAGCCGCGCCGAACCGCGCCGCGCCGGGCTCTCCCCACAAAGCGCGGCCGGGCGGCCGCCTCCAGCCCTGCCGCAGCTCCCCGCCGGGCTCCTCCTCGGCCCCCCCAGCCGCCGGGGCAGCCCCCTCCCCACTTCCCCCCCCAGCCCCGGTCGACGGAAAAATGTCGGTCTGCCTGGTGGAGCTGCGTGGGGAGCGGCGGCGGGGAGAGCTGTGCAGAAGGTGTAGTTTGAATTATGCTTCTTCCCCCTCCGGCAGCTCTGTGGTGGCCGAATGCAGTTCTCGCTGCTGGCCATGTAAATAACCGGGGCTGCTGCTGCTCGAGTTGCTTTAAATGCATCTTGGGGGGTTTCTCTTTTAAAAAAACAACAACAAAAACCCACCTCGTCCCCGTCGTGTCCCCCCCGCCGGCCTAGCCCTTTAAATGCGCAGAGCAAGTGTACATTTCCATCTGAAATCAACCCAAGTGTTACTGGCAAATATATTTTCTCGGAGAAAGGGGGAGGGGGGGGGGAATCTGGTGTTTGGACCCAATAAAATGCTCTGCTCCAGTGTAAATATTTACAGGATATTAGTGACTTCTTAAAAAACATTTTCAGTGAGGTCTGTTATTTACAATGTGTCATAAGTTATTAATGTGCATTGCCTAAGTACCCTGCTAAATCTGTCTCATGCCTTAGAACAAAGTCGACAATTGGCATATTGTTTAAAGTATGAAAAAAATGTAAGTGGGTTTAAAATTTGAAAATATCTATATTTTCAGAAGGGTAGTTTTTGCTTTGTAGCTGTCAAACTGCAGCCCCTGTGGAGGAGACAAAGGAGTATATTTTGGTTAATTTCTTAATGAAATGGAATTGTCACTGATTCAGGTGCTTTCTGGAACTTGGGGAATGGAAAGAGAGTCCTACCTGTTGTATTAACTCTGCCTCTTTTCTTCTCTTTCCCCCAAAAAAGTGCCCCACAATGTCCAGTGATAGGCAGAGGTCAGATGATGAAAGTCCAAGTACCAGCAGCGGTAGTTCAGATGCCGATCAGAGGGATCCACCTGCACCTGAACCTGAAGAGCAAGAAGAGCGAAAACCATCTGCCACTCAGCAGAAGAAGAACACCAAACTATCCAGCAAAACTACTGCTAAGCTGTCTACCAGTGCTAAAAGGTAAAGGGGACATTAAAATGTTCTGTAGTGTCTTGCACAGTCTTTTGAGTCACAGTATTTGCCCTGTATTTTCAAAGGCAGAGGGCTTCTTGTAAAGCTATGTGGAGAAGAATGAAGTACCCACTTTTGTAGTGCAGGAGCCTTCTGGGCAGTATCTTCATTAATCCAAGTCTTAGTTGGGTAGTAATTACCCAGACTTTTGATATGACTTTTGAAGAGCTGCTTGGGAACTCTGTATCTTAAAGGCTGGCTGGGGTCGGGGGGGGAAATTCATATTTACAAAAATGCATGAGAGAGTGTTAGCTTTAGCTCTCTTTTTCAGAGTTAGGTTTCCATGCCAATTGGTATAGGGTGGAGGCTTCCTGGTGTATTTTATTATGATCTGTAGACTGATGACAAGCAACACTCTTTAATTAAAGAAGTCACAAAACACCAGTGGCTTCTGTGGACATTAGGACTAGCTTTTCATGTGAGTTTATGAGACAGCTGTACACGTTCTGCAATTCATTCAGGAAAAGCCCCCTTGGGATCCACAGATTCAAACCATGAGTTTCTACAGGTAGCCTTTACCTTTAAATATCAAAGCTTCAGAAACCTTGTTTGTGTTTCAGAAACTTGTGGGTTTATTTGCATATGAACAGACATGCCCTCTGATAATTTTCTGTGAGTTCAGCTGTGTGAAATAAGCAAACTTTAAATCACTTGATTCCAGTGGTCTTCAGAGATGAAACATAGCTTGCCAGTCCTATCCCTGAAGTTGCTTTTCTTAACATTTACTAATGTCTTATAGCAAGAAAAGCTGTAGAGTAGCTATAGTAGCTTCAAGTTTTGCTTATTCAGCAAGAATACTGTAGTTCTGACTTTTAGGAACACTTTAGTAATTTTGTATTGGACTTCAGTAAATACTTTCTGAAATGTGTTAAAATTGCTGCAGGGTATGACTGGGTGGCTTTGATGACTCGAGTTTGTTAAAGAAACCCTTTGAAATACGGCTGGCTAAAGAAGAATTCTGAAACTGCTGTGTACTCTCTGTAATTTGTTATTACTTCTCCTTAGGAAGCCTGAGATACAGGCCTTTGAGACGAGTTTTCTCCTTTTGCCTTTATTTCACTTAATTGTTGCAAGTCTAATTTCATACATCTCAAAACAGTTCAGTAGTCTGACTGAACTTACTAGTACCAGTTCAAGGGTGTGCAAGCAGTTTCTACTAGCTCATATTGTAATGCTTAATATTCTCTTGAGATTCAGAGTCTTGCTCCTATGGGTCCTATTCTGAAGAGAAGTCTTATTTGATATATTTAAGAGGAATTTGCCATGTGTCTTGAAATTACTTCTCTCACATATCTAAAGAAACTATTAAATTGACAAAAAGATTTTGATATTTCTTTCCTGTATCTTAACACCTTGCAAATGGTTGTAATAGAGCAAAGTTAAGCATAGATTATTTCAAGTTATTTTATCACGTTTTATCATGTAAATATAGATACTGTATAAGGTTGGGGGGAGGAAAGGCAGCAGAAGGTGTGGAGAGAAGCAAAGTTGATCCAGAGAGATTATTCCAGCAACAGAGACAGCCTGGCAGATCTGCAAATCCACTTTTTAAACACACTGCAAAGTACTAGGTAAAATATTATGAAAAGAGCGTGCCTGCTGCCAGCACGTTTCACTTCTTCAGCCTCAGTCACAGGTCTGTAGCGCTGGGTTAAAGTCATTGTCAAATCTGCCTTTGCAGCCCCCTCCCCCCCCTTGCCTCATTTGCATATTAGCTTGAAAAGAAAATCTCTCTGGTAAAAAGTGCTCGGATGTGAAAAAGAGTTACTTTTCTGAATGCTTGTGGGAAATTTCTACCCAGCTCTGTTGTAAGTGTTCTGTTTACATACAGCATGGAGCAGGAAAAAAGCTGCAAAGTTTCTCAGCTGTGGGATTTGGGTTATGCCTCTGAGAACAAAGAGGAAGCAGCCATGTTAGCATTACTGAAGGCAAAGCCAATCTTGCATTTAACTGCATGGTGGTAGAGGGCAGTGTAATTCCCTGATTTATTCTATAGACTATCTCAAATGCTTTGTGTCTGTTCTCATTTCACCAACAGAATCCAGAAGGAGCTAGCTGAAATAACCCTTGATCCTCCTCCTAACTGCAGGTATGTAACGGCTTCCTAAATTGTGGACAGTGATAGGAGATTAATGTGCTCAGGCTAACAAATGGGAAACTTGGTGTTTACGACCAGTGACTGTTAGACAGAAATTGCATACAGCAGATTGAACAAATACAGAGAAACGTTTGATATTGAAGTTTGCTATTTTGTTGATGTGTTGGCAGTGCGGTCATTAGTGATTGATGTACATAGTGAAGTGTATTCAGTTTGGGGTTTGTAGCTGGTCACTGCCTTCATGAAATATTAATTGTATGAACTTCAAAATAAGCTTTCAGTTTAATGTCTGCATGTTGTTTGAACTGGCTTTTTGGATGTCAGGTTTATGGAGTTATCACCTCATTCTGAAGTAAAGAACTGTATGTGGTTTTTATATGCTTTCTCTTCGTATGCTGCTTAATAGTTAGATAAACTGAAGTATTACCTTTAAATTTATGTCTGTTGTCAAAGTTGTAGTCTTTTGATGGAGAATATTTTTAGGGATGTTCCCAACTTGGGAGACACTTCTGTTAGGTTTTAGAAAATTAAATAGTAAGCTTGGAAGATTAAGTGATTTAGTCTTAGATAAAGTGATGATACCTGGAGCACTTGATCTGTAAGAAAGTTAAGTAGCAGCACAGCTAGCTGATTTCTTTACATCTTTTGCATGTTTTATTTTTGTTTGAAAGATGGATAAAAATTCTCATTAGCTGTGATCATCCAGTGTTCAGATTTGCAGTAAAGTTACATTTAAATAATGTGCTTTCATTTGATGCGTCTCAGTAAGATTTCCTACTGCAAGGTATCTTCATATTAATAGCTCATCTGTAACAGCCACCCTTTTACATGTTCACAAAAATGCTGAAAGTGCTTTCTGATTTTTGTGTTGGAATTGTTTGACATTTTGAATAGCTGGAAAGGTTTGGTGCCAGTCTTGCAAATTCAGTAAAATGTGAGTTGATCTCCTGTCATACTAGTTGGTGAGAGCAGGGACTAACCAGAGCTGTGTTTTACTGAATTTGTGATAAAGGTGTCTTACCCTGAGGACTGTACTGCAGATTGCCTATGGCAGTCTGGTGTATTTGCATGCCGGATCAGTGGCTTTCCCTCTGCAATAGAGACAAATGTGTGTTGAATTTGTTGTTGTTATGGGGTTGGTTGGTTGGTTGGTTGGTTTCTGAGGGGACATGTGTGGTTTGGTTTTGTTTTGTAAATAACCGTTTTTAATAAATTCTAATAAATTATTGTGATCTAGTTCTGTGGTGGTCACATACTTGGACCCTCCAAAGGGGCATTGTAAGAGAGAAAGTATCTAAATGAAATAGAACATCCAACACTTTGCCCTACAGTTACCAATAAGGTAATTGTAGCAGTGTCAGGTACAGCAAGTTACAGCTTGGCTTTCAGACAGAGAAGCCTTCCCCCCCTCCCCTCACCCCTCCCTTACCATCTGATGTTTAGCTCTTTGGGAAAACTTGTTCCTCTCATACTCTGCACAAGAGTATTGCAGAGAATTTTTCTTGAGAGCTGGTACTACCAGATGCCCAGGAATGCTGTTGTGAATGATGAACACCCCCCACTGTGTCTAAAATCATTCCAGTTTCTCTCCTACAGAGTGTAGGGGAAAAGATTAATTTTTTTTTTGCCAGTGAGGAAGTCAGTATTTCTGTTCCCCTGACTATTAAGATTAATTTAACCCTTTTACTCAATAGCTACTGTATGCCAAGTGCATTTTTACCTTTTGCAAAGTAAAAAAATATTTGTAAGAGATCCTGGCTTCTGTTGCAGAATTTGGGTGCATGGTTTGAGCAGAGTTTCAGTGCCTGAAGGACTATTGTTACATTGGAATTGACTTGTTAGAAGGAGCCTCTCTAGTATAAGGAGGTAAATGCGGCTCTGTTGTATGTGCAGAGCAGTTGAAGCTTGTAACATGCTTTCTTTTGGGGTGTAGTATCAGGGATCAGGCAACAGACTGGCACAGCAGGCATATGACACCTCTTCCTTGCCTATCATGCAGCAAGTGTCAGAATGCTATTTACTATGCTTCTTGTAAGGGAAAAATAATTAATTAAACCAAAACAAAACAAAAAACCAGACACCACCCCCACTCCACCCCCATTTAAATTCCTGTATAACTTGGCATGTGCTTTAAAAATAAAAAAACCTCATGTCACAACTTTTCCCAAAGAGAATTCTTCATGCAAAGTTGTTTCTTCTCCAGTTCTAGACTTTACGTTATCATTTGCAATCCACATGATAAGCTTTGCAAGAATACAAGTGCCAGCCACTGCTGTTGGACATCCATAGTCTTTCTGGTTACTTAGTTACACAAGCGATAAAAAAACCCAGCAGTTTTGAAAATAGAATAGAGGGACATAGACAACATTAAATGTTACTTTCACAGGATACTGTACCAATACTAAAGAGTATTCTTAACTCTTCTGTATGGTGTTAAACTCTGATGGCTGCTGCCACTTATCACCTGTCAGTTAACTGTATGTGGAGTTGCTGCATCAGAGACATCTGAGGCTGATTTAGCTACTTTAAAATGACACCAATTGCTTGCACTGTGATTCCTATGTAAAGGGGTGTAGGTTTCCCAGCAGTTAAATTTCCCACAGTCAAAGCTATTGCTATAACATCTGTTTCATAAAAATGCAGAGCCCAAGAGAGCCCCATTCCTAGGAGTGCTGAGCAGGCCTGCCTGGGCTGCACGTTAACTTCTATTTTAGGCACTAGGACCGCAGAATGACAGGCACAGTAAAAATGTCTAAATAGCAGTTTTTGACTTGCTTGTCTCAACAGTGGGGACTGATTTCAGATTCTGTTAATCAGACAATGAACTGTTTGGAAAAAATTGTATTTTTGTGTTTGCAAGCAGTGAATATGAACTGCATTGTGGGGTCCCAAGTATAAAACTTGATGTCTTCATGCTGATAGCTTTTTTTTCTTTAACATACAATAGTAATCTGAATTCATGTGTTTTCAGAAAGATAGACTTTTGAAATTAAGAAAATTAGATTTGGTCTTAAACCACTACAGATGCTGAAAGGAAATTAAGAACTGCTTTCTCCTCATGTTTTCTCCTGTCCAACCAAAGAGCCTGAAATGAGTCAGTTACTGTCCAGCATACACCACAGGACAGATAGGTAAACTGAGGACACAGGTATCTGATCCTGTCTTTTCTTGCTTTTTCTGGCTTAACTCAAAGCTCTGCTACTTGGTTCAGTGTGCTGTATTTAATTTCTTTTGTGCTTTTAATAGCATAAAGCAAAGCTGAAAAGGTCTTGGCCCTATTGCTCCTAGGCAGCTCAGTTTCAAACCGTGGCCAAGTGCTTACACATACTTCAAGGTATGGAAGTGTGCCACTGTTCTACATTCTCAGGAAAATGCAGCAGAGCTCTTGCATGCAACATGTAGTAAATCTGGGCTGCAGAGATGCTCTTAAATAGGTTTGACATGTCTGGATAACTATTTTCAGTTCATGGCATAAAACTGTTTAGATCAGGGGTCAACACTCTATATTTAAGGTTATATCTGAGGCTACTGTTCTGACCTGCCCAACATGGAGGCCACAGCTCAGGTGGAGCAGGGCACAGCCAACTCTGACACTCTTTGTACTTCCTGGATTTTAGGGCCGGCACAAGTGAGGCCATTCCCAGGGGTGCCGTGATTTATAGCAGCTTCCTTTAGTGGTTCCTGGCTGGTCTGCTGATCCACAGTAGCAAAAATCTGTACTTCTTGTTTTTTCTCACTCCTCCTCATTTCTATTCCAAGATGAATCATTGTTCATCTTCTTGGGAAAGTTTTTTTGAATTTCACCCCAGTAGTAAGTAAATTTAGTAACAGTCATGCCAGCTTAGTTTATAGTTTACAACCCATTTTACAACAAATTCTGTTTGTTACAAACTTTGTAGGAAATGAAAGCAAACAGCAATTCCGTGTATCCACTCGGAGCCTATCATGTGATTTAAAAAGATGTTAAGAATAGTGCATCTTTCCCAAGCAAGTGCAAGAATGTAGGCATTTTATAGTCAGTTGGCTTTAGCGTCTTCTTTTTGTTACATTAGAGAAGTGGGGGGAAAGGCAAAACCACGTGTCTTAGGGCACTGGTCAGAGAGACAACTCTTCTCCTTTGTAGCTGCTGGGGAATGGAAATTCTTACCAAGGAAAAGCTGCTTGAATTGTCCCGAAGGCTCCCAGCTCTGTCTCAGTCTGTAGCTAGTGAGTGCCTGCCCTGATAGATCTGTTGAAAAGATTTTCCGTAATAGAGATTACCGTCTTAATTACTAATTTTTTTTCATGCCTTGTCTGCTGATATCTACTAATGTGATTTCTTAAGCAATACTACAAAAGGTAGCCGCTGATGCTTTTGCTGTTTGTAGCCCCTCCTAGGCTTCCAAGTAAGTTGATAATTTGAGTAGCTGATTTAAAAATAACTTACATTGAAATAATACTCCAATAATACTGAGCATAATAGGAGCAAGACATGTAGGGGTTTTATTTTAATACAGGATTCTTATGCTTCCTAAGGACTGGATTTGTCCCTTTCATTACAGCCACATCTTGGGCTAATTCTGTGCAGTAGTGTTGCCAACCCAACCCCATGGTCTGGAGTCTGACACAAAGAAAAATGCCTGCAAAACCCTGGCAGACGAATGCTATTACTGGTTTAGTTATGGACCCATGAATCCAGATGTTTGTAACGGTCTCACTGTGGTTATTACCCCATCAGTGGGATAGCATTGCAGTGTGTATTTAAAACAATATTGTGAAGGTATTCTTCAGACCAGCAATTTCAGCTCTTTCAATTGAGCTGTCTGAAACAATGAGAAGCAATGAACAATTGTGCTGGTGGTGCAGGCTCTTACACGTGCAGAGGTAGCGCTGGATTTGAGCTAACGCAGCCTTGTATTAGCAAAGGTGCTGTAGCTAAGCTGGTAGAAGCCTTTCTTTTGCTAACATACTCTATCTACAGTAAGGTTATAGGCAAATGTTTACTCTGCAAACAGTTGTGCCTGTTGAAGATGTTGCAGCTGTGGTTTGCTTCAGTTCTGCCGTGGAGGTGACTACTCCAGTCAGTGAGTGAAGCAGATTCATCTGATTACTCCACAGTGCTCTCAACGGAGGGGGGTTAAAAAAAAAAAAACAACAAAAAAAGAAAGAAAAAAGAAAGAAATCATCCAAGTTCACTTAAACGGTTCAAATAGGTGATTCAAACTAACTGCTGGATTTTTCTTCCCTCCCTTTGAAGTAGACATTGTTCACACAAAGCGTTTGTCAGACACACCAGGATATGAATAAGTCAATCCATCCTTTTGTCTCTCAAATCTAATAAGTTTCCATCTCTCCTTTGTTACAGCCTGGCGTTAGTTCTGTTGCTTTTTTGAAATCAGTAGGAGGAAGAATATTCTGAATGCAAATATCAGGCCCCTATACAGTAGCATATATGTGTGCCCAATTCCTCACATGTGCTTCTCCCCTCCAACCCCCCAGTCAAGCTGTTGACTTTTCAGATCAACGGCAATCCCTTGGTATTGTGCTTATTCTGTTACTTAATTATTGGACAGGCATCTTCATATTGCTAAATATTGGGTCTTGCTGAGGGGGGAAAAAAGCAACAACTCAGTTTTGCTTGTTTTCACCTCTGCAGTGAAAACCCCAGCTGTGAACTCCAAATAGTTCCCTATAGAAGAAGCTGATAAAAGTATGTAAGAGACGGTATATTAGGAATATGTGCAAAAATGCCTGTGCTGTAGCTGAAAAAACAGCACCCTAACTCTAGTGGGTAATGTATCTTCTGGTAGCTATATGATAATTTTCGTTGTCTCTTTCCCTGCCCAGCACTTTCTCACCACCGAGTGCAATAAATGCGTGCTACAAAAAAGCTGAAGTTTTCAGAATGCTTCTGAAAACAGAAACCCACATAATTATTTCTAACACTTCCTTCCCTCTACAGAAGTTTGCAGTTACAAAAATACAATGAAGAGAGTTCACAGCTCCAGTGAGAGCACGTTTGAAGTAGCTCTCAAGTGAATATTGAAATACTACTCTTTAGTATTGACTAGCTCTGAAAATCGTCCTGCGGTTCCTTCTAAAGTAATTCCTTCATTGTCAGTTGCTTAACATAAATCAGTGGCTTGCAGTGATTTAAAGATATGTTTATCTGTATCTTGATTTATCTGGAATTATTTTTAATAAGCTTTTTATTCTTACTCTTTTTTCCCTTCTTTCTTTATTGCTAGAAGAATATAGGCTAGGTCAGAGTAGGAAGGAGTGGTATGATTTAGCACAGCAATCAGAAATCTGGTGATTTTTGTATTTCTGTACGTGTGTAATAACAGCCTGATTGTCCCATCTTTGTGTGCAGAGTGGCTTTTACCTTATTTCCCAGTAGTCAGTGAAACTGCTTAAGGAGTAGGGATTAAATAAATTTAGAAAGGTATTTCAGTAAAACATTTAAGTGCTAAGCAGAGCTAGGGTGCACTGTTATTTAACATACTTTTATTTAAAAAAATGCAACAGTGGAAGATTGTGTAACTCCTGAATGGTTTGAATTGTGAGAATATTTAAATTACTTTCTTTTCAGCTGAGACTAGGTGAGAGATCCACTGACTGAAAATGCCTCAGGTTTTATTGGTTTTGCTTGTTTGTCTGTTTTTTTCTCATGCTACTATCAACCTCTTGGAAGCTATAAACCAAGTGGTTTTTTTTTACCAGCCCCTACGTAGTGAATTTCTCATGCAAGTAATCTCAGTGGCATAATTGAGACAGGGTTATGCAACACAAATCAACATATCTACTCCTGAAAGTAAGTTTTCATGCCTACAGATTTGCAGAGTAGTCACTTGCATAACCAGTGTCCACAGAGCTGTTATATGCTTTTCAATATCTCTGTTTGTCAAACGGTCATATAAATCTTTCACCATTTTTTATTAGCATTACTGTCAAAATGAAAAAAAAAAAAAAAACAACCAGCTAATAAATGGTGGGTATCTACTATAGACTTGTAGAAATAGTTCAAACACTTTTCACTCAGCTACTGGTATTAGAAAACTGACCCTTATTTTATCAAAGTTTTATCTGCAAACAGTAGCAGAGCCCAAGCTGGACCATATTTTTAAACAATTTTTCAAGCATTGACATGCAAACATTTGGAAAAAATCCTGAAGTAAAGTAACATGTCCTCAGACCTAAAGACAAGTATGCTTTTCAGATATCTTTTTATGTAACACTACAAAGGCCCTTCAGGCTCTGTGATAAAACTGATTAAAATATGCCATGTATATATATATATATATTTATTTCTTTTTACACTCAAACTGTGCATTGCTTACCACCATCATCCTGTCATATCTAGTTTGTGATAAACAGTGCAAATGGCAAGGTCCTAGCACACTGAATGCTTCACCATCAAACTGATTTGCCTGTGTGTATCAGTTACCCTGATTTGGTCTTTACTTGTACAGACTTGGGACACCTAATTTTCATTCAAATTAACAAAGTGCAAATAAAAGAGAATAAGCTAAACTACATTAAACCCTTCATTTAAAATGAGTTGACTACTTCATATAAAACTGATGTGTGGAGATTTCCTGGAGCTGTTGTAACTAGGATTTGCATAGAAGTGGAACATTTGAAACAGGTAATACAGACATTATGAAAAGTACCTTGAGTGTGTTTTCTGAGTATAAGGCTAAGTAAGCAGGAGCTGCCATCTAGGACAGGAGCATTACATACCATTAAGCTAGCCAGGAACTGTGCTGTAACTTTAAATTGATGCTTTACTTTGAGCCAGAAACTGCTAGTGATAAACGAATCCTGACCTGCTTGCATTAATTTGGATTAATTTTCCCTATGCAGAGACTCCACTTTACTTTTATCTAATTGAGAACTGTGGGTGAAAAAATTGTTCATTTTGTAGTACTTACTGTAAAACAATCTGGCCAGATCTCATAGGAACTCAGAGATTTAGCTGACAGCATTGAAACTAGTGTTGTATGCATTGCTTTGAGAAACAAAGGAGAGAAAAGATTGCCTCGATGGAACACCACAGTCACTTGTAGTTACTTAGCAGTAGGTCACTTTCAGGAGAGAAGAATTTGTAAAGAGGGTCTGTAGAGTACTATCCTGCAGTCATTAGTAATTGGTGTTTTCATTATTGAGGTGGAAACTGGACTAGAGCATATACATACTGCATTTGCAAATAACAGCAGGGAAGGAGGACAGAATTAAAATGCAAAGTGACGGTTGCAAATATAGGAAGTGACCTTAAAAATAGCATGTAATCTAATAATAAGAACTGCAAGGCATAGCACTTTAGTAGGCATAATCAACTGCACAAGTCCATGGTGGAAAAAAAAAAAAAAGACTGGATGAGGAGCAGTTCTTCAGCAAAGGTGTCGCCGCTCTGAGGATCATGTGCTTTCCAGGAATCAGCAATATGCAGATACAGCAACAGAAATAAATAGAACAGCAGTCACAATAGGGGGATATATTTAAAATAAATTGTTGGAAATATGGTATGTAAAGCCATCCAGTTTGGTTCAACACTACTAAAGGCCAGCTAGAGTATCTTATCCAATTTTAAGCACGGCACTGCAAAGTAACATGGACTATCTGGAAAGAAAGAGAGAAAGAATAACCTTTGTGTGCAGAAGATAGTTGGGGCAAAGGAAGTAAGGCAGTAGTTGTTAGTCCAGTATGGTGGTTGTGAAGAGCAATTTTAATTGCTGTGATGAACACCTAATAGTACCTATCTATAAAGACTGTGTGCATAAGGAGGTGGTGGATCTGTGTCACCATAAGTTTTTAAGAAAAAAGTTTAGACAAATGACTGGCAGGAGCAGATTAGATAAAGTTGATTCTGTCTTTAAACAGGAAATTGATTAAGTGACCTCTAGAGGACTGGTTTGACCACACTTTCTGTGACACTCGATCAACATGACAATGTTAAAGGAAGGCTCATCAAGAAGTGATCTTCCCCAGCATTTAAAGACTGTGTCAGAGTTTCATAGTGTAATCATCCTGGAAAAGATACCGTTTCTTTGATTTCAAGCAACAGCACTAGCAGTAGTTATTAAAAAAGCCACTGGAAACATGGGGTTTGTCCTGTTGTCAATTAAAAGAAGCAAAAATTTAGTGATTTTTCTGCTAATTTATTTCCGTTCTCCATTTTGGCTTTGTTTTGACTTTGAGTCCAATCCAACTTTACTCGCACAAACTTGTCACATTTTGCTAACTAGAAATAAGTTAGGCACATCCTCAGCTCTCCAGAAACGTAGTACTTTGTGCCCTAGCTGTGCAGTAGATCTTGATTTTGTGATACTTCATATGTTCTGTGCTTTTGTTAAACAGGGCCTGTAAGTACCTCTTGCACTGAGATAAACAAAAGCAAGGGACATTTTTTCCCTGCTTCATAGAGGCAGTTTGCAGTACGTATGCAGGCCCTAATGCATTTGTGCACAACCCCCCAAATGGATCCAAGCACATCAGCCATATAGCATACTGCCTCTGACTATGGATCCTATCTCTAAACACCCTCTGGAGTCAGGACTCGGAAGAGTGTAGTGAAAATGTAAGCAGCCTGGCAGGTTTCCAGTTGATGAGTTAATGCTGCTATAAACTTCAGTAGTTCCTCTCTGAGGCGTGCAGAAGGGCGCAGGCACTGGGAAAGTAGCCAACAAAGGCAGAGAGCAGACAGCAAAGCTAAAGGCCAGCCTTGAGGATTCACAATGAGATTGTCTTTGAGGTGGGTTCCTCCCTTGCCAGAAACCCTTAACATAGCTTCAGTGGCAGGGCTGGAAATCAGTAAGCAAATTAAGGTACGCAATTCAGGCTGTGAAGCCAGCCTGACTTGTGGATGCTTGATTAGCATAGCTTGAGCAAAGATAGCTATGCCCAGCACTCAAGCCACCCCATGACTGGATTAGCAGTACAGGGTGCTGCAGAGAGCCAAGGGTTCTCTGTCTTGCCAGGTCAGTTCATTGAGCTTGAGCTGCAGTGAGGCACTGGGCTTTCACTTCACTCTGAAGCCTAGACATGTAAGTTATGTAGATACTGAAGATAGAATAAATCAGTACAGCAGGAGCAGGTCAGATGCCATAGGACAAATGGAGAAATAAACAGCAAAGAGAAACATTGGTGGTTTATTATGTATAAGTGAAAGTTGGCAGCAGAAAGTTATTTCTGTTTGCAGTTTAAGTGAAGCATTTAGACTGTAAATGCTTTGAGCAGAGTGAGTTTGGGGGAAAGATAAAAAACTGTTACAGTAGATTAGTAGCTGTGCAATAGGAGATATGTTGAGCTGATGGTGATTGTTGTTGTGAAGCCACAGCTATTGTAGCAAACAATGGACAGCTACATTCCTCACAGGAACCTTATCTAACAAAGGACGGACTTGTCTACTGGGCAGGCATTGCCAGGGATGTGCTCATACTTTAACTGGCTTTTGTCCTTCCCCCTGGTATCTGAACATCAGAGACCTCATCTAGGCTGGAGGATCCCTGGGACACGTGAGGTGGTGCAAGAATGGTTAGATGATACTGAGTTCTCTGTTACCATTGTACATCAGTGCTCATCATAACTTGTTCATAGATACCAAGGGCATATCTGTATCTGTTTCATTAATATTCATGTCAGAAGCTGTAGTGGGACATTACAGATGTAGTGGCACCTCCCTCTACAGACATCAATACGGGCACAGTGAACCAAAACCATTATGTCAAAACCCACTTTTGTGTTTAGAGTTTTAGACTTCATCTTGGGGAAAAAAAATGAGGTTTGGTTTAATTTCTAGCCTATAAGGCAAAAGCAAAGAGGTCTTAAGAGGCTGAAATCAACTTGTAATGGATACTGTAACAGCCACTATATTCCCATGGAAGCAAATTTAAGTGGTCTAAGTTACACAGCGAAACCTACTGCATATTAAGCATAGTCTGAGTGATTAAACAAACCTCTTATTCAAAGGGTAGAAATACTGTACAACCTAGAATTCTACAAGCATGATTAAACAGTAATCAAATCTGAGAGGGTGATCTTCACATGATAAACTATTTGAAGCACAGTCTATGGCTGCAAAGTGTTTGCTTGTCTGGAGTAGATATTTCATGTGATATCCTACAAATTTTATACATCCAGGTAATGCCTATCTCCATGTTCCTCTTCCTCCACAGAGCGCTGGGATTGCTGGGGTAGTGCAAAGAGATGCAACAGCAACCTGCCTACCTCATTTTTTGAGTTTGGTTTGCCTCCTTTTTTTTGTTGCTGCTGTTTTTGTTTTTAAAGTAACTGAAATGCAGAATTACAGCTGGTGTACTTATTTATGCCACACTGAACACCCCATGATTTAGATAATTTTTTTTTAAAAAGCTACTAAAAGTTACTAAAGTAAAAATGACATGACCAAAATAGTAAGAGAACAGTGATATGCTTGATAATACACAGTACTACATCTTCAATAGGTATGTGGAGAAATCCGTTACTTCCTAGGTTCTCTGAGAACAAATACGGTGAAAGCATTTCTCTTCCAAGTGTTTTGGTTGGCTAATCATTTTTCATGGTAATAGCATAGAGTAGCATTACTGTAAGTCTTTGGTTTTCATTACTCCTTCAATGCTTTTGACTTAGGAATAGAATAAACAAAATAATTTCTTACCAGTTAGAAGGTAAGCTGACAGTAGCAGTAGTCAATACTAAAACGACTATTGTAGGCCGAGCACCGTGTGGTTCTCCCAGTGAGAAAGTGCATTCAGGAAAAATAAATCTCTGAACTTGGGACACAGCTTTCTGGATTTCTTGGCTGCTTAGTTTGTATGGTTGTGAGCACATCACATTGTTGAGCTCCCTGGTACTGAATGAAATAACCTCTGTCTCAGGCAAGGTGGTATGTCTGTGCACTGCTAGGTCATTGCCCTTTACTGAGCACCCATATCTACTGCAGGCTGCTGAAGTATAGGATTGTGCCATTCAGTGACTGAATGTGACTCCTCATCCTGTTGGATACACCAACTCTGAATTGCTCTGTGTGTGGCTTTGTGGGTGTTAGCTGAGAAGCAGGACGTGCTAGATACTTATGCTGTAAATGTCTACTGCCTACTTGTCACTCAGGAAAGATTGTAGGAGAGGTCAACTCTCTACATTGTTTTCTGACAAATGCAAATTTGCTATGCTTAATTTTTCTTTACTCATGTATTCATATTCTGACCCTTAAAGAGTAAATGTAAACAAAATCTCTTGCCTGGATTGTCAGACTCAGCTGTGCTTGCAGTCTCTTTTTATTTTTAAACATGGGAGTAAGGAGACAGGAGTGACAGTAAGCCTACCTCTTCCTACACCTGAGATAAGATGGATACATCCCCTCTCAGTTCCTCCATCCAGGCTGGGCAGCTTTCCAGTAAAGATGGCATGCACCCACCAATGTGATAGCAGCTAGTTTCAGGAGGCGGGAAGACGAGAGTGCAATTTGAAAAATACTGCACCAGTATCACTTTGGATTTCTTCTTCTCACAAGTAGGTGAAGAACAGGGAGTTACAAGAGACCATATTGCCCCAGGTCATAGTCCAAATCTGTTTATGCCCAGAGGCATGCCAGATATGTTAACTCTGAAAGAGCCATTGAGTTTTGAAGCCTGAAGGGAAAAAATCCAATCAACACTAAATTGTGCAGTGAGTCCATGAAGTGCACTGAATGTTATTTCAAAAAGTAATCTTGTTGGTCTTTTTCTGAAGTCAGTTACTGATCACAAAACCGAGGAGTCAGCTCTGGTTAGTTTTTCAGTAGATTGCATTAACAATGAGTGCTTGATGAGCAGCCTCTGTGAGATGCTGTGCTGCAACTGCTTGTGCTTTCCATATGCAACACTTCTGTTCAGTACAAAGTCATCTGGTGGAGTGTGAAGCACCATGAGTCATACGGGCACTGCTGGGGTGTACAGCTATAGTCTCTAGCTAGGTGCAAGTCATACCCTGACTTTTATTCAGTCTGTACATGGAACAGGACAGAGAAAGACATCCTGGTGCTGTTCTGTCCAGGGGTGAGTACATACTGCAGTATCTTATATGCTGTTTGAAATTGCACCAGCTGGATGTGGTCCCAAGAGGCTGAAACCTCTCTTAGATGTGAACCTGTTTCTGGGGCACCCCAGCAGTACAGCTCCAACCGGGGACACCTCTTTCACCCAGCAACAGTGATGGGAGGAACAGTGCTGGCCCAGCCTGTTAGTGGTGTAGCCAAGCTCTGCTTGTAGTGTAACACAAAATGACTATGCTAATGGGTAGTGTGCTTCTTGATCTGTCAATTACTAGTTTGTCTGGTGTGGGGTTTTTTCGGTTTTGGTTTGTTTGTTTGTTTTCTTCCAGCCTCTAAAGTTCTATTGTTGGAATTTGGATTGTCAGTGGAATAGGAATCTTGGGAAAAAGATCTTCCTAAGTGGTGTTTGAAAGAAAAAAGCTTGACAATAGAACCTTTCTGTTCTCGTTTTTTTGGTATCTGCAGTAAGTTGTTCCCAATGTTATTAATTCTTCTGGCAGGTGGAGTTAATTTATTTGTGTATTAGTCTTTGTGCTGCTGGATGAATTATAGAATTAATTATAGTCCAGGTGCTCAGAGCTTTGCTGTTGTTCTAAATGTGAAATACAAAGAAAAAAATAAGTCTGAGTAATTTTTTGGCTTATTGAATAAATGTAAACATCAGGAAATCATGCCAGAGTATAAATAAAGAGAAGATTTACTTTGCAGAGAGTATTATTATCTACTCCAGAGTATTCTGCTTTGTGGGAAGGATTATTCTGGGACACACATTTTTATAGCTACTACTTTACAGAACAGATTAAAACCTTCTACCTATAATTTCTTTTATTTTCAGACAGAGTTTCTATTGCAATTGCAGCTGATTACTAGTGACCAAAGGTTGAGTGGAGTTAATATAATCATAACAAGAAACACTCCCCGGTTGCTTTGTAGGTGTCAATAAACTACTGACTTGTAGTATTCCTCTTCATCTGTGTTAGTCTTTCCTTTACTGCCTGGCATAATTTTACTCATAGCCCTCAGATATTCTCAAACTGCAAAGGTACTTAGGTTTGTTAATTTGTTTTTTTTGTTTGCATCATACTTTCCCTTAGTTTGCATGAAAATTTACTGTATGGACGGCATTTAATTCTATGAGGCCTCTTTTCATGACTGGATATTTGAGTAAGGGGCAACTGTATGAGCCATGTTAATTAACTGGGACTTCTCTTTATTCCTCTTTTGTTTCTATGTTTTTAATTACTTCCTTTCTGGTTTGTTGCTCTGAGTCAAAAACATCACATCGTACCTTTCTCAGCTTTTTCAGGAAAATTTGTGTGTGTGTGTGTGTGTAAATGCTTTTCTGAAGGGAGTGAGAATTGGCCCTGTTTCAGCTGCCGGTAAACATCACTTGGCAGAGCCTATGGAATAATTTGCTTGTGTCTACTGCAGTGTTGGAGGCAGAAAAAAAAAAGCTCACCCCAAGGACTATGCTTCTTTAATATACTTCACTATTGTAGTGTGTTGTTTATACATGCAATAGTACGACATTTTCAGATTAAAATAAAAAAATTTATACTTGCAATAGTCTCCATTTTATTTAGGAGTCAGAAAACTTTGTGTCATGAATTCCTTTTTCTTTTTTGGGGGCTACCTTAAGGAGTCTGCTGTGTCTTAGCCAGAAATATTTTATGCATCTCCTAAGGAAGCAGCCAAAAGTGCATGTTCTGACCTCACCTTTAAGCATTTTAATTTCCTTTACTGATGCATAATGAAGTTACTATCACAGCCATTAACGATAATTTTGTGAAAGTAGTTCATGTAATTATTACATAAACTGTTTTTTTGTGCCGGTTTTAGTACAGTACGTAGTCAAGTATTGATTCTGGTTCTTCATTTTGGCCCAGTATGGCAATGCTGGTTTGCTCTGGTAGTTAGATAGGAAGTGTGTGTTGGGCATTTGAGTTTGAGGTGGGTAAGGAGTCAGTTTTGGGGAAATCTGCACGTTTTAAATCACCTTAGTATTTTTATTTGAGATAAGACACTAGATTAAATTGACTTCTAAATGTCTCTGTATCTTCCACTTTGATGCTCAAGTGCAGGGGATCATTTCCAAAAGTTTTGCTGGTAATACCAAGTGCAGTTCTGATTCATCAGTACTGATGTAAAAAAGAGCTGTGTAACTGTCAGCTTGATGTCACTGGTGCTAATGGGCCTACAAATAGATTCTCATAATTTTTTTAATCTCCCTTGATACGCTGCAACTTTGGTTAGAGAAGGTACACATGCAGCTTCTTTATTTGAACATATCTTCAACGTGGTTAAATTTAGAATAAGATTAGGAAGTAAACTCTTCTCAGGGATTTTCCTATTATACAGCCTAAATTTAGATTCTCTTATATAAGGATAATTTTAGATCATGAAGTACCCACACTTTGTGGGAGGTTAGTGAATGAGTAGACTGTGGATTAACAATGTATATAGGCTTTCAAGTCCTTTACTCAAGAAGGAAATGCAATTGATGTCAGCATGTTAATTTGATGGAATGCATTTATAAGAAGCTTTACATAGCTGTTAGGTGTTAACTAAAGCCATGTCTTCATTTGGTACATTTGTTCATTTGTTGTGTCCTTAGGTTGTTTAATAAAACATGCAGTGAAACGCTGGAAAAGGTTCTGGACTTTGTCTTCCAAACAGCTATCGCTGTCATTGTTAAGGTTCTTCATGTCTTAAAGCAGTTGTTTTTCTTTACAACAAATGTGTGATTCTGAAGTTACTTATTGTTCTTGTATTACTATGCATTTTTGTCTTAAAAGTGAATTATGTAGGTTGGTGTTTTCCCTGGTGTTGGAGTGCACTGTAATTTCTGGAGATAAGAATACTACTGTATAGAATCCATATTAATGCAAAAAAAAAAAAAAAAAAAAAAGCAGGAAATAAGTGCCACACACTGCTCAGATTCCATTATTTCTAGTACTGTCAGCTTTTGTGAGCTTCACAGATGTTTGGGTTTTTTTGTGTCTGATTGTATATAACTAGAGTGGTGCAATGTATCAAGCAAGGTTGGCTTTGCACCACTGAACTGTAATCAGTCCCATCTCATTATTACTCCTAAATCTTGGTTTGCTGTAAGCACACTATAGATGTTCCTTGTTTAGTGCTCAGGAACTCTTTCCTTGGAAATTGTGTGCCTTTTTAATGTGTCATGGCTCAATTATCACATTCGGGTTTGGCTGCAAAATAGCTATATGTATTGTCTAGCAAGTGACAGCCTGAGCCTTTATCTCTTGCTGGCTGTTTGCCAGCTGTTTAATTGCAGCCCTGTGTTTGCTGTGTGTCACATCTTATGGTGGTCTATTATACCCAGCTAAAACAATATTTTGAAAATGTTTCAAACATAAACTAATTCTGTGAGACTTTATGTCCTGTTATTTACATGATCTGCTGCGGATGTGATGTAGGTCATCCCCACCACCACCAAAATACAAACATTTGTACCTCTGATCATCTCATGAATTTCCAGGGCAGAGAGATGATGAGATGGGGACACAAAAATGCTGCCTCATCCCCTTGAGTGATGTAATTAAAGCTATAAATTTTTAATGTAATTTTTCATTTGTAGTTTCCAAGGTATTTTTAAAGCCAAATATTCCCCTTGTTCTGCCCTTTAGAAAAGAGCAAGTGTGCAGAAACCAAGCTGAGATCTCAATGGCAGTAGCAAAGCCTATCGGCTGTATTTCTGCTCAAACCAATGTTTCAGGTGAAGATAACTTTGGATTTTGAGTGAATGGTGTCTTAAAGAGGCTGAAAATGATGCAGGTGCTGTACTCAGCACGTTTGGCTTGGCAGCTGCCTGCTCTCCATCACAAAAGATTTCAAACTTGTGTTACTCGGACAGAACTGAACTCATTTGTGTCCTACAGCCTCACACCACCTGGGGAAAGGAACTGTCTGGTGTGAAACCAGGATATTAGATGACTAAATTCTCCAGAGCTTGGACTAAGTGTGAATCCAGTTTTCCCTGCAGCTTTTTGTACAGCTATTAATCTCTTGCTCACTCTCTCTCTGAACAGCGTATGTCTTGGACAGTTTTAGCTCCTGGGTGAGATTCCTATCAGGTGCAAAGTGCTTTAGCCTGGAAAGCAGTGAATGTACATTAGCTAACATTCCTGGCTATGGAGTTTTTTTTTTTTTTGGCAGAAACTTTGCTTTTCCACTGCTTAAAGAAGGAATCAGGATTTGTTCAATTGCTTGTTAATAAGAAAAATAACTGTTTAACAAGAAAGACATGATACAAGTCTTGGGCAGCAGCTTTGTGATATTAGGTCAGAGGAATGCAGAACAGAAGAGAGTTTAAGAAGGATCCCATTTTTGTTCAAAACACCAAGTTTATAATTAAATAAGAAGTGTTGACTTTTCAAAAAGTGAAGAAAAAAGTTGCCTATAGGCAGGATTAGATCCACAGAATTTTTCCTTTTTAATTGCAGGGGGAAAGATCTTATCTAGCTAAAGCCATCTAGCATGCTGGATGAGGTTTAATACTAAAATGAGATTTTTTTTCTAAATGAAGTTGAAGTGTTAGAGTGCTCTTAAATCTGCTTTCTGAAAAGTGTAATAACTGTGTGAGTAGTATACTCAAGTGTGTGCACGTCTGTATTTTCCAGTTAACCTACTAGAAATATTCTGGTAAATAACCTCTCCACACACCTTTTTAGGAAGCCAACTTTTAAAAGTAGGGTTACAGAGTATTGGAAGATATTTAGAAGAGAGTTGTGCATATATGGGGCAGCCAGAGTGTGAATGATTGTGGCATTTCTGCTGTGCTGTTGCTGACTGTCTTTTGAGGAAATGCATCAAAATAGTCACTTGCATCACTTTGTCGTACTAGGATCTACATTATTCCAGTGGTTTACAATGTGACCAATGTGCTTGGCTAAATTCTTCCCTGTTTCATTAAGCTTTCATGTGTTGCTGTAATTATTATATCATGCAAGTTTCTTATATATCTTAAATCATGTTACTTTCTGCTTAGTCTGAAGACATCATCAACTAAGTTTTGTACTATACAGGTAAAGTAGTTGCTAAAAAGTAGCTTGACAGTAAGGCTTCCTGTGTACAGTTCTGAAGTGAAAATATTTGAGGCTGAACACTGGCTTTTTTTCCAGTGGAATATTTGTTGTATATTTGTAGTTACTTTCTTTGGGGGTTCAGAAAAAGGAAAAAGTGAGACATCCTCTCTGAGAACATGCAGTGTGTTCAGGGTTAAAGCCCAGCCATGAAAAGGGACACTTCCCTTTCTTGTCAAATTTGCTTTGGTTTCTTAGATCCATCACACTGGAATGCAGCCCTGAAATGCTGGTTTTCTTGTAACGAGGAAGCAGAGCCAATTGATTTAAACTTCAAGTTGTGTCTGCTGGCAATTTCCACCAGAAGCTAATTACAGCTAGCAGCTATCGCCAGCAGATGACTGAGTGGTTCCACCTCTTAAAGAAGAGAGTTTAAATCTGCACAGGATTTCTTTTCCCTTGAGATTGTAAGGCTGGGGTAAACCCTTTAAAGCAAATATTTTACATATATCCACAGACATCTACAAAAATTAGGCACATTATTTTATCACACAAATACTGTCTGTAGTGATTCCCCAAGCTAGAAGGTAATTAATTGGGCTTTGCACTGTATCCCTGTGTCATTTCAAGACTGTGAGGTGTGCCAGTTTAAACTCTGATGTCATTAACACAACTTGCTTTCCGTGTTGTCAGTTCTATAAATTACTTCAAGGCAAGTAAAAGACTTCAGACCTTTTTGCTAAATTAATGCTATAGCTTTGAAAATACTCCTAGATACTGAATATTTGCCCCTCTTGAAATTGTAGGTCCACTAAGAAGAATTTTCCAAGGGACCCTTTTCAATAAAGGATTTTTTTCAGCTGGCATCACTAGATGGCGGTGCCTGGTAGTTGAGCAGTTGAGTGTCAGTTTGAAAATAGCTGAAATTAATGTAAATCAATAGAGTAATTAAATATATGTAAGTTTTTAGTGTCTGTGTCTTAGAGTTCTTTTTCCTTTGCAATCATACTTCTAATAGTTCAAGAGAGGGTGTCCCATTTAAGTGTTACTTCTATGTACATATAGCTGTTGGGTAAGCAGTCTGCTCTAGTTTTTACTGTGGTTCTACTGTCTTCCCTGGCTTGCTTGAAAACTTTCTGAAGTCACGTGCTGAGGGATTGAGGCTTAGCTAGGGCCCATGCTTCTGTTTCATGCATAGCTCTCCCTGTACACAATTTATATGAATTTTGTGCTGAAATATTAGTGCAGGACTGCTTGGAGAATGCTAGATCAGACACACAGCAACAAAAAGCCATGCCAGTATTACTGTTTAGAAAACTCCTGGGAGGGTATATTTTTCTGAAGAATGACATCCACCATTAGTTCAGGCAATGTGAAATCAATGAAAGTGTTGTTTGTGGCTTTTATTCCATTTGTTTATTTTGTGGTTTAGACACCATACTTTCCTTGCCCCCCCGGGTGGTTTCCTCAGTTTTGTTAGTGGTCAGTCATGCACCTGGCTGCAGCAGTGGCATGACAGCACCACGCCTGCATGTGGGGCATGACAATGCCTGTACACTGTTCTTTGGCATGCATTTTCCCAGGCAAGGCAAGAGGAAACCTGCCTTTCGTCAGCAGCCTATTTAGCCAAAAGCAGAACAACTTCAGACAGGTGGGTTTATTCAGGAAGGATAGTAAGGAGAAATGATGATCCCAAGCAGCTTTTGTCCAGTGCTTTCAGTTCAACTCCATCATCTGCCCCTTCTAAAATATAAGGGTGAATTTGGCATAACCTACTCCCTTTTGTTGGTTCACTAGCACTTTTAATGTAAAAGATCTCCTGCTTAAAATTAGTTATTTTAAATATTTCTTAAGCCATTGCAGATGTCTTTATCAGTCTACTAAAGAACTGGTAGTGGCAGGAATTGATGTAACTCGCTTGTTTGGTTTGTTAGTTTAAATAATGATTCTTGTACCATTTCAGGCAAACTGACTGACATTAACATTTAGAGTGTGCACACTTCTGTTTGCTCTAACAATTGTATTTTTAAAGGCTTAGTAGAATTTTAGTTGTAGGATAATATTGCTGATCTGCATTACAGCTTGGACACCTATAAAGCAGAATCAGATTTTGCAAGAGAATGAGAAAAAAGAAAGAGCCAAATTAAAGACGCTAAGAAAGAGTAAGCATGTACCAGAATGTCTTTTTATGACAGGAGTTCACCAATGCTACTTTTTATTTAGAAGATTTGAAACTCAGTGCTAGATAACTTTCTGAACAGCATTGCAGTGTATTTCTGTAGGGTAATGCAGGTTTTTTGTGACACCCCACTTTAGAGAAACATCAAGTAAGAACTGGAGGGTGAGCAAGATAGTTTGGGAACTGCAGCACAATGCTTAACAACCTCTTCTTGTGTGCCAGGGGAGTGGTATAAGAATACCATGACAGAGAAACCCTTAATCTTCTTTCACGTGTCCATACGTTTTTAAGTCAGAAGGGAGTAGCTATGAAGTAATCAAATAATTTATGGGCTAATTTGTCATCATTTTATACAGGGTTTGATAATTAAAGGTACAAAATTTGGTACGAAGGAACACTTTTGGGGAGAGGTCTACATCCATTTAATCCTCCAGTCAGTAAAGTACTGAAGCATGTATTTATATGCCATTGAAATCAGTGGGTTTAGCACATGCAGAAATACTTTCTTGAGCTGGCTCTGAGGGAGGGGAGTCCATGAAGTGGGGCCACATGCAGAAGGAAGAGAGGAAAGCAGTGTAAGGATTGTGAGCTGGAAATACCAACTGCATTCAGTATTTTGCAGGAGAAAACTCTGGCTGTGCAATGCACTGCTAATATTTTTAATCAGTCTCAAAGCCTCATCATCAAAGATGTCAGATGCAGCAGTGACTTTGCATGAGGTTTAGCCCAGTGTCAGTCTGTGCATTTGGAAAGGCTAGCCTTTGGTGCCCAAGCAGGGCGAGGAGAGAGAAAGCAAGGAATTGAGACCTGTCTGCTGTCTCCTTGCCTTTGACAGCTTTAGTGTGGCAGTTTCAGGAATATGCCATTCAAAGGAATAATATTTCTGCCACATCTCCATCGCAGTATGCTGTCTGCAAGCAGCAAGAGGTGGAAATAGGAAGCCGGTAGTTGTCAGGAGCTGCTCGCTACATTGTTGTTAGGAAGGACTCCGTGTCACAAGTGTAAAATCAAAGTACACATTCAGTGCCAGTTTTTTCACCTAATTTTTACATGATCATCTAATCCTGTTTATTTGGGGGCATTCAGCACATAATACTAAATGTGCTTGATTTTTTTTTTTTATTTGCAGGTCACCTTTAAATGGAGCTGTAAAAGTAAGTGTAAACTGCACCTTCTTTTGTCATCAGTAAGTGCTGAAGTGTGTAATGCTCAGGGCAGGAGTGTCTCTGGACTCACATGTGGGAGAAGGGTGGGCAACCCTGAGAGCTATGTAGAGAGTAGGAGGGTTAAAAGGTAACATGGGTCCTTGTTCATTTGTGCTGTCTTATTTGTACAGGCCTCCTCAACACTGCAAATACCTCCCATTTTTTTCTCATGGGATGCTTGTCAGGGGACACATATAGGACAGTTTTGGCTCTGAAGATAATCACTATCCTGCTTGGTCAGAAAAGAGGGCTAGATAGCTCTCTAGGTCAGACATAATTGGGAAACAAAGTACAGACTGTTACCCTGTGTAGGGAGATACCACTTGCCGCTTTCAGAGTATCTTACAGAGGATCTTGATCCTCAGTAGAAGTCAATTAAGTGCATTTTCCACATGATGCGAGCAATTCCCATGATCTCTGTCTATGGTGAAGGAAGTATGATCTAGAGGCATTTAGCACTTGTGTCAGAAACACGAGTGAAAACCAGATGAAGCACTAATAGATCTCAACCCCCTGTTTCCTCTGCTTGATTTGCAGCTGTTGAATTTGTTAGCAGTGTACATAAATGGGCAATGACCCAAACAGGGGGCAGCCGTACCCTGCAAAGGCTTTGGACTGTAATCCAGGTGTGTGGTGGAGTCAGTGAGAGATCTGGAGTCAGTGTCTTCCTGAGCTGTTATCTTCTGTCTCACAGGCAGCTTGTGCCCCTAGCAACTCCTGCTGCAGGTCTTCCTCAATCACTCCCTTCCTTCAAAGCTCCACTAGGGATAAGTGATGTCTGCATATCCGTGGTGTCAGGAGGAGTTGAACCTCAGGGTGCTTCACTCCAGATGATGTGTCCCTTTCAGGCACCAGGCAGGAATGGGCAGTGTCTGAAGGTGGCTGTCCAGCTGCCAGTGTTATGTGTGTTTGTCTGCCTGTCCCTGGCTGACAGAAAGCCTGAGTGCTGAGCAGCACTCTTCCTGTAGCAGCTTGTGATTGCTGAAATAAGTTCTCATTTTCAAAAGAAA
Organism: Melanerpes formicivorus; assembly: GCF_026170545.1. Lineage (NCBI taxonomy): Eukaryota > Metazoa > Chordata > Aves > Piciformes > Picidae > Melanerpes > Melanerpes formicivorus. The sequence goes on along the minus strand of NW_027142357.1, from coordinate 16,884,635 downwards.
CTTTATTTTAAGTCACAGCTTTTTGGAAGAAGCTGTGAAGCAAATGCCATTTTTAGTGGTTGTGAGAAGCAGGTTTGAGGATCTGTTACCAGAGGCTGCCATTGCTGCAAGAAGCTGTCTTCCTCTGTGCAAGCTGAGCTGCCTAGTGTAATGTCAGCATAGCAGGAGATTATCTAAGGAGGATCTGATGTCGTACCTCAGTGCTAGGCATGTGAATTTCTTGATTTTGAACCAGTTGCAATTAAAAACCCCAAACACTTCATCTTGCCCTCACCACCTGAAACACTCCTTTATGGAGATTGCAGGTGATTTCATCCCTCTTTTGTTATTTCAGAGCAAAGAAGCTTGGTTGACATTTATTGGGTGTGTTCTGTAATCATGGAGTAAGGTCAAATTAAGTGCTGGAAACTGGGAGTTCAGAAATGCCTCAGCCCTTACATGGGCAAGGCTGTGATGAGGACTACTGTGGCATCAGCCAGTTCTTACACAGAATTGTGTGCATATTTAAGAACTGTAAACCAGGCTTGCGGGCAGCTGCCAGAGGGTCAGTCTTGATTTGCTGTCTCCTCTGGGAGCTGCTGTCTGTGCGAACTGGGGGGTGTGGTTGCCAGCGTTAGCAAACACAGAGCAGGGCTGAGGTGGTGGTGAGCTCCTCTTCCCATGATGCTGGCAGGATGGTGGGGAGTGTGGGGCACAGGTGAGCTGCCAGGCCTGACAGTACATGCTGCAGAGACTGCCAAAGGTAGAGCTTCACAGAAGGGTGGGTACCACAGGGGAAAGCCAGCTGGCCTGACTTCATCTTGAAGGCTGCCTGCTCAGTACAGAAGCGTAACTGGATCTTGTGAGGAGCTGTGAATACTCCAGAAACCAAGACAACTGAGATAAGATGGATGGTGCCTGTGACAGACACCCCTTTCATCTCCTGCAGTTGTGTGGAGAAAACAACAGGAGCAGCCTGGTGCAGGGAGGTTGGTAGGAAAATCTCTTGCCTTGTACTGGATGAGGATATTGAGTCCATCATCAGTAAATTTGCAGCTGTCACTAAGCTGGAGGCAGGAGTTGATCTGTTAGAGGGCAGGCAAGCTCTGCAGAGGGACCTGGACAGGCTGGACAGATGGGCAGAGTCCAGTGATATTGGATTTAACACATCTAAGTGCCAGGTTCTACACACTGGCCACAACAACTCCATGCAGTTCTACAGGCTGTGGTCAGAGTGGCTGGAGAGCAGCCAGGCAGAAAGGAACCTGGGGCTACTGGTTGACAGGAGGCTGAACATGAGCCTGCAATGTGCCCAGGTGGCCAAGAAGGCCAATGGCATCCTGGCCTGCATCAGAAATAGTGTGGCCAGCAGGAGCAGGGAAGTCATTCTGCATCTGTACTCAGCTTTGGTTAAGCCACACCTTCAGTCCTGTGTCCAGTTCTGGGCCCCTCAGTTTAGGAAAGATGTTGAGATGCTGGAAGGTATCCAGAGAAGGGCAACAAAGCTGGGGAGAGGTTTGGAGCACAGCCCTCTGAGGAGGGCTGAGGGAGCTGGGTTTGCTTAGCCTGAGGAAGAGGAGGCTCAGAGGAGACCTTATTGCTGCCTACAACTACCTGAAGGGAGGTTGTAGCCAGGTGGGGGTTGGTCTCTTCTCTCAGGCAACCAGCACCAGAACAAGAGGACACAGTCTCAAGCTGTTCCAGGGGAGGTTTAGGCTGGATGTTAGGAAGAAATTCTTCACAGAAAGAGTGACTGGCCTTTGGAACAGGCTGCCCAGGGAGTTGGTGGAGTCACCAGCACTGGAGGTTTTTAAGAGGAGACTGGATGAGGCACTCGGTGCCATGGTTTAGTTGATAAGATGGTGTTGGATGATAGGTTGGACTTGATCTCGAAGGTCTTTTCCAACCTGGTTTATTCTGTTCTGTTCTATTCAATTCAATTCTGTTCTGTTCTGTTCTATTCTATAGCATTTCCTAGTACTCCAGGAAGACAGCAATACTGAAGCAAAAAGAAAAACTAGTTTGTTTTTTTGTTTTTTTTTTTTTAAACAAAGCATTAGGAAAAAAACCCAAACAATAGCCCCAAACAAACCCCAAACGAAACAGATTAAACTGAAGCTTGTTGGAGGGAAACACTCGTGATTTGCCTGAGGACAGAGTGGTTAGTGTCAGACATTTAGTGTGTAGGGCTGCATAATAAGGCTTGCACAAGACGATCTCCTCTGCCTGTCTCCCAGCTCAGAGACACTGTGAAGTAGCTTTATTTTTCTCAGATGCTGTGTGAAATCAGCTCAGGAGCAGGAGGCTGAAGCAGCAAGACAGCTGTTACCCTCTCCTTGTAGACTAGGAAGTATCACCATGCCACTAGACCCGCTTATATTGCATGTACTAAATAAACATAGTGCTTTTCTTCTGTTTTTCATCAAAAGGTTAGAGCGCAGGCTGAAAGAAGAGGAATGTTGAAGGGAAAGGCTCTCTGCCTAATTATGCACTGAGCATTGTATAATAAATAAATGAGCTGGAAGCCCTGTCCGAAATGGACTGATTCCTGCAAAGGAGTAGTGAAGTTTGTTCCTGCTTTCTTTTGATCCTAACAGATGCTTTTCTCCTGAGCACTTCCTTGGCCCGGAAGCTTGCTCTCTGGTCAGGGAGATGCTCTCACCCTGTTGGATGTGAGACAAGGAGAAAGTTTGCTGCTTCCAAGCAAAGTACGTTTTCCTGGCAGTGAGCATTTACCTGGGAGAGCAAGGAACAAGACTGGGTGCCTGCCAGTTCATTCCAAACCTGTGATTTGGTAAACACTGGGCAGTAGGAGGGAGGGCACCCAGCGAGCATGTGGAGAAGCACACCTAAAAGACTAGTTTGTCCAGCTCTCTCCCCTGGGCTAGCTGGGGCCCAAGCACTTCTTTTCATCTGGTAGCCATGGTATGAGAGCAGCAGTCTGTTGCAGAAGTTAAAGTAGATTTGCAGCCTTCTCCCTGTTTGGTCCTCAAGAAATTGTGTGCTTTCAGGTATCAGCCTGGAGAAATGCTTCCTTAGCAGTAGACTTAATAGCTATTTCAACAGCCAGTCAGGACCAAACAAGCATGCTTATGCTTCCAGCTTTGTGCAGTGAAAGGCAGTCCACCTCTCCAACAGTCTCATCTTCTACATGTTCTTTCTGGCAGCTTCCACTGTGATAGCTCTTTACTTTGAAATACATCTTGCAATCCTGTGTTTAATGGGTGGTGCGGGTGGCATGGCTCTGCTCTGTGGTTTACTGCAATTGCTGGCTGTGTTTGAGAACGGCCTGTGTGCCAGCTCACTTCCTGAATCATTTTCCAGACAGCTCGATTTCTGCATCATCCCAGGGATTCCAGGAGGTCTTTTAAAACTCCTGGCATTTAGCTGGAGGCTTCTGGATTATTTCTTCTTATATAGCTTTTCAGATTGTCCACAGGTTCTGCTGACATTCTTGGCAGGCTTCCAGGTCAAGCATGAAAATGAGATGAAATCTCTACTCTCTTTGCTGCTAGGCAGTCAAGTTGTTGCCAGCCTGAAACTCTTACTTCCCCAGAGATGCAGGGAAAGGGCTGAGCAAGGACCTCTGTGTAAGTAGAACAGGAGACAAAAGTGTCCACCCAGCTAGCTACTAACAGTGACAAATAATGCAGGAGAACCATTGTCTCTGTGTTTCAATTAGGAGACATTTACAGAGAGAGAAAGGAAATCACAGTTTGAACATATTAAATATGTATTTGAGTTTAAAAGCACATGAATGTTTATAATGAAGTAGATAATTCAAATTTATTGAAGTATATCTTCAACAAGGACATGCTTACAAGCTAAGGGGTTTGTGATTGCTTTGTTGACAGAGAATGGACTTTGGTGAGGCTACTACAGTATTGAAGAGGATTTGCTAACAAGGTGGATGATCCTGTCTGGTCTCAGACAAGGGAAAAAAATGAGGGAAGATAAGACATTAATGGCAGCTTATAGCATTGGATAAATAATCTCAAACAGCCATACTGATCTTGTAGCTTTAAACATATAGATATATGAGAGTGAAAAGGAAGATTTCATTCAGTAGACAGAGTAGTGGCAGCCAAGAGAATTAGTTTACATTTTTATTAGGCATTCTCATTAAGGGAATGGGAAAGCAAGATTTATACACTTTCCATCTCACAAGGCTTATATGGGACGCTTCAGTACTGGGATGCTTAAGCATCTCAAACTGATGAAAAGATCATTTCAGGGCTCTTGAACTGCTTTATAGCTTGTGATAATGGAGAAGATGTGTTTATTGTTTAACTGGTAGAGAAATGTATGCCTGGGCACTGCTAGGGCAATAGGCCAGTGGTTGTCACATGCATGTGTAACATAGTAGCTGCATTTGTGGATCTAAATCTATGTACCAAAACCCCCAAATAATAAGCTTGTGGGTTTTGTCTTTGTTGAAAAGAACAGTGAATTAAACTGAAGAGATTTTATATCTTGTGCTAAGAGATTGTATCTTTCTCTGAGAGATTTTGTATGTTGTTTGGACAGATTTTAGAAGTTCCGTGGGAGATTTTTCTGTAAAAAGTTAAATCTGAAGAAATTACAAATCAGTTTTTTTATCTAAAGCATGGGATCTCTGTGTAATTTTCAGTTTTAATGCTTTTTACACTGTTTATTAACTCACTAGCTATACTAATTCATTAGACAATTTATTTAATAGTTAACAATAATTGACATTAATAATATATTAGTGTTAATTAGCTATATATTAAAATCTTCTTTAAGCCTATACTATACAGTTATAGCTACACGCACAAATTGCTGTCTTTTTAATGAATTTTGAATGAAGTAAATGAATTCTTACTAGCATTTATTAGTGTCTACAATGTAGTCTTGTGTTGGTATAAAACAAATCCATGAACACGAGTGACATCAGTAAAGCCTCAGGCAAGACTGAGACCACAGTTTGGTCAAAGGGACTGCATATATTTGTCCAGTCTACTAATGCTCTGCTATGCCCACCCCCTGTTAGGCTGTGCTGCCATCCAACAGGATCTGGACAGGCTGGAGATCTGGGTGAAGGCAAACCTCATGAAGTTCAATGAGGACAAGTGCAGGGTCCTACATCTGAGGAAGCATAACAGCAGGCACTAGTACAGGTTAAGGGTTACCCTCCTGGAGAGCAGCTCCATGGAGGAAGACCTTGGAGTCCTAGTGGACAGCAAGTTCTCCATGGGACAGCAATGTGCTCTTGTGACCAAGAGGGTCAGTGGTATCCTGGACTGCATCAAGAAAAGTGTGGCCAGCAGGTCTAGGGAGATTCTTTTCCCCCTCTATGCTGCCCTGGTGAAACCATACCTGGAATACTGTGCCCAGTTTGGGGCTCCCCAATTGAGAGATAGGGATCTGCTGGAGAGAGTCCAATGGAGAGCCATGCAGATGATTAGGGTACTTGAGCACCTCCCCAATGAAGAGAGACTGAGAGACCTGGGGCTTTTTATTCTTGAGAAGAGAAGACTGAGAGGGGATCTGATCAATGTCTATCGGGGTGGGTGTCAAGTGGTGCGCAGTAATAAGAGAAGGAACAATGGATACAAACTTGAACATAGAAGGCTCCACTTCAACATGAGAGAAATGTCTTTACAGTGGGGGTGATGGGAACAGGCTGCCCAGAGAGGTTGTGGAGTCTTCTCTGGAAACTTTCAAAACCTACCTGGATGCATTCCTGTGCAGACTACCATAGGTGATCCTGCTTTGGCAGGGGTTTGGACTCAATGATCTCTGGAGGTCCCTTCCAACCTCTAACATTCTGTGATTCCATGGTTCTGTAGATATGCTAAGTAGTATATATTTTGCGTAGGTGCTGACATTTCTTCTACCTCCTCCATTAAATTTGGGAGTACATCTATCTAGAAAGCATTTAAATGAAAAAATGTCCTCAGTTTTGGGTCTTCATTGCCTCCCCATTGCCTTGTTTGCATGTTTCTTGGATCTGCAGCTAAAAGCCATTAACAGCTCAAGAGCTCATCTAGAATGACAGAGGCAGTGGCTAGTTGTGAGAAACCAATTCTTCCTGTTGGATTCCTTCTGGTTCCCAGAGAGAGCTAGTCAAGGTCTTTGGTAAATCTTCAAGAAAGGGGAAAATAGAAAATCCTCCTGTAATATATTCAGCTTGAGATGTTTCTAAAATTATTCCAGGCAAAGTCTCGTCTCTATCTTTGGGAGCAGAAGGTAATAATACTGTGCATTACACTGATCTCAGCTGTCATTTTAAGGCTCCCTTTAGCTGACTCCTCAATGCTGACATTTGTAACATTTCCCTGACTGTAAAACTAAGCCACTGTCTGACTTTCCATAACCACCTGAGAGGTGGTCTTCTCCTCTCCACTCCTCTCCACCAGTTCCTACAAACTCACTTCTGACAACTTCTCAGCAAGTCATGCGAATTCTCCCTTGGAGCCTGGACCTGAGCTTTAGGCTTTTGGTTGTTTTTTGGACATAGTTTTGAGCACTGCTCTCCAGAATAAGAATCAAGATTGCATCCAGCTGCTCCAGACTATTTAAATTTTTCTGAATGTGTGTTTGTTCTGGAGCAGCCCCACTGAAACGAACAGAGGGGTGGGACATGCCAACTGTATCCTTGACAGATCTGAACAAATCCCTGCCTGATAACATGTTTTGGTTTGTTGTTCAACAGTGGAGTGAGTTTATTGAGATTTCAATGATCGTAATTAGGCTATAAAAGCCAGTGTCGCATCAGCATGCAGAAAAGAAGTTGAATGTTGTCTTTCAATGAGTCAAATTTCAGATTTGGTATCGCTTGTTGCTGTGTGCACAGTACTTTTGTCATGAGAAAGACATCTACAACTCCTTCAACCAGTATTCCCATCTAAGACCAGTAACAGATCTGGCAGAGGACACCTCGTCCATTCTTTTGGTGCAGGACATGTCAGGGAGACCCCCAACGTTGAAGAAACACTGGCACCTTTAGTACTGGCACCTTTCCAGCCAGACTTTTCTTTCCTGAAAATCCTATGTGAATACCTTCATTTGGTTACAATTCTTTGGGACACAGTGAGTGTGCTGACATTGTCTGATTTACTTCACCAAATAAGCAAGTTGCTCCCTACCTCAGCAGAATTTATGTTTTGTGCTTCTGAGGATGGTGTTGTTAAAAAAAAACACACAACCACATAGTGTTTGAAGGTTTAGTTCCTGGGGGTTGTGTCTTGGTTTGTTGTTGGGTTTTTTTTGTTACACCACCTTCAACTTAAACCCTCTCAGCTACTGGGTAGGGTACAGCTCAAGCACTATTCAGCTGATGGAGGCCGTATAGTTTCAACTTCTCATCAGCATTAACTGTCTTGTACCAGGTAGGGAAATGGATTGATGCTGGCTTGTTTCCAGACTTCATTTATGGAGTCACCACAGACAAGGTCAGCTTGTGCTTTCCACAGCTTCTGGCATGGCATATATTCCCAGAGCAGAGCAGCATGGTAGCAATGAGGTGAGTTTAGGAAAAATAACTTTAATACTCATTTGTAGGATTTATGTGCACAGAGCAGTGGAATTTCTCTGCAGCTCATTTCCTACTAGTTGCTTGTTTCTACTGCTGCTGCCTGATCATTCTTGAAAGATTCAGTTGTGATTCAGTAGCTGTGAAGAAATTTCTGAGAATATTTTTGTAAATTTCAACTGGATTGTTGTGTGCTTTTGCCAATGTGTCTTCTGTAGGTGTTTCTGTGCTGTGAGACTGGGATATCCAGCCTCAGGCTGATAAAGAAGTTTTTGTCCATCAGGAAGAGTTGGTTAGGGTTAGACATGCCACTGCTGGTATAATTTTTTTGTCTTACTCAATAATACAGGAGTATTTTGAATCTAGGTCCTCAGCTAAAGTAAAACCAAAGTGTTTGAGTAAAGTAAAACAAAAGAAAGCTCATGTTTCTGTTGTTCACATCTTCAAATTAATAATAATAATAATTAAAGACAGTATTACTTATTGAGATAGAGGGAAGATGAGATGATTTCACAGAATCACCAAGGTTGGAAGAGACCTCAAAGATCATCAAGTCCAACCTGTCACCACAGACCTCATGACTAAACCATGGCACCAAGTGCCACGTCCAATCCCCTCTTGAACACCTCCAGGGATGGTGACTCCACCACCTCCCTGGGCAGCCCATTCCAATTACAAACAACTCTCTCAGTGAAGAACTTTCTCCTCACCTCAAGCCTAAACTTCCCCTGGTGCAGCTTGAGACTGTGCCCTCTTGTTCTGGTGCTGGTTGCCTGGGAGAAGAGACCAACCCCCTCCTGGCTCCAACCAACCTTCAGGTAGTTGTAGACAGCAATAAGGTCTCCCCTGAGCCTCCTCTTCTCTAGGCTAAATAATCCCAGCTCCCTCAGCCTCTCCTCATAGGGCTTGAGCTCGCCATACACATGAAAGTAATTCTCACTCTTATGGACCTGCAGAATAAATTATTGAATCCTGGGTTTTTTTGGTGGATATATAAGCATTGACACATATTGTCGCAAGCTCTAATTTAGCAACAAGTTGCAGAAAAGTAACAGCAGTGTCATGAAGCTGAAAGAAAGGAGGAGGGAAGAAAACAGTCTTGTGCTTTACAAGTATATGGAACATAATAGTCAGAGGACCAGGAGCAAGCAAGCAAACTTTCACAGTGTTTGGCGGAGAATTTACTGTGAAGAAGTCAGAAGTTCTTTGTACTCCTTGCTGGTTTTCAGCTTTCCTACAAAAATCAGGGATTCAGAGTGCTAAGCTCAGAAGGAATGCAGCTGGTGCTGCTGCTTGGATAACTTTGCATATGCCAAACTGTAAAAACAGTTGCAAATCTCAATGTTTATACATACACATTTTTGATGTTGAACAAATTTCCTGCAGCATTTCTAAAATTCTATGTACAGCTGTCCTGTATAGTCTCTTTAAATTATTATTTGTTTCTCAAATTGATGGTGCTATTTCTGCCTACATTTTTATATATGCTTAATACATCCTGCAATGGTTTCTTTCTTGACTGTTTACATCAACCTTATGTTATAATGCTGGCATTGGTTTGATCTTTTTTAGAAACAAACAAACAAACCAACCCTATACAAAACCTACACCAGGTGGGTTTTGAAAGTCTCCAGGGAAGGAGACCTACCCAAAAAGTCCAAGAGTTTTCCTGTCCTATCGAGACTAATAAAAACCTAACATGTAATTCACTTTAGCAGCTGTTTGAGGGGATATGTTAGTGGCAAACTTGACTCAGCTTGCAAGCCGTAGGTGTTCTCAGTATTTTTGACTGGCAGAATCTGGGTATGGACAATTTGCTCTATAGGTTATAGATACAAAGTATTTGTCTTACTAAAAGGTGTTGTCTCTGAAGTTGTGAAAAATTATTTAAGATAGAAAGGGAGCTTCAGGAACTTGTAGGAGAGTTTCTAATTAAGGTCACCTTGAAATTTCACATTTCCTATTTTGTGAGCATTTGGTCAATCTCCACTAATATTTCCTTGTAATTTTCCTTTTCTATTTCTGCTCTTCATTATTTAAATAAAAGTTTTCAAGGAAAATAGATTTGGTAGAAGAAATTGAAGCACTGTTAACAGATCAAAGTATTTCAGCTAACTACAGCAGATTTGCATTGATATTGTTGTTTGAGATTAACATGCAAATAGCTAGAGGTGGTGCATCATCCTCTTTAGACTTAGTTATAGTCCAAACACCATAGATTATTTCTATATTACTATGCAAAAGGCATAAACCAATTAAGAAGTATTTTACTATGTAGAAAGAGGATCACTACATTCATTTGACTAGAAATCCAGGCAGAAAATAATACTCTAGTTTTCAGTAGTTTCTTGTTGTTACATGGTTATCTCAGACATGCTGAGAATAGAAGTTTTGTTTATGAAACTTCTTCACTTTGAATATGAGTCTAAGGTGAGTAATTCAGTCTGTGTTGGAATCAGCAATGATGAAAGATACTTAAGTATTGCTCTCTCTCTGATGAATATTTTCAATAGATACGAAGCAGATAACTGACATTTATAATTAATATTTCTTCCTTGAGTCTGTTAGGTTGTCAGAGAGAAGGAACTTTGTCTTCATGAGACAGATCGTCGTCATTGTAGGAAGAGTAACAGTTTGAGGGAGCACTAAGGGCATATTCAAGAGAAGAGCAAGAAGATCTTGACTGGTTGGAGGGCATTCAACTGAGCCAGGTGAAGCCAGAGAGGTAGAGCAAATGTAGGCACATTCTGGGAAAACCACTGTCAGTCTCTGCTGGCTGAGATTTTACCAGAAGATGTACACTTTTCCTTGCAGTTCCAGAGGGAGGCTGAGAAGGTTATAAATGGAGTTGGAAGGTGTAGAAGAGCTTGAAAATTTGAACTATGAGGAGACTGGAAATATACCGTCTACAGAAGCACTACATTAGTTTCATGGATGTAACTTGCCAAGATTAATCAAACAGCAAGTAGATAAAAGTGGAGGGAAGTCAGTCTTTGAAAGTTGGGATTTCTTTCTGTTGTATGTTTTCTAATGCCAGATAGACAGCTGTGTTTAGTTTATTTGTCCTTGGCATATTGAGTGTACCATGATGTTCTGATTGTGGGCCTTTTGCATACCTCCTTCACCTTTCACATATTTCACATGTACATGGTACGCCACGTGGAGTTTTACCTGCAGACTGTTCTGAAGCTAAAATCCAGCCTATGCCTGTTTGTTAGGCAGCCCATCACTGGGAGTGCCAACAAAATTCATTCCAGGCTTTTAGATGCTTTCAAAGTTCAATTTGACCTTCAGAGCATTAGAGATTTTCAAGGCCCAGGTGTTTGACAGATGGCTCCTATCTGTGTTATACCTACAGTCTGGGAAGAGTGCATGGGTTTCCAAGAGGAGTCCCAATGACACCCACTCTCCAGTGCCTAAGTTCACCTATTCCTGTGCTCCACAAAGTTCTTCCCACCATTAGACTGCAGATCTGCAGTGTAACTGAGCTGAGTGGGTTAGTGATGACTGTAGGCAGTCAATGTTTAAGTGACTTGGTGTAACCAGTTAGTTGATCCACAAAGTACAGAAATACCAGTCTGCTGAGTACATATAAAGCCTTCAAAATGGAAAGAAGCGGATAAGAAACATCATAAAAAATATATCATCATATGCTCCATATTGCTAATGGAAGATCTTTATACATTCAGTGGTTTAGTGCCTTGTATTAAAGGTGGACTGCTGCTTCTTCCATGGCTCAAATGAGTCAGTGGTTAATGAGGTAGGTCATGACAGCTGCTGGAGGTCTCTTTAGAGCAAATCTTTAAAGGGAGGTACATGCTCTGAAGAGTTTGAGAGGAGCATGGAAGTGTTGAAGACTGACCTTTTCAGAGCATGTTAGGAGATTTTATATTTTTCACAAAGCTATAATCATAAAATTGTTGTAATGATGACTGGAATTTGTTAGCATTTAAAGAAAAGAAGCATTCATAAGTGTTTAAGGCATTCAGGATAGCATGGGGAGCCAAGTGCCTTAGAGGAAAACAGTGTAAACCTATTTTTTTATCTTTAATACATAAAATCTTTGGGTGGGCCCTGTAGAGCTGACAAAAGTGACTGTTCCCACTGAATGCAAGAAAAGCATATGGAAAAAGTCAGATAGAAATTCCTGATGTCATTGCTTTGGCATCAACTCCCAGCAGGAGAATAGTACCAGATTTTGCAGTACTTGTCTTCCTAGAATATTTTTTTAAGCAGTTTTTTGCTTTAGTCTAATTGGGAAAAAAACACTGATGCTGCCTTAGCATTACACTTTGGCTCCCATATGACATACTCATGTAGTTCAGGAGCAGCACTGTCTTTCAGGTATTGCAATTGCACTTCTGTAAGTGGAGGCAGCTGCTGTGTCCCTTTCTTCTAGTAGCACAAGGGATGCAACACGGGAGAAAGGTCTAGTCCTCTCCTACTGAGTTTTGCTGTTTGGGGGCCATGGCTGTACTGGTGATGGAGGGATCATGTCATTCTGTACCTGCCAAAATGGGATCTTCACTTAACCATAATCCTTCTAGGTAGTTGTCCACATGTGAATGTTGCCACAAATCCTATGTTTGCCACTTTTCTTTTTAGCAGCAGGGGGGTTGTAGTTAATGCTTGTATTTGCTTACAACAGCAGCCCAAACGAAGATTGTGATTTAAGAGTCATTTGGTTCAGGACATAGCTGTTCTTTCTGTAGTAGCTGTTCCTATAAACTTGATATTTCCTGAATGCTTTTGTGAAAATCATCTACTGAGAACAATATTTTAGGTACTTAAGTTAGTATTTTGGAGGAAGGAAAGATGCTACCAAGAAGTATCATGTACTTCTTATTACTTTGGCTTATTAACCCAAAAAATGCATGCATCTAAATAAATTCAAAAATGAGTGCTGAAAAATATTATTTATTTTTGCACCATATTGTAGGGGAAGCTTTGTTTGATGCTGCTACAAGGGGAGACCAAATCGCTACATCATGCCTTTCAATATGGAGATTAGTTAAAAGACTCTTTAGAGCAATTAGCTGAGAATTGTAAAGCTGCTACAGCAGCAATTTACACCACTTCACGAGAACAGCATCCACAGGGATGAAGAAAAGTGAAGGTATTGCTTCTTTTGTAGTCGGGACAGTCTTTCCAGAGCAGGTGGCATCAAGCAGCTTAGGTATTTCACCTGCCGTGAAAGTTCTGGCTTTGTTTCTTTTGGCCAAAGAGATTTAAATAAAGCAACTTTGATGTTAAACGGGGTATTGCTGCCAGCTAGGAAAAAGCTGTATATCACCTATCCCTCTGGAGCCTGGGTATAGGACAGATTGCCTAGGTAGTTCAGAGTCGTCTTTCCGTCAATAGCACAATCAGAGCATGGTCAGGCATTCGCTTGGCAGTCGGCTGCACCTGCTACCCTCTGTGGTGGTTCAGATCCCTCCCAATTCTGCCGGCTGACAAATTCATGTGAATGGAGCTCTAGATTCCTGCTTTTATACTAATCCATACAGTTACTTGGCATGGATCCTACTGAAATAGGTTAGGGAAAACTGACATTCTCTTGTGTCAGCAGTACTGCAGGAGCAGGAATAGTCAACCAACTCTTTGCTTTCCGTCTTTTTCACTATGTCCCTGGAGAGGAGGCAATTCAACGTCATTTCCATTCATGTAGTTTTAGACCTGAACGTTCAGAGTTCTGCAGAATGTCTCTCATCGCCACTAGCAGCTATCTGGACTAAAATTCTGTGGACAGAACATTGTATTGAAGCAAATGTGCAACTTCCTGCACTTCTCTTTTCCACCCTCTCTAAGTATTTTCAGTTGTCAATAAGCACAGCATTCAAGTTCCCATATGCTTGTGAAAACACATAAATAATTTACAACCCTTGTTTGTGTTCATTTTTTGTAGTTCTGAAGTTATTTTAAAGAAACAGCCCAGAGCATTTTCCCCAGAATTAATAACTTTTCACATAAATCTGGAAATGACCTTATTTCTGCTCAGATCTTCAGAAAAGTGCATTTAGTTCATTAGTTTCATGCTGAACTGTTAACATTTTAGGTTGTTTTATTAGGAGAGAACAAAGAACTCCTGGCTTGTTGAAAATTTGTTACACAAAAGTAAGGATGAAAAGGTTCCAAAAGAGCTGATGTTAAACATTGCAAACTGGATGAAGTTGTGCAGATTGGAAAGATTTACAAGACATCTGGTAATTAGCTTCCAGCTCCCATGGAGTCCCTCTCTGAGAAAGCTGCTGCTGCTTGCACTGGAAGGGGAGCAGGAGGGAGATGAAGCATAACCCTGAAAAGCTAGATCTTTGTGTTCACATCAGTGATCCATTGAAGAGTCTCTGGGTACCTCTTTTGAAAACTACCTCCTACCAAAAAAATGTCTGACATCTTTCCCTTTGGAGGATCATCTTCTCTGCTGGCATTTGTGTGGTGCAGCAGGAGAGAGGGAACAAGCTGTCAAATAGCTCTTGACTTTCCTTGCCTGAGTTTGCTGTTCTCCTTGGGGACTGCATGGCAGCTGGGGAGTGCCAGCGTGCCACTGGCTAGACTTATGCCCCTTGGTCTGGCCCAAAGTGCTGGCAGTGTTTGGGACTGCTGGATACCTGGTGAATAACCTTCTCTGGGGAGATACAGCAGCATGCTTGGGTGCAAGGGACCCAGAACCAGGCCACAGAGATTTTAGCAAGTCATTGTCCTGTCACAGTTATTACTGTCTGCAAAACAGAATATTAAGTCTTGTCTTAGACACCTGTCATAAAAACAGTTAAGATCAAAATGCTATATATATTTATTCAATCATCTAAATCTCAGTAGTCAATTCTACCAGGCTAACTACTACTAAAAATGTTTATATTTTCAACTCTGAAACTGTTTAGTACAATGAACAAACAGCCTGTCTGAAGTTAATTTTTCTAGCAGCTGTACTTCAAAATTAGGCAAAACTGAGCTTTACTGAGATTAGTTATCAGAACACTTTTTTTTCTAGATTGCAAATGAGTGGATAATGGTGCTCACTAAATTATAACTGAGAATATGAAGGAGGTAGAGTTATGTATCAATATATAATATTAGGACATGTTGGAAGAGATTATACTTAATTTGTATATAACCCAGTGAAATTTGTATCAGTAGTCATTAAGCATATTCTTTCCATTGATAAATCGTGCTTATAGTCTCAAGTAAAAGCCATACAGTCTGAACTTTTTCTTCTTGAGATGACAGCATTCTGTATCTGTGTTGTAGTGGTGTGTAGTTCCTGAATGCAGTGCAACTGGTGCTGCAGCTTGATCTGATGCCCCAGAAGAGGTGGGTGCTGTCCATGGCCCTGGCTTGTGATATGAGATACTGTATTCTAGTGCAGGCAATGAAGTGCCACTTTCTTACTCTTCAGTCTGAGCTGGGAGCCAAAGTTATGTGTTTTTTTTGGTTTTTTTTTCCAATCATAATTCTGAACCAACAGATGTGTAAAAAGATGGAATGATGATGCTGCATATCTTAGTCCACTGGTAACATTAGCTCTAGCTCCTCAGCAAAGCTCTGTGGAGGTTACCAATTTTTTTTTAGTTCATCCTGAGCAGTGGCAGCTGCCTTAGAGGAGGGGTACAAAAGGCTGTTCCCTAAGTCTAACACTGCACCATGCACCAGACAGCATTCATTTGGAAGAGTTACTCATTAAGTTAACATTGTTAGAGGGAGCAGGAGTTGGGCTGGAGCTGGCTTTTCAGTAAACAGATTATGCTGAGTGAGACTTGTTTCATTTAGGTGTCTATTGACATTTTTTTCCCCTGGAATGATTATTATTTTCACTTTCTTTTCTTTAGTGTAGCATACTTTTGTGGAGTGAAATGAAATCATATCAGAGATCGATTTCTGTGTATTTGTATGCATGATACTTTCTCCAGTCCTTTGAATTATTCTGCGTTTGGAGCTATTGCTGCTATTCACAGGGGGTTTTAAGGCTTTTAATACACAAGTTACATTTCAATCTACTCTGTACCAAGTGTCACTTCAGCTGTCTCCAGTTCTGCAGTATAGAAAACAGATTCTTATCCTCAGCTTCTTTTGTTTTGAAACTACGAAAACACATATTCAGCTAGTGAAGTGTATATTGTTGGTCTAATGTTGTAGCATCTGAAGCAAGCCCACCTTATGCTCACTACAGGACAGTTATTGCTCATAATACTGAGTCACTATATGTACTTAATGGACAGAGTGGAATGGTGAAGAGACAGAGAGGATCCTGAGACCCTGCTGTATGGGAATAGGACCATGTGTTTCTTTTAAGTGTGGATTGCTAGCATCAGTACGGAGGGTATAACATATGGAAGAGTTTTGTTTGTGTTAAGAAGAAGAAAATAATCCTCTCATGGAAGAGAAGCAAAACTGACCATGTTTGCTAAATGCAGATTCATCAGCAATTCTGAGCGGAAGAAAAATGCGAAGTGGATACTTGGTAGACAAATTTCTTTGCCAAATTGATGTGGCCTTAGTACAAGTTTTCCTTTATGCCAACAGAAATAAAATAGCACACATTTTGCTACTAGTACTACTGGTGTTTCAGCACTGGTGACAGGAAGCTAGTCTCTTATTTTACGCTAAATTGTGGCTTTTTTTTATTTTTATGAACACATGGCATAAAATGTTTCCTTATACTGACTGTCCTGCTCTGTGTTTTGATAAGAGGATATGGATAATTTCTCTAATGTAGGCAAGTGAGAGAGACTTCTATGCAGATTTCAAGATATTTAAAATAAACCAAGTATTCATTACAAACTTTCTTCATGCCTGCAAGTCCTGTGATTTCTCTGTTTGCAAAAACAACTCATGTTTGGTAAACTTTATATGTACTGCATGGGTAGTATATATTTACACCTCCTCTGTCAAGATCATAGTCAGAAAGAACCGGCTATGTTTTGTTACCTGGTTTAAATTCATTATTTCTATTGTAATTTAGTGAACTATGTGCTGGAATTATTTTTCAAAAGAAAAATTGCAGAAATTCTGCCTCCGTAATTGGCTACTGTTGTTCTGGAAGGTGGAGAGAACCGGAGCAGACTTCTAACAGTAGCAACAAAGATCCTACAAACTAGCAGGAATACAAAGATGAAAGTAAAGTTGAGCTGTTGACCAATGAACTAATTTAATGGGGCTTTTGGCAGTGGAAAAACTATCAGCTTTCCAACATACATTACTTAGGTTATCTACATATTACGGCTTTGGAATTATCAAACGATTTGTTACTCAGCTTCCTTTAGTAAAAACAGTGTATACTTTTTTCTAATGACAAGTTTAGTACTGGAGTTTTTAATCATCTAAAACACTACAATCTGGCATCTTTCTTTTTAGGGTGATTAATGGCAGATCTGCATGTCTACAGATTCCCCTAATGGTACAGTTTGGCATGAACGGCCACATGAACACATTTCTGAGTTGGACCATGCAATCTAAAGTTTGTGCTCTCTGTACACTAGCTGTAGGAGGACAAATGGTACCTGACTAAGCACAAAGCCTCGTGTTACAGAGCTAATCCTTTGTCTGGTTTGGAGCGTGTACAGCTTGGCCAAGTTAGTTTATGTTGGATCAGCACTTTGCTTTGAGTAGCCACACTGCTTTTGATCTGGTAGGAGGAGCTCTCCAGTGGATTTACTGTTGCATTGAACCATGGCCTCAGGCACAAGTCCTGCATGGCTTTACAACCAGCTGAATTAGCAGGGGATCCACAAGTTAAAAATAGGCTTTTTTTCCTTTTTTTTTTTTTAAGCAGCAATTTCTAGATTTCAGTCTTAAGGGCATAATAGACTTTAAGGAAGTGACAGAAGCAAAGGTTTGTACAGTGAACACAGCTCTTATACAGAGCCTCTGTGGACCTGCTAGAAGCAGTAAATAACCTTTTTCAGCAAACAGATGTAGCAGATAGCTCAGTGGCAGGTAAAATAAGAACAGTTGTAGCTATATAAAGAACATAATAGACTGATACTTATTTGTTGTAAGAAGTTGCACATAACCTGAAACCTTGGAAAACGTGGAGAAGCATTTTCAGCATGGATCTGATATATTGTTGTAGACAACCCATGTGTCCAACTGGAGAAAAATGTCATAATCAGAAAATTAGGGCTGTATCTGAGGCTTTTGCCAGTGAAACCAGTATGCTTTCTGTGTAAAGCATATGTCCTACCCAGATTCTGTAAGTGGGGTGCTCAGGCACTCATGCTGATGATATGAACTCTGAGAGTAACTTCTCCAGAAAGCCCTGTAAATGAGGCATTGAAAAATAAAGTGGAAATTTCTGTTGATGCTTGACAGTTTTTAAAGGTCACAGGCTGAAAGCCATAAACTTGTCTTTTAATTAATGTCCATTTCTTTTTTTGTGCTCTGCAGCTGAAAATGCAAGAACATCTCCACAAATGGAGATATTAAAAATAATAAATCATGGATACATTTTCTTCATAATATAGAAGGAAAATCATCTGAACATTTTTTCCATTCCCATGTTTAACATTAAAATACAGCTACTGGTAAGCAATTCGTGCTCTCCAGGTTTTGCAGGGTAAAACTAAGCTAACTCTAAAAGAGCTTGCACTAGAAGAGATCCTTTGATTCCTTTTGAGATTCTTTATTATATTTAATTATTAGCAGTACAGCAGTGTGTATCTGTATCTAGGTAAAACCCTAATGCCTGAATACAGAGATAGACAACCCCTTCTCACTGCATGGAAAGTGAGGAAGATTATTCTAAAGTACTAAACTTAGTGGCTTGAGTTAAGAGCCAAGCTCCCCATGCAGTCAGTGAAAAGTAGGTGTCACCAGATAGAGATAAACTTTGGTATTAGGGAGCATTTAGATGTCCCTTGTGCTTCAGGTGGTCACTGATCTCTCTAGTAGTATAGCCCTTCTCCTACAACCTTGAATGTTGGGGAAATCTGAGGTGCAAACATTAGCCTCCATACCATATATTGTACATGGTAGATACAAGTCCCACCTCTACAATAACCTGAAGTTACCTGAGCCCAGAGCTTTCTCATTCGCTTGAGATTAATTCATCAGTCTCAAGCTTAGATGGTGAGACAGGCAGTCTCCCTGCAGATGGGATCTGTGTATTTACTTGAATTGCATGTGCTGGTAGGATCTATGATGGTCCTTCAACCTCTAGTGGTGCGGTACTGAATTAAACATCATCAGCATCTTTAGCTGAGATATTGCTGTCCAACACAAAGTCTTTTGTGCCGCTAACATGCTGAGTGCCTTTCTTACAGCAGGATTTGTAAAACTCAATTTCTGAAGCTGTGTTGTGGATTTTGCAAAACTCTATGTAGCTTTATGAAGTGGATTTTTGAAGCACAAGTTTGTGGGACATACTTCAGGGCATTCATTCTTCCTTTCATTAGTACCTTCAGTTGAATTAAGAAAAATTAAGAAATGATGTCTTACTCCTTTCTTAAAGCACTGTCTTCACTTATACTATTGTGGTAGTGAAAATTATACCACTGAGACAGAGTGTTATGTACCAGACATTTCTGTAACTGTTTTAGAGTCTGACAGGCTTCGCTGTTGGAAGCTTCCTAAAAATTGTGATTTCTTTTTTTATTTTTGGCCTCAGTTGGATCCTATTACAGACCCAAATTGTTTCTCATAATAAAGCATAACAGAGTTAATATCAAATCTAGCTAAATTACATTTTCTTTCACTCTTTTTCCTCTTAATTATCACAGTCTGAGTTACTATGAAGTTGCATTCTGTCACCAAATTTAGAGCCCCATGTTTCAGAGAAGGCCTGTTGACAGGAGAAGCACATTTAGCAACTGCAGAAAGCAGCATGCTACTAGCATCGTGTAGATTGGAAATTTCTTGTCCTAGTTTCTCATCCTGCAGCTAGTTCCATATGGGTAGCTTTAATGCATTTTGATTTAGTGAATTGTAACAAATGCTGAATTCTGATTTCTGTAACCACTGTGTCAGGAGCTAACAGACTTCTTGCTGGTGTAGATGTGGCTTCCTCCATGTGAATACTCGTAACACTGTGCTGGAAAAGCTGTCCATTGTTTTTGTGAAACCTGAGAGCCAGAGTTCAGCAGGTTGAAAGGAGCTGGTGTGACCCCATGGGCCCCTAGAGTTTAATCTCATGTCTTCTCAAATTCACCACCTGAAGTCACATTTGTAAATTAAATCTGTTCAGCTGCCTAGTTTTGATAGAGCACGGTTATAAATCCTTTGTCTTATCTGGATCAGGTATATATCCCTCACTGAAGTGACATAATGAATATTTACTTAGGAAGCAGACGTAGCCAGTTAACTTTAGTCTGTCAATTTATCCAATTAATTTAAAAAAAAAATCCAGTTTTTATGTCTGACGTAGAAACTCTGTAATTTTGCAAATAATGTTTTGTCATTTAAATTAATTTGCTTTGTTATATTGTCTGAGATTTCTCTAGACTGTATTTAAAAAAATTAATCAACTGCTTCGTTTACTGAGAATATACTGGCAGTGCCTTTACTGAACTTGTGATGTTTTGTAAACTAATTTAGGAGGGCAGCAGACTAGTAGCAATGAACATAACACCTCCACTGTGTAGTCAAAACACTGAAGCTGCCATCAGATTTGTTGCTCCATCAAGATTCTGTGTTTCAAAGGACAGAATAGAAGAGGGTTTTCTGTCCATTTGGATTCCATGGGGGAAGTCAGGAGTTGGGTTTTTCAGCATTCAAAAGGCGGGGGGGGGAAAAAAGGAACAGGAAGAAAACCATGGATACATGGAGATTGTGCATTGTAGTGCTCTGCTTGGAGCATTCTGTCGAGTGTGGCAGACACAGAGAGAGATTCTTAGGCAGTCACTTGCCACAGCTCTCAAGGTTTAAGATTAAATGCTTGAAGCCTATGCTTGTAAGAGGTGAATGAGTCTCTTAAAGACTAGGAGAACTGGGAATAAAGAGCTCAAGTACAGCCTCTAGAAGCACTTTCTGTGCCAGCCTCTTTAGTGCCCAGCAGAAGGAGGAGAGTATTTCTTCTGGGTATATCAATGAAATAGACAAATTAGGACAGAGAAAATCTTCCTTATTCCTGGTTTTCAGTCTGAGTCTTTTGCTGTCCTCTGGTAACAGAGAAGTTAGATTTGCACCAGTGAGTAGCTGTTCCCTCATTGTACCTTTCTGCAGCACTAAATCGATACTCTGCAGTGGTGGAGAGTCAAGGGCAGAGACTCCAGCTGGGCTTCAGCCCTTGCTCACGACTCTGGCCACAGCTCAGGTGTGGCTTGAGTCAGGACTTCACTTTCTGCTCTTCTCTGCAGTCATCCCAGTGGGTGTAACTCCACTGTCCTGTCCTGTCCTGCCCTGTGGAAATCATTGCACAGGCTGACACTTCCGTGAATAGCTCTGGTATGTGTTGCTGAGCCTCAGAGCGTGTGTTTACTTCCAAAAGAGATTACCTTGGTATGTATACAAAAGGCAGAGTAGGGTATGGCTGGCTGACAGTGATGCCCACTGGAAATTTACAGGTGGTAGAAACCAAGTGTGATGATGTCTGCTATTTTGTCTTGTGTCTTCTCATACCAGTAATGCAGTAATTGTGGAGATTTTCAGGTTGCTAATGAAGCAGGGGTGTCTTTTATGCCACTAGAAGTGAGACACCACTTCAGCTGTTAGAAACCTCACAAACCTCAGTCAGGTGTAATGAAAATGTTCAGTTTAACAATTTTCTCCTTTATCTGAGTGTGGTTATTGTTACAGCTTTGTGTTTCTTTTGACATTGAAGCAATCTTTTCTCAGCAGTAGGAGGGGTTTCAAACAGAATTTTCTTCCTCTTGGAAGGCTGGGAATTCCCCTTCTCACATTATAGCCAGGTCATTTTATGTATTGCTAGTGGTAGAAGAGGATAGAAGACAGTAACAGGCAGACAGTTATTGCACTTAGCTTCTGGCTACTAGCCGATAGATGCCCTTGCTGTGACTTGGTGTGTGATTACCAGATAGTTTGGCACTGGACTGGTGCTGCACTTAATTGTGATGGATTCATTGGGCTGAAATATGTCACTAATTTAATTAATCTGTTTCATTAATCTGATTGAATTGCATCCAGCTGTTAGAGGTGTGTGAAAGAAATGTACCTGACACATGAGGCAAGAGCACTAACCTCTGTATTAAACTGTAAAACGGTCATTAGGACATCTAAAGCTGAAATTGAATTGCTCTATAGAAATTTGGTTTTCAAGCACAATACTAATTAGCTGTAAGCTTGATGAATGTCAAGAATTAATTAAAACATTTCAGTGGCCTGTGTGTGGGTTTTAAATATTGTCATTATTGCCCCAATATTTTCAGTTCTTACACTAATTGCTTTTTAGGGAGCACGAATGGAATTATCTTTTGGAGTGACTAAGGGTACAAATGGTCCATTACATCATCAAGCATGGACTTTCTTGCCACTGGATTTCCCTATTTTTCCCCTCTAAAATTTATCTACTGGGTTTTTTTCCACTTTTGTGCATGCAGTGCAAATAGTCTTTAGACCCAAACTTTATTTTGAGACCGCTTTTCTTTCCTAACTGTACTCTGGAGACCAGCATGCTGTTGTTTTTTACTTTCATTTTGGCTACAGGAAAATAGCAACAGGTCCATCAAATGTTTTTTTTGTTTTTAATTAAATAGGATGTCAGCCAAAATGCATGATTATTTTTTCCGGTTAATGAAAGGACTGAAACAGTTCAAACATTTGGTACACAAAACATCTGCAAGACAAAAAAACACATTGGGAAATTATGAATTGAAAGAGAATTACTTTTCAAAACCAGCTTTTTGGTTCTTTCTCAGATGTGTTCTTAATGTAAAAATCGATAAATTGTACATGCAGGAGTTGCAGATGCATGATGCAAACTGTTCATAGTTCTTGTCTCTGATGAGTGTCTCCACGTGTTTGGTTATGTATTGAGGATGAATGTTCAATGTATAGACTGCAGACATGTATATGGCAAATACATGAGGTGATATGGCACAAGAAGAGCCTTAACACTTGGAGGCCTTGTAGGGAGATTCCTAGTGTCGAGCAATGCCAGAAACCACAAAC
Source organism: Melanerpes formicivorus (assembly GCF_026170545.1). NCBI lineage: Eukaryota > Metazoa > Chordata > Aves > Piciformes > Picidae > Melanerpes > Melanerpes formicivorus. Next base: position 16,862,101 of record NW_027142357.1, on the reverse strand, counting down.
TCCCAGGATACAGCTTGGTGCCATGCCCTGTTGCTTGCTTCATGTGCAGTCCCATGTGATAGTCCTCAGTGCTTGCTCCTTGGAATCACAGAAGGGGGAAGGATAAGGACACTTCACCATGTGTCTGCAAGATGTAGATGGCACCTGAGAGGCTGCTGAGGTGGAGAGAATTGAAAGGATCTTTTACTGTTCCTCATTACTGACTTGCCTGCATAAATGTGATGAATTCACTATGCCAGCATGAACCCAACGGTGTTATTTTCCATAGCCGTTGGTTTGGATCTCAGCAGTTCAGATTCAGGACCTTTTGTGGAAGATTAGGTTGTTTTTTACCCCAAGACTTGCTTACAGAAATAAGATTGTGCTTTGATATTTTGTGTGAGAGGGTTAGGTGGTTACACTGTGATAATAATGTCAAGTATGATGGCTCAGAAGACAAGAAAATGCTTATTCATTGTCCCTTCTTTCAAAGCTTTACTTCAGTAATTAATTATGTGGTAACTCTTGCCCTAGTGAGAAATGTGTGTGGTATTGTACTTCCTAAAATCAACTATTTTTGGCTAGTAGTCTCAATGCGGGTTGCCTGGAGGCAGAACACAAATGCAGCTTGAAGAAAACAGTTATTTGGATTGACAGTGCTGTAAGAAGCTTAGTTCCAGGCTACTTGATTTTGACTCTGCCATCCCCAGTATTCCTGCCCAAGGGTGTAACATTTTACTCCAGCCAGTGGAACAAGTGGTAATAAACGTGTATCAATATACCTCACATTTTTTCAATGTGAGGTATATATGTGAGACATTTGTTCAATGCCTGGACAAGATGAATGTAGTCAAGTTCCACAACACCTTTTGTGTGCGCATATGATGTCACTGGAATGGCATGATGTCGAAGCTCAGAGCAGCCACATGCTCAAGAAAGTGGATCTAGGACTATGTTTCTGACAATGACAGTCCAGTAGTTCATGGTCAATTGGTTTTGTTGCTGTATCTCCAAAGGGACAGTGGAGTGCCCAGCTTTCATGCCTGTTTAAAACACTTGAGCTCACTGAAATCAGTTGGAAATTAGGCAGATGTTAAAGACAGGCAAGTGGCTGTACTTAAAAAAACCCAAACCAACAACAAAACCCAAACAAACAAAATTAATGTCGAAGAAATCCTTAAAATTTCTCTCTTCTCTTTTGTGTTTTTTTTTGCACAGTGCTGGCCCTAAAGGAGATAACATTTATGAATGGAGATCGACTATACTTGGACCTCCAGGTTCTGTATATGAAGGAGGTGTTTTTTTCTTGGATATCACATTTTCATCTGACTATCCATTCAAGCCACCAAAGGTAAGGGTAAGGTTTTTATTGTGCTTATCATATTTGTTTATGGTCTCTTGAAAACAACAAGGTCCAAAATCTTGGCCTGCCGTTTCAGAAAAATCCTGTATCTCCTTTACTTCTCAATTACCACAGTCAATACTGAATTTCAGACAAGTGAGAAGTGAGATGATAATTCTAAACAAGAGCTAAGAAATTTTAAAGTTAGTGGAAAACAGCAGAAGACCTTCTTGCACTTCCTCCTCCTCATTCCAGCTACTTTTATATATATATATATATATATAAAATAAAGATAGAAAGATAAGATAGAAAGCTAGAATGAAGCAGAGCACTTCAAAATGTGCAAATTGCTGTGACGATTTCCATTACTGTGAAATGTCAGTCTATTTGCTACTTGTGAGATCAGTAATCTTTTTTGATAATATTTTTAAGCAAAATATTTTCCTATTAAATGAAACTAATTTTAAACTAAAATTTCATTGCCTTGCTCAGAAATAGTGTCTACCACGCAATAGTTCTGCACTTTATGGCTCTCGTGGCTATACTATTGCTAAAATGAATTGAATATCTTTTTTTTCATTCCCAGGAGTACATCATCAAGAATAATATATTCTCTATTTCCCACTTTTCTGAAACTCACAATATTTAATATTCTCTGATTTAAGATTATTGTAATGAGGCAATGCAGAGTTTTGGACAAATTCCTCCTTAAAATCTTGTTGTGTTTTTTGTTTGCTTGCTTTTTAAGAGCGTGATCATTTTTGGATTTTCAATAGTTTCAGAAATCATGATGGATTTTTCTTCCCTGAATCAGTATAAAGGGGAAAATTGTCCTCAGCTTCCCATGATTTATGCATTTAAAGCATTTAAATATTTTTAAACTTGTTATTTGTGCAGAATAATGCTTACGTGCTCTACTGATACTAGTCTGAAATCATTTAAAAGCAAGGACAGTGTTACAGTGTGATAGCATTGTTTTGGCTGTGTACTATGTCCTGCCTAATGAAGGGCAAGGCAAAGATTTCACTGCTAATTTGAATATGAGTAATACAATACTCCAATTTTAAATGTGAAATTTCATTATATTTAGGCTTTTGAATGAAAGGAAAGACCGATTTTATCTACTTCTTCACCTTCATAAACCACAATAAAGTTACGGTTATGATTAGATTGTTCTTGACATGTAATATGTTCGTTGAATACCGTACAGTACTGTAAAGTATGTCCTGATTTTAATGGGTACCAGACAGAGGGCTTGTGTTAAAGCAGTTAAGCACCAAAGATCTCCATGGTAGCTTTCTTAAAGGTAGTCATGACTACAGTAAATAGGCACTCTTCTGTTAAACAATTGTGGTTTGGAAACTGAGCAGGGAGGCGCTGCCTCCACAGAAGCTCTGCAGAACTGGGAGCGCCCCAGGCATTGCTGCTGTTCAGAGACAAGCATGGAATGACTCTCTGTCTCTTATGCTGTGATTCTAGGTTACTTTCCGTACCAGAATTTATCACTGCAACATCAACAGTCAGGGAGTCATCTGTCTGGATATCCTGAAAGACAACTGGAGCCCTGCTTTGACTATTTCAAAGGTTCTGCTGTCTATTTGTTCTCTTCTGACAGACTGCAACCCAGGTAAGGAGCTATAGTTGCTATAGAATATTATTTTTATCTCTGATTGTGTGCAGAATAACTAAAATATTAATTTTTTTTTATAATTGGGGATGAGACATTCCTGCTTGGATGCCATCCCATGTGTAATAATGCTTTTCATGCCTGTGGCACAACAGAAAGTAAATAGCATTAAGCCCTTGTTTTTCCTGAGGTATACTGAAGGAAATACACTACTGTCATTGTAGTCTATATTGCAGGAGCTCCACCAAGTGAGTGGTTGATCCAGGAGAGCTACAAAGTTCCTTTGAAAATTAGTCTTGCAGGTCAGAAGTGGCCACAGGGAATATCTTTCCCTGAGATAGCAAGTGAAACGTTAAATCTTGCACATGAGGGGGATGATGTTCAGAGAGATTTTTCCCTTTTTCAAAGAATTCTTTTGGGGCGAGAAGGAACTCCACTGAGAATAGTTTCTCAGCAGCAATCTGTGTGACCAGTGTTATTAGGTAATGAATGCTAATTGCCTGTGGTCAAGGCAGGAACTAAGCAGTAGTGCATTTACTGAAGACTGGTAATGATCTGGGAGAAATGGATAAGCCTCATTGATTCAAAAAAATTCATGACTTGAAGGAAACTGGATCCCCTAGGTATGTGTCCTGCCATCCTGATACCTTAATGTTCTCCAGCACTGTGACAGGGGTGCACTTGCTGAATGTCCTCTGTACCCAGCGGCCCTTCCAAAGGAGTGAAAGCAGGGCATCTGGCTGGGGCAAGATTCATTCATATGCAGATATAACCACAACAGGTTTTTCTGTTTTGTTTTTCTGTTCATTGTGCCTTGTGTGCTTTCTCTCGGAAATGTCTCGTATGGTAAGAGCCCCACTATATCTCACAGCATTTTCTGGCTTAACAAAGACTCTCTTTTCAAGTATATTCTTTATTTTAAATCACGTTTATTTGGGTTTTTTTTATTACTGTGGAATGGTTTCTAATGCATCCTCTCCTGCCTTTGCAGCTGACCCTCTGGTTGGAAGCATAGCCACTCAGTACCTGACCAACAGAGCAGAACATGACAGGATAGCCAGACAGTGGACCAAGAGATATGCAACATAAATGACAAACTACTTGTGCAGTGTGAAGGTGCAGAAGGCAACTTTGCAGTGTGCAACAAATCTTTATAGCCTTTACAATACGGACTTCTGTGTATATGTTATACTGATTCTACTCTGCTTTTATCCTTTTGAAGACTGGGATACTGCCCCCTAAAAAGGTAAATGCTATCAAGAGTAGAAATTTGTAGCTGTAGATTAGTTATGTTTAAAATGCCTACTTGCAAGTCTTGCTTCTTTGGGATATCAAAATGTATTTTGTGATGTACTAAGGATACTGTTCCTGAAGTCAACCAAATATTATAGTGCATTTTAGCCTAATTCATTATCTGTATGAAGTTATTAAAGATAGCTGTAGATTACTAGGAATTACGTCATTTGTATTAAACCCAGATCTATTTCCAATATGTGGTACATGCTGTTGTGAAAACTGTTTTAACTTTTACCTTTGTCAGTTTGTAATGAAAGGATTTCCTTTTTCCCTTTGTAGCTCAGAGAGCACCCAGTGTATCATCTCAAACACAATAAACATATTCCCCAAGGAGTAGTTTCTTTGTTTTCCTATTTTAAATTAATATTTGAATAAATTTAATTATAGTAACAAGGCAGGGCCAATGTATCACAGATCCCTGTGGATAATCTTTAAATTAATATACATAAGCAAAGGCTTGCTGTTAAATGTTTAATGCACACCTGTGGATTGTTTAAGTTTTCCCTCTTTTATTTTGAACAGAACAAATTTAATTTCTATAACTTCCCTAAATTTAATGCTGTTAGGCTCTTTCTCAAGTTGGAATGAGAGCATTGCATATGCTTGCTCCAGAAGTTAATGTGATGTAGCTGGTTGCTTCAGGGCCAGTCCTGCTCTCCTAACAGGCTGCCCAAGTCTTGCTACAATTATTTTTTTTTTGCAGGACGAGGGACAAGTTAGATTGGTGCTTTTGTTTCCAAGTAAAGCAAGTCGGACTTGCTGATCTAGAGAACTACAGTTATCCATTGAAAATGGTCTTCCAAAGCATGATTAAACACTGTATCATCTGTCCGGAAAAGAAAGTAGTAGAATAAATTTAATCAGATTTTTATGGCATGAAAAGAGTTTGGGATGGGGGGGGTGGGGGTGGGGGAAATGAACCTTTGTTGATGAAAATGAAATCTGTAAAACCTTTAAACTACCTTTACCCCCCTTTTGCTTTCTGGCTTGGAAATTTTGTAACATCTGTAAGTAACAAAGATATACAGCTTTATAGTACATACAGTTTAAAAAGTAGAGTCACTAATAGTTTTATAATTTAAGCTTTTATAGGTTGCCAGTCACCATATTGATTATATAAAAAAAAAGAAAGACTTGATCCCTCAAAGTGATTTTTTAAAAATTATACTTAGTTTTAAACTTTACAGTTTCCCTTAGCTACCTGGTGGTTTTGGAAATAATGTAGCACTTCCATCAAACGATGCTCTGCTCATTTAATATATGAAAACTGAATGTGAAGTTTAAATATTACAGCAATAGAAAAAAATGTTACCAATTTAAATCTAAAGTTAATCATCACTATATAGGTCCCTGGTTTTTGTATCACATGACCTTTGACCATGAATTGTCCTCCCTACTTTAAATATTTCTACAGATTCCTGAAGGTGGCTTGAAGAACTGTGTATCCCAAATATCTCAACCCAGAAGCCAGTCTCTTTTGGTAGCTACAAGGTAGATTTAGAGTTCAGGTTATAAAGTGCAAAAGGGAATGAGAAATAGGGGATCTGGCAGGTGAATATGCCTAAGTCAGGTAACAGACTAATGCCAGGAGATGAAGTGCTGGAAATCACTGCTGAAGGTGACCAGAGTTTCTCATTATGTCATTGGACATGTGAGGAATAGCACAGATTGGCAAAGAAACAAGGGGCTATCACATCCAGGCTGGATGTCTAAGGTCCACTCGCTGCTGACCATGAGCACACTCGTGGGTGACACAGTGCTTGTACACCACTCCAGTGACTTCTCAGTGAAGAGCAAACTATGTATTTCACACGTTAACTGTGTTGCCTACAGAATTTACAGATATTTATATCATAAAATATGGTATAAAATTACAGGTTTTAATCCTAATTTTAATGTATTTGGTTTGTATTGTACCTACAACTTCAGATACCTAGGTGTACAAGTGGGATGCCTTGTTAGTGTTGCCCCATCTTGCCTTCCTTGCGATTGGATCCTTTACACTGAATTCCCATCCTTTTTTTTTCTTTTTCTTTCTTTTCTTTTGTTGTTGTTGTTGGTTTGTCATGATTCTGTTCTTTTTTTAATGTAGGGTTTTTTTGTGTGTAAATTTTATATTTACTGAAGTAAAGGTTGTTTTTGTGTAAACATTTAAACTTTAAAAAAAAAGAGGCTAATTTTGTTTCTCAAGTTCTCTCTGCTAAACCATGCAGTAGAAAGAAATTTGTATTGTTAAATAAATCAATTAGTTGTTAAATGAGAATGTGTGTCTCTTTTCATGCGAAGGGGAGAAGTGCCTGCTGCAAATATATCCAAAATGCCAGTTCCAAACAGCAATTGATGTTTTCAAACTGTTTCCTTCCCAGCTGTGCTGGCATGAATACCAAAGCACTGCACTGGTCCTATTTTACAGTTACAATTTATAGCTTCATCTTCTTATCACCAATCACTGGGCTCTGTGAAAAACTGAACAGAAATTATTTATTTCTTTTTGTGAAAAGACCAGCTAAAGATACCCCACACCCCCTCTTCCTCCCCATTTTGGGTGGGCTTTTCTTGTTCAGTTGTCTTTGGAATTTGAGTGGGGAACACATGCATCTGGTTGGGAAGGTGCCTGAACTGAATGCCATAATCTCCTGTCACAAGGAGCATTTGCGTAGGAACTGACCATCCCAGCCTTTGAGCTGTGACACTGCGAGGAACAGAGTGGGGCAAACCAAATGAGCAAACACCGTCACATCTCTAGTTTTCAGCTGAGATGGTAGCTACATTCAGAGCAAATACTTCATCATACCAAATTTGAAGGGACAGGTGAATAGAAATGTATTAAGTATAAATGCAGTAGAAATGAAAAGGCAAATGTATATAATATTAGCTTTGGTAATTACTGTGCTAACATGTTCTTGTTGAGCTGCCTTATGTTCTGTGATACCTTAGCAATGTGTGTGATGTGGAGACAAACTCACTGAACAGTATTTACTAGCCATCGTTTGAAGTCCATAGCCAGAAAGGGAAAGGTGTTACATGGGGCTAGGAAAGCAAGACTGCAGGGTAGCCTGAGCCTCAGGCCAGGCTTGTCCAGCTTTGTAAGGAAACCAGAAGCTGAACTGGGTCTGGTCTGTGCTCTGCTCCCTGGCTCCTGAGGTGGAAGAGGAAACTACCACGCTTTGCTGCACACTGTTCTTGCTTGACACCAGCTTATTTGTGGTTATATGTATTGCAGAAGGCGAGACCAAGCTTCTCTCTTTCTTCTTTAATGTGTGGGAACCAGATTTGTGGACTTGGCAGCACTTGCCTGTACTGCAATGGGAGAGCTGCAAGGCTTTGGCTGAGGGGCTTTGCACCATTGGTGCAGCTCTGAGTTGCAGGGCAGCACCAGTTGCCCCTTTGCCTCTGATGCCGTGGTTTCCTTGGAGCCCTGCCCAGGTCACCACAGCGCTTAGGGGAGGAAGCTGAAGACTACAGAAGCTTCTACACTGATCCTGCAGTCTTCTGACTCCTGACTGAGGAATAAATTTCATCTTTTCTGCATTTTATTCCAAAAAACTCACCACTGGATATTTATGTGAAAGAATGGAGGCCTATGCACGCATCCTGAACTAAAAGCTTCAAAGGACAGTGACAGCAGCATGACTAAAATGAGATGTGATTCAGCCATAAAACACTGTATTCCTACAGCCCATGGTGTAGCAAGGGAAACATGTTTGAGAACTTGACACTGCTTCAGGAACAGTATCACTTCAACCTCTGCATAGTGGCACCACTTGCATTTGTATTGCATGGTGGTAACATCCAACACTGAACCACTACTCCCTTTCCCTCATTAACCACCCCAGCTGAAAGTGACTGGGGAGGATCCTGAGACAACAGGAGAGATGGTGTAATAGAGCAGATGTTTTAAAGCGAGAAGTGAGGCAGCAGCACAGCTGCTAGGACTGGTGCCTGACCTTGCTGCTGTCAATGATAATTCAACATGTTCAACTGTAGCTGAGGTGGAAGAGCAGTAATGAATTTGGAAGATAATTGCTGGAACATTTGGAGAAATAGGGGCTTTTGCTTTTTCATTCTTAAAGAAAGAAACCTGCTTGAGCTTGTCTTCCCACACCTCTGTGTATGCATGTCTCTCTGAAGTGCAGTTATGACTGCCTCTTTCACTGAGTAGAACAGAAAGCATCCAACATACTAGCAACAATTTGGGGGATCTTTAAAAATAAAACCTGCCAAGAACAGACAGAATAAGAGGCATAGTATGAAAAATATGTCTCATCTGCTCATGGTGGCTATGTCTGAGCACATACTCAGGGATAGAAGATGTGGTGGGCCCACAAGCATGGATAAATAATGCATATAGTTGTATGTGTTTCATTGTTGTTGCTACTGCTCCTCTGCAGGGAATGTGTGGGAAACACTTTATGTGGTGTTTCCAAAATACCAGGAAGCATTTTATAACTTTTTTTGTCCAAGATAAATACCGTTTTTGAACTATCCTACATTGTTACCCTCCACAACAGTAAATGCTACAGTTTAATTAAAGACCATGTGGAAATGTGCTTTGTTTGTTAAGTGCTTGTTTCATGTAACCTGCTATGCTAACATTTAATTTTATGTTCCCTAGTTCTGTACTTTGATCCCATTTATGATTTTATGTACCATCACTATTATCAGCCCCTAGTATTCTGTCTTTTCAGTCTGGAAAGTCCTTGGTTATTTCATCTCTCCCTACATGGAAGATGCTATGATTATCCCGGTCACCTTTGTCCGAACAGTCTATGATTCTGCTTCAGTTAATTTAGAGAGCTGTGTGCTGCATGCAGAAGGTGAACTCACGATTCATCTGGAATAATATTTTCTGGTTTGGTCTGCTGCCTAGTAATTTGTGATACTCTGCCTTTTGGACCATTGCTTACTGCTTAGCTAATGTCTTTGTTGAGCTGTGTTTAGGGATGCTGGAATCTCTTTTCTGAGCAATAGCTAATTTCACCTTTTATGTAGGTCTAGCAAATTTGTCTTTCTGATATCCACTGCTTTGTATTTATCATCACCAAATTCATCTGTGATGTTATCTCCCAGTTCTTGGCATCATGAAATCCTTTATGACTCTTGGCAGTCAGTTTTAGTTTAGTCTGCCTGGAATATTGACTCTCTGTGCGTGCTGCATTCACTAGGGGTGGGAGGTAACAGCAAAAGTAATAGAAAAGTGCACTGAACAGGTCTATCTGCCAAGAAGTGATGGGTCCCTGAGGACAAATTATCATCTGGCCTCTGAATGGCACAAATGAAAGAAGCTGCCAACTGTTTTCATCAGTCTGGGCTTTGTCTCCCTCTACAGAACAAATGTCAGGTCATTATTTAAAGAGGAGCTCAGCGTGGGTAAATTTTCCAGAGTGCTGAATGAGCTGTCATCTTGGAGATTAGTTTTCTAGGGTATCATCTAGGTAGAGAGGGGTGAATTGCAGATCCTGTGGGAGACCATTCCTCTGAACTTAGCAATTGGATGTATCTCTGAAAAATAGAGTTGGGTTGGAAATGTGCAGTCTAGCATTCATGTATGGAGCCAGGCAGCAATAGTGGGGGTCGATAAATGGGAGTGGAATGAAGCTGTTGAAGTACAGTGTGCATGATGGCATTTTCTGAACCAAGGAAGGCAGCGTCTGACAAGTGCACAGGTCTATGTCTGTGTGTATGCAGGCCAGCATTTTATTACTGTGTGCATGAAAATTTGAACCGAGCTGGGACTGTCCTGACTGTATGCTAAATAAAGAGGTTACCAGTTCCTAATTTATACGCAGTGGAAACAGAGTGACAAAGTATTTTAAATTTGTCCGTTTCTGAAGGGACGTATTAGTACACTCCATGGTTTTCTCCCATTTCCCTGTTAGCTGGAAAGCTAATGTGCTCTTTTTATAGCTGGAACGAGTAGTTTATGCAAGCAGCATTTTTCATTCCACTCACTTCAGAGTGTTGCTGGTTCCAGATGACTTTTTTTTCCATGAATATGGATTTAAGAATTAAAAACATTAAGGTATCATTTACACTTCATTCACTGATTTACTTGACATTTTACTGTAAAATGACCTGAATTATCTTTCTTCAATGAAGAGAGTAAGAATTAAATGACACAGTGGTTCCTCTGGAAGATTATACAGGATGTTAGCAGGATATTCACTTGTTCACTACATTATATGGGTAAATCATGGACTTTACTGCTGTCTTCTTTGGCCTACTGAATAACATGTGATTTATAAGATAGCAGAAGTAATAAATGAAAAAGATGAAGTACTGTGGAGTTATGTTGGGAGTGAGGGTGAAGGAGAACAGAAACTCATGTATCTAAAAACATTAAATGTCTGAACACTGCATGAAAGCAGACTCCCACCACCCGTTGTGTTTCTCGGCGCGTTCCTCTGCTAAGCTTCCGGTGTGCGACGCGGATGTTTCAAAGGAGCCAAACCGGTCAGTTTCAAGGGGCCGGGCCTGGCCCGCGGCTGAGCCGCGGCGCTGCTCTGCGGGGCAGGCTTCGCGCCGCTGGGTGTCGCTGCTGCACCGGGTACGGGCGCGGCCCGGCTATCGCCGCGGCCCGCGTGGGGTCGAGAGCTCGTTCCCTGCGGCACCAGCGGCAGCGCTCTGCGGCTGGAGGACAGAGAGCTGCACAAACCTCTGGGTGTCCTCTCGAGACGGGTGGCATCTGACAATCCGGAGCCACAAGGCTCGGCAGCGCAGCGTGTGCGGGAGCTGGGTGCGGTTGTAGCAGCGCCGGCACCATCCCGTTGCCCGGCTGAGCGCCTGGGTCTGCAGGTAGCACACCGTCACCCAGTGGGGAGGGAGGCTGTGGTCCGTGGCTTGCTCGAGGGTGGCGGCAGGACGGCTTACTGTCGTGTGGCGCCGCACCGCAGCCGCTGTGTTGCACTCTAAGGAGAGACATCTCGCTTCCAAGTCTAGTTTTACCCGCAAATTGTGTAAAAGTAAGAAACTGCAACAGATTACCTGACGTAGCTGCTGCCAGGTCACACTCAGTCTCTTACAAGTTCATTAAACGCTCTTAAATTCCATAAAATTAAATATTACTAACATAAGTCCAACAGCCCAAGAGGGACATGAAGCTTTGGTGTGCTACTTGGTGCCTCTCAGCCTATTTTGTCGTCTCTGAGAGTCTCTGTTTTTTTTTTTCAGAGGGAGACCCCATATATTTAGAACAGTGGTGCTTCACTTAGATGCCACTGCTTCTAACCGAGGGACAGTTAAAGAAAATAACTAAGCAAGTTAGGATGAGAGATTTTAAACTATCTTTCAGAGTTAAATCTTTGCAGATGGGTTGATTTAGTCCAGATGGACTGAAGTATCATGTTCAGTTTCTATTTTCTTTATTAGATTAAATATTAGGCTCCTGGCATCTGAAAGATCTTTTAGCTCTTCTTATAAGCCACATTAATTCCTAAGTCCTGCTCTGAAAACTGGCCTCAAAGACAGCTGGGTTTCTTTCAGTAGCAAAGGGTCTGACAGGGCTGCTTCCTTTGCTCTTTTGCAAGGTCTATTCTGCTCTTTAGGTCTCAGGAGTTTTTCCAAAGCTGCTGCTCTGAAAGCAGCGAGACTTTTCCTGGCCCTTGACTTGTATTCTGCCACTTGAAGGAGGATGACCTCAGCTAAACATTATAAATCAGCTGAAGCTGACTTGTAACTCTCTCAGCCTTTCATCCAACACACTTCTCAACTCAGCCACAGTGGTCTAACGCTGCTCTTTCTACCCACCCACCCCCCAGCAGCAATTTTGGCATAACAAATAGAGTTGTACTGGTCTGGCACTATCTGCTTGAGAATGACATATAGAGAAATATTTGTAGTGCATCAAATAACTAATGATTTTCAAAGGCCTTAATTGAGTGATTAAAGCAGCCATGGGTTTTTCAGGCCTCAGCCTAGGCTGTAATTCAAGCACTCTGTAAAGGAAGTCAGACACAGTTGGATTTCACTGTCATTCGAAGTAAGGCTGGTGCAATTATCATCGCAAACATCAGGTATTGTGTTTGCCTTATTAACTTACATTAGGAACCTGTAGTGAAGCTATGAAATAGCAGTCATCTTAAGATGCTTCCTGTAGTAGGGTTTATATTAAAGACATTTACAGAGCCATAAAATGTGAAGGGGATGGTTCATGTCAATTTCTGAGATTTATGCTTTGGGCATGATGTAGGTCTGCAAATGTGCTGGAAATCCTACAAAACTGTTGCCAAGTCCCACAGCCTGCATTGGGAGGAATCAATACTTCCTGGCTATGGACATTTTAAACATTTAATAGTTTAATAATTAAAACAGTCAGCAGTGGTGCTTGGAAAGCTGTTTAAACACTACTAGGCTTTTTCCAGCCAGGCCAGGATTTAGGTTGGGAGTTTGGCACAGAGCAGCATCATGGGGAACTCCTGTGGCACCAAGCCCCACCCTAGGTACTTCATCACCCATCTGCTCCATCCATCACAGCAATGTAAGTCATTGCTACTTCATGAGGGACATTCTTGCTCACTCACTTATGGTGGTGGACCTTCAAGCTGCCACTCATTTCAGTTAGCCTTTGGGAAGAGTGGTGGTATATTTCACAAAACAACTCAATTTATTTGTATAACATCAGTCATCCAGACCTGAGAAACATTTTCCACACAGTAAAATAAAAATACCCCTGAAAAAGAATCAACTGAAAAGCTTACTTGAGAGAAATTTGAAAGTAAAGTAACGAGAAAGACCTTGGTGTTCAGCCCCCAGCTCTTCAGAAGAAAGGAGTGGATGAGATCTTTGCAGTGCCCTGAGTCTCCAGCAGTTGGGAAACATGAAGTTCTGGAGAAGGGAAGGTTTACAAGTCCCCATGGATGCTACCTACTCTGACCTGCTAAAGCTGACTTTTACTGTGTGGCTCTGGCTGCCTCTTGGAATCTAAAATTCAAGATTTCCTTTGTTCTCATTGCAGACAACTAAGGGAGCTGACTTAAGTCTTGCCCTCATTTTTCTGCCTTAATTTTACGGCAGTTCCTGCTTTCCTACTTTTGTTGCCATAGAGCTGAATTAGCCATTCCTGGCCATTATTAAGGACACATTGGAAAGACAGCTTTGGGAGCTGCTTTTGCTGATTTAAGACTGACCAAGCAACTGAAGCCAGTACCAAGAAGGCTTCAAGCACCATATGAGTATACCTTCCTTGTGGTGTTTATACTGTGCAGCAACAGAAAAATTTTTCTCCCCAGGCTTTCCTTCCAAACCTTGCTGCTGCTTTCTTTTTCTTCCACTTTAAGGGTGTTGAAAGAAGAGGTAATTTCCCTCAATTTGTTATTATGAAAAACTGACTAATAAGAATTTAGGAGTTCAGTCTTGAATTAATATAAGGTTAACACTCATGGCAGCTGAATGATGGGGAAGCAGAAGTGACTCTGGCTTGCAGAAGGTCCCTGGAGGCCATCACACTGGCAAGAATTATTGCCTGAAGGGCAATTACATTGGCAAGCATCAGCTGGAGCACCGTGCACCCTACTTTCTCACCTCATCATGCCAATTCATGCCGCCAGCTTTGTTCTGACACCCATCCTCTATCACAAGAGCAAGTGGCAAGGAGCCAACTATGCTCAGCATGGGGTTTCTTCTCCTTGGAGAGCCAGTAACTGAGGGCCAGCTCAGCCTGCTACTGCGGCTGCAAAAATACAACACAAAGCAATGAGACAAAATAAAGCCTGATTGAATTAAACCCGAAAGCTTGGACTGGTCTAAAGAGCTTCTCTGGTAAACAAGGGGAGCAAGACAGTGGGAGTGAGGAAAATAAAACTGATGTATTTGAGGTAGGCCTTACTGGTGGCAAATGAACAGATGGACCACTCTACTCATCCTCCTCCTAGGGAGAGAGATGGTAATTTAACTGTGAGACAAAAGATATAGATGGAAAGGTGCAGATTATATCCTGGCTGCCATGCCTGATACCTTCTGAGGTAGTTGTGATCCCACTTAGCCTTCATTGCTTTTATCCGGTTATGGTTAGGGATAGAGTTGGGAGACAGACCAAGCCTGGCAGGAGATTGAAATACTGCTGATTAGAGGCCACTGAGAGAAAGGTTGTGCTGCCCAAAGAGTGTTCCCCAGATGAATTAATCCTCTGAGCTGTGGCTGGGACCTCCAGCCTAAGCCTTAGGCCCAGACAAGGACTAGCATTGGAGATGAAGCTGGTTTTATTTAATAAAATAATAATTGATGGGAAAACTGGAAACACAAGACTGAACAGCTATAGAAGTACTTGAAATAGAGAAGCACTGCAGCCCTACTTGTTGCAGCAAAATGCTGCTTTTTCAGAGCTACCTTTTAAAATATATTTCTGTTCAACATCCATACTGAAGCTCTAGAAACCAACACATATTTGGAAAAGGAAAATAAAAACTACATGAAAATGTAGAAGCCTGTGCACAGAATGATGGGAGTACATTCAAAGGAGCAAAATCATTATAAGCAGACTGGAAAATATTTGAAGAAAGCTGTTTCTGTTGAGAAAGCATATTAGGTCTGAGAGCAAAGTTCCTAGCAGGAAAGATTGTTAAAATATGAATAAAGAAGCTAGCTGTAGGATAAAGAAAGTTATTAAAAGCAAGCAAGAAATAAAGGGCTGAATACTACAGGGACAAAGTTTGCTGCTGATTTAGTTATTCAAAGCAGTTGAGAGGAAAGTGAATTGTGAACTATCAAAATAACTTACAGTAAGTAGGATTTAATATAGATAATGAAATTCAGCATTGTTAAATATAAAATGATAAGCAGGTGGAAAAGAGTCTGTGCTCATGATGGGATCTAAGCTGGTGCTTGCCATCCAAAAGTGGTGCCTGGGACTAATTGCTCACTGTCTCTTCCAGTGCCAGGATGAAGTGACAGCCTAGATTCAAAACAAACTAAAGACTACAGTCCTCTAAGCACTGGGAGAGAATATTAGGAAACTCCTTTACTGAGGGATGTTGTTGGGAATTCTGCAAGCCTGTGTTGGATAGACGTGAAGTTGTGATTCCTGACACCCAGGTAGGCAGGGCTGGTTTACCCTGCATCTGAATAAGGGAATGAAGAAAAGATACAAAGAGTGACTCAGAAGCAGTGGTTGCAGCAAGCATGCTCTGATTCTGAGAAAAAGATCTCCCAAGAGACTGAGAGATGAAAAGTGCATCATGGCTTTAATGGGCCTGTGGGAAATGCAAATAGCAGGGCAACATGCCACTTCAATGTTACACCTCTCTACTCAAGAAGGTGCACACAGCCCAACCTCACTGTGCCTGGCCTCAGGACTGGCTGGAGCTCACCCACCCTGAGGCAAGGCGGACTCACTCAGAGGCAGGTGGGGCTGAAAAAGCCCTCTTGAGGCACTGTCACTGTTGCCCTGGACAGGTTCTCATTGCACTCTGCAGTCTACTGCTATCTTTGTCTCAGGTTCCTTCCTTCCCTCCCTTTTCTCTCTCCCTTTCTTCCCTCCTTCTCTCCTTCCTTCCTGAATTCTTGAATTCCCTCCTTCAATTTCATTCTAGATTCCTTCTTTCCAAATTCACAGTATCACAGTATCACAGTATCACTTAGGTTGGAAAGGACCTCGAGGATCATCGAGTCCAACCTGACACCGCAGACCCCATGACTAGACCATGGCACCAAGTGCCACGTCCAATCTCCCCTTGAATGCCTCCAGGGTCGATGACTCAACCACCTCCCTGGGCAACCCATTCCAATGCCGAATGACTCGCTCGGTGAAGAACTTCCTCCTCACCTCGAGTCTGAACCTCCCCTGGCGCAGCTTGAGACTGTGTCCTCTTGTTCTGGTGCTGGTTGCCTGGGAGAAGAGGCCAACTCCCTCCTGGCTACAACCACCCTTCAGGTAGTTGTAGAGGGCAATAAGGTCACCCCTGAGCCTCCTCTTCTCCAGGCTAAACAATCCCAGCTCCCTCAGCCTCTCCTCATAGGGCTTGTGTTCAAGGCCTCTCACCAGCCTTGTTGCCCTTCTCTGGACACGCTCAAGTGTCTCAATGTCCTTCTTAAACTGAGGAGCCCAGAACTGGACACAGTACTCAAGGTGCGGCCTAACCAGAGCAGAGTACAGGGGCACTATGACCTCCCTGCTCCTGCTGACCACACTATTCCTAATGCAGGCCAGAATGCTATTGGCCCTCCTGGCCACCTGAGCACACTGCTGGCTCATATTCAGGTGGCTGTCGATCAGCACACCCAGGTCCCTCTCTGTCTGGGAGCTCTCCAGCCACTCCGACCCCAGCCTATAGCTCTGCATGGGATTGCCATAGCCAAAGTGCAGCACTCGGCACTTGGACTTGTTGAAAGCCATCCCATTGGACTCTGCCCATCTTTCCAGTCGGTCGAGGTCCCTCTGCAGAGCCTTTCTACCCTCTAATTGACTAACATCTGCCCCTAACTTTGTGTCATCTGCAAACTTGCTGATGACTGACTCTACCCCTTCATCCAGATCATCAACGAATATGTTGAAGAGGACAGGGCCCAGCACCGATCCCTGTGGGACACCACTGGTGACTGGCCTCCAGCTGGATGCGGCACCGTTCACGACCACTCTCTGGGCCCGGCCCTCCAGCCAGTTCCTAACCCAGCACAGAGTGTAGTGGTCCAATCCACAGGCTGACAGCTTAGTCAGCAGTTTGCTGTGGGGGACGGTGTCAAAGGCCTTGCTGAAGTCTAGGTAGACCACATCCACAGGCCTCCCCACATCCACCAGGCGGGTCACCTGATCATAGAAAGAGATCAGGTTGGAGAGGCAGGATCTGCCCTTCCTGAATCCATGTTGGCTGGACCTGAGCCCTTGGCCATCCTTCAGGTGCGCAGTTATTGCTGCCAGGATAATCTGCTCCATCACTTTCCCTGGCACTGAGGTCAGGCTGACTGGCCTGTAGTTTCCAGGTTCCTCCATCCGACCCTTCTTGTGGATGGGGACCACGTTGGCCAGTTTCCAGTCATCTGGGACCTCACCAGTGAGCCAGGACTGGAGGAAAATGATGGAGAGTGGCCTAGCTAGCACATCCGCCAGCTCTCTCAGCACCCTAGGATGGATCCCATCTGGTCCCATGGACTTGTGGATATCCAAGTGGCTCAGCAGGTCCCGAACTAACTCCTCATGGATTTCCAGGGTATTACTCTGCTCCCCGACCCCAACGCCCAGCTCTGGAGACCACTCGTCCTGAACTCCTGCCTTGCTGTTAAACATTGAGGTAAAGAAGGTGTTCAGGACCTCAGCTTTATCCTCATCCTCAGTAACTGTGTTCCCCTCCAGGTCCACTAGGGAGTTCAGGTTCTTCCTGCCCTTCTTCTTATTGTTAATATATTTATAAAAATGCTTTTTATTATCTTTGACTGAGGTGGCCAGCTTCAGTTCCAGCTGGGCCTTAGCCTCCCTAATTTTATTCCTACATAATCTAACAGCTTCCTTGAACATACCTCGAGAAGCCTTCCCCTCCTTCCAAAGGTGATACAGCCTCCTCTTCCCCCTTAAATCCTCCAGGAGCTGCTTGCTCATCCAGGCTGGTCGCCTTCCCCGCCGGCTTGCCTTCCGGCACATGGGAACCGCCAATTCCTGTGCCTTCAAGAGCTCCTGTTTGAAGTAGGTCCAACCCTCCTGAACCCCTTGGTTCATGAGGGCTGGTACCCAGGGGACTTTGCAGACAAGTTTTTTAAATAGGCTGAAGTTCGCCCTTCGGAAGTCCAAGGTGGAGGTTCTGTTGGTGCTCCTCCCAATCTCCCTGCATATTGAAAACTTCACTATCTCGTGGTCACTGCACCCTAGGCAGCCTCCCACGATCACATCTCCCACCAGCCCTTCCCTATTGCAGAACAGCAGGTCAAGCAGAGCCTGTCCCCTGGTAGGCTCGCTTAACAGCTGTGTCAGGAAGCAGTCCTCCATTCGCTCCAGGAATCTTCTGGACTGCCTCCTCCCTGCTGAATTAAGTTCCCAGCAGATATCTGGGAGGTTGAAGTCACCAACAAGGACAAGATCAGATGATCTTGAGACAGCCTCCAGTTGCTTGTAGAACAACTCATCAGCCGCCTCATCCTGGTTGGGTGGTCTGTAACAGATTCCAATCAGGATGTCAGACTTGTTAGGTTGTCCTCTGATTTTGACCCACAGGCTCTCAACTACCTCATCTTCCACCACAAGTTGTGTGGCAGAGATTGACTCTCTAATATACAGAGCCACCCCTCCTCCTCTTCTCCCTCGCCTGTCCCTCCTAAAGAGCCTGTAGCCCCCCATTGTAGCACTCCAATCGTGGGTGCTGTCCCACCAAGTTTCTGAGATAGCGACTACATCATAGTCGCCCTGATGGATTAGGACCTCCAACTCCTCTTGCTTGTTGCCCAGGCTGCGTGCATTGGTGTACATGCATCGCAGCTGGGTTCCTGACTTCTCAACTGACCCTACCTTGCGCCCTACTCTTACCTCTGCAGAGGGACAGATTGCCTCACCCACCCCCTTCAGACCTAGTTTAAAGCCCTCCTAATGAGCCCTGCCAACTCCAGTGCCAGGACTCTTTTACCCCTTCTAGATAGATGCACCCCATCAGGACCCAGCAGGTCAGGTGCAGTGAAAGTTGCCCCGTGGTCATAGAACCCAAAGTTCTGCCGCTGGCACCATCCCCTGAGCCAATTGTTGATGGTGTGGGTTCTCCCATTCCTCTCAGTGTACACCCCTGACACTGAAGGAATTGAGCAGAACACCACTTGAGCTCCTGCCCCATCAATCAATTGTCCAAGGGCCCTGAATTCCTTCTTAATTGTCCTAGTGCCCTTCCTTTCAAATTCCTTCTTTCTTTCCTTCCTAATTCCTTCCTTCCATGTAGCAACCTTGTGTTATAAAATACAATATGTGGTCTCTGAATTTTCCATCCCACATATGTTCTCCCTATGGTTGTCATCAAATTATCTCAAGCTTTATTTTCCCCTCATCATCTCTTACTTCTGAGCTGCACTCTATCATTCCAGGCAGGAGTACTTTGCAGCGCAGGTGTCAGGGTTTTATCTGAAGAAAACAGTTATTACAGCATATGATAGACAAAAATGTGTCAGGAGACTCATTTTATACTTTGTTTTTTGATGGAAAATTGAATGTCACAATTTTAATAAAACTTGAAATCTTTCATGTGAGAAACACTTCTGTCAACATCAGGAGGAGCTCTGCTCAAGTTACACTCCCCAAATAAGGCTCCTTTTCATGATGATTTATCAAGACCACAGTTTAGTCTGCCTCCCTAAATATTGGCATGCCACTTACTGGCAATTTGTTTGCCCTCTACATCTTTTCTAAATGCATTCAACGTTAAGAAATGCATGCTCTTTTTTTTGGAGGAACTCCGTCTTTGCTGGAATTAGAGGGACAAAAAACCCCAACAAACAAAAAACATGGCAAGAAGAGAAAAAGCAATTTTACACATATGTAAAGTGAATTGCCCAGATGTCTTCCACAAATGTTTCAAATACCACCAGCCTGGTTTTACTGTAGACCCTATACCAGTTGTACTGATACCGACAGATACTGCACTGACACAGGTGTGGGGAATCAGACCCTACACTAAAGGGAAGAGAAAAAAAAAAACAACAAAAAAGCACAAAACCAATGACTCAAAACATATCAGGAAGCACATTGTTAAATAACTGTCAGAAGCCCTACCAGCCTCATGCATTGGGAACTAAAGAGTGTATGTTCCAGAAGCTGTCATTTCCATCCATCTAACATCTGAGAAATTAACTACAGGCCAACCCAGGTCATTAAGCCTGTAGACAAGGAATATGGTTTTGTGCAGCTGCATTATGCTATGTTAGCTCAGTTTGGAGTGAAACAGGTGTGAGAGCTCATGCACAGGCATGAGAAAGTCTCCACAGCTATGAGCAGTGACAGAGATGCAGGGTCTGGGAGGATGGGAAGAAGTATGTCCTTCTTAGTGGCAGCAAAATGAGCTGACCTCTCCCTGTAAAGTGCTTATCTACTTGCTTAAATCTGTATTAGTCCTAAACTGGGGCCTGTAAGCTCTTTGGGATGGAGACTGTCTTTGGACTTGAAGGTGCTCTGATCTGCACTTCACAATAAATTGCAGAAGACTTCTTTCCCTTTTACATTGCATTCCAGTGATATTCAGGTTACATTCAATTACAAATAACCTTGGAAACCTGGCACAGGTAGATCTTCCTGACTAGTTATCAGGAGAGTCATATTAAATACTACATTATCTCCACTCCCTTAACAGATAAATCCATTATCTCCTGTCAGTGGCTGGTCAATTTTCTTCTCTACTGATTGCTCCTTTTTCATGATAGAGCAGCACATGACAGACCAGGTAGTCCAGGGCTTTATTTATTATCTGTCTGTAGTGCTTGAACTCTCTCGTCATTTAGACTATGTGACTCATAAATGCACTCAAGATACATACTCAAATAAGCTATTTTTCTCTCTAAATACAAATCCTCTTATGTTTCATTATTTCCATACTCTCACCACCACAAGTGTTTACTCTTATTCAGGCACAGAGTGGTGCCAGCAGTGCTCACCACTGACAGAGGAAATCACATGCATTTTGTTTTTTTCCAGTCTTTAGTGGACCTAGATGAAAACACAGCTACTTTTTTTTAAGGCTCTGAATTGCACCAAACATTACCTTGTGTCATACCTATAGACTAAAAAAAGACTAGCAGCACTGTCTCCCATCTATTTTGACTTCATTCATGTTTCTTTTACTTAAAAGCAGCTTTGAATGTGTACCTGCAGTACACGTACAGACATGGTTTCTCACTCCTGTTGATGTGTAGGTGGAAAGCATTTTCAGTGATAATTTCCATCAGCACTTCTAGGTATTGAGTAGCAAGTTCTAGTGGACAGAGATCAGTAGTACATGATAGCGACACCTTTGGTTCACATGTTCTCTTTTTAACTCCCTATTTGCCTGGGGACCACAGTTCTAGGCACTCCAATCTCCAGTAAGTACACACTGCCATGTTCTGTAGTGACATACAGAGAGATGCATAGAACCAGGATATGAGGGAAGAGGTTTCCTCTGCATGTGTTACTATCATTTATTTAGGCTTTTCACAGAAAATTCACTCAGGTCCTGTATGTTCAATTTGGGAAGGATAAAGCTGTGGGAGCTCAGAAAGTGGAAATGGGAGCACACATAACTATAGGACTATTAAGGTCTAAGCAAAAAGATATTGGTGAAGTTTCAGATTCTGGAAGGACTTGAAGACTAAGTCACATAGATAGGAAATATAATATAATACAGTGCCATTTGGGCCCTTGCCTAGGATTTTTTGCCTAGGATTTAAGGCATTCCCAAAGTTCACATTAACATACATTTTTTTTTTTTCCCCTCAGTTCTACTCCAAATGGTTGATCTGAGGTTTTGTTTTTAGCTCCATTCACACCAGCTAGTTTGAATAATGGTCTGGTTGGCCTAGGTTTTTGAAACCAAACCTCTGAAAATTCTCCTGAGCATGTCTTTTACCCCAGATCCATGGCATTGCATAGGAGCACAAGTCACAGGGACATAACCTTTGGGAAAAGCTGCTGATGCACAGTGCATTTCAAAACAGCATTCAGCATTACATTCAGCGATTTGTAGAGAACATTGTGATGAATTTTTTTTTGCACAAAAGAGGCATGGCTAAGTATAAAACCTTATCTAATCCTGTTTTGTGCCACATGCCATATTAAATGTATCAACTGTTATCATACAGGATCCAGATGTAAATATGCTGTTGGCTTTAACCATAAATTAATGTTATATATAAATATAAGCCCTATGGCTGAAATGTCTTTTCAGTTTTCTTTAACCCGTGCTGGATTAACACATCAACAGCTGTGAAGGAATGTTTTCAACCATGCCACAGAACCTTACTGTTAAGAAACTATCCAGACATAATGTCCAACAGAAAACAATTTTAGGTCTCTTTTGCTCTCTGCTTCTGCTGCACCAAAGTGAGTAAAATAACAGGCTCAACATTTCAGAATTTCCTTTCATCCCAAGACAGAATAAAAAAATGAAATTTTGAAAGTTGTGCAACAGAAACCCCTGCACATGCTGGAAATACTGAAAGGACTTTATTTAGGCATTCTGCTGAAATAAGAGTTATGCCTTCCAGAGCACCACTACCAGCATCCAAATAAGCAGCCAGAACAAAGCAGCTACGCTTGACCAAAAATACAGGAGGGATTTTCAATAATTTCCCTGAAAGTTAATATTGATGGACATTGTGTGTTGCAAAAATTTTGATTGCATCAAACCTGCATTTCCTCAATGTGGAAAGAAGAATGAAGTTTTCTTCAGAAAGATAAGACAGACAGCAGCTCATAGTACAGGGATGGTTAGAGGCAAAAGGTTTTGCAGATCTTGCAAACAGTGTAAAATTAGGCCCATAATTCCCATAGCCCTGTTTTGGTTTGTTTGTTGGTTTTTGGTTTTCATAAATACGTATGTCACCTTCTAGGGCGTTTCCCCTCACCATTGTTTTGTTCTCATCTGTACTTATGTGAAACTAGAATCACTTCCCTCAAGCTGTTCTGCTGTAGATATTTTCATTTTTTCTGTGTTTGAAGTTCTGATTTCCTGTCTTTACATTTTGCATTTGTCTACTTCTTTAATCCTATTTACAAGGTCCTCCTTTCACTCCTGCTTCAGCTGCACTGGAGATTTTCACACCCTGCTATAGCAATGAAAGAAAAAAGAAAAGGAAAAAAAAAAAAAAAGAGAGAGAGAAAAAAATAAAAAAGCCCTTCAATTGTACTATTAATGCTGAATTTACACTACACTTTGGAGTGAGATGATTCCTTACTGGATAGAGCACAGCCCCAGTGAACAGCTCTAGGACATCTTCCTGTGCGTAAAGCACCCTGGGGAGATCCACAGGCACCCCGGGGAGATCCACAGGCACCCCTCATTGTTCAGCTGAGCATTTACTAACATGTGGCTGCCTACAAGGCTCTAAGGAGTGCATGCAGGGTTAATAGCTGTCGCTTACCTACTTTGTGCTCTGGTTGGATACTCTTTTCATGGTGGAGCTCCTATTTCTAATATAAGCTCTTTCAGCTTTTTGGAGAGGTGTATTTTTTTCAGACCTGCTGTATGAGTAAAATCTTGGGACAGCTGCATTCTGGGCACTGGTGAAGACAAATTCTGTAATTAAAACACAATCTCCTCCCTCGTCTTTGCTATTTTTGGATGTCTGAACAAATGTGATTCTGAAGCAGAGAAAACGCTGTCACATCTCCTTCAAATTCAAGTTTTCAGTATCTCTAGCTATGCTGTTGATTGTGGTTCTCAAAATATCTTGTTGCCACTGGATTCCACAGGAAATAAAGGTGCATAGCCCTTTGCAGGTAAGGCCATGTGCCATTTGGTGACCTAATACTTTAATTCCTTGCTTTCCCTGATGGCATCACTGTATCTGTCATGGCTGCACCTATGCAAAAGTCTTGTCCTAATCCAGAGAAAAAAAAGGATGCAGCATTCCTCTCCATTCTAGTAAGTAGAGATATTTCTTGCCTACTTAAATTTTAGGGCTGAGGTACACCAGCATTTATGACATTCATTAGGGTACCATCAAGAGAGTCTATGTACTGTCTTAACCAGTCTGCATATATAGACTTTGGAAAACAGACATCCCAAAGTACCTGAAGCAAGAACAGTGAGGTTTGAAACACATATTCTAGTCAGAAATTGCTATCTCTGAATTTCTGGTTTGGATTAGGCTCCAAAAAAGCACAGAAATGCTCCTTCTGAAGATTTCTCTGGAGATTTTCTGCCAGGTGACACCATCCAGATTTCTGTGTAGCACTCCAAGCCCTTTTCCCTTGCTGTCCTGAGTTTTACAACTAGTCCCCAAAAAGGAAAAATGTAACCCCATATCATCATGTGTGGGGTCTCCTTCCCACCCCACCTCACGCAGCTTTAGTATCACAAGGCCTTTTTACAACCAGAAAGAAGGAAAAGCCCGTGAGCGTCTGGCCAGGGGTCATCATGACAGGACTGAACGATGGCTATGGGCATGGAATCAGACTGGCTGCATAGGCTTAAGGATGTGCTGATGGGCACAGACCAGCTAAGACAGGTGCCTCTCACGGGCAGCTTTTGGGGTGTTTTTTCCCATTGCATCACCAAAGGCACACAGCAGACAGGCAGGTTCAGTGGAAGCTCAGTCCAGCCTTGCTGTAGCTCTTCTGGTGCTGGCTGCTTGGGTGGTTCTGCTCTGGTTTGAAATCTCTGACTGCACTGGGTTGGAAGGGACCCTCAAAGGTCATCTTGTCCAACCTCCTCACTGCAGTGCTTGCCTGTACAAAGTGCAATCAGTGCCACTTCCCCTTAAGGCTCCCTTTGGAGCCACAGGGAGTTGAAAATAATCCCTCTCTTTTGTGCTTTGGTATTGTTTGCCTGGATTTACATATTTTTGTATCTGACAAAAGTGCATCCATATAATCAGATTGAGAATGTGACTTTCTTTTTACATTTTTTTGTCATGGGATGATAGTTTTTAATAGATGGTAATTTGGATAGTCTCATTGAGGCTCAGAGCAGTGAAGGCTGAAACGGCCTCTGTAGATGGTCCAGTCTCATCTGGTCAGACTTTGAGTATCTCTAGGGATGATGACCTCACAACCTCTGGACAACCTGTGCATGGGCAACACCACAGTATGACACTTTTCTTTTAAGCTTGAAGGAAATTTCTTGTGCTGAAATATTTCAGAAGTCTGAATATCAGATAAAAGTAGACACTCACACCCTGAAGAGCACAGTCATGATTCATTCACTGATGCTGAGTGATATATTAAAAATATACTACCAAGAGCTTTTAAAGTTGGATGTGGCACTCATTCAACAGATCTTTACATACGTGGGTCAAGTGGAGGACAGTTTCTTCACTGTATTTTCTAGCCTTTATACAATGCAGGATTTTTTCCAGAAGCTCAAAATGATCTTTAGGTGAGATGCTCTATCTTCTGGTTATCAGGCCATTACCCTGTCTTTCTGTCACTGTGGCTGGTGAATAACTTCAAGATGCCTGGTACAGCACTATGAATATGAGTCATACAATCATAGAATGGTTTGGGCTGGAAGGGACCTCCAAAGATCATCTTACTCCAACCCCCCTGCTGTGAGCAGGGACATCCTTCACTAAATCAGGTTGCTTAGAGACTTTTTGAGCCTCACCTTGACTATCTCCAGGCATGGGCCTCAATTAACTCCCTGGGCAACCTGTTGCAATGTTCCATCACCCCTATGGTAAAGAACATGCTCCTAAAACCCAATCTACATCTACTCTTCTCTGATTTCAAACCATTGCCACTCATCCTATCACTACAGGCCTTTGTAAACAGTCCCTCTGCAGCCTTCTTGTAAGCTCCCTTCAAGTACTGGAAGGCCACTATTAGGTTTCCCTGGAGCCTTTTCTTCAGGCTGAACAATATCAGCTCCCTCAGCCTGTCCTCATAGGATTGGTGTTCCAGCCCCGTGATCATCTTCATGGCCCTCCTCTGGGCCACCTCTATCAGGTATAAAGATAATATTTCACAACATCAGCATCAAATATAATAAGCTCACCACCTGCAGGATATTCTATTTCTTTTTTCAGCTGAAGATTTAATAAAAAATTAAGAAAAAACCCCATATTATTTCCCTCAACCACAGTGGCAGACTTTACCTGGTCTACCAATAGATAAAATATGTGTACAGCTCTCAGCTAGTTCAAAAGTCCTTAATTTTTCTTTTTGATTCATCTTACACCATTTTATCACAGGGACATCTGTTCCTGATTTACACCAACAGCCAAGCAGGAGGATCAGACCCACTAATTCCATAGGAGTGGCTGTGGCATGGCTGTGTCTAGCCACAGCTGCCCTAATGCAGAGAGTCAAGTACAGCTGATTTCTTTGTTTTACTGGGCAGGATAATAAAGCTTTCCTGAACAGCAGTATTTAAAGCAAGTGAACTATGTGAAAACTCTCCCCTCAGCTGCTATAACACAGCTTGCAACCTTTCATTCAGGAGATTAAGTTTGCATCTCTTTGCGTTATCTCTTCATAATTGGAAAACTTCCGTTCTGACAGAGACAATGTGGCAGCCTCCCTGCGAGTCTCGCTACAAGCCAGTGCTGAGTGCCATCTGGAGAACTGATGCCGAAGTCAAGCAACAGCATCCTGTCATATTTTATTTGGAACTTTGCAACAGAACAACTAGTAACATCTTAGCTTCATTTGTCTGGCTCTCTCGTGCTTTTGGCAGAGGTCATAACCAGTGGTGGCTTTGCTGATTTGCTGCATCAAAACTAATTAGGTTACAGTGCTCACTGACAGAGCCTCTCATAATGGCACAAAAGCCTCTGGCTTTGACTTTACTCATTATGTCAAAGCAAAGCTTAAAATTCATAAAATTTGCACCTGTGTCAGCTTCCCAGTTGTAAACTTTAACATCTATTAATAGCACTTATTAGACTGATGGAGCTATCAACCCCTCAGCTTCATTTCCCCCTTCTTTCTCTAAAGGTGGTGCTGCTGACAAGTGGGGCTCGTGGCATGAAAATATGTGCCTGGCATTGCAGATGCAGATTTTCGAGTCCAGCCTCTTTGCTTTTTGCATTCTTTAGAACAACAAGAATGCCCTGAATTGACTCAATGTGTTTTGTAAGTGAATGCACTGAAGCTGCCTCCTGCCTGCCTCTAATGAAAACTTGGATAGGTGACCTTTTTACCGTGCTTACTGGAAATCTATTATCTTACCAGACACTTTCAGTTTGTCTTACTGAATGAGTAATTTTTTAAAATCTGAGTAAAATCAAGATACACACTGTATAAGGTTAAAATTAGGGCACTGCTCAGGGTAAAAGCCAGGGCATATTTTAACGTCACTTCACTCAAGTGAGAAACCAGCATGAAAGAAGATTTCTGTCTGCACAGAGGGGAAAAAAAGAGAAGTAAGGTTTAACAGTTTCCTGCTTAAATGTTGTAAAACATGTCAGCAGGGGGCTGTGGCAGTAAGAAGAATAGTGCTTTCTCACAGCAGGAAAGTGGCACTTCACTAGACTGGCTACATCGATTATCAAGATGAGGCCGTCTTAAAGAGCAAGCACAGCACTTAAATGTATTATAATGTGTGAAAGACTTCATGATTTGAAAAGACAACACTGTATTTGCTGTAAGACTTTCCACCTGCTACTGCTTGCAGGGGTTGCAGTAGTGATGAGAGCTTATGAAACTTTGGCTTTTATTCTTGTCCAATGAAAATATCATCTGAATCCCAGGGATAACTGTCAGTTTTGCACTGTGCTTTGGAGAGAGCCTGAGTTTTGTTGGACGTTAATGTCAGCTCATCTGCATTTGAGAGACATTAGAAGTGAGTAAGAATGAGGGTTAAATAAGTTGTTGGGGTTTTCCAGAATTCTTCCTATACTCAAAATGATTACCATGTTGATACTTAATATTCTTGCAATTCCTATTTATTCATTCCTACATTTTTTTTTTTCCATAAGGAATATATTACAGAATTCTGCTGTTTCTATTGCTCTTATTTGAGATAAAAGCTTTGAATTATATTACATGATGAACTCCAATTTAGAGCATTGCAAACAACACTGCTCCTTTAGAATCGCTTGGTTCCTCTTGATAATGTTCTGCTTTACTGATTCTTACTCTGTCTCATTTAATGCATTTCATTCATTATAACAATGTATGGAAATTTTTTGACCAATGCTTATCCATTCTAGCATCATAAAATGGACCATATGCTCTTCACCCCCAGGACCATTTACAGTTGGGAGCTGTGTCTTTCTGAACATGGATGTACATCAACGTGAATGAAATTTGCATCAGTGTGAATGAGTCATATGTGATAATGGACGCGTGGAGAAATCAGACCTAGAATATCATGTTCATATCAGAATACATAATTAACTGAAGAGACTAGATATTTAACAGGGAAGAACTACTGCATGATTAATGATATGGATGGATTTTTTTTCAGAAAGGAGGCTTAACCTGGACAAAATATGTAGGTGGACAATACGGTGACTGTGAGTCAAGAGATATTTGAAGAGGTTCAGGTCACCAACACACTATGTATGTGCACACATTTCTTACTTTACCACCTTCGTTTCAAATTCCTCATGATAACAAAGTTAATCATGTGCACAAATATGTGCAGGACTATAGCCTAATGATGAAAAAAAAATAGTTAGCATGTCATCCGCTTCTCCAATTAAAAAGTATAAATTAATGAAAAGAAAATTAAGACTGAAAATCAAGAGTGCCCTTGTCACAGAGGATGTCAGGCTCTTTTCCTTGACTGATCAGTGAAGTTTCATTGGGTCTTAAGAACAAACCAAAGCAATCAAATTATTAATAAAAACAAAGCAGCAACCAACATGCTCTAAATGGGTTAGACGTTTGCCAACTGTTGCCTCTGTCTCCATGTGGGTGTTTCCAAACTCATCTTTTGCACTGATCAGAACAAAAGCAACATCTTGTTATATGTGCTTGGTAGGAGTTACAGGCACAGATCATTTAGTCCCTTAGGAATATATATGCAGTGTTATAGGGCCAGAGTACAGCAGCTAGCACTTCTGGTTTGGAAACTTAGCATGAGCATCATCACTGTTCCTAGCTTGAAGTATTTTTTTTTAGTAATTGATTTAGGAAATTTAAAATTCTGAGGCTGCTTTTTTGGGACAGAAAAATTATCTGAGAAAGTACCATGGACAAATAAATATACCCTTGTTTGCTTATGCACAGTAATATGACTGAGGAGTCGGAAAAAAAGAAATCCAAAAAAAGCAACAAAACCACCAAAACCATCCTATTTTTCAAAACATAAGGGAGGATGGGTGAGACTACTGCCCATCACTCATGCCTGCTTCCAGTGTGGGAGTGCTGTGAGGACCATGTGCTGCCGCTGCTTTGTCCAATGAGGTAGCTTAGAGGGACATAATCCAGACATAAATTCACAACAAAGAATCCCCTGCTGTAGAGGAACACTGCTGGATATAAATGTGTCATAGTAAATCTGTGCAGAGACATAAAAAGCATATTAGAAAAGAGGGAGCATTGTGAGATCATGCTGCACCCCATTTCCACTTCTGGGGAGACACCAGGGTGCTCCCGCTGCTGGTGTTCGTAGAACTGTGCCCCAACACATCCTGCCTAGAGCTGACTTCTGCTCTCCAGTGAGAACAAAAATGATTATGTGAGAGAACAACCTTCTGAAAGTCTGGAAACTGAGGACCTCCTACTCCATCTGCATTTTGCCTTGAGTTCACATTTTACGCAGTTCCCATTTTACACTTCCCATCTTTTATACAGCATCTTCCAATGATGTATGCCAAAACTCACCTCTTTCAGTAATGTCCTTTTTAACTCCCAGGTTTTCAGTAGAATGAACAGGTTAACTGATTTGAGCCCGGGAAATCTACAGTGAAACCAAGTTCCTCAATGGAGGTTTAGTTATTGATGCAGTTCTACTATGCATCTTTGGATTAAAAAAAAAATAAATTAAAAACAATGAAAAGCTGACAGTGGGTCCCATTTGGATAACACAAAGCAGATACAGAATGGCAAGTGTCACTGATAGAATAACACAGGGCAATGAAAATGGAACTGGAAAGCAGAGTTGTGATTTAGAATTCAGGGTTGGGAGATGAAGATCACCAGGTTCCCCCTCCCCATGACGGTTGTAGCCACTTTCGGTTTCTTGTTTTGCTAAGTTGTGTCTCCACCGATGAAGATGGGTGCTGAAGAGACATTTCCAGTACCCAGCCTCTGTCAAAACTGGAACTGTCAGCAGCATTGCACAAACTTGATTTGGTCTCTGAGCATCCTAAATCATGTTTGTTCTACACTGATAATTTTCAGTGTATTTATCTGCCTTCTAAAGTCTGTGTGGATCACATTTTGTTGAGGGATATCTCTGAAAGTGGGTGTGGCAGGGAGTTACTGGACAATACAAGGTTCAGTGCTGCAGCAAGAGCAGCCCTCTGAGATAAGTCATGTTCATACAAGTTAAATTAATAATGGAGTTTCATGCTTCTTCTAGGATTTAGTTCCAGCTGAAGTAAGTTTTCTAAGCCCACTCAGCCAACACACACTGAAGAACATATTAATCTATTTAAATGTAACACATTTTGTTTGCAAATGTATTTGTTACATGGTCTGTTGACATGGTTTAGCATCTTGTCAACAATGCCCCAAGTTCAGTATTTTCCCACGCTCAGCAAGCACAAGCTTTTACTTTAGCTAGTGTTTTGCAGAGGTACACTCTGTAAAAAAAAAAAGGACAATGCTCCCACAGCATGAGTAAGGAGATGGCTAACAGTGCCAGAAATAAAGAAATGTATCTGCTGCATATCTTCTCCTGTAGGATTTTAAACAGATCTGAAATAAACATCAGCTGAATCAGCCTGTCTCTGTTGCTCTGAGGGATGTAATGTCTCCATCTGTTCTCATGTTCCAAACAGTGCTGAAGCCTGTAGACTTATCTGACTCAGGTCTTGTGGCTTAAACAGGAGAGCCAGGCATTTGGTGAAGTGAGACGGTTTTTAGTTCCTGGCATTTCTAATAAAGACCTAGTTGTTTCAAAACCTCTTGCCGAGGTTTTGTCATTGGAGGAGAATTTTTCTTTACCTCTGCCAGTCAGCTTCTAGATCTGTAAAGAAGCAGAGTTCAGATGGTCTATTAATACTGCAGAAAGTCACTGGCAAGGTAGTGTGGAACCAAGGAATCTGTTGGGAGCTGGGGCACAGGACCCGTCTCTGCCCTTATAACTGTCACTCTTATCAGGTGCAAGCACTAGTTCCTATGTATTGCAGTGCAATACAGTGTATTTGCAAATGCCTTCCTCTGAGGAGTTGGAGGGTGAAGGAAAGTTTTTTCTCTCTGTTTCTGACTCCTGATTAGTTTTAAAAATAATTTGTATCCTTTTTTCAACCTTCAGTTCCCTTTAGCTGTTCTAGAACATTCCTTTTAGTTACTCTCCTACTCTGGAACTAGTTGAGTAGTTGTAGAAGGAAAGGTTCATTGTGAGTTTTGATGGTGGTCTTTCTGTCTGTGTGAGAGAAGACAGGAGAGACAGGTCTGAAATTTTCACTGTTTCTTCTGCAATTTTCTCTTGTATTGAGGAAGTAGATACAGAAGACTAAACCAAATTAATCTTTCTTTGGAGTACACAGAGAAAATTCTGTCATTGGTAAATCCATGCTAGACCCACTTGAATGCTCCTTATGTTGAGAAACAAAGTTGCAGCATGCTGCTTAAAGCTTTATCTGTTATTGCCTTCATTCCTCTGAGTGTCTCTCTAACACAAGAGCATGCTGACAAAAATATGGAAGCAAGCCACATATTTTGCCTTCAAAAGACAAGTGTAAATGTTGTCATAGCAACACAGGAAAGCAGAATGCTACTTTATAAAGGGAGGGGAAATGAGAGATGGAGAATTATGGGTTTACAGAACATGCCAAAAAAATGACAGTTCTAATATGAGTAAATGAATAGAAATTTGCCATGTGACATCTTCAGCTAGTTGCAGGAAAGTTTATCTGCATCTGAAACACAAATAGTTCTGGTGAACTAACATATCTAAACAAATCAGATTTTTTTCATCTCCAGTGTCTTATATGGTGGAAAACCTGACATATTAGGGGTCAGACCCTGGTATTTACCTAGTTCTGATACTGGAAAAAGAGACAGATGACTCACAGTATCTTTATTTTTATAGGCAGTTTGTGACATCCTACAGCATCAACAAGATTTCAGTGATTCCACTGAAAGTGCTAGATATTAGATAATATAAAGAGCTAGGAGGGTAGATATTAACATATCTATCTCACACTAGACTGTTTGGTTATGAAGCCTTTCTTTTGCTTGCATCTTGTTTGGTGATGTAAAAGATGGCCTACTGTCCTCTTCCAAAGGCTAAGTTTTGGTTGTTTTGTCAAGGAAGTGAATAAAAAATGGTTTCAGTACAAAAAGAGACAAGTAGGAAGGAACAATTAAATAGACATACAATGACATTAAAGATATTCCTCAAAAATGTTGTTCTCATCTAGTAAGAAAAGGTTGTATTTATTTCCAAAGCACAGTTGAAATTGTCTTACTACTTTAAATGCTTTGTACTGTGGACTTGAGAAGTTGCTGTCAACAAACTTAGGGAGACAAGAAAGAGCCCATGGCTCTTTGCTGGTTGACAGATTCACTCAATGAAGTTCTGAGCCCAAAGCTGAAGCCTCAGCAGGGTCTGTTTCACAGAACTATATGAATGCCATCAGAAAGCTTTTTCATTTTAGCTCGTAATTTAAAAATATTATCTATCTGAGGATGATTGACTCCCAGAACTTTATATAACATGCTAAGTGTTGTGAAGGGACTATTTTACTGTCGCTGTAGTTTGCTTTAGTATTACAGAATGAGAAGAATGTCTTAATTAGCTTGCATTCCTCCATTCCTGTAGCCTGTACTACAGATACAGAGAATACTGTTCAAGAGGGAACAGAAGGTTGAATATTCATTTGGAGCTGCAAGTGGCACATCATTTCCAGATTTCTGAAGGTGGAAAGATGTGTAAAATTAGAAAAATGTCTATCTGCCATATATCCAAGAATAAAATGCTGTTGCAATGCCTTGAAAACAAACAGAAAGAAATGTCTATGTAAAGATACCTCTCAGGCAGCTTTTGTATCCACCTGTATTTCTGTCTTTCTGATGGATTTCTACAGGTCATGGATCCTTTTAAAACAATGGTTGCAAAAGGATCTGAAAGACTGACAATCTCTCTTGACCCTCCTCTTCTTGTCATCTACAAAGGCTAGTTTTCCCCTAAGTAACAGATGATGCAAAAATATAGGGAAATTTAGTTGCCAGCAGCCAGGATCCTGCAGGTGTTTTGGCTAGAACTGGTCATTTCCTCTCTCACTCTGCAAGTATGGGCTTAAGGTAGTGAGGGCTGGAGATCAGAAAAGTAACACTGAAGCAAAACTAACACAATGAAAGTCAAGGGCAATGAAAGTCTCAGTCCCTTTCATAATCATGGCAATAGTTTTAAAACTATACCGTGGTGTAAGAACTAAGGATCTCTGTTTGCATAGCAGGAAAGAAATGTTACTGACTTCCCTACAAAATCAAGAATTTCCTGATTCCCTCTTCCCACGCCCCTCCTCCCCCCTCCCCCCCCAATATAAACAAATCCATTTTTCACTAGCAGTAAAATAGATTGATGGAATTAGTTTTTACTTAATTACTGTCTACTGTGGCCAGATGCCAGTTTGTAAGCCTGTCCTGGATCATAAACACAAACCAGGCATTAGTATCACATCCACTCACAGTGAGCCTAGCCCTAGCACCCTTCAGTACCGTATTTGCCACATTCAGTGGTATTAGATGCAAACCAGCTGCTGTTTTCTGGAGAGCATGCAGATCCAGTGACCTGACAGGCGCTGCAGCTCTAAGCCAGTTTCATAGCAGAGCACAGACCTAGAAAGCCTTTTTCTCTGGTTACCCTATCACAACAATGTTGCTGGGTTCCCAGGTTGATCCTAATTAAATTCCTGTACACATGAATAACCTGTTACTGTCTGTCTGTAACTGTCCTCTCACCAGGACATTCCTGTTCTGAACTTCTGATTTGTAGTTATTTCTAACAAGAAACCTTGCTCATATTTTAAACACTTGCCAGCCTCTTTTGGCAAGCGCAGATACGGAGTATGTTGAGTCAGTCCCTGCTTAGGGAAATTGACACTTTCACAGGTAGAAAACACACCAAAAAAAACCCACCAACAAACCAAACAAAGAAACAAGCAAACAAACAAAAAAACCCAAACAAACAAAAAATAGTCAACCAAAAAGTGAAAAACAAAGCAACCCTCTGCAACTCCCTCTGCTCTAGCTTCAGATTGTCCCACTTGGTTTTCATTTAAACATTTAACAAGGCTGTGGGTATGTTAATATGAACCATTTAGTTCCCCAGACTTTACAATATTGAACTTTGCAATTTTAAAGTTCACCCAGGGCTTGTATCTTTTTATTCTTAATTCTTAATCTTTTTCAGGGCAGTAAAAGCTCTTCAAAACAAAGGAGTTTCTTCTATGAGCCCTGGAAGTGAAATCACACCAGTCATGCCTCTGTGGCATATGGGTAAAGGCTGCTGTCAGAAGCCATAGCTGTATGCTTGTGCATTTTTTCCTTTGGAAACATGATCATGTTGAGGGAATGTGTTTCTTCAAGAAACTCAGCTTAAAATAACTTCTAAGAAAGTTAATCTTAGAACCAAAATTGTGAGACTGAAGCAGGGAAAGAAAAGCAAGATTGTTTCCCCTATAGAGGGGGAAATCCCCAGGCAATGTAAAGAAAACACATTTTAACGTTGCCTCATTGCTTGAGGCAACTGAGGACTCTGGTCACTGGAGCAGACTGTGCTGTCTGTACTCCTGATTGCCACGTGGTCCCACAGTCCATCTGCAGTACCAGTGTGGCACAGAGTGGTACAAAACCATTGGGAGCCTTGTATGATGTGGAGGGACAGAGAACCGGAGGAACAACAACAGTGTTAGCAGCTCAGCAGCTCCTGCAGCCCTCAGCTAGCCTCCCTGAGCAGAGCAAGCAAGAGAAAATCCACTCCTGCCCCATTAGCTGCACGAGTCTTAATTGCTTTGTCTTGTAGAGGCACCAAATATCTCTGTAAACAGCATGTTCAGATTGTTACATGCAAATGTACATGTGATATCGTTATGAAATATGCAAAGCATGATATGCTGGGCTATGATCTGATCTGCGTGTGTATTTGAAAGCCTTTTCCATGCTTTGGTTTGGGTACTGAACATTTCTGACAGTTTGTTTGAGGTAAACAGAGCCAATCTGTCAGCATGATTCACTACCAGCACATCTGATAAGTATAACTTAACTTGCAGCAAGATTGTATGTTTTTAAAGCACTTGTCTGCTTTGCAGTTAGCAAATTAATGTGGGGCATAGCAAACAAAAAGGAGATAACAAAAGGAATGATGGATTTGATCACATTACAGAGGAAGCAGGATGATGAAGATATCGCTTTACCTAGCTCAGACACCTGGAAAGCAGAGCATGTGTCTCAGCTGCCTCAGAAGAAGTGTGATCCAGAAGCCCCATGCTGTGCACAGGCACTGTAACAAGAGGCTGTCATCACATATTGTCCCACATTCCCTTTTATATGGATTTCCCTGATTAAGTCTGTTTTGACAGCTTTTCAACAGTAACACCTTTCTCTTTTTGCCTCTGAATTTCCTCCCTCAGAAGGTGCAAATTACGGTTTTTACTGTGGCCTGTTAGAGGTGCAAATAAGCACAGCATAGCCAAACTGGGACAGTCTGGAAGTAGTAAAATCTCAGGGCTGAATCCTGTTGAAACATAATACATATATATTGAAAAACTGGGGGTAAATCATGGAAAATATATTTATTCTTTTTTTGGAGTAGTGTGAAGTCCTACATTTGCACAGCCTGGAAACTTACTAAAGCTGAGGACATGGAGGGCCTGAGCAACCTAAGGATGGTTAAATTCTGGGAATGAAACAGGTTTTGGTGGCAATTGCTGCAAGCAAATAATGCTAGTGTCCTTTCTTCACTTGACTTTCTTTACTTGACTAGGGCCAAGTAAATGTCTTGAAATGTAAAAGGTCTAAGTCTCATTACTTACTTCTGAACTTACTTTGACTTCTCATTCTTAGTATTATAGAAATTCTGTGTCTGATACAAGCAGCACCACTTTCTGCAACTGCTGTTACAGAAAACCACTTCCTTGACCACAACTTCTCACTAGCTGTTTATCACAAGCACATACAGAATCATCATTATTCTATTGCAGCTTCTTGGTGCTGAAGGCAGAAAAAGGAGAACCAGAACCACACTTTATGATGAATTTTCTTTAAAGACTATCATGGAAATATACTAAAAGGAATTTATGAGTTTGTGTGTCTTTGTTTCAGTATCTTCATATTATGAGACCTAAACCATTAGTGATCAGAATTCAATAAGAACCTGTATATCTGTGCTGATGAAAAGACAAACAATCCAACACAGTTACCTGGACTATTTTTGCTTGTGTGGAGATAGAAAAAAAAAATCAACTTTCGGGGCAAAACTCTTGATGTTCAGCTACAAGTGAAAGGGAACATTTGTTCTGGATTGAAAGGAACACCTCTTCCATTTCCACAGCAAGAACAGCAAGAGTTTCTTTTGTTACAGAGTGTAAAAGGGCTGTTTCACACACACCTTGAAAAAGTAGAGAATTTCTGAATTATGCCTGCTGGCAGAGCTGAAGGGAGCCTGGCTGAAAAAGAAGGTTAATCAACCAAATTTAAATTGGTTTTTTATGCTTTTAATCGCCTGAGTATGCGCTTTTATCTTGGTTTGTATTGGAATTTTGAACATCTTGTTAGAACAACTGAATTAATTGCACAAAAAAAATTAAAAATATGAAAACAGACAAAATTGCAGGCACACAACCCATTATTTTGGTTCAGTTTAACCTCATGCTTGTGTGCTTTAACATAGGTCCATTTTCACTTGCTATTTCTCATTGAGGTAACGAACAATACTGGCTCTGCCTGCCAACAAATCCTGATTCTCCTGAATTAGCAGACTATCATGGCTGACTGTAACTCCATTACTACTACAGGAGCTTTATTGCAGGGCTATAAAGTCTTTTTTTGTGGCATCAAGGTGTCCCTTTTCCCTACTCAGAGCGGGAAGCCCATGGGGCTGAGGCTGAGCTAATTGTATGCAGGAGCCTGCTAAGCTTCCAGTGTAACCACACAGGGGAGTTTTTGCAAACAAAAGGTGCAACTTGAAGCTTAGCAAAATAAAGCTGTGAGTCTGAGAGTCTCTTCCTATTTCTAGTATATACATGATATACAAGTTATATTAGTCTCTCTTTTAACAGAAGGATGTGTTTTTACCATTTACACTCATAAGTATAACCCAGCCACAATATGTTACTATTTACTTCCGTCATTTAGTTCAGCCTTTTGCAGGAGTTCTGAGTACTCCCCATACCCAGTTATTTCAGCGAGATATGAGCTTCAGTGATTAATTAGAATCTTTGAGATATTTTTTAGGATTCAGACCTTTTCTTTTCAAAATGCTGAATGGAAAACCAAGTTGCAGGCTGTTTAAAAGTCTGTTTTAAAGTCCAAATAATGCAAAGCACATTAAATGAAAAGTTAGTGGTTTAACACTGTATATTTGATTGTATCAATTTACCATTACTGTAGCAGAAGTGAAGTATGAAAGAATAACTACTTCTGCAGAAACATGCACTCATACATGTGAGATGCAGCCAAATGAATTTTGCTGTAGAAAGCCTCAAATACCTAAAATCTTTTGAGTGAACAAAAGATTACTTCTGTTTAATTGTTTTTATTTGCCTCCCTTGTTAAATAAGCTTCAGCTCATCACTTTGTAGAGATTAGATATAATAACCAGAGTAGCTGGTGCTTTTGCTAAGCATGCATTTCTGTGAGCAGATACGTCCCAGCTGACACACTTTCATAGACAAGAAAGCAAACTCTACTGGGTCCCCTGGCTTGGAAACTTCTATTTAATTTTCCCCTTTTGTTCATTTTAAGTCTGCCTTGAGTAAGCTATTCCTGCAGCCTGGCACATGCTTTCAGTGCCACCAGGTTACGGAGCATCATGTGACATAATACATTTTGACATATCCAGATGTAACAGGATGCACATGCCACAAGAAATAAGCAAAGCAGAGGCATTTAATTTTTCTTCTCCTAGATGAACTTGTAAATATCCACAGGTGGTTGAGTCTTTCCTCCTATGTGCCCCCATTCTCACTAAAGGAATAGAGTAGCTGAGGGTAGCCACGAGCAACAGCAGGCTGTAGGACATCCTGTGTGACTGCTGTGCTTTACAATAATAACATTTGTAGAACCCAGCAAGCCCTGTCATGCCTGTTTAACTGGGTGCCACACGGCTGTACATGTTGTTAGATTGAGGTTGCATCAGATGGGTTTTCTTCCTTTGTGTTCCTGACTCAGAAATCAGACAGGCCATATCCACATTGATTTTAAACTCCTTTCTACAGACAGCTGTGACTGCACTAAGGCACTGCTACATCTGGCATCTGGCAGACAAGTTGCCACTGCCCTTTCTGGATGCCACAAAGCCTTTGGGCATGCGTGTAGCTCTGTCCTGAGGGTTGATGGGATGGTGGAAGGGAGGAAGGCACAGGCAGGCACAATTTAATTGCTCTCTGGTGTATGCTGCTCCAAGCAATAAAGATGTAGTCTCAGCGCTATACATCACTTCTTGACATATAGCAAAAGCAACAAGAGTGTGTTAAGATGGAAAAATCTCTAAGCATTATTTTTCCTTCAGGTGCCCAGCATTACTTAAAGCTGAAAGCCAGGGCTGAGAGGTGCCAGATAGGTGCACTGGAGTATTATACTCTTTAGTACAAAAATGAGGCAAAATAAACCATTGCTAGCATTTAAAATTGATTGCTGACTTTATCATACTGTAAAGTGTGAACTTGCTGTATTTGTTTCTTACTGAGCACACCAACATTTTGAGGGGCTGGAGGAGCTTTTTCTTCAGCTTCAAAAGCACAACTAACAGCATGACCAGTAGCCAAATGATTTATTTCACTTTCCTTTCCTCTTCTGGGTACTGATTTACCAAGATGAATTTTCAGCAAGTGAAGCTGACAATTTTTGTTCTTAGTCAGGCAGCTGCACCAAAGGAAAACACAGTGGGAAAGCAGTCTCTGCCACATTGCTGTGCCTCCTGCAGTTGTCTCCAGTAATCGCAGTAGTCTCCTTCCATGCAAGCCGACAATTATCACACTTTCAACTTTAATATGTATAGGTGCAAGAATAAAGACTGTTGCTTTTTTTCAGACTGAAAATGCTGCCTGAGCAATGCCATCTTGCAGCTTCCTGCTGCCAGTGCTGCCTGAACAGACACCAAGATGGTTTCATTCATGAGATTTGTGCCATACATGAATCACATGGAAATTAATTTTTTAGGTGGTATTTTTTTCTTTGCTTTGTTTTAAAGGAAAAAATGAAAACATATGAATTGCTATGCAATTAATAAAATTTGCTTAGCTGTGCAAATGTCAAGAGGATTTTCTTTATTCTTATAAGTGATACTTCAGTATTCTATCCCAGATCCATTTGTCATTAAATTTTAGAGTTTATCCTTCAGCATTAAATCAGTTACTGAAACTAGAGAGAAAGGGCAAGATTTTCACTGGAATTGAGATGCTGAGTTGTGATTCCAGATTGAGAGTTGATGATTTTAAGTCACTTCATGTCAAATAGCTTAGGGATTTGGAAAGGTTTTTACTTAAAAAGCCTTTTTTTTCCCCCCTCTATTTTATTCCATACAGAGAATCTTGTTATTTGTTTGAATGTGTTTTTTAAAAACTCTGTTTTCCTGGGAGATGCCTACGTGGCTGATTTTCAGATAAATTTGCCTTTAACTCAGATTTTTGATCTACTACTGTAAAGATGTTAAATGACAGTGATTCATAATCAAATACAGTTAGTTGCTCTAACCACTTCTCTCAAGCAGGTTTTAATATTTTTCTTGGAAACATAAACCACTTGATCTGGTTGGCCTTTGTACATTAAGGGGAAAAAAAAGTTTACATGCACATATACATGTACTGGTGTAAGCAAACTGCTCTGTTTGTTTGACTGTTCCTGAACAAAGGATGTTGTCCTGAGGTTAATGGACTCTCAGTTCTCCCCTCAGATGTTGTCGACTTTACTGCAGGTATTTGAGTTACAGGGAAGAGATGTAATGCTCTTTTCTTGAGAGCTCAGATAGCAGATCTGCTTGCTCACCACTTCTGCTGGTGTGCCAGCTTATTTGCACTCTCAATCTGCACAGTGAGGCTACAAGAGAGTCACTTTAGGATTTCTCAGTGTCAGCAGGATTGCACACACACATATGTATGTGCTCACAAAACAAGCCCTAAAGTCATTAGGATAATTTTCAACAAGAGGCATAGGGAGTCTGTGTCGGTCATTTCCATATTCTCCTGCCTCTAGTCTGCTGTTGATCTGAGCAAGGTAAACAGTCTTATTATATGTGATTAAATATTTCAAATATACTGCAGAGGAAGGAAGGAAAAATTATATGCTTTGAAGATAATATTTGTAATAAATCCAAACCAGTCCAACTAATTCCATTGAAAAAAAAAGAAAACTAGTCAATAGAAATGTTTCAATCAATATGAAACCAGTAGGCATAGGAAAACCTATCCAAATAAACATAAAACATTGGGAACAGGGTTCTGGAAACACCCAGAACAAGGACAATTCCCATGGAAAGCATTTTCTTTTTACACAGGAAGTAACATTAGTCTGTAAATCTCTGCTTTGCTCTCAAAGATGTTTCCCATATGGATCTGAACATATTTTAATTTCCATATGTCCTGAGATAATTCCTCAGCCTCTGATCCTGCCGCAATCCAGGATGTCAGTATAACACAGCCAAATATTGGGTGGGATGTTTATACATTTCTGTTGGGTGAAATGCTTCAAGGGAATTTTTATCTAAGAATCAAAATTTGCTCCCAAAGCATTTCCATTTAATGTAACATAGCAATTCCTTTCTGGATTAAGGTATTTTCTCCATTACTCAAGGAAATATTTCAAAGCCTATAAATGAAATTTAATGAAAATTTTCTTTCTAAAGTATATCAACATTTGGGATTTGGCAGGAAATTTATCAGAACATTTCTGTGAAAAACTATTTTGAATTATGAAACATGAACATCAATGTTACAATCTTCAGTCATAAGGAAGATGGCCTTCACAAAGTTTAAAAGAAGTCAATGGCTGTCAAATTTTAAATTAAACAACTAATTCACTGTGTTTGATCTACAGATTAAAAATTAAACAGTAAATTATTGTGAAAAAAAGTGCAAAAGTGCTCATAAAAATGTAAACACAACCAACCTGGTGGCCTTCTATGAGCAGGTGACAAAATTAATAGATGAGGGGCGAGCAACTGATGTCATTTACCTGGACCTGAGCAAAGCCTTTGACACTGTCCCGCACCACATCCTGGTCTCCAAACTGGTGACACATGGGTTTGATGGGTGGACCACTAGATGGATAAGGAACTGGCTTGATGGCCGCACCCAAAGAGTGGCTGTCAATGGCTCCATGTCCCAGTGGAGGCCAGTGACAAGCGGAGTCCCTCAGGGATCAGTCCTGGGACCTGTCTTATTCAACATCTTTGTGGGGGACATGGACAGTGGCATTGAGTGCACCCTCAGCAAGTTTGCTGATGCCACCAAGCTGTGTGGTGCAGCAGACACGCTGGAGGGAAGGGAGGCCATCCAGAGGGACCTTGACAGGCTGGAGAGGTGGGCACAAGCCAACCTCATGAAGTTCAATAAGAGCAAGTGCAGGGTCCTGCATCTGGGTCGAGGCAATCCCAGGCAGAAATCCAGGCTGGGCAGTGACTGGCTGGAAAGTAGCCCTGAGGAGAGAGACTTGGGGGTGCTGGTGGACAAA
This sequence comes from Melanerpes formicivorus, assembly GCF_026170545.1. Taxonomy (NCBI): domain Eukaryota; kingdom Metazoa; phylum Chordata; class Aves; order Piciformes; family Picidae; genus Melanerpes; species Melanerpes formicivorus. Next base: position 16,820,317 of record NW_027142357.1, on the reverse strand, counting down.
AAGCTCAACATGAGCTCTCAATGTGCACTTGCAGCCCGCAAAGCCAATCAGATCCTGGGCTGCATCAGGAGAAGTGTGGCTAGCAGGTCGAGGGAGGTGATCCTCCCCCTCTACTCAGCTCTGCTGAGACCCCACCTGGAGTACTGTGTCCAGTTCTGGAGCCCCTATTACAAGAGGGATGTGGAGGTGCTGGAACGTGTCCAGAGAAGGGCCACAAGGATGATCAGAGGGCTGGAGCACCTCTCCTATGAGGACAGACTGAAGGAGTTGGGGCTGTTCAGTCTGCAGAAGAGAAGGCTCCGAGGTGACCTAATTGTGGCCTTCCAGTATCTGAAGGGGGCCTACAGGAAGGCTGGGGAAGGACTTCTCAGGATCTCAGGTAGTGACAGGACTAGGGGGAATGGAATGAAGCTGGAGGTGGGGAGATTCAGGCTGGATGTGAGGAGGAGGTTCTTCACCATGAGAGTGGTGAAGCCCTGGAATGTGTTGTCAAGGGAGGTGGTCGAGGCCCCGTCCCTGGAGGTGTTTAAGAGCAGGCTGGATGAGGCTCTGTCCAGCCTGATCTAGTGTGAGGTGTCCCTGCCCATGGCAGGGGGGTTGGAACTGGATGATCCGTGTGGTCCCTTCCAACCCTGAATGAAACTATGAAACTATGAAAGATTTGCAGTTGCAGTTCACAAAATAAGAAAAAATAAAACCAACCAAAATTTCTTTCTAAAAGAGATTCAGGGCTGATATCAAACATGCAGATTTGGTAACTGATCTGAGCTATTCTGGGACTCTATTTTGGGGAAAGTTTTCTGTTTTGATGGGCAGTGTCGCAGCTGTTGAGACTAAACAAAATTAAAATTATTCCAGACCCAGTTTCAGCATTTTCTCCAATGGACATCAGAAAGATGGGATAGAGGTCAAATAATCTTAGGATATGTGCCATCATCATAATCTGGGAGAATGATTAGCTGAGGATACCGGAGAAAAGGTGTCACCTAAACAAATGAAAACAAATGACTGCTTGATGATACTTTTCCATTAGACCGCTATAGAAGTCTTGAAGCCAGCACATGGTGTAAAAACATGGATGAATTTCAAATATCCAAAATCAAGCAAACTCAAGGAAAAGAATTGACATTCGACAACTATAAAACATGGGTATTTTTCAGTACTGAATTCTGGAACAAGCTCTTTCACCAGGGCTCCTTTCAAGAAGGTAAGAATCATCCTCATGCAATCAGACTCTTAACAGACATAAAGAAACCAGCACAAAACCTAACAGTAAAATGGACAGAATTCTTACATTGAAAACAAATAGTGATAAGATTATCACTAACCAAGGAGTGACCTTCTCACCAATCTGTGCTATTTTCGAAGGAATCAGAGCATGTCCAATTTTTCCCTGGAACATTTACCTGTTTTATATGCTACTTTGTAGTTTGTGAGGAGCCTGCCATCTCAATTGCCTTTTTATTTAGTTAGTCATTGAGGTAATGAAAGCAGTAACTCTCAAACCAATAATTTAATTTTTCATTCATTGATCTGTTTATTCATTTATTTTCTGCTCTTGAACTTGAGATGTCTTTTCATAATGTATGTTTATTAAAGAAAGGATTCTGTGGGTATATTTGCCCTGGTGCAGTTTCCTCTCCAAGTACACAGAAGCCTCAGGGGCATAAAGGGTGAAACCTTCTGTTTATAGAAGCATCTGGTTTCTCCACAGATTGCCAAGGCAGTTCTGTTGGTGGTGCTGGAGCTACCCTTGGGCACTTTGGAAAAGAAGATATGCAGGAATTCATGAGCAGACCCACTGAGGCCAAAGAAGGTGCAACCACATTTAGCACATGCTGAAGAGATGGTATCAACAGGGAAAGTTAAGCTATGTTCATGGTTAAGTTCTACATGTTTCCCTTTGGGTCAGATATATGACATGCCCTGTGCAAATTATGCTGTGAAAAGGAGTTAAGGTCCTTGTGGCTCACAGATAGTAGTGAGTGGTAGCTTGATCAAAACTGTGGTAAACGCTGTAGAAAAAGGAGCAGTTCTGCTTTGTAAAAGACAGCTGGACTTCTTCAAAACCTCAGGAAATTCCTGTTTCAGTTTCTTGTCATAATTAAGTTACAACACTAGGATTCAGAAAAGAGCTCAACATGTTCATTGTATCAGTTTTCACTATGCTGATAAACACACAGAGAAGTGCTATCTGTTCAATCTGTGTGGGCATTCAGACCTTCTGTAATACTTGGTAGAAAAAACTGCACTGAATAAAGATCAGTTACTTGTACTGCAGGAAAGTCAAACCATTGCCACAGCAGTTGCAATCCTGGTAGTAACAGCAGGAGAGTTTGTGCAGATGCTCCAGTCTTGAGATATATAGAAGCAGACATATCAGAGGAAACACCAGTACAGGTTTTTCACATTTTCTTCTCACTGATCACAGCTGCAGCAGCATCTAATTTTCTGTTCATCACCACTATTTCCTGTAGGACATCAACACCACCCAACTTCTCCCTTCTATTAGCTGGAAAAATTGTAGAGCAATATATAGCAGTGCTGACCTGCATTCACATCTTTCCAAAAAGTGAATTTTGCTAATGAATCCTACTTTCTGTGAGCAGAACCTCAGTAGTTCCACTATATTCTGCCTTGAATCTATACATCAACTAAGGGAATAGTTTGGGGGTGCATGTAGTAGTTTGCCAGAGCAAGCAGGACAGAAGCACCTTGTTCTGCCAAAATGGAAAGAAAATCTTTAAAATCTCCTCTGAATTACATAGATTGCATTTGTTTCACAGGTATGGGCAGAAGTATCAATATTGGGAACTTCCAGATGGTGGCATGTGTTGGTGTGGGCATACATCTTCCTGTAAGATATCTACCATCAGACATATTCTGTGCCCTGATACTGATACAACTTCTCCTGATCACCCATTTCAAAGCATGGCAGAAAAAATGTATTTCAAGAGTATATGTGAAGATGGTGATCTAAGTTAGCTCCAACCTCCAGGACAGGGAGGAATTGTAAAAAGAAGTATATAGAAGATTTCACAACAAGAGAACAGTAGGAGAGTAGGAAGTGGAGGAAGAAGAGCAGAAGGAAGAAGATTAGGAGAAGGGAGGAGAGATGACCCTTGCCAGTGGGGAGAAATAACTGTCATGCTCTCATTTTGGTTCAATTTCCCATTTCACTCCTGTGATGGCTTCTCACACACTGTGTTTTATCTGCACATTTTGTAAATAGAAACAGTGTTTAACTCACTTATGGGAAAATATTAAAGCAAAAAATGTCTGATCCTCACTTTATTTTTAGAGCTGAATTTTCAAATCAGATTATAAAAGTTTCAACACCAGTGCCTGCCACCACAGTGTGTAGAAAAGTCAGAGCAAACTGTGTACTAATATCTACCACACCGTTCATTTTTTTCATTCTCTCTAAGGGAGAAAATGAGTACTTCTCATTTTGTTTTCTTTTTTCTTATTTTTAAATAAAACAGGTCTGTCCTACTGCATCTGTATGAGAGAAGACAGATCACAGAGCTGCACTTTTCACTTGAGAGGACAACAGGGATGTCTACAGTGGCTGTTCTGTTCTGTTTGGCACAGATTTGTCCTCTAATCTGGGATTACTCCATAGCAGATCTCTGTTCTACATAGGTGAACTTTTGCCTTCTTGTAGGGATTCTTCTGTCAACCTGAAACCTTTTCCTGAGTCTTACAGAGGGGAAGAGAAGGTGGAGAGAGGGGGTCAGACTCACTGGGAGATGGGTCTTTAGGGGACCACACTCCTCTGCTCATTATCAGTGTTTCCTAAAGACTCACTGTGATGGCTAGATGTGTTGCTATTTTCCCAGAAGCTAAGGAAGACACACATCCAAGATGAGGCAACCATCTGTCGGGGTGGGACACGTTCCCCTACCAGTAAGAGACAGCAGAAAGTTTTACCTGAATGACTTTTACAGTGATGGATTTAATCACTTACACACACGTAATGTAAAAAGAGGACTTCATCATGTCTGCAAATTCTTCAAGTATTTCCTTCACAGATCAGCATAATCTCTTTTCCAAGGTTCATTTTCAAGATGCCAGTTTTTTGGCTCATTATCTTATCTTGTCCAAAAACTGGGACTGGCTGGGATTGTTGGATATGAGGATATGAGGTCTTTTTGTCAAACTGTATTTACAGGGATATTGTCAGTGCTTGCTGTCATGGCACCTTATGAGCAGTCCTAGGGCTGCTAGATGATAAATTGGACTGGAAAGAACACTGATCATTGTAAAATTTTGTAAAAATGTTCATGCCACTGGAGTTACAGAATCACAGAATGTTAGGAATTTGAAGGGACCTAGAAAGATCATCTAGTTCAATTCCCCTTCTAGAGCAGGATCATCTAGAGTAGATCGATCACACCAGAATGCAACCAGGTGGGTTTTGAATGTTTCCAGAGAAGGAGACTGCACAGCCTCTGGGCAGCCTGTTCCAGTGCTCTGTCACTCGAATAGTGAAAAAGTTTTTCCTTACATTCTCGTGGAACCTCCTATGCTCCACCTTGCACCCATTGGCCCTTGTGCTATCATTGGACATCAGTGAGAAGATCATGGCTCTATCCTCTCTGCACTCGCCCTTCCTATAATTATAAATATTAATGAGTTCACACCTCAGTCTCCTCCAAGCTTCCTTAGCCTTTCTTCAGAAGGGAGATGTTCCGCTCCCCTAATCATCTTTGTGGCTCTGCTCTGGACTCTTTCAAGCAGTTCCCTGTCTTTCTTGAATTGAGGAGCCCAGAACTAGAAACAATATTCCAGAAGTGACCTCACCAAGACAGAGTAGAGGGGGAAGAGAACCTCTCTCAACCTACTATCCACACCCCTTCTAATCCACCCCAGGATGCCATTGGCCTTCGTGGCCACAAGGGCACATTGCTGGCTCATGGTCATCCTGTTTTCCACCAGGACCCTCTGGTCACTTTCCCCTATACTACCCTCCAACAGGTCAGCCCCCAAACCCTGGTCCATGGTGTTGTTTTTCCCCAGATGCAAGACTCTACACTTGCCCTTGTTGTATTTCATTAAATTTCTCCCCACCCAACTCTCTAGATTGTCCAGGTCTTGCTGAATGGCAGCACAGCCTTCAGGTGTGTCAGCCACTTGCATGAAAACTGGTGAGACATAAAATATTCTATGCAGAAGATTCCTATGATCACTCAGAGTTAGGCTTACACAGACAGATTAGCCCAGAGAAAGACTCTAGCAATCATCTCTATTTAAAAGTTTTTACAGGAAAGTTACAAATTTCAGGCTGACTTAACCTTGCTCAAAATATTCTGCTGGTTTCATGGGGAAAAACCCTGGCTCACACCCTTTGGAGATCCTCTAATCTTCCAGACTAGGAAGTTATGCAGCAGTGCTGGACAGGTTGGAAAGCATTCTTTCTGCGTATGTCTCTACTGGATAAACTCGCTTGATACCACTATTTCCTCATAAGAATGCATGAACCAGTTCTATTCATTGTGTTGAAATTGGCCCTCAAACAAAAATAGTCATAGAAAGTAATTCTTCAGTTTACTTCTTTTTTTTTTTTTTAATATCATTGTACTGCTTAGTGTTAAATCTATAGAAGACAGCACATGCCACACTCAAACTGCTACATCCTCACATGGAATGACTTCCAGAAATCAGTACTTCACAGGAAAAATATTGACCAGTGTGCCAGTTTTTCAGCTGTTTGGATTTATGTGTGTTGTCTGTGACGTGTTGGTTAGTCAGTGATTGAAGAGTACTACTACAAACACTATATGCTTCTGGAAGATAGCTCATTAAAAAGGCATTTTACTTTATCAAAAAAAGATTGTGCTGCTGCTTCTATTCTTTTCAAATACTTTCTTAAATAAGGATCCTGTAATTAGGTAAGTTAATGTAATGCAATATAGTGGAATAAAAATCGTGAAATTATGGTCTCAGGTTCATAGCCAAAATCTAAAGTCATACACTATTATCTATTTTTATTTCAGAAATTACTAACAGCTCAGTTCATGTCTTTCCCAGCTGTAGTTATGCAGCTGAATGGGGGAAAAACAGATGTTCACAATATGAAAACTTCTTCAGCTAGTTCATGAACTCACAAATGTGCATTGTAGGAGAATAGCCTCTTTCTGTCACAAATGAGAAACACCGCTGTCAAATACAGCTTGCGATCCCAGCCAGAAATTGTTTTACTGCAGAAGAGTTCTAGGGACACTTCCCAGGACACAGGCAAATCCCAAGATAAAGAATTATATTTTCATTGACACTGAAGTTGGTATGATTTTGTTTTACAAATATGTAGATGCAAACATCAGTTTTCTCATATGTGCATCACTGTATATCTGTGGCAGGATTTTCTAAATCCACAGTCAGATTATGCAGTTATTATAGTGGTGGCTATTATTATGGCTCAGCTGTAGAAAACAAAGTTGGAATTTTAGCACTTTTCCTTCCAAATCTTTATTTAGACTGTGTTTTGAATACTGTGGCCACTTCTGTGCAATACTCAGTGACCTCAGACTTCACAGAAGTGGGCTGTTTACAGTGGCACAGTGTCTTAACTAATATCTGCCCCAGCTGCCTACACACTGACACTTTTTCCCTGTTGTTTCCAGTACCACCAGCTCTGTCATCACAAAGATACCACAGATGCAAAACCTGAACAGAAGTGCAGCTGCCTTGCATTCCCCAAGGTGGAGATGTCCCCAAAACCTGCACACTCTTCAGGGCATGCTAGTATCTAGGTCATGAAGCTACTCCCCTGCCAGACTCTCAAGATAAACGTCATGTTACTTTAGGTTTCATGCCACAGACATCAGACCCTAAACCAGAGTGTCCTACACTCAAGTTACCTCTTTCCGCTTTGTGTGGGTATGCCCCTACTTTTGCATTTCCTTTAATATATTTACCTTTAATATATTTACCTTGGTTCCAGTTTATAAAGAAGTGACACTTCTTTATTTAGTTCCTCTGTTATTACAGATCATTTGACTATTTACCTCTATATGGTACATATAATGTTTTACTTAAATGTTTCCCCACACTAAGAGGGTCTCATTTTATTTCCAACTTTCTACCCTTCTTGTCCTAAAGGCTTTACTGAAGATTAAGAACACATCATGCTAGTGACTGCATGTCAAACAAATCCTTGACTAAAGAGAGACTCAAGAATATAGGCATAGTTAAGCTCCCATTGGATCCAAAAAGTTATTCGTATTCTTTCTGTACTTTTGTGAGTTCAGTTTTTCAGGGAAGCTAGATGAAACTTGTTGTCTTTTTTTTTTTTCTTTTCTGACTGTAACACCTTTTTGAGGTTCATTCCAAGCACTTTGTAATCTCTGCACTTTTGCAAAAATTTCCTCAAGTTACTCCAACCTCAAAACTTTGTGTACAGTGGAGGAAGTTCATGTGTTTAAGGCACTGAGTCAGGGTCTTTCCAGTTCTCCAGCATCCTCTCACCTTTTTATTACTCCTTGTCATGGGAAAGGCACAGCAGAATTGCACAAACTTTGTCTGACCTACAAGATGTTTTTCAATGAAGCATATGAAGCTTCCTGCTCATTTGTGTCTCTGCAACTGTTATTCATCACATCTGTCATCCTCACTGGTTTCAGCGTTATCAGTGCTTTAATGATAACAGGGGACCTTCTTGCTACATTGAAACTGATACTTTTATAGATTTAAGTTGCGTAACATGGAGCCATGTAACATGGTAAAAGAATCAATGTGTTAATAACATTTTTGCCTACTCAGTTCAAGAACCACCTTCTGAGAAGATTATTCCAGCTTTACACAGCAGTAAGTCATCTACAAAGTCTGAATACATTTCCATCCTTCCAAATGAGTTGCGTTAAAAGTGGCATTTCACAATAGCATCCATGTAAGACTGACGTAAAACTAGTATAACATGGGTAACACTGGAATGAACTTAAAAATAAATGGACACAATTTTCATCCCAAACTAACATCTGCTACTGTTTAATACTGATAAAGGAAGCTGAGATAGCTAAGTTTTAAACATGTTTTGCACATGCACAAGGCATTGCTTTGAGATTAATTTTTATTAGGAACAGCATGAGTTCTGCTTCCAGAATTGCACAGTTGACCAGACTTGTGATCTATTGTATACTTATTATTGGTCTCCAATTTTTTTCTAATCAGGTAATTGCTACTTTATCATGTAGACAATGTAGCCTTAAAAGGACTGTAATTACATCATTTTCATCCACAGTGGGATATAAAGGAGCTATTACAGAATGAATAGTCAGTGTTTCAACCCAAGTATCTATGAATGCTCCTTTATTTACTGAGACCAAAAGGCGGGGGGGGCAGGGGGGGGGAACAGAAGTTTTATCGTTTATTTGCTCCCTGTCAGCCTAAAGAAGATTTAAGTGGATGTCAGTTTAAAAGAACCCTGAGAGACAGGGCATTGTTTTCCTTGCATTGATGTCTTTTAATCTCTGTATTTTTTCTGTGGGAATTGGAGAAATGGTGTCTTGTTAACCACCCACATAATACTAGTAACTGACAGAATATGAAATTTCACAAATTAAAGCAACAACAGCCTAAGCAGAACTTAAAAAAAAAAAAAAAAAAAAAACCACAAAACCCACCCCCACAAACCCACAAAAAAACACCGACAGCCTAGTAAATCACCCACCTAGCCCTTCCAAATTATGAGGCATGTGTTTTATATCCATTTATAAAGCCATTCCCTGTGCCATCTCATAATGAATGTCCCTTCATCTCCTTCTTAAATTGTAGCTCCAAAGGTTGGAATTTTAATACTGAGAATAACCTTGGGAAATTTCTGGTTAAAGAGAGTGATAGTGATTGACCTGGTATACTGCTACTGGGGTTTACTTTATATATACTCTGAAAACTTGTTTATGAGGTTTACCTTTTTATTTTAAAACACATTTGAATGCCAGTCTCCTACTATTTGTGGTTAGAAGTGAAATTTTCAGAATGTGTGAATGAATTATCACATTGTGTTACTGTGCTAATTTACCACAGACCTAATTTTCTCTACAACACAGGTGTGAGGGAAAGTACACACACCAAAAAAACCTCTGGCCCAAGATAAGGACTTAAGGTAAGGTAAGAGTTTAACATAAATGCAATAACATAATGCATAATTACCTTAGACTATTTGAGGAAAAAGCAAGCAAAAAGCAGCACCAAGCAGAAAGTCAGCAAGCAAAAGATGCAAGGCAGGGAGCCGCTCCCCCATCCCTCTCTGTCCAGCTGCCATCCCAGCAGAAGTGAGCCAACACCTAAAAAACCTGGAACCCTAAAGCAGAGACCAGAAAAGGAAGCCTCCCATGTTACAATCTGAATTTCAAAGCCCATAATACTTTTCTCCAGCCAGCACTTTCATTTTGAAGCTGGCATGAAGCAGGATGGTTTTGAATACTAGGATGGTTTTGAGTACTGTGTCCAGTTCTGGGTCTCTCAGTTTAAGAAGGACATCAAGACACTTGAACGTGTCCAGAGAAGGTCAACAAGGCTGGGGAGAGGCCTTGAGCACAAGCCCTATGAGGAGAGGCTGAGGGAGCTGGGATTGTTTAGCCTGGAGAAGAGGAGGCTCAGGGGTGACCTCATTGCCCTCTACAACTACCTGAAAGGTGGTTGTAGCCAGGAAGGGGTTGGTTTCTTCTCCCAGGCAACCAGCACCGGAACAAGGGGACACAGTCTCAAGCTGCGCCAGGGGAGGTTTAGACTCGAGGTGAGGAGAAAGTTCTTCACCGAGAGAGTCATTCGTCATTGGAATGGGATTCCCGGGGAGGTGGTGGAGTCACCATCCCTCGAGGCATTCAAGAGGAGATTGAACGTGGCATTTGGTGCCATGGTCTAGTCATGAGGTCTGTGGTTACAGCTTGGACTCAATGATCCTCAAGGTCTCTTCCAACCTTAGTGATACTGCGATACTGTGATACTCTGTGATACTGTGAATAATAGCAACAGATTTAGACCTAACCCATGACAGTTTCCTGCATATCTTGAGTCAAGGTACATTGAGAACTATGCACACAAATGTATTTACTGTATTACATTTAAGGAAAATGGAGTAATATTTATTCCAAGAAGAAGAATTACTTATAGGGAGGATTAAATATATATTTTAAAAGAGGTAATAAAAAGAAATGTCAACACAGGATACAAGAAGCTAGAAAACTAACAATCTGGGAAATGTTAAAAGTAGCAGAAACAATGATCGTTTAGGGGCTCTCTCACATCATTACTCAAAGTAGGAAGGAAAATCTAGTAATAATGATTTAAGAAAGACAGAGCTTGACAAATCATTTTGTCCTGTATTAGAAAGCAGGTAGCTGAAGGAAATCTTAGCCACAAATGTCTTGAAATCAGCTAGTCTAAACAAAAAGCTTTTTTTCCAAACAGGTGTTTAGCTGCCCCCATCTCTGAGGTGGCTGTAGGGTAGGAGCTGCACCTTTAATTCTGACTCTGGAGGACTCAGAAGTGCAGCCCAAGAGTGTGAAGCATCTCTGAGAACCAATGGTCACTGAGGGATGTCCTACTGCTGATCTTGCTACCCTGTTGCTCTCTTTTGCCTTTGCTGCTTCCTCTCAGCTCTGCACAACCTCCAACATGCATAAGCTCGTTATACAAGCCTCTTGCAACAGCACAGCAGAAAACTCTCTACTTTGTCTTTTTGCAAGTTTAGTTTTGTGCTGGATTATTGAGCTGCAACATCTCATAGCAGTTTAGAAGAATATAATATCTAGCACCATGTAAATAATGAATGCAAGCAGATGGCATTGCACATTAAAAGGTTTAGGAGAGGGGAGAATGAGACTACCATCTTTCAGCAGTGGTTCCCAGTTGGAACCCAGAGACTCTCCTTCTCCTTCTTCTCATGCAGCTTCATCCTTGTTAAGAAACACCTCAGGCATATGAAGGGCTACCCAAAAGATGCTGCTGCAGAGAACAGACTGTGGTATGTGGTACCTGGGTTGTGTGTGTCTCATGTGGCTTGCAGACACTGATTTCCAAAAATTGCTCAGCCAACATCACTAGAGGAATAAACAGAATAATTAATCAAGATGAAACTGCACATAAAAAGATCTTAAACATAGTGATCATATGGGTGTGTTCTTTCTCACAGGCTGTGTGTGCCCTTCAAGCCTTCTTTTCACTGAAAGAAAGTCAGAAACTCTAGCTAGGAAGAGAGGGGATGCGAGTGAGTGAAACAATTTGCAGACTCTACCAGGTTTCCCATTCTTTTTCTTTTTGCTCATTATGTGCAACCAAAGCTTATTGTTTAAATCCACTCAGACATTTACTGATGCTGATTAAACTCAGTAAGTGTAAGCAAACTTGCAAGTAAGTCATGCTATCTCCTACTGAAGGATTCCCAATTCTTCCTTTTCCCTCCTGCTTTCTCAGGTCTGATGGCTTTTTTCCTTCATAATTTACATAAGAAATCTTTTCAGTTACAGTGACTTACTAATTTCATTGCAGCTTTAAGAGTGAAACATTGTAACCACACAGCCAGCAGCAGGAAAGAGCATTAAAATAGCCATAGACAATATGAAGCCCTTTTAGCCTGCTGGAAATTTTCCACATTTTCTCATTACTTCAAAAGCCTGAAAAATGTTAAAATGTGGTTGGTAAAAGTAACTACATAAATATAACGAGCGTCATTCAGACTTTTGGTATACTGTTCTTATTTGCAACTGCTTGTTCAGGTTTGTCGAATATAAACAACTGATATGTGATTTATTGATACAGTGCAGCATGAGCTTTTCAGTTGGAACTTCAGCATGAGATTTTACACAGGTTTTGCAAGGATTTGCAGCCATTCCCACAAGTACTGAATATTCGCATCAGCAAGCTGGAAAGAACACATAAAATCATAGTGAGTAAAACTTACAGGGGACCCAAAAATGGCAGAGCGGTGAATTTCAACAAGAACAGACTGGGAAGCATGCAGAAACCTGAATATATAGCAAGAAAAGAAAAAGAATTTTGTCTAAAAAGAAAAATCTTGCATATCTCAAGATCCAGACTTCATTAAAGATCTTTATAGAAGAGGTGTACCTTAAGAATGATTTTACATTTTTCTGACTTGCCACACATGCAGAAACATCTCTGGAAGGAACAGAACTCTTGTTGACTCATTCTAGGCTGTTCCTCAAGCTGCAGCCCTTATCTGTATTTATATGTTACTTCTGAAAGGAAAATGTTGGATTTTAAAATGTTAATAAACTTTTTACTGCATTCAAAATTTCGCACAGCGTAATACTTATTCCTACAAATTGGTATGATTTGTCTGTGCACTTCCTGGTGAGGAATAGCAGAAGTGGTACAGGGGCAATGTTGCAGTCTCTCTCCTGCACCAGAAAAACTGCATTTCCTTCCTTCCAGCTAGTACTGCCCACCTGGGCTCCCAGTGGCACCCCCACATGTTTCCTCTTTGTCCAAAATATCCATGAGCATTCACAGGCTTCCTTTTCATGTGAGTTTTGAAATCCTGATCAGAGAGTCACTGTTCTTCCCTAACTTATCCTGTCTGCATTTCGATACAGGTTGACTCACACTCTCCTGTTTCTGCTACGACCACCTGCTGCAATGTGTCTTTCTTCTGTGTCCTGGTTTGAGTTAGAATGGGACTAATGCTATTCAGTAATTTTACTTGTAAGCTCAGTCTTTTCTAAGTAACTGTCTGCGTCTAGTAGTGATAATGCCCAGTGCCTCTAGTTGGTACCAAAGACTGGTGTGCAGACCAAGGGCACTGCTAAATCTTGTGTATCACATTGAGTGGGCAGTAAGTTAAAGGCTGCACCTGGAGAGAGAAGCAGACAGCATAGGTGTCCCTAAGCTGACCATCGAGGCATTCCGTTCCAAATATGCCGTATTCGGTACAAAGCTGAGGGGCCATGAGGGTGAAGCTCTCTTCTTCAATGGCTGGCATCTGAGAATGACTCTGTCTGTTCTGCCTTTTATCCCATTTTGTGTGTTCCTTAATCCAGTCCCAGAATTCAGCTCCCTAATTCATTTCCTTTCTGCTGCTGACTCCAGTCTGGGACTTCCCTTGATGCCTGTCCACAGCATCAGTTTTGACAATGATATAACTGCCATCAAGGAGGTTGGCTTCTATATTGGTTATGTATATATTTGCAAATATTTATTTTCATTGATATTCTCTTCATTAAAGCTGTTTTAGTTTTCCAATCCATAAGTCTGTTTCCTTTATTCCTTTTCTCTTCTACTTTGGGAAGGCAGAAGGGCTAATTGAGTGCATCTGCCATTTTTCTGGTGGCCAGTGCAGCCCTAATCCTTGACATTCTCATTCATAAATATAAAAGAAAAAAATAACTGCAAAAGTAGCTCTAAATGCAAAAAGAGAGAGTGTTCTAAGATTATTTTATAGGACTGGTGACAACTATTTACTTGAAGTAGAAATACAGGACCACTCTGATTTACTGCATCCAACCAATCAAACGAACAGGCTTACATTAAGTGGTATTAGCAATTGATTGAAAAGTACTTTAAGATGCACCTTGCTGCCTTGCTATACTGTACCGTGTATGCTTTGTCTATACAGTCCTGTCCTGATAAGCACAGGCTTTCTGTTCCCTAGATGCACATTAATGCTAATATGGTTAGCTGCATACTTGTGTTATATACATGACTCAGGGGACGTGTCTAGTTGGGGTCATTGATTTCCTCAGGGCCAGGAGCTCGCTCAGTGTTAATGAGTGCTTCACATCCGGTGCTGCTGTTGAACATTGTTATGGAGGTTTCCCTGTCCGCTTGTTTCTCAGCAGGCAGACTGGAGAAGGGCTCTGGTGCCAGCAGCCAGGAGTCTCACAGGGAGACTTCAGGTCATATGAAACATTGCTCTACTGACAAACAAATCTGTGATCGTGGAGTTTGTGCAGTTTGTGAACCAAGAACTGAATTTCATGGGCTGCCATTCCTTGTTGCTTCAAAATTAGAACAACAAGGTATTAAATGAAACAGCTAGTTAATAAATAAAATAGGTAATAGTGTTATTCCTAAGCCATATGCACAAGCATGTGAGAGTTTATGTACAAGACTCTCAGGGAACTTGAATTCAAATCCATTACTCCCAAACTTACCTGCAAAACAACCCTGTTGTTGTCAGTTGGAAACAGAAGAACTTTTGCTTCAATTTTATGTATTCTTTACAGCTGAGTGCTATGCTTCCCTGACATATCTTTCACACTATTTTTAGCACTATTATTGGAATTATATTTATTGGGAGTTTGCCTTTCATTTCAGTGAATCAGAACTTTATTTCATATTGTGGAAGGAAATGTAAAGGATTGTTTTGCAAGAGTGCCTCAGTACCTGCAGAACACCATAACATTTCTTTTGGCTGAGTATTTAAATTTGACAAACCCAAACCAACCAGAATCATCCATTTACATATGCTGCCATGAAAAAAGTGATGAATAGGATAGGATAGGATAGGATAGGATAGGATAGGATAGGATAGGATAGGATAGGATAGGATAGGATAGGATAGAATTAACCAGGTTGGAAAAGACCTTTGAGATCACAAAGTCCAACCTATCATCCTACACTATCTAATCCTGCTATTAAAATTTGAGGCAAAGAATGTGTTAAGTACCTCTGCCTTTCCCTCCGTGTCCACCAAGGAGTGGAGGTTGTCCTTGCCCTTCCTCTTTCCATTAATATATTTGTAGAAGGATTTTTTTTTTGTCCTTCACAGCAGTGGCCAGTCTAAGCTCTAAATGGGCTTTTGCCTCTCTAATTTTTTCCTGCATGACCTATCAACATCCTTAATCATTCCATGGGTTACCTCACCCTTCTTCCAAAGATGATGCACCCTCTTTCTTTCCTTTAATTCACCCAGAAGATCACTGCCCAACCAGGCTGGCCATCTACCCCGGCGGCTCATCTTCTGGCACATTGGCACAGCCTGTTCCTGTGCCTTCAAGAATTCTTTCTTGAAGTAGGTCCAGCCCTCCTGGACCCCTTTCTTTTTAAGGACTGTATCCCAAGGTACCTTCTGAGTTAGTTCCTTAAGTAACCTGAAGTCTGCCCTCCGGAAGTCCAGAGTGGAGGTTTTGTTGCTGCCCCTCTTAGCTTGACTGCATATTGAAAACTCCATTATTTCATGGTCGCTGGATCCCAGACAGCCTCCAAGCACCACATCTCCCACCAGCACTTCTCTGTTTGTAAAAAGAAAGTCAAGCAAAGCCTTACCCCCCGTCAGCTCACGTAGCAGCTGGGATACGAAGCTATCCTCCATACACTCTAAGAACCTTCTAGACTGCCTCCTCTCTGCTGTGCTAAGTTCCCAACAGATATCAGGCAGGTTAAAATCACCCATAAGAACAAGGTCTGGTGATCTTGAGACAGCCTCTACTTGCCTATAGAATAATTCATCAACTTCTTCATCCTGGTTGGGTGGTCTGTAACAGACTCCAACCAGGATGTCTGTCTTATTGGTCATCCCTCTAATTTTCACCCATAGGCACTCAACCTGATCATCCTTGATCTCTAATTCCATGGTGTCTAGAGCCTCCCTGATGTACAGGGCCACCCCTCCACCCTTTCTCCCTCACCTGTCTCTCCTGAAGAGCCTGTAGCCATCAATTACAGTGCTCCAGACATGTGAGTCATCCCACCACATTTCTGTGATGGCAACTACATCATAACTTTCCTGCTGGAACAAGGCTTCAAGCTTCTCTTGTTTGTTACCCATTCTGTGTGCATTAGTGTACACGCACTTCAGCTGGGCTGCTGGTTTCACCCCTGACTCCAACATACCACTGCCAGACTCCTGTCTGGGGGGGACTGGTTTCAGCCCCTTCCCCCTTCGAATCTAATTTAAGAAGCATATAATCTCTCAGCAGAATTTATTTCCATCCCTTTGAGGAAAATATTTCACACTGTTCTTTACTAGAAGGAATGACAGAATTTTTTGTTTGCTTTTGTTTGCTTGAACATAGAAGATTTTGTCTCAACATGAGGAGAAACTTCTTTACAGTGAGGGTGTTGGAGCACTGAAACAGGCTGCCCAGGGAGGTTGTGGAGTGTCCTTCTCTGGAGACTTCTAAAACCCACTTGGATGCATTCCTGTGCAGATACCATAGGTGATCCTTGTTTGGCAGGGGGGTTGGACCCAATGATCTCTTGAGGTCCCTTCAAACTTCTAATGTACTGTGATACTGTGATGGGTTATCTGTTGCTTGTGGTGTCATATATTGATATATAATGGTGTTCAGTGTGTACACAAACATACAGGTACTGAGTTATTAAAATAAAAGGCAATCAGCCTCACATTCATACTAAAAATTATTGCTACATAATCTCAGCCTTAACCATTAGCTTTCTTTTGGGATCTGCTTTTGAGGGGTGACTGTGTGTTTTGGGCTCTTTTGTTGTTGTCTGTAACTGTGCAAATCTAACCTTATGTGCAAAACAGAACAGTGCCAGTTCTGTACACAAGAGTCCAGCTCTCTCAGTTTCACATACAGTTCACATGTAGTCCTCTTCCTACAAATAAGATTCATTTTATTTAGCCTAGATAGAGATATTTCTTCTCTTCACAGAACACTAGGGAAATTGTCACTAGGGGATTCCTAATCATGTATGAGAAACAGATATACTAATTATAAAAAAACAAAACATTTGAGGGTGGTCGTATTACTGATTTCCAGGAGACCCTGCAAGTATTTCTCTTAAGAATTGGAAAAGATTAAAACTCCATTTGCCTGACTGATGTTAAACCTTCTGCCTTGTAGTCTTGTAAATGAATTGCTGCCTCACAGGCACATTGTGTTATGAAAACATTTTACATTCAACTGGAATAATTGGACATTTAACTTCAAAGTTACAATCCGCCTCGGGTATTAATTTATCAAGTCCACACTGGAACTGTAGAAATGTCAGAACTGACTCAGGATAGAGCTGTCATGCACTGCAAACTATTCCATCTTCTCTGCAGTCTCTACTGTAGATATTGAATCGAACCTTCTCATAGTTCAGATAAGCTCAAATACATTACAATCGCAGAAGAACATTTAGACTGCTTGAGTAAGAATTCTGAGTAGTACTATAAAATGAGGAGTATTATATCTTACCACCGCCAGCATGCTCTATTGCTTCTAAATTGGTTTTGTATGCACAAATAACTAATAAGCTAGGGTATGTTCCTCATAGAGATAGTTATTTAATCTCTTTTAAATTAAAAGAAGACTGTGAAGTCAGTTTTATTTTTTAATCACTACAGTAATGAATACTTGCCATGATAATACAAGCATGAGTAATGCCCAAGTGATTTAATTCACTGTACAACATTCCTGCTGGTTATGGAATCATTGTGCATTAATATCATCATTACTTTATAGCTTCTGCTAAAAAATATGATAAAACACCTTAAAATTTATGCCAGTTTCAGATACTTAGGGTTCAAATTCAGTGACAAATAGGCACTATTTTCCACTTTTTATTGTTATTGTTGTTGTTGTTGTTGTTGTTTTTAATACCAATGATCAGAATCAGATGATGATGTGTGGGGTGAATTAAACAAGTAAGAA
The DNA here is from genome assembly GCF_026170545.1 of Melanerpes formicivorus. Lineage (NCBI taxonomy): Eukaryota > Metazoa > Chordata > Aves > Piciformes > Picidae > Melanerpes > Melanerpes formicivorus. The sequence goes on along the minus strand of NW_027142357.1, from coordinate 16,802,747 downwards.
GAGACAAACCTAATGGAGTTACATGGCACCTACAGACAATCTGCATGCAACAACTGAAGGATTCGGTGTTCATGAGGTTAAAGTAGCTATTTCATTACTTGGCATGAACTAAGTGCTCAAAGCTACTGCAGCAGCTGTGGCTCAGGGATGAAAAGAGAAGTGAGGGGCATGGCAGCTAGCACCCCAAAGATTGGATTTTTCACATTTCAGCTCTTCAGAAATGACAGTCCAAACTGGACCTTCATTGAAATACTAGGACATCTTGTCCATGCAGGTGATTACTTAGAATATCTACAAATTAACAATCTATTCTGCAGTACTTATGCTGATTTATTTCCTTCCCCCATTCTTCCCCAACAGACAAGGCCAGACATATAGAGATGTGGTGCTAAGGGACATGGGGTTTAGCACCAGATTCAGTAGTGTTAGATAATGGCTGGATCTTAAAGATCTTTTCCAGCCCAAATGACTCTGTGATTCTATTTCACAAAGACAAAGACTTTACAAATAAAAGCCATCAACTCAAGTAATGCATTAATTTGTACATTAATGACTCTTTTGATCATAACAGAAACTTACTTCTGTATTATGTATTTTGGTACTGAAATAGTTTACCTGAATAAAATACATGCAGAGAACCAATATGAGAATCGGTCACAAAGTAGTGGTTTATTCTCAGTATTTGCTGGAAACCTTTCTTCCTGGAAGTCGGCAACTTGTCACTTTACATACATCTTTACCTTAAAAATTATGATGACATGGAGGTACAGATAACTTTAGATCACATGTAATGTCTTAAGGCTATTATTGTGTTTATTATATTTATATGTAATGCTACTGCTTAATTTTTTTTATGTGTTCAATCTTTGCATCTTCCAATTTATGTTTAACATTTAATAAGATGAACATATATTTAACTTTGGCAACCTATATTCAAAGGGGAAGAAGATGTATTTGTAATTCAAACCTAGCATTTCTGATTATTTCTATACAGCTCCTCCATAATAACTTGATATTTCGCTTGAGAGAGCAATAAAATATTTGTGGGCTATATATCTCTGAAAACATACATTAAACAGGAAGCTGGGGCTATCACCATTATTGGAGTAAAATGTTCTTCCCAATAAATCAGTCAATGAGGCGGTTATTTCATTTCTATGATCTAATGTCTTCTGCTACTTTTAATTAAAAATGGATCTAATCATGTAAACATTCTTAGGAGACATTTTCTACTTACGAGATTTTAGGTGTCAGCAAACACATCTGAAACTTTGCTTAATATATAATAGAAGAAGTGTCCAATTTTGTCAAGAAGAAAGATATAAACAGCAAATTTCAGAAGAGGGATGGGGACTTGTGTTTATTTGAAGTAGTCTGCAGAGGTGATAGATAATATAATGAAGATTTCATATAACCATCACTGGTAGGCCATTAATTTAACAAAGTATGTGGTTTTGGAGAATATAAGACATGCTGAAATTTCATGTGATCTGATTTGATTTCTATACTTCCAGCACTTTATACTAAAAAAACCCATAAAACCTAAAACAGAGCAACCAAAACCCCCTCACCTTCAATATATGGTAGTTTACAATCAGTACATTTACAGAGAATTGAGCAGCTATTGCTCAGTCCACCAACTCACACAAAGTTAGAGGGCAACTCTACCTTCCCAAAAGGTTGACTAACCACTGTAGGGCCTGTTCAAGGATGTGGATTTACTGAAATGTGCTAACCTGGGAGCATATTCCAATGGGACATTAAAAATTCCAACAAAGTGAAGGAAGCATTTTTTGCCACAACTGGTGTGCATTGGAGCTTTGGCTCCCTGGTGTTCCCTGGAGCCATGGCAGCAGCTGGGTAAGTGTTGGAGCTAGTTCAAGGTGAGGGATTGAAGCAAGATATTATACCTACATTAAGCAATTTACTGTGGCGTAGCAACACTTCAGGTAGCAGGAAAACTGGGCTGTAGAGACAAATGAAATTATGGCTTGGTGAAGACAACAGTCAGTACTGTCACTAATTTCCATGAGGCTACATTTCTTTTTCTATGTTGTAGCCTTTGAAGTATTGCAGGTTGTATTTGCTGCTTAAAGGAAAGCTGAATCTTGTCGGATGATGCTATTAACCTGCCCACTGGTCCAATTGGGGTCAGGGGGAAACTTGCCAGGGTTTCTCTTTCTTTGTTGTAAGGATGAACACTGTGAAGTTGAGAGAGGAGGCAGAGGCCGGCAGTTGTCGAGTAGCAACACGTTTACATCAAAATAATCTTTCATCTGGCTGTGCTTCTCTTGGAAGACACATCTCCCCATGAACAGAGGCTCTGATCAATCCTATTCAATATCTGGCTTTTGCAAGAAGTGCTAAAATTAGGATTTGAATTGCCCAAGGCTCTCTGTACACCTAATAGATGAAAGAGGTATGTCCAGATGTTATTTAGCTAATCTATCAAATTAGTTAATCCACATACAAGCATCTTTCATGTTCAGCAAAGTTGCATCCCTGTAGGTCATGAAGAAGGCAGAATTTAAAAGATATGTAAAATCAGGTTCCTAAATATGTTTTCAAGTTTTCTCCTGTTCTTTTTACAAAGTCTCATGGAAGTCAGTGGTTTAGTCTTTTATCAGTTAAGGATAACATCTTGGACACCACTGAAAAATCCATGAGGGCTCAGTTAAAGTCTATTAATAATTTGAAAAATATTTTGATTGGATTGTCTAATAGATGATATGTTAGCTAATGTTGGTTATGTAAAGTGGCTGGATTCTTGGTCCACAGATTAGAGGGAAGTAGAAGTAATGAGATACACCTAGCAGAAATAATAGTTTCCATTTAGATATTATTTAGATTGCATCATGGCTGACTGCACAATAATAGCACTGTGCAAATGAAGCTTAATGTTTAACTAGATTATGAGCTGCTATGAAAGCTCAATTTTGGGTCATAAAAGTTTGAGTGCATCTTCTAAAATACCATTTGATAACCTGCAATTTTACTCCTAAATTAATAATGCATCACCACTGTTTCCTAGTGGGGAAAAGTGCTGATAGGCAGCAAGGTATGAATGTTGTCAGACTTAAAGCATGCAACTTTACCAAACAGAAAGTAAAGCCACATTGTTACTGCTCTGTATAGGAATGTCACAATAGGAACATCGGTTTAGAGAAAGGCATCTCAAGGGCACCAAAAGTGCTTTATTCACCAGCATCAAAGTAAAGCTGCATTTAATTTAGAGGCTTGTTTAGTTTTCTAGAACAGCTGCTAATCTGTTTCTATGGGATTCTTTCCTGATACACTGCAGAGTGCTTTCTGCCTGCACTAGCGTATTACATTTGTATTCACTGTAAAGATTGCAGGGAAAGGATTAGAATATCTTGGGTTTTGCAGGCAAACAATGAAATGAATTCTTGGATTCCTATACCTATCTGGACAGTGAGAGCCATTTTTTAATGTAAAAATTCAGCCTCTCTGCAGTTGCTGAGGAGTGCTTTTCTCACTGAGTGATGACAGTTCTGGTCCTCACACCTGTCTGTACCAGGAGCCACCAAGGTGTTTTAACCAAATAACAGGTCTAATGCCATAGAGGGAGACAACAGCTCAGGTCCTACATGGCATTGGTTTGTGATTTAGATGATTTATGCTTGTGAGTGTGTGTGTGAGCTGTGGACCTCACTGTTGGCATGTTCTTTGGATTTTGAGTCTCCCTAGTTTAAATACACTGGATTCAAAATAAGTATCATTTGCCCTGGTGTGTCCCTGTGAGTCACATCAACAATGAAAATATTTTAAATACAGTTGTGGGGGTTTTTTGTTGTTGTTGTTGTTTGGGTTTTTTTTTTTCCTGAGGTACAGTCTTTCCTGTGAGAAATCAGGACGCAGCCTTATATCTAGTGTAGTTTTCAGTGAAAGTGCACAAAAATCACAGACTGTTATTCACTAAAAGGAAGTTTCATTTCAGCAGAGGCTATGAACAAAGTAGGCTATGAACAATATATTCTGAAGTTATCTTTTAAGCTGACAGGTATGCACAGAAGAAAACTCTTGTACTGGAGAATCAGACTTTGCTTAAACTCCATGGACAAAGTATCACATTGTTAATTGCAGATAGGGGTTACCAAGGGAACGGGGGTACCTAAACAGCCAAAAATCTCATTAAGATACTCCTATTATTTTCCTATTGCAAAACTTAAGGATTATACCAAATTTAATCTGCTTCATAAGCAACAACAAAAAACAATCAGAAATGCAGGGAGGATGGGACCTCCTGCCAGTTTAAATGTAAGAACCACAATATTTGCATTTATACTTATGAGATTCTCAACCACCGACTACAAATTATACATATACCTATTTTTAGCTGTTGACTTCAAGAAAACAAAAGGTAACTGAGTGTACTGATAAGAAGCCATTATGACAAAGAGAATGGGAGCTTCATAGTTTCTAGCTTTGTGTTATGCTACAAGTGCTCTCCTTGAAGTCAGTTCATAAGCATCTGACTATATGTATTCTGAATTGGTTATTGTGCCTCCTGTGCTTTCGGCTAACAATATATGGATTTTCTAGGAAGTTTTACTCGAGTAAATTGCCATTTTTAGCAGTTTTATCCTCTCAGATGATTTTTCAAGCCATGGGAATTATTTCTTGCTGTTCTAAGGCAGCAGGACTTTCCCACTTAATTCTTATCATTCCATTAAGTAAACCCACTGAGCAAATAGCTGTTATTATAATAGTGTAGATTTTCCTCTGCTCCATTAGAGTGAAAATAAGGTTGATATTTGACCAATATCTTACAGCATTTATCCAGTGTCTTAATTTAATGCAATCTCTAAGTAGGTGTTCAGTTTGTTGTCTATAAATACCAATAAAAATTACCAAGATCACATCAGTAAGACATTCTGACTTACTAGTCAGCACAGAGCAGCTGTCCTGCAAAGGAAAGTCTGATTCTTATTCTCAGTGACTGAACTGAAGCACCTAAACAACTGTCAGTATTTCAGTTTGTTGGCTACATGACAACTCTGTCACTCCATGAGTTTAAGACAAGGTTCTCAAGGGAGTCAGATAAATGCATCTGCCCAAATCCAGCTGATTTCATGACATACAAGGTGAGGTTTTTCATGCACTGGAATTTTTCGTCCTTCTCCTGAAGTCATCAAGAAATGTCGACCTCATGGAATAAGAGCTAGCAAGAATGAACCTGTCTTTTTTCACCCCAATATCCAGACACTGGAGAAGAAAGAGAATGAAGTGCATCTTACTCTGAATATAGTGGAATAGGCAGGAAGATATTCCACTTCAGAATCACTGCAGTGCAGAATAAAATTCCCTGTCAACATTCCTCACCCAAGAATAAGCTCTGTAAGAGATCCTTCTACCACAGGGGCCGTTTCCCTATATAAATTCAGCTGCTTGGAAGGATTAACATTTTCAATGGCAGCATTTGCACCATCTTTTCAATATGAGACCCTTTCCTGAAGTGCTGTCAGGGTAAACTTTCACAATGATCATCTTTTAAAGTCTTCATTCAGATAGCATCTTTCAAAAAGGAGAATGCTGCTCTCCTTTGACTTCTAGCTCCCTTTGTGACGGGCCCTTTAGAAATTCAAAGGTAATCCTCATGATGGAAAAGGTATGCACTTCAGAGGACAAGAGAAAGTTAAAACAAAAAGCACCCCTTAGCATTATGAGGTATAATGTTCTGGGTTTCATATCACAGCTTCATTCCATCTGAGAACAGATTGGGCTTCCCTAGCTGCTGTGTTTTAGAAAGTAATAGTAGATGGAAATGCAGTTTACGTTTTCACCTCCCAGGAGATGTTTGGGCTCATGTCCTTCTTGCTGTAACTATGTTTTGTTCAGATTAAATTTTCTTGTTATATCCATCATAAAGGACCCACAGAGGCTCTGAGGTGAAAACTTCAGACTCTTGATGAAAAACTTCTATTGGTTTTCCACAAAGTGATTTTGAAGTAATGGGTTTATGTTCAATGAATTAATAAAAAAAGAAGAAAAAGAAGAAAAAGAAGAGAAGAAAATGTGCTATGGTAACACATAACCAACAAAAAAGAAATATGTGTTACAGTAGTCGTAAGAGCAATTCAGCATTTTCTTTTATACATCTTGACTCTGATCTTTGCTCAGTGATCAAGGTAGCTCCCCTAGACAGGACTGTAAAGTCCCTTTTCATTTCCTGATAATGTACTATTCTTGCCTACCTTTTTTTCCTTTTCTTTTTTTTTAAAGTTCTTCGATTTACTCACTATTTATAGTTCCCACAGTCAAATATGAGAAGAAACTGAAGGCACATCCTTTTGCTATTCTACAAGGATTTCAAGGTCTTTCTCAAAACAGAGAGTAGCTTGTGTTTTTCCAGTTAATATTTTCCATTTTTAACAAGGAACTTCCTGTTATGAAGGAATGACTCGTATAAGGAAACACTAAAGTAAATGTTCAGCTCATTAGCAGTAGAGTTTGTAATACTAACTTGATTTTGCTGTGGTTTACCATCCCTTGGAAGATTATTGACTAATCCCTTGGAAATGAAAAATAACAATAGCTATATCTGTATAAGGTAAACAGTGTGTTGCATGTGGAAATAAAGATAACAGTTTTTACATTCCTCTCTGCTTCCCAGCCTTACCATTAATATTAACACAATAAATAAATAAGAATGCTATTGCATTTGCAACCTCTTTGTTCCTGTGCTCTCAGCAGTGTACATAGCTACACACACTGTTATAATAATAGGTGTGTTACCAGTTGATATGGTAAATAGCACAAGCATAAGTTAAACAGAAACCTAGTTTCTCAAGGAAAAACTGAATCCAGAATCTGGCTCAAACATTATGCTGATGCCTTTGGCCTTTTAGAGTGTTTTTTTCCTCTGGTTGTGTGGAATGTTTTTGAACACCAAATATGAATTCCATGTTTTCCTCACAGTAACTGAAGGCAGACAAAAAGTTTGGTGGTGTACTGTGCAAAGCAAAACCTCAGTGCTTATATTTGGTGGACGCAGTTTGGTTTGACCTTCAGCATTACAGAAAAATATGATGTGAGTAGCATTGGAGAAAGAACAGGCTGAGAAGGTTGACAGCAGCAGCAGGGTCTCTGCCAAACTCTGCAGCATATGCCTGAGTCTTTACACTGACTTCAGGTGTGAATCAGAAGTCTGCAAGTGATTTCAGTTGGTTGACCTGTACATTGCTTGTGGTTGGAAAAATCAAGCTCCAAACATCTGACACAATTCTGTACACAGTCTAAAACACAGGAAGTTCCTATCAATATCCTCCACAAGCTCAGAGGTTCTCTTACTGTGGACTGTGATTCCCAAGATGATGAGAAAACTCTTTACAGACATTCACACAGTATTTTACACCAGAGTGATTTTAGAAGCTGGTCAGTTTTCTCAAAGTAGAAGAGTGAAAGCAGGCCCTAACTAATGGTCACAACTGACTTCAGTACTCCCAGACAAACCAATGTCATAACCACTGAAATCTCAGCAGCTCCTGCAGAAAATTACAAGTCTGCAGAGGATTAATGCTCAAAATGAGGCACAGGTTTTCTTATTACCTGCCAGAAGAGTTCAGCTGATTGAAAGATACCATGTTTGAGTCACGATGGTGACCCAAAAGCAGGTCACCATCACTTTCTAAAATCTGAAAAATTCTGATCTACTAAAATCTTGCCTGACTGCCCCAGAAGACTTGTCCAATGCTGTTCTGTCTGCAGTCTAGGTAATATTTCCATTTGACAATATTTGCATTTGGCAGGGAATCTAAGATCAGTCGATGTTTTTACATGTCAAACTCAGAGACAGGCAAAAGGGATTTGTGAACTCCTTGTAAAAACTAGAAAAAGCTTCTTGTATATGTTCTGCTGAAAATCCAAAATTTAAAACTTTCAGACTCCATTTGGTTTATGTATAAAAAGTTTACACAGCTTGTGGGAAAACAGATTTTGGGACATTAAATGCCTATTCCTATATTTGTTTTATCTCATTTCTCCTCTTCCCAAGCAACCAATAAACCAAAAATGCCTATAAAAAAAACTGTTAGAACAAGTAAAATTACTTATGTACTTACAGAAAAAGCTTCATCCAAAGACTTTTTTTCTCTGTAACACATACTGTGTGTCATGTATTATTGTACCTTTTTCCCCTCAGTGGTGGGAATATATCTGATTTATTTCAGAAAGATCATCAGTTAACTATTTGTAAGAGAAGCATTGTTTTCACATGGACAGTACTGAAACCACACAGTCTCTTCTTTTTCTTGTCTTGTACTTTCATCTAACAGATATTTATGTTTGAAAGTACTGGAAAGTATTCAGCTTTAGAATCTATCCCTAGCCTCTGGCACTCTGCTTAATTTCCATGTTTGTAAATGAATTAAAGCAGTATTTCATCATGGAAGTATTTTTCTCTTTCTGATATCTATGCTCCGAGTCAAGTGTTCAGTGCAACTGAGGAAACAGCAAGTTAAGGGCTTGCTGAAAAGGGGCAGTTTTGTCTAAAAGATTTGAAGCCCTTTAATGTACATGGAAACAAACTTTCAAAGGCATGAATGATTTTAATAGGAATTATGTAGTAAAAAGCAGCTAAAATTGGATGTTGTATGGTAAAAAAATCAAATTTCTTTTGAATCATTCTGGACTTGAATAATTCAAGGTATCTTTTTGTGAATAAGCATATGCAGGACTCTATCTTGTTCAGCAGGGTACTTTAGTAAGCACATATGTACAGTTCATCTGAAGAACAAGAGTTACACAGATCTTGTTTACTTGTAAATCTGATGTAAATCAATGTTTTCCAAGGCTGGAAAATGGATGATTGCACACCCTGTCTTCTCTAAGTCAGGCCACTGTGGATGAAGTGGATCCCTGTGCTCTAAGAAGTTGCTAATCTCAGCTCCGCTTGCCTATTTGCAGTGTACAGAGTAAGAGAAGTTCAAGCTGTGGGCAGAGAATGAGCACATTTAGGGAACCATGAGCTAAACCATGATCCTCTTTGTGTAGGTGAATGCTTAGTTGAACATTCTTCTATATATCTCTGATAATCATGGTCATGTATCATTAGGGAGCTATGAAGGGACCAGTCATACAAGAATAAGTTAGTCCATGCCTTCTTGTTCTGTTCATTACATTTGCCATGTCAAAATGTACACAATAAACCTTCTTTGTGACCTTTAGAATCAAGCTTCTTATCATCAGTTATTTTCTTTTCTTCAGAAATTGATGGTAGAATACAAAAATCAATGAAGTAGCATGCAACTAACCTATAAGATATGTATAAGATATCTTATAAGATAACCTATAAGATATGTCATGCTAACAAAGCAGAGTGGCCAGTCTGTTGCACGTAAATCTTGGCCACAGCTCAGAAGTTAAACTGCAAAGGACAAGAGTCTTTACAGCTGCATGAGGTCAGCATCAGAAAACACCAACCAATGAGATCACATGAGATTAGATCTGAGATCCAGCCTGATTTTTAACTCTGAGGACACCTAAGTCTTATATCCTGTAGGCAGTTTTAACTCTCTGTGGTTAGAAATTGAGTGTGCCTATGCCAATTTCTTTGACTCTTTTTCCTTCTGAATCTCCCTTTAGAGAAACTAAGCATAAACCCTCTCTCATTCTCATACAAAGGTCTAGAAAGTGCTACTACATCCCCTTAGATTACCTTTGTATGTGGTACCATCTTACTATTAGGATTAGAAGCAATGTTTTGTTTGCACAACATCTTGCACACAGGGGTCTTAGTTTACTTTTTGTTTTGCCACACGAAATGAAACAGTAAGTTCCTTCCTCTTCCTCCGGTCTGGCTCTAAGGCAGGAGCTGTGCACCCATCAGCTACATGTCTGTCAGTTAAGCAATACATAGAACTCTCTGGAGGGGAACTCTCCTACCCAACTACTCCTCCCATCTGCAGCTCTCACCCTTGCTCAGGGCCAGCACTCAGGTATCATGGGAACAAATTCAATGGAAAAGGGGGGAAAAAAGATTACACTGCTGGCAGAGCAGAAAAGTGCTGTAGCTCACCAGGAGCACTTGCAAAGGCTGGTTTCAATTACACTGTCTGGGTATAGATTGCATAGATATTGCCCTGATACACATTTCTTCTTGTCTGACACCAGTCAGGTGATTTGAAGTGTCTAAATCTTGCTTCTGTATAAATAATGGAGACTTTATGAAGATGTGAATGTTAATGTTTCTGTATTCAAGGGTCCAATTCTGGAGCTTTCTCAGAGGGCTGCTAGTGCTTCCCTGTAGAACCAAATGGCCTGAAACCGAGTGTTGCATTTAAGATGCTATCTCACATTACAGAGCCAAAACATTTCCACAGTAAGGAGAAAAATAAATAAATTGCTAACAGTTTGAGAGGCTTTTTGAAACTCTTCCCATATAAAGCTGTTATTCAATCTGTCATCAATTTGAAGTAACCAAGGGAAGAAAAACAGAGCTGTGGTATCAATTTGGATGTTGGATACAGTTGTAAAAAGCTGCTAAAGATATGCAAATCCAAATTTGGAAGTTCTCAATTTCTTATTCCTGGAAAAGGATGCATTGGCAGATATATGAGCAGAAGTTTTAAGTTATACAAAAAGACTTGCCTAAAACATGTTTATACTCCTTATTTGACCAGGTTTTGGAGCTTGAATTATCATTATCACTTTGCCTGAGCAGCAAGGTTTCCTTTTACAGTATTGAAGTTCTTAATCTGTCACTGGCATGGTTAAGTTCAGAAGCATTTGCACATCTTGGTTTATCATATCCTGCCCAATCCCCTCTCATGACTATATAGAAGAATTTCACAAAGTAAATACTGAGAAACTCTAGCGAGTAGCAATTAAAAAAAAGAATGTCAAAAGGCTTAAAAGTCCATCTTGGAGCCTGCTGTTATGGACACTTTCCAAAGGTTAACATAAAAGCTTTGACAGACTCTTTCTACTGTAATTTTGTGTTGCTGCTTCCTGCCTGTAGTTTTGACTTCTCAAGTTAAATTGATTTTTCTTTTCTTTTATGATCACATTTTCTTTTGTTTCCAGGATCCCCAGATAGAGTCTTCTTTTTCTTCCTATAGGACATTCCTTTTTTTTTTTTTTTTACTTCATAGAAACAGGATCTCAATGGAAAATGGCCTTTTTGTCACATGGAATAGATTATTAGAAATACAACTCTTTTTCTAGCCAGCTCCAGTGATTTCAGAAACAGAAGAGGATAGGAATTTCTCTAACTTTTCCTTGATACCACTTTTTCCCCAGAGATTCCTTAGGTTGCTGGGTAACAAGTCTGAAGTAGCTAATGACTCAGCCCAGTCACAAACACATGTATGAAAAGGGAAGAGCAGGAGACGACCTCCGTGCTGTTACACAGGTTCCTCTCGAACCCTTGGCTACCACCTGAAACACATTCCATGGTAGTTATTTTGATCTGTGCTACAAGTTGCCTATCATCTTCTCAGCTAGGGATCTTATGCTAAGCTTCTGTAAGCATGAGTGCAAATTCCTGCCCTCTTCCTGTGTTGTAAAACATAGCATTCAAAACCCTTTGCTCATATAAACTGCTGTTTAGATGATAACAGCATATGTAGGAAATGTGCTAAGACAATGTTTCTTTCACAATGTTTTCATCTAAGTTAAAACTGGGACAATTTTTTGTTGTTGTTTTATGTTTATTGGGGTTTGTTTTGTTTTGTTTTGTTTGTTTGTTTGTTTGTTTTCTGGAGATATGTGTGATTCTAGGTAAATTCTAGAAGTCTAGGAAGACTTTCAGACTCCAGTGGAAAATCTTTTGTAGTAGTCATCTTTTATTAAAGGCACATGAATGTCTACAAGTTTTGATGCTTTGTAATTTAGTTAATGTAAACTGACAAACTGAAAATAGAAGATCACTGTGGAAACATCAGGCATGTTTCACGTGAGAGACTGTCAACAGTTATGCTCAGATATTACATGTCCCATATTGCACTTTTGATATTACTCTGATCTCAGAGTACAAGCCCCAAAGATTTTATTTCACCATCAGATGTGGGTTTAGATTAAAATGAGTCATATCACAGGGAATTTACATAAAGCTAGTTTCAGTGATAACAGATCATGCAGAAGTTTTTCCTTGGTGTTACCATTAATACGCGAAGCTTCACATCCAGGTATGAGCCTTAGGTGTCATAAAAGTGTCACAGCTGCTGGTGGACTTTTAAGCTTAACCATGAATATCTGGAGGATCACAAGGATGACCAAAAGATTATTAGCTCTAGAGTTTAGATGTTCTGTTCAGGCAGACAATCTGCTTTTTTTGCCTTTATTAATTTATTCAATCATTACAATACACCATCTATTATAATGTCATTATAATGTCAAAACACTGTTTCTGAAAAGAATGAGCTAAAACCAGATGTCCCAAATGTCTGATTGTCCTGGGTACTTTGAAACTGCACAACAGGTTCTCAGGTAAAAGCAATTGTTAGGCATTTGTAAGTGTTATACTTCAGAATCAAATTGGTTAGCTATATATCCAGCCCATTTTATAATCAAGGGATTAAGGTAATGTCTTACTATCACAGAACAAGTTTCTAAAAGTTTTTGTACATTTCAACAATTTTCTTGGTCAGATAGCTTTGAAAGTACAATGGCTTTTCCAGCCATCTCTGAAAAGGAATGCAACCTTCTGCATGTGAGTGAGAAGGACAAACACTGATGCACAAAGCACTCTGGGCTCCTGTACCTGTTAACAAGCTGTATCCCTATCCCCTCCACCTTGTAAGCTGCCCCTGCACCTGGGTGTTTGCAACAGAAATAGTTCTCTGGCAGGCTCCAAACCGTTTCATGTTTGAGAAATGTTGAGCAACAGTCAATGGATCTTGTTTCCACATGGTATCATGAAGATGAGAAGATGGACAAGGATTGGGATAAGCTATTTCTGTGGATATCTAAAATTTTAATTTAAAGATTCATAACATTCAAGAATTTTTGGCAGAAATATAAATCCTCAGGCTTGTGCTTCAGAGTACAAAAGAACTGCTGAAGAACAGCAATGGGCAAAATGGTTCTGAACAACTTAATGAGGTCTAGAAGTTTTCCTGTACATTTTCCAAAAGCATTACCATAAAAATGGAAATGAATACTATTTTCTTTAATCATTCATATTTTGTCACTATTGTAAAATTTTGTGACAACTATCTGCAATAATTATATGGAGACAGAAGATAAGCTTCACTGGAGTGCTAGACTCTTCAGTCTTCAAAGTGGCATTATCTACTCTGGCTCTTTGTAAATGGAACCAGCGGAAGTGAAGGAACATAATTCATATTCATTGGATTTCTTCCCAGTTGCTAATTTTCCATTTCTTTTAGTCTGTGGGAACTGGTCTCAATCCAGTTCCCCTGGTGTTTAAAGAATTGGCTTAAATACAACTATATTTGTGACTACATAATAAGAAAGCATGCATATATAGAAGAAAAAGATGCCCCCACAAGAGATCCAAAACAAATCTCCTGTGCCTTCTTGTTCTTCTGCAGCTGCTCTCCACATACTGAATCTGTGGAAGAGTAATGTTGAACGTTAATTGTAGCTTCATATAAACACTCATAAACTCACAGTATCACAGTATCACAGTATAACTAAGGTTGGAAATGACCTCGAGGATCATCAAGTCCAACCTATCAACACAGACCCCATGACTAGACCATGGCACCAAGTGCCACATCCAATCCCCTCTTGAACGCCTCCAGGGACGGTGACTCAACCACCTCCCTGGGCAGCCCGTTCCAATGACGAATGACTCGCTTGGTGAAGAACTTCCTCCTCACCTCGAGTCTAAACCTCCCCTGGCGCAGCTCCCTACCTAGACGGAAGAATAAGGAAAAGCAATGAGAGAAGGACCTGTCTGAAGACAGTCAGAGGACAAGGAAATGGTCATAGCACACATTTTGCCCTTCAGAATATGTTCTTAGAATCACAGAATCATAGAATCAATAATGTTGGAAAAGACCTCAAAGATTATCAAGTCCAACCTGTCACCCAAGACCTCATGACCATGAAACCATGGCACCAAGTGCCATGTCCAATCCCCTCTTGAACACCTCCAGGGACCATGACTTCACCACCTCCCTGGGTAGCCTATTCCAATGACTAACAATTCTCTCTGAAGAACTTTCTCCTCACCTTGAGCCTTGTTACAGTCTAAGCCTGTAGTGTATTCCATTCAGTGATTTCTGGAAACAGTAACAGGAAGAATTCTTTGTAATGACCACCCTGCACATTCAGTGCTGCTCTCCAAGTTATGTTTACATCCATTCTTGGCTTTACTTGAATGGAATCACAGAGCCAAATGTGCTGTCAATATCAGAAAGATTTAAATATCTGATAGGTGCTAAGGCACAAATTCTCCTTCTTTGACAGAAAGCACCATGATAGAATTGTACAAAGATGATATAGATCTCCACTCAAATACCACATAAGAAAGTATGTAATTATTATAAAAATTAAAAACAAAATATAGAACAAAAAAAAAAAACACACAACAATTAAAAAAACCCTAACACAACACTACCATCAAAAAATCAGAAAACTCCTTGTTCAATTGAGAAGAAATCAGAACTTTGAGTGTTCTCTCTATACACAATTGGCCAAATGGAGAGCCATGAAACACAGCACCCTACAAATACAGAAGTAGTTCAGGATTAAATCGATATTCCAAGTAACATCAAATGGAATAGAGATGACAACCTCAAAGACTCAGCTGCAGTCTTGGACTGAAGAGTATGGGCTTAAAAGTAGTTTCTTTAAAATTAGGAGGCAGAGTCTTTGAACTATGGTCTTCTTCACTGGAGGTATTTATCAGAAGAATCAGAAAGCAAGATGAACATATGATAACTAATGAACTGCAAAATACAGCATGGCAAGTAGAAGAAAGGAGGAAAAAAAGCTGTGACATGATCAGACTGCTTTTCTGGAACACTTCATGCTGTCTTTGTATCTCATGTTTTTGCACTGATATACTAGCTCTGCCTGCCTGAGTCAAAGGGTCTAGGAGCTCTCATGCCAAAATAATTGCAAGTGGTTGTATGGAACAGAAAGAAGTAGCATTCTCCTCCTATCCTATTTGTATGTTTTAATTTTAATAGCAAAAGTAGCAGCAACAGTACCATGAAATTCTTCCTTCATATAAGAAATTTCCAAAGTAACAGTGAAGGAGAACACATAGTCCTTACAGTGGCAAAATCTCCAGTTCAAATCAATGAGCTGTGCCCATCTCTCAAGTGAGAACTCCTTACAATGGAGCTGTGGCCCCACATGCAAGCAATGAGCAAAGGATTTGGAAGGCAACTGGTTTTTACAAAGAAGCACTTCTACTGAAAGTGGGAGACCTTACATTTGAGTTGACAGAAGTCTACCTGATTTACAGACACTCTGTGATAATGATATCTGACAGTGGCAGTGGAGGAATACCTGGTTTTCCAAGCAATTTGTTGTAATAGAAGTAACCTGTTTCTTGTGACTACTCACCACCCTTCCATCTGCTGAACATTTGGAACAGACACTTTCCATCCAAATTGGATCAGATACTAACTACACTGGCACAAATGAAATGCTGAAGCCAGATATTTCTACTTGGCAAAATTTGTCTCAGACAAAGCTTAAGACCTTCTTCCACTTACAACATCTGACATGCTCTGTTTGTCCTAGCAAATTAGATCCCATGTAATGAAATAGAGGACTTTGTAAAGGCTGTTGTTTTACCATTCAAACCCTACAGCTCTCTGATTTCTTGAAGTTAAGAAAATTGTGACACAGTGAACATTTTCAGAGAGACAATATAAATATTAATTATAATAGTAAGGAAGTATTTACAAAATTGCAAAAGATGCATTACTAAGAAGTGAGCTCCTAAGAAGAAGAAGGAAAAAAAAATAGCACTATACCATCCAAAACCAGGACAAATGCATACTAACCTTTAACAAATTTTACCCTGCTTTGCAGAAATTTTCAAATGCCCACTGTATTTTAACCTCTGATACTCAGCTGTTGCAATCCAGGCTTTACAGTAACGGGCTAATTTTGAACACAGGTTTTGCAGAATGCAAATTGTGCCACAATACTTCTTTACAGACTGTAGATCATCTCTTTTTCTTCTAAATGCCAGTTTACCTAAGTAAACATCCATTCATGAACTTCAGGCTCCCCATCTACATTACTTAATTGCTTCTGAGGCCCCCTCCTTGAATGCAAAGACTGGCATATAAAACCAGTGTGCTGGTTTATTGAAAGAATGGAGGATTTGGGGTGTTTTGTTATTATCTCCTCACCACATAAATGTAACCCTGAGATCTCTGTGGGGTGCAGCTTGTCACACATCCCTCATGGTGAGAATCCCTGGTTATACAACACTTAGAACTATTAGTTTCTTTTACAGATAAAGATGCAGTTATAGCAGAGGTCTTGATTAAGTTCTACAATGAATATGAATTAAAGCCTCTTCATTTCCTAATAAGGATGCATATTTTCCTGATGGATTTTGTTGGTTGGGTTGATGTCGTTGTTGTTATAATTTTTATTTTTTTATTTCTTCCCTGGCAGTAATTTATTTTCTAGCTGAAACTCTTCCTATCAATTAAAACTTCATAGAAAATGTGATGCTGTTATGTACCATCCATATATACTTTAGTATTTGTGCAAGTATGGTTACAGATAGGCTCTCGGTTTTGATTAAATTGATACTAGGAGCTGATAAAACAAGTGTGTATTTTATTCCAATATCACAGAATCACCAAATTACCAAGGTTGGAAGAGACCTTGAGGATCATCAAGTCCAACTTGTCACCACAGACCTCATGACTAAACCATGGCACCAAGTGCCACGTCCAATCTCCTTTTGAACACCTCCAGGGATGGTGACTCCACCACCTCCCTGGGCAGCCCTTTCCAATGGCTAACGACCCTTTCAGTCAAGAACTTTCTCCTCACCTCAAGCCTAAACCTCCCCTGGTGCAGCTTGAGACTGTGTCCTCTTGTTCTGGTGCTGATTGCCTGGGAGAAGAGACCAACCCCCTCCTGGCTACAACCACCTTTCAGGTAGTTGTAGGCAGCAATAAGGTCTTCTCTGACCCTCCTCTTCTCCAGGCTGAACAATCCCAGTTCCAAATAGAGATCAAACATATTATTGCTCTCTACTGAGTTTTTATGTAAAACATCATATTTTGAACATTAATGCCTAATGATGTTTGTGTCACAGCTGGGATAGATCTTACTGAAAATATATATTGTTTAGAATTACTAGCATGTATAAATATTTATATACTTTCTCATGACTCAGTAGCTCAACCTATCAAAACTAGATCTAGTGTTATTACACACACACAACCACACACACACCCTACACCCCGCCCCCCGCACAGGGAAGCTTGTTGTACACTGGAAGGAAAAAATGTCCTTTTTTCCCCCCATTATACATTGTGATAATGATAGAGTAGAATTATGAGTTTTGGAATCAGCTTGAGAGGTTTCCTTGTTTTTATAACTGGCACTGCATGTTTTCTGTGGCAAGCAGTTTTCTTTTCATTCCACTTTTATTTCCTTTGTTGCTGTCTCGGAGCAGCTGTCTAATTCCATAAGAATTTCTTAATGCATTGTAAGGCACTGGCCAGAGAGAATGTGCTTTGGTTCTAAAACTCACAAGAACACAGAATTATAGTTCTGTATTTTGGCTTTCTTAGTCCTGCAGGACTGTCACTGATCTTGTGTGAAATTTTTCAGTTCACTAACTCTTGACCTTATGTCTACTATGCTTCTGAACACAGAACTTTAGCCCTCAGATGAAAGTAGTTTTTCAAGGGTGCTTAGAATTAATTTAGACATTGACTACTCAGTCATTTAATTTATCAGTATTTGATGATTTAACAGTATAATTTCACAGTTATTCAGGCTGCCTTTTTTTCTTATTTCCCTAAGATTATTAATATTTGTGTTTTTAATCATTCAAGACAGATTTAAATTTTTTTAAAGGCGAATACATTTTTGTTTATCTGCTTTAATACAACTATATTTTAAAAAGATTCTATAAACCAAATTATTATGTGCAAGTTTCTTAGTCTCAACGGATCACATGAAGATAGAGACAGAACTCTTGGTAGCTCACATCACCCACCAAGGAGCAGTGAAATATCATTCCTTTGTAGTAAGTATTTCTTTATCAGCATTGTGTCTTTGCTACCAGTTCTGTGATAAGAAATTATCCTAAGAAGGGGTCTTTGGTTCAGTTCAAGATCCTTTCTAGTAACTCATCTGTATGAGCAGCA
Organism: Melanerpes formicivorus; assembly: GCF_026170545.1. NCBI lineage: Eukaryota > Metazoa > Chordata > Aves > Piciformes > Picidae > Melanerpes > Melanerpes formicivorus. The sequence continues at coordinate 16,784,454 of NW_027142357.1, read as the reverse complement.
ATGTTGGTAGGAGCTGCTGGGAGGCATGCTGATAGAGTTAAAATGCCATTTCAATTGCTTCCTATGTTTACTTTGGGGCGACTTGTCTGGTGTATTATTTTAGTCACAGTATCATTTTCTTGGTTTCTTCTCAGTTCTTGACTGTGAAAGAAACCTTCACATGGAATGAAAGAAGGGAGGTAGGTGCATTGCTTCAAAATGTTACAAACATACTGTGGAAAAAAGATAAGCTTTGTGAAATGCAGTAGTTACTGATCTTATCTGGGTCACTTCTGAGATGGAATGGCTCTTTGATAGACTATTAGATTCCCTTCTTTATTTATAGAGTATAAAAAGACTGGAACAAGGCCACTGGTATAAATCTTAAATTAAGGTTTTAGAAGTAGCATATAGTCCTTAAAAAAAAAAAAAAAAGGAAAAGAAAACAAGAAAAACAGCATACCAAGCCAAAGGTGACTAGAATAAAGGCTAAAGATATTAATTTTTTCAGCTTAATGGAGGTGTTAAAACGTTAGATTTTCCTTTCATTATAAAAATACATTAGGAAGTACACAGTAGTTTTTCCATGTAAATTTTATGTGAGAATACAATCAGGGATAATATGACTTATCCTAGAAGAAAAATATTAAAGACTTGTGGATACACATCACAGTTGAAATGAAGAAGTAATTATTTCATATTTCTGTATGGAAGTAAACATAAGAAGGAAAAGACATAAATTAAAAGAGAGATTCTCTTAGCCCATTGCATAGTGTTAGGCGCTTGATAACATTATAGTTAATTTCACTGATCTTTTTCCAATCTAGCATAAAAAGTCATTGCTCTAAAGATCATAGACCTTCTTCTCAGTTTTCACCTGACACTGTTTTGACATAACAAGACTGTATTGCTGCAAGGAAATAACATTCTCCTGTGTGGGATCTATTCATTGTCAGTTCATCACTGCTTTAAATGGATTTAGCAAACTGTGAAGCAAAAAAAGCTATGCCCTTTTTTTTTATTAAGCTGTTAAACAAGGCATACAGCAATTCCATAAGCAGTTTAAAATTCAGCCAATAATGCAATTGATGCAATTTCAGTTAGACTAAAATGTCACATTCACACAGGTTCGTGCATTTCAATTCATGCAAGTTATAAGGCTGCCTGGCAGCACACTCCAGATAAAGTTTGCTTCAAAAAAAATTATCAGAAGTCTATATCTCACAGTGTGGTTCCATATTGATGACGGACAAACTGAGACCAAAAGCAAACTTCACATTTACCATAAATCACAAAGAAGCTTATTTCAAACATGAGATGAGGAATTTTTTTTCCTGAATTGTTTTTCACCCCAAATTACCAGTCTGAGTTGAATAAAGCATTTCCCAAATTAATTTTGATTGCTTTCAGTGTAGAAAAACAGAACTCCAAAACCATCTAACACTGAAACGTTTGGCTGCACAATTTAAAAACAAAGCACTTTCACTATCCTATTCTTGTAGGAATTGAATTTCTATGTAAAAATAGATCCATCCTGTTAAATTTTAGAGACCTAAAATACAAAACAAAGTACTCTATCTAGACATGAATGAAGCATTTCACAGTACATATAATTGAATGTTCAGGGGGTTATTCCAGTTTGTCTTAAAATTAATCTTTTTCCAATTCAATCAATCAAGTACATATTCAACTATTCACAGGGCTCTGATTATGTTTGTAATTGTCTCTGACATTGTTTGGAAGCAAGGGGTAGACATCAAACCCCACAGGAACACAATACCATAGAAAGAACAGTTCTTTAAAAGGAAAAGGCAGGTTTACGTGTGGAGGAAAGAGACCAGAGAATTCTCCTGTCAGCTGATATATCAGCAAATGGTACTGGAGACCCTGAGAAAAATTGCCTTATTTATTGAACAGCCCACTTACATTTTACAGACAAAACATGGAGAGATTAGTGGTCCATAGAAAAGGAAAGAGTGGAACTCAGATCAGTTATCAAATCCCCGTTTCCCCCACCTTGTGCTGTGTTCACAATGCATAGCCCCTCCATGGGCAGACCTCTGTCATATAGCTTCAAAATTAGGAGAATCTTTTGGCTATGATACAAGTCAGACTATTAACCATCATAAATTTAATTTCAAGATTATTGAATTTAGAGATTAAACAGCTATATGGAAGAAACAAAGATCTCTCCTTGCACCAGTTTTGAATAGTGGACAGATTGGTCAATGTAGGACTAGGAAGGAAGGACATGTGGGATCTGTAGGGAGGCTTTTATAACGAACAGCACCTGAAGCCCCTGGACAAGCAGTAGTTAAGAAAAATATCATCAAGACGTGAGGAGTAGCATTTTTTCTTCTTTCCTTCTCCCAATTCTGCTGGATTTCACAAAGGAGATGAAAGAACAAAACATAGCAAGCACATCAGCCTACCAAGTTGTTGCCATTATCCCCAGTCAAGGTAGAGTTCACCACCTTCATAAGCCTTCCTGCCCATTTGAGATTACTCTGACTCCAGATACAGTTTGCTGTGATTCTTACCACCCTGAAATATTCTTCCCCAGAGGAAATCAGAGACTAGGGCTACCCAGAACTAATTACTCCAGAAAAAGGAATGGAGCAGGGCTGGGAGCTGGATGGTTCTGTAGTATTGACAAAGGTACTATCAGCTCTTAAATATTCTTTAAATTACGACATAAGAAAAGTCCTTTCCTGGCCTATTCAGCTGGAAAAAGGAAAAAACAATAGCGTGACATTTTCTAAAGAGATATTTCCCCCACTTTTCCAAAAGACAGTGTCCATCTGTTTTAGCATCTGCTCAGTGTACTTCAAAATCCTCCTAAAACCAACAAATAGGAGAAATGGATTCTCTGTCTTCAAATGTCAATATCTAAGAACTTTCTGTGCGGAAAAGTTGCATGTGCTGTCATTATGACTGCAAAAAGTGTCTCTGACCCCTGATCTCTTTATCTATTTAAATACAATATGCAGTCTCCATATATTTCAGCAGGTTTGAGAGAGATACTTGACTCAAAATTTTAATGTTGCCAAATACAAATTATTTTTTTAAAGCACAAAAATTTGCTCTGCTCTAGGTTAATGGCACTGACCTTTTTTGCACTTCATTTGTAGCCCTTACAGCAGTAACGACAGAGGAGACTCTGTTCTTGAAATGAAGTATCACTTATAACATAAAACGTTTGATAGGAAGCATATTTTTGAAGTAATAAACAACCTGTACAGGTTCTATTTTCACATATCTCAGTATCAAACAGGAGAACATGGGAAGGATTTGCTTGTGAAATCCTTGCTGATGTTTTTTCCCTTTCTCTGCGTGCTCATGAGATACCCCATTCTGATGTGTTCTAGCTTCCCCAAGCGTGCAAGGCAGATGGTTTTGCTCCTGCCTAAAACCCTGAAAATATTAAATTTTCCTGTCATTTATACTAAGACTCCCTGGAGGGTACTATTTGGATCCTATTTTTGCTGTCAGTATTGTTCCTTCTGTGATTCCAATGATCTAGGATGCTTCACAAAATTTCATATCAATACTAATAAAATAATTCAAGTTGATATTTCATCATAACCTGATGAAATAACAGGTATATGTCTGCCTGGCATGTAAACACTTCAGTACTACATTTAGAAATTCATGTGGGTTTTTTGTCATGCACATTTTAGACTATTTAGACTAAGTTTTTAGTTCAAAGAATAAATATTATATCTTAACAGGAAAAAAATAACGCCACAATATTTCAGTTCAGTCAGAAGAAATCAAAAGAAAGTGATACACTGAAAACCAAAATTACTCTAGTTTGGTATGTCGTGTTTTTTTCCCCCATAGATTTGCTGATTGCTTGATTCTGTACTGAATTTTAGAAAGTTTTAAAACTATTGCATCTTATTTTCCATAGTCTCCTTACTATGTGTGCTAACCCTTCCTCTCTTTTGTACCATTACTGATTCCGAATGCGGTCTTCCAACTCATGTGTCTCTTCTTTCATGTTGTCAGTCTAATAACACCTGCTTCAATGAGGAAGAGTGATCTAGGCAGAGCTTTCCTGAAAGGACAGGCTACTCTCTGACAGATATTACTAGTATGAGGTAGTCTAACAGTAAACCATCAAAAGAACTGAAGCATGTGTACATTTCATGAAAATTTGTAGACATTTTAAAAAGGGGGTTGAAAACAGCAAGAAATGAGTGATAGATGAATTGTGTTAAAAGTGCTGCCATTCTACTGAAAAATGTCAGGATGAAAAGCATCACAATGCCTTAAACAAGAGATGAAATTGAGTGAAATGAAATATATATGACATATATTTCAAAACAAATATGTCTAAATGGCTGACCTTACTTATATAAGGAATGACATTTATATGTCAAAAGCAATATTATTTAAATCATTATCTTTAAATGGCCAAAATTAGAGTGTGAGGCTACAGCAGTCTTCTGTAGAAATATAGTTACATGATAGAACGAGTTAATAATGGAAAATCCTCCATTCAGTACAGAATTCTCATCAGATTTTCTTTATCTGAAAGCAGTATTATAGCTTTATCACCAAATTGCCTAAAATGAAATGAATTAAAATGGCATCTGGAATTATGTCCATCCTTTCATTATTATTCATTCTATCAATGGAATCCTTACATGACAAGGGGGAAAAAAACAGTTCATATGATAAAAATCAACATGATCAGTTATTTCAACCCAAAATTATTGTTTTCAGTAAATTGGTTAAAACATGAGTTGTATTAAGGGTTTCTCCTTATTTATCTTTAGCTATATGGCCATATTAATGGAAACAATAGGATTATACTTGAGTGTATAAATATCTGTGCTGGTTATATGTAAATTTTGGTGAGAAATACAGCTAACACAGCTATCAACTCCAGTGCAAAAGTTAGTTACAAAAGTATTAAATACTTATTTACTGTGATATAATAAGTGCTCTTATTTCTCTTTTTGTCTGACATCAATTTGACTCCTAATCCAGAGTGCTTTAGAATTGACTTGGTAACTGAAAAACCTATTTACCAAACCAGGAAACTGGATAGTAACTGAAGTTGTGAATGTAAAATCTGCTTCTTATGCAGGTGGCAAAAAGGAGAAATCCATATATCAGATATACGTGTATCATGAATACAGATTTTCACAAAAGGTCCTATTCCCAAATATTAGTGAATGCAGATACCTCCCTTCTTTTTAACACATTTGTGCCTATAGAAATATTAATAAACTCTCTTTGATGGGTCAAACTCTACAGTCAGAGGAGAACTCATATTTATTTAAAAGAATTGTTGCTTTTACTTAGCTGCATTCTCCAAGCCCTTCTGGCAGATGCCTGAACCCAGCAAAGAGTTTGCGTTTAGAGGGAGGGAACTTCCAGCAGTGCTGCCTCCACATGACACTGGCTGTTGTTGAAGCAGATCACAGAGCCTCAAGTGCAAGAAGAGGAACATATTGTTCAGGTGACTGAATTGATGAAGTGGTTCAAGTCTTTCCTTATTAGGGAAAGCTCCAAGACTGTTCTTAAATTATACTACTGGTCTCCAACATGTTTAACAAATCTTGTAACAGGAAGAAAGGAGAAAAGCAGGGAATATGTTTGATTTTTTTCTTTTACACTCCTACTGCTAATAATAAATCAAGGAAACTACAACAGGCTGCCAGGTTTGTTTATCTTGTAGCACTGTGCGTTGTTCTTCATAGCATCTGGGAACTGCTGCTTTGTATCCCAAGTATGCAATTTTAAATACTTTGTATGAGCTAAGGAGGCCTTATATACCAGAAAAGTATCTGCTAGTGTATTTAAGCCTAAGCATAGATGAACTATAATGAACAATCTGTTAAATGTTAATGTAATTTAGCCTTTCTTAATTTACAAACATGACATATTGCATGTATTCAGAGTTAATCTAGTTTAGACACTCATTTGTTCTGACCTATGTCCATAATATATTATGTACCTTGAGATATTTATCTTGTCACTTTGAAACAAGATTACAATTAATATGACACACATGAGTTTAAATTAGTACTCCAACTAGAGATATGTGAGTAATGAATTAGCCACAGTCTTGAATCATTGGCAGACAATTTAAATTGCCTGCCTCTTTTTGATGCATGATCTGGAATCACTAAATATCTACGCAGGTTTAAGTCAACAAGTTTTTTAGATCAGTGACTGAGCGATACTCTTTAAACACTGTGTTTCTAAGGGAAAATAGGAACATAAAAAGTTCATTTGGGCTCTATATTCAGATGTCTGACTGCAAACAATTCTTCCACAGATTTGTTTTTTCACACCACATTTGGTTTGCTATTGTAAGGTCAAGCCTAAAAAGTTAAGTGGTTGCCTATAGGAAGCAGGACTGTAATTGTGATATCATTAGAAATGCTGAATTGTGGATAATACTTTATATTTGTACTTGTCACTTGTCTGGTTTTTGACAGGAGGAGGCAGTTTTGATGGGCTTCCCGTGGTCCTGGTGTTTTTTATCCTGTTATCCAATTTTCTGCTGCACTGCTTTCCTTCTGTCACACTGACTGCTAGCCAGCCTTGCCTCCTTTACTGGAAGGGCATACAAAGCTTTTCGTTATAGTGGACAGAAATAAAAGGAAAGGCAATAACAGGGCTGAATTTTGGAAAGCACCTTATGTCCCCTGTCCAAGGTAAATCATACATGATCTATACATCACCTGAAGGTCCTTCAAATGTTACAGGAAAAGTAACATTCATGGAGTATGTGCATATAACCAGATACATACTTTTAAAAATCAAATAGATCTCAAAAAGATTGAAAACAATCTAATTTTAAGGGATATTTGTGGATGACAGGGAAACACTTAAGTGTAGTAACTATGTATTCTAGGAAAAATTCAGAAGCAATACAAAATTAAAACAAAACAAAACAAAAAACCAGCCCATAAACCAAAATTAAAGCTCTAGTATATATGTAAGTGAATTACATCCCCCCCCCAAAAAAAAAAAAAATCAACCCTTTATTCAATTTGTGACATCTGATAGCCTTGGATATGAATTTCCAGTAACTTTCCAATTTTTTGTAACTAGCATTTGGCACAAGCAAAACTGGATATGCACAAAGTTTATAATCTGTAGATGTTTATGTGCTAATTCAATCTGCTTTAGACATATCTTCTGCAAACCTGACTTAGTCTTTGCTAATAGTCACATTTGCTTCTATTCATTGAAAACAAGTGTAACCATTGCATGGTTCCCTGGCTTTTTGTAATTCTTGATGCTAAAATTATTTCTTTGGGTCTTTTATAACACCACCTCTCATAAACTTAAGTATACAAACCTAATGATGCAGGCAAGACATCAAGGCTATGTCTAACTGGCAAAGCTAGAAGTGCTTTGAGTTCCTACACCCAGACTCATGCTTCATTTGGACTCCATTGTGAGGTTAGAAGTTTGTAATAGCCCTTTGTCATGCCCTGGATTGTTTGGCAGATACCTGGAAATCCAGGGAATTGGCAGCATTCAGCCATCAGGTTCCCAGTCTGGACAATCAGGAGCCAAGGGTAGTTGGTGGCCTTGGGATTATGTGGCATCTAGACATGGCTCAGGAGAGCTGTATCTCATCCCAAACATGCCTAGTAGACTGTCCTAAGTCTTCAAACAGCTACCCCCTTTTGCATAGCTGAGGTAGAAATGCTTTGGCTAAAATCTGTTATTTTCATATATGCTATAGGCTGACAACAACATTGCTCTATGCATCACCAAGAAAGAAGGCATTAAATGGAAAATAATGTTTCTGTAAGCTATCAGAGACATAAATGCATTACTGAAAGACAGTTACTTCTAATGTTGTCCCATCATCAAGAGAATAGATTTCACTGTATTTATTGAAATAGATTTTTCAGACCAGGGAATTTTCAGCTTATGTAGAACATTTTTTTTTATGTCTTATCTATCATTCTTCTACCTAGACTCAGTAACAACATCTACTATAAAGGAAGAAATAACTGCCCTGAATATTTGGAAAGATTTGATAATATGATTTTGGGAGAATGAGGCAGTCTCCAAAGCATCTGAATTCTTGGTAGTCACTTTTAAAACTATTTTTAATATTGTAATAAGTCATGAGTTTATAGATAAAAGCTCTACTTCAGTCATGGGTTGGGCTATGATATACTAGATTTCTTTTTATAACTTTATTTTTAAGATGGATTTTTATACACCATATGGGGTGTAGGATGTAGTTGGAACAGATTGGTGTTCATTAGTCAGTAATTCATACCTCATACAGAGCAGAATTAGTGTTAAAAGTAATGAATTCTATAACATTCTTGACTGGGGACAGCAAGCTGAATGATTGCTGTCCATACATAGCTTCTTCCACAGCTGCCTCCTTCATTCCCAGAGTATATTAAGAGGCTGCAGGTTTATGTTTGGAAATGAGTGGTCACAAGAGACAATATTCACGGGGGTTTATTAAGAGGCAAAGGTGGTACAGCCAAGAACTGAGAATAGTTAGTCACACTGAGCAAATCTGGAGCTATGTGATATCATAAGATACCTGACCACATAAAAGAAGTGGTCTCTTCTGTTTTCTCTTACATACTTCTGTGTCCTTTTTCTCATAAACAACTAGGAACTTTTTTTTCTCTCTCTTTTATTTTTTATTTTTTTTTCTTGAGCTAATGTGTGTTCTTGGGTCTAGGTAGACTGCTGCAAATCTTAATCACTGAAAAAGATAAAGAGGTTGAATTTATGCCCAAATAGTGCCCAAATAGATGTTCTTGTCTTTAGTATGCTGCAGAATAGATATGCCCCATGCACCTCAAAGAGCTCTTTCAAATGTTTAGTTTCACATATGGGCTAGGTAGATATAAATCACAGTGAAGGCAATACAAACACCTACCTATTCCATCCAAAAGCTTACCTGCACAAAGATTGTGCCTTTCTATTTTAGTGTCAGGTTTTCATATAGTTTTTGTAGGCTCCCCTAGTTTAGTGATGCTACATCAAACATTACTAAGATGAGTATCTGAACTTCTGGATTCTCGTTCATACTGAAACTCCAGATGTTTTCTAGTTTTTTTGTCATAGCAGAATGATGCAAAGTGCTTAATGTTGTCACAGCTCACCTGTGATGTAAGGCAAAATGTTTTGTATGTGGATTTGAACAATCCATTTCAGAAACAATTTGGGGTTTTTTTGACCTTTTTTTGGTCTGGTAATTGCAGTGTTTTAATAACTTTGCTTTCTGGGCTCAGTCATTGAAATAAGGTTTCAAGTTTCCTTAGGAGCAAATGACTGCAAGAGACAATTCCTCTTCTAAGCAACAATTAGAGCATTAGCTGAACAAAGAGATTCATCTGGCAATTAGTATTCCTGTGGTGAACAGGGAGAGAATTAGCCAGAAATACTGGAGGCTCAGGCTTCAAGAGTTGAAGCAAAAGGCTTGGTGTGCAAGCCTTCTGATGCTCCAGTGCCTTTTCTCCTCCCAGTTTGAGAACCTCTTGCATTTATTTTTCACAATAGGTTAATGCGATCGTGTTGAAAGAATATATTATGGCTCAAACATTCATCTCTGCTTCAAAAGATAGGCAACAGCTACTGGAAACAGCAGGGCTCTCTGCTGTGTTTTTAGTCCTGAGGCTGATCAATATACTCTGGTGACACAAGGGAGGAAGGGGTAATGCACTCACACACTGCTCAGCCCCAGGAATGCAGAAAGGATGAATAGAAAGCTAAATGTTTCTTTAAGGAATGAGACCCAAGCACAGATGGCACTCTGTATTCATGGAAGGCTCCCACATGGTGCAAAGAATTAGAGCCTGCAGGGCCTCATAAAAATAATGGAATCACCTATACACAAAATCTTCAGCCTGTTTCACTCTCAGCTACACTGCTGTAAGATAGTAGAAGTAAAGGTATTAAAGTTGTTGAATTAATGCAGTGTAACACTGAACTTAGAGTTGAACCTCATACCTACTGTGTCAGACGTTTATCCAACAGGCTTGTGCATGTCGTGAATAAACCAGAAAAGACACTTAAAATTCCATCTTTAGCTATCATAAGCTGGATCATGGATACTATCTGAGACCATGATACTCCTGTAGAAGTTAAACCAGCCCAGAAATCCATCTTAATATAATGTCTGGAAAATTCACATGGATAGGAGTTAAGTCTTGTATTAGCTATTTCGGAAGCATCATCTTCATAGTTCCTTTCTTTAGCTCAGTAGTATGAAGTCAGGAGAAAGGGAAAAAAGCCTGGTATTTCTGTCTAGTAATCACTGGGTGAGAAAAGCTCCCTTAAGAGAAAAATCAATTAGTGTCATGCTTAGCATTTTAAATTGCAGGTGAGAATAACCTTCCACAATTTCAGATGTCCTGGAACAAATTAAAATACTGCTGCTGAATTTGGCTAATTCCAGGAATTTGTACCTTAAATGGAAATAAACAGAATTTATCTGCTGGACGTTTGTACTGGATATAAATAATGTATGCCACTTGGGCAAAGATGGTTTTTATTAATTTTAGCCAGTTAGGTCTTTCCACAGATTTGATGTCATTAAGTTCAACTGGGCTACTTAGATCAGTCCTATAACAGATGTATGAAGAAAGTGAAATGAACTCTTGATCTGGATTCTATGCAAAGGCTTGTAGTTTAATTGCATCTTTGATGTACTCTAGTAGAGCACTCAGTGATAATGTCATTTCTTCAGAATATAGGTGCTGTGGGTGTGTTAGTTCTGAATTCTCCCTAGTAATACAAAAAGACCCAGTTATACCAGTACCATGTTTGTTGATTGCTTTAAAAGGAACCTGTATTTGAATTTCTGGTCCTCCAGAACCCCTGTTAAAAGGACAGAATGGAAAAGTTAAAGTGGTCTAGGGAGACAAAACCTCTTCATCTAACAGCTGCACACACTCCAGACTGCACTGGTGGCAGCAGACTGGGAAGAAGGAAGATGGGACTATCTCTAGCCCACAGAGGCCCTAGGAGTTCTATGTGTTCCTGCCTAAGGATTCTTCCTTTCCTGAGTTTTTACTGAAGAAAAGGCAGATGGAAAGGGGCTTTGTTTGTCTCACTTTCATAAAGTCTTCCCAATCTCAGTCCTCTCAATCATGAGTGAAGTGCCAGGTTGTGCTTTTCTGCTAAAGGGGGCCCTCCACTATTGGATGCCCCCTGAGCTGCTCTCTGTCAGGCTGTGTACCAAAGAGGGTTTTCAGGAATCATGACTTGGTATAAATCCACCGAGACTGGAACTCAGATTCCTACTGGAAGTGGTTGGTGGTGAGGAGCTAACTGTGAGAAATACTTTATTTTGAAACACAACAGACTTTGGAGGGAAAGAAGCATTGCCAGATGAGAGTCAGGGCCCACCTGTAATCTTGTCTAGGTATGTTTTGAATGTTTGAAGTTGGGATAAAATTAGAGAGTGAAGAAGAGGAGGAGATTGTTAGGTGACTAACAGGATTGTTGCAATTTATGAATAATGGTGTGTGTTAATTAACAAGTCAAATGAAGGCAGTGTTATCTTGTTCAGCTCCAGAACATCCTATCTCCAAGCTTTCTTCCTGCCTGGCCATATATCAGCCCTCAGAAAACTGCCTTCCCAGACCAAGGAGACCCCTCACAGCCTAACAAAGCAGGCTGCAGAGTGCCTCTGCGCCACTACTAACAGCAGCTGTTGCTGCTAGGAAGGACACTTAAACATAACCCATTACTTACTGAACAGATTTTCTGTAGGTGCTATGGTCTCCCAGGTGGATGCTAGATTATTCATTTGATGGAAACACAACCAAGAACAACATACAGTGTAGTAGGTCAGGCTTTTAAGCATATAGCTTAAATACCTCGTCTAAAATATATGAGCAAGAGAAGATTAAACATGGCTGAATTTGGGTATCCTAGAAGTGACAATCTTACAAATATATGTGCTTATTAGGCACTATAGAGCCAGCACATAAACTAAGTCGGAGTAATTAAATAAGAGGAAGACGAAGGGGTGAAAGAAAACACCATCTGCTAACTCTCGATCAGTCACTTATAAACAAACTGGAATATAATGAAGGCCATTGCATTCTGATCATGAATAGATCCTTCTGCTTGGCTTGTGTTATTTTTCCCCAAAAACAGTGCATATGTTTTGTAACAGTTTGGTAAACACATGAAAAAAGGAGGAAAAAGAAAGATAAAATTCTCTGCTGAACTGTGTGAAATGCAGCACTTTGGATGCTTTATAGTATTTTAAAACATTTATTTATTTTACTGGCACTCTTAATAACATTTACAATATCAATAGTTAGATTTGCAAGTTAAGAGCTTGATTATACAGTCATCAGTTCCAGATTGACATCAGATCATTGTATTTGTCAGAGTGAATCCAAATCAACACAAATTCATGATCTTACATTCTCAGCTATTTATACCCATTAACTGATAAACTGATTCTGCTAGGCTACAGCTAAATGCAGGGTGTTCATGGAATCTCCTCTAGGATTAAAATAGCAATTGGTTTTAAGTCTGTACATTTTCCATCATGAATGATGACTTTCTAGGCTATTAATAAAGAAAAGTGACATAAACCAGCATACTCACCTGTTGTGATAATACCAGCAGTCAATAACACATGTTAACACAAGGCCAGTATTCTTTTATTAGTATTTATAAAATGCAAGAAATTAACTCTTTGATTCAATTCAATTGCCAAAAGTAAAATTCATTGCAGTGTTGCCATTGCCATCTTACTTGTCAAACATTTAAGCAGACAAATTACTTTGTATAAGAAGGATCATGCCACAACACATGGGACAATGTATGTAAAATACTCCTGAATCTAAGTGCTTTTCTGGAAGAGATTATATTGAGACCTGCAATCACCAATACAGTCTTTTAGGGACATTTTCAAACATATCTGTGGTAAGGATTCAGTCCTCATGATGGGACTTTGCAGAGATTGTAAGGTTTGCTGCTTTTAATAATATTTAGAATTCAGTGTCCCTGAAAATTTGATTTGAATGGATTAAACAAAGAAACAAACAAGCAAACAAAACCAAAACAAAACCAAACAAACACCCAAAACAAACCAATCCACAAACCAAAAGAGTTCATCACTAGATCATTTAGAATGAACATACTGGATGCTGTTTTCACTTTTGGAAGTTGATTTTGCACTCCACTAAAATCAGTACTGTGGGTCTTCTGATATGATATCATGAATAGCAGTGTGGGATCAGTGTCAAATTCCTTATTGTTTCTTTGGCTTTGAAGTTACCAACAATTGAATCCTTGTGCTCCTGAAGTCTATGGCAGGGGATGCAGACTGCATCTGCACTGTAAGGTAAAGCTACACCCACTAATGCAGTGGAGCTGTATGGTATGCAGGTGACAAACTGCAGGTGTCAAACTGCAGCTAAAACACTTCTGAGGGAAATGTCCAGTGTGCCCTTCAAATGTATATATTTTCCTGCCAGGAACCATAGAACCATGAGGAAAGACAACATGTTCCTCAAAAGCAGAACTGAGCAAAATAAAAGACATCCCCGGTGTTTAAAAATCACATTCCTGATGCCATTAGGCCATTAATTTTCTCCAGTTACAGCAAGGAAGCAACTCGTGTTGTGGATGGCAGAAGGAAACCTAGTGCATTTACAACAGGCATTAATTAGGACTTCAACATATTTGAAACACTTGACTTGATTTTGAGAAAAACATATATGGTAACTGCTATGTTTTGTCACTTGCAAGCAGTCTTCTTTTGGCCTAATTTCAGTTAATGACCTTTAACTGTGAAATGCAAGCTTAGGAGACGCAGACACAGTTATGCTTGAGATGCGCTATTAATGTTCTCTACAGAGTCAGCATGTTTGCATCTTTGCCAGCTTTTAGCGTGCTTTTAAATTCATGCTCCCAGAGATTACAAAGTCATTTCAGTGCATTTCAAATTAATTTTAAGGATGTTCAGATTGGAGGAATAAAGCCCAATGCTTGGGTTGATGGGTTTTGAGGCCAGCTAACCAGGACAGCTCAAGCTTACACATGAATCAGAAGCATACATTCCTTTCTGGCTATTCATGGATGATCTGGGGACTATGAAACGGAGGAAAAAAACAGTCCATGCAGATTGCTTAAAGGAGTGGTTTTCTCTAGCAGATAGTTCTTGTTACTGAAGCAAAACGAATTGCTCCCTCTGTATTCATAGTAATGCAGATAAATTTTATGCCCCTGTGGTGCTCTCTGAGGACACTTCTCATAGCACCTTGCAACTTCCACAGAAATGAAAACCACTGTGGGGAGGTTTAAAAGTGAGTCTTGGGGAACTGCTTTCTAATCTCCACACTGCAACAGGAGAATGTTAGCATTACATGATGATAAACATACAGGGGCTGAGTTTCCCCGCACTTTAATGTAAAAGATGCTTTTCCCCCTGTATATAACTTGCATCTCATGGTCATCAGAGACAAATGGGTGCTGTGGGAACAACTTACACAGCTAAACTCTTGAATATCTTACAACTTTATATAGAAGAAAAGTATGTTTTCTGTGATTTTATTGTCTTAATGGAGTTATTTTGTCTTACCTGAATGCTATAGTGAATTCTGTCTTGAAAAATAATCTCCCTTCTTGCCTATTTGACATCCAGAAACTCAAAGAACTTAGTTGCTGTCTAATGTCATAGCCAATTACTTTTTAATAGACAGTTTTAGCAGTTGGCATCTAGCTAACTGACCGTAGCTGCCCACTCCCTGGAGGCAGTTTCCCTAGGTCAGCTCTGTTGTGGAAAACATAGTTTTAGATAAGCCTTTGTTGACTTGGAGGCTGGGTTAACTTCAGTGGAAAGTGATGGCAGTATGCAATAAATAGGATGAAATAAAATTCAAAGAAGAAAATTGTCCAACAGTGGAAATCACTATGATCCTGCAAGGTTATTCAAGATACATACAATTCTATGCCAGCATTATACAGAACCAACACACTCCAAGACCAAATCCTGAGCTCTCTTTCATACATTTAAAGATGTTTACACAGGATCATTTAAAAAATAAAATCCAAATAATTTTTTTAACATGCCTAAGTAAATTACATCAATTCCTTTCTACTTCGTTTGAAATCTCTTACTCTGAGAGTATTCACATATTGGGATTTAAGGTAACATAAGTAAATTACTTCAAATTTTGTGTGCAAACAAGTCTTGAGTTATAACTGACACATGCAAGGGCGTCCTTTGGATCGCTTTGCTCTTTGAAAGCCTTGGGGCAAATGAAAACATTTTGAAATAAGTAAGTCAAAAGGAATACCTGCTATTATTAGAAATAAGTAGGATTTTACCTGTATGGTAAAATATCTTACCTATAGGTATTATGGGTACAAGTTTATTGCCATGGTATTGATGGTTTTCGACATCATTCTCATGTTCTATGTCATATAGGGCTTTTTTTATAGAATTTTCTATTTTGAGTATCTGTCTAAAAGTAATGCGCTTAAATATCAGAATACTTCCAGAAAGCACACACTGCTATTTTATTATTCTTTTGTATCTCTAACACATGATTATTTTACAAGTCAACTTCATCTCCAGTAAGCTTACAGGAAAATGGGAGAATTCACTTAAAATAGCAACACTATTCAGTGCTGTATGACAGACTGTGGTTGAACAGTGTGGCCTGCTGTGACCTTTAAACTCAAGGAAATGGGTATGCAGCCAAAGCCTGGACTTTATTTAATAAAGAGTTCATGAATTCTGGAAACTCTCTGAAATATATTATGATCTAATTAATGTTCTGTATGGTAAGGATGCATATTTTAATGCAAAAATAATTATAGTAAATAATTCAGTTTAAAAACCACAAGTTGGCTTAGCAGAGTTTACATTGCTTTACACTGTGTTTGCACATACTACTACAAATAACATTTTAAGAGACATTGAAATACATTCAAGTACCTTATGACTTATTTTAAGAAGGCTTATTCATATCATTCATAGTTTTAATATGCCCTAACATACTGTATGGTTCCTCTTTTATAAAACTCCCACACAGTCACACAGGAAAAAGTTTCAGTCATGCATAGCAAAAAAGTCAGTCTTCACTGTTTGGTGGCACACAGAATTACACTTCACCTTAGTAGAACTGTATCTTAGGCAATAGTCCTCAGGGAGCTTAGTGATATCATTAAAATAAAAATGAAATTATAGAATTATTTCAAATGTCAATGTGTTTCAGTGATCTTCCAGTAAATCATTAAATCCAGTGTGAAATACTTGTACAAGAAGATGTGATCTCACTGCTGATGTCAAGAGACAGTTCCCTGCTGATGCTCTCGACACGTCTGCCTCATACGAACAAAAGATGAAAAGGTACACCTTGTGTAACAACTAGTGTTTACTAACATCATTTTTTGGTGGGAAATTGAGATTAAATGGATTAAAACCGCATTTGGGGAAAAAAAAAAGCAGGAGAGTGGTGCATGAGGGGATTTTAATGCAAGTCTATATTCCTATGATCAGGGACAAATTTTAGAAGATAAGAAATATCTGTACATTTATTTGAATCAGATATCAGAGACTCCAGTTCTTTGTTAGTTTAGTGTTCAAAATTGAAGCCCCACTGTATGTGATAATAGCACACAAAAGTGGACTGGTTCTTTTATTTCTAAGGGGACCAAGAGATCTTATCTGTAAAACACAGCGTGACCTAAGGTCCAAGAGCAGGTTTGCTATTCTCACCCAAGCCAATAACTAGAGAGCCTGAGCTGAGTTCTTTCAGTTTCCCTTAGGTTTAGTAAACTTTTAATCAGTGTTGGATCGGAACATAATGATAATAGTCACCATCTCCCTTCTCAAAAGAAGAAATTGATTACTTAGAGTTTGGGCATGCACTGTTTTCAGTGGATCTCTGCACTTTATATAAACTCAAGAGTTCAAGCTGCAAATTCTAAGGTCTTTCCCAGAGTTCAGATGGTTAGGATTTATTTGTAGCAGAGTAACTTCAAGACATACCAACTAAAACATCTTTTTTCTGTTTATTTTTGTCTTTCACTTTCTCAAGTAGAAGTTTATACTGCTGAAACTAGAGAGAAGCCTTTTCCCTGCATTATCTGCATGACACTACTAGGTCCTTACATAGTTTCAGCTGTTTCCCTTCTTTATAGTAAAATGTTTCCTTTGTTTTTTTTAAACTGTTTTTTTCACAGCAACAAAGGCACCAAAGATAGTTAAAAACAAAGCAAGATCTGATTGCCACAAAACCTCAGCATATTTATAAATTATTAGCAGTATTGCAAAATCTTAAAGAGCCCCAAATCTACCTTCTTATAAGTGCAAATAGAAAGTGTTGACTTTGGCAAAGCTTATTGAACATTCAGATTGCTGCAGTTTATGTTATTGGTAAAGGGATAGACAGACGTGTTTAAAAGGGGATTTCCAGAGTGAAAATAAAGAAATAAGTTCCATGAAGATATAGAGAATTTCAAAATGTCAAGCTTCACATGTGAATTACAAAGTCATACCATATAATTTACATCACTTTATGAGCAGTGAGAAGGATGTAACACACTTATTGGTCAGAGTATCTGCTTCTCCCAGAGCAACTGCAGATGCAATTTCTATATGCATCTGTGTACGCTTTGGGTACACTCTCTGTACTTCTGCTCCATTTTGTGATCTTTTATTTGGCCTGGGAAAAGACTGTCCTTATCACTGAAAATGTTCCTGAATAAAAGATGATTTGTTTATATTTATTGGTGTGGTCGTACCACCAAAATCAGATTTAATCTCCATTTTGTCATAAGTTTTAGGTGCATACTTCTTGAAAAATGCAATGTTAAAGGCAAGCACATAGACTGGCTACTGTTTTTAAAATGTCTATGCTGTGCATGACATTGCAGTAAAGCTGTCTTTATAGTAGGTTTTTGGTGAAAAAGAAATAATCACTTGTATAGAAAAAATATGCAATATATCATTTCATTTGCAAGCAATGGCAAAGCACAGAGAAGAGAAGCAGCATTTGGCCTGGGCAAAAATCACAGAGTGACTGTTTCTTTTAAATAAGCTTATAAACAATCATTGAAGTCAGTTGGTAGCTGTATGAACAGTTCAAATTTATCCGTAACAGAAATTCATAATGTACCCTTGAGAAGGGAAAGAATATGCTATATTTATCACCAAGACACGACCATGTTTTCATTCATATGAATGAGACTTCTTTTTTTCTATCAGTAGATGCAGAAACAGACTAGATAATTTAATTTTGTTTAGTCAAAGTATATAAACAAGAAATGTCCAAATTAGTTTAAGAGGCTAAGCCAGTAAAAAAAAAAAAAAAAAAAAAAAAAAAAAAAAAAAAAAAAAAAAGGCAATCAAGATCCTGCTTAAAATAGATGCAAGTCAACTAAACATCCTTTTTCCCAGTGACCCCCAGCAGGACTTCCATCAATATCCTTGTTAAACATAACTTACTATATGGGAACTTTGGGAATTTGACCAGGAGGCATTTATTATTTTTGTAATGACTATAAAAGCATTTGTGAATGTTCCTGAAAGTATCATACTTCAAGTCAATAATGAAATTATTATTCTGTGAGTTTTGTTTGATATTAGCTGAATGCTGTGAGCTCCTTTTTGAATATAGCTGGGAATGAAAAAGCTGAATAAAGCAATATTCTTTGATCAAACTGCTATTTTCTCTATTTAATATTTTAATTGGTATGAGAAAACTTCTCTGTGACATGTAGCTGACTCTAGTCTTAAAATACAAAATAGCCATTAATCAGCCACATAGATATGGAACAGAAGCAAACATGGAAGTTAAAAACATGTCAAAAAGAAAGCAGCAAGAAAACATGGTAATAAATATTTAATCTGTCTGCTCCTTCATGAACTGCTTTTACTTTGGGTGGTAGGGAAGGCTGGAGAAGGCAAAGCCTTTTGGAGCAGTGTGGCCTTTTAATTTAACTGCTGTAATAAATGCATTAAAATTATAACTATAATTAACAGTCCAATTTGAAGGGCTACAGAGATTTCTGTGTTTTTTTTCCAATTATTATCATAGTACTTATTTGCTGTTTACATTTTTCTTTCAAGTGTATATTTATGCATATTAAAGATGCAAAATCAGGGCCATTCCTCTCTTCATTTTCATTTGTCCTGTTTTGCAGTACTTATCTACAGTACATGGGATAAAGCCAGCCAGTCACTGGGGGAAGAAGAGATTTGATGAGTTCATTCTATAGTATTCAATCAGAAAATGGGAAATTGAATCTTGTCTCCTTTTATTCATTTAATCCCTGTAAAATTCAGTTCCATACTCAGTGGAGTATGTTGTTTGTGTTTTCTACAGGAGCCTGTGGGAGGATGTAGCCATCATCCAAAACCACACGTAACCTGAATAAACACGAGTTGAATTCACCAGAAGCTTTGCCAGCAATACAATAAAATATAATGACACTTTGTCACACACAGTTGCCATACCCTATGTGTTTTGCCCTTATAATTTACCTTCTGGGGAAAGTAATATGTGATAAACTTGTTGCAGGTGGTAATAAATTAGTAAATGCAGAACTGATTCAGAGCGGCCGTGTCCGCCCATCACCAGCACAGATGCTCTGCAAAAGATTTAGAGACTGTTTTGCAAGCCCTCAGCCTCTGAGGTGAATTAGTTGCATGCTTGCACAGAAGAATGGAAACAGTCCTTTTTTGCATGTGCTGCTTTGACTTTTTTTTTAGTTTTTCTTTCCTCCACACTCCTCCACCACAAAACTTCTCCAATAAAAAGAGGGTCTATGTGCATAGGTCTAAAGTAGTTTTTAATTCGCAGTGCAGTGCTGCTTCTCATTCACTATTTTTCTTCAAAGCATCTTGTAGTATATTTACTGGGACTTATCATCATTTCAGTAATTCACAATACGTTCACAGAATCACAGAATTTTGGGGGTTGGAAGGGACCTTGAAAGACCATCTAGTCCATCCCCACTGCCAGCGCAGGATCACCTAGAGTAGATGACATGGGAATGCATCCAGGTGGGTTTTGAATATCTCCACAACCCCCCTGCACATCCTGCAACTCCCTGGGCATCCTTACTAAGTACTCACTAAATACATTTTGTTGTCTGAAGGGCTGGTTTGGTCTATCAAGCTATACTTATCCTATCATAACTAGGATTTTGGGCAGAGCTAAAGATCACCTGTGTATTACCATACTTAATTCCAACTAGTTAACTCTGATTAAGAAGAACTTCTGTTAGTATGGGTTTTGAGCATGGTAGTTATTTTAAGGATGATGCTGCATAGCCTTGTCAATCTTTCTGTTATTTACTACAGAATTCTTTTCCTTGGCACTGGCCTTTAAACTCAGAAATCTCATTTAGCATCCAAACAGATTGAGAAAGGTCCGTCTGGGCTCTCCTATGACAGCTGAAAAAGGTTATATATAATGTACTTAGATAGGTTCAGCAAAGCTGTCCCTCTCTAAATTCAAATAATTAATCTTCTCCAGATTGGCAGTAATTCAATATTGAATACATAGAAGATGAAGCTTTGATATTCATGCTGCTCCTCAGCACTTCAGGGTAATATATTACTAGGTTAAGGAGCACTGAAAACAAATATTTCAGTCCTTGCAGTGTCATTTCCCTCAGTTGTCATATCTTTAAACTAAAAATATAATGGTGATAGATAATGCTCGTAACTTGATGACAAACTTGCCTCACGATGCCAATGACATTTCTATTAATGGCAGACACCAATCTTGCTGATCAAATAAATACGGGCTACATTTAAAACCTAGTACACAGTGAGGGCAACCTGGCAGTGACAACAGCAACCAAGAATTTGGAGACCCCAGAGAGCACTGTATTGTAGAGCAGTAACTAAAGGAAGCTCATGGGGAGGCTAATTCTATTTTAGTGTGTGATATAAATTAATGCCCAGATCTGTGGAGCTACAGAGATGTTTTAAGTGCCTTCTACCTCTATTTCAGCACTTAGACCTTCACTGAGACAGATGAGACACGTCTGTGTATTAACTGCCCTAAGTGCAGCGTCAAGTACTACTATATTACCAATATATTAATTAGACATGTTTTTAAAACATCTCAATGATTGCTATGATCTAGATTTGTATCTTTAATGGCAGAAGAATCAAAACAAACAACACAAACCAAACTGAAAGTAATTACATTACTTCCTGGACTGATGATATAAAAGACCTACAGCTCAGAATAGATTTATGAAGTAGCCAATGAAACCTATAAATGTAAATTTTTCTCTTGCAAGACCTCCTAGTGCAAACACACACAGTGGCCCCACACCCCAGTACTTTATTGGTATTTGTTAATACCCCACAGTCTAAAAATGCCTCTCTAGAATATCTCACAAATTTTACCATGAAACTTGGGTCACAACCCAAAAAAATATATTTGCTTTGGCAACACAACCTTTCGTAGATCTGATTCTTCATGTTCTCTGCTTCCCAAAGCACTAGTACAACTCTATATAGATGCAATTTGTCTAGGCCTCTCTATTTGCTTATTTTGCCTTTTGCAGCTCAATTATTTCCTTACACAACCA
Organism: Melanerpes formicivorus; assembly: GCF_026170545.1. Taxonomy (NCBI): domain Eukaryota; kingdom Metazoa; phylum Chordata; class Aves; order Piciformes; family Picidae; genus Melanerpes; species Melanerpes formicivorus. The sequence continues at coordinate 16,762,926 of NW_027142357.1, read as the reverse complement.
AGCTAGCTAACCCATGTCAAACTGGGAGGAAGACAACTTTGATTCAGAGTTAAGGCAATTCACCAACTGCCACAGAAAGGATTTTGTTTATATCTCAATTTTTAGTAGTATGACATGCTGTGATAGTCCATGAAGACTAGTATTTATTGAGCTATGTCCTGATAAATGTAACCTCTGCTTGATAGGCATCATGAGTAATAAATGTACCCAGAGCATCACACTCTACTGTATGCACTTCTAGATGTTTCAGTTATGAAGGGAGCCTGACTTCTCATTTTGCATCAGCCTTAGGAATGCCCAGGATCCACTCTTTCATTTGTCTGAACACGCAGACTATCTAACCTGGCTTTTAACATGGTGAGTGACAGAATATAGCAACTCTTGGAGAACTGCTGTTGCTGATAACAACATGAGGGTTTGGTTTTTTTTTTTTCAGTCTGAGCTGTTCTTGCTTCAGTGTCAGCTATCTGAATCTGTTACCTCCTGCTTGATACTTGCCTGTAGCATGCTGACAGCATGTACAGATATCAACTGGTACTTGCAAGTAAAAAAATCCTGTTTCTTTTGCTTAACACTTTCCTGCTCTGCTGTTATCTGAGCAATCATACTCTCTATCAGGTATAAGGCACTAACATCTTCTTCCTATGCTGGAATGGTCTGTAAAGTCAAAGGGAGCCCAATTCTAAGCAAATCTCTGGTTTCATGATCATCACAATGATGTCTGCTCATGGTGCATCCTCACAATCAGAAAGTTGAGGGGAGCAGCTTTCAGTACAGGGACATTTCTGAGGCACAGCTGACAGTAATAAGCATATAAGAAGTAGCTGGCTGGGGTTTGCAGCTTCTGCTGAGTTGTGAAGACAGTGGGAAGTGAGACCCTCTGCCTCAGAGAGAACACATTACTATTTCATGTATTGTAGGAATGGGAAACAAATTACTCGCATGCTCTGAGCACCAAAATGTCTTGCCCTATGTGGCATAGTATACTGATGTTGAAGCTGCACATAATGTAATGCAGTAGTCAGCTATAAATTCACAACTGAAAAGACCTGCAAAGAATCATATTATTGTGCACAGTTTCCTAACTGTATATCTGATGTGAATATGATCTGACACAACTGATAAAACCTGACAGTATGTATCAAGCTAATCATGCAGAGAGCAAATATGGGCAGTTTAAAGAAAACAGAATTTTGTGGTTTAGTTACTCTCCAAAATACTGCATAAAAGCCTATTTTATTTTATTTTATTTTGACCTTTTACCTAGTTCACTGAATGTGATGGAAAAACCTTCTTTGATTTCATAGGTTATTGGATCAAGCCCAGAGATTGCAGTAGTGTAGCAATTCGGTCTGAAGGGCACTGTCAAACCTATGCAGAGGCAGAGGGTTACAGCAGGTGGAGAGATTCAGAACAGAGCTGAGATTCATAGGGAGAATTAATAATGTGAAGATTGCAAATGCCCTTCTCCCACTGTGCATACCTCTGTTTAGCAAGATCAATCACTCACTTCCACATCACCCAAAGTTGAATGAGATTAGGAAGATAGTAATAATAAATAATTAGCATTTACATCACACCTTTCATCTTCAAAGCATCTTACAAACATTCACTAATTAATCCTCACAACAGTCTTTTGAGTTATGGATTTTCATATCAGTATTACAGCATTCATTAGGGACTCCAAAAAGTCTACAAAGTGTAAAAAAATATAAAAAAGCAAGAAAATAAAAAAAGCAGCGAGCGACCCCATCCCTGACCATATGAGTGTTTACTGTAAACCACTACCTGAGAAAATGTGGTTTGCCTTGGGAACATTTCTGTCTCAGTAATTCTTACATTCTCTGAAAGGTAAACATGTATGAGTTATAACCTCATGAATGAAACACAAGGTAAAATAAACCCTATTGTTTTAAGTCTTTGTCATTGTAGAAAAAGTAGTATTAAATACATGAATTTTGAAACAATTACACAATAATATGATATTTTACCAGTTGCTGTGAGCATCAATTACACTTTCTGGTTATAGATTCATGAAATATCAAGAGAATCTTTGAAAGTATCTACCAACTATCTATTTGTCAGATAAGTGCTGGGAGTATAAATGCAGTGGTCCTAAGAGACTCAAAAGCAGATGTGTTTCTCAAAGCAGCTAAAAGGGCACATGAAATATTGCTTGTAATGTCTTTTATACCCAGTTTTACATTCATTCTGTGCAAAAAGAAGCTGCTAATGGGAAAAGGAGGAAATGTTAATGAATTTTATCCCTACCTCATAGTGCTGGTTACTTAGAAATACATGGTATCCTGAAATCTTTCTGGTTAGCATGCAATATAGAGGAGTTACAGTAAAGGATAAAGAATTGCTGAGAACTACAACTGCGCATGAGCCCCTGTTCCCTGTTGTGTGTATAAATAGGAACAGATCCACTGACAGAGACGTGTCTCAGCTGATTCATGCCTAGCAAAAATGCAATGTGCCTTCATGGTTTGTAGACCCTCTTTGTCTTGGTCTCACTAACAGGCAGTTCTGCAGTTTTCCAAATGGCTGAAAAAGTATTCGGTGGAGATCCAGTGTTTGCTCCATGGCTATTTCATGGTATTTCTCTTTACCAGAAAGCAGAAGAAAAAGTTAAGTAGCTTCTTCCTTGTTTCAGAAGACAGAGGATTTTAGAATGGAACGGAATGGAATGGAATGGAATGGAATGGAATGGAATAGAATAGAATAGAATAGAATAGAATAGAATAGAATAGAATAGAATAGAATAGAATAGAATAGAATAGAATAGAATAGAATAGAATAGAATAGAATAGAATAGAGTAGTAAACCTTTTTTCCCTTTGATTTTCCTTTTCTCAACTCATCATCATCCCAATACTGTAACATGATCCCTAACATGCTCTCTGGGGGAATGGGAGGAAGTTCTGACTTGTACAGGGGTACAATGACTTCCCTGCTCCTGCTGGCCACACTGTTCTTGATGCAGGCCAGGATGCCATTGGCCCTCTTGGCTGCCTGGGCACACTGCAGGCTCATGTTCAGCCTACCATCAACCAGTACCCCCAGGTCCCTTTCTGCCTGGCCGCTCTCCAGCCACTCTGACCCCAGCCTGTAGCACTGCATGGGGTTGTTGTGGCCAATGTGCAGAACCCAGCACTTGGACATGTTAAATCTCATGCTGTTGGACTCTGCCCATCTGTCCAGCCTGTCAAGATCCCTCTGCAGAGATCTCTGACCCTCTAACAGATCGACACCTGCCCCCAGCTTGGTGTCATCTGCAGACTTACTGATGACAGACTCAATTCCCTCATCCACATTATTGATAAAGATATCAAAGAACACTGATCCCAGCACTGATCCCTGGGGGACACCGCTAGTGACTGGCTGTCAGATGGATGTGGCACCATTCACCACCACTCTCTGGGCTCAGCCCTCCAGCCACTTCCTAACCCCACAAACTACTGTTGTGTTTGGGGGTAGAGACTCAATGACAACTAGGTGTCACAAATAAGACTTCACCATGATACAATTTAACACGGTGCTTTGTTTTGCTCAGGTGATGTTCTGGATTATATTGTGTTGCACATTGCCAGAAGCTGATTACAGATCACTGGAGTGAATAGAGTAGAATAGAATAGAATAGAATAGAATAGAATAGAATAGAATAGAATAGAATAGAATAGAATAGACCAGGTTGGAAGAGACCTTCAAGATCATCGCGTCCAACCTATCATCCAACACCACCTAATCAACTAACCCATGTAACCAAGCACCCTGTCAAGTCTCCTCCTGAACACCACCAGTGATGGCAATTCCACCACCTCCCCGGGCAGCCCATTCCAGTGGGCAATCACTCTCTCTGTGTAAAACTTCCTCCTGACCTCCAGCCTGAACCTCCCCTGGTGCAGCCTGAGACTGTGTCCTCTTGTTCTGATGCTGGCTGCCTGGGAGAAGAGACCAACCTCTGCCTGTCTACAACCCCCCTTCAGGTAGTTGTAGGGAGCAATAAGGTCACCCCTGAGTCTCCTCCTCTCCAGGCTAAGCAGCCCCAGATCCCTCAGCTTCTCCTCATAGGGCTTGTGTTCCAAGCCCCTCACCAACTTTGTTGCCCTTCTCTGGGCACGCTCCAACAAGTCAACATCCTTCCTAAACTGAGGGGCCCAAAACTGGACACAGGACTCAAGGTGTGGCCTAACCAGTGCAGTGTACAGGGGCAGAATGACCTCCCTGCTCCTGCTGGCCACACTGTTCTTGATGCAGGCCAGGATGCCATTGGCCTTCCTGGCCGCCTGGGCATACTGCAGGCTCATGTTCATCCTACCATCAACCAGCACCCCCAGGTCCCTCTTTGCCTAGCCACTCTCCAGCCACTCTGACCCCAGCCTGTAGCACTGCATGGGGTTGTTGTGGCCAATGTGCAGAACCCAGCACTTAGATGCGTTAAATCTCATGGCATTGGATTCTGCCCATCTGTCCAGCCTGTCGAGGTCTCTCTGCAAAGCCTCTCTACCCTCTAGCAGACCAACTCCTTTCCCCAGCTTGGTGTCGTCTGCAAATTTACTGATGATAGACTCAATCCCCTCATCCAGATCATCAATAAAGATGTTAAAGAGGATGGGGCCCAGCACTGATCCCTGGGGGACTCCACTACTGACTGGCCTCCAGCTGGATGTGGTACCATTCACCACCACTCTCTGGGCTCGGCCATCCAGCCAGTTCCTAACCCAGCTCAGAGTGCTGCTGTCCAAGCCATGGGCTGACAGCTTGGCCAGGAGTTTGCTATGGGGGACAGTGTCAAAGGCCTTGCTGAAGTCCAGGTAGACTACATCCACAGGCCTCCCCACATCCACCAGGCAGTCACCTGCTCATAGAAGGAGATCAGGTTGGTCCACCAGGACCTGCCCTTCCTAAATCCATGTTGGCTGAGCCCGATCCCTTGGCCATCCTGTAAGTGCTGTGTGATTGCACTCAGGATGACCTGTTCCATGATCTTGCCTGGCACTGAGGTCAGGCTGACAGGCCTATAATTCCCTGGCTCATCCATCCAGCCCTTCTTGTGGATGGACATCACATTGGCCAGCTTCCAGTCCTCTGGGACCTCTCCATTGAGCCAGGACTGCTGAAAAATAATGGAGAGTGTCTTGGCCAGCTCATCTGCCAGCTCTCTCAGCACCCTAGGATGGATCCCCTCTGGTCCCATGAACTTGTGAGTATCCAAGTGGCTCAGTAAGTCCCTAACTGATTCTTCATGGATTTCAGGGGAACTACACTGCTCCCTGAGCCCATCTACCGAGTAGCAAATCCCCAGTCTTTTTCTCTTCTTGCTTACAGCATCAGATGCAGAGCAACGCTCCTGTCCTTGGAGTTCCAGAGTATCTAGCAGCACAGCCGAAGAGGACAAAAGTAGAATATCTACTCTGGGGTTACCTCCAGTCCCCATGGCAACTCTGCCAAACTGGCTTCTCCTTCACTCATGAAGTAGTTTTCTGAGAGGCCTGACTAGTCAAGTAGATAAATTACTTTGCATTTTCTTAAAGCATTTAAATATTGTTTCTAATGAAACTATTGCAAGACTACTGTTTTGGAGGGAAAGGTGCCAGCAGGTACTCAAGTTCAATGTCATAGTTCCCTTCTCTTAAGATTATTAACAGGTACAGTCCTTCCTTTCTGGATTTACATGCTGACAGACAAATCTGTATCTAATCTTGTAAGGATGCAAGATTTAGCAGTTCTGGAAATATTGTCTTATCTGCCTTGGTGCAAGAGTCCATGCAGAGCTGTCTGGGATGTGCTGTCCTGCAGCTTCAGGTGTGCTGGAGGAGCAGAGCCAGTCCAGGATTTGTGCAGCAATAGCTTTAGGTTTAGTTTTAAAGGCTTGGGATGTATGCCAATTCTTTTGCAACTCAAGATCACAAAGCTTATCTCCAAAATTTATTCCAGGGAGTATATCACTATAATTATACATAGAGTCATAATTCTCAGATTTGATGAGCTCCAGAGTTTAAATTGTGAGTCCTTCCCATATCAGAACTATATGAAAATGTAATTTTTATTATTATTTTTTAAACTCAGAACAATAACATTATTCCAGCTTCACTGGAGAAGAGTTCCATGGATCTTCAAAAGCTAGGGACAACTTAATAATTTTTTGGTGAACTTATCTTGAATGTGAGTTTCAAAATCTGGAAAGTTCATCTGGTTTAGCAACTAATTACAAATTCTGTATTTTTTTTTTCCTAACCTAGGGATTTTCTTTCAGAAAAATCATGTCTCCATTTATTTCAAATTTGTGGATTATTTTTCATTTTGTGAACTTTTTCAAGCAAAGCAATTTGGACAGTTTGCATTCAGCAGTAGAACTCATTTTGAATGATATGTAGGTAATGGAGCAAAAGATGTATAAGGTAAAAACATGTGCTGAGCATATGTACCCCCCTGATACATGCCAAACTTAATTAAAATTCAGACCCTAATTTGTTGTGGGATCTAGACAGCCTACTGGTTTGTCCAGATGTTTATAAATGAGAAAAATATATTCTCTATTGTAAGTCTGCATTTTGCAGACTCTGGGAAACTATTGTCCAAGTGTTATACAGTCTCAGTTCCTTAAATACTAACATTCACAATATTGAGGGTGTAGTTTATAGCTGAGGTTATAGTTTATAGGGTATAGTTTATTTATAGTTTATAAATCCAAAGCACAACTGAGGCCTTCTGAGGATTGTTCATTTTATATTGAAGCAGCTCAATGCAAAACGATGAACAGAGGTCTTAATACACCCCTCTAGGAATACAGGGTTTTAGGCTATTCAGGAGCTTGGCAGCCTTTCTTCTGAAATACATCCCAAGCAACAATTTCCTGTTGTCCAACATTACTTTCTTATTCAGCATGATAAATAAAGAAAAACCCCACTTTCTTCTAATGATTGCATTTTTATACTGTTTATTGATGTAAGGTAGCTCTTGCCTACAACTATTTCAGTATATTAGTTTACTGACAGTGTCCTTTATTTCTGCACTGACAAAGGCAACAACTAAGAGAACGGCATATTGATGGATATACTCATTAAACACAATTCTGGAATTTCATTAATGGCTTTTCATGCCACTAAAGAATTGGGTACAAGTAAAAAAGACAGAAAAACCCCTAATACCCCTTATCACCACTTACAGTGACATACTCAAGAAGAAGAATTACTGGCAAAAATTGCTCCAGGAATCTTTTAGGTAACAAGTCAATTTAGCCTCCTTTTCTTTTCAGAGAACTTCTTAAAGAGTAGGAGAAAAAAAAAAAAAAAAAAAAAGAAGTGATTTATACTGCTTAAATTAGCTTCCTCCATGCTATTACTTAAGATTGCTACATTTTGATAAAATATTACCAAAGCTGCAGTTTGTAACTAGTATTGTTCACTGAACATAGTGGAGGATGGAAAATTCCTGGCTACTGTGTAAACCACTAACAACATCTGATAGAGTGTTTTGCATCCTTGGGGGACTTCCACTGTCAAACAGAAGAGTGAGTATCCCTAAATGAGCTTTAACTGGCATGCCAGCAAAAGTTTTGTACTTACAATGAACTTAACATCTAACAAATTAAATTATTTACTTTATTGCACAACACATTTTAATGCCCTCCTTGCTACAAAAATAGTTACTGTTGAAGAATGTTTTAACTAGCCAATTCTTCTCCCTCCCACCCCTCCCCTTTTCATTAATATTTACTTCTTTATATTGTAAATAATAGATGACCAAGCAGATTGAATTCAGTTACAGTACTGAAGTTTAAAAATTATCAGAGCCTTAACTGATGGATAAAATTTAGAGTAATTAATCTCATTAGCAGTAAGGAGTTCCTAATTTAAGACCAAGATCTTGGAATGGATTGGAGACAGCTGATGCTGAGACCTCTGCTTCTCACATGGTTCTATTCTGGATCCAGCCCTCTGACTTGCCTTTTACCTAGGTTGCGAACTCTTTAAAAATGTGACTTTTGTTGTGGTTTTTGTTTAGTATTTAGCAGAAAGACATACTTTTTCTTGGCTAATTTTTTCAGGACATTAGTCCTGTGTTTCTGGGGAGACACTTTTCACTGGAAGGAGCTTCTCTCAGTCCCCTCTTGACTGTGAGAAATGTCACAGAATCATTCTCCATCAAGTCACAAATTCTCTATGATTACGGAAATATCATGAAAACCTGACAGATTTTAGCTTGCTATGAATATTCTCAGCAAGAAGCAGCACTGAGTCACACAATGCTGACAAGAATAAAAATATTTTTCTCAGTGCATTAATAAACGTGAGAATTTCTCGATACCTCTGAATACATCTTCCTACATATATTGTTATGGAACCTCACTTGTAAATGAACTAATTCACCGATTGTTTTTCTTCATACAGTTTTTATTAACAAACACTTAATATTTTTCCTGTTATTTTAGCCATTATTTAACTTTTTACAATGGTGGAATTCTATGGTTTATTGTGTCATTTCCTGATAGACCATAAATCTCACACAAGTGTTTCTTCTCTTGTCTTCAGGACCAACTGACAATTGCTTCTGCTTATCTGCTACACATGTAGAAGAGCTCAGTGGAGACTCTGCTCAAAAGAGCAGAGACTGGAGATGATGACTCTCCTGTAATAAAGCCTTTCCTAACAGTTGTCTGTGTAGTAATAAGCAAATGAGGGGAAAAAATTAAAAGAGGGAAAAAAAATTCTCCCAGTGCAACCTGATCCTCTCACCAGACACGTAAGGACTTGTGCCAAAGGAACATCACTGCTTATATTTCTTCTGTTATTCAGTTATTTTTCCTTCCAGCATGTGTGTGACAAGGAAGAGCAAGCCTTGATTTGCACATTTATAGCAGCTGAAGGAGTCCTTTGGACATTTAATGCTTATACTGTGACACCTGCATTAGCATCAGTTGAGACTATTCTCTGTCAATGGATCACAGCTTGGAATTCCTCCTTGAATTAAATGTCTCAACTTTTCCATGTGATGCTAAGAGTTGATTATTACCAAATTAAGGATTTTTTCTTGACACATTACAAAATATTAAATATCAATTTAAAATGTGTAGGCTTGAAACACCTCTGCTCTGGTTCATTATTAATATTTTTTCTATATTTGCATGCTATATTTCTTACTAGGTAAAATTCACTTTCAAGGTTTTAGGTATAAGAATCAGAAGCTTAATGTGAACAGTATTTTTCCTTACATTGTAATTATCTTGACAATGACTATAAAGGGTGGAGAAGAGCAACTTAGATAAGGGGTATGTCCTACCTTATAAAGCTGCGAAGTACCTCCTACATGTAGGGAGTTCAGGCATTCTAACAAGGCGACACAGTCAGCCACTAGTGCTAATGCCTGATAGTCTTTGTATTAATATTAGACTTCTGATTCTAGTGTAATTAATGTCTGTTTGAAGGAGTCTCAATGGCAAGTCTGATCTGAAGTGTATAGATCTAGCTCTTTGTAAAATCTGTTTTTCCTTCTTTCTTAGGTAAATACATTTTCCTTCACATAAAAGATTATTTGATGCTTTCATATAAGTATCAAGACCTAATTTACAATTGATTATCTTGGCATAGTTTCTGCTAATGTCCTTCTAGTTAAAAATAGAAAAGTGGCTCTTGGCAGCAAGCACTCAGAAAAAAAAAAAAAAGTATTAAATAATCAACACCTCCCACACTGGTGCCATAAAAAAAATGGTGAAGAGACTTGGGTGATACTAAAGCATCCAAGAGAAGAACATCTAGATCAGGTTGCAGCGTTTCAATCAGTTGATCGAGCAAAGAACGTATGCTAACATGAAGACATGTCCTACAGTGTAAATATTGAATGAATATGCTTATACCTGGGCAATAGAATCTGAGGATCTTAAATATTGAAATGTCAACAGAAAGTGTTACATTTTAAGAGAGGATAACAGAAGCTAGCTTGTTCTATCCAGAATCATTGCTCCTAGTGGCAAACCATGTTATTTGTTAAAAAATTTCTACCAGTCCCCAACCTTTGATTCCCAAAAAAGGAAAAAAGTAATCCACTATTTAAGTATTGTATTGACTGAGGTTTAATATTTGTACTCAAGGAATAATTTGTGTGACAGGACAAGATTCATATCTTCCAAAGGTTCAGTATTATGTCAAATGGTGTAATTGCTATCAAATCATGATACCACTTGTCCATCTCATCAAATTAACCAGTAAATAACAAATCTGTTGTCATCAGAACTGTAACTTGTGAAAAATAGATCATGTTTATCTCAGCACAATGTTGACCTTTCCACACTGTAACAATGTTTACTCATGTTCTGCTAATTACATAAATTCTAATTTTTACTTTTGTATATTTCTCACCATAAATGCATAGCATAAATACACACTTTAGAGAAACAAGTGAAAGGCAACATACCTAGGCAGAAACAATTCAGAATCTTCTGACTGTGGTTAATATTTTCACTTGCCTACTATAAAAGCTGCCAGCACATACTCTCCTGAGAGTAAAACCCCAGGAAGTGAAGCTCTGTTACATCTTTTGAGGGGGCAGCACAGCAGAGCACAAGGATGGGAATACACAGACAAAGTCATAATTATACCTTCTACTGTTACTGTAGTGAGAGAAGAGCTTGGAGAAAATCTTTGGCTGAAGCAGCAGAAGGGCAGATAATCCCCCTAGGGACAGTAAAAATGAATGGAGCAAAATATAATTCCAGAAGTACTGATGAGAAGAAATTTAGCTAACACACGTTTAACCCTTTAAAAATCCATCCCTTGAGACTGACATTTCAGATCATGATGCATCAGGGTTCTGAACTCTATCTCCCAAATTAAGCTATTTTCCTGGCAAGATCTAAATAGGTTAAATTTTCTCACCTTCTGTCTTATTTAAGTGTCAGAAACTTAACACAACTATTATAGCTGCCTCTTATATGTATAAAATCTTAAAGTTTAATACAAGTCCTTACCTAGCAATCTCTGTAAAGGAATGCTAATGAAGCTGTGAGCTATATTTAGCACTGTAGGCCAATTTCCTCATGTCTTTTAGGTCCATAGAGAACCACCTGTGTGACTGTGGCAGCAAGCCAGAAAACAACTGTACGATTTACGCCCACTAGTTTCCTATAAGCTGTGGGAGTTTAACCTTAATCACCATCTTGCACAAAAGATCCTGAGAACCGCTTTCTTTTTCTTCCCCAGAAAAACACACTGAATGAAAAAATTAAAATACTTCCTGCCTCAACATTCTTAAAGCCTGATAAGGATAGTATCTCTGTAACAAAGCAGCTACTATTTTTCATGCAATTTAAGAAATGCTAACTGAATCGAGAATTTCTGTGCTACTGCAAAAGCCTAACAGAGTCAGCTTTATCATGTTAGTTAGATATCTAAATCTCAGCAGTATTGAAGCAATTAAGTACCTTAAGAGTTTTTAAAAATCTAGCTGTTATGCTACTGTCAGTCTTACTACAGACATCAGTGGCAGAGCTAAAACAGTGAACTGCTACTCCAGGCTGTTTAAGAATTCATCTCCACTAAAGGATTTGTTTGTGACATGCTACTTGCAGTAGGAGATAATTCATATTATACACAGTTATAGACCTGAATGGAAGAAGTCTTATAGAATTTAGTAAGGTACAACCCCCTGTAAACCATTTCTATTGGAGAGAAAATACAACACTGAAAAAAAAAATAAAAAATACAGTAGACCGTTTTCGCTATTGGAATATTACTCAAGACAAAGACTAGATAAACACTTGTCAAAATCCCAAATATTTGTAAAATGGCAGGTCAGAGCAATGCACAGGGATGTTAGGGATAGAGCTTTCTTTCAGACTTTGGGCTGCAGTTGGGTGTGCACATGGCATGCTTCACAGCTAATGCCAAACTCTACTCATTATTCCCTGCACAGTTTCTAGGGCAACATCTTCTATGGATACATAAGGGATCAATATTCTTTCTCTGATTTGCAAGATAAAAGCTCAATCATTAGTCTTTAAAATAATTTCCTCTCAAAAGACTCCAGCTGGCAGATTTACTTGTCCTGTGCTACTTGCTGAAGACCTACAACTAATTCTTTTGCATACCACTTCTCTGTGCAGTTCCCTCTTCTGTAATGTTTTTATCACAGGAGCACAGCAAAGCCTTCTTCCCAATTGCCTGCAACCCTAATTTCTCCTTCTGCTCTTTTGTGGTTAAAAGTCTCAGTAAATAGAAATAGTTTGGTTTATATCAGGAATAGTGAATAATATCAATTCTGCCCTTTAACTGCATCTAGTAAAGAAGCTGTTTTTAAGCACTGAGAGATCCTAGAAATGTGTTAAAATATCCTTCCCAGACCTACCAGATAATTTTGTAAAATTACATTCTCAAACTCCTCATTCACACAACTAAAGACAATTTCTCACTTGAAAAGTCCTTGTACCCTTCTCATTTGTGGCCTGAAAAGCATTGCAAAAATAAAGTGCTTCAGAAGCAGTTTTTATCAAAGTTACACAGACCCTATTCATTGCAATCACATTCAGCAGGCAGGACTGTTTAAACCATCTGCAGTTGTCCTCAACATTTCTCAATAATTTCAACTATGGTATTTTATCTGCTTTTATCTACTCTAATTTTCCACTCAGAATATTTCCTTAGCTCATTTTACTCCCAGTACCATGTGTTTTCAGTAACAGTACAGAGTCAGATTGTGTTTCGTTCAGTGCCTGTTCCCTAACACAACAGTGCTGCTAAGCACAAGCTCCCATCTTAACATCTGGTTCCAGCTGGCTCAAGCTGGGGATCTTTAGAGGTACACGCTGCCTACAGGAGCTCACTGGCTGCAAGTATGCAGAGCCCTCCATGACACACTGCAGCTGCTGTTTCACAGAGCATGGCTCCAGAAGGCGCACTGGTCCCCATCCTCAGCAGGGAAAATTATCCTCAGCACTTTCTGCAGGCAGCCGAGAACTCCAAAATTCACATCTCTTACTAATATCAGATAAGCTAGCTGCCCTTACAGGGAAAGAAAGAGAAAGCTGCAGCCCATTTTGTTGGGTTACTGGAATGAGGCTGACTGGCTAATTCCATGAATTAGTGTGTGATAATTCCATCCTTTAAAGGCTACATGTACTTAGCCTCTTTTCACCTTCTGTTCTCTCCCATCCCTCATTCCTGTGCAGCTCAGTGTTTAAGTAATATCTCACAACAATAAATGACAATATAATGTTCTTGTGTTGTCATTGCACTGTAGCAATAGGAAGGGGTTTCATCCAGCCCAAGGTGACCTTAGTTTTCATCTCCTGAGAATGCATAATTTTTCCTCTTTTAGCCTTTTAATACTGGTACAGGGATCTCACAGGAGAAGGTCAGATATGAGATCTTATGGCTATTTCTTTGCTGACAGTGGGATTTGATGAGGGAAGGAGGAGTGGACACAGCAGAGGAATTATAGCTGCTAGGTATATCTGGGCATCACCAGTAAGAAACATAACCATAACATCAGAACTAACATGAGAGTGGAAGATGAGGATGTCTGCCTGATTTTTCTTCACTGTGTTTTTGGCCAGCTGTTGGAGCTGCATCTCATAAGGCAACTCTGATGTGCTATATCTCTCATTCATTTCTCCCCTTGCACTGCACCTTCAGGGGATAAAAAGTTTATATCTTAGTTTGTAATCAGTGACAAAGATCTTTGTCACATAGCTGTTCCCTCTGTTTTCTCCACAGGGCACTTGCCTCTAGATTCTGTTTGAGGATGCTCATTTCAGCTACATGATCCAAGAAGTGTATGCAGGATTTTTCTTACTCGTGGTTTCTTGCCTGTGACTTAGCAGGTGTCATTTTTTTTTTTCCATTGAGAAAGGACCAGAATTTATTCACAGAAATAGAAATTTTCATCGTAGGAAATATTACTGCCAGATTCTAACAGTGCTTTATTGCTGAGAAACTTAAAGTTCCTGTTGATGATACCCACAGGCAAGAGAAAGACATGCGCATAACACATAATTTCAGAGATTTTATAACAATTCTTCTCTTTTCTAAAATTATTAAGATTATGCAAGAGGGGGCAAAATATAAAAAAAAGAAAGAGGTGGGGAGAGAGAGAGAGAAAGTAACATGCTAGTAGTTGTTAGGCCTCACATTATTTTGTCATTTATATTTTGTGTTTGTAGCATTAGGGTCTTCATTAAGTGACATGGATTTGTTACGAAGGTCAGGTCATATGTTATCATTGTAAGCAGCTGTGCTTGAACAGCAGTTGGTGTTCATAACTAATGGATATGCTATCATAGTAGGATACGTGCTTAAAATGTAACTGCAGTATTTTTTCTTTGAAAGCACATCTCCAGTGGTAGAGACCTAATTCTGTACCTTTAGTCCTGATTAAATCTTTACTATTCCAAAGATCAAGCACTTAATACTCACAAACTGGCATTCAAAATATTATTGTCAGGAGCCAAGTAAAAGGTTTCCCACAATTCACAGGCTCATACAAATCTAAGTTTTCACAAAGTTCCTTTTCTGAGGTTCACAAGCCAGCAGCTTTTTTTCTTATCTGCTTTTATTACATTTTGGTGCAGTAAGTTTTAGCTTTTTAACTCACTCTGGCTGCACCAGGGAGAAAACCACCTGTACCATGCCATGGAACTAGCAACAAACAACAAATACCACAGGTTTAACTTTCAGAGTCCTCATAATATTTCACATCATGCAAGTGTGAGAGCCCTGTTTCCACAAGGCTGCATGTTTTAGAAACATTTTGTTTAATCTATAAATCACAGGTAGAGGTCTCAGATTCTATTACAATGCTGCGTTTAATGATATACAAAAGATTTCTCTGAGGTAATGCATGCTTGATAAGCATGATAATTGAAAATAGTGGGGGGAAATGGTCAGGGAAAAAGCATTGTAGAGAATACACTAATCAGCAGATATTAAGTAGTGGGAATATACCATTAAACCATACAGTATTTTAAAGAGTGAGGTGATATAAAACCAAAAGTTGATTGATCAGTTTATGAAGCCCCAGAACAGTCCTTGAATTCTGCACTTACCTGCAAGTTTTTCACTGTGCATGGCCATGCTTTGTAAAATGCTTTCTTCTTACAAAGGATACAATAGAAAATACAAACTGCATGTATAGTGAAGCACGTTTACTTGTAAATATCTCAGTGAAACACAATTTTGTATTTAATTTCTAATGTTTCATTTTATGCTGAAATAATCCACAAGTTCCACATAAAACATTAGGCCTTTTCCAAGCAAAGGAAAAGCTAAAGAAATTATTCACAAATGTTTTCATGAATTCTAAATTGGTTTTCTATTTGAAAGTGTTCACACCCCTTTTGGTGATTAATCCCTGAACATTTGTGCTAATGGACATCTGCCCACACAAATGTTTGGCTTTTCACTAAGTGACAACTTATTTTATTTGCAAATAAGGTACTGGTGCCCCAATAGGACACTCACCATCATCCAGTCAAAGAGTAGGAAGGGTGCCATGTGATTTAGGTTACTAATCTTATATAATGAGTTGTAAATAGGCAAAGATACAGTGGAATTAACAGTTCAGGAATACCACAAGTAGAACTGTTCTCTCAATGGGTGTTTGACATTCCAAGCAACCAAAATAAAATTAGGCTTTTGTGAAAATGGGAGAAAGGATGTGTAAGATAAAAAGTAGTATAAACTGTTACAGCTGTACTACTATAGACTGGTTTTGGTCTGAATCCTGATGAATTGAAGTTTTAGAAGATAATATCATAGTATCATAGTATCACTCAGGGTTGGAAGGGACCACAAGGATCATCTAGTTCCAACCCCCCTGCCATGGGCAGGGACACCTCACACTATATCAGGCTGGCCAGAGCCTCGTCCAGCCTGGGCTTAAACACCTCCAGGGACAGCACCCCAACCACCTCCCTGGACAACCTATTCCAGGGCTTCACCACTCTCATGGTGAAAAACTTCCTCCTCACATCCAGCCTGAATCTCCCCACCTCCAGCTTCATTCCATTCCCCCTAGTCCTATCACTACCTGATATTCTGAGAAGTCCTTCCCCAGCCTTCCTGTAGGCCCCCTTCAGATACTGGAAGGCCACAATTAGGTCACCGCAGAGCCTTCTCTTCTCCAGACTGAACAGCCCCAACAAAACAAATTTGAAATATATAAACAAAGCAAGGAGCTGAAGAATTTATTTAACTGTACACACACCTAGTATTCACTTGCAGGCACTGAGGCACACAACTGAAACTCTGAATGAAACTTTCCAGGCTATTTATGGTTATTATTGGGTTCAGAAAAGTGGTCCAAACCAAGCATGTATTCTGCATATTTTAGCCTCAGAAATCAGCTGGAAGTGTTAGGAAAGCAGGCTTCTGGTGGGTTTTTGGTTTGCAAGCTTGGTGGTATCTCAGAACTGTTTTCTTAGCTATTGATTTTTCAGGTGAGACTGATATTGAACGAACAACTTCAGGAAAGTGCTCTTTTCATCCAATCTACAATCAGGACATAGGACAACTGTATTAAGAGTATTCCACCATTCTCCTACCAGAAACACATGGCAAACCTGAATCTGCAACTCCTTGCTTCAATGAAAAGAAAAAAATGGAGTCAGATATTTCTCATTAAAGCAGTAGAAATGTCTATTTAATTTGCCACCCTTACCTTAGTACGATCTGTTTGCGATCCAGCATGTAAGACCTCTCCAGCATGCCTTGATTACCTTGAAGAGAAGCATAAAAGAACAACATTGCAATGGCAAGAAACAGTACTCTGTTCAGTTGAAAAGTCTCAGCTATTCTATGGCTTAAAGAAAATATGGAAGATTGGTAATGCTGACAAAACACACGTTGATTTGCTTTGCGGAGGTGCAACTGCTGAAATTAAAGTAAGAGCTACCTACTCAAAAATTATTTTTCTGCCAGTTGGTTTGCACAGCAGTGCACATATATATCCAGCAACAACAACAAAAGAAAAAAAATCTGCCTGTCCCTATGGAGCTGGATATCCCAGTTTACATATAATCCAAATTAACAGGAAACCAGCAAAACAGCATTGACCACTGTGCCAGTCCAGGGGTGGAGGAATCCAGCTGATTTTTACAAGAAAGGATGATTTTAAGGACAAACTTGGAAAGTGGTACTGGTTGATAGATACCTCTAAAAATTTTCACCTCAGAGTGACGAATAATTGTTTGAATGAAATGTCTTAAAGCTTACTTGCTCAATAACATAGACAAGGGTAGGATTTTAGGAAAATTTTGTTTACTGAAAAAGTAGTCAGACATTGGAATAGGCTGCCTGGGCAGCTGTTGGAGTCACCATCCCTGGAGGTATTTAAAAAGCTTGTAGACATGGCACTTGGGGACATGATTTAATGGCCATGGTGGTGTTAGGTCTATGTCCAAGTTCAAATTCTTTCTGCTTCAGTTTGAGTCTTGACTTCACATTGTTTGGAACAAATGCATGCTCTGTCTAATCCATGAAAAATGACCCTGTCTAACAGAAGATTAAGTTTCAACGATTCAACATCTTTGGAGGAAAAAGTATATTTTTCATTAACACTTTATCACAGACTTTCCAGCTTTAATTCTGAATTTACTGGAAATAACAGATTTAAAACTTACAATTTTCAGTGACCAGCTGTTAAGGAGTAATTCCTTTTTTAAGACACATTGGATCTCTGCAAATGTATATGCTTGAACTGTTGCCTTATAGATAACTCTAGTACCATTTAATTGCATTCTTGAATGATTTCAAATGCCAGGAGAGGTCAGGCCTAATCACTACTTGAATGGGCAAACTCCCAAGAAACCTGACACAGAGCAGGTTGCAGTGATCCACCATACGGGACTCACACTCCATGGCTGCCTCTCAGCAAGGGCCGGTAAACAAAACTTTCCATTCCAAGAACTTGACAGCTTGTAGTCTCTACTACTCTTTGTTATTGTTAGGACTTTAGCTGTCATACTGTAATCAAAATTCCATTGAGAAATTACAGCAGGCCTAATTCTGCCCATGTTGACACAGTCCAACTTACTTTAGTGAAAGCAGAATGAAATTATAAACCATTATAAACCTAACAGTTTCTACATATTTTCATTTTGATAGACACTCTTGCCTTCTGTCCTCAGACATTATGTAGTGTGATGTTTCTTTAAATGGCTCTCTCTTCTACCCTGGAGGTAGTCACAATTGTGTGATAGATTAATTTGTCTCTGCCTTATACAGCACATGACATGCTTAAATCATCGCTTGAGAAGTTCTAGGCTATTATGTCAACATCACTTCTGCGATGGTGGACACAATATCCTCCCAGTCTGCAGCAGCACAGTTAGCTCAATTTCAGTTGTGATTGGGAAAGAAAAAAAATAATAAACACACAAACAGAAGCTCAGAGAAAGCAAAGGCTCAATTACTATTCAGCCTGCCTGAATATCTCAGCAACATTTGCAATATTCTACACAATATATTTAGCTGTCAAGTTGGTGAATTGTTTTGTTTGTCCTCACTTCACTTGTGTAAAGCTGCCTTCAGCATGTGCCTCTTCATACACTTACACTGACGTCCAGTAATGGCTAGTATGAGAGTTCAACAGGCAAAGTGGATGCTGGTATTACCCAGCATGTCTGCTTTGTGTTACAGTCCTATCCACAAGAGCTGGACACGCATTTTTCTCCCTTTATTTTTTTGTTTTTGGCCAACCCTCATTTTGGGGGCATTCTTTGTAAGCCATTTCTTTTTCTTCCTGCCCTCTGCACAAACCCAGCATTGTGTAATATGCAATGAGGAACAAGGGTAGTGCAGACTGCTTCTGCATAGCCCAGTCACTCCAGTTCTCTTGTTCATTAAAAGCTCCTATTGACTTTAAATCAGTTCCACAGGGCTTTGTGATGACAGAAATTTGCCTAGAGACAATTTGGCTGAATTTTGTTTTCAGACTTCAAAGAATGTTGTGCTTGTACATATAGTTCAGACGGAATTATTGATACAGTTGGAGTGGGATTAACAAAAAGGGCTGCTGGGGCCACGGCTGTAAACTCTGAACCTGTGATATGTTGTGAAACATTCAGTTTTATATCTGATCTTTACACTTCTTAAAATCTTTATGAACTCAAGACCAAATTCATGTAAGTGATGTTTGGTTTCAGTTTTCTGCCTGTTTTAGGATTTCAGATTTTACACTGACATTTTACTACAGGAACTTCATCCTGAGGATGTTCATCACAGTCAAAGAAAAACCCACCAAAAAAAGATAAAGCTAAAATCTTTAACATGCAAGAACGAACATTGCCTTTATATTTTATTTTCTTTATTTTGCTATACATAACAGTATATATATTACCTATGTAAACTTCTGCTTTTTGGAAGCTAAGTAATTTTCCACACCTGAATTTTAGTTTTTAAGTATTTTCGTCCAGATTAGATGGCATTTTACCGAGTGAAACATTTTCCTCCCTTGAACCAATAGTCAAATCTGAACAATTGGAGTGGGAATGGGGGCAGGGTAGGATTACTTTGAAATTTAATTTTGAAAATTAAAACTTTATGTATTTCAAACATAGTGAAATGGCACTAGAGAAGCCTTTTGAAAAGTTCTTAAACTGGATATGTACTCACACCAATTATTTTTCCTAGGAAAAAATTGCTTCCAGAAATCACAAAAGAGGGAGGGGGAAGAAAGAAGAAGGAAAAAAACCCAAATGTCTCACAAAAAATTGTGCTGAGATCTACTCCTGAACCATCATATGGGTGATTCAGGTTGATTACAAGAATTCCACCTAGAAAAATGTGATTTACCTTTTCTGCTGTGGAGAATATGAAATGAGGAGCCTTTCTAGAATAAATACCATAAAACATTTGCTACACCTGATTCAAGGAGGGCTGGGGGGAGGAAGGGGGGTTAAGCAGGGATGGGAATCTTCTTGGATTCTATCGTTCCAGAAGATTTTAACTGTGAAGTCCTGATAATTGGATAGCTTTAAGAGAACAATTTATTGTAGTAGCCAAACAGTTCACAGAGTTTCTCCTGTGATGATTTTTCACCATTTATTTGAATATTTCTGAAATAAAAATCTTGGCTTTCATGACAAAGTTTTACCCCCAAACAAGTTTTTAAAATATAAACTTCCTGCCAAAAATCTTAACAATTCCCTTCTAACATAACCCAGATGTTAATTTCAAAGTAGCACTTGTAATGAGATATATGATAGTTCACATTTAAATTTAAATAGCATAGTATAGCATATTCAAATGAGGCTGACAGCTCATGAGGTAACTTAGTGATTTTCACTCCAGGTTTCTTGATTTATCTAATTGGGCTGGGTAGAGTTAACTTTTGGAAAGCCTGAGGGGAGATTATGTCATTCTTGTCAACTACCCTTTCAGTCTGTCCCTATTTTTCACACCACTAGCGTAAACAGATGACTCACCTGGAGCCTCTGTGCTCTCATAAGCAGAGATGCTGGGAGATGCTGGAGACAGCCCTCACATGGGCCACACAAAGAATGAATCCCAAGACTCTCCCTCCTGCATGTTGAGGGAGAACAAAGTGGGGAACATAATCCAGCCTCTGGTATTTTTATCCACTTTAAGTGAAAGAGGCTAAAGAATTTTCATGCCCCTGATTTATAATCAGGTTAAATGACAATAGCTCTTTGCTCTTTCCTTTAGATGCTTCACTCTTTCATCCTAAAACACATGTGTATGTGGCTTAGGATGTGCATTTCCAGTCCCCTGAACAACAGCACTACAAAGATCATCCTCGAGGTCTCTTCCAAGCTTGGCGATGCTGTGATACTGTGATCATCTTAAGCCCCCTTTATATCAGTATAATATCATTATCAGAAATCTTGTGTGACCTCTTGTACACCATCAAACTATTCTGTCAATATCCAAAACCATTAGCAATCTTCTAAGAGGGGTTTTGGGCCTGATAAGGGATGTTGAAGTCTTTATTCTTCAGGACTTATTTTCCTGAAACTATTTTCACTGCAAGTCTGTATCCAGAGATCTCATGTGCATTTATCTCTGAACAATGAAAAATGCCAGGCTCATTCCCATAGGATGGCTTTCTTCAGTAATTTCTCTAAGTAGTTACATTATCACAGTATCACAGTATCCTTAAGGTTGGAAGAGACCTCGAGGATCATCGAGTCCAACCTGTCACCACAGACCTCATGACTAGAACATGGCACCAAGTGCCACGTCCAATCCTCTCTTGAACACCTCCAGGGATGGTGACTCCACCACCTCCCCAGGCAGCCAATTCCAATGACTAATGACTCACTCGGTGAAGAACTTTCTCCTCACCTTGAGCCTAAACTTCCCCTGGCACAGCTTGAGACTGTGTCCCCTTGTTCAGGTGCTGGTTGCCTGGGAGAAGAGACCAACTCCTTTCTGGCTACAACCACCTTTCAGGTAGTTGTAGAGGAGAATGAGGTCACCCCTGAGCCTCCTCTTCTCCAGGCTAAACAATCCCAGCTCCCTCAGCCTCTCCTCATAGGGCTTGTGCTCAAGGCCTCTCCCCAGCCTTGTTGCCCTTCTCTGGACACGTTCAAGTGTCTTAATGTCCCTCTTAAACTGAGGGACCCAGAACTGGACACAATACTCAAGGTGTGGCCTAACCAATGTACGGTTATAGGGGCACAATGACCTCCCTGCTCCTGCTGGCTACACTATTCCTAATGCAGGCCAGGATGCTGTTGGCCCTCTTGGCCACCTGGACACACTGCTGGCTCATGTTTAGGTGGCTGTCAATCAGCACCCCCAGGTTCCTCTCTGTTTGGGAGCTCTCCAGCCACTCTGACCCCAGCCTGTAGCTCTGCATGGGGTTGCCGTGGCCAAAGTGCAGCACTCGGCACTTGGACTTGTTAAATGCCATCCCATTGGACTCTGCCCATCTGTCCAGCCGGTCAAGGTCCCTCTGCAGAGCTCTTCTACCCTCTAACTGACTAACATCTGCTCCTAACTTGGTGTCATCTGCAAATTTGCTGATGACTGACTCAATCCCCTCATCCAGATCATCAATGAAGATGTTAAAGAGCACAGGGCCCAGAACTGATCCCTGGGGGCCGCCACTGGTGACTGGCCGCCAGCTGGATGTGGCATCATTCACCACCACTCTCTGGGCTCGGCCCTCCAGCCAGTTCCTAACCCAGCACAGAGTGTTGCGGTCCAATCCACGAGCTGACAGCTTAGCCAGCAGTTTGCTGTGGGGGACAGTATCAAAGGCCTTGCTGAAGTCCAAGTAGACCACATCCACAGCCCTCCCCACGTGTAATTAAAAGTAAGCAGACAATATATAATTAAAAGTATGTACATTATATGTGCATAAATACATAGATACATTGTGTATGACTATCTACATCTATGTATACATATATGATATTTATACATACCTACATATATTTTATTTCCATTTTTAATTTGTTTTTTTGTATTTTATGTAATGTAACTATGGAATCAGTCACTGGCTCATGATGTATCAGAGGGTCCCTGTTGAAGCAAGCACAATGACCATGAGGGACTGTTTCAGATTAGAACTTTTGAGCAGTCACATTATAACATTCAGACCATATTCTCCAGGACTAAATCCACAGTGGCCCTTCGCAGGGTTCTTCTGATGTTGCTGGCATGCTGTCCACCTCACGCTGCCTGCTCCCAGGGTACCCACTGAGCTGTCCAGGGCACGCAAGGCTTTGCAAAGGTCATGAACATGAGGTACCCCCAGTGCTGCTGACAGCACTTCAGGTAGAAAGCAGAAGGCCCACAGGCTCTCCAGTGCTAAGGAAGAGTTTCAAGCATGGGGGATTCCTCAGAGCCCCCAAAGGACTGAATCTTTCCAAATCAGAACTGCTATCCTCTGCTAGCAGAGCACCAAGGGGCAGGAGGAAAGGCAACTGGCATGCTCAGTTCCCCAGGGATGACTATACTTTACACCAGTGTAAGTCCTTTTCTTTTTCAGTTTTGCATCAAGGAACACCTTCAGTTTGGGGAGGAGATTGCAGCCTTTCATGCCCTGAGACAGGGCTGGAGGATGTGCAGCATTTCACATACAGCAATTCCATTTGGTTTGAGTCAGAACTGTCTTCTGTTTACAAAGGAGACATTGTGGTAGACCAAGGTCTTCAGCAACAACTTGTTTCTTCCTGTTCATTCATTTGAAGATTAGAAAACAAGCACATAGTCTCTGGGTGTGAAGTCTATAGGTGTGAACTCTTACTGTGGGAGCCTGGCAAAGACAATGGGATGAAGAAAACCCAGCACCCATGTGTAGCCTGCCTTGGATGAAGTATAATTAAATGTTTCATTAGTTCTCCCTAAGACACATGTAGTTTGGCACTCATCCAAGACAGCTCCTAGTTATCCCAAGTTAGAAATCATTATCAGCATCATTCACTAACAGGCAATCCTATCAATGTCTGTGAAATTTGAGTTGCAGGAAGATGAAACTCCCCTATGTTGCAGTGAGCAGTGTTTCAATGAGATGTTGTTGGGTTTATTTTCCCTGTGTAACTCCCACATTTGCAGACTGAAGCAGACAGATGACCCAGCAAACAGTTTACAAATACCAGTCACTTTGCAGCACATCAGCAGATTTTCCATATGTCTGCCACAGCTGCCATGCAAACTCAAGAGCTCCCCAGTTGGAATCTGCTTCTCTGTCCTAGGGCACTAGATCACTTTGATCCTTCTGTGACCATACTGGGCTTAAGTGGGCCAAAAGTCACCAAGTTACAAAAGAACTATGCAAGACGGAAAGTCTCAAACACCTTCTTTCCTAGAAAAAAAAAACCAAACCCAAACATTATGAACCGACAACTATGGATTAGAAAATAATGCATGATTTGTCTCAGAAAAAACATGGTGAAAGTATTGCAGAATATCTCTAGGCAGAGAGTTAGTGCCTGTAATATACTTCCTTGGAAAACAAGATAACACATTCCCTCCCATAATGAATTAGATTCTAGATAAATACCTATGAGAACAAACTCTCATCAAGGTGACCAAATAAAATCCAGCCTGAAAGAAGTACAGAATTTGACATTTCATGTCTGTTCATATATCTGGCAATGAAGATATAACACAAGACACTCTTGGTGGTGTGATGGAGGGGAAGGGGAAAATGTGTTGTCATGTTTCAGTTGCAAAAGACAGCAAACCCACTGCACTGATTTCTGTGTAACTTGCATCTGGGAAACACTGTTCCATTTCAATTTAATTTCTATTTTATACTTAATTATAAAAAGAACAAATACTCTGAAGAAATTTAAGAGGGCAACAGTGAGATACAGTTTATAATATAGACCATGAAAACCAAAGCAACTTTTGATGAAAGTCCTGATACAATAATTGTTTTGGTTTGTCTCAGTACATAGTACATAGCTAAAAGCAAAATGTACTGCAAATACACATCAGGCAAAGACTGCTACAAAATGCAGGATGCAATGCAAACCAATGATTCTTTTACATACACAAATCTTAAAGCCTCTTTTCTGTGCGCTGGTGGTAGGTGCTTTATCACACACCCATTGAGTGGTTAAGACCAACAGATTTCACTTTTTGCCATTTGAAGTGTGTGGCAAAAAACAGTGCCTCATCACCACATTTTCAGTAATTGTTTTTTGTTCATACTGTACAAAACTCACACCAGTGCCATGGAATTTGTGTTTCGTTTTTTTTTTTTTTTTCAAAATAGAGTAGACACACATTTTCCTCTTTGGCTTCTTAACGCAGATATTAGGAGATGAGTTAGTTTTTACAATATTGTCAGGAGTAATGCAAATATTTAAATCTATACTTTCACACTGTCAATTTGACAGATTGCTGCTGGTTTGGATGAGAAAGTAAGAGATTTTGAAGCCTCCACAAAGGAAGGAAGATATTTCTGAGAGTGCAGGGTAGTGCTGACAAGAACTAGACATTCTTAAATGTGCAGGTCATCAGATCCTGCAGCAGTCACAGTGGAGAACTTCCTGTGGAAGCAGTGATCTGTTCCAGATAGGAATTTGCTGATTTGCATGATCTAATTCAGTAGCATCTGCACTGTATATGAGTACTGTTCTGATTTTGTACACGTCATATCAGCAAAGAATAAATTCAGGCTGACAAACATCCTTAAATACCAGTAAAGGAAATTTTCTGTAAGCTTCCCAGTAACACCAAGCATGCTGAGCAATCATGAGAGCGTGCGATATCCGCCCAAACATAATATGATGCAAGAACTGTGAGGATCAGTTCCTTAGTTCATGTTCTCCTGCAGCTACTAGGCTGGGCTGGTGGTGTAGGGAGGGGTAAATTGCCTGGCCATCATGGTTAGAAGTTGCCTGTTGCCTGTCTGAAATCTTGTTGTGAAGGATTGTGTCAGAGCTGCCAGGCAGATGCAGTGGCAGAAAAAGGGTTTAGAGAGTCAAGAGATTGCAGATAACTTCTGCAGATCTAACATACTTGCACCTTGGGACACATGGAAAATACGAGTGGCCAGAGTTTCATGCTAACGCAAAAGACTTACTGGAAGTATCTCTGTGAAGTTAAGCTAACTGGCTGTTTGGTGTATGTGCATAGACAGTGGTTTCACACAATGCTTTTTCCCAGCCACACAAAACAGTGCTGACTTCCTATGAAATAAATAGCTATTACGATACATTCATGGTGGTTTAGGACCACCCACTGTTCTATTTCTGTCCCTAATGTTGTGCTGTCACTGTCACAGTATTTGGTGCTTGCCTCATGCCATAAGCCCATCTGATTCTACCTTGTTGCAGTGACTCAAAGGCTGAGCACAGAAAACCCTCACAGTTTCTCCTCCCTGCACGACAAAGTAGGCATGCCAAAGACCATGTCCCACTCGACAACTGTACTATGCCAGCTTTGAAATGGCAGACATACTGGCGTGCTCACACATGCGAAGGGGGATGCCTTGTACAGTGCATAGAGGAGTCCTCAGAAAATTGGAGGGCAGCATTGAAGCTCATGATGTGATGCTTCTGCCAAGTTTGATGTGTTCTGACAATATGGAAAACTAAGAGTTCTCAGCAATACTTACAAAGGACTCTGGATGGTCTGGCCTGAGCCAGGTGACTGCTGATCACTTTTATCCTTTCCCAGTGGATTTTCTATTCCCAAGCCAAAGTTTCACTACTAGCAGGCAGCTGCTGTGTGTTGAGCTACAGCAGACATAAACTGAATTGAAACAAAAGTTTGACCTTGATATACATGATAGTATAGGTTTAGCAATGCCTCTAATGTGGCTTATAGCCCGAGTAGAAAATACTTTCTTGTCAGCCAATCATGCTTCATCAAATGAAAGAAAACAGAGCCTGAAGATGTACCTAAGGAGTCACGGTTTCAGTACAGGGTGCTGAGAAAGGATTCCAACAGTCCCCAGGATCTTGGTAAGACTGAAACATTTTGCCAGCATTGTACACTGTATAGATAGATTGGTAAGAATGGATATTTACTGGGTAACAGCAGCATTTGATTTCTTTCCTCCTTTTTGTCTTCTCTTTGAGAATAAGCTGCCACCACTGTAGCTATTCTTTATAAGAATTTAAATCAAACACCAAGTACAGAAACATTATTTTCCTTATCACTGGCTCACTCCAAGTACTGTGGTAAATTACTCTCTGCTTTTCAGTTAGTAAATCAGTAGAGCTGACTTGTGTTCTATGATTCTGTCTCAAGCCTCAAGCTGAAGCTTTTTTCCTGATTCTTTTTAATTGGCACAGTGTGATTCAAGTGCCTTGAGTTGAGATAATTGATGTTGGCATTGCAAAGACAAATGGTGTAACTTTGTACTAGAAGAAACAGGGGGCACATGGACGGCTTTGATAGGTGGTCTGTGCAGTGGGTGGGGAACTGGATGACAGGCCATACCCAGAGGGTGGTAGTAAGTAGCTTATCTCAGCCTGGCAGCCAGTCACAAAGTGGGGCCCCAAGGAATCAATATTGGGCCCAATGGTATTAAATATTTTCATAAGCCATCTGAATGTTGGGATCAAGAGTATCCTGATGAAATTTGCATACAACACCAAAATGAGTGGGGAGGCTGACACTCCAGAAGGGAGAGCCACCCTCCTGGAAGATCTGGACAGGCTGATGGAGTGGGCTAGCAAGACCCTTATGAAGGTCAGTAGAGACAAATGTAGGGTCTGGCACCCATGAATACATAACCCAGGAGTTCAGCTCAGACTGGAATCCATCTGGCTGGAGAGCAGCCCTATGGAGAGGAACATGGGGGCTTGGTGGATAACAATCTCAGCATTACTGAAAAATGTGCTGCAGCGGCAAAGAAGGCCAACAGGATGCTGGGTTGCACCAAGAAGGGTATAACCAGAAGACACAAAGAAGTCATAATCCTACTCTGATTGGTGTTTCTGCGGTAGTTTTAGGCTGTACCTTGAAAATTTTCCACAGATCTTGAACAGAAAGTGGTAGAATGTAAATAAATCACCATTGGATATAAAAAGGAAAATAATGATAACTTCTAAATAATCCCATTGAACACATATCTACCATAAAGGTGGTTTTCTACCACTAAATCTCTTTTCAGCTTACTCACTCTGGCAGATACTAACTTGTGCTGGCTTTGCTGACCTAGAATGAGTTCTTGTTGTGGCTAAGTACGAAAAAGCAGCAACACTCTGCTCTTTCTCTTGTCCCGTGTACAGGAGCGAGGGAGGGGAGCAGGGAGTGGGGAAGCTATCAGTAGAACCCTGGGTTGTCCAGTGGGGGTTCTTGTGCTGCTTATAAATTGTAAATACATGTAAATATTGTATATTTTGTACATATTAATTTCATTTAATTTCTACATTGTAGTTTTACATGTAAATACAGATTCATTTGCTTTCTAACTGAGCTGGTCTGGCAATTTTATATTGGGGGGCAATTTTCAACCCACCACATCTTGTCAGGTCACACCTGGAGAACAGCATGCAGTTTTGGTCCCCACTGTACAAAATGTTTCAGACAGGCTGGTAAATGTCCAGGGAAGGGCCACAAGAATCATCAGAGGACTGGAAGAGCTGCCATATGAGGAAATGCTGAGAGAACTGGGTTTGTTCAGCCTTGAGAAAAGAAGGCTTAGGGGATACCTTATGACCATGTACCAGTACATAAAGTGTGGCAGGGTAATGGAAACTCCCTTTTTACAATGAGTCACACAAAAAAGACAAGGGGTAATGGGTACACTGGTCAATTTTGAGACTCAGCTTGACAGGGTGCTGGGCCATCTTATTTAAATTATACTATTACCTAGAAAGGTTGGAGCAGACAATCCCTAGGGTCCCTTTCAACCTGGCATTCTGTGATTCTGAAATTCTGTCCTTGAAAAAGGAAAGTGGGAACACCTTGTGGAAGAAGTAGGATCTTTGAACAGTAGCGCAAAGAAATGGCTTCTGAGCTGAAGACTGGGCCTATTACTGCAGTACAGCCACAGCTGATAGACTTTTTTTCTCTGATTTTGGAAAGTTTTGAAGAAACCATATGAGCTGAATGCTTGCTGAGGTTGTAGTTGATCTACTAACACACATTTGTGAGGAAGTACTGTACTGCATCTGGAGCCTGGCTCTCCAAGAGTTCACAGGCTCTCCAAGAGGTCACCTACTCTTAAAAAAAATTAATCTGTGGATTTACTAGTCTGTATCTGTCAAACAGGTCTTC
The DNA here is from genome assembly GCF_026170545.1 of Melanerpes formicivorus. Taxonomy (NCBI): domain Eukaryota; kingdom Metazoa; phylum Chordata; class Aves; order Piciformes; family Picidae; genus Melanerpes; species Melanerpes formicivorus. Next base: position 16,734,278 of record NW_027142357.1, on the reverse strand, counting down.
TCAGTTTGTTGTGGCAGGACTAGTTTACATTACCATTGTCTTATGGAAAGCAAGACTGAAATCCTTATTGACCACTCTTTGGGGCAGTTGTAAAGTGAAGTTACCCACCCACTGAAACTTCCAGACACCCAAGGTTCAGTGTTCATTTGAAGTTTTTCAGTTTAAAGTTTTTCAGCTTTGTCTGTTGGGTCTTAGCATGGCTAAACTAACTTTGATTAATATTTTCTGGAATACCTTGAACACTATAAGATGATCATTTAAAGTAGGCATATAGGCTAGGAGCATTTAACAACAATCTTAAGTGTAAAGAGCTTTAACAAGCTGCTAAATTAATTGCCTTTGACTTAAATTATTTGATTATTTTAGTCTCTTTTCATCATATTGTTTCCTCAAACTTATTAATTACATTAGACAGATGTTTTCAAACAATACATTCTGCATACCAAAATTGTATTCTGTATAGATTCTTCTGTGATCATCTTAGCAGCCACTTGCAGGAAAACACTAAGTTATGTGAACATCAACTCTGTTTGATTTCTTCTCCCATATTCTCACTAGAGGGAGGTGTATGTTCTGTAGAGCTACTTGTTTTGAAAAGGTTTATGTTTGATTAATTAATTTTTCCTGAGCATTACAGAATCATGGTCTGATTTCTTTTGTTGCTGTGCATTTCTTCTGATACAGACGATAAAAATTAAAAAATCAGTGTGCACATGAAGTAGTAAATAAGATGTTTAAACTTGGGGAAGGTAGTTTTGTGTCCAGGCAATGCCATAGGAATTTTTTTATATCAAGCTTTACTTCGTCCATAGTAAGCAAATTTGCCAGACACCAATTCTGTCTCACCTTGGTAGGAATTTTTTGACTTTAGTACGTCAAACTGCAGAGACAGAGACTGAATCTAAATTAGACTGAAATGTTATGGGAAATTAGTGAGATGCTTATGGTTTTATGACTACATTCCAGTTGCTGTGATCCTCAAATATAGTGGATGAAGGTATTAATTCATTTTGCGAAATACTAATTCTGATGTCAGTAAATGAGTACTCAAGCACATGTTGTGAAATCCAACCTTAAATAGACCTTCTGCTGTCATTTATGCAAGTCTTATGGAAAGTCTTGCAGTGTCATGAAGAGGAACATGGCTAATTCGTGTGATGTTTGAGCAGATTTTTGACCACTTACTCTTTAGTTACCCTGTCATAATCCTGAGCCTGCTAAGGTTACATTGCAAAGTACTGGCTACCTCCGAAAAAATCCATAGAGTCTGCACAAAGGATCAGCATCTCATTCCTGAAACTTGCATGCTAGTCATCCCTCATCAAGTCCTAGAGTGTTCCAAATGTCCAACTGGCTATCAACATGCAGGATTTGGTTCATGGCTTATGGATTTATTTGACCCAAGAGGGATAATAAGTAGGAGAGGAAATGATTGAGAAAAAGGTCAATATGGAAATCACATTCAAATGCATTGTTTTAAATATGTAATGCAATTATATAAATTGTCTTAATTTTCTAATCCTGCAGCTCCATCCCCAAAACTCTCCCTTTTAAAATAAAAGCTTTACAGGAACAAGGCTATCTAATTTCAGTTAAGTCATCCTGCCAGTGAGTTAAAGAGATGCAGAAGCTCCTGAGGGCGGTGAGAAGGCCCCAGACTGTCAACAGCCTGTGACATGGCAAAGATGACTTCCAGCTCATTTTATTCTGTAGAAGTGGATGAACCCTGAAATATTTTCTCCTTCTTCTATTTATTGAAGTTTTCCTCCAGAGTATGTGTACACTGCCTGAGCTCTAAGCAACTGAAAGCAAACCATGAGCCCATGCCAAAACAGTATGTCTCTCAACAAAACCTTTCAGCTGAGGTGTGTCTTGATGTTAACCACAGCAGATCTACAGTTGGCTAGCAGTGAAGCAGATTACCTTCACATACTCTTATACCAGGAGGAAAAAACAGGCAGTAGGGCTTTGTATTTCTGGGTGAAAGATGTTAAAGGAAACTTTTACCACATAATTTACAGGAATCAGCTTTACATTTATGTGAAAAAAACAGTAACTTTCTTCTTTCTTTTGACCTTTCCAGCAATGCCTTGAGCACCTTTACAGCAGACTATCCCCACTCAAGTGCCTCCATCAGACAAAACCACACAAATGCCAGCTCTACAGGAGAGGAAATGGTAAGGCTTGTGCCTTTCTACCTCTGCTGCAACAAATGCACAGGGCTTTGATTGTCACATGTTCATGCAGATAAAAAATATCACTAAATGCACACACAACCCCAAAAATACTTCTTACCACAGACTATGAACACCTCCCTCACCACTAAATGAAAAAGGAGCTTTATCACATTACCACTCAACTTTCCAGGCTCGCTTTTCCTCCTCCAGTATCTCACCCTTATTTTGCGCTCAGCTTTGGGGTTTCAACACAGCATAAATTCCTAATGCAGTAGAACCCACCACAGACACTGCCCAGCTACTGTCCAACCCAATTGTGAAGTCATTAGAATTAATTAATAGATTCCTATTTCTGTCTGTAAATGCATGACTAGACCTGGTCTGTAATCCAGCTGGCATACAATCAAAGATCTATGCAATGTTACTCTCTTTGAAGATGCTACAGTACAATCAAGTGTGGGGGACAAGTTTCACCGTCTCGACTTTCAGACCAACACTAAAGGTTACACTGCAACAGTTCTGCCCTGATGGGTTATTCAAGTATGTACAAAGTTAGCCTCTCTACACATGGCAGTGAGACAATCTGGAAGCAATTTGTGTGAGAAATATACTATTAATTCAGAGATTTCAGTCATTTTAGCCAGTTTCATTTTTCTAATGTGACCTTATCCTTTTGAACAAGGAAGAGCACAGTCACCCAGAAACTACAGCTTAATAACATTAACTCAAAATTAACAGAACAACATTTATTTACCATGAAGACAGAGGCCTGATTTTTTTTTTATCCTGTAGAATGTGGAGGGGTTTGTTTAAGAAATACATCCATAAATTTTTATTAAAATACTGGATTTTCAAATATAATTTTTAAGTTTTAACACAACTAAATAACTTGGTTGAAATGTGCATGTCAAGAAGAAATGATAAACAGTGCTTATCTGACAATCAATATTTTGTCAAAATTTCAATTCCAATAGCTGCAGCTGAATTTTTCTCTAGTGAAACAAACTGACTTCAGCTAGGGATGTTTCTAACATACTTTCTTGTGGTATTAAAGAGTTTAACATTTAACTTACCTCCTGAGCTAGGAAACTCCCATCTTAACATACAGCAAGAACTACATTTAGGCAATGATTCTTCCTCTATGTGAGAAGTCATCCACTACTACTATGTACCAACATACCAAAATATTCACTCACAATAGATGGCAGGGACGGTAGCTACTCTACTGTAGACTGGCTTTCATTAAGCAGCTGAAAAATGCAAGGGAGCAGTTAGTCAGAAAAGAAGCCCTGCCTCACAGCTGTGACAGTCTGCCACGATGCATCTATCGTGTCCAAGCCTGCAGTCACAATTTCTTTTCCTCCATCTGGTATAAATATTTAGTACTTTTGATGTCACTATTTCAAATTAATTCACTTAGGCTATTCAGGTGTTACTTGCCCCTGATATATTTTGAAGGAAAGGGCATATCTCAACCCTTCATTTACCTGTGGTTTTTAATGACAAAACAACTATTTAGTGATTTTATTTATTTATTTATTTTTATGGTGACTGGGACAATAGCAGCTTTGAACATCAATTTAGGTATTCAATAAGAGTTATGATAACATTGTCACTCTCAGCACCAAGATAATTTACTGGATGCTCCACTCCCTGTTGATGAAAATGAGAATAAATAGCTTTGGAGTTTGTTTTCTTTCACAAAATCTAATCACTTTCACCAAAAGGACAGCCACGTTGCTCTGAGAATTTGTGTCTGGAAGTTTTTCTGATTTACAATGAGTTTACAGTTTTGCCAGCCTTTGTGAGTCCAGTGACTACCTTCAGGCTCTAAAGAAAAAGCTACGACAGTGTCAGTGAATGTAAGAATGTCAAAGGAACTATTTGCCTGTAAGAAAGAGGAAGCATTTTGCTTGAGCTTTAATGTTGTCAGCAGCTGTTTGTTCTACATTGTTGCTGAGGTAACCTCTAAAAATAATTTATATTAGTAACACTTCTAAGTAGCAACCATGTTGCAACATCACTTTACTGTTTTGCCATCCAAAGTTTATTACTGCTTAATAAATTTTGCTGCCAAACTGGTTCATGAAGGAAGAGGGATAAATAAAAACTTTCTCAAGATGGTTTTATTTCCATCTGAAAAACATCCATACAAAATCATGTAAGTGACTCCTGACCATGTGTCAAATCTGTTGAGAAGCTCAGTTGTGCTTCTTACAGAGGAATTTTACAGCTGCAGAATGCCATCTGTGAAAATCAAGTTATGCTCCTGAAGCCCTGCTTTATTACACTAAGGATTGCTTTTCTCATGTTAAGTCTGTCCCTGCTCTTCTTCTTCAGCACTGCCAGTATGATACCATCTACAGAGGGTGTTAAGAAGAGCCTGCTTATTTGATCATGCTGTCACTAACTACTCTGCAAATAGTGGGGGGGGGGGAAGTTCTTTGTAGTGGTAGTCAATCACTGGGGGCAAGATGACAGGGAAAAATGTTCTGAAATCTTTAGGAATGACACTAGTTCTAGAAAGAGCCTAGTCCTCTTCCTCTAAATAGATGAAGTCATAATGCCGTGCTTTGAGAAAGAAGGATTTAAAAAGAAAACTGACAAAGAGGGCATGAATATGGGTTAAAAGAAAATAGGCAACAGTGAGAGTTATAACCTTGTAATGTCACATTCACATTAAAAAAAATTAACAAATCATTTTCTTCAAAAGCATGATGTGCTTTCACAGACTGCTTTATAAGCAGTAAAGATACACTCTTACAGAAGCTATTGCAATAAAAAATGAAAGCAAGAGGAACCAGAGACCTTTAAGAAATGAAACTGCCCAGTCTGAAGTCCAGCAGGAACTGGATCTCATGGAGAACAGAAAGAAGAGGGTGGAGTTATATATCTGACTATTTTACTGCATGCTTACTGTTTTATCCAGCAACATTTCTGAAATAAAGAAGCCAACAGGAGGGTATGCCACAAGTAGTATGAAGGCATGAATGCTCCTTGCTATAAATGTCGGTGAAAGGGGAAGCTGAGCATGTGTGGTGCTGTGGTAAGGAGGCAGCCCTTAAACCTCTTCCACGCTAACTGTTCTACACAGAAAAGTTAAAACTCAACCCTGTGCCCTGCAGTATGCCTGAAAGAGCAAATATATGAGTAGAGGAAGGTAATTTAGAACATTATTCTAAGGGACCAGGACACGTTTCAGCCTTTTGATTTTGAGTCAGGACTAGACTTAGAATGCAGATTCTTATTGTATTTTTCAGTCTTCATCCTAACTTTCTGATTCAGATTTTGTTGAGCTAAAATTTGGCCAACCCATGAAAAGAATTTGAGGCGAAAATGAGGTTCCCTCTGCAAACTGGTTTGAAAATTCTTCCTGCTGGCAGAATGAAGATATTCCATATGCTGCATCAAAGTCATTCTGCAGGCCTGAACCAGGCAAAATTTCTGCTGATTTCAATTGTATCTTCCTGGCTGTAGCTTACAGTTCTTAAGATTCTTGTTTTTAATGACTATACTTTTCCTTAGCAGGTTGTGAAGCGCAGCTGGATAAGAAAAATAAACAATTATGAAATTATAATTTGTTTTCATACTTGAAAGGGCAGCTTCAGCTGGAGTATTTTTGTGTCTCTATATGCAAGCCTTATCAATGTTTCTTCTGGTGACTTAGTATTATGCTGCTTTTCTAAATGTTTTTTTAAAAATTATTGATTAATTCATCTTAATTAGATTATTTGCTTTAACATCTGCTGTTGTTGTCATTTCATTTTCAGTATTTTCATTTGGTGAAAAGATTTTTCTTTTCCAACTTGCAGAACAATATAATATCTGTTTGCACATATGTAATTGTAGAGTGTATACATGTATTTTTAGTACACTCTGTTCCTTGGGCTGTGCTTGGGTAACCTGGTAAGCTTCGTGGCTTTGTGTCTGCATGATTATGATGCACAGCACAGGGGAACTTTTGTAATGTGACAAAAGAGCTGTGAAATCTCACATTTGCTTGTGGAAATAAAAAATTAAAAATAAAAATTAAAAACCCCTGTCTCAGCAGGAGCAAAAAGGTTTTTGTAGACTACAAGAATTACCTAAAATAAACACTAAGTGGTGAATGGTACAACAGTCTACTGCAAGTGTAAGGAGAATTACCATAAGCTGTTGAGTAGGTCAATATTTAGAACTTTAAAACTGCTTCCTGTTATTCTCCTGGTTTATTTTCAACCATCTTTAGACTCAGACAACTGCTGAGATGTTTCCTTTGTGTGAAACTTTAAGTTTTCATGAAGAGCTTCTCATAGTCCAGCAGCATTCATTGGAAACAAGTCTAGGAGTTGAATACCAGAGAAACAGACAGCGTGGAAGGCAAGAGGCTGAGACTATTCCATATGCTAAGAAAGAACTAACCACTATCTTCTGGGAGTAAACAGAAAAAGGGATGAAAAATGTATCACATACATTCTACTGAGTATCTAAATCTCACTTTCTTTATAGTAAGAAGTGTTTGCTTTACTCCACACTTATTAGAAAACTCTGGATGACATTTCTTCAAGAAAGGGAATGTTTTGTTTACTGGTGCGTTTTTTTTAAGTCTGCAGTGTATGAATCAAGTAGACTGTAACAGTGGGAACTCTGCTCTTCCACTGGCTTCCTTTAAAATGTTAAACTAGATCATAGAATCATAGAACTGCTTAGGTTGGAAAGGACCTTTAAGATCAATGGACTCAGATGATATATAGAGTCACCATTAGGTGTGAATGGTAATCCAATTAAGGACAAAAGTTCCTCATAGATTTCAATGGAACTAGTCTGACTAATGATAAAATATTGGCTTCAATAGCTATAAAGCTGCGCTGGAAGATTTGTTGTGCTCAGACAGAAATGGTATTAAAACAAATCAACTAAATCCCAAGCAAAATCCTTTTAACACAGTCTGAGGGCTGAGTTATTACATAAATGGAAAGTGCTGCTTTTCACATGTCACTGCCTTTTTCCTTTCTGAAAGGAACATGTTATATTACAGGCTTGCCATTCACACTGTTTATACCAGCAAGTCGAGAAAACAGCTTGATGTGAACATCATCTCTTCCCTTTTTAATTTAACTTCAAGGCAGTTCACTACTTGTTTTCATCTTATCTGCATATAGTAGTTGCTTGTAAGAATGTTTAGTAACTACGTGTTAAACAAAACAAGTTTACAAACTGAAAACATTGGGTTTGTTATCTTCTCCACAGACATGCATACTACAGTGAGAGATGAGGGTTTGGGTGGAGTTCAGTTTGGTTTGTTATTGCCTATGGATCTCACATCCCTTAGACGAGTATTGGCACTAATTATATGACATAAATTTCCACAGAAGACTAGACTTCCAGGTGGCTAATGTAGACCTTGCCATCTTATCATTAAACAAGCTGGCTATATCACTGACTTAAGAGTAGTATGGGCATCAGCACAGACTGTGAAAGACTTTTCAAGACTTAAACGCTTTTGTGTTACTAAGCATGCACTTAGGAAATTTGTGAGCCCTGTGCTGCTCTGAACAATGCTACATGCTGAACTAAATATTGTGGATCTAAGTACATAAACAACATGCCCAGAGACACTGGACTAATAGATTGAAAGTATCAGTCTGCTTTTTCACCATTTGTTCATGCTTTTTAAAATAAGCTCAGTTGCTCCTAGACCCCTGATACAATATCCCGTCTCTTCCTCTAGCAGGAAAATAGCGAGTCCCTGAAAATCCACTCACAGAACCCTCACACATCTCCATCTTACTGAGATCACTGTCATGGTTGCCATTGCCACATGGAAAACTTCTGCCTGTAAGACCAGACTGAGTCAGTAAAGAAGGAAAATGAGAGAATAGGTTATGCCATATTTTGCTGTATGCAATCTTCACCTCAGGAACAAAAAGCAGATGCATGTGTTTATCCAGTAGAAGGAAATACACTGAGAGAGATGGAAGAGAAGAGTGAGAGGCTCTTCACAGCACACATTGCTCTACAATATATTTCCTTTATATTACACAGACTTGCACCCTATCCTTCTCCAGAATTGCAGGGGATTTGGATTTTTTTTTTTATGCTTGGGTTGTTTGTTTTTTGGCGGGAGGGGGTAGCAAACTGAATAGGTGCAAAAACATGTTTTGTTTTTTTTCTGAAGGACTAGCTCAAATTACACTATTACATCAGTACTGTAAGGTTTCATGGAAGAGAAAGTTGAGACTTACAGCAAAGTATGTTTTCTTCTATCTTGGTTTGTTGAACTGACCAGAAATGTGATTCCAAGTGTAACCTAAGCATTCAAGAGTTTCATGTGGTGATGGGTAGGTCTCCCAAGTTTGAAACTATGGTGAATTTGTAATAGATGAAAAGATAATCACCACATAAGTGGAGAAAAGGTCTTATGACAAAAGGGAAAATATCCATGGACTTTACACTGTCTGTGTGATAGTAATTGCTTTAAGCAGAATACCTAAGGGTTCGTTACATAAAAGTTCTGAATGGAGCAGTTACTCATATGATTCTCTATCAATACAGAGTGTTTTGGGTATCACTTCTGCACAAAGTAAAATATATCTCTAATGAACTATTCTGTTGCTTGATAAATGTATGACTGAGTTTTGTGACACTTGCCACTCAGTTTGTGTACAGCCTGTGTACAGGTATGGTATATTCTATTTTCACAGTCCCTTGGAAGTAAGTGTCATCTCACCAACAGTGGTTTCTTCACACGTTTTCATACAAAGACTTTCTTGGTCCCTGGAAATATGAATGAGTTGTGCTACATTATATGCATCTTAAAGTACCAGGGAGCCAAAGGTGCACTAAATTAATTAGTCCTTAATATTAGACACAGAAAAGGTGATCTGGTTTGGTATATTCATTTATGTCAAAATCACAGTGTTATGCTAGTAAAGCAAACTGATCACAGCACAACTTGAATCTTAATGCATTTTGTATGCTGATATTTTTTGTCGATTATTTCAGACATTTTTCTATCTGGGCTTCTTTTCTAGCCCAAAGACACCTAGAGTGAACTTGTAAGATAAATAAAATATCTATCACACATAGCCATTAACAGTCTTTCAAGAAATAAAATGATTGCACTCTACATTATAGTGATTTTGTTAGGCAACAGTTTGACATCTAAGTGTTAGGACCAGTAATTTGTCATGGTGGTTTTAAAATGGCATGCTAATATTTAGCTTTGTCCTTTTAATAGAATCTCTCTTGGAACAATCCATATTTCTCCCTGTTCTACCTATGTGTGCTGAAGAAGACTTACACTGTGAATTAGTTTTTAAGCATTAGCAGATAAAATAGGAAAACTTGTTTCTAATATGGAGGTGAAGGAAAAGTCAGCAAAGCAGTCAAATGGTTGGCTGATGTCACAGTCACAAATTAAACAGAAGAATCAGTAGGAGATGAGACTCAAATATGACTTTCAACAATATGTAAGTGGCTGTCAGGGATGTGGTTCCTTTTTTTTATTAATGACAGCAATGAACTGAGAAGTGTCTCTGAGAAGTCTGAAGAAAGTAGTGAGCACTTATTCAAGCATCCATCCTGCCTCTGCTATTATGAAACATCACTCCCATGCTCAGTAGGAGAAAGTAATGAGTATAAAATGCACTGCTTCAAAAGGCACAAAGAAGACCTTAAACTGAGGATAACAAAATCTACAGATGTAGATTACCTGTATTATAGTATTACTTGTGCCACAGTCTCTAAGTGGCTAAGGGTAATGAGAAAATGGTTTTGAGGAACGTGATGCAGAAAACTGCCAATGAAACAAGAAGGAAAACCCTGTATTTCCTCAATATTTAAATGTTTGTTGCTGGTACTCTTGGTGTTGACAGCTTGCTACAGGTGGGGAGCAGTCTTTGTTCAACGTGTGTGTTCATCTCCTCTCAAAAATAACCACAGACTTGGGAGCACTATGCACCTTCTAGCCCTGGCTGCATGCAGCATTTTCCAGTTTGCAGACATCCTGCATCTCTTTCTTTCTATAGCCTTTTAGGAACAAGAGATCTTCAGTAGCTAGGTGGAGATCTTGACTTGCCCAAAGCAGAAGAAAGGTTAGGTAGTGTTTTTTTTCTGTTCCAGAAATGAGAGTTATCCGTCTGTTGTCTAACCAATACTTCCTGTAAGGTGGCTGATAAAAGCATGCCATAAAGGCTTTCATGACTAAAACGGGTTTTCAGGAGGTTTTCTTGCAAGTTTTCAGAAGCCCAACCTCTGAAACTCAAGTGGTGATGAAGAGGCCAATCACATCTGATCAAACAGCAGATAAACTATCATGGGACAATCATGAGTAGGATTATCCCTGCATGTGTTTGGTACTATAAAGAAAAAAATATATTTATGGTGTTAGATTAATACTGGAAATGTGCCTTATCATAGGGGAATGTGACACATACTGATTTGATATTCCTGATGGATAGAAGCATCATCTGCATGTAACTGCAAACACCATGGGACAGATGTTGCTGCTGTTAGTGACCACATATCGTATAGTAAATGTAAAGTAACAAATCTAATCTAGTATTTGAGGACTCTTATTTATTGGCAATTGCAAATAAATTGGCCATCTTGTTCCTGCTGCATATTTTTTGCTTAATGCTTTACTTCTACAGTCTGAATGTTCTATTTGACATCTCAAACAAAAATACGAAACATTCAAGAGCTTCCTTAGGAGACAACTTTTGGCCTGAAAATATTTGTCAGTAACACTGTTCCAGTACACAGGGTACGGATTCAGCCAGTGACAACTAGCTGGCACAACTGTTGCAAATTCTATTAATTTCTTTTTCATTTTTATATCTGTATGTGAATGATATATCTCTAAGCATGGACTAAGTAGGCTTGTGTCAAAAAAAAAAAAAAAAAGTCATCTGAAGAAAAGCAAATACCAAAATTTATTTTTTCTTACAAACTCCCCATACATTTATAAAGCAAGTGCAAGAAATTCCTTATAGCCGAATGAGGTTGTGCTAAAAAAGATCTCCCATACACCAGTGCAATGACACCAAGACTCCCCTGACATTTTACCTGGAATTTAACTATGTACTTCAGCTGCACAGGGAAAGTCTTTTCAAACTGAGAAGTCTACCAAGGGGAAAAAACATGGTACGAAGGCAAATCCTTGCACTTGTAACATTTGGCTGATCAGTCTGGCTAGTTAATATTCCACGTAATACATGGTTAGAATATTTGGTTAGAGTTTTTTAGTGTAGGTTTTGCAGGTCAGCATTTGCTGTAACTATCAACAGAAGACAAAATGAAAGCTTTTTCTGGACTAATACTGCTGTTTTCCAGAGAAATATAGTGCTGCTTCTTTCTAACTTATCTCACATATTTAACACTTTGGTTACATATGGATAATACAGATGGATGAAAGTCTATGTAGTTGAGAAGATGGTGGTACTGTGACTGTTAAAAAGTAAAAAGAAGAGCTTGATACTATGAAAGTTTTTTCTGCTCTTGCCCACTTTCCACAGTTGTAGGTGTAAGATAAGAAATTTGTAGTAGGATGTCTGATTGAGAGGTAGCTTAAAAAAATTTGAGCAATTTTGTAGTAACTCAGAACCACTGTTCTGAGAACACGAGACAAGACATGTGAAAAGTTCACAAAGATAATTTAGAGATACAGAAAAGGGTAGCAAGTCAGACATTCTAAAATGAATGGTTTACCAAGAATAGTGGAAATAAATCTATTCTTTCAATTGCTAGAGGATGAAAATTGGCAAAAATAGAGAGAAAAACTTTCAAGAACCAATGGTAAGGTAAAAGCGAGTAAATCTTCTATATGGAGTATGCAGAGTAAATAATTAACAGTGTGGTGGGTTAGCGCCCTTTTCTGAAAACAAAAAAACAAAGCAGGGTGGAGGGCTTGCGGGTACTTTACCCTCCCTGCAGGGCATTTTCCCCTGGGAAGCTGAGTCTGTTCCTCTCCCCTCTCCCTGCTCAGCTAGGGTATAAAAAGCAGGACATTGTAGCTGTTGGCCCTCTTGGCTCCTGCCTCTGCTGGATGAGAGTTACTGCAGCTGCCCTCCTGCTCCTCAGCCACATGGCCAGACCTGATCCTTCTCCCTGCTACCTCCACACCTCCTCAGAGAAAGACTGGTTTTGTATTATTCTTTTCTGCCCCCTCCCATCCATCCTTGTTCTTTGCCCTTGTGAACCTTTCCTGTTATTGTTATATATATAGTTTAAAGAAAATTCTTCACCTCTCTACTTCCAAGCCGACTCCAGATTATTGTTTAGTGGATTTGCTCCTTACCCATTTTTTTTCCCTCTCTGTTTGGAGGGAGGAGGGGGAAGTGGGGGAGAGATTCTCAGCCTTTCCCCCATCTGGGCTCTTATCTCCCAGCTAAGGCTCAAACCACTACAGAGACAGAGGGAAGTCAAGTCAGAAAGCATGTATGTTTAAATATTTTGCTAGAACTTCTGGGGGAAAAAAAAAAAAAAAAAAAGTAGGGAAAATTAAAAAATGAGCGTGAATAAAAGTGAAAGAATCAAGTAAAGAATGAAGTAAGGCGATCCTTTTACCATATCCTAACTCTCCTCAGGGTAGAGAGGGAGCTTTCAGACTGCAAATCATGAGTTTGCCATATATACTTCAGCACATCTGCATCATGCCATTTTGGGAGAAAATGTGAACAACAAAAACTTTAAATATAAAAACATGAAAACCGCTCTACTTTCTGTGTATTTGGGGGTAATTTTCAGTTCTCCTCACAGAAATTGTCAGATTGTCTATAGACATCCTTTTGGAACACAGCATTCAGACCCTCAGACTAACCAAGCAACTTCAACTCTTAAAATTATGTTCTTTCTGAAAAATACTCAATAGATTGTATACCCATAACGACACTGGCTATTGTGGTAACTATAAACAAGACCAACTCCAAACCAGCTCTTAAAAACCACAATCACATGTAGTTCCATGTTATTGATCATTTTCTGATCAAGTGGTTATGAAGTTCCTGTCATTACCATGTGTTCATGCCCACCTGGTCAGCTGTGCTTATTTATCTGTTTGTGAACTTTCTTCTCTAAAGCAAACCTGAAACATTGTCAGGTTATAGGAAGTCACTTCCTTAATAAGCATTTGAAATGCAACCTTTTTATTAATTTAGTCCAGAGTGGCCACATGAAGCCTGTTTAGAAAATGGGAGCTTGCCTTTTTGAAGGATTTACAATGCAAGAAGGTAGCCTGGAATTCCTGAAAGTGCTTTCAGTTCTTGTGGTTTGTGTATGCAACAGGGGCTCTAGGTTCAGGTCTCAGATCCACCAAAGACTTCATAGATTTCCTATAAAGCATTCATTTGCTTAGTTGGATTACTTGCTAAGATAGCATTCAGAAATTATGGGATTCTAGATACTGCATGATGAAAATTATTCACATTTTTGAAAGATCATAGTGTATATGTTTATGAATTTCTAAGGTGTTGATCTGAAAACCCAGCAACATCACAATACATTCTCCAAAACTAAGCTAGCTTGTGACATTAAGGGAAATTATAATTTGCTACAACAGATGATAGCTGTTGTCTTCTCTAGTTTAAGAAAAAATACTGCCTAGGGGAGGGGAGTCTAAATTCCAGGGTCTTTGTCTCTAGATGCTTCACATAAGCAGATCTCCAGCTGTCCTCTCAAAAAAAATAAAAAAAATTAAAAAAATCCCCTCACATGCTTGCAACTGTAATAAATTACTTGGCTTAAGTACTTTTTTCCTTCTTTCTTGACAGAGATTCTCAGCATGAAGGATGACAAATCATCTCAAGTAATACTTAATCTTTAGAAATTATTTACAACAAGTCAATGCTCCCAAGAATAAAATAAAGCATTTAATGTGGCAGACCATGATGTAGGGGAAGCAACAAAAGGGAAACACAGCTTGAACTGTAATATTACCGGGTAACTTACATCTGAAGGCAGCAGAGTTGCCGTTACTGACTGGCTAATCTGTTCTACTGTTTTTTAATCAGATGTTGGCATTATCTGCCACTAATTGGTTTTTCATTTCCACTTGTAATTATTCCATTGCGTGTTTGTAGTGAGAAGCTGAAAATGAAGCAGATCACCAAGAAAGAATTAATTGTTAATGAATAATCATCAGTAGGAAGCCAATTTCATTATCTTCAAAGAGGTAGCCAGAGATTACTAACTGGGGTTCTCTTACTTTTGGTTCATGACTGATCACACCCTCCAACTTCAGCAGTTATTTTCTATTATGTGAATTGATACCCATTTTTGGTTTTGTTGTTTAATGTTAATGGTAGTATTCCAGCTGGGGAGTGCTAATTGGAAGGTGTTGTATTCATTGGGCTTCAGCCCTAATTATTATTACAGCATCTTTTTCATTAGCATGTGATTCTGGGAGGGGTACATGGTGGTAGCTACTAAATTCTCCATGTTATAAAAGCATTATCTTTATCAATAAATTTTAGGCAGTCAATTAAAATAGAATGATACAAACAAAGCTACTCTCTCAGCACTGCACAGCAGTAGGCCTGGTTCTAAAATATGCCATTAACTGTTTATTGACAAATGTTCCTTAAATCAACCTGTCAAAAACCAAGGCTGCTTGTGATATAAGCAATGGGTGTAATAATGTCAAGGTCTGAAGGAAATCAAGTAAAGTAAAAAGCTGTTATATACTTAAAAATTCCCATCATTATTGCATACAATGGCAGTCCAGTGAGAACTGTTGACTCTCGTCTTTCCATTCTGCCTTGCTAGTGATTTCTTGCTCAGTCCTCCACGGTACCAAAATCAACTGTGCAGAACAGCTCTTTTAGATTTTTCAGATTTTTAGATTAATTCTGATTTTTTAAAATGCTGCAAAATAAATAGCACAAACTATAGAACAGACTCAAACTCTGTGAACTACTGCACTAATTGAAGCCTCTAATCTTCTCCTGTGTGAGTATCTGATAACCATGGTAATAGTGCCTGTGTTTTTCCAGCTCTGTACCGTTGCATATGAAACTCCCTGAACTTTCACCAAGGGAACAGTTGTCACCTGTTAGTTCTCTTCTATTGGAACTGATTTAAGACAAGCCAGATTTTAGAAAAAATTTTATTTTTCCTTGGAGTAGGGAGCATAAGACAACCCCACCATCTGCATCTGAAAGAAGAAATACAGTAAAAGTAGTTTTCTTCATGACCCTGCTCAGTGGCCTCATTAATCATTTAACTGGGAAGAATGACAATATATCAACATTCTGGAAACTTAAATAAATACTCCTAAGGAAGATGAGCTCTTTGTGATTCCAGATTTTCTGCAAATAGAAATAATGGAACTCTACAGAAATATTTTGCACTTCTCTCAAGCTGTATCTGAAACAACACCAAGAATGTTAGGTCATAAACAATTTCTGAAAACCAGGGCAGATTTAGGTTAGACATAAGGAGGAAGTTATTTACCATGAGAGTGGTAAAATAATGGAACAAGTTTCACAGGGATGTGGTTGAGGATCTGTCCCATCCCTGGTGACATTCAAGATCAAACTTGATACAGCCCTGGGCAGCCTGATCTAGTTGGAGGTGTCCATGCTCACTGCAGGGGGGTTGGACAAAGTCACTTTTGAGAGTCACTTCCAATCCAATGCAATCTGTGAACACAGAATTCTGACTTTTGCTGAGAAGTGTAATTTGGTCTAAATAGAGTTTACCTATCTAATATGTCCAGCAATTTAGGAAAATGTAAATTTAGTTCAGCTATATGCAGCTTCTTTTAAAAAATCAGGTAGCAGTCACATAAAAACCCATAAAACATTACAGACCAGTTACAGTGATCCGTTGTTAATCATATAACTAACCTATGTCACCTCTGTAAAGCAGCAATACGTTCCTTTCTCTTCGAAGATTGTATTCAATGTGTTCTGACAGAACTTGGATCACTGAAGTAATGTGCAGTCAACAGCAGCAAATGTAATTTTCTCTTATAAACAAAATATTTTACTGTGTCTCACAAGAAAGTATGATGTGCTGATGTCACTGCTGCCCCAAAACATTCTTCCAATTGTGCACGTTTGCATTTGGAGCAATGTGGCTTCAGCTTTATTTCTTTTTTTGGCACAGAATCTGATGGTGTATCAAATAAATACTAATCTCTTGCTGCCTTCAAAGCCATTTCTGCCATATTAGGGCTTTAAATATCTTCATTAATTGCTTAACTACCTTTTCCTAAATTCCCCATGGAGTCCCTTGATAGTAGTCTCTCTAATGTGTTACCACATGACTCATGGCTGCACTCTGCTGAAATATAGAACAAATTTTTAGCCAGTTGTGTTTTACAGATGTCTCTGACAAAGTGAAAATTCAGCATATTCAGACTCCAGAACTAAGCAGACCTAGACAGAGTCATTATCATACTTCATTTTTAAAAGGATAGAAAACATTTCTGTCTCAGTTCATATTTGTGGAAAATATTTGTGGTCAAAACCATTCCATGGGTAAATACTGTAAGTTTCTAAGCCACACAGAACATGTTAGTATGAAATGGGCAAAACAATCAATAGAAAAGATTGATTATTGAAATACCTATGATGAAATTATTGTCTGTGTAACAAAAATGGTCTTGTTTAAAGTGGAGCTACAATAGGATTAAAAAGAAAAAGGATCATAAAGAAATGCTAGATCAAACCAATTGCTTACAACTGGTGGATCATTTAAAGCTGAGAGTTTAAATGTAGTCCAAGAACTTGTATTTGTTGACTTGTATTTGTTTTCTAATTGTTGAATGTCACGAAAAGAAACAATCAATCAAAAGACAGGAACAATACACAACTATTATGTATGTTCAGATGTATCATCAGATGGATGATGGTTTATATATGAAAAGCTCTCAAAACTGAGCTAGCCACATGTTTAGGGAGAAAAAATATCTGTAGAAGTATGTCCTGGTTCCCTTAATTAGAGATTTGGGTTAAGTGATAATTAGCTACACAAGACAAACTGATGTTCAAGAATATTTTAGCCTTTTTTTACTGTCTAATTCAGTGGTATTTTTGTCATATTACAGACTCTGAATTGAGTATAAGAAATAAGAAGGAAGAGTTGGGCATGAGTTCATCTGTTACTGGGTTTTCTCCTGTGAACTTTCCAGCTTTTGTTTCTGACCTTTCTTGTATTAAAAGAGGCATTTTAATTTGTATTGTTAATAACTAGATGTCATAGCCTGATGCATCATAGACACTGATAATACTTCAGGGTTGGGTTTCCCTTATGTTTAGCCTAAATTGAAGCTTACATGAGAACACTTCAACTGCAGCTCACTTTGAAATGAAAACGATGCCTAAGTGTTTTCAGATATCGATATATTGATGGCACAGTGGGACTAGTTAGAATGCCATCTTTTCCTTGCAAAGATTCATAGCCAGAATCTTCAAGACTGGCTGGTTTTGTTGTTTCCAGCAAGGAAATTACAAAAAAGTAATCACACGATAAAGAATTCAGCGGTAGATCCATAGTCCAACTCTAGCTAGAATTTGTGGAATTTTTAGAAATATCACCTTTCTTTTGCATCTTTCTCATAAGCAGGTTCCATTATTGCATTGAGTCTATACATAACAAGACACCTTTCTATGCATACCAAACTTTCAGGAAGCAGAGAATATAGTTATCTGCCTAACTGGTTTATTTTTCGTAAGTGGCATTTTACAGCTACTCAGAAAAATGCATTAGTATCTACTTCATTTATGGAAATAGAATAACCTATTAGTATAGACCACTATGAAGTGTAGCACTTACGGCGTATTTCCCAGAGGTGAAATTAAGTGGGATACCTGACGAGTGAGACTTCAATTTCTATGCCTTCCAGAAGACCCTGTAAATTTGTAACGACCCAGATTCTAGGGAAACTGCAGCCAATTCCTTCACATATGTACTAGAAGGAAGGAAACTTTTCAAATTTGGTGCATGATATAGACAAGGGCTCTGTAGTCTGTCTACAGAATTCATGATAGAAAATGCCTATGAAATCAACCAACTTGAAAAAAATTGCAGAGCTGCTAGACAAAGAATCTTTTATCTTTTGCAGTTGCCGCCAAACAAAGGAAAAGTGCTTCCTGGAAACAATAAACAAAGGAGAATAAGGCTTCCATAGGAGTAATTCAGGCTTCGAACAGCAAAGATACTCCCTCCATCACCCACTACAAAAAGCGGAATTTGTGGCACTTTCAGTATTTGGTCCTATTTTCTATCTGGCTTTAATATAAATGTGTGAACTATTAAATTAATATACATTTAGAAACATCCTTGATCTATCATATAAATCAGCATGAGTCCTGTTCTAAAATTCCATTTACTTTAAAGTATGAGGCATTGAAGTCAAGCAAAGCAGTTCATGATTTACATGGAATATTATGGAAATGAGTATAAGCCAGTATGGCATGTTTGATCAAGTGTCAAGACTTTATGACCTTTGCTTTCCTTATCTGGATTCTTTGCACCACAATCAAAACATCATCAGAACCAATACAGATAATTTTATGTTTATTCAGGCACACCCCAGCTCATAAACTGACACAATGGACTGTGACAGTTCTTTCAGAGGCATTCCAGTCCATCATGTCCTATGTGGCTGATGTTCATGTACACAAGTCTGTGCACTAAAACTTCTTATGAAATATTTATCACAAGAAAGGTAATGTGCATTATCAGTAACAACTACCCCAAATAAAAAATGTTAGTCATTTGCTGTTTCCCCTCATAGCACTAGTTGTGCATCACAGATTAATGTCTCCAAATCTTTATCTAAAAACAAGCCAGAACAAATTTTTTTAAAAAATCAGGGAAAATATTTATAATTTATAACTGCTTGAATAAACTGGGTGAAAGTTGTGTGCCTTTTGAACACTTAAAAAGGGCCAAACAACCAGCTGCAAAGTGTAATTTATAATTGGAAGCAGTAACACACTACACCCTACAGCAGCATCAAGAATAATTTTACAATACTGCCACCCAAATACAGCATCATTTCATTTGGCAACAAATTCCTTGTAGCAGCCACTCCTGAAGCACATTCAATTCAATAATATAACATACAGTCATATTTTTGCATTTATTTATAGGCTTTCTGGTTTATTCCAAACCAAAATTTTGACACAGCATACAAAATTCTGTTTGGTTTTAGGGGGTTTTCATTAAACTATAAGTGAATTGCCCTTCTGGCTGAAAATCTGTTTTCTTTTGCATTCTCATCCCTCTTATGTGCTACATTCCCTCTTAAATTCCACAAGGATTCTATAGATTTTATTTAAGCAGGGCCAAGTTGCATGAACAGATCTGCCCTAGAGAAGTTTGCCTCTTTTAGCATGCAACGCACTACTAATGCTCTTTTTTCATTTAGGTTTTCAATTTGGATGAATTCCAAATTACCATTTATTCCAATAGAAATGCAACTAATTACACAAAGCATCTTAATAAAGAATGGAAACAAGATTAAAAGCCCTCCTCCTTCTGGCATTTTTATGCTTGGAATTTATAAAATGCAGAAAGGTGCTTTAATTCCAGTTCTAGTTAGGGCTCCTAAACAATCTTTTATCCAGTATTTTAGTACTAGCCAAATAGAACAGTATTCTAGTTGAAGGCAAAATGCAGTCACCATAAATGCATTTATTGCACGGTTTGCTTTGCTCACTGCATTTGCTCAGGTTTCAGCTCTTTACATATATTGTGTTCAGAGCACCTATTCTGTCCTGGATCATTCCCTGCCCTAAGAAAGACATTTCTGTCTTCAAGACCTTTGTACACTATGCAGAGATGTGTCACTGGGATAAAGAATAACAATAGAGATTTTACAGGTCACCTTGATAGACTGCAATCAAAACACAGGTTCATACAGCCTCTGAGAGCACTGCCTGGCTGAGTAAGATGGGTTTCAAACAAGTTCTTAATGATTACACAGGAGTAAGAGCCCCAAGCAGAAAGAAGAATAAGTCTGAAAATGGTCAAATTAGAACTGAATTGTGAGAGATGAAGAAGAGTAGGGAAAATAGGTGTATTTAAAGGAAGATAGGTATTATGTGAGTGATAGTAACAGTAGCACTGGTATCACTAGAGATGTGAAAATGGTGACTGAAGTCCCAGAAGGTAATAATGCAATCTGCAAGTGGGCAAGTCTGATGACAAGTTTTTTTCAGACTTGAAATTACCCAACAGAAAGAATGTATGTACTAGAAAGGCCAAATAATAGATTATTCCCATGTAACCATTACCTATAGTGTTCCCATGTTACCATTGCCTACAGCCAAGCCTATGTAAATATGGATCTGTGCTGGCAAGAACAGATTGCAAGAGTAGCAATGAAAGGGCAATTTCCTTCTGCAGCCTTCTCTGCACCACAAAAAATGTCTGTCAGGGTTCAATTAAAATAGCCACTGTACCACAAAGTAAGCAGATCACTTATGCAATGCTGAACAGTCATGACTCAATGCCTGCAAGGGGAATCTCTCCTGTACTTGTAATGTGATCTGTTGAAAAAATACAGTACTGATGGTCAAGCAATCAGCAAAAGATCTGATACAGAATTAAATGAGAGAGCTGGAATGCAACAGAAACTTGTGGGAATACTGGAGAAAGATAAAGATGGAGATTAAACTGGAGTAAGGATGTACTTCAAACTGGGCAATATTCTGGTGTATTCTTACATGATTGTAAGAATTTTCCATTGAGGAGGATACTTGTGAATGGTTGTGACCAAATTTACACAGGAAAATTACCCAGCCACTCAGGAGGGCCATAGCCACTGCTACTCCTTCTCCTCCTGAATTCAGTATCTATGTGCCCTCTCTCAAAAGCACAGCACATTGTTTGCTTCTTCCCTTGTCAGGTTCATGGTTACATGCAGATTGGTCAAAAACATCCTGGTACTACAGCAAGTTATCATGTAGGTATTAAGAGGTCAAAAAAGGGATTTTGCCAGAATTGCTTGATTTGTCTAATAATGAGTATGTGGAAGAGACTCCAGATCTCACTCAGAGAGCTAGTGAGACGGAACATATATACTATACACACACACCAGCAAGATTCATTGTGGTCTCTTAGGCATTCACTATATTGTAACAATCATCTGGAGGACCTCAGAGCTCATGAGTATCCAAGAGAATAACAAAGCCTTCTCAATTATTTTAGCAAGCTCTGCTTTTAAACTTTTGAATGTTTCATTTACTTTGCGGTACATAGAGGGAAAACAGTACAAATGAGAATTCAGTTAGTCTAGGGGAATTTGTCTTTTACTCAGCACAAATGAAAGGACAGCACAAACCAGTGTAAAGGGCCTCTATCTATAGAAGTTAATAGCATAGTGCATCTTTCACAAGTAGCACTTCCTTGAATTTAGGACATTGCCAGCTAGTAAACAGCTATTTACAGCATCAATTAACATAACTTTTTGGTACTAAACTCTTGGCTAGTTTTTGCAGTGCTGTTCAAAATAAGATGAGCAGGAAATCTCACAATCTAACAGCATGAAGGTCAATAGCTGGGAGTTAAGCACAGTAGAAATATTCCATAGGCTATAGCCAAATGGTCAGCTCATAACAGAACCTTGGCTGTGCCCTTTCAGTTCTGCCTCAGCAGCTTACAGAAAGCATGGCCTTTGTTTCTGTAATAGCTTTCTTGAAACCTCTCCTCCTCTATAGTGTTTTCACAGTAGACAGGATATAGTTACTAATAACAGTGTTACATAATTTACAGAAGTGGGGCAATTTTTGTTTTTCAAGTTATCTGAGAATGCAGAACTAAGCACCTCCAGAGAAGGGTCTGTATGCAGATTATCAGTTTCTTACTACAGATTTTCACATCAATGGCTCTTGCCACATACCCATTCTGGGTTTTTTTAGAGGTTAATTAAGCTCCCAAGACATTGGGAACTGGCAATAAAGTTCCAGTAGAAACATGTAAGAGAGAAATTATAAATAGTATGAAATAAGGGCAAAATATTGCCATCGTTGTTCTTGCATTTTGAGCAGTTTCTTTTAATTTTCCAAGTATTTTCAATATTGTAAGAGTTGGCTACTCCTGTCATACTTTCATGTCAAGGGACTTTAGAAAACAGAAATTGTTCCAAGTTCTCCTGGATGTATCCAGTATTTGAATCATATTAAAGAAAATTGAACAAGAGCTGACTAGTGCTAATACATAATTTTCCTACAGCAACTGCTGAGATATTAATTATTTTACATGAATTAATGAATGTTTACATGATTTAATTGTGTGTTAGTTCTCCTTGTCTAAAAATTAATGTTAAGAGATATTTTCTCTGTGTGGAAAGAAGAATCACATTTCTCAACAATTACCGAAATCTGAAATTCACATCCATTTATATACTGTTCTTAAATAAATATCAAAACCCTCACCACTTGATCCATTAGTGTGGTAGCATTTTAATAATAAAAATCTTGAAAAAGTTTCTGTTTCTTTTTCAAAGCACTCAAATGTTATTTTGGTAAAGTAAAACTTGTAAGTGTCATATCATGAATATATCTAGTTGGTTATCTAGGTGTAGACAGAGATAACTGTACAGCTTGAGTTCATAAAAGCAACTAAGAAAGAGAAGTGTAAGTATTTTTGTGAGGGTAATGTTTCATGGAGGATCAATACAAGTAGGAAAGAGTACATGTAACACTGGGTTTTCACTCAATGTGTGTAGTAAAATTATACCGATCAATACTCACTACCCAGTTATGGCATTTCAAAGAACAAAGAAGGAATAAGATCCTTCATTATTGCTTAATAATAGAAATAGTATCTCAGATTTGCATAGTACATCAAGGGTGTCCCAGCTGTTTTACAAACAAAGACGTCTGTGAATGTGTTAAACTGTTCAAGGACAGTTCGCTTACACTGTGTTAACAGAACAATACCCTTAATGCTTGCTATACTTACTGCACAAGTAATGAATGGAAATCCCATCTGAGGAGTTATCTCAAAACAGAGAGAAAAGTGCACTAAATCCTGATTTAACAGTCAAGTAAATTACTTGATTGACTTGACAATTTAAAGAAAAATACCAATTAATATTGTCAAAAAGATTCTGAAAGCCACTGCTATCCCTGTCCATACCGAATCAGAGTGATGGCACGGGCCTGACTGTGGATTGGCTGTGCACTCTAAGAGTGCCCAGAAGCTATGTTAAATCTGTCAGGAAGAACATAGGAAAGCCACAAAGACCGTGAAGCTATCAGCCCGCATGTGTAAACTGCCCATGTAAAGCAGCATGGATTAGTTCCAGCGAGATGTGAGTTTGTGGCAGTGGGATCACAGAGGAGGTTATTAAAATAATTTAAAATTTGTGAATGTAACTAGACTGCAGCTGGAGCAGTGTGACAGGCCTGGGGGAGACATCATACTTCTGTGAGCTTTGAAAGAAGACAAGAATACCAGCAGCATCCAAAATATTTTTGGGACATCATTCCGAGGCATGGCTTCTTAAGGAGAATGCTCAGAGGAAATATGAGGAGTTGGCAATTAAAGGCACAAATACTATAAGAGGAAAAGGCAGCAACAAGGTAGCACATTCCCTCCCCAGGTGTGATCATTTTATGATCTGACAATCATGTATGTAATTGTTTCCATTCATTGTGTTACCCATGCATGTGTAAAAATTCTTCCCCTACTAACTTTGTAGTAAGGGTAACTCCTGTTCTTCATTTATTCACTCAAAAATGCTGATGTACTCTCTCTTCCCATACCATTTGGGGATACCTTAAGACTGGGATCACTGTTTAACCTGTTGAACAGCCTGACGTAGGGAGCACAGAAACAAGACCCTTCCTCCTATCCCCTCTAAAATGAAAATATCAGCACAGAGATCCTTTGTGGATGCCAGATGTAATTTACTTCTCTGTAGCCACTGGGACTCTGGGGAGAAAAAAACAAAACAAAACAAAACAAAACACACACACACACAAAAAAAACCCACACAAAATGCCACAACCAAACACAAAAGTTGTTGATATCAGCTAATGACCATCCAACAGGAGCTGAGGATAAATGGCTGCCGCAGATCCTTTCTCCAGATGTTGCCAGGAAGAATGACTTTATTCCATTTCACTTTCCAGTTAACAACCCCATTCTCATCTCCCTTCTCTGTACTCATTCATCTCTCAGCAAAACCTTATGTCTTTGAACCTTACAAAGGTACAAACAGAAGTGTTGTAGTATTAATATGACATCTCGAAATGTCCCTGTTTTGTCTTTTTCATCTCTTCCTGGCCAAATCTTTTCTATGCTTTGTCTGTTTGTAAGTTGTTCAGGATGTGAAGACCCTGCATCTTGTTTGTCACAAAGGAATGTCATTGTCAGCTGAAATCCCTTGGCACTATTATATTAGACTTCACTGAGTGTAAGTGTGAATAAGAACATAACAGCCATCAACTCTTAACAAAAGGCTCTCATAGTTTTTACTTTTTCCAGTCCTGTTCATTACCTTAGAATATTCTATCAAAAATAGCCAATTATTTGTCCTCAAACACTGAAGAGCTTGAAGACACATTTTTCTGCAGGGCTTTCTTTTGTCTCTTTTCGTATTTCCTTCATTCTAAGTTTTTGCCTGCAGTTAATGCATATAAAACTAACTTTGTCAGAGGGAAGTTGCTGTTACATGCATTTCAAAGCATTTGACTAGGTCCTGGAGAATTCACACACAGCTACGATCCACAGTACTTCTTCAGCAGTTACAGACAGCAGAATAATAAATATAAGAGAAGTCAGAGAAGAGTCACTGGCACTAGGGAAGGACACAAGCTCCATCTGAGGATTTCAAACCTTCTGAGCTTGAAGGCAATGCACCTTAAAAGTACCACTGTGTGAATTTATCAGTCACATCACTGATTCATTGCCTCATGTCTCCCATCAGACTATCAAGCCTCTGCCAGAGCGTTGCCAAGCAACCCTGTCTTGGGCTAAACACAAAAATAGGTGCCACAAAGGCTTCATGATTGACTGAAGTTCCTTCTCTTCACACTGGCAATCTTGCTTTCAGTTGCTGTGCAGGTCTCCATTGCCCCAAAAAATTTGCTTCTGCTAAGTGCTGAATGAGACCTGTGGGACTAGATTGCTGACTGCAGTGAGCTGCAACTAACTGCTGCAGTGGTGTAAACAAAAGGTCTTTTCCTGGCCATTCTCCTTCAGCAAGAATGTTAAACCCAGAGTATGTTTTTGATGCTGCTGCTATTTGCTAAGCATACAACCATGAAAGCCCATCACTAGACTTTTGGCTCACATGCTGCATATAATAAGATTGTAATAAGATCCTTCATTTAAGAGTCACAGACTCAATCTATGACACATAGCAGCAATGCTAAATAGGTGTTTGGATTAATTTGTTTATTTCCAGCTGTCTTGATAAATACCAGTTCTTTTCCAACACCAGTCCTTAAGCACCATTTCAAAAGCAACACTAATTAATTTTAAAGTCTATATTTTGGAAGGCAGAGGTCAATAAAGGAATCAGATTTAATATCCCTATTTGTTACATAGAGGCTAAGTAACTGAATTAATTTTAGTGGTACTGCTCATGGTAGTACTTTGCTTTTTAATGTTACTGACTGGTCGTCCATTTTTCACCAAAGTATTCACAAGGGTGTTTTGTTTAAAAATGCACAAAGGTATCTTATTAAATAATGTCACAAACATGAAGTTCATTATTATGCAAATGCCATCCTCAGAACAGATTTGTTAATTGCAACTCATTTGCATAATTAATGAACTCTCAAATGAATAATGCCTTTGCAGATTTGTGCAGCATTGTTTTAAAATAAATTATAAAATACATGTCAAATGAAGAGTGCTTCTTAGATTCCCATAGCATTGTTTGAAAATTAATTACCAAATGCTTGTCAAATTAAAATGAGTTTATAGTTTTTACAATGTTATTTTAAAATCAATGACAAAATAAAATGTCACCATACTAAAGTAAATAACTTGTTCTTTTTTGCTACAAAAATTAAAAAATAAAAAGAAAGGAATGCAGAAAAATAACTTTAAATTTCAGTTAAATTGTTTGTTACACCAATCCTGAGTTCTAGTTATTTTGTCATAGCATTACGATTTAACAAACGTGGTAGCTGTATATTAATGTTTTAGTACATTGTGATTAATTTGATTATATTGTCTTGTATCTCTAATAGTACTAATAGTACTAATGATATTGCCTGTGAAAATATTGTGTGGGCAAGGTCATGATATATTAGTAACAAAAGAAGCCTGTACTTCAATGGCTGCAGATTCCCACTTGTTTTTATAAATGCCTATGTATCTTTAAAATTCTTTTGGTTTCTGGGCTTTTTTTAAACAGTGTCATGAACCAGGACTCTTCTTTCTTGTCATATAATTTATATTTCCAGTTTTCATACAGAGAAACAACCCAGAAGTTCAGGCAAGTTAAGATTTTACTGCATTCATGACTGTGCTACCTAAATAAAGACAGATCAGTCCTAGTAATTCAGCACCACAGCTTGATATCGCTTAACTGTCTGTTGTTTTAAAATCCAGATCATGGATGGTCTTCCACTCTGAGACACGAAACCCTAGGCAGATTCTCTGCTTTCTGTAAACTAGTGTTCACTGTCTCTACAGGGGAAAAAAAAAAAAAACAACCTTTAAGTCCTGAGCACTGGATCTCTGTAAATGATGGAGGATTTGGATAGCCTGTTAGATACAGGCAAAAAAGACTACAGTGGCATGTTACCAATTCTTTGAAGATAAGCCCTGCTACGTAAACAGAGAGCTTCCAATCATTTCACAATCCTCTGAGTTACGTTAGGATGTGTTCCAAAAAATTGATAAGATCAATAACATTATTTAGAGCATCCTAGAGGAAGAAGTTCCTTTGTTCACTTCTACATTGTCTGTAATTCTTAGAAAGAGTTCTGTATTGTAGATGCTATCTTATTTATGGTTTTATTCAGTCCCAAACAGTGTCTTGACAATGCATACATATAAATATATGTTTGTGTGTATCTGTCTGTGTGTGTCTGTGCAGACAAACATCACCTGAACTCAAGACAAGAAGTATTAAGGTAAATTTCATATATGGAGGGGAAAAAAGAGAAAAAAACCAGCCATCCAATTCCTGGAGTCCTCCTCTAGCATAGTTAAGGTTGTTGATGACTGTGGAGTGACAAGAGAGAATGTAAACATGCAAAACAGACTGACACATTTCAGAGACACAACTTCAAACTGACAGATAACAGTAGTGGGCTAAACAGAGATAGGGTATATTACATGATCAGAGCAAATCATCTTTTCTGTCCTTCCAATGCAGCTGTGGGATTCATGCTCCGAAGAAACAATAGAGATTCTCAATAAAAGAAAACAACCCTCCACTTTGGTTATATTAGTGTAAACTGGAAGCAATGAGATTTGTTTTCATACCCTGTGAAACTGAAAGGACAGAAAGTACACAGGAGATTGTAGTATATTGTACCAAATGAAGTGCATCTTGTCAGAAACATTTTTTAAGAATTGTAAGATGTAATGGAAGACACATGATAACCAAGTGGGACCCACACATATTTGGTCATGCAGATGACAGGATTTCGTTCTGTGCCTTCAGATGATCAGATGACTGCATGCCACGACAGTACTGCCACTAAAGGAGAGCGATCTGTAGCATGGCGGGTTGTGGCTTCTGGCCATGAATAACCAATGGAATTTACTGGGGACAGTGATCAGAGGTGACACATCGAAACTCTGGAGTGATACGTATTGAATTCAAGAAATCATGAAGTCCTTGAAGTCAGGTGTCATTAAGTCATTTTTGCAGGTGTGAGAGCTGCTAATGGAGAACACTGTCATTTTAAAGTTTATTTCACTTGATTACACAGGGGCTAACTAACTGTGTGAGTCATCCATCACCATGACTGTTGCCCTGGAGATTTAAAATGCTTAATGTGCTATTGCTGTACTGTGTCACAGAGCTTACCGATATAGAGGATGTCTTTGTACAATGAGAGATCATGTAGAGAACATTGGTGACATTAAATTCCTGCTGTTTGCCCTTCAAACCAGTCCAAGCACCTTACCACCAGGAGGAAATAGTTCTGATGATACAAAGCCTGTTTGTGTACTACGGAAGACTGGTCTGCATCAAGCAGCCTGGAAAGAGCCATTAGTTTTGGAAACTTCACTGAGCTAAGCAAAGTGATCTTTCCTCTTTGGATTGCCAGGTATATTAGTAGACTCAGGATTACTTTCTGTTAGAAGATGAGTTTACATTCTATGTTCTTTGTTTTTAAAATACTTTCCTAGACAGAGACTTAAGTTTACATCAAAGTCTTTTCTCTTTCTCTTCACATCTGCTATAGAATTTCTACAAGGTGCAAAGTTTCTGGACATCTAGAAGGATATATTCCGCAAACCCCTCAAATTATTGAGAAAATAAACATTTCAGCTAATATATGCTGGTGCAGGTCAGACATTCTTGTCTAAAAATTATGTTGCTGAGTTTTCTGCTAGTGCAGCAATTTACATTAATTTATATTAATTTTTAAAATACACAATTGTAGTTGGAAGAGAGACTTGGATAATAATCACTCTGACTTCAGCTTCATTGCAATCAGTGGAATTGTACTGATCTGTCAAGAATGAGATCTGGCCCTGCTGTACTGGTGTTTTACAAACACTACTATTACTCTTTCTTATTGTTTTCTTTAATGAACGCTAGTTATTCCATTATTGAAAGCTTCTCTTTATCCAGTAAAAAGCAATGAGAATATCATTAATAAATTGATGATTTAATTTCTTTGACATTTCTGTGAGTGACCAATCATATTTGCTGCCATTCAGCAGGCTGGAAAAGGCCTTAGGACCTGGAGGGCAGCAGGTTGAACATGGGCCAGTAAGTGTGTCCTGAGAGCATACACAGCCAACAGCATCCCATCCAACCTCCCTCAGAATGGTGTAAGGGTTTTAGGAACGATTATTGAAAAATCAAATATAGATCTGCAAAAGGTTTAATTCTAGTAACTTGCTTTTTCAACTGGCTTAGGAAAAGAAATGCAGGGAAAGATGCGGGAAAATAAATTTCTTTGCTTTTAAAAATAAAAATTACTCAACCCTCCTGTTAAGGTACTGATTTCTTTATGAGTTATGCAGAAAGTGGAAAGGGATTTATTAAATCCCATAAAACCTGCAGTGAACTAGTTATATAAGATAGTCCAATGCTTTAGGAAAAAAAAAATCACTGAATGAATTAAACTCTAATAGATTTGCCTTTAGAAAGTCACACATGCGACGTCAACTGTAGAAGGATTACTGGGGACTTATTCTGTAGTAATCTTCAATTTATAATCACTTAGTTTCTTTTGGATTAGATGCAGTCCATTTCATTAACCTGTAGTAAGGTTTTTTCTTTCTTGCATTTTAATCCATTCTAGCCTGATTTACGAAGATTAACTGCAGATTGAAGTTCTTGAGATCCACATCCCCAGATCAGAATATTTGACTTGGAAACACATGTATCATAAAATATATCTCAAATCATGTCCCTTTTCACTTTTGCTACTTTCAGTCTGAAAACTGTTGAGAAGTTTGTAGATTCCAAAATCTGCTATTAAACCAAAAATAAACACCAAATTTAACTCTGCCATTAGTGACCCTGAAGAGAAAAATAATTCATTTTGATCTAATGAAAGAAACAAGAATTAAGAAAGTTATGTAATAAATAAATGAGAATTAAAAAGAGGGATGAAGAGCAAGCGAGACATCTCCTGTTTAGTAATAAAGTCTGAAAGAGACCTTAGTTGGTTTGCCTACTATTCCTAAATTTGTGGGAAAGGTATTTAACTCTGTACTAAGACAACCCAATTTGGTTTTCAGTTATCATGGTGTAAATCAAGTCAAAATGCTGTAAGTCCTTTCACTATTTAGAGAATTTAGCAGACATATGATTATACTGGTGTGGGGGTTTCTGTCCCTATGGAGAGTCACCCATCATTACTGAATTACAGCAGACTGAAGCTGAGTACTTAATCTCATATATATTTTGAATACTAAAATATATCTGAAAAGAGGAGTTAGATACCTGCATTTTTAAAAAGTAAAACCTTCTGATATTTACTATTATTGCATATAATTATTCATACAGATGCTTATTGTGAATAAATCAATATACAAGTTCCAGATGTTATAATACATCTTAATTTGTGAGATAAGAAAATCAGATATTTAGGATGATGGTGTGTGAAAATACTGTGCATTCATTACAATTGGGCTGTATACAATGTAACCCTGATATTTCAACTTTTCTGCTTTGATTTTAATGATGAATAATTTCTTCCTATTTCTATTTCACTGTTGTATTTGGATTTCTAAGTATTTTCATACAAAAGGATAAAAAAATAAGCCTTTAGGACTTCTCCAAATATCATTGACTTTTTTTCAATACATTCTGCATTTTTATTCTGAAAGTTCTGTACTAGAATGTAAAAAGATTACCTCTTTGGTCAATATACTTTGTTAACTGAGATCATCAGAGTTACAAAATCTCTTAACTCATAAACTGTGTTAGTCCACACTGTTGCCAGTGACAATCATTTTAGGCTTTACTAGGTATTTTTCTCTGAATCATTCATATATTCACCTAGAATTATATGAAATGCAGAAGTCTCACATTGCAAAGCAACGTGGTCTTAAAATCACATACACAAAAAATAAGAGAAGGAGTGGAAACAGAAGAAGTCCTTAATGTTTTTCATTTGAGGCTTGGTTTTTGCTCTGCCCCTGTTTGTCTCCAAAGAGGATGCTCCTCTCTGAGTGGCCACAGAAACACCATCATACAATCTGTAATTCTGGGGGACAGCCCTCACTCAGTTGCTGCTCTCAGTCTTTCACATACAGCCATCATCTCACTTTGAAGGAATCACTGAATAATGCCTGTGTCCTTGGAAGACTCTAAAGAATCAGCTGACATGTGTATTAATGGGGGATCTGTGGATGCCCATCAGTTAGCACTTTGCCCAGATGATGAATATCACACAACCTTGTTAACAGTCAAGATTCACTTGCCCACTTCTCTCTGAAATAGACATGAGATTAATTTGAAACACAGCACTCCCTTTTCAGTCCTCTCTGCTCAAGGGATTCACCGTATTTTTCCTCCATCACATGCTGTATGTCCTTCGACTATTTAGGGAATTTAGCAGACATATGGTTATGCTGGTGTGTGGGTTTCTGTCCCTATGGAGAGTGACCCATCATGCACTGAGCTCTGTGACACAGCCTCCTAGCACATATTTGTTGAATCCAGCCATGGCAGGTATGTTAGTACCATTAGGATTGTACAGATTGTATTCTGACTGCTTTATAAGTATGATCAGCAACAGCTTGAATCAAGGTGCGTGAGGATGTGCATTAGCCTACAGCTAGCACGGCAAGATCCAAAACCATAAGGTTTATGTGTTTGATAAAATAAAATATGAGTTTAATATGTGACTGTGAATTAATTGTATGTGGTTTACATCTATGAGGCTCTTTCTAGGAGGCTGAATTGTCCTAGAAGCTGCTGTGTGAAAGTGGATCAAATTAATATTAATGTATGGTCAGTTGTGTCCAGAATGTGCCACTTAAACTAAATTTAAGTGAATAACATTCCATTTAAAGGTATTTCTTCCATTAAATGTTTGTTTTGGTGTTGATTTCTTTTTTTGGGGGGAGTGGGGTGGGGTTTGTTTGCTTGGTTTGTTTTTTTTCCAAACTATTACAGTTATGGCACATTTCCTTCTTGTTTTATGGAGAGACATTATAGCAAACAACTGAAGTAAATAAATATGAATCTGTCATTACACATGGAAAACTATAATGCAAATGTATGTCTGCCAAGATTTGAATGAAATTAAACCTATTTTTTTCTGAGAATTGCTATAAACTTTAATTTATGATTTTTCCAGAAAATTAGCTTTATACTCAAACTCATGGTACAAGTAAAAAGGGCTTTAATAAAACTGGGATAAACTGTATTTTTCATTTGGGGATAAAATGTTCAAAATAGAAGAACTTGGTGGGGGTTTTTTTTTCAAGCAAGAATCAAAACAAAATGTTCTAAAATATCTCAAATCCCAAGATGTTGTATTCATTTTATATTTTTGATGTGAATTAACCAAATAATTATCTTCTAATTTTCTTTAAAACACCTTCAAAACAAGCACTCAACATTCTATAGTCTAAAAGAACATCAAAATCTTCACTGCTTTTTCTTAAAATAATACTGTCAAATTTAGCATATTTTTTGCACATTTTGACTTTGACAAACTAATGCTGAAGTTCATTTACTTACAAAAGTAAAACCTTTTGGCTAGAAAAATTCCTGATTCATCTGTGCCCAGGATGAGATATTACTTTGATAAATGTCTTGACCACTACTATAGCGAAGGCTGTCGTTTGGGGATTTGTGGAATGGATTTTGAACTTCTGGGATCAAATCCTGTAAACTGCCAGGGTATCTTTAAGAAAACATCTTTTTCCATAGTGAAAATATTTCAATAGTGAAACTTCCTCATCTTCAGGGTAGACATTTTTGCTGATGTAAGAAAGGAAACACTCCAGAGAGCCAGGATTCCTGATATATTGTATTCCCAGATTCATCAGGAATATGCCACTAGGAGAAAATAAACTTTTCATCACGACCCTTGAATCCTAGATGAACATACTGATCCCTTGGCTATTTGAATAGTTCTCATGTTAATTTTCAGCATTTGAAAGCTCAGGGTTGTGGGTTTTCTTCTTCCCCAATGTAGAATGAAGGCCAAATGGTTGAAATTATTTGCAAACCAGAATTCGTGTTTTGTAGGCATTTTCACAGCTGACTTCACTGGAGCTAGTTACATGAATAAGAGAAGTAGATTTTGACCACAGTAGCTGTGTTTAGACTAGTAGATGTAAGAGTGCCAGGGATGTGCTTCCTGGCATGGAATTTCATTGTCTACACTGTTAAATCATTAAACGAGTCCCTGTCACACTCCTGACTTTTCCCAGCTAGAGCAATTCCAAACAATTGACAAGGACCTTTCCCTATAGGTAGTATGAGCAAAAACACACTTTGGACAGTGAGACAGTTTCACAGCATGGATGTGGCCCAGTCTGTAGCACACACCAAAGAACAGTTATGAGCGATTTTAATTTAGTGGTATAGAAATAATCATTGTAGATCATAAAAGAAAGTAAAAATCTTTACTTTCTATTCATGGAAGAGAAGAAAAGAGTGAAGAAAAGGGGGGAAAACAACAATTGTCTAATTGTAGCCACCAGATGTTTTTTAGAGGGACTATCCCCTTCTTTTATCTTCACAGTGTTAGAAAAACCTGATGTTCCTTCTGACCATACTAGTTTACTATTATCTCTCTTCACCATTTTTCTACTTTGTAGTAACATATCAATAAACTGATAAAGAAAAAATGCATGGGTTTAACGTATTAGTAAATTTCACAGTAGAAAGTGTAGCTATATTAATTCTGAGCAGGCCTTTGTCCAACCCAAACATTTTACTGAAGATTCTGTGCCAAGAGCAAAACCAAAGGCTGTTCAAATCCTTCTCTTCTGAATAACCTATGGCCAAAAGAAAAGATGGTTTTGAACAGCAAGGATCAGCTCACTAGGGGAACTAAACCTAAATTGTGTTTGTGTCTTTGCAGAAATACACTAGGGCAGAAGGGCACCTTCTTCAGCCATTCAGTCTCTGCCCAGTGTGGAGCATAATGGCAGTGATTGTATTCATGGAATGACAGGATTCTGCAAGGCTAAATGCCCTAGAAATTATGCATGAGAAGGGGGCATGCCCTCTCACCCATTTTACTACATCATGGATATGGTTGGAAAGGGGAAGCAGAGTTTTCTGGCTCCAAAGTACTTATTTTGCCAGTACTGGTTATGTTTACCTTTAGAAATCTGAGGACTGCTTCACTGAGGCACCATAGAAAACCTCTGAACTCTTCACTGCTACTTCAGTGGTTCAGGGTCTTTTCAAGGACCTTTTGAGAAAAGGCACTGTATGCAATCCTGTTAGAAACAGATACACTGAGGTGGGCAGGTCTGCAAAACATAGTTTGAATTGGCTCACAGAATCAAGATCAAGGATCTTCTTTTCCTTTTATCTTTCTTCTAATTGGAATGAGGCAGCGCTCTAATGAAATGTTCACTGCTAGTTTCTCATCTATGCACTCTAATATACCCCATAGAACTGATCTGTGTAATACTTTTGAGATGAAAAACATCAGACTAGTTAACATCTATCATTTTTGAGAGTACAGCACAGTCTAAGTATAAAGGTCCTCTTACATAAAGAAAGGTCACGTGAATTAGTTGATTTGAGGATTCCTCTAGCATTTCAGAGGGAATTTATTTAAAACCATGTATATTAATAAAGCAAAGCCCATGGTGTTTCCAAGCATGCTTGGTGACATGTGCAGAACTGCCAAATGGTCCATTATTTCTAAAAATGATGTGTCCCAAGGCAGTAGCAAACTTGTTTTCCAGACTGTGGGCATCAGTTTATGTGCTAGGTTTAGCACATCCCTTTATCTTGTGTTTTCCAAGATAAGTTTGCTTTTTAAAGTCCTATTCATTGAAAAACATTTACTTTTTTTTCCAGAAAGCATCCAAAAATAACTGCTTATTCTTTGTTGTGCACTTAGCATTCACACTGTTCTTGGCACAGAATGGAAAAAGCAAAGTATGAAAATGAAAGATCTGGAAAGCAATGGCTGTGTTATAGCAGCACATGAGATCTATACAGTAGTCAAAATAAGATATTACCACACTTTCATATGCCCCATGTATTTTATCATGTTAATTATCTGTTCATTAATACTGGTGAGAGCAATTATTCTCTTAAGGTGTATAGTATTCCATATAAATCACAATGCCTGATGATTTTTAGAGGTTTAGTTTTGGTTTTGGCACCTACTGGATTATTTCATACTACAGTGACAATAAGAAATGCAGAGACAATATTTCAGGCTGTCTACTTACAGGAAAAAAAGAATTGCTTGCATAAGGAAAAGCTTTTGAGAAAGAACATAGTACTTAATTGAGTCAAAGCTTCTGGTAATGGTATTTTGTCAAAGATAAAGCACAGGTTACCAGTGACAAATGCTTATCAGGATTTCAGATTGCACACAAAAGGAATTAAAAACTAGCCATGAAAATACAACAGGGCAAATTCGCTCTTCTTTACAGATCCAGGGGCTACTTGTGAGCATGTCAGTCACTTTAAGTACTAATTCAGCAACTAAAATATAAGTGTTTTAAATGTTTACAGGGCTGCACTTTGCTGCAACAAACTTCTACCAGGTCAACTCAGTTACACAACATTTTGCCCAAAGGCAGTGCTGCCCAGAATTTTGGATTCACAAGGAATTCTTGAACAGACCTCAGCTTCCCCATGAGCCTATAAAAGAGAAGCCATGGGAATGGTGATTTTTGGAAATGAGAACATTTATCAAATAGCTACGTTGTTCTCAGCACAGTGTCATACTTCCACTTTTAAACAGGTGACTACAGTCTTAGAGAGCACTGCATGGCATAGCAGGGATATGCCTGGCTTAGTATCTGACATCAGGGAAGTCTATCCATTTTTCATCCTCTCTCATGCTCTGTCATGCACATGAACACACATAGTTGCTGCCTCAGTTTGTCCATTTTGTAGACTGAGCTAATGCTACTCTGTACAAGCTCCCTTTGTAAAGTTTTTAGAAAACTGCTGATGTGATGTAGGTAAAGCACTACTCATGTACAGCTAAATCTCCTTTTCCCTTCCTGAAGATTTGAAGGTCTTAGAAAATAAAGAAAATTAAAACTTTTATATTCATAAAATCGTCAATCTGTAGTAGAAGGATGAATGCTTGGAGTAGATCAGTTCTGCCCTCACCAGCAGAGCTGATAATAATCAGTCACTTATGTGCTATTTCACAGCTGATACCTCCAAAAAAAAAAAAATTAATTGCAAAAGTTTCGCAGATGTCTGCAGCAGTTGACCAGAGCTCTTGGGTTATTGCTTGTCAGACTATTAATGGGTTTGGCTAACCATGACAGTCATTACTTTCCCCCTCCTGTGAGCTACTTTCTGTGTAATTTATGCATAGGTTTTGCCAAGATTTGACAACTTTCAGGATATTAACATAAAATTAGACTGCAGAGCTGAACAATGGGTGGCATTAAAATTAGCAGCAGTGGAATCCAATCAAAGAGAATTGTTTTCTCTCCTGCTTTGCTTTTAAGTTAATATTTTTATTTATTTTATCTTATTTCATTATCATTTTCAGTTTTGTTTTGCTGGGTACCTTATGAACTTTCAGAACGGTGGAGAAATTTCAATTAGACAAAATGCCTGACAGCATCTTAAACAACAGCCATCCTGAAATCAATCACAGAAGAAAAGTTAGAAGTGGGGTTTTTTTTAAAAGGGACTTTAAATGGAGCAGAGTCTGCTCCACACAGATTGTTTAGTGAATGCCATTACAGAATGCAGTGTGTGTGTTAATAAGTAAGGACATCTGGTAACCAGCTTTTTTCTGATTCATTAACTGACTCTGCTTATGTGGCCACGGGGCTTGATAGGGAAGACTGCAAGACTTCTGCTCCCAGAAAATGGGACTTTGATGTATGCTTCATTTCTTTGACCCAACTATATCCTTTATATTACCTCTTATGCCTCTATTATAAATATTTAAATTTGAAATCTTGATGGAAATACTTAAAATCTCACAGGAATACATCCTCCTATTTAACTATACATAGAGTGAGCATACATCCTTCTATTTAACTATACATAGCAAGAGGTCATAATTAAAATTCCTTCATTGATCTTCTACAATTCACTCTATCAACACACAGCAGTAAGTGACACTCTCTACTTGTTAGCATATGCCACAGCTACATTTAAATATTAAGTTGTCCTGTTTCCCAGTGTTTGCACTCTTTCAACCATGATTCATGACAAGGGATGGAATATTCCTGAGAAAAAGGTCTTTGTAATTATAACTCTTTTGGAAAACTACAATTTGTGCCAAACCAGGAGTTTTGATTTTTTTTTTTTAATATTCCATGAGTTTAATGAGCTTGGACAGAGAACGTAAAAGCACCACACTGCTCATATCAAGTGCTGTTTTTCTTCATACAATACAAGTGAAGCAGCCCCAAATGCTCTAGAGAAAATGATTGAGCAAAAGAAATCTAACTTGATAGTACATGTTGAGGGATGAAATGGACAATGAAGTATCCATATGTTGTTTTTACGCAGTAATTAGAAACTGTCACACACCGTTTCATTTTTTAGTTTCCTTGGGCTTATTTGCATCTACGAGGCTTTCCTTAGAGCAGAACTGCAAGCATCAAACTGGCACCCAGTTGAAATCTGAGGCAGTAACACGTGGGCTTCTTCCACCTCATGGACAAGAAGCCAGCGGCAGGTACTGTGACGGCCCAGAGCACAGCTCAGCAGCAGCCAGCTGCAGCCTCCCTTACCTCTGCCTCTGCTAAATTTTCTTTTCCAGGTTGAAGCAGTGGCTGTTCTCATGGTGTGAGTCTGTATATTATTGGGCATGCAGACAGTCTTTTGTTTCCAACAGATATAAGGAATTTGATATATTAGCCTGTGTGTACATTCAATGGGAGGTTGACTCCTTATTCCCTCAGATTCCTTTGAAAATCCTTGCTGCTTCTCAGGGCAAAGAGTACTCTGGTTCTCAGTTTTCCTACGGATGTAGAAAATTGCCCACAAGATTTTGACAATTTTTTCCAGCTCTTTGGTAGTTATTTCCTTCTATGTCTTGATAAACATCTGGTTCATTTTAAACACCGAGATCTGAACTTTGGGATTGCACAAGAGCAGAATGATCAATAAAACTATTTGGCTTCTATCTTGGTTATCCCAGTGGTAGTGATGACTGTGATTAGGTTGTATGGGCTTTTTTTTTTTTAATAAGGGATATATATATATGTGTGTGTGTGTGTGCATGTATATGTACACTTTATTGCTAGCTAAGAAACTAAGCCTGTGCGTGTGTTGTATTAGTTGATGTTTTCTACCTCTGAACTGTCTCCTAAGCCTTTGTGAAAAAACAGAAACCTGGATGCATAGCTCTTGTCCATATAAGATAGTTTAGGTCTCTGGATCGCTGTTAAATGTCAACTCTTAAATGATCTATAATCACAACAAGCAGGCCTCTGAAAAAAACATCAAAGGACATTGATTACCTCCACAGTTACATCTAAGAGAAAGAATTCAAAGATCCACCATTAAACTGCTAATTTTTTTTAACACTGGGACAGATCCCTGATGTTACCGCTCCTCCTTTGTTCATTCCTGACTAAAGCAAAATTGAATTTGTTTAACAAAGAGCTGAATTAACTTTTACTGTAATTAGTAATTATATGTACTGTAATAGCACTGAAACACTTCCCTCTGTCAACTACTGTACAGCTTCACAGAGATCCTTGTCTTTGTACTCAATCCAAAAATGGCTCTAACATAAACCTACTTCATCCACACAAACGCACTTTCAAGGAGAATGGGTCATGCTTACCCATAGTCACTTGAAACTAC
Source organism: Melanerpes formicivorus (assembly GCF_026170545.1). Classification (NCBI taxonomy): domain Eukaryota; kingdom Metazoa; phylum Chordata; class Aves; order Piciformes; family Picidae; genus Melanerpes; species Melanerpes formicivorus. The sequence continues at coordinate 16,695,548 of NW_027142357.1, read as the reverse complement.
AAAGCTTCTATATGTATTTCACCAAATAATTTTAATAATTTTAGCTGTTATTTACACTATATTCAAGCAACAAATAGAACTTTTTTCTAAACATAGAGGCAAGTCCCCAGAAAGCTATGAGGATACCAGCAAAAAAAAAGAAATATGCATATTATACTTTACAGAAACTTTCAAAGATAATTATGGTATCTAGCTTTATTGTTACAATTGCAAATAATAATAAAAATTAAAACAAAACCAAAAATAAAGGAAAAATATGTAAAGCTAGTTTGAGAGTTAGCAGAGTTATTGGTCAGCACAGTGGAAGGCATGTCATTGGTTACAGCACAGCTGCTGGAGGTGACTGTGTTGGTATCTGTAGCATGTTGATGTGTGAAGTGAAAAAATGAATCTTATTCCTCAGGAGAGTCCTGCATATGTCACGTATATTGTCTCATTAAGCCAATCCATTTATCAAGCCACTGAATGCCAATTAAATTGCACAGGATGGTGCAGGTATATGGTGGGCTGATGGTGCCAAACTTTATTACAGCTGAGCTTTTCTGGCTCAGTACATTCCTACATAGCAAAATGGCAGACATATCAAAGCCAAATTAAATGTTCTTGAAATAATGCCTTTAAAGAGGAAGAAATGCCACTGTTTGGCACAAAAGAGTATGAAATGTAATGTCACTTCTTAGTGTACTTTTAGTTCCAATGAAGATGTCACGGCTCAGATCCAGCCAGTGCCAAATGTCTTCACAGCGTGCAAATTAGATCAGTGTAATTTCATCAGGATGATGATCAGACTCTGTTATAGTTATATGGCTGCATAGACAGACAGCTTCTGCTGACTGCTGCAGTCAGACTGGCACAGCTGAGCTAATGCTGCCATCCTCAGAAAGAGACAGAAGTTGATTTTATAGCATTCTCCTGATGCCAGGGTCCAAAGAACATTCCTAGACCCTAAGAATACATTGAATTAGTATTTTCTTAGTAGTGTTGACTCAAATAATTCTCCTTTTATCTCCCACAACAGTCTCCTTTTTTATCTTCAACATCAGTAACATGAATATCTTTATTCAATAAATTATTTTTTTATATTATCAGATTTCAACTGATGGTTTTTCCACTGTTAGGACACAAGTGACAATAACCTAGCCAAGAAATCTATTCTGCCCCTCTGCTCTAAGACATGGTACCAGAGAGCAGAAAAGATCTACTGCCTTAGCTACTTCAGTCTATAGCATATCATATGAACACAAACTTATCCTCTCTGGCAGTATCATTAAGGGTCCTGACAGATGTACTCTGCTGGATTTAGTATCAGTCACTTAAACATTATTGCTCCGGCTGTCCACTTCACTCCTTTGCTGGAGGTTACAGCCTGCATAGCAGGGGTGGGAGAAGCAAATGTTTCCCAGCTCCCTCAATTCACAATTCACAATTCAACATACTATCTGGACTCACTACTGCTTAACTGAATGTATCTAATATACTAAATCTTGGAATATGAAGCCGTTTGTGAGAATGGTTAGTGCATGAGCATGTATCTTGTTCTGCTGGCAGGGTATAGATCTGCTCATTCCCAGCACCTTGAAAGATAGATAGGTGAGAAAAGTATTGTCTTAAAAAGGCTCAGCCTGACTGCTGCCTTTTTGTATGCCAGGTCTCCAGGTATGCAAAATGGGCCCCTGGCTCTTCTTGAAAATACTGTTGTTGTACAGCAAGATTTAATCTACTAAGCCAGTGGCTTGCTGATAAATGCTTACAGAGGCAAGAACATGATATTTGGTGCTTGATAACGGTACCAGGGCCAACCTTACATATATTGAATGTTTGGGTTTGCTTTAGTTTTTTGCGTGGAGGATTTTATACATTAAATTGTTAGATTTGGTGATTTATTTTTTTTCTCCCTAAAGCATTAGGTAAAGAGCAATTACTTACATATATAACAGCTAAAATCCCCAAACACCATGGCACACAGCCATTTGAGGCAAGTTGCCAAGTCTGTAGCTTCAATTAACCTTCATATATCCCCCCAAACTTGGAACACTATCAGAAGGCTATTATGTTCAAGCCTTACTCATGCGGTGAGCATTTAGACAATGAAGTTGAAATCAATAGCACTGGTGGATACATCATTGCTCATGTATTCAGGTTTGCACAAGCAGACTTGAATTTGTGGCAATCTCATGCAGGCTGAAGTAGGGAGACACAGAATCTTGCAGACACACAGCCATTTCAGGATTTTGTCACAGAAAGCAAACCCATTGTCCCTTAAACAGAATCCGTCCATCATCAAACCTACTTGGGCTCAGGTAATAGCTACTGCTGATGGACTGGACTTAAAGGAAAGGGAGCACAGCAAGATTCAGACATCCTATTAAGCCTGCAAAGTAGCCACAACTTTGAGTAATGGATATATGTTCAACAGAGGTGCCATGCAAATGGGTTGCTCTCTATGAAGACTGAGACACTCTATGCATCCCAAATGTTCCTAAGCAGTTTACTTACCCTCCCCTGTGTGCATTTAACTCTCAAGATGGACAGAGATGGAGCAAAATTGGGACATGAAATAAAAAGTCGGGTTTTGCTCTAAAATTAAAATGTTACTTATGCTCACATGGAAAATGTAAAGCTTCAATAAAAGCAGACAAACACAGTTTTTATGTGGGGGCAGACAAAGGGCTAGATGCCCAGCTGGTATGAACTGGCATAGTTTCACACTGAAGTTGATTAAGCATAGTGCAATTTGTGCCAGCTGAAGATCTGGCTTACAGTTAGTGCTCAGTATCCCTATTGTGTGGGTGAAATCCTAGCCATCTAGGACAGAATATGGCATCTGGTTATGGATATCTCAAATGCAGAGGCTACAGGAACCTTGTGAGATTCTGTCTGAAAACTTACACATTTTTTTAAACCTCATAAATGCCACTATAAATTAATAAAAAATGAGGAAAAAGTACTGTAACACAACCTAAAATCATGGAAATAAAAGAGCTCCTACCAGTAGAGGAAAAGGATATCATATTTAATTTTATAGTTAGTTAGAAATATTTACTCTGGTGCTTTTACTCAGGCATTTCACATTTGCAGTCTACAGGACGTGTAGTCTGAAACAAATCAGATCTTCCAGCTGAGACAAGAAGCAATTCACCCAGTTTCTGTTTGTGCAACTACCCCAATGAGGGGGGAGCACCTCAGGCCACTCCTGGGGCACGCCAGGACCCAGATGCCAAGCTTGGGAAGGCTCTAGCAGCAACATCTGGCTGCATGGCGAGGTCTAAAGGCAGTGGTGTTAACAGATCTGGAATAGCCTCTGGGTCTGGGCTTGCTTGTTCTCTCCTAGGACACATTTTCCTTCTGCTCACCTTTGTTTTTCAGATGTGTGGGGTTTTCATTTATTACACACCAGAGTAATATGGAAAGACTTTCTGTCTTACGAGCAATGATATTTCCTATACAGTTCCTTTTATTCTCCCACAAACCTTTGCATCAATGACAGCACTCTACACAACATGCCACTTGATTTTTCCTTTGTTTTATCATTGACCTCTTTCTAAGGTCTAACTGCTGATTGGAAACATGTGATATGAATTTGTTATCTCATTAAAAAAAATATAATTAAAAATCAGTTTGTTAAGCGGAAAAATGTCAGGGACACTGATACCTTGTGATTACACTTCATATTTTTGTACATGTTAGAGGTAGAATTAAGCAAGACTGACTGAATTTGTTCAAGAATTTGCTGAAGAATTTGCTTGAGTTGCTTCTGGTAATACAAATAAAAGAACATGAAGCTATGAAAGTTGCTGCCACGTTAAAGAATTAAACTCTTGCACATTATTCTTACATCCTTAAGCCTTTGCCATGTATTGGATATGCAATGCAAACCTTATGACAAGATAGATCCTTGCATCATTAACACTGAATTTTAAAAGTTAAGGACTTTTGAATTCATGGCAAACAGTGTTCCTGAAATTGCTTGAAATGTGCACACATGACCTACTGAAAAATTGCTAAAAAACTTTGAATTCTGTTGCATGAACATTTGCATGCTTCCAAAATCTGAGAGATTTCTTTGTTCCCTTTATTTTGAAATAAAAAATTAAGAGCAAGGGCAAAACATTTTAAAATAATATAATTTTGGCTTCAGATGAATGACAGCTTAGAAAGTCATGAGGTAAGCTAAATAGTATCTTTGGCCCTGACATGTCATTGCACATCTAACATTCACAAACATTTAATAAATTAATGTTTACAGTGTGCCATTTTTCTCCATGGGCAGTGTACAACAAGGAATATTAGAGGGTGGCATGCACTAGTCATAATGTTCTGAGCACTGATAAAGGTGTTCAACCAATGTTAATACAAACTGATTTTTTTTTTTTTAATAATTCTCTATATAGCAAATAAAGAAACACATGGTAGAAAAATAATGCTTCTAGCATTTCTGGTGTCTAATAGTAAAAATTTATTTTATCCTCTAGTTTTGTGGGAATGAAATAACTCCAACAGTTATAATTTTGTGGAACTAAGGAGAAAAACAAACAAACAAACAATCAAACAAACCAACCAAAACCAAAACCCAACACATTCAGGAAAGGATAAATCCAGAAAACATAATCCAAGGGAATCCAAAAGGACATGTGGATTAATATGGAGAAAAATTAATTGGAGCATTAAATGTTAAAGAAAGCATGAAATGGATAAATAAGACATCTCTAATTCAGAATGTTGCTTAGGAATTTAAGTGTAGTTCTGCTTTACTACAGGTCAATTCAGGCTTGGTTTCTTTTTAGTGTTAACCTTACAGTACATCTACAAACCCATGCTAAGGTTATAGCACATGTGAAGTGCCAGAGAGCTGGTTGAAACAGTACATTTAAATGAGTGTGGTGCTGGGAACTGAGATGATGCAGTGGTAGTGATTGCCATGATATCAGACTATTATTGAGATATTTGATTGAGGCAATCAATGATCATAAGAGGGTTTATCACTAAAACTAGATTGGAAGAGACTAAAAAAGCAAGTTTGTAAATTATATTCACATATAGAAAATGGAATCTTGGGAAGATACTAATTACCCAGTTAGGAAAGACCCTTAACTATTTTTGCCTTGTATCCCAAGCTTGCTGTTCACAATCTCTTAGTCCATTATATAATGAGCTTCTCAGTTTTTTCCTGGCATCTATGGGTGGGTAGATGACTGACAGAAGTCACTCCTTCTAAATTAATTCAAAATTACTAAAGTTAACTTCATAACAGAATGAACTGTGGAAAAGAATTTTGGCACCAAAAAAGTGGTAAAATATGTCTGACAGATTTTTCTTTAATGTCCATGCACAGCTGAACTATAATAGGGTGAGTGATTAACTGTGATTAATAGGTGATGTCATTAATCTTTTTAGCATATAGGAAAAATCACGTTCACTCAACGCAAAGAAATTTATAACCAACTAAATTTTAGAGCCTTGACTGTGCCCTACTGCACAAAAAGCTTTGAAATAACTCCATAAGAGGAAGAATAATGACAAACACTTTACCTGAAGGAGATTTCACACCATTTTCCCTCGATCAGTGAAAGCTTACCCTTCTAATGCAACTTGTATCTGTTACAGGAAAAACAATGGAAGCCATTACTCTGATGTCCATTCTGTCACAATGAAGGCAGGGCACTATCCCCAGAGGGCATGGAGGGTCAGTCCCAGGGACAGAAGAAGAGGAAGCAGCATGCCCTTAAGAATCATCTCAGGAGTGGTTAAATTTGCCTCGTTTCAGTGCAATAATAGGCAAGGGCTTCATGAAATAAAATCAACTTGCTCCTTGCTACGCATACTGTTGAACTCCATTTGTCCATTTGCTCTGACAAAGCAATATTTTCTTTACAGCAGGCCAAAGATCAAATACATTTACATCTGGTCCATAGCTTCTCTTCTTTTTCACGGATGATATGCTTAGCCCAACTTGCACCTGCTGAGTGGTGAGGGAAGACGGGGAGTTCAGGATCACCCTTAGACACAAGAGTCTCATATTCTCAAGAAATCAGTGCCTCTGAACTTCACCTTAGGCAAAGCAATGGACACAACAATACATTTCCTAATCCTTATCTGTCTTTATTTGTAGTTGTTCTTATCATCTGACTCCTCCTATTACTACAGTGGAATATAGTTTTGTTTTTTAAGAGTTTTACCAGATCAAAAGACTACTGAAGACAGAAACAAACTTCACAAGCATGGATGCAACATTTCTAGCTTAGACATGCCTCAGATCTACATGGCTAGATCTTTCTTCTTTCCTGGCCATGAATTCTCCCAAAAGCTACAGGGGTTTCAGATTTGCAATTTCTGTTCTTCCTACAAATAAAATAGTTGTGTATCTTCCAAAACTCTAGGCTACATTTACAGTAGAACTTTCCTCCCTTTTTTAAATGACTGTATAGTACAAATTAACATGCACTTTTTAATAACAAATCCCTAACTTACAGTGTTGCATTTTCTAAGAGTGACCTCACTGATGAATCTGGCCCTTTATTGTTGTTTTGTTACATGAGTTCAAACTGCAAATCACTCTGGAATCTTACATTATGTTCATCTTTTCTAAATTAACAGCCTTCCATAAGCCTCTTTACTCAGTGCAAGGGAGGTACACATCAGTCTTTCCCGTTAAGTATAACAACAGGAATACTCTGTCACAAAATATCGGAGTCTGGAATGTATTTGGCAGGTTTATGGCAATGACTTTGGAAAATGTTGGTTTAGAAAAGTAATTGCCAACATTCAAGCAATTTGGCTGCTCTTGGGAATTTCCTTTTGTCAGTATCACTGTTAGTATGAATTTCAGGAAACTAAGAGCAAATACTTGGATCTATAAAAATGAACTTTAACAATGGCCACATGAAACAAGCCATTGTCACTTTATGATTGTAAGTAGCAGTGTCAAATGTTTGTTAAATATGCTAGATTCAGGAGAACTTTATGTAAAACATCCTTGTGGAGGGCTAAGAGCTGTCATGACCCCAAGACTGATTTACACAAGCTCTGCCCATGCCACAATTTATTCTCACTTCATGGCCAAAAAAGATCAGTACTGAGAAAGCAATAACATAGCTCTCATCGCTAAAGGTAAAGAAAAATGCAATGCTAAATGGTTAAGAAAACATGAAGACAAATGCTGGCTTTTTGACTTTCCAGTTTCTTGGATGCAGGTCAAGAAGTGAAATAGAATAGGAACAAGAAAAATACTGTATGAGACAATGATCTTTTGAAGCAGAAGCAGCCATTTAAGCCCACTTGCAGAACCAAGAGAAGTTGAATGTGCTGGAATGCTTTAAGAGGATTCAAGCTTATCTTTCAAATGTCTGATATCTGAAATAGGTGTTGAATTCCACTATCCTCACTAAACCATTCCACTATTCCAACACTGCTAAAAACTAAACTTTGTCCATGTTTGGAATAATTTAAATTAACCAAGTTGTGTATATATATATATGTGTGTGTGTGTGTGTATATACATATATAAATTATACAGACTTGCCTGTCATAATAGGTTACTCTATGATCTGAGGACAATATGCAGATGCTTACCACTGTAGATCTGTCTGGGGTTACCAGGAGTCTGTGTGGTTAAATATAACTCATTGCTTTGACAGTATATAATGCCCTTAATTTTTCACACAGAGATCAGATGTTGGTAGTGGAAAACATCTGTTTCTGTTCATATATTAGAGAGAAAAAAAAACAAAAACAACAACCTACCAAATATTAGAAATTAGTCGAAGAAATGAAAAATTCTATCTCGGAACTCAGGCAATCATAATGTTAGGAGTCCTTTCTTTCCTGGGTGGCCTGGGCTTTATGTTTTAAAAATATTTTAATATCTATGTATTGTTTAATTCTCTTTAAAAATGAACCAACCACAAATATTATTGCTAGTACTGAATAAATATATTTTGTAGCTGAATTGTTTGAAGCTTTGAATAGGAAAATAAGATACTCTAAGGTCCCTTCAGTCCAATTTAGGAGTATTAACTCATTTCTTTCTGTCATGGGGTGTTAGAAGAGCAACAGAAACCAAACAACATAACTCAGTGGCACAAAATCTCCAATTTCCCTACTAAGCAGAATGGATATAGCAGGAAGATGGCAATTTCTGTTTTAAGATTTCTGTTCCACAGCACGCAGTCACTCTGCAAACACACAACAACCAAGTCTTGACCAACAACTCAAGGGAGCATGATGCTCACTCCAATGCACAAGACATCCAACCAGACTTCCAGGCATAGAACTCCCACCTCTGGCTCAATCGCCTTCATGGGATAGGATCTCTAAGGAGGTGTGCCCCTGGTCAACTATTTGTCTGTGATTTATTAATCTCTAAGTTGGATAGTCAGGAAAACTAACAACAGGTTTATTAAATCATTTGACTCTCTGGCATTGAAGTGGACAGGAGGGAATCTGTGGAGCAAGAGCCTAAGGATGAGGTGGCCCAATAAAACAGGACTTTGTCTCATCATGTCACCTAGCTCTGTAGGCCTCCAGCCTTTCCACTCAAGAGAGGCAGCAGCTCTGCAGTGACCACAGGTCACAGGTATGTTTGACCAAACTATAACTGCACTTTTCAGCAGAACAGTATCCTGGCAGAAAATTTCTGGCCAGACCAAATAACTTCTGCTTGTGATTGAGACAGTTTTTCTTTCTAGCCTTTCCATGTGAGTTCTGGATTTTGTTATTTTATTAAGTTCTCTCATATCACAGTCAAAATTTCTCCCACAACAGTGGTAGTTTCATGTTACATTCTTTTCCACATGTATGTCATGGATACTGATTTACTAAATTAAGCATTTTCAGCAGTAGCCAAGTCTCTTTTGAATTCAGTGAGAAAACTCCAGGCTCTTGCCTCCACCATTTATCTGGATTATTGAAATAATTTAAAATCACATTATTACATAATGTATGTTCTATTTATCACAAAGGGTGGTAATTTAATACAGAAGCTATCCGGTCTGTATATTTTTATAAATATTTAACAAAGCAACTTCACAAAATTATTCATGCTATTTGTTTTCATTGTTCTTTCATTGTAACAAAACTGTTAATTAACTAATAAAACAATCGCTATAGCAAGCAAGAAATTAAACAATTTATTAGAGGTATCTTCTGTGAGTATGCCAGGTATTACCTTCTAGATGTAGTTTATTTGCAGATGAACTATCTTCCTGTGTGTTCTTCACTCCTTTTTGCATTTAATGTTACCATATTGCATTTTTGGGTAAGAAAAAAATTGCTGCAGATAACTGAGGAAATACTAGATCAACCTTCACATTTACTGCCCTTTATTTCCTCTCTGTTTCTGATTCCCATTCAGTACTAGAGTCATATTTACAGCAGATGTCATCTGTACATTTTCCATGTAAGGTAGAAGGTTATCATGTAGATACCCCCAAGTAGATGTAATAAAGCACATCCCTCAAATTATTGCTTATGTAATGTTTCAATTTCAGAGAGGAAATAGACCCTAACCCTTGGCACCAGTATAAGTAACTGGGAACATCTCTTGGATAAAAAAGCAGCATTATTTTATTCTAGTTCAGAAACAAAACAGTTTGCATAGTTTTTAATTTATCACAGATACTTGTGCAAGCTGATATCTCTAGATTTTAAAGAGGCTGCTGATACTGAAGCCCTTACCTCAGACTACTTCTACCTAGTTTCATTGCTAACTCAAGAGCATATGACATGCCCAGACCTTTGGGTGAGAAAATTTTTCCTGTTTTTTCAGACCATGCAGCTTCATCTTAATTCTGTTAATAGCAACCATGATTGTATTTAACAACTCAGACAATCTCTGAAAAAATATTATGTAACAGAGATCCTGAACTTCTACTCCATTCACCCACCTATTTTTTACTCAATTCTTTAGGAATCAGCCCACTTTACCTCTTACATACAATAGTTTCTTTGTTCTTCACTGACTTCATATTTAACTTCCGTTTATAAGCACTTTCTCTGCTCAATACTATCTAAAAGATTTTAAGCCTTATTTTCCTCATAGTGAGCAGGAAATAAATTTGATACTGATTAAGAAACATTCTCAGATTTTTTTATGTTCTTATCTGAGACCAGTGAATAGAGTATTGATTACATTTTCTTTCATTTCTTTGTGATAAGAGAATAATCCTTTAGACATGCTTCAAAGAATTTTCAAAAACTTCATGTTTGCATGTTATAAAAATGTTTTGCTAGCAAGTACATTACACCAGAGACATAGAAAAGACTATGTTAAATTAACCACAAGATTTTCAAAAGCACTCAAGGAATACTAAGCAGTATCTCTAAAAAGGTCATAGGAAATAAAGATGTGGCAAAAAGTAAGTTAGAAAATTTCAAATTATTTAACTAGAAAGTAATTATGAGTTGGATTCTAACATAGCAGAATTTTTCCAGTCATACAGCATGGGAAGTTTAGATGGAATATTAGGAAGGAACTCTTTAATGAAGCAGTGGTAGAGTCACCATTCCAGGTGGTCAAAGAATGAGTAAATGTGGCACTTTGCGACATGGTCTAGTGGTCATGGAGGGGTTCAATAGAATACTAATAGTATTTATTAGAATAATAAACCTTTATTAGAATAAACCAAACCAGGTTGGAAGAGACATTCAAGATCATCACGTCCAACCCATCAACCAATCCAACCCACTCAAACAGCTAATCCATGGCACCAAGTACCCCATCAAGTCTCCTCCTGAACACCTCCAGTGATGGCAATTCCACCACCTCCCTGGGCAGCCCATTCCAATGGGCAATCACTCTTTCTGTATAGAACTTCTTCCTAACATCCAACCTGAACCTCCCCTGGCACAGCCTGAGACTGTGTCCTCTTGTTCTGGTACTGGGTGCCTGGGAGAAGAGACCATCATCCGCCTGTCTACAACCTCCCTTCAGGTAGTTGTAGAGAGTGATAAGGTCACCCCTGAGTCTCCTCTTCTCCAGGCTAAGCAACCCCAGCTCCCTCAGTCTTTCCTCATAAGGCTTGTGTTCCAAACCCCTCACCAACTTTGTTGCTCTTCTCTGGACTCGTTCCAGCAAGTCAACATCCTTCCTAAACTGAGGGGCCCAGAACTGGACACAGTACTCAAGCTGTGGCCTAACCAGTGCAGTATACAGGGGCAGAATGACCTCCCTGCTCCTGCTGGCCACACTGTTCCTGATGCAGACCAGGATGCCATTGGCCCTCTTGGCTGCCTGGGCACACTGCAGGCTCATGTTCAGCCTACCATCGACCAGCACCCCCAGGTCCCTCTCTGCCTGGCTGCTCTCCAGCCACTCTGACCCCAGCCTGTAGCACTGCATGGGGTTGTTGTGGCCAATGTGCAGAACCCAATGTGCACTTGGATGTGTTATATTTCATGCCGTTGGACTCTGCCCATCTGTCCAGCCTGTTGAGGTCCCTCTGCAAAGCCTCTCTACCCTCCAGCAGATCAACTCTTGCCGCCAGCTTGGTGTCGTCAGCAAATTTACTGATGATGGACTCAATGCCCTCATCCAGATCATCAATAAAGATGTTAAAGAGCACAGGGCCCAGCACTGATCCTTGGGGCACACCACTAGCGACTGGCCGCCAGCTGGATATGGCACTATTCACCACCACTCTCTGGGCTTGGCCATCCAGCCAGTTCCTAACCCATCGCAGCGTGCTCCCGTCCAAGCCATGGGCTGACAGCTTGGCCAGCAGTTTGCTATGGGGGACGGTATCAAAGGCCTTGCTGAGGTCCAGGTAGACTACAACCACAGGCCTCCCCACATCCACCAGGTGGGTCACCTGATCGTAGAAGGAGATCAGGTTGGTCAGGCAGGACCTGCCCTTCCTAAATCCATGCTGGCTAGGCTGGACTTGATGATCTTGGTGATCTTTTCCAAACTTAATGATTCTATGATGCATGAAATAAAATTTATATTAGTAACAAACCATAACTGTTTTTCTGAAATGCCCTAACCCTTCCCAAAACCTGTTCTTTGTCTGTCAGGACCCAGCCACATATGTACATGCTGACCCTCACAAAGTTCCTGTTGAGCTTGGTTTGCATCAAGCTTCCAATTATCAGAATCTCTACAGAAAGATCTTGTGCAAAGTATTGCTGTAGGCCTGTGAAAGAGAGACCTGAGACTGCATTAACCTGATACTGAAACCAAATGGAAGAGGAAATAAATATATTTTGAATTTATCCTCTTATAAGAATTAGATCATATAATGAAAATGTTCTTGTGATTTCAGTAAAAGAAATCGACTCAAAATAGATATGCAACTAGACTTGGTACATTTTTCATCTCCTAGGCTCGTTTGAGGTTATGTTCTGAGAGTATCAAATTAAAACTAAACCTAGTGAAACTACTTATTCTCTAACAAACCATCCAGATTTATTGTTGTTTTATGTAATTAAAGTCTCTCAATTTCATCCACACTCCTTCAGGAAATTTTACCCCATTCCAAAGGCGTATAGGAATGAAAATGTTAGCAATCTCAGTCCTCCAAATGCCCCAGGACTTGTGAAAAAGTGGAATGACACTTTTACCCTGAATCTTCACAAGTACTCAGCTATGCATACTACAGGGTGACTCAGTTTAGCTTCTCTCAGGGCATCGTTTAAAGTCAGAAGATAGAAAGCGCAAAGAATTGCTAACCAAAGAGAAGGACTTGTAAAACTAATTTGCAAAAGGACTTTCCGTTCCTTCTACTCATTTGCCTTAGAAAATGTCACCAAAGCTGGAAATAGAATTAATACTTTCTAAAAAGAGGAACAATTATGTCACATTGATGGAAAGCAGCAATTGCAGTTGCATAAATACCGCTGTACTCAAATGGAAGTTTTATGTTTGAGTGCTTCACAATTTCCCCTGCTTTGTACAGGCTAAACTGCTGATTTACCTGCACCTTCCTTAGTGTCTTTTATATTGTTTAGTGTGCTCTCACCTTGAAAGAATGTGTTTGCAAGACAGGAGTCTTTGTTCTAGTACATCACAGGAAATATATTCTGTCTAGTATCTATGCTTATTTGAGCATAAGGAGTTTGAGGATGTCAAACCACCCCCTTGAAGAGGGCAGAAATATCTAACCAAATAGAAATAGATCATTGCTGCAGTTTCAGCTGCTGAGAATGCATCCATCCTCTCATTCCCTTCAGAGATGGTGTAACTATTGGCAAATTCATTTTACAAAAAGAAAGGAGATTCCATTAGCTCCAGCATCTAAAATCTTAACAGTGTGTAAGTTTTATTTTTTCACATGCCACACAGAAAAATTATTTCTGTTTCAACTATTTTCAGAAAAAAAAAAAAAAAACCAAACCAAAACAAAACAAAAACAACAACAACAAAACCAACAACAACAAAAACAACAAAAGTTTGGTTTTGCTGAAGTTTACAAATCAAAATTCCCTAAGTCCCTAGCTTTTGTTCTGTTGCTTGAAATATATTCTTCATAATAGCAGATGAGAAAAGTATTGTGGCTACCAAACAGAAGGTACAAGTTTGTCTTCCTGGCTTCTGAGATATCAAACTACTTCTGCCATGGTTTAGACCTTGTTGGTAGCTGAACTACACACAGTCACTGACACAGTGTTCCATATGCCCCACAAAGGGATGAGAAGGAAAATCAGAAGCAAAATGCAAAACCTCATGGGCCAAGATTAGCTCAGTAGAATAATATAAAGAAATAGCAATAGTACTAATAAAGTAATATTTAAAGGGAGTAACAAAAAACTGAACAGGCATGACATCAGTATGGTAAGGAATAGTCCACTGACTGGTTCAGCAAGCTACCCTGGGGGTGGCTCCTTCCAGTTTCTTGGGAAAAAAATGAACTGTATCCAACCTGAGACCAGGACACAAGCTGAGAAGCTAAGAGACTAAGCTTAGATACAAATGTAAGATGCTAAGTCCTTTCATATTTCCCATGTATGTATGTTATTTATTTATTGTTGTTGTTCATAAAAAACAAAAAGAAGGCACCTTACCTTCCTGCTGTTGCTGTGTTATGCTGTATGGTATGAGTGTAATTGCAATGTAATTCAGTTAGTAGGCAAAAACGTGAAATTGCAGTAAAGTGGAAAAAATATGCATCACAGAATAAAATAAAGAGGAAAGTTTGCTTTGTTTGTTATTTTATGCTTTACTTCTGATCAAGAACTTCCTAATCTGCATTGAAAGATCACAAAACTGAGGACTGCTTTAGTATAAATGAATGACTTGATGAAAAAAACACATATTAGCAGAAGTGGTGCTTTTACTTTTAGAGGAGCTTTCCCAAATTCATTAGGCTTAAAATTTGTATCTGGGTAAAATTTGCACTAGGGTATAAAAATGAGTAAAATACACATCATATTCTATCCAATAACTGAGATGCAACAGTGTATAGCACCCCTTCTTCACTGGAGGACAGGAGAAATATCCTTTCTAGGAGGCTGCTGTTAAATCTGCCCCTAAAAGAAGAAAATCTGATTTTGCATGGATATCAGACCATCCTTAATCTTGGCAGGTCATCCAGGAACAGGGTGCACAGTAGTTGCAGATAAACATCGCTTCCATCTGCTATTTCCCTAACACAAGATGATAAAAAGGATTAAGCAAAAGTTTGTCATGCAACCAGCCTTCAGTGCAAGGATGGATGAAGAGGAGCTGGGTGCCCTTCAAAAGATGAAAGGGCAGACTTGTGTAACAAGGAATAAAAGACAAGCAACAAGCTGAATGCTGTGTTCAACAAGTAATTTATGCTACTGTATGCCTCATATTCTAGGACTTTTCATTCTAAATTTCTGAAATCTCAGACAGACACTACTTAAAGGATGTCAGGTCATTTTGAGTGCTCGCCAGTGTACTTGCTCATGTAAACAAAAATGTTAAGGAGATGAAAACTGGAACCATGTGAAACTGACAAGAAAAGCAAATACAAAAATGTTATGCATCTGGCTTTTTGGGATTAATGCTGTCACTAGAGAATGTTCTTTAATACACACAGCTAGAACTGCTCATGTTGTAAAGGGACACATTCCTGATTTGTTCTCTATGATTTCTTTGCAATACAGAAATTAATAGCTCAAAACGCAAGTAGAAACCTAGTCATCCTTTCCCCAAGAAGCCTTTTAGAAGAATTGGATGAAGCATTCAAAATTGACACACTGTTTCCTACATGTTGTTTTCCCTGTTAGAACTGAAGAACAATAACGATCTTGTGGAATTTGCTTGTTATTCATCACTGTTCACTGACACTTGTCCAAATGAATTACTGCCTATGGATTATCTGAAATGTAAGGCTATTGTTTACACATAATTATATGTGATAGATCACTCACGCCACATGTTAATTAGATGTTAATTAGATAATCTCTATTTCATAAAATTGAGCATATCTGAAAGTGATTAGATAGAGATCTAATTGTAGGAGTCTATTTATTTATTTTGTATGTGTGTATGTTGCAGGGTAAATCTGACTAGCTAGAGACATCTTTGCTGGTATTATATGGAGACCTCAGACTTCAAAGCCCTTTCTGGTTTGAGTGAGCTGCTTAACAAAATTTTCATTTCCTTTTTCTTTGACATTCAAGTCTCAAGTAATAGCGGACACATGTGCTCGATGCTGTTCATAGACACTGTGCACAGAGCCTCATCTCACTTCAACTGCTTGTATGTGCACGGAGTTACTATATCCTGCCTCAATAACACTGTATTTCAGATGTCTCCTTCATGCTTGGCCTGAAGCCACTGGCCTTTGTGTTAACTTGAAGTCATACATAATGCTGTTCTCCCAATTTTGCTCATTTTCCATCTCACTACAGACGTCCCGTATAAAAATCCTGTCCATAGTGGTTACTAGTCCAATGAGTATAGTCCAGAGTACTACTGGAGCCCTAGATATCCCAGACAGCAGCCACACTCCTCTCTTCCTGCCAGTCAAAACTTCAGGACAAGACAAATCTTAGCTTTAAGATTCTCTCTGTATTTAAAAAAAACGAAAAATGATTGATGGCTGGAAATTTCTCAGTGCCTATTTATTTCTTTTCAACATCTAGAATCACAGAATCAGAGTTACTAATGATTTCTTCTGTTTTGCAGCCACCTTGCAGAGGGAACTTAACTTCTTATCTGCTGCATGAATATGAAAAGATTACACATGATTTGTACTTGGAGTTTTTTACAGTTGCAGGACATTCTATTTATTTTAAAGTTAGTTGTAAACATTCTTTTTCATCAGTCATTTCATCCTGCTGTCTTGGAGTTTCATCTATTCAGGAAAAACATTCACTTCAATGATACTTTTGTTGAAGAGTATTCACTTCAGTCAAAGATACTTTTGTGGAAGAACAAAAAAAGGTATGAGCCCAACATGTGGCTTGATGAGTTAAACTTCCTTCCAGTATGTTACAATGGTGTATTTATACTGCAGATGCAAATGAAACACAGTTTTCTTTCTTTTTGAGATGAAGAAAATAGAAGCAATTTGCCAGTTTCTTAACATAAAATAAAGCAGGACAAATCCTAGGAATCATTTAAGTTAATATGTCATTTGCATCTTTTCTATGAAGGGTTGGTTTGATACGGCTCCCACATGAGAAGTTAAAAATATTCAGACACAAAGACTGCGACACATTCCTTTAAGTATTCTCTACTTCTCATATTTCTTCTTTGTTAAATAGAAGATACGTTGCATATATGCTGTGGGCATTTCCTCTGATTTTTGGGAGTAATTTTCAATACCACATGATTATTATATTTGTATTGAATAATGATTTTAGCATAAGATATTAGTGAAATACAATTATTTTTAGACTTCAGGGAGTTGTACATTGTTGCTGACTGCATCTGTTTAGGTCCTGTAAAAACTGAGGCAGATGCTGCGTGGTATGCAAACACTCTGAGTTGCGGAGATCATATGTGCAAAGACTACAAAAATACTCTCTAAAAAGTAACCGTGATAATGATCAACATGACAGGCAGCTAAGATTGAATTCTGTCAATCTAAGTTGCATAATCCACACAAATTTATGGGGAAAACTTCAGCTGTCGGTGAAATCAGCCCTACTTCTGTCAACATTGCTCTCAAACACTGTCAGTAATCATTGTGGAACAGAGGCAAGTGGAGATGAAAATATTTTTGAAAGGTAAAAATATATCTATTGCTCAAGGAGTGACTGGAAATAATTGCCCATACCAAATTCTCCACTAGTGTAAATCAGCCTAATTCCACTGACCTCTCATCCCTAACCATCCCTCAGGCGTATACTGCTTAGCTTTAAGACAGGGAATAAAAGCCTGCAGTCTGCCTAACAAGCTGTATTGTTGCATCTTGCAGTTTCTAAGATATGATCTTCTATGGTGCATTTCTCTACAAGTCACAGGTCATTGCAAGTTCTGATGACTCTTACAGCCTAAGATGATAAACAGTTACTCCTACACATGCATCTGTTGAAGTCAGATTCTATGCTCAATTGATTAGAACCAGAGTTGCAATTTTGATCCAAATACCAAAACTATGCATGATACTTCCTTTGTGCTTATGAATCTGTCTTTCAGATATTATCCCAGACTCAAACAGGTCTTTCCCCACTCATAAAGCAGCACAGTGCTTGCTGCCTCCTCTTTTCAGTGACTACAGCTCTTGTTGAAAAATATAGTTTGCCATCTTGTAGACTTTTAAAGATGCATAGACACCACTTTAACCATTTTAAATGCTATTATTTTTACTTTCATGGGTGTATGTGTGTGTGTATACATCCTTATCTATCTACATCTGTGTGTACAATCTATATCTATCTTCCTGTATTTAAAAGGCTCATTACAGTAACAGACTCCAAAAAATAATGATTGTAAGTGAAATGGTCTTGTTTCCAGATGATATATTTTCTTGTTCTGACATTTTAATGCCAATACTTTTTTTGCTTTATCTTTTGTACAAATTAATATGAAAATGAAGGAAAAGCAATATGCCTTGTAAATAATTACCTAATGCTTGTACTTACCAGTTACCAGGCATAAACAATGATTAATTGAAAAAAAGTTTAAGGTTCTTTTCAATAAGCAATTTGTATAAGAGTAAACCAATAAAGCAAGCTTCAGGTCTGCACTGAGGCTTCTGTCACTGAACTTATTCCTTTAAACACAGATACACCTGAATAGTTACAATTCTTTTCTGATGTGGAAAGCAGCCCTCTGCTACCCATAACTTTGGAGACTATTCTTATCTATTCATCCACCCTAAGCCTGAATTCCAACAGTCATTGCAGTCTCCTAGTGTTTTCAGAAGCACTGGATTATGTTTTCTATGGAAAACACTCATGGAGTTGGTTTCAGGAGACTATAAATGTATTTAAGAAGAGATATACCCAACTTGTAATATTTCCAATACAAAGAAATTTGGTTGATTGCCAAAATTTGCTTCTGTAAGTCTTAGTTACCCTTTCAGATAAGCTATAATTTGGAAAATGACTAAGTGGCAAAATGGTCAAAATTTTCTGGAATGGGTAAAATTACCACAAGCAAATTCATCATTGAACTTATTTTTTTAAAAACTTGTTGACTGGCTTTTTAACATTTTATGTTTGTAAAGACCTTTACTCATGACTTTGAAAGTTTCGCTGTCCACACATGAATCAAGGGATCACGAGAGGTGATATTTAGTGACTTCCTTCTCATAGTAGTGGCTATACACTTAAAGCAGGAAAAACGTTTGTTCAGAAAGAGATGTACACTTGATTCTACTTACCAAGAACAAAAAAGATATCTGATGATACTGATACAATGAAGTGAAGACACACTATAATTTCAAAACAGAAGGATCTTGGGAAAACTCATTTAAATAGATAATCTGGTTTTCACATATTGTGCCAAATATTTATGTAATCATATTTTAAGTAAATATGCCAGAATTTTTGTTGGAATTTTAATTAGAAGATCAATTTTCATTAGCCAGAAAATCTAAAAAACAAACAAACAAACAAAACCCACAGCACTGCAAAGCACATTAATTACATTCTATCAAATGATTATGCTTCAGTCTTCACACAGTCCCAGACAAATGCACAGATGGGCAAAAGTGTGGCCCAGTTAAAAACAATGGAAAAACTCCATTAGCTATTAAAAGGCCTAGAGTTGTAAACTGAGTCTAACCTTAAGTAATGAACAGTATGGGCAAATCTCTGCTTAAGTGAAATGCCAAACAGTTTTTACGGCTACTGAGGATTACAGAGACATTGCCCATGGATGAAAGTGTTCAGCAATAGCTCTCTCTCTGGATCTGGTTGTTTTCTTTTTTTCTGAGAAATATACAGTTTTGTCTTATCTACACAAAATACATATTCAATATCTTATTTTTACCCATCTGTGATGACACTTAAATTCTGTTTTAATTTTCTCTGAATTGCCTTACTGTGAATAAAATATGCAGAATAAATTTTTTTTAGGTAAACAACATTCATAGCATTCATGCCTAATCATCCTACAGGCATGTCTATAACGCAAACTGTATGCTCGTTTATGGTCAGTCTGTGTACCTGAAATAATCTTCAATATGAGAATAAAGAGAGAACTGTGGTTCAGATAAATCTGAAGAAATAAAGTGACTCAAGTTTTTTTTCTTCCCTTCTTATCTGGTAGATTAATATCCATATCACATTATATAAAAAATGTTAAGTGCAATTACTAAATGGTTTACAATAATGCTTAAATGTAGGCGTGGGGTTTTTTATTAGCACATCTCGATTGCTCAAAAGTTGTGACAGACCATAACAAGACAACTGTTCTCTGCATAAAATAAGAAAATTATTTGTTCTCAAATTTATGATGCTTCTTCATATCTCTAAACATTATGCAATAAATACTATGCTATAGATTCTTCACTCACCTTATCTGAAACTAATACAAATTCACACATTTAGGACAAGATGCTCAGCCCTTTTTGAACTCTTCAACCCTCTATACAGCCCAGTGAAGATTCTCATGTAGAAGACATAGTAGGCAAGGGTTATCATAGGCAAGATCACAAGGCATAATGCTGTAAAAGCTGTAAGCCCCAGGGAGATATTTGTGTAACCAAGAGCTTATATATCATATGAAAAATTCCACATCATTTTAAAGTCTGGAAAAGGTGAATAAGGTATGGCTGGGGAAAAATTATTTCATGCCAGTTAAAATAAATTTGAAGAGTGAGAAACAGACATTAAAACACCACCTTCAGCACCACCAGAGCTTTTTTCCTCTGGCTCAGCTTCAGTCCTTAATTCCCAAGTCTCTACATCCCCCAAACACACACAGTACTTTCAAGAGGGATGGGGAATGCGGGGTTACTGTAAATATATAATAGTACCTCTCTGCCTTTCCATCCTTCCCACATAATTCCCCAGCTCCACTGTGGATTTTCTCCATGGGCCTCAGCTCTTGTCAAGAGAACCTGCTGCTTGTTCCTGTTCCAAGGCCATGGTTCCTGACAGGACAACATACTACAGTAGGAGGTCTCCATGAGCCACAGTTGTGGGCTCTCCATGGCCATCGCTCCTGTTAGGAGAACCTCTTCTAGTGTGGGCTCTCCATGGGCCAAAATTCCTGTGAGGAGAACCAGCTCCAGCATGTGTACAGTTCCTGTATGGAGAACATGCCCCAGCGTGAGACCTCCACTGGCCACAGCTCCTGTCAGGAAAAATCTGCCATAGTATGGGCTCTTCATGGACTGCAGCTCCTGTTAGGAGAACCACCACCACTATGGGCTCTTCGTGGCCATATTTTCTGCCAGGAAAACATGTCCAAGTGTGGGCTCTCCAGAGTCTGTAGTTCCTTCAGGCATATCCCCTGGCTTCAGGGTCGGGCCCTCCATAAGCCACAGTCTGGATATCTGTTATGGCGTCTTCCTCCCCAAGGCACGCATTGGAGTCTCTGATCTGGGACACCTCCTCCCTTTCCTCCTTTACCTAGCCCTGTCATTTGTAGGGCTGTTTCTTGTTATTTTCCCTCACACCTCACTCCCTGTAGAGCGCATTTTGCTCTTTTCTAGATGTTTCCAGAACTGCCGCCTGCTTCACTGTTTGGCGCAGTCTGGAAGGAGCCCACTGAGGAGATGGCTGGAGCCGGCTGGATGGAACCAACTGGAACAGGCTGCATCCAGCATGGGGCAGCCTCTGGCCTCCTCCTGCCATGCTCTGCTGCCAGCACCTTGCCATGGACAGTCAAAATGATCTTCCAGGAAGCACTCATTTAAGGCACAAAGGCTTCTAGCACTGTGCAGAGCCTGACTAGCCCTTGTGCCTTTTGGTGCTGGAGCCAGAGAAAACAAGCACAGCTGGGGAACCAGCTTCAAAACAAAAGCTAGGAGCTGGTACAAATACAGTCACTGAAGTCTCTAATCAGAATAATGATGAATGAGATGAACTCTAAGTTCACTAAAATTCAAGGCTGTGCTACAGCTGAACACATGCTTATATGGTCCCCTAGGCCCTGAGTGATTTTCTGAATCATTTTGTGCTACTGGAGTCATCAGTTTCACTGTTCATTCTGCTCCTTTATGAACATCAATGCATCTGACATAAAATAACTGATACATGTATTCAAGGTTCTCCCCCACCCAGAAAATGATTAGCCTGCTTAGTTGGAGGCAAACTGCAGCTATGTGGAAGACAGGCATATGGTTTTTCCTTGACTTTTGGAAGTATTGTCTCACTAAAAGGAAAAAACATGGCAGATCTTACTCTTCCCTTAGGAAAACAATGATGCCTTAGAACTATAAAACTGGTTTTATAAGAAAGCTCTTTTGATGAAGCTTTTTTTTTCAAGTATCTTGCTTATTGTGTGGCTGTAACATACAACTGTTTTGGAAACTAAAGAGTTGAATATCAATATTCTTTGATAACAGGAGGAGCACTGAATTCAGGGTGCTCTTTCCCTTGTACAGACTATATAGTGAGGTATCTGATCAGGTACAATAAACACCAACCAACAAAGAAGAATAACATTTTTTCAGACCTGATCCCTATGTATATGGGGTGTGTACATTTTTAGAATAAGTTAGTGAAAGAGTATAATAAGTGTATGCTATGAGTACTCCAGGCCCATTTTGCAACAGAAGATATATCCATAGGAATATGAGATTCAAACACATGTGTACCTAGCTCATATAAGTATATTGTATTGTTGAGCCTGTGGAGATTGTAAGTGCACAGAAGCCTATATATATTTCAAAGACTATCAGCTATGATTACAACATGCCAGAAAGAATTTAAGAATAAGGACATGTCACAATTAAAACATAAAATAGAAAATACTTAAGCTACTATAGGCAGTACTTTAAAACAGAGCAAAGGCAAGTCAAAGAAACTTCTCTAAGATACCAGCTCATTGTGTCATTTCATTACAAGTTCCATAGCAACAACCTGTAACATGTTTTATGGAGTCCATTATGGAGATAAAACCCCAGGTAAACAGAAACAGCCTACCTCAGCAAAAAACAGGAACCAGGACAAATAAGTTTACTTGTAAGTGGATGAACTCTTAATGTTTCCTACCTCATCTCAATGTTCCTACATTTTCCTTTAATATGAGTAACTTTAAATAACCTCTCTTGCAGACCACACAACAATGACACTCCTATTGCTTTTGTTCCTGATGGCCAACAAAACTTCTTTACATTAAAAATGTGAGCATCTAAACTTTTGTTGGATCCGATTACTATGAAATCATAGATACACAGCTAGGAAATAACTACTTATGAAGTCTAATGCCCATATCAAGGACATTTTAAGTCAACAATTTAACCACTAGAGCCCTAATAGCTTGCTGGAAAGCATTTGTTTTCCCTAGTTTTTTTAAAGAGTAAATATATATATGGGGAACAGATAATTTCTGTAAGCATACTAAGAGCATTCTTAGGAGAAGTGCTGGAATAATAACATGTATACATAGCATACATAACAAGATAGAACAATCTCTTTTTTTTATCTCCTCTGAAAAATGCCAGAAGTTTCACATTGCATGTATCTATAAAAGATTAGTGAATTTTCACTGCCTTCTACCATTTTGTTCTGGATTTAGCTGTGGCTTGGCTTAGCATTTTCTCTGCAACTCTGTTGACATCTAAAGGCTGGCTCCTGGTTAGAGATGCCTGCTTCCATCCTCACACAGACTTGGAGTTCTTGAAATAATCATTTTTGTGCATATCAGGAATTCCATGCTAGCATCAAATAAATGACCAATGGATCTGAAATATTTCTAATATACTGTCTCAGGAATCAGAATCAGCCAAAATGATTACCATGTTTCATAAAGGTGGCCTGGAGTCCACACTCATTGTGATATTGTCTGATGAAGTACAGTATCACATCCTAGAAAATATGGTATCCTGAAGACTAAATTGATATTGGACTGGTATTTCCTCCAGATGCTTCCTTTCAACAGTTCTTTTTCAACACCTGTTTTGGTTTGAGGTTTGGGGTTTATTTCTTAACTGAAACATAACCTTTGTCGTTGCTGAGTGAGCATGTTCAAAACCTACATAATTTGGGGGCTGGTTTTTTAGCGCTCACTTTACTATGGAGCCAAAGGCTTTCAGCCTCAGCCCCATTTGACCCCCAGATTCTAAACTGCTACTTGTCCAACTTTCACCAATCATTTGCTATGCATATTTTTCATTACAAATTATTTTTTAAAATACAAAAAAATAAAAGAGAGAGAGCAAACCATAGCCCTTCTCAAAATATTCGGTCATTCAAGTATCTTTAGTAAGTGTTAAGGCAGTCCTGTGTAACATAGCAGTCTCACTGTATTGACAGATACTCATACTTCAGAGCTGACACAGATGGAAACTATACCATGTCCAAGTGATTTTGGTCTAGTGATGTTAAGTGCCGTATAAAATCATATCTGAAGACAGAAGTGATGTTTTCTGTCATTAAAAATAGTATCTATTTTGGTTAAACAATCAAAGTTTGTACTTTCAATTTGTCCTCTGGTATAACTCTCCTAGCAGAAGCAACAGACCAATGTTTAACTTCAAGCTGCCTTGCATCTAAGAAATAAATCTAGGCAAAGCTCTTGTGGATTCTTTTCTGTTCATATTGTTCTCAATGTGGAATCTATGGAAGAAAAAAAATATGAAAGAAACAGAAACTTTCACTATGAAGAGATGGTCATGAATTTTTCTGTGGATAGATTAATAGATTGAAATGGAAATTAATCGCAGGAAAGGGTTGATTAAAAGAATTTTTTCCAATGGAAAAAAATGAAAACAAAGTTATTTTTTAAAGTTTCAACTCTCTGAACATACATATTTGCTTTTAATGTTGAAATACCTGCATCAAATCTAGAATATTTGTTTTTAAAAAGTGAAAATAAAAAAAGAAAACACATATGCAACATCACAATTAACACATACTTACTTAATTTCAAGTCATGTCTACCTGTAAATCAGAATGAAGTTATTAGTTAAGGTGTCATTAACTATAATCACCTGTAGTTTGCTTCTCATAATCAGGGTGTCATAACCATTGTATATCACCAACAAACTTAAATATTGGAAAGCCTGTCTTCACCAACACCTGCACTCAAGTGAAATAAAAACTACTGTGGTGGGTTTAGGCTATGCCTTTAAAATTTACTTACAGATTTTAAGCAGAAAAGTAGAAAAATAAATCACTATTGGGTGTAAAAAGTTTCATTTCTAATTGACACTTTTCCAAAAGCAGTGGCAGGTTTATGTGACACACAGGAGGCCAAGGATAAAAAGAGATGAAAGCAGGCATATGTATGAAGATTTTTAGGAAATTGTGCTTTACCTTTTAATTGCAACACAGTGACAGCACTGATGTGACCAGTTACCCAATGTCAGCCAAAACACAGAGATTAATGCCTTCTAAGTCAGGGAATCAACATGGAATCAGTACAGGTTACGCAGAAGACAACCACGACAGACTGTATATTCTTTCTATGGTGATTTTCTTTCCTTTCTTCTCACCAGCAGTGGGATATATTACAGGTAAGCAATGTTGACAGAGTGATTAAAGACTCAAACCATTGCTTTTCTCAAATTGAACAGCTATGGCAAAACCAGGTTATTATTTTTCCCCCAACAACTTCCTTTAATACCCATTCCAAATGCAAATAGTAACACATGAAAATCTCAGCAATAGTTGCTACCTCATAAATGCAGTATCACAAATGAAGTATTGCACATGATACTATATAGAACTGTATGGCTGCCTTGTTCACAAGCTGTTGTATGTCGATGTTCATGGCACCAGTAAATCCAGTTTAATATAGTTCTTTTTAAGCTGGAACCCTCAGGGCACAGGCAGAAGAGCATTTGGACCAAGATCCCTCAACTCCAGCAGGAGATCAATTTTAGGGAATAGATTTCTGCTTCCATTTTAAGGAGGATGTGTATGCATTAATTCTGCAGACTCTAACCACTTCTAGAAAGTTAAGGCTATTGCCTAAGAAGGCTCCTAAAGCTGCTGCTAACACAACCAATACACCTGTCCAGCCGTACAACATAAGCACTGCAAATGTGATCTAGGTTTGGAGGTTTTGCTGGATTATTTTTAACCCAGACCACTTCTCTGATTTGGTTCACTGCTCATGCAGGGAATGGTATCAGTGTGCCAGAAGCAGCAGTGTGATTCAAGAATGAGCAGCAAGACATGAAGACACAGTCAGATGAAGCACACACATCTGGTATCAAAAATGCCTGCCAAACTGCAGACTAGTATACTTTCTTAGTAAATAAACCATCCCAACAGCTCTTCTGAAATTGCTTTAGATGGTGAACCAATGTCAAGCAGAAGAGCAAGTCACTGTGATATTTTACTTATAGTGTTATTAACCCACAGAGGACTATGGAGATGTGCTGTCCAGACTGCATAGAGGAAAGATGTTAGGGGAATAATTTTATTACTTTAGGATAACTTTATACATACAAATATACATTTAATTTTCTTTGTTAAATGGAGGTACTTGGCTTCCAGTCCTAGTTCTACCTTTTCTGCAAGTTCTCCTAATTCCTAATATAACTCAGATTCTCTCTACATTACACCATTTTGTCAGTTATTGCATTGATTTTACTCTCTGCCTGGTCCTGCACCTGAGAAGTTTAAAATAACTAACTAAATAAAATGTTTATCAAAATAGGGAGTTCTTGCACTGCAGTAGATTGATGTTCTGCTGATTTCATTGATGTCTGGTGGATCATGAGCACATCTACTCTAGCACAGTCTAGGAGATAACACATTTCCTCTTGCCAGGCAAGGTACAATACAGATCTCATCTGCATCACATAAGAAACATTTTTTGTGGCAATATCTGAACCTGACAGTTTTACAATGCATATTTTCCTATCAGTTAAGACCTCTGACACCTGTTCAATGCCCTCTTTAGAAGTCCTGCAGACCACTAGGCTGGAGGTTCTACAACTTTCTGCAGTGTCTTCTAGCAATGCTTGTCCTAAGAGACCAAAATTTGTCTCTGAGTACTTTAAGGAGCTTGTGCACATTTACCCCTTACTTATATGACACTCATTGATAAGCTACAACATCAAGTGTGAGGGACAAGTCATCTAATGAAGGGTTAGGGTGGGGTACTCTCAAGTGGTTTCAATACAGCTGCAAAGAGATTGTTCAGACACAGTCACATGGTTGCTGCATCAGCTATCTGCAAAATGACAGACTTAAGATTGGTCTTGAGAGAAAGCAGAAAGAGCATAGATGTTAAGGACATAAACTTCTAATAGAAAAGGTGTCTGAAAATTATTCTTTTCTGCCATTCGAGGGATAAATGTTTGTGCCCATTTTTGTGAATAACAAACAAACCCAGGAATAGTAATCATATCTTGGAGAAAAGCCTGAAAGTACCCCCCAAACTGGTTAAGTGGTCAAGGTACTGGTGAAGCAATGTTACAATTTCCCACCAACTAAACCACAATTTAGAATTTCAGTTTTGAATCATAATTGTTTTGCTGCTTTCAGAATGACAGTGAAAACATCCTGACTGTTAGAAATGCAGATTCACAGCTGCTGTTGATTGTTGTAACTCCTTTGATGTCAGTAGTTGGAGGGAAGATGAATAGCAGATGAGGAACTGCTTAACTCCTTTGCACAAAACAGTCACTGCTCCACATGAGTGCGATCCAGGGAAGTCCTCTGATGGTTCTCGAGATGAAGGCTTTAAAAAAACATACATTGCTGACTGACAAACTATCAGATCTTGCAATGTGCTGATCTCATTCCAGGAGCTACACATCTGCCTATGCTTAGGATGACAAGATGCCCCTGCGCTGCTTCAGTGTCTTGCTCTGATAGTTGCTCAACATTTTGCAGAAGTGTTGAACTTTCCACATTCCAAACAACTGAAACGAAAGGGAGGTTTATTCCAGAAACTTAAAATGCCATTTTTCTGGATTTCCATAGGGAATGGAACCCTACCATCTCACAGTTACTTTTAATGCATATCACATTTAATAGTTTAAATGATAGTGGATTTCTTTTCCAGATACAGTAAACAATCTTTGTAACTAAACTTTTCAGTTTGAAGAAACGCTTACACTATTTTTCCTCTGGCTAGAAATACCATTATACATGTGTGATCCATATACATGGATTATTTTAGCAGCAGGGAAGCCCTGGTATTCAAGTTACTTCAGCAAGGCAAGGTTTGCAGGAAGTACAGCTTTGATTTCAGCATGAGCTAAATCAGGAATCAGTGACTGACTGCTTAAAAACACACTCGTCTCTAAGATCAAGGGAGCCTTCCCAAGTCCTGCTAAATATCTGATATACTGCATGGTGCTCAGGTTTTTCTTTGTTCCCACGCTATCTGGAGGAACGGTTGGTAATTTTGCCCGCAACTGAAGTACTAAACAGACATGTGAAATTTACTCTACAATGTTTAAAGCAAACAACAACAACAAAAAAAAAAAAAAAAACAACAAAGAAAACAAACAAACAAAAAACACCAACGAAAAAGCAACAGGGGGTTGTTCCCATTTCATCCTACACAGGAGGAAATCAATCAGCAGTAAGCAGTCTGGCATAGCCTGGGTAGGCAGACCTCAGGATTGCCCACTACTGCTGGGGCAGTGGTTTCAGGACTCATAGGTGGGAGGGAAGGACGAGAAGGACCCGCTCGGCCCAGGGACGGTGTGGAAAGGCTTACAGCGCAAGGGGTACTGGATTTATTTATTTATTTATTCCTAAATCTGAAAGTTTTCCTCCCAGAAGAGGGGCACACGCGTGCCTAGAGATCCCGGGCTGGTGCTCAGCGGACATGTGCTGCAGGAGGAGGAAACTCAACTAAGTGGGCCCAGACTCTTCAAGGGCTGGTGGGGTGGGAAGTTTTTAGGAAAAGCCTGCTAGCACCGTGTCACCAAAACTCTCGCCACCCACTCCAAGCCGCACACCGTCCCAGCACACAAGCAGCTCTTCCGCGCCGCCCTCCGGGCAGGTGTACTGGGGCTGAGGAGAGGTGACGGCGCTATCCCAGCAGAGGTTAGGGATGGTCACAGTTCACAGATTCGTGCCGTGCCCGAGGACATGGGGGTCTCAGAAGCTGTACCGTCCCAGTGCCTGCAGGCCGTAGCCCCGACCGCAGCAACCCTCCGAGTGTGGACTGGGCGGGGAGAAACCCAACCTCTAACTCCTGGGAAAGGAGAGGGGCTGCCCCTGCGCGAAAGTAGGCGGTGCGGCTGAGTGACTCCCCCATCCGGAGGGGACACCCCCACCCCAGGTTGCGGGGGGGCCGCCCGACCGGCCGGTAGCACAGGCAGCTACAGGGGCCGGGCTGCCGCCGTCCCGGGGCAGGGTAGGGGTGGGGACGCAGCCGCTATCCTCTCGCCGGGCGGGGGAGCGGAGCGAGAAGGGAAGCCGGCGCCGGGCGCCCGTCTGCCTCCGACCGGCCGGAGCCATGCGGAGCTGCGTGAGGGCTAGGGGGGTTGCGGGCTGGGCCACCCCACTGCTCCTGCTCTGGCAGTGGCTGCCGACGGCGCGGTCCTACAACTTAGACACCCAGCACACACTGCTTTTTCAGGGGGGCAATGGGACCTTCTTCGGGTACTCGGTTCTCCTGCACCGCCACGGCGAGGAAAGATGGTGAGTCCCTGGCCGGGCCCGTTCTGCTTGTCGCGCCTTTTCCCGGCTCTGGTGGCCCTTCTTCATGCAGTTCTCTCTGCCTCGCAGGCTCGTTGTGGGCGCCCCCCGGGCCAGCTGGCCCGCCAACATCTCAGTGGCCAACCCTGGGGCCATTTTCCGGTGTAGGATCGGGAGGAACCCCAGCGGGCGGTGCGAGCAGCTCCAGCTGGGTAAGTCGGCGGCGGGGCGCGGGAACCCCGGCACTGAGCCGCGGTGAGGCGAGGGTGGGTGGCAGGGGTGATCGCGGCGGCGATGGGACAGGACGTTCCGTAGTCGCCAGCCGTTCCCTCAGTGCGGCTCCTCTGCCGCTGCTTTCAGGAGGCGAGGGGCTGCTGGCGGTTTCTCCTGGGTCCTTTCCAGATTATGCTTGCATTTACCTCTCGACGAAGGACGAGATCAGCTCTCCTGACAAAGAGTAGCAAAGGAGGCACCTTTTTTTCTGTAGACAGAAAGTACTAAAATTTAATTTAGAGAATTCGCGTGTGACAGCGTCTGTTCCCGTAGTTTTCTTTCCCACCTTTCAGCGCTCAGTCTAAAGCCTCGTTTGAGTTCCAGCCCGTCTCTCGTACTTCGTGGCAGAAAAGTAGCTTAACTTTCAGAGCAAAGGGCTCTGTCATTAGCTCAGAGATGGGCGGGTTGAAGTGTGTGCCTAAATCAAGCCTTGCCTTTGTAGGGTCCACTCTGAAGTGACTCTGAACTAGTGGTCGTGCAGATGGGTTCTCCCTGCCTGCAGATTTGTTGAAAATTTGAATTTCAGAGGAACAAAGTTATTTTTGACCGAATCATTTTTTCCTGCTTCTGCATTTTAATCTAACTTCTCCCGAGCTCCCCGGTGCCCATGTTTGTGAGATGTAACTGGATGCATTTACCCAGCTTCAGAGTGCTTGATACTTGTAAAGAGAACACTTCGCAATGGGTTACTGTGAACATGCATTAATAGCTTTGGTCTCTGTTCGTGTTCTCTTTGCATACAGTGCCATTCATTCTATCCCTATGCTGTTTGTTCTATCCCTATGCTTTTCATAGAGAGCTTCCTGAACTTTCTGTCCTGCTATGACTATGACTATCCAATCCGTTAGAACTATAAACTTGCCGCTCAGTGAGGATAAGAAGCGCGGGAAAGGATTTTCAAAATACTGGCAACCAACAAAAGTGATAGCGCTCCATGACCTGATGGGCTTTCAGGGCAGAAGGCAACATTCTGTAACAAATGCATAAAAATTATTTCTCTACACATCTATACATATAACATAGAACCAGTGAGTTCTATCCATTTATTTCCTACAAATGGAAATAAGAGCTTTTTATAACTAAGCTACAAAAACCTAAGCAGTGCTTTACTTGTAGGCACATAAGGAAAAAACAAGCAGTTTCCCATGGAAGGAATTAAACTTATGTCAGCACAAGTAGTCCTTTGTTGCTTTGTAAGGGTTTTTTCCTTTCATTAAATTCATTCCAATATTAGATCTAACTGACTAGCCAACTAAAGTGATTAAATAACATGTGAAGAGGCAATAAACTCCTTCCCCTGCATTGGAGGTAAATATAGTCCTTTACTATGTAGGGGAAGGAAAGGAGGGGAAAAGTAGAAAGTTTTCAGCTCTTTAGATCTATATACATCTACAGCACTGCTCAACTTGCTCATTTAGCTAGTGGAAAAGCAAAAGCTGTGAAAGTAACTTGATGAGCTTTTCCTTAGTACGTTAAGGGATTCTAAACAAAATAATGCAGCAGGTGAATGAAAGTGTGTTTATAGCTCCAAAGAATAAGTTTACGACAGCTTCTGCTCCCAGGTTTAGAAGCTACAGGTTGCACAAGTTTTACTGTCTTGTCCTGCACTTTTAAAAGCAGCAATGCAACAAGAGCTAGGATGTTTGTTCATAGGATGTTTGTTTCCTTTAGTGGTAGATGACATCTTTACATCACTAAGGTGCATCTACAGTATTTCTGAAGTTGGATACTGAAAAGAAGTGTTCTATTGCGAAAAACAGGTCAACAAGGCCAGTGAAGAAGCCAAAGGCAGCTGTGGTTCATGGGATGTAAATGAGTAGAGTAGTATCTGAGTTTTTTAAGCCCCTGCTATCATTCCAGGTGGTCACCAAAATACATGAGAACTTTCAGTTGCAAAGCTGAACTTAATTATCTCTCGTTTTGCTCATTCAGGCTGTCAGCAACTTTTGGAACCACTGTGTGTTTCATCATTCTTCTACTTGTATTCTTGCTAGTGACGAGTTTAGGTTCTGGTCTTGTAGAATAGGGTAATTTTATTTGAAAAATGTGCAGGGATATATTACATTGCTGGGACAGGCAAGTAAAGAAAGAGTTCATTTTGGTTTTCTCTTAAATACTTTATTTTGCATTTATTTCAGTAAAAGAGTCTCTGAGGTAATAAATTTCTAATTATGAATCATAGAAATGTAGAGGTGACAACAGGCAATAGAAATGGGGGTTTCAAAATGTTTGGCCTTTGTAATAAACTGGATGCAAGTTACTTAGGTACGTTGAAATACTTTGTTGCTAGTTTTCACTAAAGGAGCCTCGAAACCAGCTTAACTAATGAATGAAGGATTCATGCACAATTAGGAAGCCTCTGATCACACAAAACCACTGTTGTATTTTTATGTGATACTTTCCAATCTGCCTTCTCAGTAAAGAAAGAGTTGCTGGAAATAGTGCTGTGCTGCAGTCATACCGGTATCTGCAAATAACTCATCCAGGTGTTACAAGGGCCTGGTCTGATTTAAATGGTGCCATGGGATACATTAGCAAATGTTTTTCTTAGTCAGCACTTTTAAATCTGATTGCTGAATAGAGAACTAATATTTTGACAGTTTTTTTTCTAGTTCTAGTAGTTTTGTCAATGGTATCAACTATTCTAGACTACTTATTTATTTGTATTTGGAGTAGTTTTAGGCATTGATTTGTAATCAAGCTTTAGGCACAAATGCAAAATACAGTGGTTTGTATTTATTATTTGGAGCACCCAACTTCTACCAGTCTTCTGAATTCCAGAACTTTGTCCATGTCAGTTTACACTAGTCACAGATATTTCAAAGGATCTTGCACAAAGTTCTTTAGATGTTTTAACCTATTACATTTTGGACTTGTAAAATATTACAGATACTCTTCCACAAAATGGCTCTCAAATTTGAAACAGTGATTCATTGACTAAAGATCCAGGAAACAATTTAGAAGAGTTGTTATCTAGTTTAAAAAAATAAAGTCAGTGTATGTTGTTTAAGATGAGGCCAGGAAGCTCTGCCCAGAGTTTCATCCTTCCACTCTTCCGTATAAGTCTCTGCTACAATCAACCTATGAACAAATTGCCCTCTAGCTCCCCCAACTGAATCACTACAACGGGAAAATGAACATTCAATGGTTTTCCCCAAAAAGATGACCTGTTTGTTCAGTTTTGACTCCAGTAAGTTTTTGCCTTTGGTAGTTTGGCTTTTTGATCTCAATTGTCTTGCCCACACACTGCCTGTGGTCTCCTTTGAAATAGCCACACTGTTTTAAGACTGAGCCTTTTGGATCTAGGTCTGGTACAGGTCTATGGAAATAGCTGCCACTTAACCAAAATGTTTTGGGCAGAATCAGTTTGTGGAATGTAAAAGAATTAAGACCTATCAAGTTTGTGAAAAGAGAAAAGATTGCCCTGAATGAATGGGAAAAAAGAGTCTGTAGAGGTCTTGCCATCTAGAAGCATGGTTATCAGAAGGTTTGTCATCTTTGTGCTGGACTTTGTTGTTTTAATAAATTATCATAGAATCAATAAGGTTGGAAAAGACCTCAAAGATCATCAAGTCGAACCTGTCACCCAAGACCTCATGACTACTAAACCGTGGCACCAAGTGCCACGTCCAATCTCTTTTTGAACACCTCCAGGGATGGAGACTCCACCATCTCCCTGGGCAGCACATTCCAACAGCTAACAACTCTCTCTCTGAAGAACTTTCTCCTCAACTCCAGCCTGAACTTCCCCTGGTGCAGTTTAAGACTGTGTCCTCTTGTTCTGAGAAATGGACCAGAGGAGTTCTGGGGGGATAAAAATTATCATGGGAGGCTATTGGATGTGAAAAGCTGGAGCAAGTTATATAAAACTGTTTTCTCAGATGACATTGCAGACATCTGTATTAGAGTCCTTGAGGCCAAAGCTAGAAGTGCCTTTATAAGTTGTGACCTTATTTATATGTGATTGTTCTGTTTCTGTGTGTGCTTGCAGCAGGGATTGTAGCAGAAGTGTATCTTCCAACTGTGTAATGTGCACCGGCTAGGCAATTACTTTTCTTCTGGAGACTTTATGACAGCACTTGCTCCTTTTCCCTGAGGCAGTGAAGCTGCCATGTCCTCTTGAGCTTGTGCAGTGCTGCTTTGTTGCTTGTGCAGAATATAGCGGGTTTTTGTCTTACGTGATAAAGCTTTTATAATGTCATACCTTGAGCAAGAGCTCATCATGGTGACTCATGATTCATGGTGACTCATGGCTCATGATTCTCTCACTCACAAAGTCCTACCATTTTCACGGTAATTGCATACTTGCCAGTCAGAGGAAGTGAGGAGATACAAGATAGCAGGTTAGCAGAGGGTCAGAGAGAACCTGGATTAAGAATGTATGATGCAGCCAAGGAAAAGGGGAATACAATCCAACAAACATGAAGGAATGGTGATATTTTCCCTTGTTACAGACTTGTGAAATAGACACAAGAATGAAATGTGGAGACAAGCAAAACTTCTTGTAATGTTCCACATCATCATTATCTGGTCTTGTCTGACGTACGGATAGAAATTCTCAGAAAGCCTCTTGAGACCTAAATTTCTGATACTGTTGTTCTCCACTTCTTCCATTTCTGGCAAATCTGCATACACTATAAAACAAGTCCCTGATGAATCACTGTCACAGGAGGATGGAAAGTGTTGCTAGAAGCAAGTTACCAGGAGTACCTTTTGTGATTTAAAGAAGGATTAATTCTTACACTTGGGAGTATAATGGAATTTTATTTTCTGAGGGATTTTCAGTCAGATTAAGATGCTCTATAATTCATGCAAACCATGGAAATGTCTCCTTTAAGAAGTGGGGACTTCTACATGACATAACTCTAAATTATTTAAATTCCAAACTCATGTCTGAAAATGGTTTGTATTCAGTACACAGAAGTTCATGTCACTTAGAATAGAATAGACCAGACCAGACCAGACTAGACTAGACCAGACCAGGTTGGGAAATGTTGATGACGGATTATGGAATCAATACGGCCATCCAGTATGATCGAAGTATTGTTCAGTTTATTAAGGAACATCTACAGCTTATATAGACTCACAGAGCGTAGTTGGCATAAGTTCATTGGTTCCACACAGGTGTCCACACATCGTACTGTTACACATTATTGGTTAAATTACTAATATCACGCAAAGTTGTTGATTGACGTGTGCATCCTGTTATTCTGAGATAATTCTCTGTGTTTATAGCTACCAGTACCTTGCTTTAGTTACAAACTGCTAGCACAGCATTATTTTGCTAAACTGCTAGCTACTTCTACACTTATGCTAAGCATGGCCTACCACTATGTCAAGCTCTAAGCTTATATTGCCAGATTGCTCACACCACTTATTGCTATGATTGCCACAGGAAAAGACCAATTAGACAAGCATCAGAAGCTTATAACTTAAAACTCAGTAATTGACAACCTGCACAAATATCTTCATTTTAGTAGATTTCTAAAGTAGTGCATTTTACTTCATGCTTGTCTTGGAGTAAGAGCCCACGTGTTGTTAATTACCATTCCTTTTGTGATCTACAGGAATTTCTAAATTACAGTAACACAAAATCTTTTGGTCCACAGACAGCTGAAAGTGAAGTTAATATGAGCGCTAAGGTCGGTTCCCATTTACTTGGATTTTGCATTCTATTTCCTTGGTGTCTTAGGGAAAGGCACATGGGGAGAAAATGATAAAAAAAGATGAAGAAGGTTCATATGCATCTTGGCCATGTGACTGGTGCTATTTTTGGAAGAAGATAGAGTACAATGGCAGTATGCAGGGTGCATCATCCTCTCTGCAGTATGATGAGGGGTTCTGGGCTGCACTAATCTGATCTCTCCATTGGAGCAGATTGAAATTGTGATGTTTGAAAAAAAAAGTGGAGAGGTAGTATGGAAGTAGAATAAATTAAAGCTCCAGCAGTTCCTTCAGACAAACGTCAGTTGTTAGGTCTCTCACAAAACTGGAGGGAGTGAGCTCTAAATTAAGGATGGTTGTTGAGTTTAATTTCTACAAATGCTTCTCCTCACATTTCCTTGCCATGTGATAAAGCATGATCTTGATTCCATTAATCTGGCATTGTCTCTCCAAGTGTCTGTGACATCCTAAGTGTACAATCATTTAAGTTAGTGTTGGTCATGAGAATATATGTGGCAAAGCGCACAGTCATTCGTGTCTCTCCTGGGTACTGAATACAAGGTGTAACTTTTTATTCTGTTTTCATATGCAATCAATGTTGTGTGGTTTTATGCCTTGTAAAAGGAATTCAATGAGTCCACTAAATTAGGAGTGTAATTATTTAAACTTGCTAATAAATAGGATAGTAATAAATTTAATCTGTTGTGAGTATGATTTGGGGAGTGGGGTTACTTTATTATTTCCCTGTCAGTCACTGTTCCAGTCAGCCTCACTGAACTGTGGTCCACATTGTCTCTCTCTTCTGGTTAACTGAACCCCATCAACTTCAGAAGTTTTGGGTTCACCAATAACTGCATTGAATCAGGGAAAGCCTTAAAAATTCTGAAGAAGAGCTTGTTCAAGTGACACGATGTATTTCCTTATTTTGTAAGAAGTTTCTTCATAAACTGTCATGATGATGCATAGGAAATACTTATTCAGTAGTCTTGTTAATACTTACTCATAAGAACATCTTACAAAATAAAAGCTTGCCTTTTATACAGTAAAATACTTTAAAATGTGTATTTTTTTTACCATGGATACCATTACTGCTTTCTAGAAGAAAGCAAATATTTGCTAACTGTACCCTTTGGGGGAGGCTGGGAGAAATTTCATTATGTTCTCTAAGGTTGAAAAAATTAACTCTCAAAAACAAAAGCAGCTACTACTAAATAATTGCAGCAGTACAAAGAATACGTGGGGCGTGCGTATATTGTGATCTGAGATCCCTAGATCTCTTTATTTGATAGCCATTTGTAGTACATACCACTTTTGGGCATGCTACCAGTAGCTATGTAGTTGGAGAGCTGCTCGCTTTAGACTGGAGTTTAGATAGGGCTCATGGGTATTACTTGTGTTTCTTAGAAACTTTTAGGTTGAAGAGCACTTGCAAAGTTAACCCTTCCATCAGACTGAGTGTAATGTCACTTTCTAGCTTAATTTCAATAACTATGGAGAAGCCAGTCCTCACTGCCAGCCTGTCGTAGTATGCTTCATTTGGCTATGTGCAACTGTTCCTTTGTTCAGCAAGAAAGTGAAAAGTTTTATGGCCTATCTAATGCAGAGCTCAGATCCACCTTAATTACTGCAGTCTCCCCATAGAGTTCTTGGGTGTCAGTGCTAGCTTCAACGCAGCCCTTCAACTTGTCCTCCTGCTCAGAACATTGGTCTTTGTGTTCTAGGCAACCCCAGTGGAGAGCGCTGTGGGAAGACTTGTCTGGAAGAGCGTGATAATCAGTGGCTGGGTGTCAGCTTATCGAGGCAGCCAAAAGAAAATGGATCCATTGTTGTATGTATTAACTGCTGGAGCTGTCTGTCTAATTGTCAGCCTGCCTTCACTTTTCATATGCTTCTGTGTCAAACATCCTATTTGGTTTTTATCTCTAGGCTTGTGGACATAGATGGAAAAATATCTTTTACATAAAAAATGAACACAAACTCCCATATGGTATTTGTTTTGCTGTCTCTTCTGATTTTCGAACTGAGCTGAGCAGAAGAATATGCCCATGCTATATAGGTAAGCAGAACCATTGGGCCCTTAGTAGGGAAGGGCAAGATGCGTAATTGCATGATGGTCCTTACTGCATGATTGCATGTTTGTGAGGTCCCGGTGTTGCTCTGATGCGGATTTCTGCAGTCAAAGGTTTGAAGATTGACTGCAGATGATACAAGGTTAGATTCTGATGTAATTTGTTAGTAAGATGTTTATCACTTTAAAGAAAAGCTGCTTTCAACAGGCAGAAAAATTAGTTTAAATAGGGCATCAGAATACTTGTTCCCTGCACTGGATCACTAAAGGGTGTGTGCTCCTCAAGAAAAGGCCAATAAAGGACATCCTTTTTTCTTTTACTTTGTTGTTTGCTTGCTCTGCTCACAAGAGTGCCTCACAGCAGAGCAGCAATTATTACCTGCAAGTGATTGTTGCCACCTGCTCATTAGCTTTGATACAGAGCTGCTGTGGTTCCTTGACGGTGTGTGTTCCTGTTACTTACTTGCCTCCTGCCAAGGCCCCAGCTGTGGTGTGAGACTTTTGGTGGTCCTTCTTCAGAGAACTTCAGGAAAAGAATGAGTCAAAATGAGTCAAGACCTAAAGCTATCAAATGAGTCCATCCCTGCCTCTGCTATTACACCAACCTCCCATCCAAGAGAACATTCTTGTGACCCTGCCCTGTGCCAATGCAAGGAAGAGCTGACAATGTGGCATACCTGTGCAGACCAATAGAGTAATGCCATCAAATGTCCTGCTGCTCCTTTGGAGACTGTTAAGAGCATTGGTGAAATCATGCTTTTATCTTCAGTGACTTTTTAAGTGAGCAAATCTATGGCAGAGCTGAAGGGAATCCTGATGGGAGGCAGTTTGCAAAGAAAAGCAGGAAAATGGAGCTGGCAGAGATGGATATAAAGACAATGCGAAGGATGATAGATACTAATATGTCCAAAACAGCCATAGCACAAGTCTTTTAGAGCACTAGTGGACCATCAGAGAGCAACTCCTATCAAGATAGGTAATCCAATTATGCCTAAACTGTGCACAGTAAAATTGTTAATCTTACTTAGCTATACTGCTCAAACTATTTATGCTAATTCATTCATGGAAGAATCTAAAAAGAAAAATACAGCTTTTAAAGTCACAAGATTTCAAAGGCATCTGTGATCAAGTGATACCTACTGCTTTGGGTTTGTTTCCATACTATATTGAAGCTAAGGGTTACACAGTGGAAACCAGTGGTTTTAGTTTTATTACAGAACTGAAAGCCAACATTGTTTTGGTCTGATTTTTAAACTTGTTAACAATTCTGTTGATGACCTGGTAATAAATTGTGAAGCTTCTCATAGTTTTTAATATTTCTTGCTTGTTACCAGATTATGTGCGAAAGTTTGGAGAAAACCATGGGTCATGCCAGGCTGGAATGTCTAATTTTTACATTGAGGTGTGTATTAAAGTTACCAAACCCCTTTCTCTATATATGTATACTTATATGTATACATACAGAAAAACATACATGTAAATGCACTTTCTTTTATTGGGGGAGGGAAAAATTAGACTTTTTTTCATTTCTTTTTAATGGAATCCTTGTGAAAGTTGTCTGATAATTCCCAACTGATACTTTTACTTTTTATTCCCAAGAATACTTGTACACCTTACTAAGTCCAAAGTTATTTTCCATCTGGAAGAAGAGCATTAATATATCAGAATAGGAAGTAGTATTATTATCTTTGAAGTAATGCTTGATATAGTTAATACTAATAATGCTTACCTTCTTGCTTTACACACTGATATTCCTTGTTGTCTCCATTTTACCTTAATACTATGATTTCTAAAAAAACAAAATATTTTGAGAAGATAATATCCTCTTTGTTACTCTTTGAAGTTGTTCACAGCTCAAAGTTTGTAATAATGGTATTATTTACAAAAGTGAGGAAAATATTGTCTGTACTGTAGCCATAATTCCCCAATACTGAGCTAGATGCATCTCCAGAAGCACTGAATTCACAAGAGTTCTAAAGAAAAGTATTTGACTTGTTTTGCTTATTTTTATGAATATTTAAGTATGAATGACATGGCTTTGTTTGATTTTTCTTGTAGGACTTAATAATAATGGGAGCTCCTGGATCATTTTATTGGACTGGCTCTGTCTTTGTATACAATACAACTGCAAACACAATCCATGCTTACACAGATTCAAATAACCAAGTGAAATTTGGCAGTTATCTAGGTACTTAAAAATATTTACTATTTTACAAAAAATATAAGCCAAAGATTAGGTAAATAGCTGATAAAGTGATGCAGTGCTTTTAGTGCTTTTATTATTGATGCCAGAAGCAACAGTTCTAAAGATGTGTTCTGATTTTGTTAAATATTATTTAATTTTAGGGCTTCCTCTGTATTCTTTTTATATGTAAATTTCTTAAGCATTGGATTTCTGTTTTTATTCTCTCTCCACTGAGTTGCTGTTATTTCTTCATTTAGAAAGTAGAGATAAGATTGATTAGCAATGGTTTGCATTTCACTGTAAATTCTGAAATGCAGCCAAGGGCCTTCATAGCAAAAGACATAATGATTTCACATATAACAGAAGTACAAAAAGGTTGTTGCAGTGAATGCTGCAAGAAAACATATCTTAATTGCATTGTTAACGTGGGGAAATCTGCTAGGACCTTCAGCGATAGACTTGCCTCCAATTGTGTTTGGAGGTTTTTTTATTATTTATGGGGTTTTATTCCAACCATATCTTGGACTGGACACATGGGAGCGTAAACCTTATCTATGAATGTCTGCAAAGAAAGACATGAAGCTCCTACTTATGTACCTCTATTCAAGTAATTAGAATAATTTAGTGCTAGAACTTGTCAGAGTTTATGCCAAGAACTATGAGCAGCTTCAGTTTTCTCACTAGACACTAAGAAAAGCTTGTCTGTTCTTCCTGAACAAGAATATTTTTGCCTGTGACCACTGGTTTTTGCATTTTGCCATTCATAGGTCCAGTTCACATGGATAAATATTTCCTGTTTCTGATTTCACTCTTTTGACAACAGGAAGCAGGCATACATTATGAAATAACTATTATGAAATAAAAAGTGACTGACACTTCAGAATTCAGTACTGAGCCTTGCAGAGACTCTGGGCTCTGGGGGAAAGTCAAGTGAAAGAAATGTTTGATGGTAAATGGTAATCAGATACCCAGATCACGATTGTTAACCTAACTGTTTACAAAGCAAATTAAAAACTTCAGAGAATGCTTGCTCCATCTTTCTAGTAACAATCAGGAGAGAAAAATACTGCATTTATCTGAGGGGAAAAAAGCTCATTCCAGGTTTCTGCATCTACAAGTACAAGAATGACAATTTCTGTAATAAATTAGTCAAATCATTGATAGCCAAAAGGCAAATAGAGGCAAACGAACAAAGGCTTGCATAAGGGCTTTACTGGGGAGGATGTAGGGAAGGCCTTCCCTGACATACACAGTCTCTCTCAGTTCCCTTGGCCAACCAGGACTTGAGATGGAGTTTGCTTCACAAATATTTCTCCAGTGCTGTGGTGCAACTGTACCAACCTGCATTCTGGCTCTGCAGAGCCCTGTGCCATTTAGACTTGCCGTTTCCACAGCAAAGTGAAGAAAGGGTCCATTGGTCATGGGTTGGACTTGGTGATCTTTGAGGTCTCTTCCAGTCTTGGTGATTCTGTGATTCTATTAGCTCATTGGTGTCCTTCCACAGTAGTAGCTGTGATAAGCCTTAAGTTTTCCATTGTTCCATGCTACTCATACTCCACTTTGTTCCTTCATAATTATACATGATGCAGTTCATAGAAGGTAAAGGCACTGTCCTTCCCCTCTCAGCCTCTGTTCTGTTACATCTTTGGCATTACATCCCAAAAACTTACAAGCTAATTGTGTTACTCAATATTTATCTTTTTTGAAGTGCAAATTTGCTTCTCTCTTAAAAAATTAACAAAAATATCCTTAAGAAATAGTGGAATATATTTCACTATACTTCACACTGTACTCCACAGTAGTGGAGTATATTGTGACCAGAGCGTAATTCAAGCACATGACTAAGCATAAATATCTACCTACCCTATCCTTCTTTGAGCAGGACATGAGAAGTTGGTTTCTTTATTTGCATTTTCACTAAACCATTGAAGAGTAATAATTAACAAATGAGAGATTGCAGGAAGAGTGTGCAAGAATAACCATAAGTTGGAAGAAAAAAAGGTGTTTCAGACAACTGAAAGAAAGAGAAAGTGGCAATATGTAACTTTTGGTAGTATTTCCTTGGACACTTTGGAGTACCTTGGAGATTTTATGGACTTATTTTTAAAGGAATTAGATAAATAAATCTTTCAAATCATCTGTGCCTTGACAAACTGCTGTAAAGAAATCACTAATAGACTGTTTCTATTAGAATTCTGATAATGACATATTTTAATATCACAGTACAATTGAGGTCACTCTAATTACTGTTGGCTTTGTGTGTATGTATTTAGGTTTTGGGTTGTTGGGGTTTTTTTTGGGGGGGGGTGTTTGGCTTGTTTTCTGATTTAGGTGTTGGTGTTTTGTTTGGTTGGGATTTGTTCATTTTGTTGTTGTTGGTTGGGGTTTTTTTTTGAGTTCACTCGGATTACCAACATTTACACTAAAGCAAAAGCAAAATAACTAGAAAATAAAAGTCAGAGGAGGTAAATGAAAGTACATCCACTTTAAGCTTAATTCTAAACATAGATGTTGATCATTAAAAGATAAATTGCCTTATTCACTTCTTTTTAGCTTAAAATACAAAAAGAAAAAGCCAACTTAATGAGAACTTGAATCCTAGAGAGTTATCTTCACAGACGAAAGATTTAAGGCTCATTCTCATCTTATCCAAGACTATTTTTCCATTTTCTTTGCATGCTGTGAAAATGAACAGCCATTCAGCAAATGCAAGAGTAGCAGAATATGTTAACTGTCTTCCCTGTTTCAACATAGCC
Source organism: Melanerpes formicivorus (assembly GCF_026170545.1). Classification (NCBI taxonomy): domain Eukaryota; kingdom Metazoa; phylum Chordata; class Aves; order Piciformes; family Picidae; genus Melanerpes; species Melanerpes formicivorus. The sequence goes on along the minus strand of NW_027142357.1, from coordinate 16,653,517 downwards.
ATAATGTATTCTGGAAGGAGTAAGGATGACTTGTGTAACTACAGATTAAGGCGTTAGTCTTCAGTTTGCAGTTCTGTGGCTGGTTGTCTGCACTAGAATATGGTGCTGTTTGTTAAGAGCTGTCTCCACATACAGCAGTGTGGAGACTTATATAGATTCACTTACATAACCTGATGCAATGTTTACTTACTACAAAATCAAGCTTTTGCTCCAATTTGTGGCTGACATTTTCATATGTGTATATCACACTGCTGTATGTGTGCAGATGCATGTAAGTAGCACAACATGTCATTTTTTCTGCAGTCCGGGTACAACAATAGTGAAAGAATAACAATTGAATCAAGTATTTCTACGCTGCTGCAGTTTCATCATTTTTATTTCTGTTACAATATGGACTCACCAAAGAATTGCAGAATATGTAATAACAGAAGGTGTTGGCAATTTATTAAATTAGCCTTTAAAATATGGCAGAAAATTGAGATCCTGGGATGAAATTAGTGTATCTGACACTTCTTTCTGCTTGCTAAGACTTACTGTTTGTATTGATCTTTTGTTTATATTTAAAAAACTTTTGTTTCTGTTTTCATTGGTAACTCACATGAAGTCTGAATGTTGGACTTGGAATAATTTGTGGTGTTGACAGCTTTTACACATCATGCTCCCATTTTTTGTCTTTACATAACATTTCCAGAATTGAAAAGCACATTTCTGATTTGCAGGATACTCTGTTGGAGCTGGACATTTTCTGACACCAGACAGTATAGAAGTAATTGGAGGGGCTCCCCAGCAGGAGCAGACTGGTAAAGTAAGAGACCATCTATACTGCTGGTTTGAAAAATATACCCCCACATACCCATCCATGATTTTTCAGTTTAGATTAAGATAGCCAAGACAATGACCAGACAGATGTGATTTCTCACAGAGAGAAAAGTCAAAGAAGGAATGAGTGAAGATGATAGTCTAGGTAACACTGCTGTGAACTATGATGATAAAGAAAGGTACAGATAAGAAGTAGTAACTGTCTGTACATTGTGATCCGTTTCTTTGCCAATTTACTAGCACGTCCTGTAGAGAAAACACAGGGAATTATATCAGATTACTGTTTGCTAAACTCCAATTATATTTTCTTTTCATTTTAGGCATACATTTTTAGCATTGAGAAGCAACTAAATATTCTTTTTGAACTAAAGGGGAAAAAGGTAATTACACCATCTCTTTGCACTTTATAACTTCCAGCATAACTTCATCAAAATTCAAAATTAATGTGATTTCTTGTTTGCACACAGCTGGGTTCTTACTTTGGAGCTGCAATTTGTGCTGTGGACCTGAATTCAGATGGCCTCTCTGACTTGGTAGTTGGTGCTCCAATGCAAAGTACCATCAGAGAAGAAGGAAGAGTTTATGTCTATATCAATTCAGGTTCTGTAAGTGTTTTCTTTTCAAAACGCATGGTGACACAGTCACTTGTATAAAAGCTAGGAAAAGAGATCCTCTCTCTTACCCACACAGTATTTCAGGACATAGGAAAAACAACCCTAGAACCATGATGACAATCCCAGCAGGACTGTATAGGACATCTGCAAAGGTTAGCTGTATAAACTAACTTGTTACTTACACTAATGTTAGAACTGAGGGCAGACTGGTTTTGTTTCTTAGTAATTTCAGGTGCTGACAGCCTGCCACTACAGCTTCTTTCCAAGCTCTCCTCCATTACCATGCTTGCTACTGAATGTGAAGAGCAACTTATTTAGTTGCTTCAGAAACAAACAAGAATTAAAAATTTGCATGCATTTAGTGGTAGCAGTTCAGGAAAGAGATTGGCTGTCCTCAGTTTGGCAAATAAAGTAACTGTACAGATTATGCATTAGAATTCACTTACTTTTATATTTTTTAAGGATCAGAAGAGAAAGTATAATAATTACTTATTGTGTGCTTCTGAATTTGTTCAACTTAGTAAATTTTATCTTCATTTCCTTTTCTTTCTCTCCACACTAATACATATTTATTTTCTTATGCTTGCAGTTAACTTTCTCATAACACTTTTTCCTTAGAGAGAACTAAGTCACTCCAGGGGATTCCTCCAACTAACTAAGGCACACACAATAGCTCTCAAGCAGCTACTGTTTATGAGGTACTTAGCAAACACAGTTTTCTCAGAGCAGTAAGCCCTTGTATTCTGATATAAGCTTGCCACTGTTCGTTATACAGATATAACCTATGGGCACATGCTGCTCTTCATTTTAAAGAACAGCTTTCTTAGTCTTTATTATTCTTACGCTGAAAATGCTGTCCAGTGACTTTAATAATGCTCAATTCTTCACCGAGGTGTTAGGTAGGATTGTGTATTGGTGTCCAAGGCAGTTCTAGCACTTTGAGTAATGCTCTGAATGTGACATTGACTCTCTTTTCCTGCAGGAGGCAAAGATGGTAGAACTGAACTTAGAGCTCAGTGGGAGTGACTCTTATGCAGCCAGGTTTGGGGAGTCCATAGCCAATCTGGGAGACATAGATAATGATGGTTTTGAAGGTAAGTGTATAAAGAAAGTCCCCTAGGTTTAATTCTCTCTGAGCATTGGACTGACATGATAATGGGAAATTATGGAAGTCTGAGGAGACTTTCAAGAGATGACTTGACCTCGCTTTTCTAAGCCACTGTTTGCAGTACAGCTATTTCACAGTCATTGGTATGTAATACCAAGATGAGGTTCTGTGACTAATAAAGACCATGAGCATAAGATGGTAATATAGTCTATAGCTTTGGGTGCTGGACCTTAAAATCTGTGTTTTAACATCTAGAATGATTGTTATAACATTCTACTTCTCCTCAGGGAGTTGGACTAGATAACCTTTAAAAAGGTCCTTCCATCCCAAAAAATTCTTTGATTTAGCTTCCATTCAGGCTACCAAAAATGTGTTTGCTACAGAAAGCCCCATAGTCTGCTGCTTTCAGATTCCTTCCTTCCAAGACCATTCACTGGCTGTTCAGGTAGCCTGCAAAAACACAGCTGAGAGGCCTCCAGGTAGTCTGAAGACAAGCCGATGGGATCTGGCCCAGTGGCTTAATTCATCTTGTCATGGTTTCAAACAAATAGGAATAGCCAGTATTCCTGTTTGAAAAACTGGCATGTGCTCCCCTCCAGCAGAAAGGCAGGCACAAGAGGCTGTGTAGGCACAGGATAAAAATACATTTTCTGCATAAACAGTTTCAGTTTTGTTCATCAAAACTTGGACTGTGTACCGGAAACCAATAGCCTTTGTGCAAAAACAAAACACAAAGCTTTTTCTGGGCTGTATCTTTACCAGTTCCACATTTTTCTTCACACTTCAGAATTGCCCTTTTTCATTTGCATTTACAACCCATGGTTCTCCTTTCATTCCTTCTTGTCATGTGCTCTTAGTCCTGTTCCATAACTTGCAAAGCCTGGAGCAGCCATTCTTGTATCTTGTCTCTTTTTCCTTAAAGTAGTCCTCTGTGGGTTGTTTTTTCCTGCCTATGGTTCCTGTTCCTCAAGATCTTTTTAAATTTAATTTCTCCCATTTTGTGTCAATTTTGCAATTAGACAAGTTTCAGGTTTTGCCCCAAAACATTTGCAAACCACTAAAGAAAACCACATCCAGTGGTAGGGCTGGGGAACAGAGAATTAAAATCAAATTAATAGCAGCATAGTAAGTAGATGAATGTCATAGAACATAATGTAAAATGGGCATCCTAAAACTGCAGGGGGGAGGCAGACCAAACAAGTGCATGAGCTTTTGAAGAGAGCAAGAACATAGAAAAGAAAAAGTGGAGGCTGTATTGTAAGTGGCAGCAGGAAATTTTGTAAGAAAAACAGCTGGAAGCAAGATATAAAGAGAAATTGGGTGTTAGAAACCATTTGTCTGTGGTAAGTAATAAAAAAAGCACAGCAGAGCCCACTTCTTCAGTGATCTAAGCAATCAGTGTCAGCCCTGTGAAGAGAATGGCAGAATGGCGTGTGTACTGGTGTAGAATATGACCTCTTCAAGAACATGTGTATAGTTTTAATTAGCACAACTTGGCTGTCCTATTTTCATCTTGCCAGCAGAGACACTACGTATTTTGTGTAATTTAGTCACTAAAGTATGGATTCAGTCAATATGGATTCGATTATGGAATTGTTCAGTAAAGCCAAATCATCAGATCTTAGCCTTTCTTGTGATTTTGGTTTGTTGCAGCATATGGTATTTCTCAATTGCTGACAGATCAGCTTTGCTTATTTGTGAATGATTGATTTATAATAGCGACTTTTCCTCCCTCCACTTTTTGATTGACAACCCCTGGCTATTGGAATCCTGGGGCTTTTTGATTGGTAAGGGCTGTTGAGGGTGGGTGGGTTGATTGGTTTGTTACGTGTCAGCACACTACTCTGAGATTAATTCATGCAGGCATAAAACAAAGCCCTTTGTACAAACCAGCTACCATCAGTTACTTGTTAAATGTCTGTTCAATCCTGTTATCAGCTGTTAAAGATATTTCATAGAAAAATAAATGGTTCATTTCAGGCAGTGTAATAAGAGTACTTTCAGTCATTTAATCCATGTCGGAGTAGCAACTGTGCAGGAAAAGCATCATAGTTCCATGAATACAAGGGGGGAGTTGTTGTTTTATTTTGAAAGACTAGGATAATTTTGGCTGTTCTCCATGATAACCTCATAACCACTTCAGTACTGGTAGGAACAGACTTTGTCTTGAACAAAATGGCTGTATTTGGCCCTTGATTTCCAGAAACCTAGTATTTAAGGTAGAGTTAAGTTGTCTGTATTGTTTCCATTTGCTTTATATCTATCTTCAGCTCTTTAGAGTTCAGTTAAATGAATTGAACTAGCACTGCATGCATCATGATTTGGATTTCTTTAACTCATCCTTGTTTGTATTTTCTGGTAAACTGATTATTGTTAAATTAAATTGTTTTTCCACAGATATAGCAATTGGGGCTCCACAAGAAGATGATTTAAAAGGGGCTATTTACATATACAATGGCAGGGAAGATGGAATAACACCCTCATTTTCACAGGTATGCTTTTCAATGGAAAATACTAAATTCAGGAAAACCTCAAGTTTGAATTTGGGAGGACTTTTCCTTCATTGTACCTTCTGACTGAGATAATTTAAAACACTTCAGAAATCTACATAGTCCATGACTTACAGTCATAATATAACCTGTATCCAAAAAATAAATTATTTTGGAAGCCACAGGAGGGATTTGTGGGACTAAACATTGGCAGTAACTGAGAAGTGTTACTTTCAGAGGTATACTTTCTAGCAGAGGTAAGCCTGTAACTGCCTTCAGCAGCAGGATGGTTGTGCAATTGCAACTCAAAGATTAGCTTTCCAATAATAATTTTCTCTATTATCTTTTTTTTTTTTTTGCTTCTCAGAGAATACAAGGACATCAAGTCAGTAATTCTTTAAGCATGTTTGGACAATCCATAGCAAGTGGCATTGATGCAGATAACAATGGTTATCAAGGTGAATTAAACAATTTCATTCATTTTTCATTTTCAAAAGAGTAGAGAATCAGGGGGGAAGAACTCTACTGTGATATTTGTTACAGAAGCAAAATCTGTTATTCAGATGGCATGTCACAGATCATATTTTGGGAAGGCAAAAGAAAGAAGGTAGAGCTGAGGCCAAGCAGTCAGTTTTCGCAGTCACCTAACTGAAGGACTAAGAATGATGCAGTAGTAAGATCATCATGCATAAGAGGAATTAAAACGTAATTTTTATGGCAGTCATCTCATCTGATAATGTCACAATGAGTTAGTTTGGGCACTGGAACCACGTTTGTTGTCCAGAGTAGTGTGGTAACCTAAAAATCTTACTGGTCTTCAGATAGTTTGGATTTTGGCAGGAGTTATTGAGCTCTTTGAGTCTCAGTCTGTGTGAGATACATGAACCTGACTCAGGACTTGTGGCACTGGATTAGAAATGTTGAGGGGTTCTTGTGGGCATGACACGATGCTAGCTTGGTGTAAAACAGCTTAGCTGTTTCCAAGTATACGCTCAGTGTTTTATTCATATTGTCAGAATACATTGACATTTTGCAGATACATGTTATGGCAGGTACTGCCTGTCCTGCCCCTGGGGGTGTAAAAGCATAAACTTATCATGAAGTGCATGCTGTGTGCTCTGGCTATGTCTACAGAAAAGTTATCCAGGTCAGTTTGTAAGGCTGGGCTGAGAGGTAGTGCACAAGTAGACTGCTGTCAAGTCACCTGTTAGACTCATCTGACACAGACTTCTGCGACCTCATTTGAGAGGTACACGACATGCTGTGTGTGTGTGTTTCCTTACTGCATGAAAAGTGTTCAGTTAGTTTGGAATAAATGAAATATTTTTTTCTATTTATACATTATTTCATATATACAATACGAAATAACACATAGCAATATTGAATATCTGGATTAAAAAGAAGACAAGTACCTCCTCTGTACCTGATCTGTCCTTCCATATCAGCGACTTAAGCATGCAACAGAAATCAAATCATTATATTACCAGTATTTGCAAACTGAGGAAGTTAGTACTCAGCATTAATGGGCAGGGGACAAGTATTTGAGGAATCATCTAGATGGAGAAGAACACATTTAAATGTTATTATGTGCCTTGTAATAAAGAGAAATTGGTGTTTTAATGCTGAACAAAATATGAATACACTACGTAACGCTTGTACCTGAGAAGTAATTCCTTTGGACAAATTATACTTGCTGATCCTTTTTTTCTTTTAATTTGTTCTTTGACAGATGTAGCAGTTGGTGCATTTCTTTCTGATTCTGCTGTGGTGCTGAGGTAAGACTCTTGTACTTCACTGATTTTAAAGGCCATGCAATTTAACTGTATTCTTAAAGCAGTTTAATACAACTCCGTAATGTATTTTTAACCTCCTGATATTCTTCTTGGTGTCTTGAGCTTCAGTCATTAGGGTCTAGAGTGCTCTGCTTCTAAAACATTTAAGTAAAAACTTTGAAGAAAAAGAAAATACTGTTCTGAAATATTTTGAGGCAACAAACAATATGCATATAACTATTTGTTTTCTGAAAAAATGCAGATAGTTTAAAAATTATAAATTATAAAAACAGATTGTCAGAGATTGCTGAATTCTTAACAGTAAGCTTGTTCTGAAGTCTGTTAAGAGCATTAAATCTTCTCTGTTCTTAGAGCAAAACCAGTGATAATTGTTGAAGCTTCTTTGAAACATCTTAATTCAATAAATCGAACAAATTTAAACTGCGTGGAGAATGACCAGCCTGCCATCTGTATGAATTTGAAGATATGCTTTACCTATACAGGACGAGATGTACCTGGTTATATTGGTAAGCTGCTTGGAAAAAATCCCCGTGTACATGTAAATGCACCTATTTACAGAACAATGCTGTTGATATTCAATAGACCATTAATCTAAATTGGGTATAAAATGAAAAATTAACCACATGGATCTTGGGGGCAATCAGAGCATACCTGCAGGATGGCCAAGGGATCCAGCCCAGCCAACATGGATTTAGGAAGGGCAGGTCCTGCCTGACCAACCTGATCTCCTTCTATGATCAGGTGACTGCCTGGTGGATGTGGGGAAGGCTGTGGATGTAGTCTACCTGGACTTCAGCAAGGCCTTTGACACCGTCCCCATAGCAAACTCCTGGCCAAGCTGTCAGCCTGTGGCTTGGACAGGAGCCTCTGTGCTGGGTTAGGAACTGACTGGAGGGCCGAGCCCAGAGAGTGGTGGTGAATGGTGCCACATCATAACTAAATCCATTATCAAAATAGGTTTTAAAATGAGACAGTATGTTAGAGTTTGCTTATTCTGTGAATGCTTTCCTTTACATGGTTACCCGGGGACCATATTCTTTCCTGCTCAAGGCCTAACAAGAATGCCTGTCAGTTTGTCTGAACTTTACACATGCAAATGTCTGGGCTGCTGCTTTGCATTTGGATAGGGAATTAATGGTGGGTGAATGTCTTTAATTCATGTGCTGCATTGAGTCAAATGTAACTATTCAGTATGATAGTCCTAAGTCCTCTAAAAGTAGTCATCCTAGACAAGGACCAAACCATACAGGACTGCTGTAGGATGAAATCTTCTACTTACCAGTACAGAAAAGACACTCTTCATAAAGCAGCTGAAGCACATGGTTGTACCATTATGGAACATTATGTGAAAGAGAGGAAGCCCATCAATGTTAATATGAAAAATATGTCTTGTATTATATTTCCTATGATGCATATTTTGCTTCTGTCAAAACTTGAAGTAATACCTGTTGGAGGGAGTATTTATGGTGAACTTAGTTAAAATTTTCCTTGTATGTTGTCTATTGAAATTTTATGTCAGCCCTGCAAGTAACTGAAGCAAGTTTGCTTTAAATAGACTCTGTTAGAAAACTATAAATGCAACTTGACAAAACTATCCCTGCTGTAAAAACATGTATCAGGAACCAGCAATCAATTTTCAGAGGGCTAGAAACTTTCATTAGATATGAGTTTATGTCAAAGAATCTTTAATCAGAGCGTTTCAGAATGGATGTTATGGAACATGATTAAGGAACTGAGTCAAAAGACATAATAAATTTATGAAAATTATAGCACTTAAGTTTTAAGAACTTGCATTTTCCATGGCTTTTATTTGCAGTACTGCTTTATAATCTGAGTGTTGATGTGAACAGAAAAATGGATACACCGGCAAGATTTTATTTTTCCTCCAATGGAACATCTGATACAATCTCAGGAAATGCAAAGATTTACAGCAAGAATATTACCTGCAAAGATCACCCAGCATTTATGAGGGTAATGTAATTTTCAGTATGTATTGACCTGTAAATCCTTTGTTCTCTTTAGTGAAGCACACCTGCTGCAAAAGAACCAATTTTGTTTTGCGATTGCATTCCATCATTTCATAAGTAAAATGTTTGTGTTTATAACTTCCAGAGTTAATGTGTTTTAATCCTGATGCTTTCTTGGCTTTCTGTGGGGAAATCAGTAGATCTGCCATCTCTTCTGTCAGGGAGAATGTGCCCAATAATAATCATGGTGGTGAAGTAGGACAGTTGTGTTCTTGACTTTTTTTTTTCCACCCTTTTTAATGGATGTCAGATCATAGATTGAGACTGGATTGGAGCAACAACAAAGGTCCAGTATAACGTGCATTTGCTGATTGAAATTTCCTGTATATTCTTAATGCAAAAGCTTCAAGCTTATAATGACACAGAGAAAATGTTCATTGTTTTGCCATTTGTGACGATTTCAAAGAACATGTGTATGGTCTTGGCCTCCTTCTTGCTGTGAGTAGATGAGGTAGACTCACCTGTTAAGAAAAGCACCCATTCCTGATCCATATGAAGTGAAACAAAGATGATTGCTAAAAGGGAGTCCATAGTTTGGTCTGGTTTAGGAATTTGTTGCAAGGGATGCAGCACTCTCCAATGGAAGTACTCAGATAAGCATGATGTGGAAATGGGGTAGGAATAGCACTCATAAGAATTTAATGAATAAATTTAGAGCTTAGAAACTCTTTGATGTAGTTTTCTTCTCCCTTCTTTTGACTTATTTTTTGTTTATGACACTATTAAAAGCCAGTTTTTCATGATAAAGTTTCAAGGTAGAAAGGAAAGTGCATTTTATCTACTGGAGAATTGCCCAGATGTATCTCAACTGGTAGTTGCACCTAAGTGAATGTTACTTAGAGGAGCAGTGACAAATTGCCAGTTTTAAGAGTTTTGTAAGCTAAAAGAGATCTGACTGTCAGCAGACCACATACAGATTGCTGTACCAGCATCAGCAGGTATTTGTGTAGGAGGAAGGATATGATTTAGCTCATCATTTCCTATAGTCTATCATTAGTACTTTTGCCTTCATATAATTCAATTTTCTTTGTAATTCTTAATTAATAGCATTGCAAGCATCTCCTTCCACCCACTGAGGTTTCTGTACTTGCATGAAGCTCGTAAAGTTAAATATGTGTGAATGTCTGTCAAGTATAGTCCTTGCAAGAGATGATGGACGTTTTATGTATTTTGAGTAAAGACTAATTAATAGCTAATTAGTATAATGGAAGTAATATAAAGCAGATGCAAAGAAGACCTTGTGGAACATTATTACGAATTAGATGATACGTGATTTGGCCAAAGCAAGCTTGCAGATAAGAATTAGAGTAGTGGCCATGTGGAGGGACAATCAGTGTCTGTCTACCTCCTACACTTGGGGAATAATTTAATCAGGTTTGCTATTGTTAGTACTTGCTGTTTCAAGCTGTTCAGTTTTCACTAGTAGGTAGTTTGGGCTCTGATCTGCAACATTCCTACACAGTCAAGGCTTCATGTACAAAATGGTCATTTATTGAGGCGTTTAATTGTTTTAAGACAGTAAAGGGAATAAAGCGGCAGAAAATAAAATGTAGTCGTGACCTGATTTAGTGGTGCCATGGGAGAACTGATTCTGATTTCATACAGAAATATCTATGGGTTTTGTCTGGTATTATCCCACTGGTTAACTTTCTCCATTCTAGCCAACTTTTGCCAGTTTTTCCCATTTTGGCAGTACAGCATTTCTTAGGTATGTAAGATAGTGTTATTGGCAGGAATAGGCTCGCTATTCAATCAGACTTCTTTTGTTCCAAAACATCTGATGCTGTCATTGTGTGTATTGTGCTTTTCTGCATTTCTTTCAACAAAAGATCTAGAAACTATATGAGCCATATGTATGTGAAATTATTTTACATGTGAAAAAAATAAGTGTTCCTGTTTAGGTTAGTTCTAGGGAACCTTATTTTTAAAACATAAGCATACATGTCTTGTCTTATATGATTAACTCATTAGGTTTCCAATTTTCATAGAAAGATGTAAGGGATATCTTGACCCCTGTAAATGTTGAAGCAAGTTATCATCTGGGGCATCACATTCTACAGAAAAGAAATGCACAAGAATTTTCACCACTTCAACCTGTTCTTCAGCAGAGGAAAGAAAAAGATGTTATAAAAAGCAAGGTTAGTGTACATGTTCTCTTTCTTCAAATGCAGTAAGTAAATATTCACCTTTTAATCTTCAGTTAAAAAAAGATTCATACAACCATGGCATGTGAAAGAGTGCATTTTCCAGACCATCACCTAGTGCCTTGATGCTAAAACAAATGCATAAATCAGTATATAAGTTGTGTTACATTTTTTTAAGAGGTATGTGCAGAAAGCTTGCAAGAATATCATGCCCTCTATCTCAGAACACCCAGGTGTGAAACACACTCTTTGAAATATTCATTGTTTCTCAGCTACACAAGATGAGTGACTTTCCAGTATAAAATTGTTATTTAATCTCTGTTAAATACACAATATCACACTGGTAGGAATCTTGAAATGTTTCAGTAATGTTGCTGAAATATTCTGTGAAGGTATTGCAGGCCTTCAAACACAAAAGTGTGTGGAGAGAGAAGAAAAAAAGATCATGCTCTTCATCCTTAAATTAGTATTAAATTAAATTTTTTTTTCCCCAAAAAAAATAAGAGTCATGGGGAAAATCTAAAGTCAGGATGCTCTGAATTTTTAACTACAAAATGGTTCTAAATGTATGATGACTTTTTGCAAACAGTAAGCTTCACATAATTCCAGAGTTGACCATCAGAACTCTGAGATGTATAGAAGCTTTTAAATGTGATGGTTTTCATTTTCATCAGCATTCAAATTTTTTTTTTTTATAAATCACAGAGAGGAAGAGGACATTGCTGACTGTAGGAAGATAAATGCTCTATACCATACTTACAACCAAGACATAGATATATGCAACTCATGGTGTGTCTAGTCCCATCAAGCCTTACCTTATCAGTATGATATGTAAAGTTTATGTGATGAAACTCTCTTGCAAAAGTTAATGTGCTGTATCATAGGAGAGACTGCAGAGATATCAGTTCTGGACCCTGTAAAACACTGCCCTGTTTATGTACTACTTTATAAAAATCACCTGAACACACCCACTGGTTTATCTGTGAGAGACTGAGGACTGAGCCTGGAAAACACCTCTGGGTGCACATGGTGTGTGTGAAACATGGCAAGTTGTAGCCTAACTGAATGGTTTTTAGCAGCGTGAGCTATTAGTTACTTCCAGATACTTGGTAACAGTGACAGGCTTCTTTGTCAGGAAATGCTTGTCCTCACTATAAAGTGCTTTTAAAAATTTATTTGTCTTTTGTAGTTTGTTTTTGCTAGATTTTGCTCCCAAGAAAACTGTTCTGCTGACTTGAGAGTTTCTGGAAAAGTTGCTTTTCCAAAGTAAGTATCATGTGGTCTTGCCTCTTTTTTTTTTTTTTTTTTTTTTTCAAAGGGTCCAGTAAGATTTTAACTAAATGATTCCTTAATTTTTGTATGTAAATAACATGAATTCACAAAAGTACACTGTAGACTCCCTGAGAAAATACAAGGAGTAACGCTTTGTTTAGTTGAAGAATAGTAAATCTTCCAGGAAATGCATAGAACAGAAAAAACTGTTCTTGCATGATTAGAAGACTTTACAGCTCATAAAATAATTCTCAAAAAGGTACATTTGAGTTCTGCTTTCTCTGGAGACTTTACAAAACCCCTGTGGACATGTTCCCTTTGCTGCCTGGTCTGGGTGAACCTTCTTTAGCAGGGGGAGTTGAACTAAATGATCCACAGAGGTCCCGTTCAATCCCTAACATACTGTGATTCTGTGTATTCTACACTTCATATGTAACTGGGCAAAGATACAGTGTACAATGTATACTCAGAATGTAACTAATGTTAAATTGACAAGCTTTCAATTATTTCTGCTACTCTTGTGATGATACTGTACTTGCACAAAGAAGATACTTCTGTCTTGTACTAGGAGATTCTGTATTTATTATTTCAATTATAAGTGTCTCTGTTCTTCACATTTACTTGAGAATATTGTATCTTCAGTTTTATACTGGAACACCAGATGGCTGATTATTATGTAAGGTTTAGACTTCTTTTCCCTACATGAATTAGCTCACTGCTCCAAAATTAATCTTGCTTTGTTTTATTTGTATCTCTACTTTTTATATGTATGCTTCAGGATATTTCCCTTTTGAAATCCTTCCAATTCTGTTACTAAGCAAGACAATTAAAGCACTTTCAAAATATTTAAATAAAATTATTATTGTCTTGCAGAATCTGCATTATATATTTAGTGAGAGTATTTCTTCTATGGAAGGTTTTAAGCCATGCACTATCATTTCTATTCAGAATGGATTTTAATTATTTAAGTTATATTTTATCACAACTTTTTTCTTTATTGAATGTTATACTTACAAGCAAGAAATGTTGCTTGTTTGTGTGCAAAAAGAGAAACTGTACCTGTTGTGAATCTTGGCTAGTTAGGGCTTTTGTGTGTGATGTGGATTTTCTCGTGTGATTTGTCACTTTTAAAGTTGATTCAACTTTAATCAAGATACTAGGCCAAAAAAAAAACCAAAATGAAACCAAAAGATGATGGCAATCAATGCTGATTAATCACATCTGTGTCATTCTGAGCAAAAGGTTTTCCATCTTCATAGATTTCAGAATAAGATTAGCATCCTTTCTGCCTCCTTTTACATGTGCCCTGTAGCAGGATTCTTAAGCCCTTTCATTTTCTTAGGCTTGATGGTTATTTTATTTGAACAATTCTAAGCTTTTCTGAAAGAATGGCTGTGCAGCATTTCCATTTGTGACACTAGCAATGCAATTTTGTAAGTACCCAGATCTCTTAAGAAATCAGAACTGATTACAACATACCTGCTTGGTATTAGGTTACAGTAGCAGACTTTCAGTGTAAATAAATAGGATAAATATCTTGATAAAGTGTGAAGTATCACCTTAAATTACATTGTGCCCCTAGAATGTCGATTAAAAACTAGTTAGCTGTGAAGCGTTAATTTATTTTGTCTAGACAGAATGCACTCATTATCCTTGAACAGCAAAGCAAACACATCCAGTTAAAAGAATGAAATTAAGCAGGATCGTCAATGTAGTGCTTTACTTGCTGAGTCTTCACGTGTACACTATCCTGCTTTGTTTAAATTGCTTAGATTTTGGCCTGCTCCGTCAATTTCTAGTCTGCATCATGCATTTTTTAATGAAGAATGAAATACGATTACCAGGGAAAAGCTCTAGTTCAGCTTTGTTGTAGTCCCAGATGTGCACCTGGTGCTTTCTGTTAAGCTGGGAGGCATCTTTGTTGACAGCATCTTGTTAATGAGCTTGGGTTTAATGCATATAAGAGGACTACAGGCTAAGCATATAACTAGTAAAAGCAACTTTAAAATTTAAGCTAAACTTAAGCTATTGAAATGTTAACGTTGGGTTTCTCTTTAATTCGCTTTTGTCTTGGAACCTCTCTGCTTATGCAGTGCTTTTACCTTCTGTTGCTTTTCCAAGTGCCAGCTTCTTTCCCAAAGGTGTTTGGTGACTAATGCTTTGGTTTCAAGCCAGAATATCTGATAAATGTCTATTTCTAGGCAGCCTTTCTACAAGTCTTAATTAAACTTTAATGTCAAACTGAAGTTTACTTTTAGTCCCCCCATAGGGTGTAACTTGTAACATGACTATAGAACATTGCACAGATCATAAGATAGGCATGTTCACTTGCCCTCTTTGGGACATGTTTCATATTAACTCAGTTTTATACTTCAAGTACAAAGGCTGAATTTTGGAATAATGTCTGAAACAAATGTAGCAGTAGCACATTGCTCTTCTCATCTGTAAAGGACCTATCTTGTAAAAGCCAGAAGCACGACTCATCTGATAATGTTCTTGCATTAATAACCTCGGGATTTAAAAAGTACAATAAGTACAATACTGGAGCTGACCATTATGTAACTGTAGTAGTAGCTTCAGCTGCAGGTCTGAATTAAAACTCTCCTAATGGTCTACAGCTGAGCTTTGTGAGAACTGAACAAATTTAAGTAACAGAGCAGTAGATTAACACTTTTGCATACCAACTGTATACAGAATTACTTTTCACTTTATATTATGGTAATTATTTTTGCAGGCCTTATGATAAGAAAACATACCTCACTGTTGGAAGTATGAAGACTTTATTGTTGAATATTTCTCTTCTTAACGGTGGAGATGATGCATATGAAACTGTCCTCCACATTCAGCTCCCTAAAGGTCTTTATTTCATCCGAGTTTTAGATATGGTAAGAACAAAACAAATCTCTTGAAGGCTAATCCTTTGGTATTTTTTCTTTTTAAGCCAGATACTTTAAAAATTACATTAATGGAATACTGAGTTTCTCTAGATGCTGACAACCTATACCCATCCCCTGACAAAGCTTCAGTGTTTAAGTGCTCAGATTTATAGCTACCTAAAGCACTTGCAAATTAATCAGTAAAGGTGACTTAATAACAGAATGTGACAGTAACAACTACAATTGAAAAACATGGTTTCTAAATGTATTTCAGGATGTCACTGCTACTTTTTGTCTGATGTTCATGTTTTCAGTGATTGGCAAGGTCTGACTGAATCTCTTCTCCTTCACAGAAACAGTTTTATGAAGTCACTAATTAATTGCTTTCTCTCTGCCTTTTTTAACTGCTCTCTATAGAACCCTCCTGACACCTTTCAGACATTGACACTAAATTTGAGTGGGCCTGATGCATACACCTTAACTGCAGTATTAGCAAACAGAAGATGTAGTAATAGGATGCAGTAATCAATATACGGATATGCTAAAATAGTCATGAATAATATGAATGCCTTGTTCCCTAGTTCAGGGAAATAAACCATTCCATTTCAGTGTGTGCATGTAATTTGAAATGTTGGAGGAAGCTGTTTTATTTTAATCGTGGATAATTTCTCCTTTATTTTAGGAAGAAAAGCAGATATATTGTGATGTATTAGATAAAGAAATTCACGCAGTAAAACTTGAGTGCAGTGTTGGTTATTTATATGTTGATCAAAAATCAAAGGTAAGCTATATGTGAAATCCCTAGCTTTAAAGACACCCTAAATATATTATGAAGATTTTCAGGGAAATGAAAAAAACAACTTATTTTTCAGGATCTCTCCTTCACCCCCAGCTAATGCCTTTTGTCATGTTGGTATCTGACTCTCTCTGCTACTCTTAAAATTAGTGGCTTAAACAATGTCTGGAGCAATTTATGAAGCAACAGTGTTTAGATTATGCATCAACTGATTGCGTTTAGCTTCCTAGAGAAGTGAGCTGACTAAAGCTATGAACAAATCTGTTAGGTCAATAGAAAGGGAATAAAAGAACAAAAAAAATGCAAGGGTTTTCTTAGTTCAGATATTTTTTAGAGCAGAAATTCCAAATGAGTTTAATAAAATATTTTCATTTAAACATTGTTAAGACAATTTTTATTTATTCTACAGCTGGATTTTAGTTTTCTCTTGGATGCAAGTTCATTTACCAGAGCAGAAGATGACCTCAGCATCCTCATTAATGCTACCTGGTAACGTCTAATAAAAATTGCTCAATAAAATATATAGCTAGTTTTGGAAAACAGAATAGGGAACGCTGGAAAGACTTAGCAAAGTATAACTGCATGAAAGCAAATCAGTTGCAAATCTTTAGAGAATGGGAAATTGCAAAAATAACCCAAGTAATAGATATTTAAATAATGAGCAGATTTCTGTCAGTATAAAATGGTTTTAGTGGTTTTTTGTCACTGCCTGACTTGTTGTTTAGCAATAAGTAATCAGACCTTTTAGCTGATTAGAAATAATGTTTGTTTAAATAAATAGTTCATAACATATGATGGTGCATTCCATACTCACTTTTCTCTTATTGCATCTTTACAGTAAAAATGAAGGTGGGAACATGTTGCTGGATAACACACTAACCTTAGCTGTACCTCTAAAATATGAGATTGAGTTAAATACTCATGGGTAAGTCAGTTATTTCTAGAGCTGCACAGCCATAGAACTGTTGCCTCATTACTATTCTAAATTGTCAAAGCCTTTGAGCAGAAGTGTGATGGAGCTGTAAAATCCTGGAATGAGATGGCACAGCTGTCCTGGGCTCTGACCCCATACGCTTTGAAGATATTGTTTCCACTGCTGGTAGATGAGACCAATGCTGTCCATGGTGCTTTCACTTGTTTCTTAACAGACACATTCTTTTAAGAATGGGAATATTTATTTTTTTTTATAGAAAGTGGTATTTAATAAGACCACAACAGCTCCTCAGACTCCCTGCTTAATGTAGACTATATTCTGGATTTGTTGTGGGGTGCTTATGGAGTGTACTTGTGAGCACGGGTTTATGACTTCTGATTGATCTGCCTTTAAGAGAAAAGTAGAGAGGATTTCTGTTCAGTGTAAACTTAGGCATTTTTTTCAGAACCTGTTTTACTGGAGAAATTATGGAACAGAAAGTTATGCTAATGATACATAGCAGTCCTATTAATTAATGACTTCTGAACCTTTGCAGGTTTGTATCACCAGCATCATTTGTCTATGGGACAAATGAGAGAGATTCAGCAGTTACATGTATGAAGGAGAACATTAACTTCACTTTCCATGTAAGAGTTTTCCTTTATAAATCTTATAATTGTTTTGAAGGTTAATATTATATTTCCAGTGTATCTTAACTGCAAAGTCAGTAAAGGAACTTTTAGAAGTTATAAAGGCTTGGTGAGCCACTTCTGTGCATTAGTGACAGAAAGTGGCTATTAGTCCTTCTTTGAACCCTTTTTGTCAGTCTGGACAATCTTCACTGAATGATGAGACAAAAAATACTTAGCCCAAGCAGGACTGAAATTGGTATAGCAGGTATGACTTGCCACTTCTTCCATTAAGAAACACTTAAAAAGGTATTATCTTACAGGAAGCAAAATGAACTAGTGCTCCTTTTAAGAGGATCTGTAAGTATCAGATTTGTCTCCAGTAGATTAAAAGCAGGAGTTAGACATTAATCCCTCCTAGTTTCTTTTGCATATTCTTCCAGAAGGCAGTCTGTATGACCTCAAGGTAGTCATCACAGATTAGCACTACTTACTCCTTGGTTTCAGAGAAGTGACGTGTTCAGGAAGCCCATAGACTAAATTAAGCAACATATTACAATTCCTAGTGGATTCACTTTCATGACAGCATAACAACATAAGTGCTACTCCATTCTGTGAAGTTTCATATATTAATACTTCATATATATGTATTTTGTTACTTGAATAACAACCATGAATTAAAGCTTTAACTGTATAACATTAATCCCCACAAGGTTATCAGTGCAGGACCAAGCATGGCTCCAAATACAAACTTTGAGATAATGGTACCTAATGCTTTTCCACCCAATAACTTCAAATTATTCAACGTGCTGGATATCAAGGTAAGCACAGATTATTTAATATCATTTTATTAGCTATATGAACTCTATGAAGAAGAGAAGCAGAGCACAGCAGAACTGGGTTCAATTTGCTAGCTATAGTGAAGCAGAGAGAAAAAGAATAGGGTGATCTTCAGCTCCATGTGTTTAGAATTCAGAAAGTAATATCTACATTCTTTTTGAGCTTGTTGCCTTTCAGAAATCTGTATTGTAATTTTTATCTGATGTTTAAATTCTAACATTGACGATGCTGTTTATTTCCAGACAACAGCTGGACAGTGCTCCTATAATAAATATCCCAGAAATTGTGGTGCAGCAGAAAAAAATGAAAACATATTGAAGGATGTTGTCACTTTCTTTTCAAAGCCTGCTAAGAGACATATGGTAAGGTCTGTCTTTTGGCATCAGTGACTGTATGAATGAGCCTTAAGACAATGATATATCTTATAAAATGAGGTCACCAGAGCAGTCTTTCAAGGATTTATGATGAGACCTATGGTAAGTCCAGCATAGTCATAAGTGACTTCAGTGAAAGGGGTGAGAACTGAGATGAGAAAGTTGATTAATGACATGTCACTGAAGTCAATGTGGATGACAGTAACCTACAAAGAACTGGCAAAGGGTCATGTAACTGAAAGAGTGGGCAGAGTAACAGATGAAATTCAGCAACAAATAGAAAATTACGGGACGGACAGTCTTGCTTTTTAATTACATGAAGTATGCAGATTTATTACCTTTTCCAGATCAAAAAAGTGCATCAAATAGTAACTAGTTGGAGCCACATTAAAAAAAAACCAAAATCATAGGTAGTACTTACCAGTGGAACTTCTGACTGAAGGTTGTTACGAATGCTAAAAATAAGTGAGTTCCAAGGGAGATTATTCAAGTTAAAGGGAGTGAACGTCATTAAGAATTCCAAAATACATGCTAATTTGGTACTTTTAAGTATGTATGTTACAAGGAACGTCAACCAACCATTGAGAGACAGCCTGCACTGGCATATCAAACCAGAACTTGGGCATTCAGTCTGGGATAAAGAATGTAATCATGCCCAGGCTTGCTTTTTTGTCATCTCCAGAGTTCAGTGAAATGGTGTTTGCTCTCAGTGTGCAAGTGTAGGGATCTTTACACAGTTTATACAGGATATCATATAGTTACTGTCATTTATCATTCTGTAAAAGTTGTTATTTTTCAGTTTAAACAAACTCAGATTCCTCAGAAAAATGACTTATTTTCTTCTACAGTGGTAAGATTGGTCCCCTGTACTGTTCCTTTAGCACTATATATTGGCAGTGTAGAGCCACACCCTGAATTTTCAAGAACAAACATGGATATTTGAGTTTTACTGGATCCCTGAGTGTCTTTAGTAGTAAAATGATAAATTCAATGAACTTCAGTTTTACTCTTTCCCTCCCTTTTACAGTACTGCATGAAAAATGACAGCCTTTGCTTACAAATACATTGCAAGCTTGGAAACATGGAAAGTGGGAAAGAAGCAACAGTTCAGTTGCAGCTCGAGGCTACTCCTTCACTTTTGGAAATGGTAACACATGAACTTTTCATACTTGAGGGGAATATTTCAATGCGTATTTGCATTAATGCATTTTTGCAAAGAGTACAATTAAATCCAGCTCTTAAGCTTTCAACCTTTTTTGTTTTCAAAACAAAGTCTCAAGGTTCTATACAAAACAGGAAAGCCACTGAAAAATGAATCTATAATTTAAAACAGAATTTTTATAGTGTGTATTGCTTTGCCTATTCTGGCTGCATTACGCAGGGTTGGGATTTAATTTCAACTCACAATTGTACTTTTCTAAGAAAATCAGCATGGATGTGGACTTAAGTAAAATCCAACTGGGCTTCATTCCAGCTTCTGGTACTAATTTGTTTTGTGATCAGAAAAAGGCACCATTGTTGTGTTTGTGTGAGATTCTCTTTCTGTGAGCAGCTGTGATACCGTTTTTGCTGGGTAGGAATTAATGTGTTTAAGTTATTTTTTAAAAGGTAGGATCTTGATTTTTCTCTTTTCATCAGGATGATGTGTTGACACTGAAGTTTGAAGTAAGAGCAACAGCCTCACCAGAAAAAAATGCAAAAGTTATCGAACTGTACAAGGACAAACAAGTTGCATATGTAAGAATTCTCCTAATGAATTTGTGATAAACTCATTAAAGTAGAAAAACCAACAGCAAGTAAAACTTTGTAATTCTAAAAATATCTATACACAGGGAATTAATATAGTCTTAAGTTCTCAAAAATGCAATTAATTTTCCTAGTTTGTTTTAGTATCTTTTAAGGAAAAAAAAATTAGTTGCTACTAAACTTACTTTCTGCTTTCCAGGTCTATTTGGAAGGAGTGCACCACCAAAAGCCAAAATACCATGTTACTGTGCTAATTATTGGAATAGGCTTAATAGTTGGTGTTACCTTGTTTTTGATTCTTTCATTTATATTATGGAAGGTAAGTTTTCAGTATTTCTCACTAATTCTCAATTAGAAATTCCCATTGTTAGCGAAACTTTGGATTTGTTAATGCAGCTTAAAGGATAAATAATATAATAGTGTGATCCATCCCTTCTCAAAAAAAAAACCAACCAAACAAAATCCCACAAAAAAAAAAGGAATTCCTCCTTCAACTTGTGTTTTTTCCACAGTACTTACTCCTTTTCCTTCATTTTATCTTCTGCACATTTTACACTTTCTGTTATTCACAGCACAAATCCCTTCCCATGCTTTTATGTGGCATCTCCTCTTTGCAAGTGACTTATATCATTTAATAACTTCAAATGGATGATTAAGCATGGAGCACCATCTCACAAACGTGTCGCTTGACACGTGATGATTAATAGTCTACAAAATAGTTTCATGCCAGAATGTTTGAAATTTTAAACTGCAACATAAATGCTAAAAATATCCTGTGCTTAAGTAAAACAGAAAACTATGAGAGATTCACCTTCTCTGATGAGCGATTAAGAGACGCTTAACTGCTTCCCCTACATGCGGACCTTCTCCATTCATTGCTCTTCCCAGGGAAGCATAGAAATGAAACAAATTTAACAGGGAAGTTTTATTACCATTTACTATTTGAAAAAAATACTGCATTCTGTGGACTGTTGCAGTTCACAAGCCCACACGCCTTTACTCCTTGCAGGAAAGTATTAGTGTTCAAAAAAAGTAAAAGCAGCAGCAAACCCGCGTTTTTTATTGATGAGTAACACTTTCTTACTACTTGTATGACAAAGCAAAGGCAAATAGCATTTGATTTTATCTTCTCTTTTATGGGTTAGATATCAAAGATATTGCTGACAATAGATTCAAAATTATGTATTTCAGATTGGCTTTTTCAAAAGGCAATACAAACCAATCCTTCAAGACAACAACAGAAGAAACAGCTGGAGTTTTACAAACGGGGACAAAGAGGACTAAGATGGCAAATAAACCTTTGATTTTAAAGTGAAGAATTTAAGATGTGGGTTAATTCACAGGAGAAATACCAATATCAAGAAAACTGGTCTTGAGGTCACTTGCTCTTACAAAATACACTTTGCTTCCTTGAACTTTGTGGAGGACTACACCTTACTAGAGTACTGTTGTGTATCTAATTTGAAAATGTTAAACCAATTTGTTTTGAAGTCTATATGGCATTTGAAATGCCATATAGATCTGGTTTCAAACAGACAGAAGAACACTAAAGATGAAAAGAAGAATTATTTTCCAGAAAGAATTTATAAAAAGTAGTATGTTTGGCCAGTCCTGGAAAAAAAAAAAAGATCTCAAGCATATTAGCATGAGTTATTCTAATCAACCTTTTGATGAGACATTCAAGAAGAAATCCTCCCTTGTCTTGCTTTGGCATTTTTACAAGGGTAAATTAACTTAAACCAATAGAAGGACTGGAAGTAGAGCATGGATGTAGAAAATGGCTATTGGAAGCTCTCTTGGGCTTTGGTTTCACAGGTACAACCACAACACTGCCGTATAAATACAGGTAAGGCAGAACCAGGAAGGTCAAGGTGGATCAAAGCAGGGAATTCTGTGGGGCAGCCTGGAGATGCAGCACAGAAGCACCTCTCAGCTGCAGAAAGAGATCATAGTTTGTAGCCATCTTTAACATGGGATTTGCAAGCATGACAGAATGAGTTGTTTCATCCTTTCCTCAGTTACTGCTGTCATGATGTTTTAGACTTCTCCAATGACCATTTCTATGTGGGCTTTTTAAAACAAGTATTTATTTTTATTTATTTGAAGATTTTTCTCTAGTACTTGGCATAGTTGTATTTAATACAGGCATCCTTCCAGGACCTGAAGAAACCCAAAAGACTTCACATGATGACAAAAGAGAGAACGACCTACCCAAAAGATTCCAAACGCCAACCTACCTGGGCCAAATTTTATCTTTAGATGTGCCATCTTTTACCTGACAGTACTTAGTAAGGAAGTAATTTGGAGAGCTAGCTTGAGTTCATGGGAAGCTGTCAGATAAATACGATCCAAACAGGCATCCTCAGAAGCCATTCTGGAAAGGCAAATGACTGAACAGAAACATGGTTCAAACCACTGCTCTGCTATTTACAGGAAGTTTCTTCAGCTAGATAAGTTTGCACTGCCACCTAGCTTTGGAGAGACAGTACAAGCCAGGGAAAAAAACGTGTGCTACTTTGCTACCCCGTACAAATGAAGAATGTACAACTTCTTCAGTAACTGAATTTATTGCAAGAGCATTATGGCCTTTTTTGCTGTGCCTTTGATGTGTTTCTGAACTGCAAGGAGAAATGAATGTAATACTTGCATACACTTTGAAGCTGCACCATCTTACAGGAATTAGCCTGAGACTCAAAAACAAATGGAGTGCCTTCAACAAGCACTTTTGCTAATGGAGTGTTTGGTGCCATAAAAGCCACATTGTCCAGAGACTCTAGAGGTATTTGGGACCATTTTGTAATTTCCTTTAACTGTTTGATGCCAAAGATGTGGATTGTGCTGAAGTAAATTTTCTCTCTAAAATCTTCTGCAGTGTAAGGAAAAATGAATGTGCATATATTGTAAAAAACCAAAACAAAAAGATAAAAACACCACCAGAAAACAAAATAAAGCAAAACATTTTCTTATAAGTCTATGAAAATAGACACCAAATGCTTATCTTCCAAATGGCTTTAGTGAATTTCTGCACTTTAACAAAAATATCTTGGAAAATAAATGGATTTGATAACTATATACCTCAAGTACTGGAAGAAGCATTAGCATTCTTTTTTAGTACAAACAATGCAAAGAAGTGAAACTAAAGCATTTTATTTATCTTTGAAATGGTTTACATAAATCAGTACATGTGATAATACTGCCTTGGAAATTGTACACTTCCTGCTCAGATCTTATTACAAATGTGTAAATTGTTGGCTGCCTGTTCTTAGGCCATGAAGCAAAATTCAAGTAGCTTTTATAAACCAGGTTGTCAAAAATGAATGTACAATGTCCTGCTGGTAGCAAGGTTATAAGTTATCACTATTTCATTTTCATTAAAAAAACTCCAACCAGTTAAGCACATGAATGCTATTTCTTCTGCAAGGTCAATTATTTGGTTAGTGTTCAGTTATGTAATAAAACCAGTTAAATCTACTAGATGTAGCTGAAATCTCCTTCTTGAGCAACTTCAAGCAATTTAGTTCAAATTGTCTTAACATATTAGAAATACTTGATGTGAAGTAGTATCAATTGTAATAGTTTACCAGGGGACTACTCACTGCAGCTCAGACAACAAGTATAAGCTGAAATGAGAGGTTCCAAGAAGACATGAGGAAAACATTTTCCTCCTCAGGACAGCCAGGCATCTCAGGACAGGGGTGCAGAAGAGGTGGTGTCATCTCCATGCTTGGAGGTTTCAAGGCCAGACTAGATGAAGCTGTGAGCAATCAGATCTGACCTTTTAACTAAACCTACACATAGGATGAGGTTGGTGTAGAGCCCTGCTAGGACCCCATCCAGCCCAAAGAATGGTGTGACTCCAGTCCTGCTCTGTAGCCACTCAATGCAGCACAGAGAGCAGAACTAGCTGTAAGATTCTACAAATTAGTTGCCTACAATGCAGGCATTTGATTGTCTGGCCAGGTCTGCCTGCAGAAACTGCCTAAGACTTCCAACAAGTAACAGTTTATTCTTAGGAGACAAATAATCATCTGCAGTCCTGTAGATGCAGTACATCTTTGGCTAGTTGATGTGAATGGGAAATTTTAACCCACCACGCACATGTATCATAGCTAAGAATTTTTCACAAGTAGTATTTAGAACAAAAATACAGTAGCTATAGCTCCCACGTATAAAGGCTTAGGCCCTCCATGTAGCACAGTCTTAAAGGACTGGATTTTACATTATACTCAACTGCTTGCTGAAGAAAGAACTTAAAGCAATTTGTTCCAGCCATGAAGCAATGCAGCTTTCATACCAGTATTTGTCATACACCTTCTGAATGAGTGATAGACAAGTGACCAGGAAAATGTTCTCTACTATCATGGTCCTGCAGACAAATTTGTCAATCCTCTCCTTTTCATCATGGCAGAGAAAGCCAGTTCACAGAAAGAATATAGTCTTAGTTTGCTCTCATCCCAAATAATTTCATTTATAAATTAGAAAAAGCCCTGTAAGGAAGTGATGATAATATTTCAAGCCAGGTATAAGTAAGTTATCATAATTTTATTCTCAGCAACAACAAAAACTATGCTGAATATCATTTCAGTTCTAGGTTAGATAAAATATTTTTTAAATACTTTTCATGTACAAAGAGCAGTCTTTAAAATTTCATCAACCAGGAAAAGCCATGTAAAACAGCAGCATATTCTTTGGTACTACTTTTTGACTAGAAACAATTTGAAAGCAAATACATTAAGGCAACAGTGACACTGCTAACTAGAAATAGAAGTACCTGATTAAAAAAATAAATCTAGATTTTGCCATCATTCTTCAGCATGAGGTTGCACCATACTTCCACTCACTAACTCTGTTTGAAGTGAGTTAGCTGACAACATGGAGAACAGCACAGCACTGGTAGCAGAGACCACTATCTCATACTGCATTTATTGCAGAAGCTAAAATAATGTTAAAGGGAAAAAAAATTTCTTCTGATAGACGCTTCTGAAACCTCACATTTGTAAGTGAACAATACAATCAATTTTAATTTTTCCTTGTTAAGCCTAATAGTTTCTTTACAGCTAAATACAACCTGATAAAAAAAATATACAACTTGATAAAAATTTAAAGCCAGAAATATTGCAAACCACCAAGTTAAGCGCAACTGAACTCAGTGAAAGACTGGGACCGGGGACAGCTGGGCGTAGAGTTGAAAAAAGGATTCTTCAATACAGAACTTGCCATATCTCCCTTCTATATGCAACTGCATGTTGCTTGGGAACTCTCCAGGTCATCAGTGTTCACTCCATAGAGATTGATCAGTTGAGGATGCACTCTGTGAAGTGAGGAAGTCAAACATATATCAGTTTCATTAAGGAAAGTCCATGTGGATTATAACAAACCTTTCCAAAGATGGGCAGAGGCCCGAACAACTGGAAAAGGGCCAGGCTGTGCAGTGCATGACAGTACTATTCTTAGAGCCTTTACAAATCCCAGTTTTGGCATCATCTGTGTTACATACACACATTACACATTTCTGACTCCAGTACTCATCTGCTACAGGTGCACATCCATAAACAGTACCGAGCCTTACCGAACATGAACTTCTGATGCTTCTTTCATTAAGTCTCCATCTATATTCCAAGGGTGATGTCCTTCTGCAGAAGCAGCATTCATATATGTATTTTCTTTGGCATCGAGCCCACTTCTAAGCCTTGGTTGTACTTTTACTTCTTGAACCGTGTAGGTCTCAACAAAGGGAAAATTAAACTAAAGCAAACACAGATTTATATTAAATGAAGATGAAAGACATAAGCAGTAACTTAGCAACAAACTGGATTACTTGAAATAAAGAGCTTGCCCTTTTTTTTTTTCTTAAATAAATGGGAACACTTAACTCAAGCTTTTACCATGAGGCATTATATAGTCCAGCTAGCATTTATAGATTAACCTGCTATTTTTATCCCAAACAGTGCCTCAAAAAGAACAGTAGTGTCCCATTTGTGTGTCAGACTTGTTCTATCTGGAAATGAGATGGTATATCTTTCACACTCCAAAATGCACATGCTTTCTGAAAATATCAAAGTCCAGACTTTTTCTGTGCTCTGTTCATCACAACTAGTAATCCTGTACTAAACAAGGCTAGTGAGAATTCTAGTTTATGGTCATCTTAAGTTTAAAGGGAGGTCTGCCTCTCCTTGTCTAATTTCTAACTATGAAGGCAGAGATAAAAACAAAGCGTTTCTTCAAAAGCATAACTGGAAAGCATAAATTATTTCCTAAATGTAGCTGTTTGTGCTGTCACATGGCATTGTCAGCCTCAGCTCGCCAAACTCTGGCTGTTGATGCATTCAAAATTAACCTTCTTGTAAAAGTGATCTCACATAATACTGAAATATTTGAAGGTGTTACCAGCGTGCTTAGCCCATGCATAAGGTCTTTAGGACAGCAATAAAGCTCTTTTCTTCAGAGACAGAATAATGACCACAGTTTTGAAATGCAGTTCTATAAACAGTCATTACTAGGTGGAATGCATACCTGCTAAAAATCAATTATCAGAAACCACTGCTACCAGCACAGCATGCAGTGATCTGCTGAAATGACGGACTTCACTTGTTTCTGACAAAGAGTTGTCTGATGCCCCCCATCCAGTCTGCATTCTTAACCTCTATACTACGCAAAATTTTAACACACCATGCATTTCATTTATTGTGGTGAAAGGGCTTTACATCCATAAAACTACGGTACAACACAAATACAATTTAAAGCACAACAGATGGGCTGAAACAGGCTAATCGGTATTAGTCTAGCGGTTTAAAAAGAAAAAAAATCAGCTAGAAAGGGGGCTAATGTATTCTGACAGGAAGCTAAGTCTCCTTACGAGGAGGCGAACATTAACACTTGCAGCATGTCTACCTTCGCGATTAACTGTTCTTTTCACATAAAATCACCAGAAGGGAATTTACCATACCTGATTTCTTTCACTAGCGTATCTTTTCAGATGTTTTATAAATTCTGTCCGAGAAGTATTTTGTACAACAATAAGAGCCATGCTTCCGTTATTCAACCTGAAAAGCACACCAATTGAGTTCCCAAAAGAAAAACCATTCATTTGCAAGTTCAACAGGCTCTGTAATAGTCTAAATTTAAAAAACCAAACAACAAAAATCGCATACCCAAAAACCTCACACCAGACTACCAAAAACCCCAACAAAACAAAACCACAAAAAAGAAAACCCTACCAAATGTAAATTAATAGCCTCCAATGTTTTTTAAAACCTTTATGCCAACTTGCCTGCAAACTGATAAAAACTGAGGTTACTCAGGTTTATAGCATGTACTGTAATAATAACATTGTACTGCCTTATCAATATACATTATTTATTGAACATACAACATATGATTTTTAAGCCTCTGCCTTTCCACTTAACAGATTGTTTTTAAACATTGGGATCACAAATTTATCTTTTTGCTTTTATTTCTAGCAAAGTATAATGATTACCCTAAATGCTGAAAGGCAAAGCTTTACCAAGAAAAACATGCTGCATGCAAGCACATCCTTATCATATAATACAGTACAGATGGGTTCATTCACCTGCTCCATTAACACCCATGGTGCCCTAACAAAGATCCTGTCAGCCAGCCATGCTGCTATTCAAACTCTTTTAGCAGTTCTCAGTACAGCTCTACTTACACATTTCACAAAGCACATAGAGGATAAACCTACGGCAATTTTGTACAAGGTAAAGCAGCCATACACTAGAAATTAATCAAGAAGAGACCCTACAGTGCAGATACTCTACAGTCCTAGGTACTCAGCTGCTATTGATATTTTAGCATCTTCAAGAATTCAGGTCAGACAATGAGCCAGTGTCAGTTTGGAGATTCCTCAATGTAATTTTACCTTGTCAGGCTAACAGCCTAAATCTCAATGCAAATTCCTACGTTTGAAGTTACAGAGACAGATCAATGTTCAACAAAAGTATCTGACAAACATGACAGTCATTGCTGAGATTGTATTCTGTAGAGAATATAGAATCTTCTGAATATATAAGCATACATATGTATTTATTTATTTATTCAACATGTGCTTGGAAAATATATGAAGAATGTCTTTGAAGAGTACTTCCAGGCTACCACCACGAAGCTCTTCCTACTCACAGTTCTCTGGCTGCTGACCAACTGCTTCAGGAATATTGTCAGACTGTGATAACAGCACAATCTATGACGGTAGTTTTTATATAACCACTGAACAAGTGACCTGGCATAGCATTACTTCACTGATTTAGAAAACAGGGATAGTAAGATTGAAAAAGCTGCCTCATCATATTTGCTGCAATAAATAGGCACAGTGGGCTACTGGGCAATACATTTGGCACTGTGGCCTTTTGTCTTCAGAGATCACTAAGAATTCTCATTAAATCTCTTGAAAGCCCAATGTGCAATGAAGCACAACATCTAGGCTGCAAGAAACAAATGTCCCACAAGGTTCATATAGTGCAGTTAAACATATCCTGACACATTTCTGCAGATTTAGACTAGTGCAACTAGAGCTACAGGCAGCAAAGACTTCATTCCATGTCAAATGTCTTCATATAGCAAAAAAACACTTAGGGAAGATAATGACACAGTGAAAAAAACCTCACTGAGTTTAGCTGATGCTTCCATAATGGGTCTTGAGTCTTTAACAATTAGTGCAACATTTAGGTTTCCTGTACTGAAAAGCCTCACAGAGAAGATGCTATGCATTATGAGAAATGAAGCACCTGTCTGAAGAGTCTACTATTCCTACCCTACTAACTGATTACACTCCTAAGATATTCTCAAAAAGAAGCAGGGAAGAAGGGTGTCCTTATATAACAGGACAGGGGGATGAACTACTGCACAGTGGGAGAAACAGGCTCATTCAAACCTGTAGGAATTACATTGAGTTATCAAATATTCCTTGTCACTGAGAAATATGAGCCAGAACAGATAGAAAGGAAATGCAAAGTTAAAAAATAATTTCTTCAGTTCTTGTCAGATTTTTTTTCTACTGAATGGTATAGAACACACTAAATGCTGAGCAAAGTGCCTAAGAGGGACAGCCTTGAGATATACAAGACCTAGCAAGACTGCTGTAGCAAAGACAAATTCTCAGAGTTTCATCAAAATGTTTTTTTTTTTTCTTCATTGTTTCCAAGAAGACAAATTCTACCAGACCAGTCAATAATTTTGACTCAAACTACCTGATAAATTCTGAGGCACATCTATTTTCACCTAATGATAAGGAAATGAAACAGAACAGAGTCATTCCATAAACTTCTCTGAGTGCTGTTGGGGTTGTTTGAGAGAGAGCAAGCTTGAGACAGATGTTTCTGTGTTCTTGTCTGAGGGAGTGTTGATGTGTTTCACATACAGCTACAAAGTTTGTACTTAGTATGTTGCTCACTTGTGAACTGGATACACCAAGTACAAATATTTATTATACAATAACTGTTTTGATCACCACAAAGCATGCTCTCAACAACAAGCTAAAGGCAAAATGAGTCAGTATCAACAGCTTGATAGATCACATACTGTTTTGTTTCCTAAAACCCCACATATAGAAGCTACACTTCCCAAGTTAAGGGAAATAAACCAATAAACATAAAAGTGTGAAGTTCAGTTTTTCATATCAGGAGAAAGATTCATACTCCATTTTCTGGCTGTAAAGCAGAAGATGAGTGGCACCTTTATGTATGGAAAAAAAACAAAATAAAATCAAAAAACAAAGTTTCTGCTTAGAGCCAAATCCTATGACAGATGACTGCTCAATGACTACTTCTTAAGCCAGACTTGCCAACTAATTTAATCACAGCAATTATCCACTCATTCTAGTTAGACTGCTTGACCTTATTTGCCTGATCCAAAAACTGATTACAATTCCTGGGATTATCAAGTCTGCTGCAGTCCATGCTCCCTCCCCCATTGCAGAGGGACTAGACTACCTAAATACAGACTCATATTCTTGGAAAAGCCAAGGTCTTAAGGTAAGATGTCAGAATTTATAGACATGACTAATTCTCTAAACCCTTACTGACCTCGTATTAGGTGCCAAGCCTCTTGGTGCCATTGAACACAGACAAGGGATTGCCATGATGCTCACATTCAGGAAGTGACCCTGAATTTTGTGCCATTGATTCTTGCTACCTAAATATAACAGAGTAGTTCGCTATTACTCCAGTTTAACCAGACAGATAGCTTTTAAACAATCAGAAAAGCAAAACTCACCTTTTTTTTTAATTTTCTTTTTCTTCTTTCTAAAAGGGTGGAAACATGCAAGCATAACAATTTGAAATCATCTTGGCACATTTAAATTACATCTACTTTATAAAAACAGTAAGATATTTGTGGAACTGAACAAGGCAGTAATCCTAAGTGGAAGACTTCTTTGTAACAAATCCTCTGTAGTCTTTAGGGAGCATTTTACAAAGTGCACAAGTCCACAGCTGTCAATGTGTATATATATATATATATATATATATATATTTAATTATTTTTTAAAGATTGTTTTGCCAGATAATCAAATCTGAATAAATTAAGAATTTGTACAAGTCCACCTTCAAAGACATGTATTTTTCTCACTTTGGAATTGTTTGACTCAGTTTTACTTACCTGTCATTCTCATGAGGGTCTCCCTGTGCAACTTGGACCGGTAGAAATGACAACTCACATTCTTCTGGCCTGGAAAAATACTGATATTTACTATCATGTAAACCAATATTTTGACTGCTAGACAGACTTTTATCCAAGTCAAGGTGATTTTAAGAAAATGCTGAACATAACAAAATCTATCTCCTTTTCAACTTGTAAGAGGGATATACACCGCATCTGAGTTAAACCTGCCCGTAATCAAGAAGTAAAGATAGTTAATTACTGTTGTCTGTATTTTCACCACAGTAAGCATTTCATTTTCCTAAAGAAAATGAGAAATAATAGAAAAAACATAACAGCTCATGGCATACTTGAGATCTGCCAGTGTTTTGATAAAAGCAAAATCCTTCCGCTGATTGGCAGGCATCCAACGGTGTTTTTCAGCCAGCGCTAGAGTCCTTGCACCAAAACCAAACATAGCTGAGAACCCAAACCGCAACAGCTTGCTCGGAGTACTGAAAGTACAGACATCCACTGGTTGAATATGTCCTAAAATTTTGAAGAGAAAGATGAGAAATTACAAACATCATCTGTATTATTTCAAACAGAACACAAGTTACCAATTCTTTTTCACCTAATCTAGTGGCAGGAAAAAATGCAAACTCTTCTTCCCTTAGGAAGTCAGATTTTACTAACGTAAACCAGAATCAATCTAGATATAACTAAGACTCTATAAAAGTGGCCATTTCAAAGAAAAACATACAGATACTTCAAAATGTTTAAAAAGTTATGGTGAAAATTCAGCTGATTCATCAGGCTGCAAAGCGTCTGACCTGATTCTATTCAAATTTTCAACAATTAATATCAAAGACAATTTAATATTCCTACCTAAACATCTGCAACCATATTTCACCAAATACTTGTAATGGCTGAACACTGTACTGGAAGAGATGTGGAAACTCTTAAATATAGGTTGTAAATGTATTTATGTTTACAGTTATAGAATTTAGACAGCTAAAGCTGTTCAAGATTGGCTTGTGAGTTTTGGGGTATTTTTTGGTCTTTTGTAGCATCTGTGTGGTTTCCATTGCAAAAGACAGTTTTAGGTTTTGACTGTAAAGGCCAATTATTATCTAAGAAACAGAACAAGGGATCTTCCACTGCTGACTGCAAGGTCTAGAAAATAAATACACAAGACGGACCCATTCCCCATGATTACCTCTTCACACACACACACACCCCACACACACACACACGCCCCTTTTGACAAGGGGAAATGTTCTAAAGAAAAATTGCTTTGAGAGAAATACTAACATTGCTCAACTAAGTATTTGCTATTCCCTAAGAACTGAAAATGAGGTTTGGGCTAGCAACCTCCTTTTTCCTTTTAGCATTATTACTTTTTCGCATTCAAAACCCATTTATCATGCAGACCAAACGGCAAGTGACACGGGGTTTTATTCCACTAAGACAGCTTTCTTATAAAAGGCATTAGTATTTAAAAGAAAGGCAGATGGGTTAAAAGATGAATATACTTTCTCAGAAATAAGACAATGCTTTCCTGAGGTGGCCAGTCCTAACCACTTAAAGCTGAAAATACTTTGTATTTCTCTCTGTCTTCAGCAGGTATATTAAATTAAAATGATCAATTGATCATGCAACCAATCATTGCATAATAACACACACACATAGAGTAAAACTACTCACACAATCAAGTCTGGAGAAGATCGCATTTTGTATTAGAAGAACGTCAGTGATTGGGCATGAATAGCAAAAATCACAAACTGTTCCATAGCAGATTTTAGTTACCAGAAAATGTAACAGTCCACAACCATTGCTACTAAACAATACTCAAAGAATCACCACCTTTCCAGTACACAGATGATAGAAGCACCTGGGTTTAAAAGACTTACAATACAGCGATAGAGCATAGTGGGTATGCCTTTATTAAACCACTGCTTATGGCAAACTTCTAAATCCTCTTTCATTACTTAATAATCAGATAATTGTTGTAAAAATAGTTACCCATTACAATGTGCAATGTTGCAGTCACTGCATGCTTGATACCACAGAGAGTGTGGGCCAAAACATTAGTAGTACCTGTAAAAGTGAACACAAAGCATTGTAAAAATAATACAGAAACATAATTGCAAGAGAAAAAAAAAACACGTTTTTGGAATGAAGAAACCAAGACATTTACTGCATTTATAAAAAAGAAAGCCTCCCCACAAACTTCTTAGTTTTGGTAACAGCAGAAATGCTGAATAGTGCAAATTAAAACTTCCAGAGGTCTATGAAATCCTTCCTGAAAATTCATTCATTGTGTACAAAACTGAAAAATTATTTTCATCCAGAACTTTGCAGCCTTTCACATCACATTAGCAGCAGTCAAAAATACTAAATTTTCAAAGACTGATTACATAATTACAAAGCTCCAAAGGCATCTTCTTGTTCTTATTCAGGAGTATATGCTTTGATTTTTTTTTTTCAATAATTTCTCTAAGAACGTGTAACACAGCTTGGAATTATCTCTCAGTACCTCACAGAGCGCCTCTTATGTCCGTAGAGCACCTTAGTCTCCGAAAGCAATTCAGAATATTGCCAATGTCATGGGAAGCCATTATTATGTCAGAAGGAAGAGCTCTGGGTAAGGCTGCCAAAGTTCCCACTATGTGAAGGAAACTGGCAAATTCAAAAATCTAAATGCAAATCTCGGCATTTTTTGTCCCTCTCAAAAGAAAATTTATCTAGATACACTAACAGGAAGTCCAGCTTGTTAAGAATATTACAGTTTCAATTATTTATATCCAACAACTCAACTAAAAGTAATTAGAACTTCCCTTTCGGTACAATACCCATTAAAAAAGGCAACATTGTAGCTCTAAATACCATTTATTATGCAAAATAGTGAGTTTTTTAATTAGTGAACATAAAATAAATTCTACAAGGAAAATTCAGGGGGGAAAAATAATATTGACCTAAAATGCAATTCTTCACAGAACAGTTTAAGTACATGGCCAACACCATTCCATATTCTAATAACTTATGAGACTTAACCTCTTGATCTAACTAATTCTGTTTAGCCAGTAAAGCTAAAGCAGCAGCTTGAAAATACTCAAATGCTCCCTCAATCAAACTTCTGCATTTCTTATGTTTTTTGGGTACCTCTCCAAAGCCAAAGGAAATCACATGCACAAGCGGTAGACCATTACAAGTCGTGCAAATCATGTTTATCTCCTGCAAACCACCAACAGGGAAGTTGTTATTACTCTGAAAATATTTTTTCTTGTCAGTGAAGGTCAATGTAATGGAAGAGCACAAGATGGAATATACTTCTACAAACCAGGCTTGGGATGTCTTAGAACTGGGATTCCTCCTTTAAGTAAGAGTAATTGATCAATGCAGATGGCTCCAAGATAACAAATGACCACAGCTGAAGTCAATACCAATCTTCATGCTGACTTTAATGAGAGTTAAATCTCATTCTTACTGAACAAGATAGGCACAAGTAATTGCATCCTTCTCTTCAATCTGTGGAGCTCATTAATGTTTGCAGAAGTAAACAAGGCAAAACCCCACCCTTTCACGACAAGTTCTGTCTGTGTTCAAAGCCATGTACTGCATCTGCCCATCCACAAGCTGAATATCTACAACG
Source organism: Melanerpes formicivorus (assembly GCF_026170545.1). Classification (NCBI taxonomy): domain Eukaryota; kingdom Metazoa; phylum Chordata; class Aves; order Piciformes; family Picidae; genus Melanerpes; species Melanerpes formicivorus. The sequence continues at coordinate 16,618,832 of NW_027142357.1, read as the reverse complement.
AGCACATTTTTGCAGTAGCAAGTGCCATCATCTTCTCTAAAAATAGCCTTAACACATGCCTAACAGTATTTTGATCCCAATAATGGCTGAAAAATGCAGCCTATTGCCTCACTCCTATACAAGCAAGATGCCACAACCAACCACCAAAAAAAACCTTACAAACAAACAAGCCCCCATACCTCACAGGTAAAAAAAAACAAAAATCATCATACTGAAATCATTGTCATACAAGCTTTGCTGATCTAAGTGGTGATTCAACAATGGTTTTAATCCCATTATTCATCTTCCCAAGTCATCTTTTTCTTCCCTATGTAAGCTCAGTATATTATCTACCCACAACACGATGATTCCCTTTGAATACTGTCATATTACTTCGGACACTAATAACCTTCTTTGATGCTCATATATGGGCTTGCACCCCTCACAGATTACTGAATCCCATTTTTAGATCTCGCTCCAACTACTCAATTTACTGTAAAAACATTTCATCTATAAAACTCCTGCCTCGGTCACCAGCACTTTTTAAAACAGAAACAAAAAAGATTTTATCATTTCAAAACCACAATTTTGTTCAAAATATTGACCCTTTTTCCCATGAAATGTGCAAAAGCATCACAGTGAGGACAAAGTATCTGCAGGTCATGTAAAGCATGACTGACGAAGGTACCAAACAAATTGTAGAGAAAAAAAATTGTCCTTGGAAGTGCAAGCACTTCTGCAGTACAATTAACTTAATTAACCAGACCACATGAATATTCATAAGGCTGTTAATGTCTCCCTCATCCAAACAGATAAATGTGATGTAATGACTTCCTAGTCAAGCATAGCTAAAATTCTCATGAAAACTGCACCAACATTTTGGTTCTTTGCCTGACATATCACAGAAATTAACAGTCCTTCAGTAATATTTAATTTCTTAATTAATTAGAAATAATGAATTTATTTAAATGAATCATCTATGACCAAAAGGTTCAAAGCCATCAGATACAGAATGTCTCTTGTTCTGTAACAACTGGATAGCTTTTTTAATGTCCTTCCAGTTTCCCCTCCCCTTTCTCCCATTTCCCCTCAGTACAGTTTCTTGGCAGTAGTTCCCATAGCAACAAACACTCTTGCTAATGGCTAGCAGTACAACTGCAGGCTTCCCCACATCTCATCCATCTGATTTGGACCAGAATAAGGAAGCTCAGTAGAGTATTTTAGTGAAAACACAGTCCCCTCTGGACCTTTCTCTTCAGGAAGTAAACTGTTTAAAGAGCAGTTCCTTCACAATACGTTGGCTGAAACTTCAAAATGCTGTCTTAACAACTTACAATAGAGACTAAAAGCAGATTTTAAGCCACTTAGATAATGCCATCCCCTAATACAGTTTCTATTTTTACGCATCTGGAGAGTCCTAGCAATTTGGCACAATGGACTTCTGGGAGGGGAAAAAAACCCACAACTGTTCATTGAATTCCATCATATTTGTTCACATACACAAGTCTCATGTTTATCTGTTTCCTATCTGACTACTATTTGGAGTATCAGTGATAAGGAAATAAAAGAAGTTAAAGAGTACTTCTGAAGAACCTATGAAAGATTTTATCACACTATCTTTCTATAAATTGATCTTACCCTCTTTTAACAGTCTATGGAATTCCATGCAAAAAGGTGTGGAGCATTCTTTTGTGTTCACAAATGCATTTGGTTATGACATATTTGTCTCAAACTGAAGAAAGTGAGCACTAATGATGAGGCACAGTGACCTAAAGATGCCCAAGCATCTAACACATGGAATCCAGTGCTGGAGTGATTTTGTCTCAACCATCAAGATACTCACAGCAACCGAACCGCTAAGAGATGGTCCAATTACCATACGAAAATTCATTTGCTTCATGACCTTGAGATTATTGTATCTTTTACCAAGGATTTTTACAAGCAACTAGTCCCTGTCTTAATACCTCCTTCAGAAGTGCAAAGAAAGTCAGACCACTGAAAACCTGCTTGCTCAGTTCAGAAGCAAATTGCTCCCTTTTTTGTGAAAACTGAAAGTAAGAATTTGCTGTTAACCCAGCTACATGAATATTTTTTCCTCACTAGTTAAAAACACTTGAGGAATTACTTCATGTTGTCACATCAACATCCACAGCAGAGGGTAGTGTCTGTTGAAAAATGCCTCCCCTCCCAAAGAGTATTGATTCATATACCAGTCCAGAATCAACCCTGTCTGTATTAATTCCAGCTCAGCCACCCTACCTGGCCTGAGTTACCCTCTGAGAAGAGCAAATAAAAAACTGGCAGGAGAAGGGAGACAAACCCATCCAAAAAACAAACCAAACAACCAAAAAACCCCCACACAAGATGCAAATACAAGTTAATAAAAGAGCAAGAGGATTTTTCAAGAGAGATGCATACATTTCCAGATCTGTAGCAGTAAATATGAGAGAAAGCATTTTTTTATGCTTCTTTTTAATATAATCCACAAAAGATATTCCTGGCATACCATTTATAAACAGAACCTAAGCATGAATCCAGCTGTGAATCCTGTCAAGAAAAGTGGAGAGAGAAGTGAAATAGCATGCCTTATAAGGACATGCAAGAAACTAAGGATTTTATTTGGGATAATTTCTGGCAGCAAATAAGGGCAAAACTTGACCTTTGCGTGGATCAGCTGAAAACTATTTTATTTTTCTTGTCCTTGAGTTTTTTCCTTTAGGCAAAGAGCTCATCTGTGTCATTACTATAAATTATCATAATAATTTAAAGTCCAGTCATCTGTAATCAATCTAAATCACTAATTTAGGACATTTATTCAAGAGCACCCTTAAGTAACTGAAGCTTTATCACCAAGAACTGCCTTCAGTAGCCAAAACTGTACAACATGTGGCACTTCATGCAGATAGACTTACAAAATGTAACAGTACCTTTAAGTCTCACCTGCTGGTATTACTCCAAGAGGAACCAGTGCTTTGACAGGCTTTACTATATAGTCTGTGTCTTTTCCAGCATCTATCTGGGCTTTAAGTAGTAGACCATGAACAACTTCACTGGCAGATCCATCTCCACCAACACAAACTACCCTATTACAAAACAAAAACGCAAAACAGTTCAAAACAAACTCTTCCAAAGCCGAGCAAGCAAGAAGGCAGTAGCTATCTCACATGTTTTACATCATGCTATTTCAAACAGTTGAAAATCATTCTTTCTTTGAGGACAGGCTAGGGCTTCACTGTCAGATCAAGGAATGTTAACTAGCAAGATATAAGCATCCTTATTTCTGCTTTCTTCTGTATGAGTAGGAGTAAATATATTTAACTTACAAAGTATTTCTTACCTTATGAGACATTATGCACATGAACTGATCAGATGGAAGAGCTAAGCACATGCTCAAGTGCCTCAGTGGAAAAGTTCTGTAGATCTTTCATTGCTGACCCACACAAACATTCCAGTGTTTTTTAATTGCCCTTATAATAACAAGTCACCAAATATTACAATAAAAATAGAAATACTTGAAAACAGCTAATTCCACACACTATGCAGGCAGTTGAGGGATTTAGCAAGGTAGAAAACCCAAATGCCAGCAATCCTTTGCATGAAGGTACTTAATCACTGCTTCTGGAGCATGTAATTAAACTCCCACCTGCTGTGGCTATAAAGAGGAATGCATTTGTCTGTAAAAGCTCTGTTACAGCAAGCTTTTTTTTTTCTTTTCTTTTTGCCCCTTTTGCTTAAGTTACTACTAAAGTGATTTTCCAAATTAGTAATGTTTGAAAGTCAAATGTTCTTAAGATCAACATTTTAATGATAAAAACAATAATAGTACACTCAAAATATTTGCACTATAAATGTCAGGTTTACTTTAAGTGGCACTTACTTAAACATTTCTTCACATATCTAGGTGAATGCAGTTGCAAAACTATCTCAAATAATTCAACCACATAAAACATGTGAGCTCTTTATAAAAAAAACTACTTCATTATGTTATTAAATGCTTATATTAAATTATCTCAGGTCCTTTAACATTTTCCTCCAGTTCCTATTATTATTTCCTAGCTATTTTTTAATTTCTAAATCTTTAGCAATGTTTCCTCTATATAGGCATAAAAGAGTATACAGCAAAAGTTTGGAGCACATAATTCTGCTCATAATCAAGAGTCATCCCCTGGCTTTTCTCTCATTTTGGTTTTAGATTGGTTTATTTCTAGTGCTACAGCACCAGAAACAGTTAATCTTTGTAGTCTGATAAACTACGTATCTGGACTTGTGTGGATTGTGATCTGTGAATCAAACTTTTGAAAACAGATGTATATTCTCCTGTTTTGGGAACCCATGTTTATTGTTACTGAAAATAGATGAAAAGTCCAAGGAATAACACAAAAATTATGATAACTTTAGTATTTATTATTTTAGCATTAATCACCAAGAGTTGCCTTCTTAGTTGGAAATAGAGATATTGTCTGAGATCAGAGATTCCAAAGCTAATCAGTAAGAATCTTCTACACATAAGGAATAGAAAGTCTTGAGCAAACAGAGTTAACTTAGTCTTCTTAGAGGAAGAAATACCTCTCTAACCATCAGTCTGACCATCACACACAAGTGTTCTAACCAACTATTCACTAAAATCTGACTAACTTGGGCTACTCCTAACTATATTCATAATACATTTGGCTCCTGATTAGGGAAGAAATACTTGCACGTACATTGCATCCCTGTACAAACAAGAACACGCAGCTGAGATAGCAGCATCACAAACACACTCTGTTTGTCATCAAGGTTTAGCACCAAGGTGGAGGAAAAAAAAGCACACTGCCAACCTGGAAAAGCAACTACATTTACAGTATTGATTACAAAAGAAAAAAAAAAAGAAAAAGTGCAATATACAAGATACATGACGTGTTTATAACTAAAACATAGCAGTACTGCTTACAGAAAGCACTGCTGTACAACCTTCCAATTAACTACTGCCAGTCGTAAGCGTCAGTGTGCTTCATATACTGTTTAACATGTAAGGGCCAATAACTTTCTGAAATTCAAGATCAGATATTGTACACTGCTATATTGCTTGTCTATTGTAATGAATAAAAAACTGTCATGTCTTACCCTTTAGGACCATTTGAATGGATAAAGTGAAATAGAAGGCACTTGTGACATTCTTGCAAACACAGATCGAAGCTTTCATGAGGCATACCACAGAAAGCTTCATGTTTATTTGCCATTATTTATATCTGTAAGCAAGTAATAAAACCCAAATTATCTAATGATAACTCATTTTCTCAGGCTCACTATCTATGTGAAACAGCAGCTCATTGCATACCTACTAGCACAGTGTTGGATGGAATACAAATGAAAAATAATGCAATGATGTTTACTAACATTCATTGTCACTAACCAACTTACCCATCAAATGCCTGGAGTTCACAGTCTTTAAGTACTGAGAGAGCATGTCCTTCATATTCAGTTACTGTGAAAAATCACATTGTTTAATTATCAGAAGATAAATTTAAAGGGCTTAAATCATTGCTCTTCTAAGAGAAAGAATATACAATAATTCAGATTGATTTTTTTCCTCAATTAAATGCACTGGAAGTCTGTAAAGGTATGGTTTACAGCTATGCTAGCTAGAAGGCAAGGCGTATTAAACTCAGCTTCTATCAGACATATGGCTTTTTAGTTCATTTACATTCAGAGATTTAAAGAAGATGTTTGTTGCATCAAAATGCAAGTTTTCACATTGACACTGTTGGTAAACTTCAGGAAGATGTAAGCATATACTCAGTTAAGACTGAATTATTTCAGTATCAATCAAATTTAATTGCCTTTGTGTTAGAATATGCAAATTGCTAAATCAAAAATATGAGGATTAAACACAGAAGTATGAAATCAAGCCAAATACCAGCAACAACAGAATATAACACACAGAGGAAGGTGGCACAAGTGTACACCAGAGTTCACAGCCTCTGGAGGAAATGAATCTGTCACTCTACATTGATGTCTCTGTGTTTGCTGATACCCTATATAGTACTTTAAATGCCAGTGAAGACAGGATAAACTGGCATACTACAGATGGCACAAAGCATCCTAACTACATTTAGCATTTTCTAGGCCAGCTTTGCCAGAAGAGACAGCCCAGCTGCAGCCACCCATCAAAGATTTTTGCTGACTGACATGACACTTGCAGATGGATTTTTTGTGTAAGAATGTGCATCATTATATGCAAAATTACATTAATCTTTCATGCTTGTCTGTCCTTGGTGCTAGCATAGTTCAAGGCTTTTCTCCAGTGTTTCTAAACACTGCTAAAATTATTAGTCTTGGTGTCTAAAACAATCATTCCATATCCATACCTGTTATAACAGTATTTCTACAGATTATTCAAATGCTGCTTACAGGAACTGAAAACACAATTCTCTCTCCCTATATATATGTATATTTATATAGATACACACAAGAATGTGTCTATTTGTTTGGGCTTTTTTATTACCAAAAAAAACCCCAAAACAAACAAACAAACAAAAACACCACACCCAACAGGGTGACATTTTTGCACTTTTCACAACTGGGTATCAGTATTTCACTTCAAAATCTCCCAAACAGTATTAGCCCAGTTCTAGTGTATGGTGTTTTGGAAATTCTTAATTAAAACCTAGTTATTTTGATTATATCAAAGGCAGAGAATTATCATTTTGCTACAAAAATGCCTATAGCTTTCAGGAATTACCTTCAGCATTTATTTTCATGCAGGACCTCTTCTGGAAGATCAGAGCACAATATTTAAGCTATTGTACGAAGTTTTGCTTTTACACATGGGAACTAATCATTATTTGCAGACTGTGGAAAGAAGTGACCAATAAAACTGCACATCATGCAAAAATGCATAAAGGTTTGAATACCTTACCATTTTTTAACTGTGAAAGAAGCTCTTCCCATAAAAACAAACAGTTGGTCACCAGGTTATGTGTCCTTTCTAAATGAACATGATAACTTTCATGAAGTTATGAGTATAGTCTAATTAAAATGGCACAGCAAATAAGATCTGATTTTTAAAAGACAACATGCTCAGTGGTTTCCTAATGTATGTAAGCTATATTTACTATTACAAAATTAATTCATTCAAAGAAGGGCATGAAAATAGGGAACTCATCCCTGCAGAGGAATCATCATCAGTAAAGGCAGTGAAATTGACTAGTGTTAGCCAGAGAGACAGGGACTCCCGTCCTCTTTGCACCTAACAGCTTACAGTCTGGAAATTATATGGAAGGATTACTATAAGGCTTAACACTGGCAATAATTACAAGAAATTTAAAATTTGATGAGAGGATTACAGAGGTATGCAGCACCTACTTTGAAACACTGAGACAAAAAGGCAATGAAAAAAAATGCAGTTTCCTGGGGGAAAAAAATATTAAATTCCAACATAGACATAAAAAGGCCATGTCCAAAAAGTTTTCTGCAGGCTTGAAAACTTCCAGAGGGACACACAGAATTTGTTCCAATAGCTGAGAAAAAAGCTAGAAGTTCGGATACTTCCCCCCTATCCAAATTCAGGGGAAAAAACAAAACAACCACTCTCAAAACCAAAAAAACCCACACAAATTCTTGCAAGAGGAAGAAAAGGCTTCTTTCACAATTTGAGAAGGATTAGATATGAATATTATCACAGGAGTATTATTTAATGTCTTTTTCAACCATTTGTAATGCAGTTTTAATTTTTCAAGCATATTTTGTTCCAAACTTGTAAATTCTGGTACACACTGCGTTTCAGGTAAGAACATTCTGAAAGGAGGGCATTGACAGCATACATCTTTTGAACAGAGCTACACATCCTCCAAACACCTAACACCCTACCTCTCAGAGCCAAGAAGAAACTACAGGTTCAGTCCCTACATGCAGAAAAAGCAGCACAGAATTAGTTCAATACTTCAAAACATGGGACACTTTCATATGACATGTATAAATGCTGGCATTTATGCCACAGAGTAATGTCAATAGGATTAAAACTGCTAATGATAACAGCAGATTAACTGGTGTTGACACTGGATAAAAAAATATTAATGTTATTTACTCTATAGTAATTATAAACCAATGTTATTTGTCCAGTTCTCAATTGCTCTCTTCTCCCTTGTGATTCCACCCTAAAAATGTGGTGTGGGGCAGGCTGTAGGTTTTGCCTGAACATCCAGGTTCTAATTGTGCATAAACAGAGGCAGAGGAGTCAAAACCAGGAAGAGAAGTGAGACAGGCCAGAAGTCTGCTGGGGTTACTTTTTGTCTTTTCTTTTTTTTTTATTTAGTATGTGTAAGATTTTACAAGATACTAATATATGTCTAAAACACCAGCTCCACTTATCACTATTCACCAGTACTTGTAGGTATCCCAAATGTGGACAAAGCTTTTCTTGAACTGGATTTTTAAGAGTCACCATTCTTCTCGTAACAGCCATGGCCCAGCTGCAGCACACAGGATTGCCAAAACACTTCAAATTGTGTAAAGACCAGGTTTTAACTATTGCATGGCCTTAACTAGAGTTAAAGTACCATTTCAGCCTTTACTTCAGCACTTTCAGTGCTACCTCCTACTTTCTACTGAGCTAAACACTTCAGAGATATGTTTATTCCACATAACAAAAATAACCCAAAACCCCAAAGAAACACAATCCACTGTTTCATATCTCTGGTTAATTTCATTTAAATTAATACATCTGTAGTGTACAAAGCAATCTGGGGAAAAAAGTAAATAAAAATTAACATACACCAAATTTAAAGCCAACTGGAGAAAGTAAATGCTGTTTCAGAACTCATTTACATACATGCCTTTTGACTCAATATATCCTTGGGTAAGAGATAATAACTCCATTCTAACTTTCTAAATAATGAAAAAGAAAGTTTATTCCAATAGATGTTACAATGAAGAACGAGATATGGCAAGCTTGGTCACATAGGAAGCCACAGCTAGCTACCAAAATACAAGATCAGATGAGGAGAGTTCTGTCTTTTGCACTCCATTGTCAAAGTTTGTTGTTTGGTTGAGATTTTTTTCAAGTTACCTGCAAGTCTGGTATTGTGGATGCCATCAAAGTCATTTCAGAAGTTCAAATTTGGTTGTAAGATTTTTGTGTACAATGAATTTTAAGCTTTAAATACGTGTATGTGAAAAGACTAAAAGTAAACTATCTTCAGAGTATAAATTGTATTAAAGCCTTCAACTTTTACTACCTAATACACTTTTTTACACTACTACCTATGTAAATATTGGCCATGTTTCAAAAATACAGTAACAGCAAAACGTACACTGCAACTTCACAAAATCCAAAACAATTCTGGGAGGGAAAAAAACAGCTGTTCAATTTACATGAATTGAGACAGTTTTACTAGACTATGAGACCAGTGGACAGGACTTTCACTCTGCACTCACCAGTACCACTCCCTATCTTTTAAAAAATTATTTGTGTTTTTTAAATGCCTACTTAATTGTTTAGTTCTGTTAGCATTTAAAATTGCAATGTAGTTTTCTTATTCTGCCTGTAGGAGGAGTGTTAGGCAGCTAATAAGCACAACAGCATTTGGACATCGCCAAAATAACCTTATCTTCAGTATAAACCATTAATCTGGCTGAAACCATGTTTCTTCTCAGAATGTAAGAGGAAAAACAAGAAAAAAAACTCAGAATTTAAACTCAATTAGGAAAAAAAGTTTAAATTCAATTAGGGGGAAAAAAGTCTTCAAAGCCACTACAAATTCTACTCACTTTATATCAAGTCCTATAAATCAATCTAAAAAAAACCTATTGATACAGATTTGCTTATGAGTTCAGCTTGAGGATTTCAGGTGACATCACACAGCTAACAATGTAAACTTGCACATACTAATGATAATGCTGTACTTAAGAGTTTAACAAGGTCACGGTAAAAAGGAAAAACTAATCAGTAGTAAGGAATAAGAAAAGCTACTTTAAATGTATAAAGAAACAATTTACAAATATGACAGTCAGGTTTGCATGACGATAAATAAATAGATAGATAGGATTAGATAGATAGATCCATCCAATTGTGACCAAACAAGGCTGAGTTCAATTTCTAAGAACATGGCATTAATCTGTTTATACTAGCATCTGTGCCTTGCAGGTGAAAAATATGTCTGTGAGAATCAAAACATAAAGCTGCAGGCATTCCTTTATCAGTTAAGGGAAGTTAAGAAATTATCACTACGAAATTCCAACAATCTTTTCACACTTATGCATCTTTAATCTTCAATTGATTTTACTTTAAAGTGTGGCCTAAGTAAAAGAAAAATACATAGATATAGGTAATAAAATTAGCAAACATTTATTGCATTATTGTATCTAAATCAGATTTGCCCAGAATGATTTTTAGCCTGCAAAACCCAAACTAGTCACGATTTTGCAAGTTGAAGGGACAACTCTAGGCTGAGACCCCTGTCTTTATAATTTGTTTAAGCTGGAATTGGTTATTTTGCAGGCCAATTAAAATAGACGTAGGAAAAAAGAATTGTTGGTGTTAAAATGTCTTGCACCAGAGTTTACACTTCATGGGGACATGAAATGCATAATAAAAAATTAACAGTATATTAAAGGACATTGTAATACTATGGGTAAAATATATATACATATTTTGAATGGGAAATGTGATTTCTCTAAACATGGGAGGAGTGGGTTAGGACCACATTTGATGCAGTACAATTTCAGTCCCTTTGCATAAGGGGACAGAAGTAACAATAAGGCCATTAATATTTTACTGTTTTAAGAAAATTCATTGTTTCCCTGTTCAACTTCCTATAAAATAATCAATCAAATTAAATAGCCAAAGGACAAATTCAGGACACTAAGTAGAACTCTGGCAGAAATTAATGCCTTACATCCAAACCTGCTACCAGGAAGCCATCGTTTGGCAGAAGGCAGCATTACTACAACATTAAATTGGCACCATCACATTCTCCAGACACCAAGCTATGCCCATGTCTTGTGAGAGCTGCCCTTGTCATGACAGAACTTAATCACTTAGGCTTCCAGGTCATCCCCAAAACTGAGTCAGAATCCAGAAATAATGCGTCCTTTGGATAAGCCCCTTATGTTATGATGTCAGGCCAATATATGTTGTCAGAAGTAATATTTAAGGCATGTGTTTTTCAGAATGCAGGAACAACTCTCAGCTAGCATATGCAAGACTGTCAGACATGTAAAGCTTTCTTTTTATAGAACAAAAATACAAATGTGTATGACTAAGCATTTAAAGCTATAGGGGGAAACACTCAATGCATAACAGAATTGCACCATTTTTTTGACAAAATAGAAACAATTTTGAACTGTAGTTGATGCAATAACTACTTGGCAGCAAAGCAAACAAGGATTAGCAGTAAATTCAAATTGTCCTGCTATTAAGTAATGGTTTCACAAAGGATTAAACTATGTTTTTGAAGCAACTTACCCGTGACATCAGTTTTGATGTCAGCAAGCTTAAAAAGAGGTGCAACTTCTTCATAATAAACATGAGTGGCTTCTCTTTTGTGACTCCTTGGATTAACAAACACTTTTAAGGATTTTGGTCTATTTTGAAAGCCTAAAAACACACAACATTGAGAGTTACACACAGCACAGCCATTTTTACAGCTCAGTGAATTTTCAGTATTAGAATCACTATAGTTCTTTAACAGGATAGTCTCCAAAAAAAAATTATTTTCTTCTTGAATCACTTTTGTGTGTAAAGGTAATAAACAGTAGAAATTAACCAGACTAGCCAAAACATTGTAGGAGCCAGAGTTAAAAAAAATTAAAAATGTCATAACTTAGTTAAACCTTGATACAAGAGCAGGGTGAACGTGGAGAAGCTAAGCCTGGGGAACAAAACAGCAACTATTTATTAAGTCAAACAAAAAAACCCAAAACATATCCTTTTTTGAGTGCAATATAAAAGACTTCCAGCAGACCTACAACAGCAACCAAAGCAGCTGATACTACCATCCAATACTTTGGTTTTCTGACACAGCAAATCAAACAGTGAAAAGTTTAGGTCCTTGAAATTAAAACAGCAAACAACACTGATAAATACTGCTGCACAAACTTGTACATTCAGCTTATGAAACAATGTTATTATTTGGAATATGGCATTTTTTTTAACAGCAAATAATCTGTAATAAAAGAATAACACTGCTTTTCACTTCTTCATCTGGAATCTCTACAGTTGTCACGATTCAGAGAGGCTGATTTGCTACAAAAAGCAAGTGATAACATGCAATACTTGTGTTTCTTTGATAGCTATTCAAAATACATGATTTGAACAATTTTGTATTCAATTAATTCATTTATAACTTCTACATTTTATTTTAGTATCAGGTCAGACTGTCACTGTCTTAGCTAAACAAAATCTAGACTATTTGGCAAGCATACTGCTTTCAATATTCAAGAACATTAGTAATAGCCACAACTGCAAAAGGAACACACAAGTTCCTTAGCCACATAGGGTGTTACTTCAATTTCTACAGGCTCATGTAACTCCAGCTGGACTTCCTGAAGTTCTTTCCACTTATTCTGTCTTCCAAAACTGAATAGGAACTTATTAATGCTTATAAATATCTAAGGGGCAAATGTCAAGAGGATGGGGCCAGATTCTTTTCAGTGGTGCCCAGTGGCAGCACAAGCAGCAACAGGTACAAACTGGAATGCAGAAAGTTCCGTCTGAACATGAGAAAAAACTTCTTCACTTTAAGAGTGACAGAGCACTGGAACAGGTTGCCCAGAGAGGTTATGGAGTCTCCTTCTCTGGAGATGGTTAGCATGGAGGCTTGAACTAGATGAACTCCCAAGGTCCCTTGCAACCACCACCATTCTGTGGTTCTGTAAAGAGCTCCTCAGAGAAATTATAGCTGAATAGGGCAATATACTCCTTAAAATCAAAACGTAACAATTACAAAACTTCCACAGATTATTTTTTCACTTATTTAAATACATCAAAGAACCTGGAAATTAAAACTAGCACTTTATCTAGTTTATGTTAATGTATCTCAGAGTATTTCTTAAAGACGATGAAGGAAATTATTGGATCAGTTTGCTGCTATAAGCTGAAAGCAGACACAAGAAACAAGATTTCTAATTATATTTATGGCAAAATGTTACATGCAGTGCCATGACACTGCACAGCAAATTAGCCCTAGTGAATCCTTAATGCCTAATGAATCCTGAATGCCTTCAGTTACAAGTCTTAGTATATATATTAAAAATATCTTCTTCAAAAAGGAGATTAAAAAAACAGCTAGAGAACTTTGTGAGAACAGCAGGTGTGCTGGAGGGCAGGGCTGTCACTTACAAGGTCCTTGATTACTTACAAGAAAGGACTGACAAAAGCCTCAAGGTGTTCAATAAAGACAAGCATGAAATCCAGCACCTGGCCCAGCAAAACCCTAGCAGTGCAGAGTGGGGATTATCCAACTGTGCAGCTCCTCTTTAGAGAGCATCTAAAGATCCTGACAAGGAGTTGAACACTAGTAAACACACCATAGATGCCGTGAAGGCCAAGTGCTTACTGAGTAGCAGTAACAAGGACAGTGAACAGTTCAAAGGATATCATGATGCCCTTGTATTCAACACATTTTGAACCTAAATATCAAAAATTCCATCCGCTTTTAGGCTCCCCAACATAAGACTGATAAAGTGGAATGAGTCCAAGAGAGAACTGTGGGTGTAAAGTGGGGCTGGAACAGGCCACATGCAAGAGGCAGAGGCTCTTTTTGTGGCCTTGAGAAAGCCAGTCTTTTATACCTAGCTTTGTATAGCCTTGAGAAAAGAATTTAACTAAACGCTGTCCTTGAGTATCTATTGTGGGAGTAACAAAGATCACCAAGGCAGACTTCTTGCAGGTGCATGGGCAAAAAGGCAATGGATACAAGTTGGAGTGAAGAATATTCCAGTCTGAAATAAAGGAAGACTCACAATGAGGGTGGTTAAATCATGGACTCCACTGCCCAGAGAGGATGTGGAATGCTCATCCTTATAGATTTTCAAAAATTATCTGGGCATGGCTCTTAGCAACCTGATCCTCTTTAGAAGCTCACCTGCTCCAAGCAGGAAGCTGGAACATATTATCCCCATAGGTCCATTTCATCCTGAATTATTCTTAATTCTCTGAAAACAGAAACAAGCACCACAGGTATTTCTTGCAGTGTAATTTCTAGTCATGGGAATTACAACACAAACTAGGAAAACTACACACAAGTTCCCCAAGACTATTACAATACACAAACCATCATCATAAACCACACTATAATAATCATTATTCAAGACACTTAATGGAAATCTGCTGACTGGTATTGTGACTCGATATGGTCCATAAAGAGTCAGTAGAAATTAAATTGACAACTGATATATTAAGGACTCCCGAATGATTTAGCCACACTTACGAATGTGCCGTCATGTTTCCTATCATCTCTACAGGGACTCCTACCTGAGACCAGCTGGATTAAAATGCTCACCCTCCACCAACATCCAGAGCCATAAATCTGTAAATCTACAGAGTCTTCAATTTGCAAGTATAGCATGCCTTTAAATTTTAAATAGAATACAAAAAGAGAGGGAAAGAATAGAAAAGTACAGTTTGCAGAAGTAGAGAAAAGTGATGAAGTGTCATAAATTGTTACTCAGCAGTGCAAGTTATAGAATACTGCTAGATCACCATTAGGAGAACACTGAATGGAAATAAAGCAAATGTCATTCTCTCATAACCATTTTTTAGTTTTACATGCAAAAATTTAAGGTAAGGTGGCAACACAAGTGTGTAAACAAAAGCACATGCAGGCATAAGAATACAGATTTTTTTCAATTAGTGGGGAATAAAAAAGATTAGGAAACAGCTGCATTTTTGTTTGCTTGTTTTGTGTTAGATTTGGAGGGTTTTTTCCAACCAAAAAGTGAGTCATTAAATTATTGTAAACTAGAAATAGTATTTATGATTACATACATTAGGTTATTGCTGATAATTAGATCAGAGGAAATATACAAATTCTAGTGAGATCATCAAGAACTAAATGAATTCACAAGAGAAAAGTGTTAAAATAGTCTGTTTATGACTACTTGAATATCAATTAACTTTTTTGGGGAGCAAACCTATTTTCTTTATAGAAACAGGTATCACAAATAAAGCATTTGAGCAGAGATGTGGTTTTATTTGTGAAAAAGGATTGCCAACTGACATCAAAGACTGATCACAACATAAACCATTATTTATCATTCACGGTATGCAATGGACATGTTATAACACAAACAATTGAGTTTAATGAAAGAATATGCAATAACAGTAAAAAAAACCCACAACCTTCTTTAAAACTTTCTTAAAGTATTTTCAAATTATAACAGTCTTTTAATATTCTTTAAACACCATCTATATGAATTAATCAATGTCATTTACTATAGTCTGCAACTGATTTCAGTCTGTCAGCCTTTTGGTGTTCTGACTGGTATTCTGTTATTGTTTTCTGTGGCTGCTCCATTTGAAACGAACCAGCAGCCTAAAGCAGGAAGGCCAACTGTTCCTCTAGTACTAACAAATGTGCTAATATGCACTAGTTTAAACTTGATCTATCAAGTGAATCAGTGAACCATGAAGGGTGATGGGTCAATCAGGGTGTTCTGAAAACAAAGGCTCATAGGGCAGCAGAGACGCTATGCTCAGACATACATCTGTGCTGCTTTCAGTTCTTAGCTTTATGAAAATGAGTTTATGTTACAAAAGTTAAGAGCCTGGACCCATGTCATTACTGCATACATTTATAAATACTTCATACAACCATAAGAATATTATACATGAGGAAAACTAATAATATGAGACAGGTTCGTTAATGTAACTATGGAGACACTGTGGTTAATATTAACTAACAAAAGTTAATGGTTAACATTAATGGTTTTAATTAAAACTTCACGCATGAAGTTTCAAACATTCATATCAAATCCCAGTGTGAGAGATACTACAGAATAACAGACAAAAATAAAATGTTCTTTATGCATTTTTGCTACTTTTCTTCTTAACCATACTAGTTTATAGAGTTTTTAAGTAATTTTTTTAAAATAACCTGTTAAAAAGAAGTCTTCTTTTGCTAAAATATAGTAATTACAAAAATCCAACAAATAGATAAGCATTGGTAATTACACATTTTCTCTCATTTCTGAGCCTGCCTTAACCCTTTAAGAAAGGCTGGACATTTGCATGCACAGATGATTTTAAATTAAACTCAGAATTCCACTGACACAGTATATCCCCACTCTACATGCTCATAAGGCCAGATCAAAAAGATGCGATGTACAAATGGAAATCACTGAGATGTTCAACAGGTCTGCTGTGAGATCAAGAGCATATTAGAGTCTGTCATTTGGGGCTTTCCAGGAGGCAGTCCAGAACCAAGCCACTGTACATGCATGTCTCAAGATGGCAGTGGTTATTCTGCATCAGTATAACAAATACACAATTTACAGAAGATCAGTTTTCCTGAACACCTTATCACTTCGTGTCTAGCTGGCATGCATCAGAACAGCAGCAATGTTACATGGAAAAATAAGAATTTATTTAAAAGTAGGAAGATAATACACATTTTGTTACTGTCACACACACACAAAAAGCCATAATAGAAGCCATTGCAACTAAACAACTGCATCTGTGTGCTCACTTATATGATGACAGGCTTCAAACAAAAAATTATAGCCTAGTTAGAGTTTAAATTGAAGTATTCTGAACACAATTTCAAAGCAAAAGAGGATACTGATTATGAAAAGAATAAGAACAAACAGGAAAAAACATTCATGTCAGATGGAAACCACACAATGAAGAGGAAACTATGTACAAAGCATTTCTAACAAGCAAACAAAACAAAAAAATCTCCATCAGAACAAATTTCCAGATTCAAGCTTGCAACATCACTGATCAGCTTGCTGTTGTTGGTCCTTAATTAATGGATATATTACCTTATTTTGGTAAATCGCCTGCTTTCAATTTGCTCCAGCCCAGAAGCAGTAACATAAACTCTCAAGTAAATAATGCAGCAGCCGTCAGTTAATATACACTTTGTGATCAAATCGATCAGGACAAAAAGAAACACGTACCCTTGCATTTTGACTGCTTTAACTGCAGCTGATGCAGGAACCACATTCATTTTCAAAAATGTCACTAAGCACTATTATTGAAACAAGCTGTTGGCAAAAAGTAGGAAAACTCATCACTGTATCAAGCAGGGATATACCCATGCACTTTCTGAATTACTGAGGCATCAACAGAACTTATCTGCATTTTATACGTTTAGTCCATACTTGAATCCCACTGGGAGTTTCCTACCAATGTTTGGTACATTTTAAAAAGGAAGACTTTTCTGAATTATGCCATTACTACACCATGACTGTCTCTGCTGCACTGAATGTGGAAATGCTGCTGCTTCTTTTGTGAATTTCTGGATAGAAAGGAAGTTTGAATATCTACTCAGACTTCAAAATATAACTGTGAAAACTACTGTTACTATAACTACAGAAAAAATAATATATACATTAATAAATTATGTTTTGGAGTATTGTACTTGGCTATTCCCCCTCCCCCCCAGGAGTCTTAACTATTGCTGAAGCAGAAGGAAAGAAGAAAAATGTACTGATTAGAGATAAAGAAAAATCTGCACAAAGTCTGAGCTTTTGGAGAAAGCCTGAAGCTGAAAGCAGAACTAGAAACAGCATCATTGCACAGAATGCTGTTTTCCAGGTTCAGGTGGCTTCCAATTACAAAGCTTTAAAACAGAGACAGCACCTCGAAGTCAAAGCAACCTGGGCAAGGGATACTGCAGCTTTTTTTCTGTGAACATATGGTATCACTGTTCCTGATGGATGGAGGGTAATCTGGGAACAAAACAGACATTTGCTCCTTATGCAAATGTCCTTGCCTTTATGGGTAGTCCGAGATCTGCAAGAATCTTGGCACTTCTGCAGGTTTAGATATTTCATGATAAAGTCTTTCAAAAAAGGGCACAGGGAGGTACATTTTAATAAACATTTTGTTTGGAAAATCCCAAGCATATTTCAAGCATACAATGTAAGAATGCAGAGTTAAGAACTCACACTATTTTGTTTTCTCTAACATCTGCTTTTTACAAAGTCACTTTACCAGCAGTACTCCATGAATCGCTATTGAAAGTGCCATTACAAACACTGCAGACATGCAAGATTTGAATTCTGTAATCTGGCTCAGTATTAACAATTCAGCTGGAATTTTAATAGTCCATTATGAGACGGATTGTTTTTCTTCTGCAATAACCAAATTCATTTTCTATGGTCTGCAAACAGACACATTCAGTTTGTGTCTGTATTTCTGCTGCTTGGTTTTTTTTTTTAATCATAAGTGTGCTAATATTCTGTGTCTTTTCAATATTGATGGTATTAAAAGGCTTTGATTTGTTGGGTTTGCTTTGTGGTTTTTTTTCCTAAAATGGTGAATGCCTTTTTCTTACAGCTTCCATGAAAGAAAAAAAGCAACTATTGTGGGTTAAACCATTCTGAAACTGCCATTAGCCCAGGCAAACACAGAAAGATATTTTTAGAAATAACGAACTGACTCTCATTACTAAATAGTCTCAACACATTTTGTGTCAAATTATATATATTAGGAGTACTACAGAACCCTAAGAACACTCCCACCTGTGAATTTAAGAAGAGGAAAAGCTCTTCTATTATTCTTCTACGGAATCCGTAGATGTCAAGTGGGAGCTCCTAAACATTCACTGGGAAGTCCCTGAATAGTTCCCAGGACTGCAATAACTCTAGTACTAACAGATACGCTACAATTCCAAGTGAAAACATCAACAAAATATATTATTTCTTTAAGAATTAGATTTTCCAGAAGACTCTTCAGTCAGAATACAGAAAACTACTTCTTTTCAGTAGCTTCCCAAACATTTCCAAAAAACAGCAGTTCATTTAATAAATGCAATAGTCAATTACTGTCACTTTCCTAAATTTTACACTTCACCATGTAAAACTTGAGTAGTAAACACTTTCCAGCAACAATATTCTTATCCCTGTGTCTTCATTTCCACACGCAAGATATTTTTCTAAGCTTCACTTAACCTGTGTGTATTTCCAACAGAAACAAATCTGAAACAATGACATCGACACCAGTTAAATGCTTACCATTCAAAATTTCCTTTAGATGCCTAAACCACGAATGACAGTGATCTTCACTTAAGTTATTTAAATGGATGGCACAGTCTGTTAATTTATTCTCTTCTTTATTCAAGCATTTAAAAATTGTAATACCCAACAAAGTACCACCATTTGTTTGTCCTGCAAAACGTCGACGTTTCAGTTTTACTGAAAATACATCTTTCATTTCAATAATCTCCTCCTGTGCCTGTAAAACCAGACTGGAATCACCTGTAAGGGGGAGAAGAAAAATAAAATAAAATTATAAAAAAGGCATTAGTAATACAATTAGGAGTCATACCTAAAGAAAGCAATATATTGTCATAGTTTCATCTCAAGCTTCAATCACAGGTCTTATATTTTACCAATTGTGTGTTATTTAGGTAGGCATCCAGCTACAAATACAGAATTAACCAGGTTGGAAAAGACCTTTGAGATCATCAAGTCCAACCTATCATGCAACACCATCTAATCAACTAAACCATGGAAATAAGTGCCTCATCCAGTCTCTTTTTAAACACTTCTAGTGATGGTGACTCCACCACCTCCCTGGGCAGCCCATTCCAATGGCCAATCACTCTTTCTGTGAAGAACTTCCTCCTAACATCCAGACTAAACCTCCCCTGGTACAGCTTGAGACTGTGTTCTCTCATTCTGACACAGGTTGTCTGGGAGAAGAGACCAAACCGCATCTGGCTATAACCTCCCTTCAGGTAGTTGTAGAGAGCAATAAGGTCCCCTGAGCCTCCTCTTCTCCAGGCGAAACATCCCCAGCTCCCTCAAGCCTCTCCTCATAGGGCTTGTGCTCCAAACCCCTCACCAGCTTTGTTGCCCTTCTCTGGACACATTCCAGCAAGTCAACATCTTTCCTAAACTGAGGGACCCAGAACTGGACACAGGACTCAAGGCCTGGCCTAACCAGTGCTGAGCACAGGGGCAGAATGACCTCCCTGCTCCTGCTGGCCACACTGTTCCTGATGCAGGCCAGGATGCCATTAGCCTTCTTGGCCACCTGCGAACACTGCTGGTTCATGTTTGGCCTACTGTCAACCAGTACCCACACATCCCTTTCTACATGGCTGCTCTCCAGCCACTCTGACCCCAGCCTGTAGCACTGCATGGGGTTGTTGTGACCAAAGTGCAGCATCCGGTACTTGAATTTGTTGAACGCCATCATGTTGGATTCTGCCCATCTGTCCAGCCTGTCAAGGTCCCTCTCCACATCCCTCCTACCCTCTAACAGATCAACACTTACCCCAGCTTGGTGTCATCTGCAAATTTACTGATGATGAACTCAATCCCCTCATCCAGATCATCAATAAAGATATTGAACAGGATGAGGCCCAGCACTAATCCCTGGGGGACACCACTAGTGACTGGCTGCCAGCTGGATGTGGCACCATTCACCACCACTCTCTGGGCTCAGCCCTCCTGACAGTTCCTAACCCAGCACAGAGTGCTGCTGTCCAAGCCACGGGCTGACAGCTTGGCCAGCAGTTTGCTATGGGGGATGGTGTCAAAGGCCTTGCTGAAGTCCAGGTAAACTACATCCACAGCCTTCCCCACATCCATCAGGCAGTCACCTGATCATAGAAGGAGATCGGGTTGGTGAGGCAGGACCTGCCCTTCCTAAATCCATACTGGCTGGGCTCAGCCATCCTGTAAGTGCTGTGTGATTGCACTCAAGATGACCTGCTCCATAATCTTTCCTGGCACTGAGGTCAGGCTGACAGATCTGTAATTCCCTGGCTCATCCAGTCAGCCCTTCTTGTGGATGGGCATCACGTTGGCCAGCTTCCAGTCATCTGGGACCTCTCTAGTGAGCCAGGACTGTTGAAAAATGATGGAAAGCAACTTGGCCTGCTTATCTGCCAGCTCTCTTAGCACCCTAAGATGGATCCCATCCAGACCCATGGACTTGTGGGGATCCAAGTGGCTGAGCTGGTCTCTAACTGCTTCCTCCTGGATCACAGGGGAACTATACTGCTTCCTGACTCCATCTGCCAGTTCAGGAGGCCAGTTGTCCAGAAGATAACCTATCCTGCTATTAAAAATTGAGGCAAAGAAGGTATTAAGTACCTCTCCCTTTTCTTCATCTCTTGTTACAATTATTCCCCTCCGTGTCCACTAAGGAGTGGAGGTTGTCCTTGCCCCTCCTTTTGCCATTAACATATTTATGAAAGCATTTTTTGTTGTCCTTCACAGAAGTGGCCTAAGCTCTAAATAGGCTTTTGCCTCTTTATTTTTTTCCTACATGACCTAGCAACATCCTTAAATACTTCATGGGTTACCTCTCCTTTTTTCCAAAGATGATACACCCTCTTTTTTTCCCTTAATTCATTGAGAAGTTCATTGCCCATCCAGGCTGGCCGTCTACCCCGGCGGCTCACCTTCTGGCCCATTGGCACAGCCTGTTCCTGTGCCTTCAAGATTACTTTCTTGAAGTAGGTCCAGCCCTCCTGGACCCTTTTGTTTTTAAGGGCTGTTTCCCAAGGTACCTTCTAAGTTAGTTCCTTAAGTAATGTGAAGTCCCCCCTCTGGAAGTCCAGAGTGGAGGTTTTGTTGCTGCCCCTCTTAGCTTGACTGCATATTGAAAACTCAATTATTTCATGGTCACTGGACACCAGACAGCCTCCAACCACCACATCTCCCATCAGCCCTTCTCTGTTTGTAAAAAGAAAGTCAAGTGAAGTCTTACGCAAGCTATTTCATTCAATACAACTGCTGCCTTTTGGGTCAGACTAGAGACAGATAAGAAAATAATTAAGCAAAAATGAAAAGTAAACCAAAGGCATGTTATCTATCCATCATCTGAGTTATTAATTTTCTTTATAAACCAATTAAAAGAAAAACAATTTCAAAAATCCTTGTTACAGTTCAAGACCTTCAACCCCAGGAGATATTTGCAGTAGGGTAGAAACCTAAACTAAGGTTTCATCACCTCAGGGTTGTTATATACATGGACCCTGTGGCTGCAGACACTATCGCTGCAGTGACAATAGCTCCAAATGCCTTTGGAGATACATCAAGCAAACCACTCTGGTACAAGATTCTCCTTTTTCTGTTCTTTTGAGTTGTAAAGCACCTGACTGCTCAAAACCAAAGTCCAATACACAGACTGAAATAAAAATGTCATCATTCCTGTTTCCCTGCCTTTTGTTGTAATTACAGCAGATCCTATAGGCTAGACCAATAAAAATCCCTTTGCAGTCCAAAACAAGAAAAGCTAAAACTGAAAAATCTTTTCCAAATCTAGCAACAGCCCAGTCAAGTTCTTTCTCACTAGCAAAAGCCATAAGAGATTCCATTTGATGAGTAGCTGCTGCACACTCCACTGAAGTGCCAGGGAGAAGTTGTACAAGTTATTTTAACTGTCTTCTTGGGGAAGATGGATAGCACTGTGGGTGAGACTTCAAAATCAAGTATTACCTACTTCATTGCACTACATGCTGCTAAGGGGGCTTAAGAAAAGTCGTACTTTTTTTCTGAGCAGGAAAAAGAAGCTTGCATCATTTTTCATAACAGTTTGACACTGGCTGGCATTTCTCAGCATCATCTCTTGAACCACACTACACAGTGATCATTTTTCCATCCAGAAGTTGTAGAGAAGTGCACCTCAGAAACGCTGATAAAGTTCAAGTCAGTAATACCTCTCCTACCAATTCTCCACTAAGCCATTTTCTCCTGTTCCATACCAAATAACCTACTGCAGAAAGAAGCCTGACCTTTTTCTACTTCCCACATGGTTTTCCAGCTTGCCACATTTTGCCACGTCAGTTTCTCTAAGGTGTAAAATTAGACTAAAATCATTCCATTCTTCACAGGAATACTGCGATGAGTAAATGTTTGTGTACACTGAGATAGTACACAGGAAATAGTCTGCAATGCAGGTTTTCAGAAGTACATGGCATATAAACAGGAAGGAATTCACCAAATGAGAAAACAAAACAAAGCTTCAAGTACTGGAATGAATGCTGTAAAAAGATTGTCTGTAAAATACATTAAATGAAACCACAGGGCGAGGGGGGTGGGGGGGAATAATTGTATGATTCCATTTGAAGTATGATTTTGCACAGACTGAAAAGTTGAGTAGACATTGTACAAGCAACCTTATTACTATTAGTATCAAACCCAAGATCTTGATTTTTTTCTCCAAACTTTGTATTGCTCTTCTAAAACATTTAGGGATAAGTACTCTTTGCAGGCCTTAAATGAAACACTTACTTGTGATATCTTGAAACACTTGCTTAGAAACTAGATCGTTCAATACTTTCATTTAAGACTTGGTTTTATTTTTCCAGAAAAGTTTCACTGTCAGACATACAGAACACTAATCATTCCAGCATGCAAACTCCGTGTTTTACAATAATGGCTAAATAAAGACACATGAAATGTAACAACAGTTCTGCAGCAACAACTGAGCTGCAGCATTTATTCCTCCAGAACAATAAAGTTATGCTAATTTTTTTGCCTTTTAAATATTTTTAAACAAAAAAATAACCTATTTGTTTTGCCAAGAATGTCACAAATTCTATTATGTAATGTTACACATACACATGACAAATAAATTACAAACATTAGCTTATTTGTCCTTCAGAAATCAAGTAAAATGAAGGCCAGTTTAAATGCTTTATTTCCCCACCACCTTTCACAGAATGACTTTCAGTCACAAGCTAGGTAAGGTAAAGCTTGTCTTGTCTTTTCATACTGCTGTGTCAGCCAGATTTTTATTTGCTTTTACATCTTCCTCTTACTCTGTATTTATCAAACCTTTTTGTTGCTCAGATGGACATAAAAACTGTTAAAAATTAAAAGAATACATTCTTACTAGGCAGCAAAACTAGTATTTGACTCTAGCTGTACATTTCCAGATAGAGCTTATAGAGGCATATAAACTGTAGGAATACTGAATTGCACAAACCCATCATACTCAAGTTCTAAATTGTAGGAGAAATATTAAACTACCTAGTAGATTAGGACAGCCAATTTTCACTCAAATTGAAAAGGGATCTGCATAAAAGTTCCCTAAGCATAGTCTATAATTCTCCTCTTCTATTTTTGCTGAAAATAAAAACCATCACAAATGCAGTAAAATTTTATAAAATAATTCAGATAAAAAAAAATTAAGTCATGAGGTACATGCATAAAATGCTTCTCATATGAGATAACAACAAAGTTTACTTTAAAAATAAAGTATGTATTGGATTAGGCACTCTTAAACTTCTAAAGCCCTATTTGTTCGTTAGTATCATATTTGTTATTGCTAGCTGTTTCAGGACATTAACTGTCCTCTCACATTACTTAGAAAGATACTGGGTACCATCTGTTCTTGCAAAAGATTTAAGTATACATCTATTAGGTATCATGCTATTTATTTAATTCAGTACCCACTTCCTATTGTTGGATCTTCTGAAGAAAAAAGAAAAAAAAAAAAAAAAGTCAATTTAATTACAAGGAATAAAGATAATCTCTTCTACCAGGCTGCCCTGTCATCATGAGAGCTGAGAGGGAACCTGTGTAAAGTAGGTTACAGGCGTTAGGGAAGAGTAAAACTAACAGCACTTAACATTTAACAAAGATCTAACAAAACCAGAATATATGGCACTTAAAAAAAAATTTACTATAAGCCAAGGGCTTGTCTAAATCAATCTCAGCACATCTGTCTGATGTAGAGCGTAAACAGGATTAGAGTTGGATTTATCTGCTTGACGCTAATTGTACTCACAGTTTCTGCACATGTCCACTTTTTTTTTCCCCCCAAATACAGCATGAAAAAATAACCCTGCCTGGATATATGAATTTCTACAAAGTTTGTATGCCCCTGTTTATATTCTCATTGATTTCAAGCAATGAGACTACCCTAATTTTTTCCTATTTACAATACCCTAATCTCTTATTTTAAAAAAGAAAATTATGTCTAAATATCCCAAACTGAGCTAAACCAAAGGGTGAGGGAGTAATACACTCAAATACAGTTTCAATGTAAACAGCAAAACAAATTTTAATCAGAGTGTTAAACCAGGCTTTAAACAAATGGATTATCTCATCTTTACAGCACAATTGATGAAAACATACACAAAGGAAAAAACAGTACTACTGAGAAAATAGAACTTTTTGTAAAGAGAAGTGTATTATTAATATACAAACACCAATGCTTCAACAACAAAACACTTATTGGACTGTTTTCCTACCACAGAGACCCAAAGTGGTATTCAAAGACTTAATTTCCATAACAAATGTGTCAAGTACATGAAAAATGACAGAAAATACACATGAAATGTGACTGGGTAATTCAAGTACAAGAACTAGACACCAAGGAAAATGCACAATGCTCCCTTGGTCATAAAGAGTTCATATGACCTTTGTCAAACCACCTAGATCCACTTAACTACATTTTAGGCTCAAAGTTTACTTCATTAATAGTTGATTGCTATGGCTGAGTGCAGTGTAACAAAACAGAAATAATTAGGAAAAAAAAACCAAACAGCAAGACCCCTAAATAAATACAATTATCAACAGCAGTCATTCTAGAATTGATTACAGGTCATCCTACACTGTATGAACACTATTTGCAAAATAACCATTCAGGATATGCAACAAAATATAACTGTATTAATATCAAATCAACATGGATATAAATAGAATTAAAAATTAAATTAGTTTTGACAATGTGTCTGCAAATTCTGGTTTAGGAATATTAAAAATTAATACGCTAATGCTTGATGCATATAAACCAACAGCTATTAACTCATTAATTACTAAGCCCATTTTCCCCTTTATTCTGCAAACCCCAGAAAGTAGAATGCCAGTGATTCATAAAACCTCTACAGTTTTCACTGTAACTCTGAATAACAAGAATTGCTGCTAAGAAATACAAAGGAGTCAATATGGTCGCTCTTGCCAGAAGAGTTAAGAATCACTACATAGCTCTTCAGGATATTTAATTGTAATTTAAAGCCCTCAAACATGAGACAGAAAAGCTGTTTCCAGAACATCTGAATTTTCAAGGTTTATTTTAGCTCATGCAAAACCTTTGGCAAAAGATGTTATGCCTCTTCCTCTCTTATGCAGGCAGAGAAAGCAAAATTGCACTTTTTGCTTGTCACAAATATCAAACAGTAAACTGAGAAGGTGGTACAGCAAGGACCAGGTTGGAGAAGTGCTGATTTTAATTTGGAGATAATCTTTACCCTGCTCCAGTCTTTTTAAATGGTGTATGAGAAACATAACACAACCCAGGCCCTATTCCAGAAAAACATCTGTGTGTGACTGTGTAGTGACCTCCTCAGGAACAGCAAGAAGTTCAGAAGATACTACAAAGTACTGAAGAGATGCATCTCATCTTCTCCAGAGCTGGGGAGTAAGAGCAGGGTTTAACTGCTAACTTGTCTTTTAATGGCAACTGTATACTTGCAGCAACAGCTGTATTCCTTCAGGGCAGAAAATTGAGCTTAAAAATATCTGACAGGAATACAACTGATTTTAATTCTCCTTCTCTAGAGAGTCTGAGGGTAAAGTGATGTATCTGCCAAGCCAATGCAATACCTTGCCACTAATCCCTCTTCCAATACAGGCACCTTCACTCACCTGCCACAGGTGTGTAGTCAAATCCTTTTCCTTATGTTGAGCACTTGGCAAACCCATGCTGAGTCAAATCAACTCACTAAAGTAACATAGATTATGTACTTTTTAAAAAATTAATTAGTCTCCTGACATTGTTTAATATCACTGATTCAACGCAAGTCCTACAAAAACAGAGACATTTCAAAGGCAAAGAAAACACAGCAGGGAAGAAGGAAGAACCCAGACTGTCTACTTTCATCAGCAGGATGTCACCATGGTTTGAGCCAATCTGCTGCGCATTTACACTTCCAGTTGCTAACTCCCCAAAGATGACAGAAACACAGAGCAGTATGGGATAGATGCATAACAGTTTCTCTTAATTCTTAGACTCTATTTAGAGCTTACCAAATAAAAAAAAAAAATAAGTCTCAGAATAAAATTCCACTTTACAAACCTATAAAAGGCACATTAAGTTAATTTTGCTGCATAGAAAGTTACATACTATTTTAATGCATCAGTGTTAAAATATACTCACTATTCCAGCACTTTTCATTCTTCCATCTTACAGAAGTCATCCTATTTTAAAAACTATCATAGATAGTAAACAATAAATTATGAAGAATAACTGATATATTAAAAGATCCTGACCTAATCTGTAATTCAGGCTCCAAGTTTTCAATTCAATCTCAGAAAGACAGGTTAAAAAAAAAAAAAAGAAGCCAGTAATTTTCCAGCGCAAATCTCAGACTATGGGTTAAAGGCTTATATTAGGTAACAGAAATTATTTCTCTGCTTAGCAATTTAGTAATTCTTACAAATAATTGTTTAAAAACGTGATAAATACAACAACATAAAACCATCTTAGTCTTGTGCAAGTTTCAATACATGCTACAAAAAGTGAAATGTTTTTTCATTCTTTTCTCAGGATACTTCTTGACAATTTTACTATGTTCACAACATGGGTAAACATGTAAAACTGCAGCTCCTACCTTTCACCCCCCCCTCGTCTCTCTCCTTGTTTCAAATGGCTCTTACCTCCAAGACCCTTGACCAACTGATTCCAATATCTATTCATCACTGTATCTTTTAAAATTTAATCCTCATTCTTCCTCATCAAACTGAGAGGGCTGTGGCAGATACATGCCCCTATGCTAAGCATCCTATCATCATAGCAACTGCAGAAAGAGCAGCTTCAGGAGACATTTGGTGTAGTCCCAAACTGGACCATATACAAGAACTTAAAATTTGATTAAGTTTCACTACATCTTTAAATGAGGGCTATAGGCACATTTCTGACAAAAAGAAACAGCCACTGTCAAGCTGAAACAAAAGGCAAGATGATGCCGGCAACCAGCAAAGCAAACATGGGAACAGTTTGATTAATCTACGCGCAGAGTTTAGTACAGTTCAGCAGTCATCTTTGCTGGAGCTGACTCCCCCTGGAGAGGAGACAGGGCTGGAGAATTCCCCTTTGAGTGTGACCAGATCTCAAGAGTGATGCACCCAGCATTCTAGGTCTCCATGATGCCAAGCAGGCCATAGACAAGGCCCTTATAGTAATGAGACTTATTAGACATGAAGCTTTATTAGTGCCTTGCTCCATCTCTATTTTAGAGCAGTGAAGTACCCTGCTTATTACTGACTAATGGCAGAACTTCATTAGAAAACATCCCATAAGCTATGAGGCAGATGCAAGATAAGAAAGGTCATCCTAGTTCATGAAACACCCATGGAAGAATCCAAGAAAGAGAATTAAGGATATGTATGCAGATTGTGAAACCATTTTTAACTCAGGGTAGTTTGAAAAGAAGCCAAATAGCTTCTGAAATAGATACCTCCATGGAAGAGTTTGATTAAAGCTTAGAACAAGGCCTTATGCTGTTCCATACAAGAGGCTTCACCGAAAGGGCTTCCCTTTCATTCTCCAACAAAGAATTTGAGGGAGATGATGAAATGAAAAATAACCCCCCTAACAAGTAGATCTACTGTGAATAATGCTCTAGAGAACAACCATGCTAGCTGAAAGGAAGCAAGGCAGAAAGTGAGTGATTCAGAACCTGAAGCACTTGAGAAGATGCATGCAGCACGGAGTCTGCTTTTTAACAGTCACTTTTAACACCACACCAAGAAGTCACCAAGTCTAAATTTACTACAGAAAGCTTTACATTAAGAACATGTCCCATATACTGCCTAATTTCATAATATGATTGGAAAAGTAGCAGCAAATCCTTTAAGTGCCTGGAACCTCGGGCCTTCTCATGTAATAAATGAAAGGAGTTATGTAGCAAACTTCAGAGTAACAACAGGGTAACAAACACCAATGATTTCCAAAATTTTGTAAAACCTCTGCAAACACAAACACTGGATTAAATGACTAGTCTTCCTCCGACCAGCAATACAACCATCATGTAATGGAATCTGTTTATAGAGCGATTTCTGAAATAAAACAGAAGACAGGGCTTACATTATTTAATACAATGTGCTTGCAGAACTGAAAAGCACTAAAGAATATCCAAAAAGGAAACACAAGCTTAAATTTTACATTCCTTAAAAAAAAAAACAAAACCACAACCCACACACACCCCCCAAAAAAACCCCAACCAAAACACCACACAATAAAGACCTCAGACATACACACTGATTTGTATCTAATAATTTATGTCATAATCCTGAAAATTGATTCTGTCATTTCGGAAAACAAGGGGATGTGGATAATCAAATAGCCTCATATGGCCACATGACACCACTGACTTTGATTAACTATGAGTTAATGATTAGTTCTACTTGGACTCATACTGGCACAAGATTTGCTTCAGCCTCTAATGCAGATTTACAAACTATCCATACTGTTAAATATCACTGCTAAATACTCGGGGACCTCAGCAGGCCTCATATAAATGAATTTTGGTCTTTTCTGGAAACAGTTTTCAAGGAAACATTTTCCTCATGAAAAAGTATGAATGGACAGATCCAGTTCTAAACACAGGACAATTGCCTTCCATAACCTATTGGTAATCATATATGTCAGCAATTCATGCTTTTAGGTATTGAAGCATGGCTATCAGCTGCTAGATAAGCTCATCCATGAACTCTTCATTGATTAACAGCTACACATTTGGCTTTATCCTCATTGATCTTTGATCTGCTTTTTAGGAGCTTTCTTCATAAACTCAGCCATCTTTTTCATCATTCTATCTGCACCTTTTACACTAGCCCAAGGGTAAGAGCTGGCAACAGCACCACCAGTGTCTTCTGACAAGCATAAAACCCTTCCCTCAGCCCAACACTCTTCAGCTAGGTCGCCACACAGGAATAGAAAGAATGTAAACTACACCACTTTGCCTGCAGGGATGAATGAATTCTGTTTTGTTCATGCACTTGTAACAGACAAAGGAAAAGTAACAAAAAACCTCACATAATTTTATTATATGCTCTTTATAATATACGCAGGGTTTTTCCCTTCTCTTAGCAGAACTGTTCATATTTCACTAACTTGTAAAATATTTTGGCACACTAAAAATAGTCTTTACACTACACAATATATGTAGAGTACAAAAATTACTTTGAGCGCAACAGAAAATTTAAAGTATACTTAGTCAATAGCTCAATATTCAAATCAGCCCTTTGTATAAAGGGAAAGCTTACAAAATCCAATACTCGGGAAGTTTTTTGGTATTATAGTTATCATTATATGGAATCCACTACATCTGCAATTACGCATAATCCTACGACCAAAGAAATTACATTCTCAGGCTTTCATCAATTTTAAAATTTTATTTATAGCTTAACACTATGACAAAGCTCCCACAAAAGATTTGATATCAATATGATGTGACACAGCTGAACCAAACCTTAATTTCACTCACAGTAAGAAATCACAGGATTAAGTAACACTGTGCAGTCTTTTAGAAAAGTTTATTGCTTCCAGATGGATGCAAGTTTCCTTTCAGCACTGATTGTATCTTCTGTACACAGGGTGCCAATGTTACTATAAACATAGACAAAAGCAGTTATAAAGATAAATTATTAAAATATTGACATGAACAGGTTCATGCAGTACTGCCTCTCTCCACAAAGTAAGGACAGCTACATTAGTGATGTGTGCATCACAGACATTCAACATAAAAACATGTGCATCTTTTTCAGAAATTGCAGCCCATGTATGAACAAGCACAAATTTACAAGGTATCCATAAAATGACTTCTAATTCAAACTGCATGCTCTTTGCCCCATGTTGTGTAGTGCCATGTGTTTCACTGCATGGTGCATACTACCAAGATGTCCACCTGTGCCCTTTTATCTGCATAGCAAGCTAAGTATATGCTTGCTTCTTTTAGCCCCAGAACTATTGAATACATACTGCAGTATGCTTACATTGAGATAAAATTAAAATTGTAAATAAATGTCTGCAAGCCAATTTAAATTTCAAGCCATGTACTTCATGATCTTGATAAAGTGTATCAACAGCTTTGTAAAATGTTTTGCAGGGGAAAAAAATAATAATTCTAGAGAATACCTGATCAGACTACAAAAAACTATTCATAAGGCTGTTTTGGACATCAAAATACACTCAAAAATTATCAGGTATAGCCAGCACTTTGGGTTACTTTGATATTTTGTATTGTAATGAAGTTCAGGAATTATATGTATAAATGGTAATGAGTCATTTAAAACACACTATGTGAAATTTTAATCAGATTCTCAAAAATTAGAAGATCTCCACCTTGGCTTTGATTTGTATAATGACCAGTGCATAAAGTAGCATAAG
Organism: Melanerpes formicivorus; assembly: GCF_026170545.1. Classification (NCBI taxonomy): domain Eukaryota; kingdom Metazoa; phylum Chordata; class Aves; order Piciformes; family Picidae; genus Melanerpes; species Melanerpes formicivorus. The sequence continues at coordinate 16,587,352 of NW_027142357.1, read as the reverse complement.
TTGATGCATTTTAAAGAACACTCAGAATCCACAGAATGCTTTCTGAATAAAATTCCAGCATGAAGTACTACAAAATTAAAAATTAACTATCAGCATATCAGCATAAATAACTCACTTTTACATCAAATTACATTAGTATACTGAGTTACATGGAGAAACCTATTTAATTTTCTGACAGGCATATCAATTGCTTCAAAACAGAGCCCCTAGCCAAAAAAAAACACCACCATCACCAAAAAACCCACCTCAAGATTTTCCATGGTGTATGCTTTGCATCCTTGCGTGCACCAATAGATGCAAACAAGAAATCTCCTATTTATTTCAAGCAAATTCCTTGACATCTTTCTTTCACTCCTCTTAATGCCAGCAGGGTAACTGTAGTTACACAACACATTTATGTATCTATTCCTAATAACAGACCATTCATAATCCTAGTACTGTGTAGTTCTTAAATCAAACAGAAAGACCATTCATCAACATATCAAAAACCCAATTTCAGATGAGTTTTCACTGTTGAAGAAACAGATCAGAATACAGATACTCAATTCAAGCCTCTCAGAATACAAATTTTTACTCCCTTAAACTTTTTAATGCTATTATTACACCAAATGAACACATACGTATAGGCATTATCATTATGAGGTTGAAGTACCTATCTTACTTGCAGATCCTAAGACTCCTACTCACAGCATAAAGATCCTGCATATGGCTGCAGGATCAGAGAGCAATTCATATTCAAAGCACCCATACGGCAACTAACAGATAGATGCATCTTCAGACTCCCCAAACAGGCACTTGCACAGTATGTGCATTATTGTTACTATTCTATCTAAATTTTCCTCTCTCACTGTATTAAATTTGCCTTCCTCTAATTTTAAAGTATATTAAACACAATTAAGTTTCTACACACATCCAGCCACACATTACAAATCAGACAATGACCTCTGACAGTGTTAAAGTGAATCAGTGTAAGAAAATTATCATCACCTGTGGTAAAGAATTATTTACTGTAGATACTTCGGCACACATCCTTAAACTGTTGACATAACAAATGGATACTTCACACTGAGGGTCATCTTCTACCCCGTAAACATGAGAAATCTTTTGAAAGCGATTTAGGGAAAGATATCAGTTAAGCATACTGAGGCTGCAATTTTGCCTAATCCTGATGTTGAAGAATCTGCTATTCTGAAATGGTTTGTATTGTTTTCAGATACATATCCTAAACAAGTTCAGCTATGGTATTTGGAATTTAACTTCCCTTCTCCAAAATAAGAAAAAGACCCAAGACTATAGTAATTATAAACATACAGACAAGCAATGTTTTCAAGGCACTCATGGCTAAAAGGTACAGGTTTCCTATACAGTCTTCTACTGTGTTATAATTTTTAACATTTGGTATAATTAACCTCTTGATATACATTCTTTAAACTATATTGATCAATGAATAAAAATAAGTACTTTGCAAATGGAAGGCTAGGAGACAAAGAGAAAATTCTACCAAAAAGTTTGATTAGTAGTGCAAGACAGAGGGAGTTACAGACTAGTCATGTGTGTGCTTTCACATAAAATATAATTTCAATATAATGTAACCTGTTACTAGTATATAAGACCAGCAATATCAGGTTAGAGTCAAAGTCCATCTGTCCCAGTATCTTACGTCAAATCATAGCCATAAGTAGATGCTAATAGAAGAGAAGGAATAAAGCGAGCATCTATTCTGTTTTCCACCAATACTTTCCCCACTCCCCACCGATTTTCATTTCGAGTGACGTGAACTGGAGTGCAGTTTCTAGATATTTAACAACACCCAAGTGAGGCCTTCTATTGCCACAAAATATTTTAATATTAACAATATCCTTTGGCACTAAGTTTTGCAGTTCTCTTAACTGCTGCTTCATTATCCCTTTTGGTTTCAGCCAAGTTTTTCATAGCCTTACTAGATATTTCTTATCACAGAATGTTAGGGGTTGGAAAGGACTTTGAAAGCTCATCTAGTCTAGCCCCCTGCCAGAGCAGGATCACCTAAGAGTAGGTCACATGGGAATGCATCCAGGTGGGTTTTTAATATTTCCAGGGAAGGAGACTCCATAACCTCTTTGGGTAGCCTGTTCCAGTGTTCTGTCACCCTCACAGTGAAAAAGTTTTTCCTTATGTTCACATGGAACTTCCTGTGCTCCAGCTTGCACGCATTGCCCCTTGTCCTATCACTGGGCATCACTGAGAAGAGCCTGGCTCCATCTTCCCAACACTTGCACTTCACATATTTATAAATATTAATGAGGTCATCCTCAGTCTCCTCTTCTCCAGGCTGAAGAGACTCAGCTCCCTCAGCCTTTCCTCATAAGGCAAATGTTCTACTTGCTTAATCATCTTTATGGCTCTGTGCTAGACACTTTCAAGCAGTTCCCTGTCCTTCTTGAACTGGAAACAATATTCCAGATGTGGCCTCACATGGGCAGAGTAGACAGGAAGGAGAACCTCTCACAGCCTACTAGCTACACCCTTTCTAATATGCCCCAGCATGCCATTGGCCCTCTTGGCCACAAGAGTACGTTGCTGGCTCATGGTCATCCTGTTGTCCAGCAGGACCCCCAGGGCCTTTTCCCCAGAGCTGCTTTCCAACAGATCAGCCCCCAGCCCATGGTACATGGGATTGTTATTTCCCAGATGCAAGACTCTATACTTGTTTCATTCAATTTCTCCCCATCCAACTCTCCAGCTTGCCCAGGTCTTGCCTTCAGGTGTGTCAGCTGCCTCCCAGTTTTGTGCCATCAGCAAATCTGCTGACATTGCACTCTGTTCCCTCATCCAGGTCACTGATGAATATATTGAATAGTACTGGACCTAGTACCAACCCCTATGGGACTCCACTAGATACAGGCCTCCAAACAGACTCTGTCTCGTTGACTACAACTCTGTGATTTCTTTCCTTCTACCAGTTCGCAATCCACCTCACTATCCGATCATCAAGACCACACTTCCTCAGTTTAGCTGCAAGGATGCTGTGGGTGATGGTGTCAAATGCTTTACTGAGATCAAGATAAAATCCCATTGCCATTTACTCTCTCCAGGCCTATCTCAACTGCTTCTCTTTCAGACCAAAGAGTACTGGCCGAGTCTGTCACGCTCATCTAGGAGCCATTCCTCATCTTTAATCATTTTCACCCTCTGAACTTTCTCCAGTCACACACTGCCTTTGTTGAGAATGCCAAACCTGCACACAGGATTCAAGATGTGGTTAAACAACCATTGGTTTATAGAGCATACAAACATCTGGTTTAATATCTACTTATGTTTTTATGATACCTAACATAATAATCCTAACAACTGTTAAAGTGACAGGTGACATTTTCCACATAATAAACCTATGATTATATACATTACAATGGTCTAGCTACAGCTCCGGATCTTGATCCCAAGGTGGCATTCAAATGAGACATCAATACATTACACTGTCCTTAATTACATTAACTCCTGGATTCACTGTCCCATTGTCTCATCAAATCTGTAAATTGGCCATATCTCAGAGGCTGTGCTGTAGGACATAATCGACAATCTCAAAATGCTTTTCCACTTCTATTTTAACAGTCCCCAAACAAATTCAGCGCACATGCTTTTCTTTGTATATCCCATGACACTTCATACTTTTCCATACTTCTGCCAGACCACACTGTTAATACACCAAAGGCACTATGAACTTTTCAGGAAACTTTCACTCCATAAAATAGAACAAAAACCCAAAACATGAGAAAAACAAAGAGAAATATTTAAGAACAGCTTTCTTTCTACTGTAAATTGATTTCATTATTCTGCTCCTGCATACAAAGGAATATTGCTACACTGTTAAACTTGCAACTTTAAAAAGCAGTAGATGTTTTAAGCAAGACAAACAAGCATACCTCTATGAATTACATTGTAAGTTCAGTATTGAATTCTGTGTGTGTTCCCCAAACGGTTTCCATAAATCAAGTGAGATCTAGCAACAAAATTTCAAAAATGCCACCTGCTTGGTTCCATCATATTTTAAATAATTAACTACCAAACCACAAACTACTAATAGTTATCAGGTACTCTATTCTTCTACTAAGTATTGTTTTCTAAAGCAACCCGAGTTATTACTACTCCTCCATCACAAAAGATATATTGAGCAGAAAAGGATTTGGGGGGATATTCTTAGTTTATTCACAGCCTTATTTAATGAGTGTGCTGAAGGCTGAATTCAAGTGACCAATAAATATTTGCATGAAATATTCTTTTTCCTTTAACAAAAATAATACCAATAGACATCTATATATTATTTTCTCCTGATTATCGTAACATACAAATATGTTTAGGTTTACCCTGGAATGTGCCAACTGCAGAATTTACTAAATGAAGCCACAAACCCATTCAGAGTTTGATGTTGACATGAGTTATCACCATCTATAGCCATCTAGCAGTGCATTATTCACTGGTGCTACGATAATTTTGATCCTTAACTAATTACCTCACCCACAGTTACACTACGTAGATGTGACAGAGAAGGCCTTTGGGAAGTCCAAAACCATCCAAGTATGAAATCTTTCAGTACCTTCCTGACAGTGCTGTTTGATGAGTCTTCAAAAGGCCCTGCAACAAACAGTGTTCCAGGGAGAGGACTTTGACAGGAGCAATCTTATTCTGAACCATCTTCAGAACAGTCAATAGATCAGCCAGACAAAGATGTGCTGTATTCACACAGAAATCCAGCAAGTTTTGAAATATTTCCTATTTACTTTTAGCAATTTATTTACAAGAACTTTCACTTCAGCTAGAAGAGCACAGGACTTTTATAAAAAGCCAATTTCCTGCAACATTATTTTAAAATTAAATTTTTTACTCTATTTCTACTATACTATAGTAAAGCAATACAGGGAAAAATGCAAAGACTATTTTTAAACATCTATCAAATAAGAGGTTTTAACAGAACAATGAACATTTAAAGCACTCAGAACAGAATCTGCAAAGTATCGTTAGATTTTAGTCGTAAGCATTTAACGTTGTTGCCCTTAATTTCTATGTCAAATTTTGTTTTCCCAAGACTGTCTGCACTGTGTAAAGATCTGTTTCCAGGATACGTATAATTGTGCAGTACATAACATCTGTTGCTTTGCATTTTCTGAGCTCCACAAAACATACTTCTCTATATTCGCTTGAGTGTATGGACTGACAGAAGAGATATATTGTCACAGTTCAAATAAACCGACTACAGCAACTACTCTGTACTGAAAAGCATTTAAGTAACTACCATCTTGCATAGCCTGAACAGACAAAAGCCAGGAAATTTAGAGTTCGGCACTGAATTCTGTTCATGAACTGAAGGTTTGTTTAAAGCTGCAACACACAGGCAAGAAACAGCCGCCTGCTAGATGAGAGAACTGTGAGGTAAATGAAGTTACATTTTTTTGCCAGAAATGTAATATATTCCTACATCTAAAACTAAATAAGAAGCCAGGGAAGGAAGTTGCAGCAGATCTATTCTTTCATCAAATCCCTTTCAGAAAGGCTACCATACATCAAGGCTCACATGAAAATTCAGACCTACACCTTTTCCAAATTGCAACAACAAAAACCACATCACTCTTTCCTGAAGAATATCACCTCACAACAGTTTGACCATAAAATGTGAAGTGCTACAAAAATTATTTCTATGCTCAACCAGAGTGCACAAATAGAAAATATCAAAGTCTCCAACTCTTTATTGTAATTGCATAAAATCCAGTTACCCAGAGAGCATCTACATGTGAAAGAGATTATAATACATCTTGGTATTCATCCAAGAGGAGGAGTTTCCAACATGCTAAAAACCCACTTCTAGCTTTATTTACAGGGTTATGACTTCCCTGAAAGTTGCAGTGCCACATGCACACCTGAATTTCAGTTGTGTTTGCATTTTTACTTATTTAGCTACACTTGAAGATATGATCCTAACCTGGTATCACTGTCCAAAGAACTGTACTTCAACTAAATGAGAAAGGGCTCCTAAATAGCAAGAAGGGAATGCCAAAACTTCTTTCCTAGTGAAATAGTTTGAGAAATACCATCTTTAAACTTAATCTGCAGACATAATCTGCAGGCTCAAGTACATTTGAGACCACCTAACCAGCTGGAAGCAGGAATTTCTAGTCACATATTTTAATTTACCCGTTTAAATAGAAATGAATCATTAAATGGTATTTTAAAAGATTCATTTATTAACTCTATGGTCACATTCGACTCTGTAGTATGCCAGAGAATGGTGAAACACGATTAACTCAAAAAAATGACAGTTAATATCCATGAGACAAGAATCAATTTAGAAAAGGATCTTAGTATAATGCAATTCTATAGCAGTCTCACAACGAAATGACTAAAAGGTCAAATTTTGAAAGGAAACAGCAGATACCACCACAAAACTAGCAGATGTTCCTAAAGGATCATCTGTACAAAAACATAAGCATATGTGAGAGAAATCCAACACTATCACAAAATCAGTTGGTGTCTAACATAATAGCAGTTCCTTATGGCAATATGGTAATACACGTATCAGATACTCAACACATTATGGTTTTTTGTCTGCACATACTGTTACAACATAAGTCATAAAAAAACCAGGATCACTGATTTCCTTGGAAGGAAAACATTAGTTCCACAACTCACTAACATTAAGGCATACAACTCAGTTTTTCGGGTTTTTTTTGTCAGGTTTTCAGCCATTTAATGTTTCCATAAACTATCCAAGAAGGATAAAAATATTTTTTACAGTACCATTTGTATTGAAATAAAAACTTCCTTAAAGCCAGTGCATATCTAAATGACCCAACTAATAAAAACTACCTGTTTCTTTGGGTTTTGCATAATTGCAACAACATCTATTATTTACTTGCTGCTTTGTAACATACATAGCTCACAAATAAGATATCTACAATGACAGAAAAACTGTTTATCTAACTTTTATTTTGACTCCAACAAGAGCAGATGACAGATTTTCCTGCTTCATTTTTATTTTGTAGCTGTGCAATAAAGATAGAAATGCCTTAATCTGAGCATGTGCTTTTCCAAGACACAAAATAAGAAAATGCAAAAGAACCTAATACTTTTAATTCCAACCTCTTTATTATCATGAACAGTTAAAGTTATGGAAGCACACTTACATGGATTTACCATAGTAAAAGGCCCCATTAGGCACCATGATCCCCACAATTATCCCACATAAGGTGCTAGAGAAGCACATTCCACACACAGTCCAAGGAAACAAACAGCTGCATATAAAAACCAAGTAGGAAGTAGTGTCAGACTGCTGAGCAGCCAAGTTATTCGTCGGGATCTGTATTTATTTCCTGTAGGCATTACCTAAAAAAAGAAAAAAAAATCAGGAGGATTTCAGGATTTTGGACAGTCACAGAGCACTGCTGCTAAATAGAAAGTATTGTCTGAAAGAAACCATGCATTTTTTAATAAATTAAACCTGAGTATCAAGATGAATTGGCAACACTTGATGGAACAGAAAAGACGTAAAGCTTCACAGTAGAGGGATACAAATTCAAGGATGATAGGGTAAAATGACAACCAAGACAAGATTACACCAGCATGTAGAATACAACAGAGAAGAAAAATAAAATAAAATAGTGTTGCTCAAAGGCTGAGGAGGACAAATCAGAAACTGAGATACGAGATTTATGCTTAGATAAGGGGTTTATCTGCATACCTGTTATAAAAATTTTAAAAGAACATTCATTTACACTGAGGTAGGGACTCTTAGAGCTATAGCACTATCACAAACATGAACACAGCACTAGCATGGACATCAAAGATTGGTTAGTATATCAACATTTTAAAATATACACTACTGAATTCTTTCCACCATGGTATATCAACAAGATTATCAATTTACTCATGTACACTTTTGCACAGAAAACAGTCAAGAGTTGGCAATTCTTCTATGAACAGGAATATTACAGAAGTTTGATGACATTTATATTTTAATGACCTCTCTTTACCTCACCAGCTTATTACATCTCCTCTGACTTTCCAGGGATTTCCCTACCCTGTATTATACAAACCTCATGTGCTATAGCACCACCCTGTATAACTTCCCATCTGCTCAGCAACAGCTTCAGTTTCCCCTCCATTCGCCAGTATCCCTCTCCACAGTGCCCACAAATCGCTCCCACACCCATATGGCACTTCACCAAAACCCTTACACTCTCTTAATATATCGTCTCACTCCCACCACACTGTTCTTGATTGCTTCTTGATTCCAACCTATCTTTTTTTGTTTGGCCTTCTCTGCAGCCAAAAAACAGCATCAGCTACGTCTGGCTTGTTACTAGTGTGCCAAATGCCTGGTGATGCATAGTACACTGAGCACCCAGCCAGCCACCATCCCTCACTCAACAAGCAGGCATAGGAAATGAATAAAGCAGACCATCACCTTATCCCTACTAACAGTATATGGCAAGGACTAATTACTACATAGTGCAACAGAATAAACAAAGAAAAGGAAAGGAAGGGGGGGGGGGGGGGGAGAAGAAAGGGGGGAAAAAATCACCTTTAGGTAAGTTTGAAATTTGCTGTTTTATGGTCTACAACAGCTTTAAGATAACACAAACCACAACATCACCAATATAAATAGTTTGGCATTTAAAAGACCACAAAGAAGAGAAATTACTTTGTATGAAAGCTAAATAAATCCTGTTATTTCAGATTCATGTAGCATTTGAATCTAAGTCACTAACACTTGCATAACGTAACATGTATGTAAACCCAAACACACACAAACACAATTTGCAAGACCTAGCAAAGAAGCTTATTTTCTGGAACAAAGATTTAGATACCTTTTGTATATACAAAAGCCACTATTAGATGCCCAGGGTATGTAAATCCCTTTCAACATAAGCAGAGAGGCTCATAAACATGCAAAATGCAGGAAAAACACCCAAAAGCATGAAATAATGTAAATTGTGCCACAAAAGCATAGCCACGGCCTGATCCGCTGAAAAAGGACAAAGTACACACAGAGAATTAAGGCATCTCTGTAAGTCACCTGAAAGAAAGAACAAATTGAAGATGCCTTTAATTAGTACACACCATTTCCTTAAATATTTCTTTAACAAGAAGTTGTAAATTAATAAATTTTGTCACAGCTTCATGCAGCATTTATCTAAATTACATTAGTTTTATGAACTTTGTTGAAAAAGATTTAAAAGTGCCTTACAAGTTCCCTATGGGATTCTTTAAAACTGGATGCTTTCTTCCTTCCACTTACAGCTTAAAGCCACATATTAAATGTCACACATGCACATCTCTCTCTCAATTACACTTCATATTATTTTTATGTCTCTTCCTCAAAAATAGTTTTCCTGTTCAGACAATAAGCCACTTGAAGAAATTGTATTCTCTACATGTCAGAAGTAGAATCAAAAGCTTTGAATTCAATCAATGTGGAACTTCAGTAATTCGCATTTTGTAGCAGCCAGTTCCCATTTCCATTATTCCTGACTGACCGATAGACTGACAGATGTCTTACTTTAGAGATCCCAAACAGACTATTGGTATCTATTTCAGCCACATCTGTTCCTAAATAGCCTTGGCAGCAGGCCACTATGCACTCGGAATTAATTTTAAGTCCTTCAATGCTAACTCTTTCACTGTTAAAACACACCAGTGATTTTTTCCTTATTGCTGTACTTATGTAGAACATTTATAATTTGATATTTTAGATTAACATCAACAAGAACCACAGTATATTATGTATAAAAATAGCATACTTAAACACATAAAATCTTTTCACTTCATTATGAAAATATACATTCAGTAATACATTAACTTCTGTATTGCTTCAGAGATACTTTCTTAGCTTAGAATATTGTGTTCAATTGACTGTATTAAAAACAGCATTTTTTTTCCAAATCATTATTACTATGCACATACTCAGTCCAGCCTACACACTACCAGTCTGAAGGCACAACTTCATATACCCTTCAGTCAAGTACACTATACACACAAATAACCAGTTTTTAGTAAGGATCAAAAGACTCTGGGCTTCACATACCAGTAAAACATTGAGCTAATGCTAGTTTTCTTCCATTTGCTACCTGACAGAAATCTGCTGGAAACTTGCAATTATTGTAAACTGGAAAATTCTGTGTCAGTCTCCTAAAAGATGATGAAAACTATAAAGAACTACTAGGATTGAATTTCTGATCAACAGCAAAAGCAAGCCATAAGAATATCAGCATAAAGAAGACTGAACTGACACTAGTTGTATGAAACTGTTCTAAAACACAAAGGGCTCTCACATCCATTACTGCTAGTCATTTAATTATTTTTTAAATTTTAGCCACATCAAAACCAAATTCCACTCTAAGCATTTGTCCTTAAACATAAATAACTCTTTTCTTCCATCATTCAGTCATTCTTATCTTCTGGAAAGATCTAAATATTACATATAATATGAATATCTGTACTTCAGTTAGCTTTTTCCACTATGGTTTTGAAGGAGCATCCAAAATGAGCAGCTCTACAGTTCGGGGCTGAATTATTAATGCAAAGAGAGAAGTCCTGGTTTTTTCTTAATTTCTGTCATATTTATAGCATAGGAAAGTCACATAGAATGAAGCTAGAGGGTGAAAAAATAAACCAAACAAAAAAAAAAAAACAAACAAAAAAAAACAAACACAACCCAAACCAACCAAGCAACCAAAAAAGAAAATAATAATAATAAAAAAAAAAGTAACTAGTGCCTTTGAGCTCTACTTCTCATCACAATGCCCACTGCATTGTTAAAATCAAGAAACCAGCTGAGAGTCAGAGGGTATCTGGTGCCAGTGAGAAGAAAAGGCTCAGCCAAGTTGCACACCCAGACTGTAAAACTGCAGCGCTTCAGAGAGGCTGGCCAAGCCGTGCCTCGCACTGCCTACATCCTCACTTGGATGCATTCGCTCTCAGGCTGCACATTCAGGTGCCTGCTCAGACCTTATTGTGCCCAAAGCCTTAAAGAGAACATGCAAAATTCGTAACAGGTCATGCTTATTTCAGAGGGGAGAAGAGGTTGCTGGGGGGCTCACTATAACATCTCAGAGGTCCCTTCCAACCCCTACCATTCTGTGATCTCAAAAGTGAACAACAAAGGAAACCATCAAAAATCCTCAGTAAGCATGGATAGCCAAAAACCTCTAGGAGGCAGAAGCTGCAGAAATCGAGAGAGCAAAGAAGGAAGTCTGCCTGATAATCATGCTGCCAAAAGCTCACAGAAAGAGTGCAGTGAGGCAGAACTACGTGTACATGTGTGTGACGTGATCAAGCCCAGGCACAGCAGATGTTACCTGCTTGGGTACTTTAAGCTGGAGCTTTGAGTTCTATTTATAAACTGAAGGAGCCAAAGCTGCACAACTTATCACATGTATGACCATGTGATGGAAACCACAAAACTGCAGAATTTATCAAGGCAGGAATACTTTTGGGAAACTATTGAGGATGGGAGGTTAGGGAACAGAGGAGAATGACTACTTGTCAATTCTCTGACTTCGTAGACTGAAGTGACTGCCATTGAAAAAAGGTCTTTCCCTACAACAGGAAGATTTACTACATACAAGTCAAAGCAGTTGACATTTATCATCGTTGGCAAAGTGCAAAGACCTGACCTAAAGCAAATTACGTTACAAAGCTTTTGTTTTGGAGAAAGTATGCTTAAGCCAAATCCCAGTGGAACAGATTTGTCCAGACAGCCATTGATCGTCTCATGTACCTACTGACAGCTTGGCCCAAGCACTGCACTACTGTACTTTTGTTACATGAATGAGACCATAACATAGCCACCTCCTTACAGCACCAGTACAGATCCCACACTTGCAGCACCCCAGGGTAATTGCTACTGAGATCTAAGAATATGGGAGAGAAGAAGCATTCAAGCTCCAAGATCTGTATTTGACCTCTAGAAGTACAGAGATAAAACCATCCTGACCTACTGTATCTGAGACAGAAGGAAAAGCACACAAGACTTGCTGAATTCATCCCTGCGAGGGCAACAAGCCCTACACAGTGATACTTTCAGCTTCTGCTCAGCTCATCTGCAGTCACAAGCAGGCCCACACAGAGCCAAGCTGGCCCAAAGAATAGAGTCACAAGTATTCTGAATGCTGCTCAGGTAGACTGTTGTATTCCCATCACAACATAGCCAGAAGGATAGAAGAGTCTCAGAATCAACCTAATAGTTTTCCTTTATAGGTTATTTAATTTACAAAGAGAGCTTGGAACAGCCACAGAAGACATTGTGATGGCATGTATACCAACACAAGAAGTGAAAATCCTGTTATCTTCTGTCAAGTACAGGACATTTAAGAATTTGGAAATCATAAAGTAAAAACTTAAAGCCTAGCATAAACTTCAGGAAAAACACAGCATTTTGAAGACACCAAATTGCCTTTTCCACTGGAGTAAAGAAGTAGGACATTAAGAGCTTCTCAGAAACCAAAATATTCAGAAGCCAAATGCTCCATTGTCAGAACAAAGAAATATGGCATCTATTTAAGAAATGTGCTATAAAAGCCCAAATCCTAATATAACTGACACTGATTTGCCAGTGCTGTTTTCTGTAAGACTCATGAAGTTCTGCCATCTGCAATATGCCTGATTTCAAGCATTCCGTATTTTATTACCTTGCAGTAACTAAGACAAAAGAAGCTCCCAGTGTCTGCAGTGAGTAAGGAAGAAAAGGTCTTACAAAAAGTCACAACTTAAGGGGTAGATTTTTCCTTCAAAATAACACTACAATATATTTACATTCCTGGAAGCATGGAGCAATAGATACTGAAATTAATTCTTCCTGACTGTACCTTAAAATCCTTTATTGATGACAATTAAAAGACTATTCTGGACCCTAGTTCCTGATACATGGCAATTCAAGCTATATTAAAGTAGCCAGAACATAAAGTGTCCATCAACTTAGAGCACTGCACAAGGAACTAAATAATTTGTACATCATAATTAACCAACACATTTCAGAGATCTGTAGTTAAGCCCCAAAGAGAGGAAGAGGGGCTACAGTATTATGTAACAGCATCACTACCAGACTGGCTCTACAGGAGGAACTGCCCACACTGTGTAGCTGTCATCAGAACTCAAGGGTCCTGCTGAAAAGTAGGTACTGAAGTCTAAGCAAAACACTGCATTAACACACCACTCTTGAGCCTCCACAGCACACAGACTGCTTTGAGAGCAACTAATTACCTTGGTATATGTAAGAAACTCTGTTTCTCTGATTTGGTTGGATCTTACTTACATGAACCTTTAAGTTCTTTCCAAAATAATACTAAAATAAGACTTGGTATTCTGGGCCTGCACAAGCTAACTATGCCATACCAGAAGGCAACTATGCTGTCTGAAAACTCTGCATTCCTGAACGCAACAGATTTCCTCCTCCACATAAGCACTGGGAGGTCACTGCAATAAACAAGCACTAAACAAGCACTTTTAAGAGTGTGCATGCTGTTTTGGAAGCAAGTTTGTTTTCACAGTTTCCAGGAGAAAAAAAAAAAACAAAAATATTTGGGTAAGTTTAAGGAGCATTGCTTTTTTTCTGTAACTTTTTTGTGTTGTTTCACTTGATCAAATCCTTTTTAACAGCATATTGCTGTATCAGAAATGCACAGAGCAAGGACAACCTCCCACAGAATCCTCATCACAAAACTCTTGCACATCTCACAAAACCATACCCACCTACATTGGCTTTAGTTCGTGTATCCATGAAAGAGAGTAAGCTGACAAAAGCTGATGGAGCAGAAAAAAAGTCAAATTCTCTTACTGTTCTGCCTGGGTTTAAAAAGCCCTAAACCCACCACCTCTTTTCATTTTGTCCCTTTTTTATCACCCACAAGAATGAAAGGTCTCACCAGAAAGAGCTATTATTCACTGCATTATGAATTATTTTTATTGTTTTTTTTTTTTTTTAATCACCAGGGATTCACTTTGAGGGAAGAGGCATGCCTGACACTGATGACTTTAACTAGTTTACTGTAATTCCATTTTAAGGTGACTCTTGCCGTAGAGGCCCGAGCCACAGATCGCCTTTCCCCGCGGCACCGTGGCAGGCCAGCTCGCCCCAGCCCGGGTCCCGCCGCCCGCTCCCGGAGCCGGCCTGGCCTGAGCCCGGACCCCACGGCGGACACCCCCTGCCCCGCCCCGTCCCACCTGTGGGGCTCTCGGGCAGGATGGGGCTCCAGCGGAGCCGCCGGGCGCTCAGCACCACGTCGCAGCTCCTCTTGCTGATCTCGAAGATGCCCCTGAGGAGCGGCTCCTCACCCGCCTCGGCCGGCGAAGTCGCCGCCAGCGGGGCCACCCTCCGTTGCCTCTCAGCCACCGCACCCTCCGAGCAGCGAGAGCGAGAGGCGCTAGTGGCCATCGCCTGCGAGCGCGGCTTCCACAGGGGGCGGCCGCCGGCCGGCCGCTCAGGCCAGGCCCGTCTCTGCCTGCGAAGAACAGGGGCCACAGCGCCTAGCATGGCGGTGCGACACCGGCCGTTCGCAGCGTCCCGGCTGCTGCCAAGGCAGCGCCCGCCCCGCCCCGCGGGCGGGGCCGCGGCCGCCCTAGGGTCGGCGCGACGGCGCCCATTCCGGGCAGCGAGTCTCGTCCTCTCGGTGGACGACGAGCAGCGATGAAGCTGTTCGGGCCCGGGATGTTCTTGCGGAGCGGGAGCCCTTCGCTGACAACATCAGGGCAGGACATCGCCGCGAAGTGGGCCCAGTGCAGGCTGGCATCGCTGCTGCCGCCTGCTGAGCCTCTCCCTGCTGCCCACTGCGCTAGGTACCGGCCCAAACTTGGGCCCCTGTATTGGATATGGTGCTTCATGCGGCCACTGCAAGAAGGGCTAAAAGGCACGCCGGCTCTTCTGGTGTGTTACTCGGACTTCCCCAGGGAGAGCAATGAGGGAGTGTGATAATGAAAAAGAATTCATGCAGTTAGAAGAGTCCAATGTCTCTTCTCCCTTTCTATCATCACTGATAGTGCTGTCGTACTCAGCTTAGGAATACTATGACACAAAGTTAAAACAGTTCTTTCATACTGAAAACCTCTTTCACAAGTTGTACATGTGGTTTAGCCTTAAGATAAATATCATACTGAGATTCATGCTGCGAAACACTTTTTACCACGATTGTACACATGATTGTACGCACTATAACAACTGAGGAATACAACGCCTCAGAATCTGTTATAAACCATACATTACATTTTGTATCAAGTAGGCCACTGCAAAAAGCATACCCAGAAGGCTACACAGTGATCCCTCACCCTCAAAACTTAAATGCAGGTTAGGAAACCCACTTCTTTACTACCACTCTGTAAATAGTGGATTTTGCTGTTTGCAGGTATGACAGCCTTACTCAGAGGGGTTGTCAGTTTCACTGTCAACAACCACATTAGAGCTCCAGCCTAAATTCCAACTCATGAGTCCACAAGGGCTTTATAGTATAACGTCCTGGTGTCATGAAATGGCCTTTTTCAAAGGAGCAGTTTAGTAATTCTATCTTTGGTGTTTATCGTAACACAAATACACAATATCCCTCTGAGAAATAAAGCAATAATTTTAAGGTATTGCCTATTGCAGATTGGTAGAAATTACACCTCGAATGGCATGTCAAATTATCAAAGATTCTACCTATAAGGTTTATCTCTAGAAGAAAGGCTGTTGCAGATAAGGAAATCTGCCTGCAATCAAACCAGACAAGAGTCCAAGAAATTATACACAATTTCATAGCTGTCAAACTGCCTTCCTTAATAGTTCCATAAACTGCTATTTAGGTAGCTGAGCACGGTCTTAAACCACATTTTTAAAGCCACCATGATACAGATTTTTATACTTGTTTCCAACTATAACTTTGCCACATTTGAAGAATGATGCGAGCATTTGTTAAATAGGCAACCTGTAAGCCATTATCAATTTGCATCAAGCCATTGATACAGTTTTCACTGAAATGTAGCCCGCACCAATTCACCTTTTTGAATCTTAACAGGACCATGTAAAGTTTCTGCTTGCTTAAAGCTGCTAATATCTAGAGTCATGTTCTGACTTTGTGTCAATATTTGTTGCCCCTCATACCTACTTTGTTAGGATATAAATTTCTTGACTTCAAAGTAATCAAATAAATCAAAGTGCAAATAATTGAAATAGTGTAAACTGTGGAAGTTTTATGCAAAATGTTGGGTTTTTTTTTCCCAAATATAACCAAGTGACAAGGCAGGAAAAACTGCTAGTCAATCAATGTGTTTGCATTAATGTCATTCAAAAGGAAAGCTAAATCAGTAACTAGAAAATAAAGCGCAATGTGAAATTGGATATAGTTAAATCAATTTTGAGGCTGTGTGCCATGTTTGTTTCTGAGACCATTTATTAGTCTGTCCCACCTATATTATATATCATCCCTAGATAATTTCTCATAAGGTACAGGAAAGAAGAAGCTGTTGACTGTCTTAGAATCATAAAAAAAATAGTATTTTCAGTTTCATCAGTGGAAGACTATTACAGTTACTAAGAGACATAAAATACCCTTCAGCTGATGTCATTAAAACTTTTAACACCCTTTTATTGACATTATTTGAAAAGTGTATTAAATCACAAACTGTCAATATACTAAAATGTAGTAGATAAAACCCATAAAATAGTAAGAAAACTTCTATAGTAGCAAAAACTTACATAGTTAAAAAAACATAGGAAGAAGTCTACTAATTCCTGGCTCCCTCCTGTTAAATCCACAATCTACACAATTTGTAAGTCTGAGATGAGCACTTTTTGTGGGGAGGGAAAAGAAACATTCTAAGCAAGTCTACTCCAATAGACTTTGTTTTAAATATCACAACTTTCAGATTTGCTACTGATTTTTTAAAAACATGGAATAGTCCAGACATAATATTTTATCCATTTTTCAGATGCAAAGCAACTTAAATGAAGTAGAAGGAGCAAAAAACAAAAAGGATGTATGGCACACCAGGAAGGGAAACAAAGCCATTGTCAGGGCACAGCAAGGGCCAACTGTACCTTAAGAGCCAGGGAGCCAAAAGGAAACCCCAGGGCTATCAAGGCAGGGGCCTTTCTGGACAGGCCCTATATGGTGGTAGCTGAATAAGAAAGGCCAGAGAGCATGCCACGATTCCCTGGAGACTTCAAATCATCAGGCAAGTTCACAGTGATGAGGTGAGGCTTGAGTCCAGGCCCTGCAGGACATTGGCTCACAGCATAGCCAGATCGGGGCTGTAATTGAACCAGAAAACAGTGTCCAACAAAAACTCTGAAGAAACTGATAGGCCAGGTGGAACTGAAATAGAGTTCCAGGCCCTTGGGTGGGGTTGGTGGGAGAGGTTATAGGTGGGGCTGGTCAGAGCTTGGTAGTGGCTTTGAGGCCTTAGTAGCTAGCAGACCAAGAAGAAGAATATTAATGAGTACTAAGGCTATTTTATAAAAGGAGTGGAAATAAGTGTGAACATGTGTCAGGTGGGCACCAACATACCTGACCAAGGTAGTTCAGATAGCTAGACAAACTCATTTCATGCCAGGAAAATGGCCTTGAGCCCAGGGACCATTCTCTGGGCCTGGACAAGAGGCAGTAGGAAATAAACAGATGAGATAACTTCTCTTAAACTGACAGCATTCCTTTATGGATGAAGGATGTTATCTTATGCTCTCTAGATGCTATGAAGTAGTGGGAGTCTCACTTTCACCTCAAGAACATTTAGATAAAGTGATGCTGAAGTTAAAGAAGATAGGAGGGGATGTTGTAAGGAAAATACCTTATGCCCAGTCTGGAGGATTTAGCTAAACATTTCTGGTAGCTAGCTTGTTTCAGTGGCTAATGGAGATTGCTTGTGGAGAAACTTGAGTTTTGAAATTGGCAGCATCCCTTTGGCTGGTATATTTTTCTGGCTACAATGTCTGTTTATACAGAGACGGTTTAGTGTGCAGTCCAGTTCAGCTCTTCTTTCCTAAATATTAACTCTCCTAAGAATGTTCCCTTCTTACATTACATCTTTTATAAATTAATTCATCTCTTTTGTATTTATTTACCTTGACTGAGAAGAGATGTTAAGCAGAACGCTAAATGTGTTGCACAGTAAGTGAAGTCATTAGTTATTCTGAAGAAAATTGGCACCAATAATCTGTAGAAGACAGCATTGCTGTTACTGTATCCCTTTATATATGCTTGGAAATGAACAGGGGAATTTATTTATTTTTTTAAAGGAAAAAGAGAGATAAGGAAATTAAAGTCTGAACTTGTAGAGATGAACAAATTTCTGCAAAGAGAAGAACAAGAATGAGTGAAATTATTATGCTGAAACAAAAAGTCACAAGAATGGAGTTGGAAGTTGAACTCATTCCTGAAGATTGAGCTGAAACTGGTCTCAAAGAGAACAACAGAGGAAAATGTGGTAGTGGGAAAGAATGAAAAATTAGATTATGTTGATCAGAAAACATTTTTTTTTTTTCATTAAGTGGGTTTGCTGTCTTTTTAAGGTTATAAAGCTTTATTCTGAATGTTTTCCATTGTTCTATCACCAAAATATTGCAACCTGTGTAAATCTTAGTTGCTTCTATTTTGTTTCATACAAAATGCAGTTAATTCTATGCTGTCAACTACTACAAGCTAGGAAACTAAAAACCAAGGCTGATATTCTATGTTTTACATACCCTGTAGGCAACCTAAATACTTAAGAGAATGCTTTGAGAGCATTGTCAGTTTTAATTTTGTATTGCATAGCTTCTGACAGTTTGTTAAATACATATATGAATTATTTAAAAAACACTTATGTGCATATTTAAATAACAGTTTATTTGTAGATCTTCAGATCACTGTTTTGATATGTATGCATGTACTCTGTTTTTCAAGGGGTTTGTAGTGCAGGATTTTCAGACCACTTATAATTTCTGAAATTATTACCATACAAGCCATGTTGGTCAATAAAAATAAAGTCAAATTTCTATGTATTTTCCCTGATACAGCACCAGGAAAAATTCCACGTTTCATTTCTTTGAGTTTTTCTTCAGGATGAATGAGTGAGAACTGAGTGGGTTTTGTTGGGGGTTTTTTGTTTGCTTTTGTTGTTGCATTGGGGAGGGGGGAGATGTTTTGTTTGGTTTTTTTTTTAATCTTTGGATACTTTATATATGTACTTGAACAGGGAATTTAACTCTGTAATTTCTAAAACTATTTTACAAGATGTTTCTATGTACAGAAATACTGTGGGGGTTTGTTTCTTAAAAAACAAACAACTCATGTTCACTATGTCAAAAGCAATTGTCAATGTCAAAATGGATCCAGTTTTAATCAGTTATAATAGTTGCAAGAATTTGTACTGTTAGAAACTATAGAAAATATTTGTTTTTACTTGCTCTTAAGGTTTAGTTAAGAAGTGGTTCTATTAATTCCTATTGCCTCTGGTATTGCATGTTGCTTTTTAATACGAGCTTATTGAAATTCTAGAACAGTATCTTCTGGAGAAAAAAAAATGTTCTGTTGTCTTCTGGTGAATTCAGGAATCTTCACTCCCCTTGAATCTACTTCCTTTCACTTGGACAGTCTGCCTGAAGACATTGGGTGAATGTCTGGTGATATTCAAGCATGTTTTTTCATTTGGCTATTTAAAACCTGATGCTTCAGTCACCAGATGGATGTAACCTGGAATTCCCCCATTTCAGAGCTTTCTGCATAGATCAGTCTTCAACTGTATTACAGGCCACAATGGGTCTACACCCTTCAGACCCTCTTCTGTTGCTTCAGGAAACCAAGAAGGGAAAAGCTGCAAGTTGTGACTGTTAACTTGTGCAGTGCCTGCAGAAATTGCACCAAGGTCTTCTCAAGCATACACTGGGGGCAGAACAATTTCTGCTGTCAGAAGTATGGCATAAAGGAATCCAAACAAACAATAAAAATAGAGTTCTAGGCCTGTAGTGGATTACCCTGCATGTGTGTAGGTCTGACTCAAACCCAGAGCTTCTTCCAGATAAGGCAGTTAGGTAATACTACTATAGCCTTAGTTAATTAACAATATATTATAGGAGAGGAACAGTGTGAGTAATTCTTTCCTTTGAAAGAGACCTTGATAGACCTTCCTGTGGGAGTCGTCAGCAGAGATTTTGAGATTGGGCATGATATTAACAGTAAATAAATAAATAACATGGAGGCATTGGAAGCAAGAGCAAAGGGAGGGGGGAGATCTCCAATATGTTATATAGGGTATGTGTGGTGGTGGGGAAACCCTAAACTAATTGAAATAACAAAACTCATGACTGGTTTTTAAAACAGAGCCTCTAGTTACTAAAATGCCTAATTAATTTTTCTTGCTAGGTTGCTCATAGCATTAAAACATTGTTTTCTCTAAAGAATCACTGTGGCAAACAATTGGATAGCCTAGGTAGATCTTCTAAGTAAATTGCATTGGCTAGAGGAGTTGAATTTTGTTATTAACTGTGGAAAAAGAAAAGGTAATTGAAAAGGTTTCTTGTGGTTTGGAAATGCCTTCCAAATATTCATTAAACATTTAAGCAACTAAATTTGCAGAATATGTTCCTGACATTGGCACTGGTTCTGTGGCATTTCTCTCATCAGATGGAAGTACTGTGTTATGCAGAGTGCATTCATGCATAAACAATATCATTTTCATAAATTAAAACCTCCCCTGCAGAAGGAACATCTGTGCCTGCCTTTGAATAAAAGATGGTGGCATGTGAGTTGCCCCTTGACTGACTAGAAGAATCCTTATGTTTAAGAAGGCACATAACCAAAAGGCAAGAAAAGCCTGGGTCAGCTTTTTCAATTTTACCTGGAAAAAAAAAAAAAAGGTGGTTATTTTTCTGCTCTTGGGTTATCTTGGTTATATTTAGCTGTTCTGAGAAAGGTATATTGGGTGCTTGAGAAGTTGTCTTTTGCTTTCCAACTTTTCAAATGCAGCAAACTGTGGAGCACGGAGATACAGGCTAGGGTGAAACACAGGGAGATGCTGCAAAATATATTAGCCGGCGTCGCAATTAACGTTCAGTGTGATTTTAGCAAGAAGAGTTGGCTAGTGCTGCAATGCTCATACAGGTTTGCAGCCTCAAGCGCTGGATTTCCGTAGCCATAAGCACCTTCCAAAACAGAGGTCTGCAGCTCGGTTTCTCGTGAAATAAAAAAAAAAAAAAAAAAAGGCCCCATAGACAGAAGAGTCTGTTCGCTCGCTACTGGGTTTGTGAATTATTTGTGCAATACATCTGCTTTGTGACAGGCTCATCTAAAGTACTTTAGGAAACGTCTTAAATCTGTTTCCGAGGGTCAAAGACCTGTTGATAATTATTCCTGGTCATTAGGACAATTGCTCCCCCGCAGGTTGTGTCTCCGGGTTTCTTAAGCCCCTCAATTAGCAGTGAAGATTAAAGAAGCACGTTTTGCGTCTGGGACGAAGGGGAGACGGCGAATCGATAGCGCTGGATCCCGGGCTGGCTTGAGGGGAAGGGAACACCAGCTGCCGGCAGGGCCGAAACGGCATTTTCCGGGGTGCCGACCCCGGCTGGGCGTAATGAGCCCGGTCGGTACCACTGGACGCCCCAGCGCTCCCACGGCGGCCTGGGAAGGGGAGAGTCACAGGCAGGCGGCCAGACCGGGCTGAGCTGAGCCTCCCGGCCCGCGGGCTGCCCGAGTGGGTAGGGAGTGCCCGGCGCAGCCCATACCGACAGCCGCTGCAAATCGGCGAACTGCGTTTCTGCCCCTGTTTACCTAATTCAACAAATCAGCATTGCAAATGGTCAGTCTCGCTGTAAACAAACGAACACAACCCCTTCCACCTTCCCCAGGAACCCCTCGAGGTAAGTAAAGAATCCGTGTCCTTTTTTTATTCCAATTTTATTCTACAAATAATAAGTGTTGCACCTTTCATGAGCTATCCGAATAAAACAATAATCCCATAGGAATTACGTACACTAAGAAAAAAAATATAATCACATTTAAGGAGAAATGCAACATTCAACCAAATGTTCAACACTATGTTGCTGCCAAAGGATGGATGTTTTTCTAAAATCCCAGTGTGCATTACACCATAATATACAGGATTACAAACAAAATTACAGTACAGATTGATTCCAGTTGAACCAGCGTTACATTTCAAACAGCACTTATTCTGGACTGCATTGTACATGCAATAGCTATTGTTCTAATTACGGATTAAATGGTTTGAATTTGTTTCAAGCTACTGTACTAATCGACTACAATAGGTATATAGCCCGACTTTAACAACCTGATTAGTTTTAGGTTCCGATTTATAAAATGAGCATATGACAACCACGGATTCTGTGAACGTGTATAAAATCATGCATTTATATCGCCTGGAAACATCAACATCTTCAAGTTCTCTTAAAAAAAAATAATCACGGAATGTCAAAGGGTTCAAAGACTAAAAAGAAACAGTGCAAATTGTATGTGATCGTCAAGCAGCTTTCGATTTAAAAAGGTGTTGGCATTTGCTTATACTCTTTATATACATGTTTGTGCAAGTTATGTGTTGAATTGATATGTTTTAATAGAAAATAAGTCTCTTATTCTTATATCTTCTCAAGACCTAGGGGATCTGGTTCTTGTAGGGGAGAAAACAGACAAAACAAACAAACAAAAAAAAGGACACAAGAAAAAAAGAGAATAATATAGGATACTTTTATGGGAAAGAAATTGCCCGGACTGTTCAGGATGGTTGGGGTTTTTTTTTGTTTGTTTGTTTCCTTCTTCAACTATTTGAAAGGAAAGAAGCGCTAAGGCAACATAACTTCTCTAAGCACTTTTCTGCTGGTTAAAATTAGTTAAATTATTTTGTATAA
Organism: Melanerpes formicivorus; assembly: GCF_026170545.1. Lineage (NCBI taxonomy): Eukaryota > Metazoa > Chordata > Aves > Piciformes > Picidae > Melanerpes > Melanerpes formicivorus. Next base: position 16,564,524 of record NW_027142357.1, on the reverse strand, counting down.
ATTAGATATAATTCTACCTTTCCAGTATGTATAAAAATTGATGAAGCTGCATGGTTTAAAATAGGAAATTCACGTTATAAAAAGTCATTAAAAATTCTGTACAAAATCACAACAAAATAATTCAGCATGGGAAAGGTAACAAGTAGTAAAATGTTGGTTGAAAAATATAGATTTCATATATATTTTGTAATTGGCCCATCGCTAGTTTAAAAATTGCATAGATCCTAATTATTGCTTGTGATTTTGTTATCCCGATCAGGTAATTGACGCGATCCTAGTGGCCCTACCCCAGATTTACAGCGGAAGCAAGACAGCCGGTGAGTGGGGACGCGACGGCCCTGAAGGCAGCGGCGGAACCCGCCGGGCTGCCCCCTGTAAACAAGGCAGTGACGGCCGGCGGGCGGCCGTAGCTCGGCTTTCCCCCTCTCCTTCCCGCGACTGGGGAAGGCTCAGTCGTGGAAGATGGCGTTGAGCTGAGCGCTGAGGACGCGCTCGTGGTGGGGGTGACCCTCGTAGGGGGCCAGGCCGTCGACCGGGATCTCGCAGCGTGAGGCGGCGGCCGGGAAGATGGCGGCGTGGGCAGGAGCGGCGGCCAGCGCGGCGGCGGCGGGGTAGTGCATGGTGAAGGCGTAAGTCTTGTCGAAATCGGCGGCCGGCTCGTGCTTGAAGGAGAAGTTTCCGTTGACGCTGAGGGGCGGGCTGAGCGGCCCGTCGAAGGCGGGGCTCGCGCCCTCAGCCAGGCCGCTCTCGAAGAACGGCTCGAGCGCGGCGCCGTACGCGTGCGGCGGCTTGATGTGGAAGAGGTGGGAGCTGTCCATGGTGCCATAGGGCGGGCTAGGAAGCCCTGGCGACTGGTAGGGGTAGGGGTGGGCCGGGAAGGGCGCGCCCGCCGCCGCCACGTGGGGCGGCACCTCCTGGCTCTGCTCAGGGAGGAAAGTCCGCGGGTTGAGCTGCAGGCAGCCGGCCACCAGGTTGGTGGTGGGCTGCGACAGGCCCTTGCAGAGGGTCTGCACGAAGGAGACAAGGTCGGGGCTTTTGCCCGAACGCAGTATCTCGGAGAGCGCCCAGATGTAGTTCTTGGCCAGGCGCAGGGTCTCGATCTTGGAGAGCTTCTGTGTCTTAGAATAGCAGGGCACCACCTTCCGCAGGTTGTCCAGAGCTGCGTTCAGGCCATGCATGCGGTTGCGCTCCCGGGCATTGGCCTTCATGCGCCGCAGCTTGAACCGTTCCATGCGTGCCTTGGTCATCTTCTTCTTTTTGGGGCCCCGCCTCTTGGGCTTTTGGTCGTCGTCTTCCTCCTCCTCCTCTTCTTCCTCCTCTTCATCCAAGTCGTCCTCCTCGTCCTCCTCCTCACCATTCCGCAGCGAGTCCTCCTCGGCCTCGCCATGCAGACCCTCCAGATCCTCTTCCTTCTTGTCCATCTCGTGCTCCTCGTCCTGAGAACTGAGGCACTCGTCCGTCCAGCTGGGGGGACCCTGGGGCTGGGGCTCGCCCATCAGCCCGCTTTCGCTGTACGACTTGGTCATGGTGAGCCTCTGTGTCGCGGAGGAGACAGAAAAGAAGCGGATCAGCACCCAGACCAGCGACTACAGCCCCACGAGCCCCGCTCCCCGCAACCCTTCCCGCGGGAAGCCCCGGCTTCCCCCTCCATGCCAGCGCAAACTTTTGTCTCCGCGGTCCTGCCTTGTAATTAAGCTGACATATGTTCAAATACCATTATGTAACTCGCTGATATTAACGGGGAATATAAGCAGATTACATGTGCGGGAGGCAGCCCGTGCAGCACGACGCGGGCAGGCCAAGCAGTTTGTCTTAGAAGTCCCAAAATGCTTTTGCCACATAGGGGAGGGGACACACAAGACACAGGGACGGATAGCCGCCCGTGACGCTTGTCCCCGCCGCTCTCCCCGACTCCCCAACCCTGCCGCACCGCCCCGACGGGCGCCGTGGCACCTGCTCCCGCAACTGCTCAACCTCTCCCCGGCAAACCACCTCTGGTCTCGACAGAACTGCCACTAGGTGCCCGCGGCGAACGGCGGCGCTGTGTGGCCCCCGCTCACGGTAACAGGTGCGGGACTGGCCCAGGCGTTGTACCCGTCACCCCCTCCGACGCGGGCGGACATCGTCCCCCCGCTTCCCACGGGGACTTTCCTGACGGGTTTCGACCATCCCCCAGTCACACCTGGCTCACTGGAGAGGAACAATGCCCCCCCTGTGGTGGGACCGTGGCGATCGCCCTCCGCAGAAGAGCTTGATACTAGGGGATGCATAGATGGAAGCAAATACACACGTAGAATAGGTGCATATAGATGGATGTACACGTATATATTTATATTTGTAGGGATGCACATATATATTTACATATATATGCATACACACACATATATGCGTGTATGGATGAACACAGGTGTGTGTACACACCGCTGCCTGCACAAACGGGCAGGAACAACTACCGGTTCCCGCGGCTGCAAGCAACAATATAAACAGAAGGCGCGCCGGCAGCGGCAGGTCCCACCCGCCCCGACCCACCAGGCTGCACTCCTACCCCGACAGCCGCCGTCAGCCCCTGTCGCGCGGTGGGGGTGCGGGGGGAAGGAAGCCGTTTTCCCGTTACCTCCGTTGCTCAGCCTCTCCTGCGCGGTGGCGGGCTCATAACCCTAGCGCAGCTCTCCGTGCGAGGGCGCCGCGCCTGTTTTTTTTTTTTTCCCGAGGTTGTACAGTGCCGGGCTTCCCCGTTATATAGCGAGACGAGGATGCGCGGCGGGGGGCCGGCACCGGGACCTGGCTACCGCGGCGACCGACACCGCCCCATGCGCCTGAGCCCCGCCCCGCGCCCCGCCCCACCCCACCCGCCGGCCGGCACGCGCCATATGGCCGCCCACGTCAGGCGCGGCGTCGCTTCCCCTCCCCACGTGACACCCCTTATTTGTATGCGGCCGCTCGCCCGCCCGTTGAGCCGCCACGCCCTTTGTGGCCCGCCGGGCTCCGCCATCTGTCACCGGGCGGCCCCCTACTTCCCCCCCCCGGCGGCGGCTGGCCCGGTGAGCTGCAGAGCCCCGCGTCTCGCCCGCCACGGGGCTGCCTGCCTCGACCCACGGAGCTGCATTGTTCCTATTGTTCCGGGTGCCCCCACCGCCACCCCTTAACCCCCTTAGCAGCACCTAACGAGCACCTCCGATCCCCAGAGCCTTCCTGGCCCCTGCTCCTCCACCGCCACACATAACTCCTGCCCCCACCATGGCTTTCTCCGGAGTTGGGAGAAACGGAGTCCTGGGGCTGCTGTTCCCCCCCAGGACTGTCCTGCCTTCTGGAGCAAACTGTTTAGCTTTCCATGGGTTTTTGTTGGAAATACCTCCCGTCAACAGGGAGTTTGAAAGAACAGCGCTGAGCGACGGCAGCAAAGTGTTTAAACAGCTCGGTGGAGTTTGTAAGCGCCGCCGAATTTGTGAGATGCGTTTTAAGGAGGGAGATAGACCCCAGCACCACTACACGGAAAGCTTTGCTACTGGCAGGCGCTGTCCGGACATTCAATCAATAAACGGGGTGGTGGTGGTGGTGGAAATCATGTATTTTCTCTTCACGCGGCTTTAAGTGTGAAGCCGCTAATTCCGCCCTGTGGAGACAGATTCGAAAGATACTTTTCCAGGTCGGGTTATTTTTAAAATGATTCTCTCCTATTCGTGACCTACATAGCCCTGGGGCTGGCGTGGCGGCGGGAAGGGACTCCGGGGGGTGTTTGCCATCTCGATAATCGAAATACGAAGGGCAACCGGACGCATTTTGCTACTTCCAAGCTGTCCCGCTCTCTTTGTGAAGCGAGGAGCGGCAGTGCGGCTTGTGCCGCCGGGTAGAACTAGTGGGGCTGGAGCAGGGCACTGGCGGGTCACCGGCTGCTGCGGCCCTTAATTGCGGCATGAGCGGTAGGGCGATGCCAGGGCCTGCCCACCTAACAGCAGCCTCTGGCCGTGGCGAACCCCTCTCTGCCCGCAGAGGTGCCCCTGAGCCAGGGACCAGGAAGATGCCTGCGCAACGGGAGGCTAGGCGAGGCTTCTTAGAGGGACGGCCGCCCCTTCAGGCGTACGGCCCCGTTAACGGGGCTGCTAAAGCGGCGGCGTTTTGGAAAAGGTGATGTTTGAACAGGTTTTGAGAGCGAAGGAGAGGGATGGGTCTGGTCCAGCCATGTCTCGGTTGTAGGAGAATATTACCCACGTTTGGATGGGACTTGTTGAGAATACACCCGAGAGTGTGGGGTGCTGGGCAGGAACACCGGGAGGAGGGTACTGGCAGAAAGCTGAATCTCGGCAAGCAGTGAAAGCTTTGGGGTGCTCGTGTGCCTTTGAGTGTACAGTCATCTTCCCCGGGAGCAAAACAAAAGTCAACAAATTATCGATCAGCAGACAAATGCAGAGTCGGACAGGCGGGCTTTAAGCCTGCCGAGCCCGGTGCTAGGGGCCGGTCCTGCCCCAGACGGCGCTGGGCCAAGGGACACGCGTGACCGTGGGGGAGCCTGGCTAGCAGGTACGGACTGCTCCTCGGTGCAGGCCGTCGGGGCCGGGGAAGGGCAGGTTGTTCCATGTGCCGCGGGGCTCTCCGCCACGCCGGCTTCGTCCTTCCCGCTCCTCTCGCCCCTCCGGTACCGCTTCTCTTTCCCTTCTCCCAGACAGCCGGCTCTGCTTTCCCCGCTTGGGACACCCCCTGCCTCTGTGTCTCCAGTTCTCACGTCCCCGGCCTCTCTTCTTCCCCCAGCCGCATGATTTTATCGTTTCAAGCATGTCTTTTTTTTTTTTTTTCCTCCCTGACCTACAGACTCTACAGACTCCTCCTTCTCCATCTGGCTTCTGTTTATTTTTCGTCCCGAATCCTTTTTCTTATTTTTATTTTTTTATCATATTTTTCTTTTATTTTCTTTTATTTTTTGTCCTTATTCTCTTTCCTTCTTACCTCCACACCCCCCCACCACCCCACACCCCATTTCTCCATTTCTCCTCTCTCTCTCCCTGCCTCCTTCCCCTCTCCCTTTCTTCCTCCCCCCCGCGGCGCGGCACGCGAACCGCACGCGTCCCAACAAAGCTAGGGCCCGGCCTGGCCCAGCCCCCCTTTCCCCACCGCCTCTCGCCTCATCTGCTCCCACCTCCCAGCCCTGGCAGCAGGGGAAACGTCGGGGCTGGCTGGGGCCCGGATCGGCGAGCTTGGAGCGTCGTCGGGGCCGAACCCAGGCCCAGGTGGGCGGCAGGGGAAGGGAACTCGCTGAGCGGGAGCAATGCAGTGGAAACGGCTTACAGTTGTCCGGAGCGCTCCCGAGGAAATCTCTTGGGTTTGCGGCATTATCTTAATTACGATAATTGATTCATATTGCACCTGCGAGAGTGCGGGAAAGGGATGCCTCCCCAAATAGCTTAAAGCTATTGGAAGGAGGAAGCCGCGCTTATCATTTAGTGAGTGATTTACTACCCGGGCAGCCCGAGCTGTTCGGGCTCCCTCCTTCTACTGTAACGTTTCTTGCTCCCTTCTCCTCCAACAGGGAGCCCAAACGAGGTAAAAATAACAATTAAAAAAAAAGAGAGGACTCTACTACTACCCGCTCACCCTGTCCCCTCAGCCCTGCATGGCCCCACCATCACCCACACCGCGGAGCCGGGACCGTCTGCTTAGGGCGGGCCAACTGGGGTTTGAGGGCCCGGGCCCATCGCGGGGCTCCCTCGCTCGCCCCTCTTCCAAAAGGAGTGGCCGGGAGGAGGGCATCCACCCCGCACGCTGCCCGGAGAGGTCCGGGCGATTATCAGCTCGTTGCGGCTGCCTCGGCTCCGAAAATCATGGGCGGAGAGCAACGCTCTTCAACACCGCTCTGGCACCGGCTTGGTGCCGCGCTGCGTCTGCACCACGCTTCCCAGCGTTTCTTTAGGATACGTTTACAGATGGGCTTGAAACTGGTACGGTTGATTAAGGTGCCTTTTCTACTATTTTTTTCTCTTAAGGCTCAGTGTATTAATTTTATTGAGCCTTTCTCCGTTAGATAAATGCTGTTGTTGTTTTAATTCTATAAATGTAAACTTCTATTTAGTTAATGGAAAATACATCACCACCAAGGTAATTATCAGCTTTTTAAATTACTCTTTTAGTCAAGTGGCCACAATTATGAAATCACAATAGATTTAAAATATAATTCAAATTGATTAAAAAAAAAAACCAAACAAAACATGTCAGAGAGGTACGTACCATTAAAGCAAATGTCTAAATTGTATTGGTAATTAGTAGGCCAGCTACTGCCTGAGCTAGAGTCTAAATAACGCCAGCAGTCTTTGCTATCAGTGTCAAACCAACCCTGTTATTAGGAAAAAGGATTCTTATCAGAAGGGATTTAGATGCTGTTGTAACTGCAAAATCTAATTATTTTTGATCCAGACATTTACCCCCAGAGTCCCACCTTTTTTAAATAAAGTGTTTTCTTTCCTCTTGAACAAATGCATTTCCATTTGAATTAAATATTGATAATTTGACCTTTTAGTTCCTTTAACTAATCAAAAGGAAAAAAAAATATCCAAATGTAGATCCTAGTGCCTTGCCCTAGTGGGTCTTTCCGCTTGAATAGACACTGAGATTAAATGAGTCGAACTTCCTTTTTCATTGCACTCTCTTTACACTAATTGCTTATGCAAAAATGCAGATTTGTATTAATTAGTAACTCCACTGATTAGTTCGGTGGTATTTTCATGTAATAAATCATCCTGCAGACACAATTTTTGGCACGTCCCCAGTAGTGGCTCAGGATGCAATAAGTTTTCCATATTAAATAAAATCTTAGCCTAAATCTACCTTTTCGTTGCAGGTACACTGTGTACCACCTGCTGTACGCACCTGCTACGGGAAATTACCGTCTGTCCCTGGCAAGCCTCTTTCCTTTCCTTGATAATGCACTCCTCTTCACAGGGTGTAGACTTTAAAATGGGAAGCATGAATCACAGAATCTAAGAACGAAAGAAACATGATGTTATTTTTAACCTTTTAAAATCAATAATGCTCATTTTTAAGGGGATGAAAACTATGTAAGATATATCAGATGTAGATTTTTATCTTTTCTTTTAGATGCCTGGACACAATCTCCTTTTACAGCACTATTCACTGCATGTCCAAATTATTTTGTAACCTAATTCCAAACTATTTTGTAACCTAGTTCCTAATCAATCTGCCTGTTCTTAATTATCATGCATAAAAGTCGTTGGGGTGTTGGGTTTTTTGTTGGTTTCTGTAATTTCTTTCTCATTCCTTGAGCTGCAGAGACTGAACTCTTGCAAATGTGACACTTGTTAACCAGAGTTTCTATATTAGTCAGGCACAGAAGCCTCGGCAGCAAGACTACATAGTATCTGCAATAGTATCTACATAGTACTGAAAAGTATCCGCTTACCCATACCATGAAATCACTATAAAAATCTCTCCATATCACACAGGGGCTGATGTGTCCAATATCTTAGCTCTACATCTTAAAAACTTTCCCCAATTCTTTCAAAAATAATTCTTGATAATAACTTTGTACCTGTTTCCCTCAGACAAAGTTATCTATACGTCACACCTTTTCCTCAAGCAAGTCAGCATAATATATCAGTATGGTACAAACCATGGCAAATAATGTCCTAGTGCAGTACTTGGCAAAGAGAATAAGAGGCTCCAAGGCAGTATAAAGGATGATGACACTGGTGTAGTTTCTTCATGTCTGACACTTTTGGGGGAAAATCCTTAAAAACCCTTGCCCCTCTGCTGCCAAGATTCTCCCTTGTGTAAGCAGGACTGCCACTTTCACAGACAAACTTGCAGGACCCAGCCTTTGGCCCTCAGTCTAAGCAGTGCAGTGGGGTGGAAAAGCAGCAAACACAGGTGCCAGCAGATTATCCAAAGCTTTGCTGAGATTAAAATCTTGTTTCAATATGAATTATTGCATATTGTCTAAATAGAAATCTCCTTAGTGGTGGCTTTAGAAGGTCTGCTTTTGTTTTTCTCTGAGAGAAAATGATGACTGAACTCCAGGCTATGCACATAACAGCTTACACATTTGTTCCCTATGGCTGTGGAATCTGAATATTTTGCAAATGTTTTGCAGTTCCTAGCAAAGATTTTAGTTCTGTTAGCATTCCTTTATTGAAGAAAGAAAGCAAAAATAAAGGTGCTCTTACAGGGTTACACAAAACCTGATCCTGATTAATTTCAGAACATGATTACTTGTTTTAGCAATATCCTGAGAACAAAACAAGGAAGGGTAAATCAATGATCCACAGGGATGGAAAAAGAGATTCGAATAATCATTAAATCTTATTACATAACGTGGCTTTATTTTTACCTCTCAGAGTGAGTTCACACCTGGTCTGTGCTTTAAGTGCTCCACAGTGAGCTGGGAATGATAAAGAATCATTTTCCATCACAGTACTGCAAAACCTCTACAGCAGTAGAACAAAACTAGTCAACTGAAACCTGTGCTGAGCATTTCAAGTGTATATGGGAATATTTTTCATTATATACAACACCACAATTTCAATGCTTGCCTTCCTCTGCCATTCCTGTCGTCACTCCAAGTTTACCCCCATGACTGCCACTGCTGTTTCTCAATGGTGTAGGAAATGTCCAAGAGCATGTATTATCACATGTGTCTGCTTTTCAGAAATGCTCCTGGGCTGTTAACTATCCCAGCTATGAGTGTTCTTTCCCCAACACTCCACTGACAATTACGTCCTCTTTCTCTTTGTCTCATGGTGGTGTTTCAACTTCTTATCCAAAAGGACAGCACAAACATCAGATAATATACATGTCTTGTCTTCTTTCATTCCAGAGATTCATTGAAGAAATGGTGTCTCATCATCTCACTCTCCTTTCAGTTCCTGCAGAGGGCACGTTTGGTCCTCCTCCATTGGCTGGGGGAAATCTTAACATTCACCTCAATGTGTTACAAGCATTGTAAGGCCATAGGACTGAGACCAAGCACAACACAGATGTAAAGAGCCCACAATCACATTCCAAGGACTTTCAAAGGCAAGTGCCCATTAGTATAAAAAATATATCTGCAATACCAAATATTTTTATTATGATCTTTCAGTAGGGATGATGCAAGAGTCCAAGCACTACAGGCTTGCAAACCTTGTTCAGGTGCTCCATGTAGGAGAACTGATGACCACTGACTAAATCATTGTGGGAGAGGGGCAGGTGAACTGGGAAAAAAGAGTAGATAGGGAATGACCTTCACACTGTAGCCTGCCAGGTGCCCTTTGGAGGAAGGCTGGCCTTAGTGGAGCTATGGCACAAGCAGCCACTTACGCAGCAGCTAAGGATGTTCTAGCTGGAGTCATCTTACAGGCAGAGGTCCTGAATGCAGAGCTTTAGCCCAAGACTATAGGAGAGAAAGTTTCTGAAGTGCTGGGGCTGAAGCTATATGCCACGATGTACATATACTTCCTTCACATGCCCAATTAGACCTTTTGTATTCACCTACAGTAACTCTTTCCCAGGAAGACATTTCTCTTTGTTAGTCCTCTTCTGAGTGCAGAGAAAAGTATGTCCTGAAAACCTGTAGCCCTTTTATTCAGCTTGGTCCTTCTGTCAGATTTTTTTCTCACTGCTGAACCTTGGTTTATGTGGATTCCCAAGAGAGGGGGAACATGCTGGTAAATCACTGTTTCCACCACAACTGAGCTCCAGTTACATGCCACTATGATAATATAAATATTTATTCATTTTGTCCCTTTTCACCCTTGTAAGAAGATAAGGACATCTGTCCCTTTGTTAGTAGTCTATTGTCAGTTTGCTTGAGTGTCCACTTATTTACGTTCATTTGTACAAGAACACATAAATAGCCCTCCTTCTCCACTGTTTTGTAGACTAGTCACTGCTGAGAGTAGGTGTTAAAGCTACTCTCCTGATGGAATTGAAGTATTCTCATCCAGTCGCTCTACTGGTAGTTTACAAAACTGTATTTGAGATTATGAAATATAAATTAGTGGGTAATGAATCTATGATTTTTGCATTTCTTTACATTTATCCTGGCACTTCATGCTGTGGCATTTAGCAGAGTCTTGTTAGCAACACAGAAACCCTCAAAACCAACAGCAGAGCAATGGAGAATGAGACCTAGCATCTTTTAAAGTTGAAGGAGAAATATAGAGCACATACTTAAGAGGCAGTTTTAAAAGATCTTTTTCAAATATCATTTGTAGTTCCTCTGTATCCATGTCATATTTAGGTAGATGCTCTGCTGTCAGTAAATAGAAGGACTACTTATTCCTTCCAAAATTAAATTAAAGCCTAAAGTTATCCTTGTTGATTTTGATTTAGATGAAGAACTCCCTTCAGAACTGGAAAGCAACTCACTTGGTGGTTTTTTTTTTTTTTAACTATAGGAAGGCTCAAGGTTCACAATGTCAAGAATCTCTGTCTCTGAGAAATCTACATTTCTAGAATAAATTATGCTTGAAAAGGATAAAATACAGATATAATCATAGACCCTTGGCAGTTTCAGTTGGTGTTAGGCATACAATCAAGTCCAAAGATAATTCATAGTTCATTTCTTCTAGTGTATATCTACACAAGTAGTTACAAGTTTCTTGTATCTCTTTGTTTTCAAATTATCTGTTTAAATGCTGGGGCAGCTCATTCAACGGCTGATGTGAGCAAATGTGTGTAAGAGCTGTGAAGTGGAAGGAGCAATGATGCAGAGCCTGGTCTCGCTGTCCATTGGACAGCACTGTTGCATTCCTACTCTTTGGTTAAGGGCTTCATTTGGAGAAAATCAACCAAAATGTGACAGTTTAGATGCACACTTACTGTCAAGCATGTATCTCAATAAGACCAGTGTGATTACTTGGACATCTTCTAGCTCATGGGTCTACAGGTGGTTGTTCACACCAGGTTGGAAGGAATTCTACAGAAGGATTCACTAAGTTTTGGAAAGTCTTTCTCAGGATTCATCACTTCTGACACAGGACTTCTTTTATCTTTGCAGCAAACTTCCCTTTTCAAGGTGCAGCCATAAGTTTAATACACAAATCAGTTTCAACCATCAGAGTCTTGTTTCCAACAATCTTAATGCAAATATTTATTTAACTACAAAAATTAGTATTTTCTGTGAATCCTTTCTATAAACAGAAGACAAACTTCCTTTCCTTAAATGCCTAGAATTTAAAAGTAAACCTTATGTTAGAACACAATGAACTTAAGCAAGGCTTTTTGTTTATTTCTTTTGTTTCTAGTTCACTGCAATAGAACACATCTTCATTTCTTTGCAGTAAGATGCAAATTTGAGATGTTATTGACCATGATGTGAGATGGTTTACAAGGAACTGAAAAGCAGCCTTCACTGAAATATAGATATTAGAATATGAAATGAAGTGTGGGAAAAAATATGTAATCAAATATTTTGCTTCGTGCAGGCAACAGAGGGAGACTGAGCCCCTTACTTCACGTAGGCGTATTACTACTGTGGTGGAGAGATGAATGGTGAAGAGGGCAGTGCTGTGCAGATGAGTGGGAGGAATGGGGGAGGCAACAAAACAAAGTAACTTAAAGCCATATCTGCACTCATTTGCCTACTGCATTCTGAATCAACTTTCCAAATAAATTAGAGAAGATGAAGAATGTCTCCAATTTATACTAGCTGCCAGTTGCTTTGTAAAATTAAAATGTGCAGAGGGGTATCACTGTGCTCTACGGTCTGCAGGGGCCATCAAAGCTCACAGCAATAGCATCAGTGCATCCTGAATGGTCTCCTTTGCCATCCAGGACTGTCCTGTCCATACACAGGAGCAAGATTCTGTCTATGGATGCTCAGTTCTGATCTGGAACTGGAGTGATATCTGAGCACAAGTTTCTCTTTCTCTCCATCTTCTTCTCTGGTTCATCTCAGCACATATATTCTTGAAGATGGCACAAAGAAGTGGCCGTAAAGTCAGCAAATAAAGTAATGATAAAAAGCCTTTTTTTTGGCAAAGTAGAGAGGAATGTTCTTTTGTTGTGTACTAAGTAAAGCAAATATTTATTGGATGGTAAAAATTAAGTGAGCTAACTCCCCTTAAAAATCTATTTTCACAATTGTATTTCTTTGAATTAAAATCTTTATCACATATTCTAGATGTGAAAAAGCAATGCTCCATGTGTTTCATTCTTTCGTTTATAAGTAAATTCATATATGTATATGTATATAAACATGTGCTGAAGAATAAATGCATGGTTCAAAGCTATAAATCATATGCAGAAAAAATATCTGCCACTAGATTGTGTCATTCTGGCTTATGCTTTATACAACAATAAACATTTCTGTTGATATTTTGTCACCCCTACATCAGCTTCAGTGGAACAATCTTCCTAATGATCATGCCTACCAGAAGATGGCACTGAAAAACCTGTCCTACACATAGGCCCCAGGAAGAGGAAAACTGCTTCACAAACTGGCTTTAGAGTTATGAATATAAACAATTTCAAAATATGTCTCTTCTGGATAGTATTTCCTTCTAGGAAAGACTTTTGTCTTCTTTTATTCTCAAACATGATGATGAAGAGGCTGAAAGTCAGCCAGTCGTCATGCCTAGTAAATGCCATCTTAGTTTGCCTATTGCCTATGAGCATATTGCCATTTTCTCAACTAAATCCTCTTATCTAACTACAACACTGATGGGCTTTCAAATACAAAACCATATGAACAAAAAGAGGTTTTTGGGGTGTTGTTGTTGTTTTTTAATTATTTTATTAATAATTTATATTTTCTGACTGGGCAATGAAGTTGTTTTGAATATAGGCATACTTAAGACTCAGAAAAGGCAATTCTGCAACTTCATGTGGAAACACAGTTTTTGAATTTCTGAAGAAAATACCAAGAGTTCTCTAGTGACATGAATATGTTCACCTTTTAAACTCATACCTGGTAAATGTCAAAGATTTCTTTGGAAGATTTCTTTGGCTTCATGCTGAATTTCAGCAAAAGCAGAATCCTGTCTTAAAATGCAAAGACTTCAGACTTATTCCTACTCTTCAGGGTCAGTAGCAGCAGTAGGAGAGAGACAAGAAGAAATTAACTTTTATACTGTGGTAGAAAAGGGTAGTTATGACAGAAAATGTAGTGGTTACAAGATGGAAACTTGTTCATATCTTTGCTCCAATAGCTGTAGCTTCTCATAAAGGCTGCTGAAAACATCTTCAATGTGAACCAAATGGCACTTCAGCCTCAGGGTTCACTTCATGTCTTTTGATGCATCCCTGATCAGGCTTTGTTTTGGGATGTGTAATGGTATAGGACCATTAACCATCACCAGTAAGTGCTAATGTTAATTACATTAAACACAATCCTCCAGTTGGCCCATCTGTCATTCGTTTCTTATATGGTACCTTTTCTTGTTTGGGATTTTCTTTGTGCTCCAGCAAGACATCTTCTAGTTTTCTTCTGGCTTATTTAAACAATGTTAATTCATGTATGCCTCAGTGGAATAGTTTTATACATTTCTAAATTTAGTTTTAGTTTTTTAAAGTGAATGTTTAAGATTATTTTTGCATGTGATTTTAATAATTAGTTATGGTGTTGCACCTGAACATTTGGCTTGTATTTCATATTGCATACCTCCTAAAAAAAATCAATCTCAATATATTTTTTGGGTTGTTTTCCTCACCTTCGATTATCTCACTTTGGTTTTTTTTCACTGTCACCACATGAGAACTGTGTTGGTTTCCATTTCCCTTGCTAAATTTATCTTTCTTTTTGAGATCTTTATCAGCTGAAAAAGATGTATTTTCAGTGTTATTCATCTCCTGCTTTACTTCTGGTGGGAGCTAATTTCTGCTGCTGGCTGCAATGGGAGTGACACTGACTGCTTGTAGATCTATCACAATCATCCCATGGTGCTCCATGCACCATGACTAATCACTATGAAATAATAAGCAGACATAAAGCAGTCTGATCAGGGGTTAGGTGAATGAAATATGCTCACATTTGTGCTCCTGTCCCTTATTCTCTGTGTATTACTGTGGGAGCAGTGCTGAGGCCCCAGGCAGCTCTGGGCATAGCCAGGCACCGAGCTCCATCTCCCGGGTAGCAGTGAGAGGCAAGCCCTCTTCAAGCCCTGCTGCTCCATGGAGAGCTGTCAGTTTAGAAATGCTGCCTGGACACTTCAAAGATTGTTTGGGTTGCCTCGATTGCTCCCCTCAGCTTTCCTGGGCAGGGGAACACATCATGTTGTGGCTGAAAAATGTTCAAGTATCTGGTTTTGGGACGATTTCAAACCTGGAAAGCTGAACACAGAGCAAGTTTGGAAAGGAAATTTTAGGAGCAGGGCATGTCTTCCTCCCGTGTCAGGCAAGTTTTTCAGATCTAAGCTGTGAACTGGGCCTGAGAAATGCTTTATTTGTAATTTGACTTGTCATAAATGCAGAGGAATTAAATTTAAGTTTAGGTGGCTGTCAATGGGTCCATGTCCAAGTGGAGGCCAATGACAAGCGGAGTCCCTCAGGGATCAGTCCTGGGACCTGTCTTGTTCAACATCTTTGTGGGTGCCATGGACAGTGGCATTGAGTGCACCCTCAGCAAGTTTGCTGATGACACCAAGCTGTGTGGTGCAGCAGACACGCTGGAGGGAAGGGAGGCCATCCAGAGGGACCTTGACAGGCTGGAGAGGTGGGCACAAGCCAACCTCATGAGGTTCCACAAGACCAAGTGCAGGGTCCTGCATCTGGGTCGAGGCAATCCCAGGCACAAATACAGGCTGGGCAGTGACTGGCTGGAAAGAAGCCCTGAGGAGAGAGACTTGGGGGTGCTGGTGGAACAGAAGCTCAACATGACTCTCAATGTGCACTTGCAGCCCAGAAAGCCAATCAGATCCTGGGCTGCATCAGGAGAAGTGTGGCTAGCAGGTCAAGGGAGGTGATTCTCCCCCTCTACTCAGCTCTGGTGAGACCCCACCCGGAGTACTGCATCCAGTTCCTCTTATTACAAGAGGGATATGGACGTGCTGGAATAGGTCCAGAGAAGGGCCACAAGGATGATCAGAGAGCTGGAGCACCTCTCCTATGAGGACAGACTGAAGGAGTTGGGGCTGTTCAGTCTGCAGAAGAGAAGGCTCCAAGGTGACCTAATTGTGGCCTTCCAGTATCTGAAGGAGGCCTACAGGAAGGCTGGGGAAGGACTTCTCAAGATCTCAGGTAGTGATAGGACTAGGGGGAATGGAATGAAGCTGGAGGTGGGGAGATTCAGGCTAGATGTGAGGAGGAAGTTCTTCACCATGAGAGTGGTGAAGCCCTGGAATGGGTTGTCCAGGGAGGTGGTTGGGGCCCCGTCCCTGGAGGTATTTAAGACCAGGCTGGACGAGGCTCTGGCCAGCCTAATGTAGTGTGGGGTGTCCCTGCCCATGGCAGGGGTGTTGGAACTAGCTGATCCTTGTGGTCCCTTCCAGCCCTGACTGATACTATGATACTATGACCTGTGAAAATCAGTGTTGCAGAAGCAAGTTTTCTGCTATGTTTTGCAAAGCCATGAAACTGGTATACTCATATGTGAATACCTGGTTGTTAAACTTGGAAGAACCATAGATGTTTTTAAGCTCTTGTAGACTGACGGTTACAGTTCAGTTTAGGGTTTGAAAAAGGTACTTTGGAGGCATCTTTCTTGCTTAGGTGATAAGGCTTCCTGAGGGAAAGGAAAGGTAGATCTGAAGACATTTAATGGTCTTATCCAAAATAGCTGAGCAACAGGGCAGGTTTGATTTAGGAAAATGAGATCCCAGTAGCAGTTCCTGTGGTGATTTGAGAGGTCCTCCAAGACAGTCACATACGAAGGGATTTGAATGCCTTTGTTCTTAATTTCCAGGCAAGTTTTATGTTCCCTTTTAGGGGGTTACAGTTATAGGTAGGATTAGAGGGGCATGAAATACTGACAAGAACATTTTCCTCCCAGGTCTGTAGGATACTCTGATGCAAGTTCAAGGCTAAATTTGAATGCCTTATTCTTCCTTTGCAAGAATTGTAGGTCTTTTGGGGCTTTCTTGAAGACTAAGTGTAACACAGAGTTGAGAAAGTAAGGTTTACAGTTATCTTTCCTGCTGTGTTTGACAAAGTTCTATGAGATTATTTGAGGACCAATATCCTGTGAATCTTATCCCTTTCTCATAATTTTTGGGCCAGGAATAGTACTGCTATGCTTTTGTGAAGGCTATAGGAAAGTAAGAGAGAATATGGAGGACCAGATTATTTCAGACTTTCAGCAGGGTATTTGATGAAACCTGGTGCAGTTACCTTGGGACTGGTAGTTATGGATTTTAAGAGCTTAATTTTTTGGGGCAGCAGGTGGTGCTTGGTCTACATGATCATTTTGGTATCCATTCACCACTGAATGGCTTGCTATGGCATAGCATTCTGTAGTGACTCCTGCATACTGCCCATATTTCACTGAGGGCTTGCGACAAGACAAGTGATTTGATTATAGACATTTGCCATGGGACTGTTGTTTGTGTAATCACCAGGACAACCAGGATTAATAAGAGGAGAGAACATATATGTGGTTGAATTTTAAGCAAATTGTGGTCAAGATGATCATGATCAGAAGTATCAGAAATACAAGAGACAGGTATCTCTTTCCCCTGCTTCAAGCAGTCATGAAGACAGCTAGTACATCCATGCCTGAGCCTGTCTCTGAAAAACAAGAAGAGAAATCCACATTCAGAAAACACACACACACAGATTAAGAGGTGTTAGTGATGTACAGGCTTCTGTGGATATCCATCAGATGAAGCCTCTAAGGAAAGTGCTAATACACTGGGCTCCAGCTCATCTCAGCTGATTTGGGGCTTTGTCCTCTCCTGTCCAGAGATGTGAGCCCTCCTATCACACACAAGCCACAGTAGTGTTTTCAGACTTGCATAAGTGACTTGGCAGCCCATGTGCCATTTCTGAACATGACATAATTAATTAGAAGGTCAAGAATGTGCTCCTATGGCAGCCTGCTGCAGGGACAAGTCAGCTAGATCAGCCTCAAGCCAAGTGCAAGGCCAGGAAACCATGGTAGTCTGGAGCCCTCTTTCATTCAGGCCTACCAGAGAAGAGATGCTCAGCAGAGGTGCACACAGCTATCAGCACTGGCAGGAGCAGCAGAGTGTGATTGAAGCCAGACAAGACCAGCTAGGATATGAAAGTCACAAAAAGCTATCTCTTTACTGTTGAAATGTACCTTGGAAATATATGGGCTATGAGGGTTTCTTTATTTTACCTGGAAGTGCTGTGTCTGTCTGTTCTTCATGAAGATTTTGATCTCAGATCAACCAGCACAGCCAGCTCCAAGGACCAGAAGCATACTTCTTTGGTTTGTCTTGTGTAGCATGTAAAAACACCTGCAGGTAAGTGCTGACAGTGAGGACTCTGAGTTTCACATTCCTTGGAAATCAATAAAGCCATTATTGGTTTTGCCTACTATACCCTATGAAACAAAAGGTGCTAGTGTCATAGAAATGTGGTCTCTGACAGTTGTGACAAGGTAAAAGCATGTCCCTAGCTCTGTTGGTGCCACTGGCAATGCCTCATCTCCTCTGATGCAGAGCCCTGGGGGGATGTACAGACACATCAGCATGAGATCAGAGGATGTGATGGTTGAGACCCAGGTGCAACAGTCTTCCAATACAAGAGCAAAGCTATGTCTACAAGGCTCTAACGCATCTCAAATAATATTACATAAATTGCACCTACAATGCACTTACAAAACAGAAAGAATTTGTGTGCAGTCATGTCTGTTAGTGGTTGTTGGGTACTGTGCCCCTCCCTGACAGGTGAAGCAAATCCCTGCCTGTGCTGAAAGCTGTGACTCTTGGAAACACTGCAGCGCATGTCAGGTGCAGTGCATTTGAAGTTAGCAAATACAAACCCATTAAAAGTGTTGAGAAGTTTTAAATCTAAATTCCTCTTTAAAGTATTCTCTTATCAATTGGAAATACATTATTGCCCTCTATAACTACCTCTTATCAATTGGAAATACTTATTGCCCTCTATAACTACCTGAAGGGTGGTTGTAGCCAGGAGGGAGTTGGCCTCTTCTCCCAGGCAACCAGCACCAGAACAAGGGGACACAGTCTCAAGCTGCGCCAGGGGAGGTTCAGACTCGAGGTGAGGAGGAAGTTCTTCACCGAGCGAGTCATTCGGCATTGGAATGGGTTGCCCAGGGAGGTGGTTGAGTCGTTGACCCTGGAGGCGTTCAAGGGGAGATTGGACGTGGCACTTGGTGCCATGGTCTAGTCATGGGGTCTGTGGTGTCAGGTTGGACTCGATGATCCTCGAGGTCCTTTCCAACCTAAGTGATACTGTGATACTGTGATACTGTGATACATTGTATTTTCTGAAAGCGATAATAATACCTTGACATAACTTCTCTTGACAATTGGGAGAATGTTTACAGGTTACAGGCGTTGGTACAGCTTTTCAAAAACTTTAAACTGTTTCCATTTAGATGCCAACAAGGTTTTTCAAAGTTAGCTTTTGCAGTTCCTGTAGAAATGCGTTCTCCCCATATGTGGTGTTTTCAGTGCTGACACTTGGTGGTGCTGCAGTTAATATTTTTCTGCATCTCTTTCTCTGCTTCTTGGTTTGTTCTTCATTTGCTTGGGCTGTTGAAGCCCGTGAGAAAAAAATATTCATGTTTCTGAGGAACCATGCTTAATCTTTCAACAGTTAGAAGAACAGTTTAGGAGAGACAGGCGAGGGAGAAGAGAAGGAGTGGCCCTATATGTTAGGGAATCTCTTAATGCCACGCAACTTGAGGCTGAGGATGAAAGGATTGAGTGCCTGTGGGTTAAAATCAGAGGGAGGGCTAACAAAAATGACATCCTGGTTGGAGTCTGTTATAGCATTTTTATAAATATATTAATGCTAAAAAGAGGGGCAAGAAGAACCTCCACTCTTTATTGGACCTGGAGTGGAACATTGTAAAGATGAGGAAAAGGCTGAGGTACTAAATACCTTCTTTGCCTCCGTTTTCAACAGTAAGGCAGGAGGACTTCAGGATAGCTAGTCTCCTGAACTGGTAGATGGGGTCAGGGAGCAGTACAATCCCCCTGAAATCCATGAGGAAGTAGTTAGGGACTTGCTGAGCCACTTGGATACTCACAAGCCCATGGGACTAGATGGGATCCATCCTAGGGTGCTGAGAGAGCTAGCAGATGAGCTGGCCAAGCCTCTCTCCATCATTTACCACCAGTCCTGGCTCACTGGAGAGGTCCCAGATGACTGGAAACTGGCCAGTGTGATGCCCATCCACAAGAAGGGCTGGATGGAGGAACCTGCAAACTACAGGCCTGTCAGCCTGACCTCAGTGCCAGAAAAGATTATGGAGCAGATCATCTTGGGGGCAATCACAGCGCACCTGCAGGATGGCCAAGGGATCAGGCCCAGCCAACATGGATTTAGGAAGGGCAGGTCCTGCCTGACCAGCCTGATCTCCTATTATAAGGTGACCCGCCTGGTGGATGTGGGGAGGCCTGTTGATGTAGTCTACCTGGACTTCAGCAAGGCCTTTGACACCATCCCCCATAGCAAACTCCTGGCCAAGCTGTCAGCCCATGGCTTGGACAGCAGCACTCTGAGCTGGGTTAGGAACTGTCAGGACGGCCGAGCCCAGAGAGTGGTGGTGAATGGTGCCACATCCAGCTGGCAGCCAGTCACTAGTGGTGTCGCCCAGGAATCGGTGCTGGGCCCCATCCTGTTCAATATCTTTATTGATGATCTGGATGAGGGGATTGAGTCCATCATGAGTAAATTTGCAGATGACACCAAGCTGGGGGCAGGTGTTGATCTGTTAGAGGGTAGGAGAGATCTGCAGAGGGACCTTGACAGGCTGGACAGATGGGCAGAGTCCAACATGATGGCATTTAACAAGTCCAAGTGCCGGGTGCTGCACTTTGGCCACAACAACCCCATGCAGCGCTACAGGCTGGGGTCAGAGTGGCTGGAGAGCAGCCAGGTAGAAAGGGATGTAGGGGTACTGGTTGACAGCTGGCTGAACACGAGCCAGCAGTGTGCCCAGGTGGCCAAGAAGGCCAATGGCATCCTGGTCTGCATTAGAAATAGTGTGGCCAGCAGGAGCGGGGAGGTCACTCTGCCCCTGTACTCAGCACTGGTTAGGCCACAGCTTGAGTCCTGTGTCCAGTTCTGGGCCCTTCAATTTGAGAAGGACATTGAGACCCTTGAACATGTCCAGAGAAGGGCAGTAAGGCTGGGGAGAGGTCTTGAGAGGAAGCCCTATGAGGAGAGGCTGGGGATTGTTTAGCCTGAAGAAGAGGATGCTCAGGGCAGACCTTATTGCTCTCTCCAACTACCTGAAGGGAGGTTGTAGACATGTGGGGTTTGGTCTCTTCTGCCAGGCAACCAGCACCAGAACAAGAGGACACAGTCTCAAGCTGTGCCAGGGGAAGTTTAGGCTTGAGGTGAGGAGAAAGTCCTTCACAGAAAGAGTTGTGGGCTGCCCAGTGAGGTGATGGAGTCCCCGTCCCTGGAGGTGTTCAAAAATGGATTGGACGTGCACTTGAAGCCATGGCTTAGTTAGTCATGAGGTGTTGGGTGATAGGTTTGACTTGATGATCTCTCACGTCTTTTCCAACCTTATTGATTCTATGATTCTTATATTAGTAACAATAATATTATCATTAATAATATTAATACTAGTAATACTAATAATACCAAATAAACATGAACCCCAACCATGCTGCCTCTGCCACTGCTGCCATCATGGTGCACATTTGCTTTTAAGATATGTAAGCATCATTCTAGTGAAACAGACCCAATACTGTCATGACCCAGTAAATACAACTGTCAACAGAAAGGCAAAGCTCTGAAAAGGTTCTTGAGAGGTCATGGAATCTATCATACAGAAACAAGGATAGCTGAAGGTCTAATTAGCATCTTCTAGAATACCAGTGTAGGCCTTATGGGAATACGTCAAATGTTTTTATCTGTGGGATTTTGTTGTTGTTGTTTGCTGGTGGGTTTTTTTTGTTTGCTTGTTTAGATTGGTTTGGCGTGTTTTGGGTTTTTTTTTGTTTGGGTTTTTTTTTTTGTTTGTTTGTGGTTGTTTTTTTCTTCATGTGTGTCATACATCTCCCATAGGGGATCTTTGCATGAGTAATGATTAGAGTTGAGGTTGTGCAGATTTTGGGTGTTCTAATTTCACAGGCAAGATATGGTCATATCTGCCAATGGGTAGTGGAACAGAGATTTTGGCTTGTCCCAGAATTTCTGTGGAGCGCTCAGGTGTCAGATGAACTGCAAGAGACAAAAAGAGCTGCTCAGATGTCCTGATCCACTGCTTTGCTCTGAGTGTCTCCAGGTTTTCCTCTGACACACCAGAAGCTTGGTATGCCCTCTGGCTTTCACCCACAATAGCCCTCATGGAAGCTCATAGCATTAAAGCAGGCATTGCAGGTCATCTTGAAGTAATAAGCAACAAGGTTTTACTGTTGTGAATGAGGTTCATTCCTGTGTGGGAGGTAGCAATGCTGTGATGACAAGCTGTCTCTCTGTTCCAACTCTCACTGCCTCAGCCCTCCACCTTCACACAGCACCAGCCACAGTTTCAGGCAGGAAATAACCTGTAGGGACAAACGATCTTAATTATTAGGACAAAGATTACTTGTTTAAGTGCAGATTCTTAGTAATAATATGAAAAGTAATGAAGATATGTTGTTGTAATTAAATCAAATCTGTGCTTTCCTCCCCAAAGATTTCCTTTTAAATCTAATTTTTTTTTGTTGTTGTTGGTTAATTAGTATTAAAGACCCAAAGAGACAGCTCATTGTGGTTAATGCTGGGGGGAAACTTCAACCCACTACACTCATACATGACAAACATGAGGTAGAGCATAACTGCTATTACAGGCTTTCTGGGAAGTGGTCATGTTACAGGCTCTAGTAAACAATGCTCTAGCTGGCAAAATGCAGTGAACACGCAGACACAGAAGAAATAATGTTAAGAAGCACAATGAATCTGCTCCTGCTGAAAAAACAGAGGCATTCAGCTGGTGTGGAAAACTTGCTTTGCTAGGCAGGAAAGTACGTTCCTGGTGGCACTGTGTGGTGAAAGCCTCAAAACATATGGTAGAATCAATTACGGTTTGGGACACATGTTTTAGAGCTTGTTTGCCATGTAACTTCCATATCTCATTGGTCTTGGTAGATAAAAATGAGCTGCTTGTCACATCTTACCGCTTTGCAGAGGCTGACTCTATATATGTGGACTTTGGAGTCAGGACAGACAAAGGGAATTATGCACTGGCAGAAAAAATAGAGATGCCCATCATCATGTTGTGAATGGGAGAATGACAATATATACCATTTACTCAAGCTCACTGAAAAACAGAAATGGGAAAAAAAACAAAAAAGATGAGAAGTTCCCTTCATTATTTGATCAGATTTTTTTTTTCCCCAGAAGAAAAAAGTGTTTGTTTGCTTTTTCTTAGTTTATTTTTTGTTGTAGATGTAATTGCCTCTTTCTGTTAATATCTGAAGATTGGATGTTACCTGATAGAAGATTTTTTGTTTAACCTTTGTCTGTGGAATAAAGTTTGTTTTCCTTTACACTCTGTCTCTCCTTTTAACCAAAGGATTGTATTACATGTGATTTTCCCCTGGAAATTAGAGAGCAACCCTGCCTCTTCTGGGAAGTGACAGTAAAACTTAGTCTGACTGACATATTAAAAAGGTTTCCTTAGCATTGCGCTCCAGTTTATTTTAAATCAGCTTTAAAGTCAATGTCAAACATTTACTGAGCACTCTTACTTCAGTTTGCAATATAAATTGTAACTTGTAAGTCCTTAATTTACAGATGCATTTGTATATCCTGTCACTTGTAATGAAACTTGCTTACCATGGCGTAGGAAAACTCCAGGAAAATTTTACCAATGATCTCTGAGCACCTGTTTCTATAACTAATTCAAATACTTTTGTTAGGAAGAGGTGTTTTTGTAAAATACACATTTCTACTTTCATTCACAGACATGCACAGGTGCATAAGCATGTCTTCCTTCTTTTCATAAGCATCCTATTTATTCTTTTCAGAAGCTTTTGATTATCTCCAAGGGTTGGATGCAAGCTGGACATTGCTAAGGAAACTGAATCCACAAATCTCATGAAGAAAAATGAGCAGTAATTCTTTGTGCACCACATACTTCATGCCTACATATCTTATCTCAAAACAAGCAACTCATCAGACAATAAAAATGAATGTCAGAGCCCTGAGATGACCAAAGTGCTTCTGCATCTTCCTGGTGCTGGTACTGTCTGGCAAGGCCTCAGTCTTGGTCAGGCATGCTCTGGACAGAGCTTGAATTTCCGCTTGGGCAGATGGCATGTTTATCTTGTGTTGTATCCATTACTACTCATATCATTAAATTCATAGTTAAAAGTATTTGGGAAGTGAAGCAAAAGTAAAGTGATTAACTCTTTTAGGAATGAGTCACAAATGAAGAAAATTTAGCCTTAAACTACCACGTAGCAGGTGTATAAAACATATACACTCAGATTTAGGTAGAGGTGAACAACAATAGAGAATCTGAGAGGCACCTCAGAACAAACCTCACTGTACGATTATATGCACAAAATTTTTTAGCAGTTTTATGGTGCAAGTCTCTTTGCAGAATCACAAGAAAACTGGTGTTAGTACCCAGCCAATTCACAAAGCAGAAGCTGACAGTAACAAACTAAACTTTCTTTCAATAGTTACAAGGAAGATAGGAACAACTTTTTAGCAGAGTCTGTTGTGGCAGGACAAGGAGTAATTGTTTTAAACTAAAAGAGGGGAGACTTAGACAAGATAGAAGGAAGAAACTTTTTATAATGAGGGTGGGGAAGCACTGGAACAGGCTGCCCAGAGAAGCCCCATCCCTGGAAACATTCAAGGTCAGGTTGGATGGGGCTCTGAACAATTTTATCTAGCTAAAGATGTCTCTTCTTATCGCATGGGGGATTAGAGAGATCACCTTTAAAGGTCTGTTCCAACACAAGGCACAGCTATGGTGTTAGGATTCTTCCAGGAAAAGTGATCTAATCTATAGACTGTAGATAGGAGGCAGCAGGAAGGTAATAATGCCATTCACAGCCAAAATGAACACTCCCCAAGAACAGATATAGCGACATGATCTTTTCAAGAATAACTACATCCAAACACTACCTTTCAGACCTCCTGTATGATTTGACACAGTTCCCCAAAACCAGCACCACCAATGTCTCTAATTGGGCTCCCCATGTCAGAGCACAATCATTGGGATTCCATTTCATTCAAAACTTTCCACAAAAGATGTAAAAGAATGCTGTAGGAGACACTGTCTTGCCAGACACATAATACTTGGTGTTGCTGGAGCAGCTCTGGCAGCTGCAGACTGCAGTGCAAGCAGCTCCCACACTGACTCTGGCTGTGATTGCAGGTCTAGCCTCTTTACTCCTGCAAAAAGAGTAGCCTTTTTCCTTGTTGTGGTGTTCTTTGATTTTTTTTTTTAAGGTGTAAGGTTTTTTAAATGTAATTTCTGGGCTAACCCCATGCTTCATAAAAACTGTTCTCAACAGCCTTGTCACATGCCAGTGACAGAATCATATTTCATAAATTTCTGTACCTAAATGCACAAAAATATCTTTTAAAAGACTTGACTCTTTTTAGTTCATACAGAATACAATGCTCCTACTCAAGAGCTCAAAATCCAGTGATTAACTGAAGCACATATAGCTCAGCTTCCTCCAGGCTGGCAAGGTACTACTGAGGCAGATGGGTGAATCTCCACAGTGGATTAGTCTCTCAACTGCAGCACCATTATCTTTCTCACTTAAACTTTTATTTAAGACTTTCTACTGTTGCCTTATGTGTGTACCTGCAGCTTGAAATTTGAATTCCCAGGGTGGGTGGTTTTATATCTTCAGCCACCAACAGCCTGTGGGCCACAGAGTTTCTGTCCAATAACAAAAGATGTCCATTGACAGGAAGATTTCTGGAAGGCATGGAAACTTCCCTTTCGTGTACGTAAAAGCAAAAAACTTATGAGATGAACTCTAAAGGCCATAGCAGAGTGATCTATTTGTACACCTCCCTGTGCTTCATGTTCTCAGGATGACCTTGACTGTAATCATGGGTGTGAGGAGGTCTGGGTCGCCATGGAGAGGCAAGTGCAGCCTATGCTAAGAGCTCTCCATTCTTTCAGAAAAGGTAATTTTTATGAAGTGTAGTCTGGATGTTGCTGATGAGCAGTCAGGAGGGGAGGTTTTGACAGAAAAATTTCCTTCTGGAAGTTGTTTTGTTTGATTATTTTTGCTTTAGATCTCATTTGTAGACTGCTGAAGTGCACAAAGGGGTTGTGGCCAGGTGCTTTCTCTGTGCTTTGTGCTCTGTCTAAACTTCATAAACAAGCTGTAACCCTCAAGGTAAATTTTAATTTGTTTATCCTGGGCCTTGCCTCTTTTGTTTTCCCCTTCAACTGATCAGAACTTGAACCTTTTGCTTCTTTAAACAAAAATTTATACTTTCCTCCTGTTTCTATATTTCTTTCCCCTTTTATGAGAAAAAAAAGGCAATTATTAAATTTTGTTTACTTGTTTGTTTTTTTAAACTATAGGTTGTAAAAACAATTCTGCAAATGCCCAAACCTTTTAGGGTGTGCACCTTTTTCTACAGGAAAGCACCACGAAGATTGGGCTAGTTCAAAGCCTGTTATGAGAGGTCACACTCCAGGCAGAAGAGAGCCTGGAAACAAATTTCTCTTCTGAAGGAGGTATAAGTATCAAAACCATACCCTGTGAGGGTAGCTACTACTTTGATGGGTTTTCCTCCTCTAAAAATGTAGCTTATTATATCTTAAACATAAAAGGTCTAACCCTGTACTAGTGCTGTAATTGAAGCATAAATAATTTTTTTCCAGCCAAAGGCAAGACAGCAATGAGCTGCAGCTGAGGGAACTTCACTGGAGAAGAAAAATACATTTTGATCAAAATATCCTTACATACATTTGGCAGTCAATCACAAGCTGCCAGTGAGACATGCTCAGGAAGAGCTGAGGATGCCTTGTGTCCTTTGAATGGCTGCACAGTGCAGGGACACCCAGGTTGTTATGTTGGGGGAGTAGCCTGGGTCTCAGAAGCACTTTGTGCATCACCTTGGGGTCACCTTCCAGGTGACCTATTCATCAGGTCAACACCTGCACCAGCATGGGGAGGCTGCTCTTGGCACTGGCCCATGTCCCTTTCCTCACCATGGCTGCCCTGTTCTGTCCCAAGATCACAGGCAGAGGTGGTTTAGCTTTGCCCTTCAAAAGAAATGTTAATTGTTTTGCTGGAGCTGGACTGGCAAAGCTGCCAGACCCCTTACGACAGCAGTGGGCTGCTAGGAACCAGTGCATAGCCATGCCTTCCCTGTGCTGAATGGGAGGAAGAGGTGGTGTGCAGGGAACACCCTGTGCTGTTGGCACAGTGGAGCTGAGGCAGAGTGCCACCCGCAGCGCCTTTGCACATGCTAGTTCACACAGCTCAGTGATCACAAGGCTGCTCTCAGAAGTGTTCACCAAAGGGAATCGGCAGCCCTTGATGATCTCCCTTGCATGGCAAAAGCTGCAGCCATGGGTGCTGGATGAATCACAGGCCCAGGACTACTTCAGGGTGTGTGTGCGGCATGCTCCTCTGGCTGGTAACTCGTGATCTTACAGCCTGTCCTTTCCACTGCCTCATGCAGCTGTGGAAACCAGAACTCTTTCCTCTTGTGGACTGTGGCTTTCTGTTATCCAAAACTAAACATCTCATCACATACCATTTGTGCTGCTGTTGCTGGTGCCCATTCAGGCCCTTCTAGAATGCCTCTGTTTGCCCTGTCCCTGTTTGATATTCTTAGCCACTGAGATTTGCTGGTAACAGGCATCCTGTGAACAGTTTCCTATGGACTTCCTTGGATGCATTTGTATCTGCTGAGCTGCAAGTTCCATTTAAAGCAATTTTCCATGAATGGGACATTCAGAGCATCCCTCTCTGGAGCAGCCTCTCCAGTGTCTAGCAAAGGGTGGCCTCTTACCCTGGCCTGTCTCTCTGTGGGATCATTAATAGGCCTTTTCCCTTTCCCAGCTGCATTCATGCAAAGTTTGTGTGAGTTCAATTTTCTGCCCTCTCTTCTAAATGTGGCAGAAATAGGCCAGTGGCTCGACAGCAGCTGGGAGGAAGAGAAGGTGATGGTGAGTAGAGATCCTTGTTTCCTTTGGAAGCAGGACCAGGAACAGGATGGATGTGCGCATAGAAAGAAGCTTGCAATTTTATCTCCTTCATGATAAAGCAGTGCTACGGAAAGTAGCTGGGTAGAGAGAAAGAGGCTTTTCAGGACATTAAATTTCCTGCAGTGTTCAAGCAGGGACAATGCATTTCTTAGCTGGGTAAAAGGACTATTTCAAAAGACCTTTCCCCTTCAAAGCCTCACAGCCCCTCCTATGTTTCTGAGATTGCTTTTGGAAGGAAACAAAAGATGCAAACACCAGACCAAATGTGTTAACTGAAAAAGATATTTTTTCAGTCAAGCAGATGGCGAATAGAAACCTACCACAGAAAACAGCCTTATGCAACTCTTTTCACAACCAGTGTGTGCCTGGTAAATACAAATCGGCAGATAGAACAGTGAGACAGAGCTAGGCAAAACAGCTTGTGCTATTGAAACAGTGAGGCAAGGAGCATATAGTAATTTGTAATGAACTTGTGGAGGATACGTAATAGTACAAAGGTGGTGATGCAATCCAAGTTAATTTGTGCAGCTCGCCAAACCCTACAAATCCACAACAGAAGCACTAGTCAGGCAAAGTTAAAGTTACACTGGTGGCTGCGGCTCGGCTGGTGGCATGGGAGCGTTGTGCATTGTGAACCAACCCGCTTATTTAACTGCTGGTTTCCTAACTTTAACTCTTTTCTCGTAGATTTAAAAACTTTTATGTAAAACAGTCACTTGAGTCTCTCACATGGGCTGCATATACTGACAGTAGCTCTCCCATGTCCATGTCTTTCCTTATAGAATCATATTTTTGATTGACTTTCATACAGAAGAAACTCCCAGAGGAACTCGTTGAACCATATGGGTCCTATCTTTTGACATAACAATTATTGCCTGGTAATAGCACAATAGCAATAGCAGCATGTTTGGGGATCAACAGTGAAATACTAATGAATGTTAATGCATTGTTTTAATCTACTACATTTGTTTTGTTGATGTAGTTATTAACCTTCTGGTCTGTGGTTAATAAGGCGTTCTATTTTAAGGTGATATTATCGGGGGGGAAGAAGAGGAAAACAACACTGATGAAATGAGACAATTTGTTCTTCATTTCATTTACATTTTGCTTGATAATTGACAGCAGATTTTAACCACTAACCCATAGACTGGAGGGACATTGATGTTATTTTAATAGCACAGCAACAGAGGGGTGCTTTTTAAAAAGAGAATGTACAGCTTATTTTAGCTTTACAAAAGGACATTATAGCCAGGAAATGCTGCACGTTGCACAAGGCAGCCTGAGGGGCAACACCGGTCACACAAGGTCCACACTGTACTGAGCGATCACCCAACAAAGCTGGTGGCCACAATGGGCTGACTGCAGGATGAAAGCCAACAACAAGTGGAGCACAAGGCTGTTTCATAGTGCACAGATGGTCACTTCCCATGGGGCGGGGTTTCTTCCTCTCTGCTTTAAATTACTCCCTCCCTATTCTTCTGCCCTCTCACTGTCACATGTTCTGGCCCCTGTGCTCATTGGTGTCTGCACAGCTTGGTTTGAGCCTTTTAGCTCTAGTCTGTCATAGGATTTGGGATTTCTGGGGAGAGAACAGAGGAATTTAATTGGGAAAAGGAATAGCCTTAAGTGTCCCTCCTCTCATCCTCCTTTCTAGAAATCTTTTCTACTCTAGATGAGACTTATGGATATATCTGAGGGGTATATTTAAGAGTACAGCTTTCACTGACAAGTAGTGAGACTCATTTCTCTAAACCCCCCTGGCCTATTTGAAAGTTTCCCTTAGGTACAGAAAGCAGTATCCGTTGTCTATGGCAGCAAGGAAAATGTCCTCGAAAATCAAAAAGTTGGAGCCTGGGTATGTAATTTTCCAAGTTCAGACAGCATGCATCTGCTAGAACCCATACTCCCCTTTAATCACCTTGATCAACTCCATCTGTGACCCCACAACCCCCTTCTGAGGCTCTCTTTAAGCCAGAACCCCTCCTCTCTTCCCTGGTGGTGCTGTAGGCTGTTGCTTTCCAGGAGGAAAGTTGTACCTCTCCAGTGCTTTGGAAAGAAAGAAGAATATTATGGTTTTATTTCTCATTAATATTTCTTTTAAAAGCTTTCCTTTTAAAGAAAGGAAAGTTCCTTGCATGTAGGGTGAGGAGCCTGAAGCCTATATTGCTGCTTATAAAAGTGTGTGAGCATACAAAGCCAAGCCTGCCATTTTCAGCAATTTCCTCTTGTACTAGGGTGGCTGAAGTAAGAGTCAAAAAACAGTGAAGGTAGGGGGGTATTTAAATTAGTTTAATCTCTAAGTTGTTTCAGCCATATTTTCAGCTACTAAAAAATCCCTTCTCTAACCTAGGAAAAGCCAGGGAATTATAGGCCTGTCAGCCTGACCTCAGTGCCAGGCAAGATCATGGAACAGGTCATCCTGAGTGCAGTCACACAGCACTTAGAGGATGGCCAAGGGATCAGGCTCAGCCAACATGGATTTAGGAAGGGCAGGTCCTGCCTCACCAACCTGATCTCCTTCTATGAGCAGGTGACCCGCCTGGTGGATGTGGGGAGGCCTGTGGATGTAGTTTACCTGGACTTCAGCAAGGCCTTTGACACCATCCCCCATAGCAAACTCCTGGCCAAGCTGTCAGCCTGTGGCTTGGACAGCAGCACTCTGAGCTGGGTTAGGAACTGGCTGGATGGTCGAACCCAGAGAGTGGTGGTGAATGGTGTCACATCCAGCTGGTGGCCAGTCAGTAGTGGAGTCCCCCAGGGATCAGTGCTGGGCCCCATCCTCTTTAACATCTTTATTGATGATCTGGATGAGGGCACTGAGTCCATCATCAGTAAATTTGCTGATGACACCAAGCTGGGGACAGGAGTTGATCTGCTAGAGGGTAGAGAGGCTCTGCAGAGAGACCTCAACAGGCTGGACAGATGGGCAGAGTCCAACGGCATGAGATTTAACACATCCAAGTGCCGGGTTCTACACATTGGCCACAACAACCCCATGCAGTGCTACAGGCTGGGGTCAGAGTGGCTGGAGAGCAGCCAGGAAGAGAGGGACCTGGGGGTGCTGGTTGATGGTAGGATGAACATGAGCCTGCAGTGTGCCCAGGTGGCCAGGAGGGCCAATGGCATCCTGGCCTGCAGTAAGAACAGTGTGGCCAGCAGGAGCAGGGAGGTCATTCTGCCCCTGTACACTGCACTGGTTAGGCCACACCTCGAGTACTGTGTCCAGTTCTGGGCCCCTCAGTTTAGGAAGGATGTTGACTTGCTGGAACGAGTCCAGAGCAGTGCAACGAAGTTAGTGAGGGGCTTGGAACACAAGCCCTATGAGGAGAGGCTGAGGGAGCTGGGGCTGCTTAGCCTGGAGAGGAGGAGACTCAGGGGTGACCTTATTGCTCTCTACAACTACCCGAAGGGGGGTTGTAAACAGGCAGAGGTTGGTCTCTTCTCCCAGGCAACCAGCACCAGAACAAGAGGACACAGTCTCAGGCTGCGCCAGGGGAAGTTCAGGCTGGAGGTCAGCAGGAAGTTTTACACAGAGAGAGTGATTGCCCATTGGAATGGGCTGCCTGGGGAGGTGGTGGAGTCGCCGTCACTGGAGGTGTTCAGGAGGAGACTTGACAGGGTGCTTGGTTACATGGGTTAGTTGATTAGGTGGTGTTGGGTGATAGGTTGGATGCGATGATCTTGAAGATCTCTTCCAACCTGGTTTATTCTATTCTATTCTATTCTATTCTATTCTATTCTATTCTATTCTATTCTATTCTATTCTATTCTATTCTATTCTATTCTATTCTATTCTATTCTATATTGCTGATAAATCAATTCATGTTAAAAGAAGGCACTTCCTGAGGTATGTATTTGGATGTTTTTCTTCAGTGACTGTGACTGTGCACCATTATTCAAGCAGCTCTCTGGAAAGGATCTGTGTCCCTGTGACAGGGAAATGCTTTCAATATTCGTATGCATGCTAAATCAACTTGCCTTGAAAATATTAGAGCTTACCAGTCTTTTAGTAACTAGATGCGTATTAAGGCTGTTATATCTGTAATTTCCTTCTGTTCACAAATGCCAGCAAGAGAATAACAGACTAAATCAGAACCACTTTTTTCATTATACTTAATTATGACACTGGACTCTCCTTTCATGCTATTCCTTCTTGCTTCTCTTTCCTCTGAGGCAGCTGTTTATTATATATATCCTGCTGGTTCAATTAATGAGAAAAACAAGGTCCACTTGTGCTGACTAATGCAGAAACCCCACAACTTTCCAACAGTCACAGCGGGAAGGAAAGATATCTGTGTGCTTCATCTCTTGGAACAGTGATAGCCACAGCCTGAAAAGTGCTGGCATTTGGTCTGTGCTCAGGAAGTCCATCTCTAATCTATGAACTGCCTACAAAAAGCAGTTGTACTGTCAAGTTAGCATTCTTATTACAAATGCAACCACTGTCCACAAAACTTCAAACATGTAACATAGCATAACTGTGAAATATTTAAGAACCTATTTTGCTCCATAAGGTAATACTTCTGAAAGGAAACATACAAATACTTGAAGTTTTTTCCTTTGAGCCTTTCAGGCATGTGTATTCCACAACTACTCCCTGATTTTTTCAGAGATATGCACACAGTATGTTGCTTTTTTCCCAAAACTTGATTTCTTGAAAGCTATATTGATCCATGTTAGAAAAACACATACAATTCTATATGTTTTTCTTGTAATTCCTTATTTATTTCTGCCCAGATTCCAGTGCCTGTCCTCTACAAAGCAAGACTGGTACAGAACATTGAGAACAGGCTGAGATATCTTTCTTTTATCACTGTTCAAAGTATCCCCCAGGTTTTTGAAGATCTGACCCTAATCAAACAATTACAGAGGAGTGGTATTATTGATTTCTTCTATGACATGTCAGATTGAGTCATTTTAAGCCTCACTTCAAAGGAACCAAAATATACTCTATAGGAAAGATGCTGAAGACATGACAATTCTGGATACTGTGAACATGAAATTCAAGTGAACTTGAAATCTCATAGGGAATGGAGTTATGTGAATAAGAACCAAAAAGAGCTAGTGCAAATCCCAGTGAACTGAAAGGTTAAAGCTGACAAGTCAGAAACGTGACAAATGAGTGGAAAGTGAGCTGTTTATGGAGTGGGAAGGAAAGTGAAAGAATTGTCATTCTTCTGTCTTTAAGATAAGACAACATTATATATTTCACATCATATTATTTCTCTTAACAGTGCTAAGAAAATAGACAAATGTGTCAGTAGACCTCAGATAATTAGAAATGTTTCATAGTTTCATAGTTTCATTCAGGGTTGGAAGGGACCACAAGGATCATCTAGTTCCAACCCCCCTGCCATGGGCAGGGACACCCCACACTAGATCAGGCTGGACAGAGCCTCATCCAGCCTGCTCTTAAACACCTCCAGGGACGGGGCCTCGACCACCTCCCTGGACAACCCATTCCAGGGTTTCACCACTCTCATGGTGAAGAACCTCCTCCTCACATCCAGCCTGAATCTCCCCACCTCCAGCTTCATTCCATTCCCCCTAGTCCTATCACTACCTGATATCCTGAGAAGTCCTTCCCCTGCCTTCCTGTAGGCCCCCTTCAGATACTGGAAGGCGACAATTAGGTCACCTCGGAGCCTTCTCTTCTGCAGACTGTACAGCCCCAACTCCTTCAGTCTGTCCTCATAGGAGAGGTGCTCCAGCCCTCTGATCATCCTCGTGGCCCTTCTCTGGACACGTTCCAGCACCTCCACATCCCTCTTGTAATAGGGGCTCCAGAACTGGACACAGTATTCCAGGTGGGGTCTCACCAGGGCTGAGTAGAGGGGGAGGATCACCTCCCTCGACCTGCTAGCCACACTTCTCCTGATGCAGCCCAGGATCTGATTGGCTTTGCGGGCTGCAAGTGCACACTGAGAGCTCATGTTGAGCTTTTTGTCCACCAGCACCCCCAAGTCTCTCTCCTCAGGGCTATCCTCCAGCCAGTCACTGCCCAGCCTGTATTTGTGCCTGGGATTGCCTCGACCCAGATGCAGGACCCTGCACTTGCTCTTATTGAACTTCATGAGGTTGGCCTGTGCCCACCTCTCCAGCCTGTCAAGGTCCCTCTGGATGGCCTCCCTTCCCTCCAGCGTGTCTGCTGCACCACACAGCTTGGTGTCATCAGCAAACTTGCTGAGGGTGCACTCAACGCCACTGTCCATGTCCCCCACAAAGATGTTGAATAAGATAGGTCCCAGGACTGATCCCTGAGGGACTCCACTTGTCACTGGCCTCCACTGGGACATGGAGCCATTGACAGCCACTCTTTGGGTGCGGCCATCAAGCCAGTTCCTTATCCATCTAGTGGTCCACCCATCAAACCCATGTGTCACCAGTTTGGAGACCAGGATGTGGTGTGGGACAGTGTCGAAGGCTTTGCTCAGGTCCAGGTAAACGACATCAGTTGCTCGCCCCTCATCTATTAATTTTGTCACCTGCTCATAGAAGGCCACCAGGTTGGTCAGGCAGGATTTGCCCTTGGCAAAGCCATGCTGACTGTTCCCAATCACCTCTTCACTATTCTTTTGAGCGAGTAGTGACTCCAGGAGGATCTGTTCCATGATCTTTCCAGGCACAGAGGTGAGACTGACTGGCCTGTAGTTCCCTGGTTCCTCCTTCTTGCCCTTTTTGAAGATGGGGGCAATGTTTCCCCTTTTCCAGTCTGTGGGGACTTCACCAGACTGCCAGGACTTTTGAAATATAATAGAGAGGGGTTTAGCAACCTCATCTGCCAGTTCTCTCAGCACCCGTGGGTGTAACCCGTCGGGTCCCATGGACTTGAACACTTTCAGGTTCTTCAGATGATCACGAACCTGATCTGCACTTACAATGGGCAGTTCTTCCTCCCTGTCCCTGGCTTTGACTTCCATAACATCAGGAGTGTGGCTAGAGGCCCTTGCAGTGAAGACTGAGGTAAAGAAGTTATTAAGTACCTCAGCCTTTTCCTCATCACAGGTGACCATGTCACCATTTTCTTTTCTGAGGGGGCCCACACCTTCCCTAGTCTTCTTCTTCCCATTAATATACCTGTAAAAGTTCTTAGTATTCCCTTTAATCTCCCTGGCTAGATTCAACTCAAACTCTGCTTTGGCTTTCCTGACCAGGACTCTTGCTGCTCGGGCAGCTTCCTTGTATTCCCCCTGTTCTACCTGTCCTTCCCTCCACTTCCTGTAGAGTTTCCTTTTAAGTAATAGTGTGTCCAGTAGCTCCTTGCCCATCCAGGCAGGCCTCCTAGCATTCTTACCTGCTTTTCTCTTTGTTGGTACACAGAGCTCCTGGACACAGAGGAGGTGGTCCTTGAATACTGACCAGCTGTCCTGGGTCTCATCTATTTCTGAGCTCTCAGTTTTTCCTGTCCTCAGGACTGAGATACGCAGGTTCTTCATTTGTTTTCTGTTTAAATGTTTTATAATGCTGTGTTAGTCCAAATTAATTCTTGGTTAACTTTGAATAAAATGAGATTGACGTATTGGGATTTCAGGTACATCCCACTGCAAGGGAAAGGCATCTTTGCTAAGATCAAAGCTTCTTTCTTTTGTGTTTGGTTGATTGGTTGGTTGGGTTTTGTGGTTTTGTGCTTGTGTGTGTTTGGTTTGTTGTTTTTGTTTAAATTTTATTTTATTTTATTTTATTTTATTTTATTTTATTTTATTTTATTTTATTTTATTTTATTTTATTTTATTTTATTTTACTTTATTTTATTTTATCTTGTCTTTGAAGTCTGGAAGAAAGTGAGTGGTCCTGGAGATCAAGGTAGAGGTCTGCTCTCCAGGAGCTCCTCTTCATGTTGC
Source organism: Melanerpes formicivorus (assembly GCF_026170545.1). Classification (NCBI taxonomy): domain Eukaryota; kingdom Metazoa; phylum Chordata; class Aves; order Piciformes; family Picidae; genus Melanerpes; species Melanerpes formicivorus. Next base: position 16,529,463 of record NW_027142357.1, on the reverse strand, counting down.
TCCGCAGTTTGGCACCTTCCACCACTGCCCCTTTCTGTGAGAAAGTGATGTAGGAAAGGATTGATAGTATGCTCGGTCCTGCTGTGTAAGATTGTGCACAAGGCAGTCAATTCTTTCTTGCTTTTCTCACTTGGAGAAAAAAGTTTCCCTGATTTGAGTATAGCTCTAAGTACAAGACAACAGTGTTTATGAAATTCCTGCAAAAGGGCTTTTAGTGCCACTAACTGAAATGGATTTGTGTAGGTTTAAACTTCCAATAATACTGATCTGGTGATCATATTGAGCTTGGGAGGTAACTGAGTGTTATACAACACAAACCAGTATAACGAGGATGATATAAGCTGGAGTCATTAGAAGGAAATAAGTCTAGTCAAAACAACTTTGGGAGTATTATTACTAAGCAGACTGATAAGACTCTCTTCCATCAGAATGGGATGTGACAGCATTCAGAAGTATTTTGTCACTCACATCTAGAAAAAAGAAAAATGTGTTGCTTCTATCCTGTGACAACTCATCATCATTGCTGTATATTAAGAACAAATGTCATCCTTTTCACAGGTTTCTCCAGAACACCCAAATAAACCGGGTGTATTTATATTCCCTTGAAGAGTACAGGCACTGGTATTTAAAGCACAGTTGGTGATTCATGGAAAACTGATAAACATTAATTTCCAAACAATGGTACTGAGAGCTTGCATTGTGCTGCCTATAGCTGCTGTTTCTTGTATCTTACCACTTAGTCATACATCCGGAAACACCCAGAGATCTTCTCTGTGGTACAGATCTATTTGTGTTGTGAACATCACTACTTCTTTTTTAGGTGGCTTGTTTTCTTAATATTTTGCTTGCTGGAATTCACAGGTAATGGATGTGAATAAGAACCAAAGGGAGCTAGTGGAAATCCCTGTGAACTGCAAGGCTAAAGCTAATATGTCACAAACACGACAAGTGAGTGGATAGTGAGCTGTTTATGAAGTGGGAAGGAAAGTGAAAGAACTGTCTTTGTCCTGTTGTTAAGATAGGACTATTATAATAATAGAATACTTCTGTCTCTAAAAGATACATTTGTGATTGTCTCCACTGATATGTTAGTAGAGGCTGCTTTGGCCATTTTACAGAGTTGTAGGAATTTACTAGGTATGAAAATAATTTTTAACCCTAGGCCGGTGGTTCAGTTGTGGGGGGTTTTGTTTGGTTTGGTTTGTTTTGGTTTTCTTTTTACTGCCTGTGCCATGTCTGTTCCGAGTAAACATCAGATGCCAGAATGGGTGAACCACAACTTTTCCTAAGTATTTAGTGCTGTGAAAAAGGTGGTTATATTCACTTGAACTCATTTCCTGAAACATTATATAACTTTCTTTGTTGAGCAAAGATAAGGGGCTAAACACAGTTGGTTCTAATCTTACCTCTAAATTAAAACAATAAGGAATTAGTCTCTACAGTAGAAAAGGAGGGAAGTTAAAAACTGTAATTCTTCAGTTCAATCATAACTTCATCATCTGAGTTTCCAAAGAGTCACCACTAGTGTACTGATCTGAATAAATTATTATAGGTTGGGAGATGGGGATTTAGAAAAGGGTCTGAAAGGATTTTTTTTGGCTACTGTATGATAAAATGAAAAGAATTGACAAGTGCTTGGTGATTTGACGCTCATGGGATGAGAAACTGCTTTGTGTGCACCATGCCCTGGGTCCCTGGCTGACAGGTGGAAGTGTCCATGGGGGAGCAAATGGAGACTGAGGGAATGGGCTTTTAGGTGCCTTTTTGTATCAGATGGGCAAGTGTGACACCTATCTACAAGAAAGGCTAGAAGGAAGATCTGGGGAACTACAGATCTATGTGTCTGATGTTGGTGCCAGGAAAGATCATGGAGAAAATCATCCTGACTGCCATTATGCAGCATGTGCAGGGCAATCAGGTGATCAGGACCACCTAGAACAGGTTCATGAAGGGCAGGTCCTGCTTGACAAACTTTATCTCCCTCTACGACGAGGTGACCCACTTAGTGGATGAAGGAAAGGCTGTGTATGCTGTTTACCTGGACTTTAGTAAAGCCTTTGACACTGTGTCCCACAGCATCCTCCTGGAAAAACTAGCTGCTCATGGAAGCAGTGTTCCCCAGGGTTCAGGATTGGGGCCACTCTTGTTTGATAGCTTTATCAATGGTTTAGATAAGGGGGTCCAGTTCACCCTCAGTAAGTCTGCAGGTGACAATAAATTGGGAGGGAGTGTTGATTTGCTTGAAGGTAGCCAGGCTTTTCTGAGGCACCTGGCCAGGCTGGTTCAATGGCTGAAGCCAACTGTCTGAGATTAAACAAGGCCAAGTGCTGGGTCCTGTCCTGTTGGAGTATTGTTCTCTACAACTACTTGAAGGGATGTTGTAGCCAGGTGGGTTAATGTCTGTCCTTCCTAGTAACAGGATGAGAAGAAATGGCCTCAAGTTACACTAGGAGAAATTTAGATTGGATTTTAGAAGGAATTTCTTCACTGGAAGGGTTCTCAAACACTGGAATATGCTCCTCAGGGGGGTGGTTGAATCACCATTCCTGTAGTACGCTGTAGATGTAATGCTGGGGGACAGTGTTTAACACCAGAGTTGGTAGAGTTAGATAATGGTTGCACTTGATGATCCTAAAGGACATTTCCCATCAAAACAATTCTATGATTATAAGATGCTGGATACATTTTTCATAGAAAAGCATAGCAGCATTTATGGATCTTGAAATTGAACAGACCTCCGCAATGCAATTGTTTGAGATAGTCGCTCATAATCCCTAGACTGTTCTGTATTTGCATGAGAGGAGACTGGATGGGGTGGCTCTTTCTCCAGCAGAAAGCTGGAGTTCAAAAAGTAAGGAAGGAGCTTCTTTGTCTGTAAAACCTGTGGTTTGCTTTCAGTGTGCTGTTATGATCCCAGTAAACAGAAGCTGGTAGATCATCTATCTGCTGAGATATGAGATGGGTTCCCACTATTGGACTCAGTCAGGATTTAATGAGTACCTTCACAAATGTTAATGAACGTAGAAATGTAGTCTTCCTCTGGGTAATGCTGTGGGCTGCATTTGACTGCTTGCTGTATCCAAAAATGTTATGTGTAAGAGGTTAATGAAGCTCTAGCAGTGAGCTGTGCCTGCTAATTGCAACCCTTTGCCCTCCCGAGTCTGTACTGCTTCCTGAACTTGGATCAGAAATGACAACGAGGTAATTGTTTAAGTGAAAGCTAATTGCATTATTATTGTATATTCACTGGCCAATAACACATGCTACTTGTCATAAATAATAGTGTTGGGAAAGAGTGCCTGGATCAATTCAATTCACCTTCAACATCAAACAAATTACTTAAGTTTTGCTGTGTGTGCATACAAAGCAGTACTCGCAGTCCCTCAGCTCTGTCATCTCACTCTGTGTCAATGTTTAGAGAGAGGAAAACAGAGACCTTCTCAGATACAGGCAAGTTGTTTTCAATGGAGGAACAAGAATCCTTCAATATGAATTGTAAAAGAAGTTATTTTTATCACAAAGGGCTTACATAAAACTATATTTGTAAACATCTCTATTGTTTGTGAACAACAGAATGAAGCAAATAATGGAGGGGAAATTAACAACAGTCTTATTTCTGCTCAATTTTTTTTTTCTTTTAAGATATGAAACTTTCATATCACAGCAGAAGAATGGTTTTTGTTAGGATATACCTTCCCACAGCAAATTAAGAATCTGTGCTAGATGTTATTGCTGTAAATTGCTGTGGCTTTAATGACATCCATAGCTTATGGGCTCTGGCCGCAAAAGTGGATTACCAATGCTTTGGTGCAAAAGATAGGAAAAGTTTAAGGGTGCCAGTTACACATCAATAGTATGCAGTGATTTCAAGTGTTGCTCACTGGCACTGAGGAAGTATCTTGAGACAGATAATTTAGCAACTTGGAAGAGATCCTAGTTAACATGACAATCCTGTGAAATTTCTGAAGAATATGAGGTAAACACCATCTGCAGAAAATGCTACTCACAGCCTGAAAAACCACTTTGTGTATGCAAGAGTATAAACTGAGGTATTTTCTATACCACTTGTGTCTTTTCCTCTACGGAAAAGAGAAAAAGAGCTGGGAAAAATACATATCTGACTTCTAAAATTTATCTCCTTTACCCGTTAATAGATCACCTTTCCTCTGTGCTGAGAGGATCCCAAGGACTAGGCTGAGAGGACATAAATGCTTTGGGATAAGATAGCCTTTCTCTCCTATGAAAGCAACTCCGTTGTCTGCCTGTGGTGTAGGAAACTCTTTTCCAAACACTGTTTAAGTACTTCACGTAAGACCTATGTTGCATAAAATGTACAGTACTCTGATGAGGCATAGGTGTGAAGTAGGTTTCCCAAGCCGTGACTCTGAGAAGACTCACTTTTTGGCTATGCTCAATAGTTGAGTGCAAGTATTCAGTAGGAGTGTTAGCCTCAAAAGCCTAGAGCCGCTGAGGTGGCGGTTGGGGCTCAGAGGTCCAAAACAGTTTCTTAGTCACAAGTTTGAGAATGTCAAACCCACAAGAGGAGTCACCTTGATTTTAATTGGTGTTGTTTGCTAGGCCATCCTTGAATTCATTGTCATTAGGGAAATTCAGCTTTTGGTCCCCTGTCATTTCTCCTGCCCATCACCCTCCCTCCCTCCCCACCCTGATCCCGCATTGGGTAATCTTTCCTTTATTTTTTGTCATCATTTCCCCCACTCCCTGTATCAAAAACTAACATTGGAATCACATTGTTAGGCTTTTACAAACAATTAGATTAGCAGCATGTCATTGTTTTCAGATTAAATCCTGATTTAAATTATGATAATATGTTTGACCATATACTAGTTCCTGGTGGGTTATTTTCATAAATAGAAGCGTTGGTATCCTGCAGATTTTCTGGTTTTGGCCAGTTTGTATAATGAAAGGTTAGGTTCCAAATAAGCCTCTAGGAGTTACGTGGAACTATAGAAGTAGGACAGGTACCTGATATCACTGCCCTACATTTACAGGTGCCTGTGTGAAATGAGATACACTGGGACTTGAGCAGACTTCTGCAACCTGAGTTAAGTATTAGGAAAGTGGGATTGGATGTAGCAGGCCAAACTGGAAAGAGCTTGTTAGTTGTGGGAAGTAATGTTAGTTCTTCTGGTCACTCTTGTGTTGCTTTCACATCCTGTTTCAGTCTATGAATTGCTTCCGAATGAATCAAAGCTGTTTGTACACAGAGCTGACATGGTTCCCATACTCGGCCTTCCTCAATCAAACTATAAAGGTCATACCACCTGCTGGTAAACATTGCTGGCTCCAGCAAATATAGGCTGTTGCTCTCCTTCACTCTTGTAATTTATTAATTTCTCTTCCTTTTCTAGTGGGAGTATTTCCCAGGAGCATATGAAGTAGAGAAACTACTGCTAGGAAGTGGCAGAATTGTGACATTGTTACCTGCTTGAAGGAAGTTCTAGTTGATAGCTCTTGAGGGCAAAATAATTTTGATTTTCATCTTCAGATATGTTATACTGAAAATATTAATCAAATCACATGTATAATTTTTTAGAGAATTCACTGTAGTGGGTCTAATAAGTACCTCCTCACAAGACGTTTAACATTGTTAAGCATCCCTGTAAATTTTAATTCACTGTTTGCTGATGAAAGAATATTTTCACTGGAACCTGGCTATGGGTTTAGATTTGGAAATACCCGTTTCCAAAGGGATAAAATAGCCAAATGGCTATGAGGACCTCAAGGGACTGTCTTGCATGCTGTTTGCTGCCCAGCATCAGTTTCCTGTGGGGAATTACTCGAAGTGTTTTAGGCAATTAAACTGGAAAGGAACAGCAGAAAAAAAATGTGATTTCTTCTTGCAATAATTTTTGGGAGTGATTGCAGCCCCAGACCTGTAAAAGCACATCCTGTTCTGTTTGTTTATCCTTGAGGGGTTCAGTTAGACCAGCCTGAGATACCTTCCAATGCTTTGAGAGGATACAAAGGTGGTGCAATATTCACATTGCTCCCACAGTACTGGCAGAAAGGAAAGCAGGTGCATCTTGAATGCATGTGGGAGAGGTTCAGCTTGGGAAATCGTCCTTCTGGATAAGTTAGCAAACTAAAAGCCTGTCTGCTTGGGAAAACCAGTTTTACAGTGCATGTGTTTTAATGCTGTTTAAATAATTCCCATCAGAAGTTAATGTTGATGAATCCAAGTATACGTAGCCTGTGTTTGGTATGAAAGTGAATTCAGCTAAAAGAGCAACTTACATTCTAAGTGAAGTTGTCTGCAAAGGCAGCCAAGTGGTTTAATGGAGCCCTTTCTAATGACCTAAAGGCATGAACAGCTGTTACTTATAGTTTCATAGTTTCATAGTTTCATAGTTTCATTCAGGGTTGGAAGGGACCACAAGGATCATCTAGTTCCAACCCCCCTGCCATGGGCAGGGACACCCCACACTAGATCAGGCTGGACAGAGCCTCATCCAGCCTGCTCTTAAACACCCCCAGGGACGGGGCCTCGACCACCTCCCTGGACAACCCATTCCAAGGTTTCACCACTCTCATGGTGAAGAACCTCCTCCTCACATCTAGCCTGAATCTCCCCACCTCCAGCTTCATTCCATTCCCCCTAGTCCTATCACTACCTGATATCCTGAGAAGTCCTTCCCCAGCCTTCCTGTAGGCCCCCTTCAGATACTGGAAGGCGACAATTAGGTCTCCTCGGAGCCTTCTCTTCTGCAGACTGTACAGCCCCAACTCCTTCAGTCTGTCCTCATAGGAGAGGTGTTCCAGCCCTCTGATCATCCTCGTGGCCCTTCTCTGGACACGTTCCAGCACCTCCACATCCCTCTTGTAATAGGGGCTCCAGAACTGGACACAGTACTCCAGGTGGGGTCTCACCAGGGCTGAGTAGAGGGGGAGGATCACCTCCCTCGACCTGCTAGCCACACTTCTCCTGATGCAGCCCAGGATCTGATTGGCTTTGCGGGCTGCAAGTGCACACTGAGAGCTCATGTTGAGCTTTTTGTCCACCAGCACCCCCAAGTCTCTCTCCTCAGGGCTACTTTCCAGCCAGTCACTGCCCAGCCTGTATTTGTGCCTGGGATTGCCTCGACCCAGATGCAGGACCCTGCACTTGCTCTTATTGAACTTCATGAGGTTGGCCTGTGCCCACCTCTCTAGCCTGTCAAGGTCCCTCTGGATGGCCTCCCTTCCCTCCAGCGTGTCTGCTGCACCACACAGCTTGGTGTCATCAGCAAACTTGCTGAGGGTGCACTCAATGCCACTGTCCATGTCCCCCACAAAGATGTTGAATAAGACAGGTCCCAGGACTGATCCCTGAGGGACTCCACTTGTCACTGGCCTCCACTGGGACATGGAGCCATTGACAGCCACTCTTTGGGTGCGGCCATCAAGCCAGTTCCTTATCCATCTAGTGGTCCACCGATCAAACCCATGTGTCACCAGTTTGGAGACCAGGATGTGGTGTGGGACAGTGTCGAAGGCTTTGCTCAGGTCCAGGTAAACGACATCAGTTGCTCGCCCCTCGTCTATTAATTTTGTCACCTGCTCATAGAAGGCCACCAGGTTGGTCAGGCAGGATTTGCCCTTGGCAAAGCCATGCTGACTGTTCCCAATCACCTCTTCACTATTCTTTTGAGCGAGTAGTGACTCCAGGAGGATCTGTTCCATGATCTTTCCAGGCACAGAGGTGAGACTGACTGGCCTGTAGTTCCCTGGTTCCTCCTTCTTGCCCTTTTTGAAGATGGGGGCAATGTTTCCCCTTTTCCAGTCTGTGGGGACTTCACCAGACTGCCAGGACTTTTGAAATATAATAGAGAGGGGTTTAGCAACCTCATCTGCCAGTTCTCTCAGTACCCGTGGGTGTAACCCGTCGGGTCCCATGGACTTGAACACTTTCAGGTTCTTCAGATGATCACGAACCTGATCTGCACTTACAATGGGCAGTTCTTCCTCCCCGTCCCTGGCTTTGACTTCCATAACATCAGGAGTGTGGCTAGAGGCCCTTGCAGTGAAGACTGAGGTAAAGAAGTTATTAAGTACCTCAGCCTTTTCCTCATGACATGTCACCATGTCACCATTTTCCTTTCTGAGGGGGCCCACACCTTCCCTAGTCTTCTTCTTCCCATTAATATACCTGTAAAAGTTCTTAGTATTCCCTTTAATCTCCCTGGCTAGATTCAACTCAAACTCTGCTTTGGCTTTCCTGACCAGGACTCTTGCTGCTCGGGCAGCTTCCTTGTATTCCCCCTGTTCTACCTGTCCTTCCCTCCACTTCCTGTAGAGTTTCCTTTTAAGTAATAGTGTGTCCAGTAGCTCCTTGCCCATCCAGGCAGGCCTCCTAGCATTCTTACCTGCTTTTCTCTTTGTTGGTACACAGAGCTCCTGGACACAGAGGAGGTGGTCCTTGAATACTGACCAGCTGTCCTGGGTCCCTCTTCCCTCCAGGGCTTTGTCCCACGACACTTTGGCTAGCAGATCCCTGAAGCGATCAGAATCTGCATGCCTAAAGTCTAGGGTCGTGAGCTTGGAATACTTCCTCCTGATTGCCCTGAGGATGTTAAATTCAACTGCTTCATGGTCACTGCAGCCAAGGCCGTCTATGAGCCTCACATTGCTTACCAGCCCTTCCCTGTTGGTGAGAACAAGGTCCAGCATAGCACCATTTCTTGTTGGTTCCTCCACCATTTGGAGGAGGAAGTTGTCTTCTATGCAGTCCAGGAACATCCTGGATTGCTGGTGCCTTGCTGTGTTGTCCCTCCAGCAGATATCCGGGTGGTTGAAATCACCCATGAGGACCAGGGCTTGTGACCTGGAAGCTGCTTCTATTTGCCTATGGAGGGCCTCATCTGCTTGGATCTGCTGGTCAGGAGGCCTGTAGGAGACCCCCACAGTAATATCTTCTTCCCCTGTCCTGCCTTTAATTTTGACCCATACACTCTCAACTAGCTTATCATCCCTCCCCAGTTGGAGCTCCACTGATTCCAACTGGCTATTGACATAGAGGGCAACACCTCCTCCTCTCCTTCCCTGCCTATCCTTCCTAAAGAGTTTATACCCATCCATGCCTACATCCCATACCCTCTGTGAGAAGAACATTTTATACAAACTTTATTAAATCCAAAGAGAAGTAAAATCACTGGAAGCTTTTAGAATACCATCAGTATGTCTGACCCTTAACTTCTGTAGCCGTTATTTTGGCAGATATGAAAACCAAGGGCTTGGTCTCCACTCTTTTATAGGAAACCTACAGGTTTAACACCCACTTGTTTCTCCTAATGGTGAAACATGTCATTTTATCAACAAAAACAAAGCCTAAAAGTATTGCGAATGTATTTTCATCCGGATGTCCCCTCACATACTTTACCTTGAGTAAGATAAAAGCTGAATTACTAGCTTTGTGATTTTTTTTTTTCTTACAGGATGGTCATTAGTGTTACTGGATTTCTTTTTTTCAGTTATAGCTTAGTGATGCTGCTATGCATGTAGTGATATAAAGAAGGGATCAGACAAATAATCACTTAACAGCTGACCCACATAACTGATTACATGTGTGCTCTCACTACATCAGTCACAAAATCAATGAGGTCTAAACATGAACAGAAGAGGGAAGCTTTTTTTTTTTCCTTTGTGACTAAAGGAGACTAAGAAACATGGTCCTGAATTTTTAGGATCTGATATGGTAAATTGTTGGAGTTGTTTATGTGCAAAGTCAAACAGTCAATCTGTTATTTTGCTGGTTTATGGTTTTGTTTGTTTGTTTGTTTTTAACTTAGATTGGCTGATGAGACTTGAGGGAGGGGAAAAGACACCTCTGGTTAGCTGAAACACTTCATTTTGGTAACTTTTTTAAAAGGTAGACAAATGCAAAAATAAAAACATTTAAACTTGAAAAAGCAGTAAAAATTCTCTGTAGTACTAGCTATTTATTTACTTATTTGTTGTATTTTTTTTTTAAGAAACTATTTAACAGACTTGTAGGGAGAAGAGTACTGAAGATACTTTCTATTCTCAAAGTCAAGTTAAAAATTAAAGTTAAAATCTTTGTTAAGTTTTAGCATATCAGGATTTCTCTTTATCAACACTCATTCAAGCAAACTTAAAAAATACTAGTACCACTGATATTTTAATTGCTCTTTCTTGTGCATTAGCATATTTTACATTTCTTTGCTTTATCATGCTTAATCCCTATTAAAGAATATTAAACTCCATTTCCTTGAAATAATGTCTTTAACTATAGCTAGGAAGTGTAGAGACTAACTATATTTTTGAACACATCTTATTCTGTTTTCTTTATGGTGCCATACTTGGGCTTTAAGACTTTTTAGTGAATTTAGGGCTTGATTTGGAAATGGCCTAATTTGCCATACTGTGGGAAGAAGGGATAGCAGAGAAGTCCTGGAGTGAAAAAATAATTAAAATGCTAATGAATCTGGCCCGAGCAAAGGTGTTTACCAATCAGACAGGAGGGAAGGAGTCTAGTTTGGAATTGCAATAAGAGATCAAAAGATGTCTGAAATACGATTGCAAAAGGAAATTAAGATATATAGATATATATATATAAAAGCATAATTAATTTAATTAAAGGGTTTGTAAAATAAATACAGAAGTAGGCACAAAAATGGATGATGCAGATGAATGTTTGAGATGAACAGCTGATGTAATGTTTAAACATGTTAGGAAAAATATGGGAGATTCTCTCTGCCAAGAATGAGGTGTTGGTTGGTTGTTTTTTTTTTTCTTTCCATATAAATATAAAGCTCTGATCTGCATAGACAGAAAAGGACTAGGCAGAGGCATACATGGATTCTCAAAAGGTGCATTTGCCAGAGTTTCCCTCATTACTGGCATGTCTCAGCTAAGATGGGACAAACTTTTGTTTATCAGAAGACACTTCTGTCTGGACCTCCTGGCGCTAAACTCTTAAATATTTGAACACTTAGAGTACCCTGGCTTTTCTAGAAGGAATGCACCAGGGAAAACAGGTGGAGACTGACTTACTATTGTCAGGATTGGAATTGGTACTATTTCATTTCGGCTCACTCCGCTATGGGATGCAAACAATGACCAAAAAGTGATGACACCTTTCTCAGTTGCCACTGAAAAGGTGACCAAGTGCTAGAGGTGGTTGTAGTAAAGTAAAGAATAGTGACACCTTTTGTTCAGAAAATGGAGACAGCCAGGAGCTGTGAGTACATTCTTCTTAAATCCTCAGGGCTTAAGTGGGTGTTTTGTGGCTCAGTCACCTTATTGAAACTGTGCCCCAGGACATGAAGGTTCTGCTTCTGCTGTGCAGGGACTCCAGTGAAAGAAAATCTTTGGTTATTCTCTTGCTGTTTACATCTCAGTGGCTATTTTCAGACCAAAATTGTGTGTATAAATTGTTTTACCCTCAAACAAGAAAAGGCAGTTTTGCCAAAATCAACAGCAGACTTCAAAGTCTTCCAGGTTCCCCAGAACACAAAGGCTGACTCAGGGCCATGACTCACCATCAGGAAGCAGCAAGCCAGGGACCTCCTTATCTGCTTTCATATCTGGGGTGTGGGAATGAATGGTGGGGCGGGGTGGGGTGCATGTTGGTGGAAGAGTAGAGGAAAGGTTAAATATTATGGCAGCTTCCACTTCTTTGGAAAAATATTGGAAAACAGTCATCCTTTCTTATGTCCTTCCTTACTGGCAACTGAAATTGTTTTCATAGGGGGAAGCATGTAAGCATTGTAGACCCATTGACAGTTGTACAGTAAATCAGCCCCTGAGTGAATTATTTATGTGCAGAGCAGTACATTAATTTTAAAGTTTTACAAGTGATGAGAGCAACTCTAGGCGTGCAGGGAATTGTCACTGCTAGCTCTGTAACAACTCTGGGCTCTGTCAGTCTGCTCCACCTGGCTCTATTTGTTGTCACTGCATCTTCCTCCCTGCGTGCAGCCCTGCCAGCACAGCAGGTGACTTATGGGTGAGATTGTGCAGGGCTTTTGCACCTGTCTTCTAAAATGCACCTTTTCTGCTTGGATAGCAAACTTTCCTGAGGCTTTTTGAAGGGGAAAAACTACTCCAGGGCCTAGGATACTACCAGTAAATAATGAGGCACAGCATCACTCTTGGCAAAAGGTGCAGAAGGATGCAGAAAACTTCCTGCCTTTGGGCCGGTCTACACTCTGTGCTCCTTTCAAATCCTTCCCTGCTTTGAGAGTAAAGAGTTACTTTAAGCTTCAGAAGATGTTTAATGGTTTTTCCTTTTGTATTAAATGCCAGGCAATATTGCCCAATTATTCCATTGCTATCGTTGTTACCGGCTTCCTGACAAATTGTCTGGTGACTGGTCAGATCTCTGCCCAGCATAATTCGTGCATAGCTCTTTAGTGGGCTGTGTATCTCCCTCATTTCTCCTCAAATAAAAGGTTTTCCTGACCTAATTGCTTACGGCCCAGGATGAATGACCCCAATGCTCTCAGCATGCCCTGGATTAGCTATGAAACTCAAAGAGTTTGTTATGACCTGGCTTGTGTTTCACTTGCTGGGAGCTTCCCACATGCCTGGCCTTTTCTCAGAACGTTCTGCTAACTGGGTCATGCCTCATACCTGTTCCTTATCTCTTCACAGGCTGGGCTTTCCCTTTCTTGCTTTCTCCATCTCACGTAGAAGCATGTGTTCATGGTAATTAAGGGTGGTGATTAAACAAAACAAAACCAAACCAAAACAAAAAATCCCCAAAACCTAAAGCAATCTTTCTTCCTTTGGCTGTGACTCAAAGAGACAGATGTTCCTGGTAAATGGCTGCTCTAGGGCAATCCAAAGGAGTAACTGCAGCTCATGAAGGCACACCCAAACAGGTTCAAAATGAATTTGCTTAAGCAGCAATTGAGCCCTAGCCCTGTGTGCTTGGCTCATGCTGCCATGTATACTTAGATTCTGGGTTTGGAGTTAGCTCCCATGAAATGGCCTCTGGTGTGTTCTCCAGCCAGACTGCAATGGAGGTGGACCCTTGGGTGCCCTGTGGGGCAGCTGGTTTCTTGGCTTCCTCTCTGAAAAAGGCTGACTGTTACTGTTGGTGAAAATGGAAGGGAAAAATAGGAGAGGAAGTACTTACTTTTTTGTATGGGGCTCAGTTCAGCAATATGTAGTGCTCTGTGCAGTTTATGCTGGGACTATCAGCAAAGGATTTGCTGCTATTTATATTACATTTGGGAGGAGTGCAAATGGTTTCATGGGTGATAAGGATTGGTGGCTTGGATCACAGCAAAGCAGACTTTAAAAGCTATTGTCTGTGCTTTCACTTAAACATTAGGTTTGTTTGACAAAACTAGAATTATGTGCTTATCTCCATTTAGCGTATGCAGCTGTATGTGGGAATTTTAAATTTACTTGTACATCTGTGTTTGAAATTTCACCTCTAAAGCAATACTTGTAGAATAAAAGCACATGCGTTCTAGCATAAACTTAATTTTGTGAGCTGCAAGGCGTAAAGCTGTACCAAGTGTCAGTGTTCCCAATTATTTGATTGACTCCATTATGCCTGCAGGGAAAAAAAAAAAAAAAGAAAAAGAAAAAGAAAAAAAAAACCCAAACCACTAAAAACTGAAAAAACAAACTGACAAAATCCCCAAAGCCCCCAATCAACCACCCACCCACCCACCCAACCACAACAAAAACAAACCCAAAAACTTTTGTCTGTTTTCCCTCTTTGAAGTTTTACCAGAATGGTATAATGTTCTTAGGAGTTCTTTTGGGACAAAGAAGAAATACCCTTTTAAAGAAAATAAGTGACTCTCTACAATTTTTTGCAGCTCTCACAGAAGGCATTTCCCTCTTTAAGTATCATTTCTTCCTTTTCTTGATCCTTTGTTGAAGGTTATAATCCTGTGTTTATAATGCAGTCTGTTGCCATAGAAATAACTGATGTTGCTAACTAAGCTTGAAACTTCCTTGAGGGATAAAGGAAAGGGCTATTGCTTGTAATTGTTTCACCTTGTGATTGTGTCAAAATAACAAGTATCCAGATGGATTTGTCTTCAAAGGTCATGAATTTAAACTTCTCTGACATAATGTGAGAGAATTGAGGTCCTTTCAGTGGCAGTACTCTTCACTTTCTCCAAACAGCAGGTCTAGTAGTGTGCTCCTGCATCCTGCCTTCCAAGCCTGCTTCAGGCTCTGACTCAGTTAAACCAAAGGATGGGTCAAGCTTTCTGTTCATCAAAGCTTTTCTTTCACTGTTGACACTGTAAACACTTGTCTATTAGCAATCTGCCTGTGTCAATACTCATTTCAGAAGGAGCTTATATGGTCAGTGCAATGTCAATAACTCTTATTGCTGACCAGGATTTGAATAGGGGGCCTGCCAGCAAGTGTGAGGGGTAACACTCCTGCCCAAAAGGCCCTCGTGCTTGTTTGCTTCTGAAAGTCCTTATTTCTGTATACTGTGACATGGTGTTTTGTCTACATCTTTTAAAGTAAAAATCTAAAGCTAATATCTTTAGCTTGCAATTGTTCTCTGCTTGAGATGTGTTACTGCAAGCAACCTCATAACTGAGATTAGAAACAGCTATGGGAGACGCTTATATTTAAAGTCTCATAATGGCATATCTCACTTGTCTTTTTGCCTGGAAGTAGTGAAATGGTATCACTTTTGTTTACATTTAGCTTCAAAACTAAATTGAAAATGGTAGTTTTATTTAGGAGGAGGGGCTTTCACTCTTTTTTCCATTGTAGGGAGAAACAAAACAAGTTATTGTAGAAAACAATGCAAATTTAAGAGGAAGTTTCAGGCCCTTGGAAAGGCTGCTTTACATCCATTCAGTGTGTGGAGTCTGGAAACCATGGTCACCTTTAGGTAGAACAATCTCTAATTCGGCAGCTGCTTAATGAAATAGGGCAGTGTTGCTGAGTTTGCAGTCTCTGCTCCACTAATCTTGGATAATCCCTGTCACTGGAAAATAAACCAAGCCCCATCCTGGTAGGCATGTGCAGTTCTGAGTAACCCTTTATCTCACTGGCCTTTGAAGCACTCTTTCCTCTTCCCTCCCTGTTCTTTCCCAAGTTCAGCTTTGTATCTTCTCCCTCATCTGGCAAATGAAGCTGTACCAATTTTTTTCTTCATAGTTCACCCTCTATTCTATGCTACTTCAATTCTTCTTTACTTTCTTTTCTCTTAAAACACTGTGGGATCAGTGATGTGGGTTAAAAGTGTCAATAGTTCAACTGCACAGCTCAAGATTTATTACAAAAAGCATTCATATCCTACATGTGGGTAAACTGAGGCATAGACTTTTTTTTAAAGGTCACAAATAATTCAAAGCTGAATTTTCCCCTATATTAGCCTCAGGTTTAATTTTCATTTTAAAATTGTATCAACATGATGTTTGTGATGTGGAAAGGAAAAGGGAAACAAGAAACATGATCCTTTGAAAATTGTTTAAAAAGCAGTGCTGCACTTTAGATGGTCAGAATAATGTGTTTGGATGTTCCTATTTATTTGTTTTGTGTTTATTGCATTGTGTAATTTCATCAGTCTTTAAAGCCAGACAGTGAATTTGAGTCAGTGATCCCACAGCCTTTTGGCCAGGCTACTATGATGTTACTTTCTTAAGCCTGGGATGGAAAAGCACTAGGAGGTAGAGTAAGCCAAAGGTAGGGTGTTACCCCAAAATTTGCAAGCACTTTGTCATTCCAGGCACAGTCATGTTCTTTTTTTCTTTTCTTAAAGTTTTGGAATTCCTGCTTATAAAAGCATTTATCTCTTCCTGTGGCATGAAATATTTGGGTAATAACCTTAAATATTTTCATCACAGCCAGAGATGGCCATTTTTGTTTTAGTCTTTACCTCTATTGTGTGAGGCTTAGGAAGAGGGACTGAAATGATGGGAGAAGAAAGATGGAAGGAAGATGGAAGCGACAGCAGTAGGGGGGGAACTGCGTTGTGCTTCTGGTCTAGTTGTTGCAGGATGTGTCCAGAGAGAACACAGAGCTAGATGTGGTTTTGCTGTAGCATTTGTATCCATAACCATATTGACGTCAAAATATCCAGATGTCTTCATGTTTTGTGTGTTGATCTTTCAAAACCAAATTGATGTTGCTAGAAAACTCTTGACAACATGCTAGGGAGCAACAGTTGCTTTGTGTAACTTTAAGCAATTGCAGACCTCTTTGTGATGTGAATGTCTTTGGGCTTTGTCTTTTCAGTTTGTTGTGGCTTTGTTTTTGTTGTGTTTTGGTGGTGGTGGGTGTTTTTTTTTGTTTGTTCTTTGTTAGAGTACTGACCTCTTCAGAAGCAGCAGCATATTGGGATCCACACTAATTCCTAATGTGACTATCAGTAATAAATTTTGGGGGGGAAGTTTTTTGACAGTTATGTCATAAAGAGAAATCTGCTCTGACTTGGTAAAAAATTAGCCTGAACAGCAGTGAGTGTAAGTGACGAGAAGCAGTCGGCCCGTCTCCAGCTCACCTTCCTGTTTTCCCAGTTAGTACTGATTTTTGGGTAATGTCTGACTCCAAAGCAACTTGAAAACATCACAGTAGTGAACACGTCCAACAAGGCCAGGTTTGAATCTAGTTCTGTGTCTAGGGAGGAACACATTTGTCCTTTCAAAACCTGAGGAAAGTGTGGAATGAGGCTGTAACTCGGCCTGCCTGTTCTAATGATCTCCTGTAAAGAAAACAGATGTTGAATACAGATTTTCTTGGAAGCATAACATAGCAGTAATTTAACAGACTGGAATTTAGTTATAGCATGCTGACCTTTAGCACTCCCCTCAATTTCTTGTAACTCTTTGATTAAAAACTTGCTTGGACAAAACCTCAAATTCTTTAATATTGATTTTTTTTTAATTGAATACATTTAAATGAATGCAAAAAGTAAAGTTTTCTGGATTTTTTTCCTTTTTAAGTTCAGTCTTTTAAGTAGCTACAAGAAAACCAGAAGCAAATACTCATTGGGATAATTAAAACCAGTATTTAAATAGGTAACAACAGAAGCCCTGTAAAAACATGCAGTTGGAAGCATAAAAAAACAGAGGGAAAAAAATATGTTGCAGATCATGAAGTGAAATATCTATCTCAGTTTGGAAAGCTCTGGGGGGATGATGCCTGACTCAAGGAGAGAGAGAGAAAGAATCCTGCCTTCTGCTTCCTGGCCTTATTTAGTGTTGTCTCCTTGTGAAGCTCAGTTCTGCCCTGTGGTCCTTCATCTGACATGAAGGTTGGTGTCCTATTCTTTGGTAGTTTGTTTTTCACATTTAGCACTTGGTGCCACCTTCTTCTGTTAGGGGCTTCTGTAATTTAAGATTGAATTTTGAAGCTGTACAGACGGGAGATGGCTTAATTTAAGCAAGCAGTGAACGCTGGCTTTTTTTCTGTGACTTTGAATGTTACTGTTACAGTTTGAGACTCAGGTGCTGAACGAGTGCTGTTTGAACTTCACCTGTTACACTTGTGGCAGGGATTGAATCACAGACGGTGACAAATATGTTGCCCCACAGACTATGTTACTGGCTTTAAATAGGATTTAATCTCTTCAGAATTTGCTAGCAAACACTTTTTTTTTTCATTTCCACTATGGCTAAATATTTAGTATAAGGTAAATATTTTAAAATGCTTTTCATGTGGATCGCAGTTACTGTGAAACACTTTAACCAGCTGAGGTTTCAGCCTGAATCAATGCAGTACAAAGTTGTCCTGACTGGCTATAGGTTTCAATCTAAATTCGCCTGGGAGTTTTAAAGTTGGTTTGGTTTTTTTTTTTTTTTTAAGTAAGGAAGAGAGCATTGTAAAAATGTATTTCTTAATCCTTCTCCTTTAAAGTCAATGGAAAATCTTTGTTTAATTTCAGCAGATATGTGGCACCATGCTGTTTTTTTAAAAACATGTGCTTTCAGTGGGCACCAGAGGAGCAGTTGGCCTCTGTGACAGGTGGATTCTTTTGTTACCAGGGGCACAGCTCATGTTCCCTTGAATGGGCAGGAGGAGTTACAGACTCAGCAGTGTCAACTGAGGACATGGTGAGGGCAATAAGTCATTATTTTGTAAATTGTTTTGCAATGGGGCTATAAAAGGTGCTCCATTCTCCAGGCCTGAGCCAGTTTATCACAGAAGTACCCTGAGGTGACTGCAGACTGGAAAAGGTGATTTTTAACTTCCTGTGCTTTCAGCAGTGACTTCCAACCCTGACTTACAAATCACAGAAGAAAAGAATCTGAGGAATGTTCTCAGTGGTTGTTGAGCAAAATCCAGTTCCTTTCAATGACAGTAACCAAGTAACACTGAAGCCCTCGAGCCTTACCCTTTCCTGCTAGTGCAAGCAGAAGGTAAAGAATTGCTCTCCCCACCTGGAGACCTCCTTCATCAGCACAGGTCTTCAGCAGTACTATAAGAACATAGGCGTCCATTCCACTTATATGAGGAGGTAATATTTTTCCTTAAATTTGAAACGTGTGGAAGCAATAACTACCAATTTGCATTAATTATGTGTTGCTACTGAAACTTTCAGGCATATAGGAATAATAACTAATGTTATACAGAAATGCTGAGTTAGCTGAAAGCTGTTGCAAGAGGAGCTGCTGCATGTGCTGTTTCTGGGAGAGAAGCCTGAAATAGCAAGGCCACTGTTATGCTGACACAATTAGTTCACACCTTCAGATACCTTCTGAGAGTACAGCTAGATCCTCAAGCACAGCCTATTTGGCACCTGGTCATGAAGCACTAAAACATTACTGTCTTTTGAGAACAAAAGCAGAAAGCCCTGCAGTCTGCAATGTTTCATCCTTGCCATGGCTTCAGCTGTGAAGCCTTCAGGGTATGAGGCTTGGTAGGATGTGAATTGCTATTCTGAATTACAGCAAAGCTCGAGGGTCTTGTCTATACCTGTGACCAGTATCAAAGGTTTAAAGTGTGGCAGATGATGCAGTGTTTCACTCTTTCTGCTCCATCCGAGCATCTGTGGGGACCAAAGGGACTTCCTAAGCACCTGGCTGCATCCTTGGGCTCTGATTCTGTTTGACACGGTGTTTGCTTTGAGGGCCACTTTGCCTATTTGTGGGTTTAAAAAACCCAAACAGTTATAGCTTCCAAAATGCTAACAACTTAGAGGAAGTCATGCTAAAATCCTCTTCCTTTGGGAGACCTTGCTGGGTACAGCGAAGCCTCTCTTCTGCCTCTCTGTACCCAGCAGGTCAAGGGATGTAACTATTCCCCTCTTTGGACTTTTGTCCACTTGACCTGTACACTCTCAAAATTTGGGGAAGAGAAGGCTCAGGGGCACCTAACTATAACCTCCCAACACTTCAAAGGTGGTCACAGAGAAGGCAAGGGATGTCCTTTCCATGGATGTCATGTACATTCAGGGTGCATAGTGACAGAGGACAAGAGGCAATGAGCAGAAGCTGCTTCGCAGGGACTTCTGTCTGTATGTCAGAATAGGAACAGATAGATTTATTATTTTTAACAGATTGCTCAGAAGTGATGGGCTTCCTATGGGTAAATATTCAAGCCTCAGCTTCCCAGGGTCCTGGATAACCTGGGTAACTTCTCTCTTGTGCTAACTGCCATCCTGATTGTGATAGGACAAAGGGTAATGGTTTTAAAGTAAAAGACAGTAGATTTAGGCAAGATATAAGGGAAGAGTTTTTCATAGTGAGGGTCATGAAACACTGGAACAAGTTGCTCAGAGAGGTGGTAGATTCCCCACCTCTGGAAATGTTCAAGGTCGGGCCAGACAGGGCTCTGAGAAACCTGATGTAGCTGAAGATGTCTTTGCTCACTGCTTAGACTAGATGGCCTTTATATGTCCCTTTTAATCAAAACCATTCTATGATTCTAGGGAATGCTGGAGGTTGCCTGTGGTGGAGAATGCCTATAATAGCATGGGAGTTTATATTTATTTAATAACTTTTAAGTACTTTGCTTTTATATCTGAAGATGTAGGAAAAACTGGAATGTATGAAAAACAAACACTTCAGTAGCTCAAGTTAGCTTGACATGCTGCTGGAAATACTTAAGGATGGGAAGGCATGTATTTGCCCTGGCAACATGGGCAACCATGTACTGACTTTGCCATGTGCAAATATAAACTTGAAAAGGGGGCAAGTTAATTGTGTGTAAATAGGTGATATTTCTGGTATCATAAATTGGAGCTAAATGTGGTTCACTGAAAATATTTATTCTAATGGAACTGGGAATATATTAGGCTGATGTGAGAAATTTAACTGAGATGTAGAATAACAGCATGCACGATATACTAAGTAAATGTGCTTAAACTGGAGAATTTGTTAAAATAGCCATGCATACTCGACCTACAGCTATCCTGCTACAGAGCTACTGCTTCTTTGGTCACAGTCTGAGCATAGCAATTCTTTCACTGCCTGGAAAAGAAATCTGATTTCATTGGGAAATTAGCTTGAGTTAAAGTCTGCATTGTAATCAGATCTTGGACTGGGTTGCTCGTATTAGATTGCCTGTGAAACTGCTCTCTTTAAGCTTTAACATTAGGCAGAAGAATGTAATGAAAATGGAGTAAATTTGTTTAATTATCTTGCCATGTTCACTCATTCAAGTCTTCTTGAGTTATTTGCACTGCATGCATGTTGGTTTTCACCCAAAGTCTGATCTGGAGTAAGTTAACCAGAGCTTTGTGTGGGAAGGGACCAGGCTTTTCTACTTTGCTTCCAAGTATGGATAGTAGGATAATGCGCTTCAGAAACCAGGACCCATAAGAAATGCAGATGAAAGCTACTCTGAACCAACTATTTCATGGATCATGGGGGGGCATCCAGAACAAATAACAAAGCCAGTGTAAAATTAACCATCTGTCTGGGAGTGTCTGTCTGCAAAAGCATTAGCTGGTGCACACTGGTTGTACCAGAAAGCATCAGAAACTCAGTTTACTTTTTTCCTAACACTGTGTCTGTGAGTGCTAACCTTTCACTGCATCTGTAGCACTGGCATAGCAGTGACTACAAGGTTGTCTTCATCAGTAGCTTCATTATTACCTTAAATAAACTTAACTGGAAACTCCAGTGTCATAAAAACAAAGCAAAGTTCATCATCTGGATCTCTCCCACTAATGTCCTTTGCAGCTGTATGTAAACTGTGAATCACAAAGGAGGAACACTAAGGAGGTAAACAGAGAGAGATTTCTCTTCCAAAAGGAGTTGCCTGCTGGCGTGTGATTTCAGATCCTGTGCACTGCTGCTGCACTGTGCTCCCACTGTGCTGTGGCCTCTCTGACACAGCTGGTCTTTGACCACTGCAAACAAGCAGAGTGGTGTGATTCTCAGAGTGAAGCAAAGGTCTGAAAACAACATCTAATATGTAGCATCCATTTCAATGCTGGCATGGTTTTTGGGTGAAAGCTAAAGAATCATGCCATAACCATAGGCAGAGCCTGGACTTCATTTGTTCTTACTTCTCTCTAAAGCAGAGGAAATGCCAGGATAATGCTACAGAATATATATTTTTTTTTTTTTTTTTTGGTACCAATCAGGAATGGTATAAAGGGTTGAGAAGATGAATGATTGTTTTTCACTGAAATATTTAGGTGGGAAATAAAAATATTTTTACTGGAGGGCTTGAGAAGTCCTCACTTGAAAGCTCTCTCTATCTTTTGCCATGTGCCTTAAACCTAGAATAAGAGTACCATATTAAAGGGATTATAAGCAAGCAAAGTTATACTGATCAGAATGTCTGTCAAAATTCTGTATTGCAGAAAGGAACTGGAAGGACAACTACCAGGCAGCTTTGTAGATGCTCACAGATACCACCTCGCAACCTCAGGGACAGCAATGGGAAAACAGGATTTTGAGCAGCCATGAGCTGAGTGAAGGGCGGTGCTAATAAAAGAGAATCAAGAAGAGGTAGGGAAGGTGAAGGTGAATCTGGAAAGTAACCAGAAGGTGTGATAGAAAAGACATCTGGAGAAGTATGGATAATGGATAACTTGGTCAGCAAGTATAGGAAATCGATCTACATGGTTGTAGTGAGTCACAATGGAAATTTTCAAGGTGAAGACATGCTACAGTAAATAATATGGAGGTGATGACAGCCTTTATCTTTGCACTACATCTGTGGGGCTGAAAGGCAAAGCAGTTTGTAGGCATAGTTAATAAAATATATGCTGGATGTATAGGATTAGGACATTCAAAAGAAGAGCATTGAATTCCCAGCAGAGAGGCTGCTTCTGCTGTCTGCTGCTAAAGCGAGGGATGGTATTAAATCTTTCCTAGTGAGTATTTGCCAGACTCACCTTGCAATTTTGTCCAGTCTTCTATGGGATCTTCAAAGGAGAGACTGTAATTTGGGCAGAAGGAGGAAAGTCTGAATAAGCTAACTGAAAGACCAACACAGAATTGCCAGTGGATTAAATGAAAAGATGAGAATTTGGAAATGGACCTTTAGAGGAATGAGTATAGGAATTATGACCATCCTCTGCATGTGAAAGTAAAGAAAATTTTAGTGAGAGGGAAGCCAGGAAAGAGATGGACGTCAAGGGAAAAGATTTCTGTTACATATCAGAGCTGGCAAGGATAATGGCTGATGCATAAAGAAGTATAAAGGTGGAAGCTGAATTTCATGCTTTTCTAAGATGGATAGATTTCTCTAAAGGAATTGTAGAGGATGCAAGATGAAAGCTGAGGTAGAAAAAGATTCACAGTGTAAGAGGACAGGAGAAACTCCCTTCAGGAGTGGTAACTGTTCGAGCTAGTTTATTGAATGTGTTTAAAGATAAAGGAAAGTGATTTTATTGAATGGAGACCAAAATAGATATATGGGAACATCTGGGCAAAATGGCATCATGGGAGCAGACAAGGCTGGATATGGATGCAGGATTTGCATTGGTGGGAGGTTGAAGAGAAGGAGAAGACCATGTATCTGGGACCTTTGTTGTAATATGGGTGTAGGTGTTCAATCACCCTAGAGCACAGCTTCCAGGCCAAGGTGTTAGCAGGTGAAGACATTTATTACATTACACAGCAAAGTTGTACGCTCTATCAGAAGGCACGTGTCACATCTTCATTGGTTATTTTCTACTTGCGTTTGTGTAATTAAGGCATATAATGGGTTAAAATAACAAAACAATATTCTAACACATCCATCCAAATTCTGCCAAGTTTCTCCCTTCAGTTACAAGATGCTTACATTCTTTTCTAAGTCAGAGACCATACATAATCTTTTCTAATTCGAGCAAAGGCAAATTTTCTCCTATAGACCTTCAAGAAGCAGCAGAAGAAAATCTGCATAACAGAATGACAGAAGTAGTACAGGAGGCAGCAAGGTGTTAAAACAGAAGGTTCTAGGAGATTAATGTCTTGCCTAGATTCTGTTTAAACCCTAGAGCTTTACCTTTGAAATGCATCTCACCTGACAGGGTAAAGCTTCAGTGCTCTGTTCTCCTCTGGACAGTGAAGGATTTGCAAGACGGAGCCAGCTTTAAGTCAGCAGTGATCATGCTGTCCTTTCAGCTAGGCCAGATTAGATGCATGTCCTGTTACCCAGGGGAGAAGTTCTTGTGACTGATGAAATCTAGTTGATCTGTCAAGGCAGTAATTGGAAAATTTCTATATTGTATCCAACAAATAAATACAATGTGAAAACACATTTGGCTTCCCATGAAATTTGTGAGTGCTCCCAAGGTGGCTGTATGAAATCAAGTCCTGTACTGTTGGGTGTTAAAATCGACAGAGATACCTCCAGGTGACCTTACTGATACTATGTAAAGAGCAACCATTGAAAGGGAAACATGGCAAAAGCTTAAAAAAAGAAAGATGGTGCAGCATAGTTAAGACACTGGCTGGCCAAATTCCATTACTGAGTCTATTGCAGAAGTGAAAGGGTAGAAATACCTAATGTAGCAGAAAGTGCATTAATAAAACCACTCTTACTAACAGACTGAAAAAAAAAAAAAAAAGGGAAATTATTTTGGTTAGTCCTGTGGTCTGTCTTTAGTACCTGCTCTTTTTTTTTCCTTGCTGCTTTGGTGTTATAAGCATCATAATTATTGCCATATTCTTGAAGCATGAAAGCAAATGGGAAATCAGCAGTCCCAGCCCTGACTTCATTTCCTGTGCTACAATGCAGGGACAGCCCAAGGGACCTTTAGGGTCAATAAGAAATAAATACCATCCTTCTATTTAGTGTGTTGTTTGTTTTTTTTTTAACTTTCTCTACTGTCTTAGCCTCAGTGTTGGCAGCTAGCACTGTACGTATTGTATAGTCTTTATCTTTGGCCTTACCCTCTGTGAATGGTCAGCTCCATATCTACTGTCCTTATCCTGTGCCCTGAGGTCTGCAGTTAAAGGCAACTTATCTGCAGTTAAATAATACTTTTTTTAAAAGGCTAAAATAAGAAAACCTTGCCTAGCATAAAGCATTGGTGATTTTGAAGGAGTGCTCAGGTATAGCAGCAGGAGAAGCTGCTGAATGGCCTCCTTTATCCCTCTCTGTCTCACCTTGCTCTCTCCTGAGCCATATCAATCTCCACTTGTGCCAGTGGGCAATGCTGGGAAAGCCAACTCAGGACCTTGTGTTTCTGTAGGCCCATGTCTGGCTACACAGTGTGTACATCTGTGACTGCATCCAGAACATGCAATGTATTTAATATAGCCCCGGTCCTGATGGAAGATGTCCACTTGGAAGAGCACACAGCTTTCTGCTATGGCCAAAAAAGTTTCAAGAAGTCAAAGTGAGACAAATATTGACACTCATGGAGCATTTAAATAAACAGATCTCCTTAGCTATGTCTCTTCTGGAAAGAAAAATCTGACAGGAAGAGGTTTTTGATTCTGTACAACAGCCACAACAGAACAGCACAGAACTGATATGTTTAATCTTAGTAAAATCAATTGATGGATGAAGTAGGACATTGTTATTTCAGTATGCTGTTGTCTGGACTTTAGATTTAGGCCAGACTCCTCCAAAGCTGATGAAAAAGTAACTCCTGGTTTAATGGAATAAGGTCTTTGTTTTCCTCACTGGTACTGTTTTGGGCTCAGTTTAAGCAGAAGAGGAGATCTTCAGCACGCATTTTCTTCAGGGATTGCATATTTGTGATTAAGTCTCATGAATTCAAACTTTCCAATTGGTTGTAATTAAGTGAAACTGTAAAACTTGATGAAGGAGCTACCCCTAACTTTTCTATAGGAAATTTTAACTGTTGCAGATGCATTCTATACTGTTTTATTCAGAAAATTATGTACTCTTACCAAGTGTACTCTACCTAGTTTATTTCCTACAAGACTTTCTCTGCAAGCCCTCTTATGTAATGTGCAGAACTCAACCAGATCTTAAATGTTGCACTCACTTCAGTGAAATATTATCTGTAATTGGGAGAATTATCTGAAATACCATCTCTCTGGAATGCATAAACAGCATTCGTAAGTTGATAAAGGCTGTATGGCCTCTTTGGTAATTATTCACTGATACTTTAAAAGTATCTCTGGTAACAGGCAGATAGATATACAATTTGAGACCATTTAAAGCTATGTTGATCTACTGGCCAGCTTCAGATGTTATTTAAAAATGTTTGGTAACACTGAAAAAGCATACTTCTTTGGCAAACTTTCAACTTTTTTTTTTTTTTTTAATTATTCATAAAAGAATAATGACATGCAATCTGGTACATTTGGCCTAGAAATACAGACAAATTTATATTTCGTTATTTATTTATTTATTTAGGTCAACTGTTTGTCCAGGTCTGTATTTACAGCCTTTGATGATTCCAGATTTATTTTGATCAATCCAATCTTAACTTTGAAGGCTGGAACAACCTAGTATGCAATCTAGCATTCATGGGTTTTTTGTGAAGATGAAATAAGACCACGTAAATCTGTTGTATTATATATTTGTCTCCTTTTAAAGAAATGGCAAGTATATATTCGCCTGAATTTGACTTATTGAACATTGCAAGGTTGTTACGTTTCTGGACTGAACAAATAGTTCTGCACTGTGGATCTTCAGCTGAACATTGTTTTCTTATAACAACTGATGTTTCAAGCAAGTAGAGCCTCAAGATGATGTTAACCAGAATATTATCTGTTTGGGTTACAGGATTTTCTTACATAATACTCTTCGCTGTTACTTCCAGAGTTCGGCAGCTGTTAAACAAATATTGTCCCAGAGTGTCTGCAGATTTCAGTGTTTAATTTCCCCTAGGCTATTGTTTGTCATTCAACAAAATTTAAGTTTGTAAGGTTGATCAATAGGAAAAGAAAGTAGCTTCATTAAATGACCTCCTGGAAAAAGCTGTGTGTTTGTAACCAATGTTTTGGATTGGCTTTTTTCCTAGCTTTCACTCCCAAAGAGGCAATGTGAGAAGCAATTGTTTTTAAGGTACAACTTACTTTTTTACTTGATGGCATACTAAAAATAGCAGGAGGTTCATGGACAGGTCAGCTTGGTAATAGTGTCTGTGCTGCTTTGTGAGGAGCCCAGAATAAACTCTTGGTGATAGGTTCTTTCCTAGTGGAAATTTGGAGTTCCTGTGCCCAAGATATGATTTTTCCCCCCCTTAATACTATTTACTTAATAATGTTTCCTAGTTAAGTAATAAGATTTGTGTGATTCATATCTACTTTGTCTCAAACTAATAGTGACCACTTTGTATGGTAGGAGTTTAAAAATGGAATTAGCAGCAGGCAAAGAAGCTATAGAGCACAGACAAACCATGAAGTATACTGAGGAGAGTCAATCCCTCTCATTGCTAGAAATCTCTGACAATTGCTTTTAGTCTCTGACAATTGCTATAAGGGAAGTCTTCCACTGCCTTTGTCATTTAAATGTTAAACATGCAAATGGAGAGAGTTGTCCATGAATTGTAAGGCAGGTATCTGACAGTGAGAGTGGAAAAAAAGCACAAGGAGCAGAAGTTAAGAGTGATATTCCCTATCAGTGTAAACAAAAAAAAAAAAAAAAAAGGTCTCACTGAAGATGGAACAGAGTGCTATGGCCAGAATGAGCCCTGAACATAAGAAGATTGTCAAGTGATGCTCCTAATTCTACTGCTGCATGACTTTCATTGAACAGGTAAGGAAATAGGTATACTTTAATAGAGGTTCTAATACAAACTCTACCTTGAATCAATTGGAAAAAAATTCCAAGTATTTTTTCTTTCATGTTCATAAATCCACAGCAAGAGATGCTATGGAAGGGAAAGCAAATGAAACTATTGAATCATGGATTTTAGAAAGGCTATAAATGAAATGTTAAAGGCTATTAATTGAGCAGGTTTCCAAATGAGCAAACTAATCTCATCTGTCTAATTTCATTATCGACAATTTGAAAGGCCTCAAATATTTTTCCTCTAGTGTTTTAACAGCAGATGTGGACTACACTAAGTGCAGTAATTGAGAGAGATTGTTCTTCCAGTTGCCAAGAAACAGACAGTTTTCTTAGAGAATGCAGTGTTGTGCTTACAGCCTCAGTGTCTCACTGTTCTCCTGCAGGGTTTAGGAAGTTGATATTCTGGTAACTAAGTTTCTCCTGAAAGCCCTGGCAGGAGCTCAGCTCCACTAATGGGTGGAGAGTATCAGTAGGCAACAGCTGACATTCAAATATGTTGAATGTTGGAATAGAACCTTCCTCATTCTGCTAATGACTTCATACATTCATGAAAGGGAATTAGATGAAAAGATAAATATATATATAAGTGAACATTCTTGTTAAAACAAGACTTAGTAGAGTAATCCAGAGGGACCTTGACAGGCTGGAGAGGTGGGCCCGTGACAGCCTCATGAGGTTCAACAAGACCAAGTGCAAGGTCCTGCATCTGGGTTGGAGCAATCCCCAGCACCAATATAGGCTGGGCAGTGACTGGCTTGAGAGCAGCCCTGAAGAAAAGGACTTGTGTGAGTGCTGTAGCTGCACATTAGACGTTTTCTTCCTGATAGCAGTGGTCCTGCTGTATTGTTGCTGTCCTATTACTGACATCAGAAAGTTGGCCAGGAAATCCTGAATCTTGAATTATGATTAGCTGTGAGTTAAGACTGTTTAATGGAATGGATGGTGGATGTTTGGAATGGATGATAAATGTTTGATAAACTTTTCTGATGTGATGTGCTTTATGGTTTATTTGGTTTGGTTTTTTGGTTTTGTTTTGTTTTTCCAAGAACAATTATTCCACTTTGTAACTGAACTTTTTGTTTCTTAAATTGCGCTCATCAGTTTTGCCAGTCATTCATGCTTCATTGTATTCCCATCTGCTTGTTTCCACTCCAGTCTTTCCACCATCCCATTTCCATTCTACCAGCTTTCTTCTTATGTCTGCTTCTTCTGTGTTCTTTCTACCATGGCCTTGAGGGCTAAACAGTGGAACATACTGTCTTGAGGTGCCCATTTCTCTGCTTAATGTGGACTCTTCTCACAAACAGTTTTGGTGTCAGGTGGTGCAAGGAGTGAGATACCTGCTTGTGAGATACCTGCTTCCCCTTTCCACAGCCCAGACGTACCTCATACCCATGTAGGTGCCAGATGGCATGGGCCGGGGGCCGCCCTAGGTCTGCCCTGCTCAGGTACCTCGAGACAAGGCCCTGGAAGCCATGCTACAGGAAGCTTTTGCAGGGAGCAAAGGGCTCCTTGCAGCAGCTGATGCCCCTGGGGCTGCATGCCTGGAGAATGGGAGAGACTCCTTTGTCTGCTGGCCTGTGGCACATTTCTGGATCCTGTTGCTACCTAAATATCAGCATTGATGGCAAGAGAAGTTTTCAACGGAAGTATTTACTTTTAAAGGGTTTTACAATCTGCTTTAGCAATCTGTTCTGTATACCCTAGTGGAAAACATGCCAACCCCTGCCTCTCCATGTCCCTTCATGCCCTAGGCTTCCTGACTGAATGGTGTCTGTTTCTTTTTTTTGTGATATTCACAGTCTTCTGTAGTAATTACCTTTTAAGCAAGATGCCTTTATTTTCAGCAATTTTTATCCTGGATGATCTGGAGAGTCAGTACAACAGAATTTGTATTTGAGATAGTGGGTCAGATTCACAAAAGTATCTACATGACTAAAGTTTAAATGAAAGGTGAATGTATCCACCTGCATCTAAGGGTAGCCTTCAAGAGCTCTGCTGGACTACTTACACATCTACAGGTATCCATGTGTTTTTTGCTAGTAATGCTACAAAGGCTTCTGAAGCTGTGCTCAGCCTGGTCAGAGCCACTGCAGTTGTGGATAAGCATCTCTGTACCTTGTTCTCTCATAAAGCTGCTTGGGATTCCTCATGCAGAGCCTGCCTGTGGGCCTGATTTTCAAAGTGATGTGAACATGAGTAAGATGCAGTGATTAAAAGGAGGTCTGCAAAAAAGCACAGAACCTGCAGCCATTGTCACTGATAACCTACAGTAGGTTGTAGGAGGAAATGTTATAAAATAGCCTAGAGGCCCTTGTTGGGAGGTGAGAAATGAGCTTAACACCACTTGTGGCTAAAAGGAACTAAAGGTCACATTTGTCCAGGGACAGAAAGCCTTAAACTCTGCAGCTCTTATGCTGAGAGAAACCCTTCATGCTTCTGCGTGAGGATCAGCCATGGTGTACCAACTCCACGAGGCCAGAAAGCCTGGCCCTGCGGTGTCACCATAAGAGAAATTTCCTCCAGGGGGCACATGAAGTTCTTATTTCTGGATGTTCAGGCAGAACCTAACTCTATATTTTGTATGCATACTGGGAAAAGAGTCCATCCCAGTGCTTGCTCAAAGCTGTCCCAGAGTACATATCTTGTGCCCTGTGTCATTGTCCAATATTGGTTTAAGTTTGTTCTTTCTGGAGGAATGATGTAGACATTTCACTCCAAAGCAGATCTAGACTATAGATTTGGTCTCTAATTTGGTCTGTGGATGGTACTAAAATCAGGAAAACTTTCCAGGCATTCTTCTATGTGGATGTTGTGAATGGAAGCCACAGGTATTAATGGCTTTCACTGCAAAGAGGATGTAAGCACTCAGTTCAGACTTGCAAATGCCATTCCTCTAGCTGAGCATCACCTAGATGATCAAATGGAGCAGCCATCCTGCAAGCCTCAGCATTATCCAACTGGAGCTGTCATCATAATGCTAAAATAAGCCATGCGATGAGTTAAAGCTGTAGTACAGTAAACTCTGGAGAAGACATAGATATGCAAGAGATAATCATAGATTCAATTAGGTTGGAAAAGACCTGTAAGATCAAGTTTGACTGCTAACCCTTTCAATGAAGAAATTTTTATTGATGTCCATTAGGAAACCTTAATCTCCCTGGGTACAAACTCTGGCCATTTCCTCTTGTCCTATGCTTGTTAAGAGAAGAGACCAACCCCACCTTGCTACCACCTCCTTTCAGGTAGTTGTAGAGAGCAAAAAGATCTGCTTTGAGCCTCCTTTCCTCCAGGCTAAACTACTTCTGTTCCATCAGCTGCTCTTAGTAAGACTTTAGACACTTCACCAGCCTCATTGTCATTCTCTGGACCTGCTCCAGCACCATTCTTGTAGTGAAGGGCCCAAAACTAAACACAGTATTCAAAGTGTGGCCTCACCAGTGCCAAGTAAAGGGGGCAATCACTTCCCTACTCCTGCTGGCCAGACTATTCCTGATACAGGCCATGATGCTGTTGGCTTCCTTTCCATTTGGGCACACTACTGGCTCATGTTCAGCCAGCTGTCAACCATTGCCCCCAAGTCCTTTTCTGCGGGGCAGCTTTCCAGCCACTCTGCCCCAAGCCTGTAGCATTGTATGGGGTAGCTGTGATCCAAGAGCAGGATCCAGCACTTGGCCTTGTTAACCTCATACCACTGGTCTTGGCCAACTGATCCAGTCTGTCCAGGTCCCTCTACAGAGCCTTTCAACCCTCAAGAAAATCAACACTCCTGCCCAACTTGGTATAATCTGCAAACTTACTGAGGGTGTATTTGATCCACATCTAGATAATTGATAAAGATATTAAGCAGAACTGTCTCCAATACTCAGCCCTGAGGAATACAACTTGTGACGAAAATAAAGGCATTTTGTGGAGATTAATATTACAATTTGATGTTTCTCTGTGAGCAGTGAATTTTTGCCTGTAAGTGTCATTGCACCTCCTTTTATAAATATTTAATTGCCATTTGGGGCTGTCTGTAAGCTGTATCTATTCTTTCAATTAGAAACAATTGGACGATTCAGCTGGAATTCCATTTCTTTCTCTGTATCATTGGGCCACAGTTTTGCTCTTCAAAGAGTAAATATTTTTCATATTCTGGTTAAACTACAGGATTAAATTCTTATGTTTCCTGTCCCTTGCAGAATCTGATAGTCACAACAGGTGAAGAGAGAAATATGCCCTCTGGCTTAGTAACGCTGTTTGCTAGTTTTTCATCTAATCAAAGTAATTTAAGAGCAGCCTGCTGTAGGTCTGGGTTCAAAGCACCCATTCTTAAGAATCAGAAATATTTTACTTTAATCTACAGTAGCTAAATATAAAATGTGTAATATTCTCTGTTCCTTCACAGCTCTGGGAAGCACTCCAAAGGTCTGGGTTGAAGAAAAGAGATGTCATGTCCATACATGGGGATAAAAATAGCACGGGAGACTGATTGGAAATAATACATTCAGGCTACAGCCATTAAAGGGAAATGGTAAGATGAAGCGAATGCCTTTTGATGCTTTGTTTATGAGACTTCTCAGAAGTGCTTGTTCTTACTCTGTCACTCTCTATCTATCTTGAAGCTGAGGTTATTCTCGTAAGCAAGGGAGCAGTATTTAATATATCATTATACCTCTTTCTCTAGTGTCGGCCCACACATGATCTTGAGTACTCATGTAGCTTGCTTAGCAAATTTGCCAAATCAAAGCATCTCAGAGAACCATCTTGTTTCTATCAGCTATATAGTATGAAGATGCACATTGTTTCAACAGAAAAAAATCCATCTGTCCTACCATTCCTACACCTATCTTTTCTGTCTCCATTGCTTTCTCTTTCGCGCTGGCACTCATCTCAAACAATTCGTTGTTGACTCCTGTGCATCATGCATACAGTTGTTCACATCATTCAGCAAAGCCCTTCAGGGTCTGCATTTTGATCTTCTCAGAAAACTTTTTATTACTGCCAACTCTCCATCATTTCTCCCTTTAGAGTGCTTAAGAGAAGTAAAATTAATTTTCTTCAGATTTTAACACATCTATAAAATGTAATAGCACCAGGCTATGAAATGATGAAAGATATCCTGCTGTTCACTTCTTTGTTGGGGTATTATTTTTTTTTTATGTTTGCTGTTTTTTGCTGTAGTCAGGTTTTCTAGAGCCACCATGTTTCAGTTACTACTTTTCATGCAGTTATCCTTCCTCCAAGGTGTTTAATGCAGCTGTAACATTTGCAGCAAGTGTCTTCTCTGCAACCAGCACACGCAGAGCAAACTGATTTTTGCAGTGGTTCTGCAGTGGGAACCAGCTGCTGAGTGGACCCAGCAAGGTAACATGAAGAAAATACAATGCCTGGAATTACAGGATCTTGATCCTCTTCAAACTTTAAACAAATGACCTTGAGCTTCTTCACAAGGAATTTTTGGGGTTTGTTATTTTAAATTAGTTATGTCTGAAGGGAACCACATGCTGCAATCCTGAGAATAAATTAACAAGCTGTAAATAAAGGTTGCACAACTGTGTGCAAACAGACATCTGTTAAAGCCACCCAACCGAGAAAAAAAATCCAAAAGAAATAAACCAGTACTTTTCTGTCAACCTTTGTTTGCAATTATGACTTCATATGCATGTTTGTAAGTGTGTGTATGAACCTTTGAGGATCTTACATCTTAGCTTTGCCTCAGTTGGTGATTATTCAGAAACAAGTGTGGGACACTGAGCCTTAATGTATTCCACCATTCTACTCCACCATTGTAAGGCCAGTGCTGACCAGGATGCAGGTCTTTATTAGAGTCGATCTAATTATGATGTTGGATGAATACTCTGACAGCCATCTTATGTGCCCTTTTCTGAAATGCCTTTACTTGCTTTTCAGAGAAAAATGGTGAGGAATATTGTCCATTTCTAAGCAAAAGAGGTTGAAGAAACAATAAACCCTTGAATTTGTAAGCACTACAATTGATGGAAAGGCACAGAGCCACCCTGTTCCCTAAGGCTCTCTGCACATTCACTAGCTCAGAGTACAGTAGCTGGAGTTTGGATCGCCTTGCATCCACCAGAACTGCATGTGTGACTATTTACCTCCCCTTTCTGTGCCTGTGATGCCCTCTCACTTGTTTTACTGAAGCAACACGGAAGAGGAATTGAAACTAGATTGCTCTCTTAAAGCTAAACTGCAACTGAAAGATTCATTTCACTTGTCCTCTCACTAGATTTCTTCCCTAACTCATCTCTTAAAATTGGAGGACACCGAGCTTCAAGCTTTCACAAGCACTTCTTCAAATCCTAACTTAGTTTGCCCATATACACTGTTTTTTTTTCAGAAACAGGAAATGAAATAAATTTCTGGGAATTTAATCCTGGTGCTTTTGTATAAATATATACAATTATTTATAACATCTCTGTGGAAGGGAAAAAATATGTCTACAAAAGCCAAATTGTGTCTCCACAACAAACTATAAACCTGAAAAATAGTGATGTAAACTTCATATTGGTGTGTAGAGACTGTAAGGTAGTGTCACTGGTGTTAAAGTGGCTTTTGTTGAATTTTATTCCTTCTTCCTTGTGTGCAAATTATAAAGATGATATCTATGCCATCTTTTCAGGGCTATTACTGCAATCACCTCTTTTTGGATAGCTGAGTTGGCTAATTAAAGGACAGAACAGCACAGATCTTCATGCCTTGCAGCCTTCACACTGGTCTAAAGCACAGCCATGATCACGGCAGGCACTTTGTTGAGAAGAAATCAAAGTGGGATGGTAATATAGTTGGATTTTCTCCTTCAAGTCTCCCACCACTTCAGATCTTATTTCATCCAAATACTTACTGTGAGTAACCACAGTCTGTTTCACTAAACATTTTACTGGACACATTAACTGTAGGTTAATGACTCCTGCATAGCTGATGTATTTGTAGCTCTAGGGGAAAGGAAAGCAAGGCCACTTTGATATCAGTTTATGTAACACAAAATTTGTTTCTTGGAAGGCTCAAGGCTATTAAGAGTAGAAACTATATTTGAATGTATTCCATATGGCAGTTTCTCAGGTACTGTGATAGCTAACCCAAGTTAATATTTAAAATCCATCTCCATCACTCTTTTTCTTCTGGATGCAAGAAGGGGCTTGAGTTTTTCTTTAAAACCATGTCATCTTTTTCTGAGTATGTGACGCTATCATCATTACCACAGCACACTTAAATTTTTTATTGTGTATTATTTCATCTAGGTAAACAATCAAAGAGGAGGAGGGTTGCTTTGTTCTTTAGGATATTTTTGTATAAAATGAGCCCATAGTGATATTAATGATTGATGGAGCACTAATCACACTGGCAGCTTTAGGACTTTTTTTTTCAAAATAATAATGGAAAATGTCTTCTGCTCCCTTCTTCCTAGCCACAGGTTTTGATGTATTTTGATCTTGGTTTGGGCAGCCACAGAGCATGCTCTTCTTGTGTTCATCAGCCACTGAACTCAGCAGGAGCTATGTTAGGATTTGTCTGTATTGGAGGGACTTTCAGAAGACAAAAGTATGAGTAGCATGATACTGAGATTAAGCTCAAAACTCTGATTTTATGCTTTTAAATTCTTGAGGACATTACCCCACTTTTTCAGTTATAAATCACAAAGTTTTACTGTGTCTGCCTAGTAGAATGATATGATCTCATGATCACTGGATAGTGCATCCCTTATATTAAACCCATAAAGGAACATCCACTGTTACAAGTACAGAAATTTGGTGTAAATACTCTGAATCTGAACTTGAAAAATTAATGCACTTCAGTTTTGTTTCTGCCTTTTTTTTTTAAGGGGTGGTGGGGTGGTGGTGTTGGGGTGTTTTGTTTGTTTTTTTCTCCAAAACCCCAGTTCTGCTGGGAAAGAGTTATGTGCATGTTCTGATATCCTTCCTCAGTATAGAAGGATAGGACTTCAGTATCTTATCACCAATCCAAAGGAAAAGGTTTAGGCTGAATTATGTCAATTGTGAAAGAAAATGAGTGTAACTCTTTCCCACTTGGCAGGGCAGGTCTCCAGCCTCTGGATAAAGCTGTGTAGGTTTGGTTACAACAGAGCAGCAATTTAAGGACTCCTGGATGTGACCACCAGCTGGTATTCACACAGACCTGCAATATCAGCTGTTTGCCTTTGGCCTCAAAATGTCAAACTAACTTTTTTTGCGCCCATGCGCACCGCCTCCCCCCCCCCCCCCCCCCCCCCCGCCCCCCCCTTTTTTTTTTTCTCCTCTAATTTCCAAAGAGCTGTTGCAGGAGAAGATGACATTCAGTAACATCTCTGTTTACAGATGCTTTCACACACTGTCAGGCTTGTGGGCTGGCTGACTTGCCCTGTGCCAAAGATTTCTGTGTTCTGTGCTCTTTCTGCCCTATGACTATCAGATAGATTTAGAGTTCCCAGTAGGAGCATTCAGATACAGTGCAGCTGCAGCTACCTTGTATCCCAGACAGGCCACAGCACAGGATGCAACCAGCTGTGCTGTCAGTCTGTAAGTCAGGAAGCATCTTCCACCTGGGGAGAAAACTGTTATGCCAACAGATTGCATACCTTAATTCTAAAATTACTAGGAAGA
This sequence comes from Melanerpes formicivorus, assembly GCF_026170545.1. Lineage (NCBI taxonomy): Eukaryota > Metazoa > Chordata > Aves > Piciformes > Picidae > Melanerpes > Melanerpes formicivorus. The sequence continues at coordinate 16,493,803 of NW_027142357.1, read as the reverse complement.
TGCTGATCAGTTCTACTTAGTATTGTAAACTATCTGACTAGAACTACCTCATAATGCTTAAAAATGGGCAACATTTTTGAATTACTGGATTTTATTTCTGTATTTTCATTTTTTACTAAGATGAGAATAAAGAGCTGTTAAACATCTTTGCTAATGAGTGTGCATCTGACTTCATAGCTTAAGCAATCTATTACTGAAGCTTTACCAATTACAACTTAATCATTAAAATAGTTAATTAGGGAAAACTTAAAGTTAATGTTTTCCTCATATAGAACTGGTTGATGACAACATTTCAGCTTGTGATAAAAGGAAACAAATTGTTGTATCCTTCAGAATCTTCCTTCTTTTCTTTTGGCAGAATTTTTCAGCCAATTTGCTTTTTCCCTTCAAAGCCTTGAGCATATCTGGTCAGAAACCCAGTGTTGCTGACACTTGGGACCAGAGCTACTGCTTGAGGATGATGTGGGATAACCAGTGCCAGCACTTCTGCCCAAGCCACAGTGCCATGGGTACCAACCGAGGTGCAGAGCACTGGTTTGTGAGATTTATGCAGAGCCTGGGAGATTTGCCAGATTACTACCCATGTCGTTTCTCTTTGTGGTGGTGAATGCTGAACTATTCTTAAAGGGACTTTACTGAATTTCCTCTTGGGTAAATGCTTTACTGGAAAACAGGTCTGAATCTGTATAACAGACAGGTTAAGTTGTCCTCAGTTATTAGCTAAAAATTCATCATAAGCAAGTGCACATGCCATTCTCTCTGCAGAGCAGACATATCTGCTGGAATTTGGCTGATTGCATCAATTTAATAGATCTGGAAGGAAGGACTTAGGTATTATTTTAAATCAGTTTAATATTCCTATTTCTTAGAGAAAAGCAAGGGTAACAACTAAGTTACCTGGTAAACTTTACATCTGTTACAACTACCACTAATGGAATGCCATTATGGCTATGGCTTGCCAGTTCTAGTCAGGAACAGCTCTGTCATTCCGTTGACAGTTCAAAATTTTCATGATATTTGGACTTCTAATAAAGCTTTGTTATCTGTTGTTGGGAGATGGTATAAATAAATATATCCCTTTTCTAAAAACATTACAACTCCATTAAGATTTCTATGGGGTTTTTAAAGCTCCAAATCATGGGCTAACTTGAATGGCTTTGGTGTTTTTTCTCTCAAGTTGCCATATGCTGTGAGGATCATGCCTAGAGTTCTGAGATGTCTTTTTGCCTCTGCTCATTGTAAGAAAAAAGCTGACCTGTGCCCAAGGACAAGCACTCCTTGCCAAAATCCTTCTGGAACACCAGTGTGCATAATGTAATTTGGAAACTGGTAGGGACAGTCCCTGCAGCCCCCAGAACAGTGCAGAATGCTCTCTTCAGTGCTAAATGTTTAAGAATGCTGATTTACCTAAAATCACATACATATAACAAACCCAAGTAGTCAAGGAAGAGTAGGAGAGTCAAGAATCCAGCTGTATTTAATATATTCTTTAAAAAAAATTGTTTGATTGTGTCTCATTTTTCTGATGTTTAGCAGAGGGACATACTGTCATGCCCTTCTCTAATCCATTTCCTACGTATTAGCACAGAGTAGAAAACATTTAGTTACTGTGCTACAGCCATAGTGGCTTTATATGCAGAGACATTCCTGAAGCTGGGTTATTGTGACTGGTCTGAAAAAAATGTGCATTCTTCTTTGTTCGTTTAAACAGAAGCAGCCTGGAAATTTTGCAAAGCATGGGGGTGGAAGAAATGTTTGCTGTTTTCCAAAAGTGGGTGAGAGGTTGGAATACAGTTGAAATTAGATTGTTCAGATAGTCCTTGATGGTACAGATGAAGCCTATTTGGATGGAATATTTGACTACTTTGTTTTAATTCTCTTCTGAAAACTTACACAGTCTACTTAGGGGTGCATAGGAGCTCAGCTGGAAGGCCACACTGTCAGTAGCTCAGTATTTAATTTTCTAGCATGCAGTAAACTCAGGTGATGGATGTTCACAATTTAACTGCTATCAAAGCATTGGCTTTCAAACCCCTAATATGTTAGGTTACACATTAAGACACAGGAGACTTGTAAGTGACTGCCTTTTGGACATAGTGTAAAATACTCATCTGTATTTTGAGCTATTTTTTTTTTCTCACTGATTTCTGAAGTGGGATTACCTAATTACCTTACTGAGAGCACTAGGACCTTTTGTGGAGCAAATGAGCTCTCACCTGGCAGGAGAGGTTGAGGAGGGTGGTTGGGCTCTAGTACTATGGCTGTGACTAGTACAGGGCTTTAGCACTGGACTGACTCTGCTGCCTTTGAAATTGGATAGATTAAAAATGATTTTTTGGAACTGCCACTCTTTGTTAGCGTGTGCCAATTCCCAAAGCACCATCAGTGTGTTGGAAATAAACACAAACTCCTCCACTCTGCTTTTATTAACTGTGTTTTGTGAAAACCAGCTAAAGGGTGTTACCAGCTTTCAGCTTTGCCAAGGCAGTAAGGTGGAGTTGTGTGTGGGAATGAAGCCTTGTTTAATCAGGTTTTGTAATTACTTTGATACAATTTTAGCTGAAGCATGTTGGGTCAAGCAGTTCCTGGTCTAATACACTTACTGTTTAGTCTTAAGTTTCAGATTTAAGAAATTACCAATTACCTATTCAATTACCATTTTTCATTGTTGCACATTGATCATCTATGAATATGCATATAATAACTATATGTTGTATTTTATTTATTTGTTTTTTACTTATGTAACCAGTTTTAGATGTCACATCTCCCTGGTATCTACCACATTTTTTGATAGACTTTAAAGATGAGAGAAATCAATCCTGAGCCTGAACTCCTGTTAAAGGCAGATGAGCTTTGCCCTTTCTCTTTTCATCTGTATGATTTAGTTTTACACTGTTTTCTTGACAGCCCCACTACATCTGGAAGAGAGGAATAGTCTTCATGGTGTGGTGTAGCCTAGGAGACAGGGCTCGTCCAATGCAGAAGTACCAAAGAAGCACTGCACAGGTGAGCTCTCTGCATTAGGGAGACCTGGGTATAATAGTGCACAGCAGCATGGAAACTTCACAGCAATGATAATTCACTACTGGGATGCACCACACCTACTTGAGAATTCATACAGAAGCTGTAGAGAAGTTTGTAGCAATTAAAAGGTTTTTATTTATAGACAGTAAGTAAGTTTATACTTTGTGTTTGCACCTTTATGTAAGAAAATAAACTGCAAAACTGTGTATTTCTTTATCCTTTTCATTCAGCTGTTAAACCACTAGGTTTCTTCCCCAGGGTGCTATACCTGTGTCTTTTAATGACTTAATGGAATATCTTCTCTTCTCTTCTCTTCTCTTCTCTTCTCTTCTCTTCTCTTCTCTTCTCTTCTCTTCTCTTCTCTTCTCTTCTCTTCTCTTCTCTTCTCTCTCTCTTCTCTTCTCTTCTCTTCTCTTCTCTTCTCTTCTCTTCTCTTCTCTTCTCTTCTCTTCTCTTCTCTTCTCTTCTCTTCTCTTCTCTTCTCTTCTCTTCTCTTCTCTTCTCTTCTCTTCTCTTCTCTTCTCTTCTCTTCTCTTCTCTTCTCTTCTCTTCTCTTCTCTTCTCTTCTCTTCTCTTCTCTAACCATGGCATCTGCCAGAAAGAGTTGAGAGAACTGCTTTTTCATTTCATAAGTAGTGAATTATAGTGGGTTGAACTTTTTCAGCTGAATTCTGCTTTGGAAGCTTAACATGGGATTGATATTTGAAATATGCCTGGACTATCAAGAAATTAATTGGTGGAGTGTGAGCTATACCAACTTAAAATGCACAGGCAAGGAAATCAGTGCATTCTCCACAAGAGGCTCTTAATGATTTCCTTTCAGAGGCTGTGCACACTATCTTAATTATACAGGAGCCTACGTAAAGGTACAATTGGATTGGGTCCAATGAAAGCTAAAGCAAACAATATGACAACCAAAAAGGCACTTGCGTCATTTCACTTTAGCGTTTATAATACAAACAATAAATGGCAAATAAAAGGCCTCTGGTCTGTGGTGTGCTCAGTAGGGCCAGGATAATTATTCCTTCACATGTAATCATTAAAACAAAGAATGCCATGGCTGAAAATACTCATACAGTCTTTCTTCATAATTTGTCTGCATAAAATGAAGACCATATTTAAGCAAGGAGGTGCTTCTCATGTGGTGCTCTTCCAGCTTCATGAGATTAATCACTTCTAATTTTCACAGAAAGTCTTTCTATGTTATCTTCTACTGTGTGCCCACACTCACTGAGCAGTGTCAGGAAAGATGTGTGATAAGGCTGGCAGTGAAACTGATCCCTCTCAGTAGAGAAGCTCTTTCTGTAAAGGGCAAATTTTTAGATGTCCAGTAATAGTTATTAAATTGATTAAGTTTCCTGCATGGTAAGCTTGGCACTCTGATCATATCCACCTTGTGAAAAGGAAGTTTCTGAATCCATCAGATCCCGAGCTATTGCTCTGGAGACCTCAACTTTAACATGTGATTTTGGCTGTGGCAGTGCTCTGTAAATGTGCAGGGGGAAAAGGCCCAAATCTTTGCATGCTATTCTCTAAAAGAGTACCTATGTGGCTTCACATGACAGGCCACTCCAACTTGTCTCTGCATTTTTGATTACTGTAGGTATGCTTCAGTGACAGGTGACACCATAGGAATGTTTTGCAGTATTGCTACAAAAGTTATCACAATGCTACCTAGCACCATGTCACTGCCAAACCACCTGGATGGTGTCAGGGAACTTCAGGGAATGGTAGGCAGAGGAAAGGCTTGCCCCACATCTGCCTTTCTTACCTTCCTCTTGGTCATGAGGAACATTCAGACATGGATTCTTCCCATGCAACAAGGAAGGAAAGTTTTCCTCTATCTCACAGGTAATTTTAAAGAGATGAGTTTATTTTTTTGGATGCTGCACTTGGACTTCCAGTTGATGTTTTCATCCATCAAATGAAAGGGAAAAATCTATGGCAGACTTCAGGGCTTGAAGGCATGTGAGTTTAAATTAATTAATGCTCTCAAAGGCAGTATTAAATTAGCATCTAATGGGGGCTGGACAGATAAAGCCCACAGGACAGATAAAACTAAATGGTGATCATTTATCACCAAAAGGCCTGATAGTTTCTCTTGGCAGTATAGGTTCTGTTTCCATACAATCTTGGTGTCAGGTTTACCACTACCGGTCCCTGCTATACTTTTTAAGGAGCTAAGGTTAAAGTTAATAGAATTCTACGCACAAAGGATTTTGCCAGCCAGGACCATAGACAGCAATGAGGTACCCAATTAGAACAAAATATGATATTTTTGTGACTTGTGCTTCTTCCCAGTGGGAGCTACTTTTGCTGAGCACATCAAATGAATTTGTGCAAGTCACTGAAGAACTGCAAAAGAGGAATGGCTGTTGGTTTCTACTGGATCAGACCAGCTTCTGACCAGTCAGCTAGAGAAATATTCTGTACTTCAAACACTGGAATATCCATTTATAAACATTTAAAAATACATACAACAAGATGGTGTTGTTAGACTGGAAAATCCTCTTTAGAATGATACCATCTGACCATTAAATGTGTATGGAAAAGGGCTGAAATAGCCTAGTGACTCATCAAAGAGTTATTGTGTTGCATAAATAAATCTTTCTTTAGAGTTTATTGATCGGTGTGGAAGACATGAAGTCAAATATGCCTTTTCATCTTCAAGCAGCTCCATGCAGGAAGTTTGACCTTTACACAATGCTCTGACTACACCTAAGTTCAGAAGTGGCTACCTTATGTATTCTGCAAAAGAAAACCTGTCATTTTCTTTCTGCTGCTCCAGCTTCATTTTACTGGAATTATGTATTGACTTTATAAGCACCGATAAAACTTTCCTCTGTTTCCTGCTGCAATAGTCCTTAACTGATGGCCAGTTGCTGGCCAAGGGTTAGCTCAAAGGAGCTGTAAACCATCCTTCTTTGCAGGGTCTCCCTCCCACACACCTCCTGTGTTCCCACTGCTGACAACTGAGTGAATACTAACGTTCTTCTGAGCTGATGTTTCAGTACTGTGTGAATGAGATTTACTGCAAATAATGTGAATACACCAAGACTGTCTAGCCCATCTTAGCTGTGGTTTAACTTGGAAACTCTTACTGGTTTCTGCTTAGAATTTTTGCCTAATGGTTTTTGCCCTACTGTTTTTCACAGCTATAGGATAACTCAGGCAACACCTTAAAGTCAATACTGCTATCACTCTAAAATTTCCCATACTTCACATGGAAAGGAAATGCATTACTTTTAGAGGTGAGCCAAGCCCACTGATGACTTGGCACATTGGGTAAATATCTGACAGCACATTTTCATAAATAACTAGTCACGCACATTGAGCTGTTCAGTTCCAGATGACAAGCAAGGGATGTGTCATCTAGACTTGCTTATGCACAGCATTTGTGTGCACTTCATCATGAGGAATGAATCTCAAGCTCATATTTCATGTTGGATTTTTTTAAAAAATCCTCATTTCCTAAGAAAACAGAGATTATCTAGATTAGCTTCCTCTTGTCATATTTTCTGAATTTACTGGCCAATTTCAGCTCAGTTACAGAGATGAAAGGGGAGTCAATGTCAAGTTTTCAGTACATTTCATGAAATAGCTGGACAGCTGTGTAGCAAAGGCTGCACCATGAAACTGCTCATTGTCAGAAAATAGGCAATATACAAAAGAACGACACATTACAAATTCTCCAATGATGAGAGACAGTGGAAGCAAAAATAGCCAATCAGAAAAACTGTATCTGTAGGAAACTTGATTGCCTTCAGTCTGGAGCTGATGAAATTATTTTGCTCACTCATTGTAAAAATCCATCCAGTGAGTTTTCTAACTGGATTTGAAAGGAAAAGTATGGTACATTGGTCAGACCTGGATGTGCTGAGTTCCCTTCTTGAGTCTTCCTGCACATCGCTATTCAACAGTGGACAATGTAACAGCTACTCTATACTTTGATGCATGTTAAAAAGCTTAATTATTCTAAATATGCACAGTTTCATCAGTTTCAACCCCAATGAGAGCAGAAACAGGACTCAAAATATTGTCAGAGGGATTTTGAATATGAAGGATAAGATAAAGAAAGATCTTCAAAGTGCAGCTTAGTATTTCTCTTCTCAATTTTTCATGGCTAGTTCCTTTATCAGCCATTTAAAACATGCAGTATTTAAAACTAATGAGGAGGAACAGTAGCTATAAATTAAATTATTGTCTTAAAAGTTCATTAGCTGCAAAAGTAGCACACAGCGTCCTGCAGTATAGAATACAGATGCATAAAGGAACACAGTCCCAACACCATTGTCTTGCAAGGGTGGTGTTCAGAAAGGGAATGAACACACTTGCTAAATTTAAAGGAGGACAGCATTGAATGAGAAAATTCACAGAATCAGATTTAAAATTAAAATGAACCACAAGTTTAATTTCCGGCATCTGTGGGTTTATTTCTTTGCCCTGCTCTCTTGGCAAAGACATTAACATCTTCAAAAGTTACTGCTACCCACTGTGATGTAATTCAGGGACATGAAGTGCATTTACATCTTGGAAGATTTAAAGCCACTTTTACTGTGCTCTCTTCTACATGGTGTTTTGCTTCGGGCATTTCTTTATGCTCGGTCTCAGTTCCCTCCCTCAGATTTGGTAGTGCAGCTGTAATCCACTTCAGTACAGACATCCGGCTCTTCCTTCAGAAACTTCCTCTTGCTATGCTATAGCTCTTGTAAACGCCCTGACGGAAGTGGGTTTTTTCCTCCTTCCTACTGCTGCAAGATGTCCTAGAAATGCAAGTTACTTTATAAAACACACAACATTTGGTTTGAAAAGAGCCTGAAGAGTTGTACTTTTCCATTAATCTTAATGCATTTGCTTCTTACCTTATAGAAACAACATGCATATCACTCATGTATAAACAAAATGACTGGCAAAGCCATAGAGGCTGTCCTAATATTTTAATTTATTAGAGTAAAACTGCCAGGTTGTTTTTCATCCTCTCTACTCCATATATTTGAGAGAAACCATCTGTCTGGTAACAGTGATAGTTCCAAATCAAACATATGATTTTCTTCTTATGGAGAAAGATACTTGAATGACATCCCAGATGTAATTATCTTGAACTTACAACATTTCAGGCTAAATATGCATTTTTAAAAATGAAAATTTAGAAAAAATATGAAATGCAGAATGTTATTGTTTCATGGCATAATTTTCATTATTTATTATCTTAAAACATACAGATTTCATAGGATGCAAGGAGACACTCTTTTCTGCCTTAGCAATATAATATTCCAGTTACTGAGTTTTGTTCCAGCAAGCTGTGCTGATATGAAAAAAAAAGTTTTCCATTTTTAAGTATGTTAAGAAAATCTGCAAAAGTCTAAAATGGCAGATTATTGCCATGCTTGGTATCACCATTATGAGAGACAAAACTCTCAAAAGGCCTAAAATAATAGATAACAGCCTATGAGACAAAAAAAAAAGGGTGGGGGGGAGGGGGAAGCATTCCCACTGGCAGAGTGAAGAAGCCTACAGAGGCGCTCCAGGAGAAAGAGGTGCTGCTTGGTCTCTTGCTGTCACTAGAATAGGACCAGAGAGGAGAGACAGACTTGGAGAAGCTACAAAGTTTCCAAAGCAACTTGAAGAAAGACAGCGGCACCTTCCCAATCACCACCACCTCAGAGAAGCTGTGCAAAAACTGACTTCCAGTCTCTTGCTCTTGTTTGCAGATCAAGAATGTGTAATGGAAAAATCTGGAGACCAAACCACCCATCCCTGCAGTGGATCATCTGAAGTAATATACTGCAAAAGGCAGTAGCAGGCCCTTTCTTTTGACATGGAATGGATACCACCAGTGTCTGGACAGGTTGTCTTTTTCATTTGTAGTGTAACAGAGGCCTCAGTAGAATTTCTTGGGTGTTTTTGTTTGTTTTTTTTTTAATAACCTTGGCTCAGAAAAAAATTACTTAATTTAGCGAAATGCTTTATTAAAATGGAGCTGTGGAAACTTTAAAGATGTACATGACATTGGGTTGTGTGTTTCTTCATGCATTCTCCTGCTCTTAAAACACACACCCTGCCACAGCAGGTAACTGCACAGTTTTGTTTTATCACAGTTTTGTCACTATGTAGGAGTATTTTTTGTTACAATGCTAAGGTGAAGTATTTATTAGCTGCTGCTTTCTTCTGTCTGGAAAAAGCCAGTAGTATGGAAATCCAGTTATGGTCATAAAACAGCTAACTTGGAGCAGCCTGTCCCAGGATCAGACCTACTTTAGGCTGCAGTGTGGAGTTTCTCCCACTTACCAAGAACCAGTTCTCACTGCCATGTTAAGTCCCCTTCTCTAAATGCTATAGCCTTTAAAATGACTCCCATTTCTTCTCTCTAAGGAAGGCAGTAGCCACATAGAGAATTTTGCTTGGATTTTCTTTTTATTTTATTTGTATATATTATTTTCTGGCATAACCCTATTCCTAATTACATTGTCTAGTAGCTTGTGTTATCCACTTTTGTGGTCTCTGTCCCCTCCACAGTGAAATCCACACAATGGGGCTTTGGCGGCTGTTTGACAGCATGTTGTCCTGCTACTGACGGTCCTCCTGGGGTGGGATAAGCTTAGTTCTCTCCTGAGCTGGAAAACAGAGGAAAAGTCTTCCAAACTTGGCTAGTCCAGACCTCACCAGCAACTCTTGGTCCCATTTGCTCCCATCCTCCTCTGAATTGTAGTTCCTGGGGAGACAGCAGAGGAAGAAGTGCAGGCTCTGACCATGCTACTAGGGGCCCAGCTATGGAGGCTATAAACAGTTTTTTTGTTTCCAGCTGTTTATCCCTATTCCTGCACACTATACGGATGGATAGACTGTAATCCTTTCTGAACAGTGAAGGATTTGTTGACGTACAGATCTAGTCAGAGAATCTATTCTCTCAAAAGCATGGGGAAAGCCTAGCCCTACTGTAGCAAAGTGCTACTCACAATACACTTGGACTAAGGGAATGAGTGGAAGCACATAATTTATGTCTTTTTCAGTTTTGTAGGAAATTTTTTTTTAGACATTCCTGTATCTGAAAGAATTCTCTGCAGGCAAATATTGAATTATGTCCTCTTCAAAAGTTTTTGATCTTTGAAGAACAAAAGACAGTGATTCAGTGCCATACTTTAGGCTAAACTGTATCTGAGTATTCATACACACATTTATATACTCAGGGCCAACACCCAGATGACAAATGTGAGAGTTATTTTATTATTATACTTAAAATGCGTGGTTTTTTACTGCAATGCCTGTACTGCTAATGGTACTGTGATTATAAATCTTCCTTTAGGAATTTATAACTCTTGTAAACCAGTTTCTCCCTTATCTAACTGCTGCCTATGCATTTTTTCAGTTGAACAGTTTCAAAAGTAATCTGGGAAGAAAGAATTTGATCTAAGTGACAAGATGACTTGACAGGATGTTTTTTCCCAGCAGTGAATTTCTGTGAGATACAACTAACAAATTACATTCTGAAGCAAGAGAAGCTTTTATTACAGAACAAAACACTTTGTGATTGCAAGTATTAAAAGAAATAACATGCCAGATACTTTCCTTAATAAAAAAATTCTGCTTAATACAGGATCTGAGTGTGCAATCCTTCCTCATAGGGAGTTAAAAGGGAACTTTGTTGGGATGGTATGAAGGTGCAAATGAGAGCCCAGTTTGGCACTGGCAGGACTTCATTGCAAAAAGCTAATGGCTGCTGTTTACATTTCAAACATTTTCCAAGTAAGTGTTGTCACAACAGACAAGCAATTATAGACAATAATGTCAGTCATTTTTGGATTAAGAACTCCTTAAGGATGTATTGGCATGGCAGACAGTGGCTGCTTTTAGCTCCCAACTGTTCACCCTTTGCCATGCCAGCTCAACTGTTACTTCCCAGAAGCTATTGTGTTCCCTCTGAGGCAGCAGAGCAATGGCAAGGGTTAAACTTCTCCGGGTCCTCCCTCCCACCCCCCAGGCCTCCCTAAGAGCTCTCACTTAGCTTAACCTCCAAGAGTAATTTCTAATAGATACATCTGTTTATGCATATGCATAAAACAGAAATATTGATCCTTATGTCAAAGTAATGCTGTGCTAGGCTATTGCCAATGAGACCATAAAAATATTTTAAAATTCCAATACTAGAAATACACCTATGAGGAACTTCAGCTGAAGTCCAAGCCCCAGCACACTATGGCACAGGGTATGGGGCACACACTGACCAGTCATCCCTCAAGACACCTGCAGCTCAGGACATGTTCCATACTAGCTTATGCAAAACCAGGTAGTGTGTGAAACGTCTTGCTGAGATGTTGATTGTTTTGAGGATCAACAAAAAAGAGTCAAGTGTAGTTTGCCCTCATAAAAAACATACTGATATTTTAAAATGAAACCCCAAAACATATGGCAATGAACACTCTCAGGCACTGTTCTTCCATTTTAATTTCAGCACATGCACTCAGAAAATTAATATGTTTAGAAAAATGGCTCATGTAATAAGGAAGAATACATCTTAGGAAGGTTACATAAAGTAGTGGATGGGCTGGAGGGATTCAGAAAAAGAAATGTTTTGTTCTCATTGTCACAGGGATTCCTTGAATGGCTTTAACTATAAAGCTGGAAAAGGATATTTACCGAGTACCATTAAACTCAGTTCTTCCATAGCAGATGTACCTTTAAACAAAAGACATCTCGTGTATGTGCCTGTCAATGACAGCTAAATTTCCAAAGAACTTTGGTCCTTTTTGCTGTTTTGCTGCTGGAGTGGGTCCAGGAAGGGGCAAAAAAGCCAGGAGAGATGTATGTTGGACATTAGAAGAAACTTCTTCCCTGAAAGGACTCTCAAACAATGGAACAAGCTCCCCAGGGAGGTGGTTGAATACCTATCCTTGGAAATATTGAAAAGATGTAGAGACATGGTACTGAGGGATGCAGTTTAGCACCAGAGTTGGTAGAGTTAGACAATGATAATCTTAAAGGTTTTTTTTTTTCCCACCAAATCAACTCTTTGATTCTATGCTGCAGGCAAGCTCAGCAAATGTACTGGGTTAATTCAGCACAGGCACTTCCTCCACATGAGGAAGTGCTGGGGTTCTGCTTCCCCAGTGAGGCATGGAGTGGCCTCTTATGCCAGCAGGGAGTGATTCAGCCATGGCCACTCTCAGGTAAGGTGCTGCCAAGGTAGGTGCGTGGCACAGGGCTCTTTGTTGCAGTGACTTTGGTAGGCATGTCAGTGAGCAAGGAGTCAGTGGCTGAGAAACAGATCTCCATTCCCAACACCAAAAATGCAACATCTCCTTCCCACATATGAAGACTCATCTTTTGCAGGGTTTCTGGTTCGTTAAGTGCGCCCTAAAGCAGATGATTAAGGCTTCAAGTGCACCCTAGCCTTTAACAAGGCCTTGTTTGGACTGCCAGTGCCCCTTAAGACATCTGACTGTGCCCAGAAACTTACCTGATCTCCCAGCTCTGCAAATGAGAAAGAAGTGGGTGCCTAGCCAAGCTCTGTGCATTCTTGTGCCATCCCTCTTCCCAGCACTCTGATTCCCCCCAGGAAAACAAATGTCACCAATACTCTCGTCCGTTCTACCCACGTTTCGGATTGGAAACATCCTCTACGTGCCCGCAGCTAGCTGTCCGGGACCTAGCTAAGGAGCACCGCCGAGCCCAGCCATGTCCAGACGGGTGGTGCGGCCCATTCGCCGCTTCCCCGGCCACACCACCCTAGTCCCGGCCAGTCCACAGCCTAGAACCCCCCGCATCCCTGCCCCGCGGCGGCTTTCCCGCGGCCCCAGGCCGGGCCGGTGCGAGCGGCCCCGGCAGGAGGCGACCTGCCGCCGGCCCCGCCGCCATCACGTGGCCGCTGAGTTTTCTACCCGCAGCGGTATGAGGAAGTCAGAGCCGCCGTCGTCCGCAGTCCGGGCGGGCGCAGTCTCCCCGCGGCGCGCTATGTGAGTACCCGCGGACAGAGCGCCGGGCCGACCCGACCCCAGTCTCGCCCCCCTGCCCTCCTGCTGCATCCCGGGCGGCGGCAGGAGCCGGGCGGGACCCTGCCTGGCCGTGCAGGGAAGCCGGGCGGGGGTAGGGGGGGCGGTGGTAAGTGGGTCTGGGGGCGGGCCGGGGTGTGATCGCGGGTGGGTGTGGGGATGTGAGTGCGGGGCGGCGGCGCTCCTGTGGGGCTGTGGGGAGGGCGGCCCCGAGACCCCGGTGGTCCGTTCCTGGCCGCGGTTGTTGGGCGGATGGCACAGCTCAGCTCCCCTTTCCCCGACAGGCTGGCTTTCCCCGGTGCTCGCCTCTCGGTGTAAAGCCCACGCGGGCGCCGCCGTCCCGATGGAGGAGCCCTCGGCGGCGGAGGAGTGGCAAGGGGCGACCCAGAAGAGGAAGGCCTGGGCCAAGAGCCGGGACTCTTGGCAGGCGTCGGAAGCAGAGGATTTCTCGGCAGCGGCAGTGCTGGCCCACGGCGAGGAGGAGGAGGAGGAGGAGGAAGAAGAAGAGGAGGAAGAGGAGGAGGAGGATCTCGCCGGCGGAGAGCTGCCGCTGGCCGCAGAAGCAGGTCAGTGCCAGTTGGGCGGCCGGGCTGGGCCGGCAGCCTGCGCGCCCCTGGGACCCCCGCAGGCTGGCTGCGTGGGCGGCCTTAGGGGTCCACGGTGAGCCGTCCCTGACGGATGGGCTGTTACTGACTGTCGGCTTTTCTCCTCTGCTCTGCCCTTAAGGCCACAGTGTTCCCAACGAGAAGATCGCGATATGGTTGAAGGACTGCAGGTGGGTGCTGCCGCCGGACCTGCCCCTCACGTCCCGCTCCGGCTCTCGCTCTGGCTAGCGCCGGCGACTGGCGTTGCGAACCGGAGCCCGTGGCCCCACCGTCCCCCAAGCGGGGTGGCGAGCTGGGAGATTCCCTCTTCCGACGGGGGAGAACGAGATGTGCTCCCCTTCGTGTTAGTGGCCATCTCTGTTCTAAAGCCGTGTTTGGCGTTGGCGCTGTCAGGAGCCTTCCAGGTGCCTCTTGGTATTGGCGTGGGTTATGCCTTCAGCTGGAGTTACACGGGGAGCAGTAGTGTGTGTACGTATGGATAGAGATGAGTTGCCCTTTGGCATCTTTTCTCTCCTTAGTGTCTTATTAATGAGGCTGAAGACTGTCACTGAGAGAGGAACTCAGAGTAAGGAAGGTAGGGTTATCTTAGGAGCGGCAATATTTCTCACTGAGCGGCTCCAGTTTAAAGCCTGCCCTGGTGCCTTGACTGGACTTTGCAGTAGATTTAATGGCAGGGGCCTCTGTGCCTAGGGCTCTTAAATGATGGCACAATTTAGTCTGACCTGACTTCTCCAAGTTTCTCTCAATGTCCTCTCATCCTTCATGGAGATGTGGTGTATATATTCTATGTTTCTGGTAGTGTTACAAAGTATATTCTTGGTGTTTGGAATAGGGTGTGATGGCATTACTTTTTCTTCATCCTCAGTCGCATAAAAGCATCCAGTAGCAGCTGCTTTTGTTTTGTTGTTTTGTTTTGTGGTTTTTTTCCATTTAATTGTTGGAGCTGGAGTTGATCTGGAGAAGCTAACAATTAGCTGTGCCGTAGCTAGCAATGACATTTCAAGTTTTCACCTACTTGATGGTTTCTGGTTTCCTTCGGCTTTTGAAAGCAGCTATGTTAAGATGAAAATTTACCTCTGAAATTAGTTGTGCCTTTGTGATTTTATGATCCAGTAAGTGGCTGACTAATCTTACTCTGATAAGTAAAGTGAGTGGCTTCATAATTACAGGATCCTCATTATAGTTTTATACAGATCTTTCCAGGCTATTTCTTGGAAAATGTGTTGGCACCTAGAAGCTTGAAATCATGCTGTATTCCTAAAATATGATGTTCAGACCTGACAGGCTGTTCTTCCAGAATGGGAGATTTTTCTGTCTTTACCTGAAATCTAGTGTCCTGTTTTTCTAACAAAGTACATCTTTAAAAATAAGTGTTGCAATCCAGTGCTTTATTGGAAGTATTTTTTCGAGTGAGGAGCACAAAAATGGAGAGTGCAGGATGAAGAGGTCCCTGAGGGAGAAATTCTTCCTAATGCTGCAGTGCCACTTTTCTCCATGCCTGCAGGATTTCTGTCTAGAACCTTCCATGGCCTTGTGATCCCCACCATTTATGTACAGAATTTAAGGAATTGCTCAAAACTGCAAACTGACAATGTGAACATCTAATAGTTGATCAGAAATCTTGAGTAATCACACAGAGCTTGCAGTTTTATTTCTGTGCTCTGGTAACTGGCACCAAATGCTTCTGTGGAATGTGTCTGCATCTCTGGCAGTTAATTCCCAGAATCTGAGAATCTTATTTTGCACTTAAGGAAATAAAGCGTGAGTTTACTATTTTGCTGATATGGAGACGTAAATATAGGTAAAGGCGGTTGGTGAAACCCATTGTGCCCCTTTTAAAGAGGAGTTATAAATCTTTTCAGAAGAATCACAGAATCATAGAATGTTACAGACCACCCCCCCTGCCAGAGCAGGATCACCTATACCAGGTCACACTGGAACACATCCACACGGGTTTTGACTATCTCCAGGGAAGGAAACTCCACAATCCCCTTGGGCAGCCTGTTCCTGTTCTCCTCAGAAAGATAAAATTTGCCCTTTTTTTTGTTGTTGTTTGTTTATCTCACTTAAGCCAGGCTACTGAGACTGGAGTTAGTCGTAACATGCAGAGTGCATGCATATAGAGTTTGTATTTGGGAGATGTGATCTCAGCTGCCTGGAGTGGTGAACTTTTATGGATCTCATAAAATGATTATTTAACTTACAGCACTATAAAGTGACTCTATTTATAGAAACCCTGAACTGATTGTCTTTTGATAACTTTGTACAGGAAAAAGAGGACAGCATTAATGGGTGATAAAATACCTCTACAGATACAGTGTCTTGTTTGGAAAAAAACCCCAAACCAATACAACACTACTTTAAAATGACACAGTTGTTGTGAAATTTACAATTGTTGTCCTCCCTGAAAATTCTTACTTGTTTAATAACACCTTTTTTTTGGTTTTGTTTTGTTTTTTTGTGGGGAGCTTTAATTGCTACAATGTGTGGGCAGCGCAGGCTAACTGAACTTCTATTTCTGGTCCATCACAAAACCTCCTTCTTACAAGGTAGTTCTGTTGCAAAAATGTAACCATTACTGCAAGTGAACATTCAGTTACTAAAAGTATTTTCTCTGTTACATATTTTCTAAACCCACTCATCCATTTTGTCTGAGTTTATGTAAGCTTTTGTGCAATGTATATGGGAAGAAAATTGACACTTTTAAAATCCCATTTTCTTGTTTGACTTGGCATCAGCACACAAAAACCTTAATATCAATCCACTGCATAAGTAGATCTGTTTATAAGATTTATTCCTTTGTTTGTTTCTAAAAGCACTGACAGTGTTATAGCATGGATAAAAAGAATTATGAGCTGTCCCTTGATATTCATGTTAGCGGTTTAGGGCTCTTATTACTTGGCATCTGTTTTTCGCATCAGCTTTGGAAGACAGAGGAGGGTTCCTAATAGCCCAGGCTATTTAGCTTGGTAGACACATGTGGGGTTTTCTGTTGTTTGTGGTTGGGTTTTTGTTGTTGCTTGGTTTTGTTTTGTTTTTTAAAGCAACTGACAGCAAAACAAAAGAATCAAGTATGTATTGAACTCTGATAAGAATTATGGAGCCTTGAGAAATGTCAGATGTTACCCAAAACTTCTGGTTCATGTGTTTCATGAATCATATACATTTGAGAATGGCATCCTTTGCTCTCTCCCTGGTACCCCTGACATTTTGAAAAAAGCATTTTGAAGTAGTAAGCAAACTTTAAAATGTTTTCCATTTTAACTCTTGTAAAGCCAAGTCAAAAAACACAAGTTTTTGTTATGCTGATAGAAAAGAAGAATTTTTTGTCAACCCTGTAGTGATGAATTACTTTGAGTATATTTGAACTTTGCCAGTAATACAGGGGATGCAAGAGGTACTTAGGATCCATCTCCTCTAGATATGCAGGAAGTGAGTTCTTGAAATGCTTTGGAAAGAGGAGATTTTTTTTTGCTTTGAGTTTAAAATAAACAATGGCTCCTGCCCAATTAAGGCTTTAAAAGCTGAATTTTAAACACTTTCACAACACACTGTAAAAACCTTGTCTTCTTCATGAAGACCACCCTACCACAAATGGTAGCTGAGTAGCCCTACCTCTGGGATGAGAGGAAGCCTTGAGGCTGCATGTGTTCCGCTTACCTGTCCAGTACGTACGTCCCACAGCAATATGGGCACTGAGAGTTCACTCAGTTCTTTTGTAGACCGATGCTGAGAGAAGTTATTGCTGTGTATGTTAAAATACAATCATAAATGTGTGAAGGCAAGTGAAAAACAGCAGGATCCCTTGACCCAGGCACACATCTGCTTACTCGCTCTTTGCTCTGGCTGCCTTCTGTTTGCTGTTGGCATCCTTGTGCTGCTCCTCCACAGCTACTGTGCAAAGGCTGCCAGAGTGTCCTAGAGACTGCTGAGATGTGCTTCCAGCAGGGAGACTTCATCCTGAGGGCCCAGCAGGTGGGAGGATGCCTCCACCCTAACCTTCCTAAGTGCACACTGAGACAGAGCCAGCCAAGCTGGCTCATGAGCTTTGCTGGTGAAAAGCAGCCTGGCACAGAATGGCAGAGCTGTCTGTGCTGTTGTCCAAAAGGATTTTTGTGTGGCTACTTGTCCCTTGTTAAAACTTGTGTTCTGTCTTATTCTTAAATGCAGTTTTTTTCAAAGGCAGGGTGTAAAAGGCAGCTGTGCCTTTCAACAGCATCGCAAGCATGGCAGCAGACATGTGGCTGACAGGGCTGCTTTTCTGCTAACGTGCTGTAGAGCTGGTGGACTTAATTTCTGCACGAAAATGACAGTTTCGGTGGTTGTTTTTACTGTTTTCTGCTAGCTGGAGTGTGCAGCACTGACCTTGACTGTCAAAGTTAGTGCAAGAGAGTTTGTGCATTGAAAAGGTAGAGACATGGAAGTAGGCACCAGGGAAGGAGAAGGATGGGAGCACACCCATCAAAGCTAGAGAATACACAACCAGTATAGTTTTTACCTCAGACCATAAGGCTTGTTGTAGCATGACGGATATAGACAATATGTCCTAAGCTTTTCAAACCCTAACAAGACAGGCACACAGAAACCTGGGAGATCTGAGCCTCAGTAGAGTCTGTTTCATCACCTGAAACATGCTTGTATACTTGAATGGTCTGTCTGGCTGTTTGTCTTGGAATCTCACTATAGTGGGGCTTTGCTTTGCTTTGCAAAAGGCACATTGAAGTGGGGTTGCTTCCTATCAGCAAGCCATATGTGGAAAGAGTGAACTCTCTTCAGAGGGGAAAGAAAAATAAGGTTGTGAAGTGTAAGGTCTGTTAGAAAGCAGATGCAAACTTTCCTTGCCTAATTTGGCCATGGCACCAAACAAATACTGTATCAGAGCACTGTTTACTTTTAGGTCTTTGTGCAGATTTGTGTGTTTGATTAAAAACCTGAATGACACATGCACAATATAGGCACATAACTCATCTGATTTCCCCTTCTTTATGACTGTTATATTTCTGAAGTAGTTTGGGCTTTGAGAGTTAATGCTGCACTACTTAATGGTGGCAGGCTTTTGGTTAAACACATCTCAGAGACAAGATGTAGAAACATCCAGTTAGCGTCAATAAATGTAGTATGAACCCAGAGAGGGATTGGACCTGTCATCTCTGTGGCTTCTGCCGCTCCATTTGGGCATCGTGAGGTTCAGCAAATTCCTTCAGGGAGCAGCAATAGGAGAGATCAAATTATCAAAATAAGAGCAAATGTGAAGAGCCTAAGAAGTATCAGAACTGGCAAGTGACAGCTATGATAGCTGTCAAGATTTTTATTTTGTTCCTGATCACCAGAAACACCTTTTCACCCCTCTCTCCAGGAAGCTTTAGAAAAATGGTAACAGTTTTTGTCATATACATGAAATTGGATTAGTCCATTCAAAACCCACACTCTTTTTTTTTTCTGGATATTTTGCTGAGAAACCCATGATCTTCCTCAACAGAGGGCTGCTGACCCCAAAGCTTTGCCACTGTCTGGTGTTTGAGTGTTGGAGTTATTCTTAACCTGTTTTGTTGTTATTCCCTACAAGGCATATTTGTTCAGAGGGCTGAGGATTGTTTAGGAAGTTATTGCCAGTCCTCAGATGTTTGTGCTTTCTGGGGGCGGAGGGAGGGACAACTGCTGCTATCACAAGCTTATTACACATTGTAAGGAAGGACATGAAGCAGCAAGTTTTTAAAGTAGTATTAATCTCTTCTGTGGTTTCAGAACGCCTCTGGGAGCCTCCTTGGATGAGCAAAGCAATCCTCTGTTGAAGGGTAAGGAGAGACTTTACCTATCTCTTGCTGTGGGAACTGTGCTGTTGTGGACATTCACCTGAAGCCTCAGCTTTTCAGCAGCAGTGTAAACCATAGCCTAGTTGGCATTGCCAAGTTATTTTCACTGTGAAGCAACTCTGCCTGGGAAACTGGAGAAGTGGGGAAAGATCCTGAATAAGTCTTTCTGGAGACTTAAAAATCCCTCCAAGTTTTGCAGAACAGAGAGCTTGTAATTTCCTCTCTGAACTGGTGAGCGTTAGGCAGTCTCTTAACAGCTCTTGCTGCCACACCTAAAAATTTTACTATCTGAACAGGTCTGAATAATAAAGTTCAAAGTACAGTGAGAATGTGCAGGTAGTGACAGGGTGCAGAGGAATTACTTGCTGTGCCTGGAGTCTTCAGTTTTTAATCTGGTATAGGGAGAGCGGGGAATGGCTAAAATGGATTTATACTCTGGATCTCCCTGGTAAGATGTCTGGAAGATAGATAATGTAGCAGCAGGAGGCACAGATGTGTTGGGTGGTACCTCCAGACTCCCACTTGCAGTTGGTTTTCTTGCAGGTTCACTGGGGGTTGTTTCTGAGCACAAAAATAAAGCAATGTTTTAGCTGTTCTCTTTCAAGATAATTTTTCTATGTTCTCAAATATAACTTCTCTCTTGTTAGAGCCGTTTTCTGTATGAGTAATGCAGGGATTATAGACATAGTCTGGTTATATCCTGTTGTATTAACTGAAATGTCTTGGTAGTATCTTGAGCTGTTGGAAGGAAAATGCTGCGGCATTCTAGTTGTTGAACTGCTAACTGTATGTTTTCAGGCATGCTGGTAAGAAATGGAGGAAGTTTTGAAGATGACTTATCCCTGGGAGCTGAAGGTGGGTGTGGCAGGCTTATGACTCTTTTTTTCCTAGAAACAACAGTTTTAAATGATGTTCGGTCATCTGATATATATATATATATATATATATTTTAAAAGCATTTCCCTTCTGGTCAAAGGCAGTTGATAAAGCTGACTAGAAAACCAGCATGAAGCACATAAGAAAATGCAGGGAGATGTATTTTTTTTGAGTGTATTAGACCATTGCTGGCGTTAAACATGCTGGTCTAAGTTGAAGGTCAGAGGCAGCCCTGAATTCGCATCTGCTTTCTCATTTTAATGGCAGCAGCAGTGGCATAGGCTGTGAGAAAGTGGTTTCTCCTACTTGTTCTTCTTGTCCGTGGGTTGCTCTTGGCGGCCGTGCATGCCCACTTCCACAGAATCCCTTGGGAGTGGCATGTATAGGCTTTTGAAAGGAGGAATGAAATTCTGTCAGCCAAGAGGCAAACCCTTTAAGAGCTAAGTGCTTTTAAACAAGAAAAGTATCAAAGCGAAGTAAGTGTTTTGGGTTAGCAACCATATACACTTGACTGTCTCTAGCTGCCTTTCTCTTCCCTTTTTTAAAGGGAAGGAGATGTGACTGTTCATGGTGGACTTCTTTGTAGAGAGACTTTTCACCTTTCTGTTATCTGTAAACAAACAAACAAAAGCACTGTGGATCCTGTTCTAACAGTAGCATCTTGAAATAAAATGTCAAAAAATGATGTCACAGACTGGGGCCTGGGGTTTTCTGCAGGATAGGGGATGTAAGACTATCTTTTTTTAGTGTTTAAAAAAAAGGCAGAACCACTCTCCCCCTTTAGCTTTTAATGTTTTTTTGAACTGCAGCACTTGAAAAGTGTCAGAACTTACATAATAGAAAGCCCTTTTTTCCACAGCAGTCTTGCTGGTAGTGTCAAAGTAGTGGGGCAGATCCTAGAGGAAAGAAATATCTTTAATAGTTAAAGATTCAGGACTTCTTAGAAAAACACTTGATCTAATAATGACCTTGGTCTGATAATTATGGAGAAGCAGTAAATGAGTCCCTTATTACAATAGATTAAATAGGATTACATTTTCTTTCTGACAGCCTTTTTTGCTTAGATTGCCTGCAGTACAAAGATTTCATAGGAAAAGTTCCATTGTAATGATAATCCAAGCTCTGGGTGTACTACCGAGAGCACAAGAGTCAGTACATTTTAAAACATCTTATCACTTCTTTCTTTGCAGTTTTTTCCTCTTATCATTCCAAAGGATCTCTTGTTTTTATGAGCCTTTAGGCACAATGTTGTTTCCCTCCTTTTCAGATAACAAAAGTACCAATGCTAGAATTGATGATTGCTTTTTTTTTTTTTTGCCTGGGTAAGGATGTGGGTGTTTCTGCTGGGATTTGCTTCCCATCTGAGAACAAGGGCTACTTGGAGCAGTGCTGCATACCCTGGCAGACAGACAACCCCTTTGAGTCTGGTGTGAAAGGCCTGCCCTTATGCATCTGGGACTGCCAGAATCCAGTTACAGACCAGAGCCTTGTGTGAATAGTGCAGAGGGCATTGGGCAGGTTTTGTAACCCCAGCCCTCTACTGAGCTGTTAAAAAACATGGTTCAACAGTTCAAACTAGTCACCAGCCAATCCATATAGTTAGGCTTACCTTCATTCTAGGCAAGAGTATTTATTTTTTTTTAAAAGAAGATATGTGGCATCTATGTTTCTTACATATTTAAGTTCTTTTGTGGTGACTCTGAAAAGAAGAGAGATGTGAAGTTTCCATGTTTTGTTCTCAGTTGCTGGCTGTACCCTACTGGCACAATGAGTTGAGATACAGTGCTTTGGTTTTCCAGGCGGCGTGTTTAACATCGCTTTGCCCTTTTTGTAGCTAATTCTAAGGGCTCCAGTAATAGATGTATGCTTCTTGCTTGAATTGCCCCTTTGAGTAACCCATAATTTAAAGATGGGGGTCAACTCTGACTTGACAGGGTGTTGATTTTCAGAAAAAATAATGCTGCCTGGGATGTTCTGTGTGGAGTAAGGTTGATCCAGGTGCAGAAGTTGCTGACTTTTCTTGCCAGAGGCTGCTGTCTAGGTGCTCAGTACCTGGTGGCTGGCTTCCTTCCAGAGCCCTCTTGACTTTGAGGGTGGCTACTGGTCCCTTCAGCACCACGGGCTTCACCTATCTCTTGTCCACATATTGAACAGTTTAGGGAGCTGGGTGGCTTTAAGAGCAGTCCATCTGATGAGTAATGAATATAGCTTCATTACCTGCCTTGGGGCCAGCTGCATTTCTTATGTCCTTTACTTACCTCCACCAGAGGAATCCTCACATGCCCACACCTTCTCTCCTTCCCAGCCAGCAACAGCCAAGCAGCTGGTAATCGCATCTTCAACTGCAAAGTGATAAATGGTTTATATAACAATTACTAACTTACCACACGTTACTGTGATTAATGATAGTAGGTAAATATGTGCCTGTGTGAGATTTTATTTTAAACAAAGCCTGAATAAGTCAGATCATCTTTGTATCAGCTATATACTAGAAACACTTGACATGAATATTTATATAGGAAGACAAAAATCTGGCTTATGTGGGAGTGTTGGTAAACATGCTCACTGCCTGCTTCTCCATACTGGTGTGGGAAGTGTGATTCTGAAGACGTCTGTGTATAACTTCTTGTTTTTCTACAGCTAATCATCTACGGAGTGATACCCAAGTGGAAACATGGTAAATGTATTTTTTTGTTTACTTGAGGGAAATATTTCTACTGGAGGGTGGGAGAGAGAAGGAACAGTGGAAGTTGTGGAGGCTACCTCAGGGCTAAAGGTCTTCAGCTCATGTCTGTTTCTGTGAGAGGGAAGTAGAATATGCTGGTAACACAGAAACAGTCATTGGGAAATGCGGGGGGGGGGCTGGGGGGGGGGGGCACAAAAAATGAAAAGCAGAATTTTATTCTTCTGGAAGACCTGATAGAGATTTTCGGGTAGCAAGAGGAAAACAGAGAAATGACCAATCTAGGTAACTTAACAAATTTCAAGGGAAAATTACTTTTGTCTTTCAGAGCAGATGCCCTTTGGGAATGGGGGGAAACAACAAAAAAAAGCTTTTGAGAGAGAGGCTCCTTCTGTACAGGGAGAGCTTTGTACAGTAAGATTTACCTGGGAAGCTTTGTCCTCCAGAGAGATTGGCAGTGGTAGTACATTTAAGCCCAAGGTATCACTTCATGCTGTGATGGCTCCTCCAGATGCAGGGAGGAGATAACTTGAGATTGGGAAAGAAATTGGCTGGCAGCCTGGGTTGGAGCTTCCTCCAACTTGGAGCCTCTTCAGCTTCCCTGGCCACCTCCAGGGCAGTTCACAGCCTTTCTCTGATGGTGGTAGCTGGGCTTGAGGGGTAACTGGGCACCAGAGGCATGAAGAGGTGGCCCTGCCATGGAGAGGTGGTCTCACTTGGCAAGGCAGCAGCACAGGAAGGGCAGAGCAGAGCAACTCACCCAAGGCTGGTCTTTCTTGCTGGATGTGCGTTGGATCAAGGAGGGTGGAGCAGCAAGAAGAGATTGGGGATTTGTTTTCTAAGGTTACATTTGCCTTCAAATTCTTCCTGTCTGTGTACATTTGTGCTGAGGCATCCCAGGGTTCACTTTTGTTATTGTATTTCAATAAATGACATGGCTAATATAAACCAGATAACACTGACAGGGAAAAGAGAAATTCAACAGTGCCGGCTTAGCTGTCGTCCCAGATGGAGAATTGAGTCCGCTCATGAAAGTGGTTTATCATAGAGGTCTTCTCCATTTATGTTGACAGCAATGGTGTGGTGGCAAAGGAGAGGAGGCTGCAGTTCCATCAGAGGGGGCGAAGTATGAACTCTACTGGGTCTGGAAAAAGCAGTGCAACTGTTTCAAGGTAAAAGAGTACTATGCTTTGAAGGTCATGGCACAGTTCAGTGGAATTTGGCTGTGCTTTACTGGCAAAACTTACTTCTGTTCCTCAGTTAAATAGAAATTGGCTCGATTTATGTGCATTGTTGCGTTTAGTAGCTAAGAAGGGAATTTTCATTTGGTTGCTTGAAAAACTTATGTTTGTTTCCACTTTTGATTTGCAGTAAATAGTAACAAACAGGCCTAAATGTCTGAAATTTTATCAACTTTTAAAAATCAGACCTCTGCAGTATAAGGGCTGACTTCATAAATTACAGGATTGGATCAGAGATGTGTCTGGGCTAATGGCTGTGGTGATGGGAACCAGAACTTCAGATGCAGAGGTCCCCACCAATTATTTCCTAAAGTAGGCCAAGCTTTTGGAATCAAAAGTTCAATAGGCCAAGCTGGCTACTGGGTTGAAGTAGCAGTTGGATGGAAATGACTGGGTCTTAAAAGGAGACAAGTAGATAGTGAACATCTTTTCATTTATCTAGTGTTTCTGAATTATTGGAGCTTTATGAGGAAGATCCTGAAGAAGTGCTCTATAACCTTGGGTTTGGAAGAGATGAACCAGATATTGCTTCAAAAATTCCGGCAAGATTTTTTAATTCATCATCATTTGCTAGAGGGATAGATATCAAAGTGTTTTTGAATGCCCAAATACAGCGCATGGAAGTGGAAAATCCAAATTTTGCTTTGACAAGTAAGTACGATTTTGAAGCAAAATTTATTTTTTAAGTTTTCAAATTCCAAACGAATGTGTATATCTAATATTCTGGCAAGCATTCTTTACAGCCTAAAGACCTAATAGCATTCAGAATCCATAATAAGCTGCTTGCTTGGTTTATATATAAGAAGTGACCCTCAGTGTTGCACACTTTGGGTTGAGGAGAAGGGATTTGTAGTGGGGGATGGAAATGAAGGGCATCCTGTAACATACACTGCCTTCTGGTTTTGGTACCATTCCCATCTGTGGCTTCTAAGCTTGTCTTCTGTTGTAGCTTTTGAATGCTGAAACAAATAGCAGTATCCCTCTGTTTCTTGTGTTCTTCAGTATCTGGGTGCGACTTTTGAAAGCTCTCAGTGCTGACCTGCTTCTGTCAGTGCTGAAATTTGGTCCAGTATTTCTATTGACTTGAACAGGAGCTTTGTTATTTCAGTAGTAAGTGGTTTCTGAAGCGAGGGCATAGCTGAAACATCCTGTTGTAGATGGAGAGCGCAATACGAGTCACCCTTTTCTTCTGAGCACTTTGTAAACTAACTTTCGTTTTGGTACCCATGTCCCTTTTTCACTTGCGAGAGCTTTCCATGATCTTCTTGTACATTTGGTAGAGACTCTTGCAAAAGCTTTTTCCATTTTTTCATACCGTGTGGTATCACTTTCATGTTACAGGACTAGGCAGTGTTCAGGCAATCTTTGGGGCCCATGATATAAGTATGAGGAGATTTAGGGGTGTGGATGGGAAGAGGTTTGAATGAATGAAAATTCCCTCTTCAGATATGAAATGCTGCCTCTGAGACTAAAATTATCGTGTGGAAATAGATGGATCAACAGGTCTGGGATGCAATGGCAGCATGTGTCCTTGCAAACTCTCTCTGTTTCATTCCTGTGCAGGTCGTTTCCGTCAGATTGAAGTGCTTACTACTGTGGCAAATGCTTTTTCTTCTTTGTATTCTCAAGTCTCTGGGACTCCTTTGCAGAAAATTGGTAGTATGAATTCAGTGTCTTCCAGCAAAGAGGCGTCCAGCCCTCCTCCTTTAAATCGCAGCAATACAGCTAGTCGGCTAATGAAGACCTTGTCAAAGCTCAACTTGTATGGCACACAGCAAGCTGATGGTAGCAGCTGCTCAATTCCTTCACCTGTTGAAAAAGGGGCAAGTCTAGCAGAATCAGGGAGTGAGGAAAGTGATGTTAAAAATGAATCTAAATTACCAAAACTCTCTAAAAAGAGGGACTCTTCCTCTTTTTTGGCTACTGTAAAAGAAGAGCTAGCCAATAGTCAGACAAGTGCTGTGGACACACATAAACCTGCAAACTTTCCTGCTGGGACTGGTGATAAACAAGAGGGTACTGTGCCTCCAGCAGATGCACAAAACAACAGGTCCACAAGTGCCCAGGACAGATCGTGTGAAGAATTTGGTCTTATGGACTTGCCAAGCCTCAACAGCAGTTCCAGTTCGTCCAACAGCAGTGCCTCAACACAAAGGCTGTCCTCGGCATTGTCAGGAAGAGACTCCTGTGCTCCCCTTGCAAACCCATCCATAATGAATCTAATGGTGCAGCAGAAGGACTCCTTTGAGATGGAAGAGGTAGGTGGAGACATGTGACTTTGTTTTTGCATAGAGTTTACATAACTTGCTGGCTGCCAGCAGAAGAGTGTTCCTTCCTGTGCACTTGACAGTGTTTTGCCAGGGAATACTTTAAATTCTCTGAGTGGTAGGACAGCTGTCAGTCTCTCTTTGTAGGTTGCTCTAATTGATCGCCTTAATGAAATAACTTCTTGCTGCTGCTATTGTCTTTCCTGAGAGCCATCAGGAAAGTTCTCATTCTTTATTTCATTCAGCTCAGGTAATTGCAGTCACTGCTGCTAGGAACTTTCCCTGTGGAAATAGATCTAGGCTAGGTTTCCTGTATATAAAAGGCTTTGATTTAAAATATTTATTCTGTTTATTTGTAACTGGAAGCCATTATTTTTGTGCCTATAAGTAAATTCAGTTTAATTGCTATTGATCAAGGATAAATTTGTGGATGGACAAAGACTGTTACTACAGGAAAGGCAAAGAGGCTGTCACGGGCTATCATGTATGGTGGGGTGCAACTTTTGTTACCTGGAAAGTTGCTGTTTGTGCCTTTGGTGACTGCTTAGTTGCAAATTCTGTGCTAGCTGCCTTTTAATATCTTCATAAATGCATGTATCTGTTTTTTAATTGCTAATTGCCTCAAAGGGATTTTAATTCCCAGATTCCTGTAAGTGATTTATTTATTAGGCTAGTTAACATGCAGCCTACAAATTCAGGAATGCATTTAAAAAATATATTTGTATAGACTCACACCTTGAATTGTAAATTCTATCTCAACTTAAATTAGTAGTTGCTTTTCTGGACACATTGTGAAGTTGCTCTTAACAGTTCAGGAGTTAACTTTTTTTTGTCTATGTGAATTAGACATTTAAAATGAAGGATTGTGATTTAATCGGTGAAATGAATGAAGAAAACAAATGTATAGGAAATCCTAGTGTTTTACAGAGAATGATGAAGTGGTGATTTTGTATATACTGTCTAGTGTCATATTGTCATTACAAGCTCTTCTAAATCAACTAATATTGTGGTTGAAGGCACTCATTAAGTACAGAAAGGTAATGCAGTCTCTTGTAGTTCCTGCCTCTTGTTTGTGCCTGTGCATCCTCACCCACGTGTCTGGCTATCTACTGAACCAAAACAAAGACTGGACCAGTTGAGAGGGGAAGAAGAGACCCAGTGTATTTTGGGCTATTTATTTTTTGTGGCTTAGCTTTCATCCAGATAACTTTCCTGATCCAGTTTGTGTTGTCACAGTGGGAAGGGTCTGAGTGGTAATGTGTTCTGGTGCATACCCCAGAAGAGCAATCCTTTTGTTTTTTTTTTTTTGTATTCTTGTGCAAAGTTGAGACAGCTAGTATATGTGAAAGGAAAAGGAATGACATTTTCTTTCAGAGTAAGTTGGACTCTAAAGGGTTATGACATGAAGATGACTTGCTGACTTCTGCACAAACCAAATGCAATGTGTTTGTGACGTTTTGGTTGACACACTGCGATGATGCCAGAGCATAAACACAGCTGTATGGGCAGGCCAACATGTGATGTGTGATGGGATCATGGTGAATTTTTGTTTATACATGATACATACATAGCAACTGCCTGGGAGGGAGGGATTTGGTTTTGTTGAAGTATCTTTAGAACAGTGCTTGGCAGCATTATTTTATTTTCTTGTGTCTCTAAGCAGAGTATAATGAACGATAAAGTGTATTAGAACGGGTGACAGTAACTCCTCCTCCTGTTTTCTGGGCTGGGCTTGGAGCGCCTGCATACGCTGAAGAAAGATGACAGATATATCAAGGAAGCTTTTTCCATGCTTACAAATGCCTTGGAGGTTTGAGTGAAATTCGGAAGTCTGTGGATGTGAAGATAGCTAGTGTGGGAGTGAGTCAGGGCAGGATTTCCCCCAAACATCCACTCCTGAGGTGGCCAATTACAGTCCCGAAGGTCATTTGCTTCTGTGTGCTCGTGGAACTGCACCGTGCAGGGGATCCAGCCAGGATGTTGTCTTCCAGCCAAGGACAAGAGGTGGAGGGCATTTAGATGAGAAAAGGTTTAGCTGTTAGGAGACTGAAAATTTAGCCACTGGAAACTGGGAGGTTTGAGAGGATCAGGTCACCTTTGCAGGAAGGCCAGTCTGATCAAAGGGCCTGCAAGATTACTTGCTGGTTTGCTGCTGCCTTCTTTAGTTTTGTTTTTAACTCTTTCTTTTTTAAAAAAATTTGTGAATGTTTTTCTAAACTTGCATAGTGAGTCCCTTCTATGTTCCTCTGCATTGGGACAAAATAAGGGTTTTCCCCTTTGATGCAGCTGTCATCTCCTAAAGGAATAAAAGCCTCTTGATTTATTGTGCAAGAGTAATGCAAGTGCAAGAGTTCACATACTAATTATGAAAATTTCAGGCCAAATACTTCTCAAAACCCTTGGAAATGAGAAAATGCACCCTTGTGGCTTGTGTACATGATATCAATGTAGCTTCTTCTCTAGCCATATACTATTTTGGGCTTAAAAACATCAGTATCCTGATTTTTGCATTTTTAAGTTGATAAAAAATGAAGATGAGCATTTCATTGGTTGGTAATCTTGAAACTAGGCAGGCAGCCCCTTAGAAGGAAGGGTTGGGGGTAGTGAAACTGGGGGGGGGTTTGCACATGTAGAATTGCATGTGAACCATTAGGATTTTTTCTGCAGCACACAGCAGATGAAACATATTCTATGTTTTGAACTAAACAAAGACATCCCTGTTGAGAATTTAGGCATATTCTTTTCATTATTGAACAGTTGTCTAAGAACTGCTTTCTTAGTAAGTCTGTTTCACAAAGTGATTAAGTAATAGGATTAATTTTCATGTAGTTTTAAGTTCCCTGGTGGAAATCTTCATGGATCTGAATACTTTATCTTCCTTTTTTGTACTGAAAGACACAAGAAGTATTTTCATGAGTAGTGGTGTGGTGAAGTCTGGAAGCTTGTCAGGATTGGTGGCTTGTGGGAAATAGTTGGTAGAGCAGCAGATGACAGTCCCTATGTAGAACTCTAGTTACTTTTTTCTAAATATATTTTGCTTGCACTTTATATTCAAATGAGGGGGACAGAATGGAAAAGAGAGTAGTTTAAAGGTAGTCAAAGGTGTTTTCTGACAACTGGGGACTCCCAGTGTTATCCCAGGATGTGATTTCCAGGTCATTTTGCAGGATGAATGTGAGCAGAAGGGAATCCTGTGCTGTGAGTGGGAGGTGCTGTCCTAAGGATTGCTGTTCTCCTATGGGAGCATTGTTGAATGCCTGATGAAATAATGTATTGGTTCAAGGAGATGTAGTGTGCTCCAATCACTAAAGGCTGTTGGACTGAATGGAAAAAAAAATCCAGCAACAAAGCCCCACTGTGTGCAGTGTATATAGCTTGGGCACTCTTAAGCATGAAGTCATATTCCAGTTAGCCTGACAAAATACTCATCTCTTCTTCCCTATAGATCCAGAGTACAGAGGGGGATCTACCACACATTCCAGCTTCTCATCAGCTGACAGTGACTAAGTCAAGGAAAGGTGAGTCAACACAAATTCCTGAGAGATAGCAGTCTACTAAGTGACCATCCTTTTCTGAAAAGCTGATTCAGGTATTTAAGACATCTGAAGCTTTTTTTCTTTAGAAATAAAAAAGATTTGGTTTTTTTCTTCAGCCAAATCACAGAACATTACTGCAAAGTGGCAACCAAATTACAGGCAAGGCAACAGCCCTATAACCTCACTGACTGTTTTCACTTTTGTACAATTGATAATAGCTTAGAGGGACTGAAATGTTAATTCGGATTGTATGGGATTTTTTTTTTTTTTCTGGCAGATCCTATAATTAAGGATACCCATTTAAACTAAAATTACAATGTTTGAAACCTAAATTGCATGATACATGCAGCTTTTTTCTGTGCACTACTTCTCCATCTGCAAGCAGGCTGCACAGAAGACTGGTGTCCCTGCGCCCACGTGGAAACTGTAGTCCTTCACATGGGGAAACTCTGCACTGGCTCTTGTGACTCACTTAGTTTGTGCTTTCATCTCAAATTCTTATTTTATGGCTTGAGGAAGGGACAAAGCTGATCTTTTAGTTCAGCTTTGCCAAGCAAAGTCCATTCTCTAGCTTTTAGATGTAATCGAAGAAGAAACAGAGCTTGTTGCACTCAGTGAGATGCTTAGATGTGATGCAGTTTCTTGGTGAAACACAACTAGCATCTCTGAATACGGAAGAGTGGCAGAAAAGCCTGCCTTAAGAAACAGAGATCATCTTACTTGCCTTTTCACAAATGAACTGACAGTCTTGTGAACTGGCAAATGAATTTGTGTTTATGTGGTTGAGAAAGGTCTGGACTAAGTGCTGAAGGCTAATGCTGGTTACTAGGGATAGCTTGTGCTACTAGTTCAGTGGCATTTTGCGTAACAGCATTGAACTTGCTAGTCTTCCTCTTTTACATAAGCTGCCAAGAAGGACCACCAGAAACCACATCTCTAACTGTTCCCAACATTTCTCCCTTGGGTGTATTTTAAAGTTCATGATGATTTGCTTTATGTGGTTACATGTAAAGAGAAACATTCTTTTGGGGTCAGGTCTTGTTTGCCTGGGCTCAGCAGTTTTAGAAAGAGTTTTTTGAGGAGAGGCAAATTAAGCAACCAGGAGCTATAGTCAGGGAGGAGACAAATACTATTTCATCTTCTGAAATGCTAGTTTTGTGTTTTCTGTTTTCAGTAGCTATCTTATCCTCTTCTTCCTCCATACAAGGTTAGAAAAAAAAAGCCAAAACAAAAACTCAGGTGATCGTATGTGTACCTGGTGAAAGGTACCAGCAGTTCTAGCAGTGAGTCTGCAGTGTGGCAGAAGTGGGGCATGCTGATTCGTGTTTCCCAGCTAATATATCCTATCCACTTCTGAATACACTTGACATCGACTAGTGATCGCACTTTATTATCATGCAAGTATTGCCTGGAGTTTTCTATAACTTACCTAAAACACATGTCAATGCTGATGGTAATCCTGCACTTCTGCTAAAAGTCTGAGACCAATGTTTTATTTCATCTGGAAACTGTGGATAGTTTGGGACATTGTTCTGTATGGGTTTCTGTAAAATTACCAAGAGGGAGAACATTTGGTGATGAACTTATCCAAAACATTAAAAAACAGTAGTAATTTTGGTTTTTTTACGAGTAGTCTAACATGAGACAATGTAGAGGCCTGTTTTCTCAGAGAGCAGGTACTCACCAAGTTTGAAGGCATCCAAAGTTAATGGTCACTTACTAAAAATCCTGGTCGTTGTGTCTGAATGTGAAATGCCACTCCCACTGGCAATCTCTTGAGGCAGGATCAGCATGAAATACAAGCACCAGTCTTACGTTTCAATGTTATTTTAGCTGATGATGTTCATACAGACCCATCTCTCTCAATGATGCTGGTTCTACTGTACATAAGTACCTAAACCCAAAAAATTTGTTCCAAGCGAATGCTTCCCCTGAAGGAATACATTTGTACTTCTTGTCATGCCAGCTTACCTCTTTGTCAATTACAAGGGTTAGTGCTGTTCAGTACAGGCTTTTAATAAACATTGCAGTGCCACTTTACATCCACACAGAGGATGTAGATATATTTTTGTAAATCTGGGCTTTTTATGGACATAGTAGAGAAGAATAAAGCTTCAAATGCTTTGCACTGTAAACATACAAGGCTGTTAAATGTCCATTATAAAAAAAACAAACAAAACTTGCTGCAAAGTTATTTAGAAGGAAGGTTTGATAGTTAGAAAACAAAATTCTTCCTGACATTTATAGAGCAGCACCTTCCATTCTAAAAATGCCCAACAAATATAGGTGAAATGCATAGAGAACAAAGTATTCTCCAAGTATTGTAACTGTGAGTGTCTGGTTTCTGGCATCAGTAGTGCTGGGAAACTTTGAATAGCTGTAGACCTGTTTCTTTTGAGGTATCTGACAATGATAGTCAAAAGCAGTGATTAATTTTTAAAATTTAGGTTTTGAAAGTGAAGAAAGCACATCATCGGAACTTCCTGTCTTTAATACATTATTGTATTTATAGTTCTCTGTGGGTGCTGCTGCACAAGAAATTGGAGATGGAGGAGTGAGAGAAAAACATTTGGAACAGATTTAGTATTTGTGGGAGTCTATGCTTATCTGCCCCAGAAGACAGGAAATCCCCAGGGACTCTGAAAAGTTTCTGCAGCGGGGCTCCCAGCAGTGCTGGCTGGTGGTGTGATCAATATCAGAAAAATGGGCAACAAGTGTTTATTCCCATAATGGAATACTTTATAGCCAAATTGGGAATGTCAATTAATTAATAATGTCATCAAATATAAAGTGTATTAGAGCTTTACCGATACTGCAGTCACAAGAAACATTGATGTTACTAAAACTTCACAGACATTTTCCACCTATTTATCTTCTTTCGTGTGAGCACTTGAGTGATGCAGAAAGTGTAAAATAGGTACCTGATGGGACTGTTTTTACTGGTGAAAGTGACAAACCATTGGTAGCTGAATGTTACTTTACAATAGATGAATTATTGCATTATTTGATGGTGATTCTCTGGTAACTTGCACTGTTGTGTTTGGTAAGCTGCAGACTTGTTTCTTCATCATCTTCATCATCTTGTTCTTGTTTCAAACTTTTGTCAGCTTATTTGACGTATTTCTGAATACTCTCATTTCTCTGGCACATATTCAGTGCCTAAAGATATTTTTATTTTTGTAAAACATCCTAAAAATAATCCAAGAGACATTTTCATTTCTGCTCCATTTAACTGGGACATGAGTTTGATGGTCCCTGCTGTTTTTATTCATCGTTCCTTTACCCAGGCTTTCCATACTATGATGCCTCTGGCCTTCTCCCGCTAGTTCAGAAGATTTCACCTATATAGCATCGATAATAACTTTGGACTGCAGGGCTGGCATCATGCAGCAAGCATTTTTGTAGAAGACAGAGTTGCCATAGTGGGGGTATACAGGGCAAGGCATGATTCTGCATTTGCCCCTGAAGTGCAGCCTTTGGTGCTGCATTTTCTGCATTCAAGATGAAGTGAGGGGACCCTTATCTGTATACAGCCTGTATGAAGCAGGTGTGAATGCCTATGCTCTGGACTGTCCACGTGCTGTACAACATGATCTAAGTCACTGATACTTACGTTAGTAGTGTGTCTCCAAGGAGACCACAAATTGATTTGAGGAAATGTATGTATGTACACATATATATATTTATACATATATGTATGTGTGTGTGTGTATATATATATATATATGTGTGTATGTATGTAACTTTTTTTTATCTCTGTAAAGGAAATATTGACTGAGAAGGAAATAGAAGGGCAGGTCAGTAATTTTTGTGAGTAGTAACAAACTTCATGCATGTGAAACCAGATGCCAGCACACACACTGGTGAATTGCATTATCTGAACTAGTTGGTATCTCTCTCCTGTGGCTAAGGCTTTACTTTTAAATTAAAAATCACCAAATAAGAAAAGAGAAGAGAGGCCAAAGAAGGTAACTGTTCACCATCAGCTTCAGCTGTAGTGACAACCTGTTCATGGCATGCTGTTTTAACCGTATTTAATTGTACTGGGCAGATAACAAGAGCTAGTCCAGTTCTCAGGGAAGTGATTTCCATTGTCTTTACCAGGAGCTGGGTGGGGATGTCTGTCTTGAGGTAGAAAAGTTGTTTATCATCGCAGGATATTGTGGCTACCATGATAACAGAACAACAGTACAGTTTGAAAGGCACTCCCTAAAAGCTGTGTGAAATTGCTGATATGGACATTTAATGGGCAGTTTGCCTCTCCTGGCTTTTATTTTTTATTTAGTTCATCAAAATTAATACTAAAAAAA
This sequence comes from Melanerpes formicivorus, assembly GCF_026170545.1. Lineage (NCBI taxonomy): Eukaryota > Metazoa > Chordata > Aves > Piciformes > Picidae > Melanerpes > Melanerpes formicivorus. The sequence continues at coordinate 16,459,462 of NW_027142357.1, read as the reverse complement.
ATGAGTTGTGAATATCCAACAGTTTCTAAACAGTTTTCATAATGCATTCCAATGCATTGAGCTGTGAACTGGGATTAATGATATGATGACAGTTAAGTGGTTGAAGGAATGTGGGGCAAAATTTGGCATTGAGCCTTGGAAGAGACAGAAGCAAGCTCTTGCCTCAAGGTGAAGTGGAGGACGCAGAGGTCTGGGGCCTACAGGATGTTGTGGTCTCATCCCATCTCCAAGCCCCTGAAAACTAGAGGCTGAAAACTTGTATTTGTCTGCTAAACCAGTGAAGGACTGTCTCTAGTGGTTTTTCCAAGTCATCCCATCTCTGCTCATTTGCTACTGTTCCTTCAGGTGTGTGGAGTGGAGTGGGTTGGCAGGAGATGAGCAATTGGCTTTATCTTCATAATTGGGAGGAGTGACAAATCTGTACCTGTCAATACAACAGCAACTCTTCCCCTGCCTGCATGTGAATTAACCAGTGGTTCAGTTACGTGAAAAGAAAACTGCAGTAGTGGCAACATCTGCAGTGTTGTTTTTTTTTCCACAGCACAGGAAACAAAAATGTAAAAGATAGTTCCTCTTCCATTGCTGCTTGAAGTTTCACAAGTAGGGCTTTGCATGAGAAGAGATTGAACTTGAAACTAATTGTTTCTCTGATTTGCTCAAAGTAGGACTTGAAAAGGAATTGTGTTATCCACTTAATGTTACTTTGATGTAAAAGGAAAGTGTGTGTTCAGTGTAATTGGTCTTGAAATGTGATTTGTAAAGTAATTAGGGTTGGGTTTTCCTTGTTATAAACAGATCAGCTGTTACGGACAGCAAGTCAGCACTCTGACAGCAGTGGCTTTGCTGAAGACTCCTCCACAGATTGTTCTCCATTTAATCAGCTTCAGGTAAGGTTCTTGTACTGTGGATAAAATATTACTGATTATTATTAAACAGTAGGGACGGGGAGAGGGCAAGAGGTGTATTGATCTTTGACTGCTGTCATGACAGTCACTCCAGATACTACAAAACCTCATTTTCAGAGCTGAACAGAACTTTGTAAAATTTGAAATCATTTCTGGTAGGGTAACCTGGGTTTACTTGAGCATGGAATAAGCTCTGAGTTCAGTAAGTCCTATTTTTTGTTTCTGTTCTCACTGACTGAGATTCTGGAATCATTGTCTATTCCTTTCATGACTGCAGGGGATAGGGATTAACATTATGACAGATTACAGGTTTTCTGATGGTCATCTAATTTCTTGTACCATTTTTGCCTTTCCATTCTTTTTGCGTAGTTTTCTATTTTATTTTTGTTAGTTAGCACTGACAGAAAGTAAAAACAATTTCATACTACCTTTAAGGTGGAGGTATATTATTATTGAGATAAACTTGATCTCCCATGCTCTTGTTCCAGTTCCTTTGATCTCAGTCCCAGACCTTCCCATGATGCAGACCAAGGACTGCACACACATCTTGGGAAGAGAGGCTTTTGTTCTAGTGTAGTGTTTAGATACCTGCCCAATACTCATGTTTGCTCAGTGTTTTACCTGAGAGGTGTTCTCTTGCCTTTCCTAAAAGATTCATGCAATGGCATCCACAATTTGGATGGCTTATCAATCAGCCAGATGAAAATCTTGAGTTGGATCCTGGCCTCAAGGCCATTGGTTAGCTGTTTGGGGCTTAAAGTGCAGTCTGGAGGAATACAAAAATGAGATTCTGGATATCACCAGTAATTTCATTTCTGTGGCTTGCAGCTACTGAACTTTTTAGTTACAGTGCTTTATGCTTTTTTCCCTTTTGGCACACCAACCATTTTTATAGATTTGTCGCTTACTAGAAAGATTCTACCCTCCTCATCCATCAACATTGCTTTTCCATTAGCTTATACTTTCCAAAAGCAAGAGAGTGAATAAAGGAAAGGAAATCAAGACCCTGAGTGTCTATTATGAGTGTAGTAGTCCAAGATACTGATTCTGCTCTCTACTAAACTGGGGCTGCACCACAAGTGACAGGCATGTTAAAAGATGACTCAGAATAGAATTGTACACTCCTGACCTTTATATTGGTTGCAACTTGATTTCAAGAGTCCATTAAAAAGCATGTTGCAACTGAGTACCCCTTCACTGGAAGACTGGTGGAGTTTGTGTTGGCTGTAAATAGATGAAATTTTTCTGCCTTCTACCATGCTGCTTTGAAAAGATGTATTGAAATTGCATGAGGTTTGTGCCGTGAAGCTGCTAGGCTCTCTTCTGCCACCATCACTGCTTTATTCAGAGCAAGTGCTGAGCTGAATTCAGAAAACATAGGTGAATGATCAGACTAGGGGAAATGAGAACTTGGCAGCTAGTAAAGAAAGCCTGTGGAAAGAGGAAAGGGATACAGAGGAGTGTGTATTGTTTCTTAACAGTATGGTAAGTTAGTGCCATCTACTGTTAAATAATTGACTCTTGCAGCTATAGCACTCCTCTAAAACTCATGAGAAAACTCAAAACCTGGAACCTCATAGCCTTCTATCCCTAACATCCCAAAGAAAGATTTCTAAAGGAGATTCTAGCATTGGAGCAGCATATTCTGCAGTGGAGTTTCATGTTACCAAAGAAGCTAGAAGAATTCTCCATCCAGGTTCTTGAAGGTTTGCTTGCCTGATGTATAAGTGAACATGATGGAAGATTAGAGACACAGATATGCACACATGTAGCACATCTAATTTCACCTAAACATTATAATATTTTGTTCTTTTAATACCTTTGGCTTGAACAGTATCTGAACCTGCACAGGCTTTCAGACTAATTTGTGTCTGTGCCAGCGACTGCAGTGTAAGTACGTACTTACAAAGATGACCTTCTAGACCAAGATCTGGGTGGGTGGAGAAGGAGCTATTGTCTGACATACACCATAAGTAATCTCTCTAGAAGGAACTAGTAGTTAATATCCTAACAGCAGTGAGAATTGCAGAAATTGGAAATGGGAAAACTGCATTTCTAGTTCATGCATCAGTTATGGTAGATTTCCAAGGCTGTACTTCACACCACAAAAATGTCTTGTCCACTTGTAAATATCACATTCAATCAGGACAGCCTAAGGAATAAGCTTTGCAACTCAAATATGCCTGCCTATAATGTTACCTATTAAATTAGCAACACTCATACATGTGCTCTTTTTAGAACTGTGATTTAGAATGACGGGAGAGAAGTATATGGAGAAACGAAGGAAGGCTGAACATACTGGATGCAGTCTTCTGTAGAGATTAACAGCCTAACATGAAGTTCTCAGTCTCAAACAATTCTGTGACTGAAAACAGGCCAAGTGTATGGGCAGACAGGTTTTCCCATTCTTAGCATTGTCCTGTGACACGAGTTTCACTGCACTGCAGCTATCCTCACTTCTTACATTAGGTATGCATTCCCTAATAACACCCTTTGTTTCAGCACTGATGGAACCTTTATATGTGGGAGATGCCATGTAGCACCACCCTGCTGCCCCTTTGTCATCACTACCTAAAATGCTGGTGTTTTACTCTTTCTCCTTTTTCCCTCTGCTGCCTCTTCTGTTCTGGCAGTAAAGAGTTTATTGTTGAATCAAGAAACATCTGTGAATAGTTTGCTCTTTTTCAAAAAAACCCCTCCAGTGTTGATGCTACATTTCATTATGTTTCTAACTTATCTGAACCTATGGTTCCTTTGTTCTGTGACACTGTTTTTCTTGCACACTAACTCTCATTATTCTTTCTACTCTCCACTACAATGCTAAATTAGTATGGACTTGGAGTCTTAGCCTGAATGCTATGAAGGCATAGCTGAGTCTCTGGTGTGTTCACCTCTTTGCTGGCCCATGTATTTTCTAGGTTCAGGAGTCCTTACAGGGTATGGGAAGCAGTGCTGACAGCTGTGACAGTGAGACAACCGTCACATCGCACAGTGAGGATCAGAAGACACCATTAGCCAAGGAACTGCCCTGTTTCAGTAAGTTTGAGGATGAGGAGGAAGATGATGATGAAGAGGATAATGATGATGATGAAGAGGATGTTATCTCTCAAGTAGAGAGACGTAAGTTAGGGATACCTGAGAACAGAAGGAGTGAAGATAGAAAAATGATTGACTATGAAACTGAAGAAAATCCAGGAGGAGAAAGCAAGTCATCTCATATATCGGAGATAGTCCAAGGAGAGGTCAGCTCTAAAGAAGATGACATTTCCAGTGAGCAAAAAGAATTGGACCTGCTGGGGGAAGGCAGTGTATTTGAGTTTCCGCAGTACCACACGCACCATATTCTCAAATCTGTGGAGTCTCTGAGTGGTGGTGGCTCCTCCCAGTCTTCTGTGGATAGGGTTCATGTTGCCTTGCAAAGAGCCGAGATGAGGATTGTCAGCACTTCTGATTCCAGGGCTGGGCGCACACTGCTTAAGTCAAAAGATCTCCTGAGGAGGCAGAGACTCTGGTTTGCTGAATCAGGCTATCCTCTAAGGCGTTCTCAGTCACTCCCAACTGCATTGCTGAATCCAGTGAAAGTGGTGTCCTCTGTGAATGTGCAGTTAACCCCAGGGAAAGATACTCTGTGCAGTCCTCCTTCTTTCACCTACCAGTACACACATTTGGAGGAGGATGAGAAAGCAGTGTCTGAGAAGGACAAAAGTGAGGGTGAGGCAGCTGCCAGCCAGCCAGTGTGCAAGTCCACATTGTTCATTGCACCTTCATCTTCCAAAAAAGAAGTGTCCCAGACTGGGCCCAACAGGCTGTCTGAGGAGCCCAATCCCACCAGGGTACAGAGCTGTCTGCAGCACACACCAGCACATATGTCCCAGTCAACATGCTCCCTCCACTCCCTCCCTGCTGAGTGGCAAGACAGACCACTCTGTGAGCATGTGAGGACACTGAGCACTCACAGTGTCCCAAGCGCCTCCAGCTCTTCCTTCAGCACCTTGCTTTCCCCCTTCACCTGTCCCTTCTCTCCACGGTATGCTGGATTTCCTCGTCGGCCACATGCCATCAACCCACCCTCCACCGTGGAGATGCAGCTGCGCAGGGTCCTACATGACATTAGAAACTCTCTGCACAACCTCTCACAGGTAAGAGAAAGCCAAATTCATCCCTGGGCAAAAAGGCTTCATATCTTGTCCCTACAAAACCAAGATGTTAACCTGGATATTCCTTTGTGTAGTGAAGCTGATCAGGAAAAACAGACATTTTGTGCAAATTTGATTTGCTGTTATTTAAGGAGCTTCTGTTTAAAGTGACGAATGAGCATCTCTACAAAGCTCCACTCATTTTGCATTTAATTTTTTTTTTATTGCAGTTGACACAAATTGTTCTTTTTGAATGTTCTTGTTTTCTTGGGGTTTGGGTGTTGGGTTTTTTTGTTTGTTTGTTTGTTTGTTTGTTTTATTTTCACTTTTATGGATATTTGTGGGTGGGAGGGCAGACCGGGGTACTCCATCAGCTATTGTTTTAAGGTGATAGTTATAAGCTTTAGATTTGAGAATACATACTGATTTCTCTCTGACATACTTTCCATCCAACTGATGTTTTTTTTTTTTTTTTCATGGCTCCACTAATGGTGTCAATGATGATTGATCCCTGTGTGTATCTGTGCTGTTTCGTGCCAGTCTTTCTCACTTTCAACTCTGGGGCTAGTCAACATATTCCTGATGTCATCAGCCATTTATTAAGAGTCAGTTTTGTCAGAGCATGTGAAATTTTATCCATCTCATCACTCAAAGAAGAATGGTTCAAAATGCATGTTTGTTTTTTTTTACACCAGTCTCTGCCACACCTGCTATTCCTTTCCTGATTGCCATCTGTCTCTCCTCTGCCATAACTGTACTGCTGTTCTCTTAGGTGGTGATCCAACTTAGGAGCCTGCAAGCTGCTGCAGGAGGCTACGTGGGCAGAGCAGTTGCAGACTCTTGTTTGTGAATACATGAAGACTCTGATTGTAGAGCTACAGCAATTTCTGTGGGCTTTACCCAAGAACAAACATGCACTATATTGCTCCATACTGCAAGTGGCAGGCTGTAGTGGGCTTTTCTAGACCCCTGTTTATTTTGCCACTTGTCAAAATTAGTAGCTGATCCAGTCTGATTGTGGTTATATCAGCTGGCCCTGCTTCTTGAAGTGAGCTGTGGTTCTGTGACCAGCTCTGCAGTGGAAAGCTTCAGTCAGCACCTACAGGATGACCAAAGGATCAAGCCCAGCCAGCATGGATTTAGGAGTGGCAGGTCCTGCCTGACCAACCTGATCTCCTTTTACTATCAGGGTTACCTGGCTGGTGAATGTGGGGAGGGCTGTAGATGTAGTCTGCCTGGACTTCAGCAAAGTCTTTAACACCGTCTGCCACAGCAGACTCCTGGCAAAGCTGGCAGCTTGTGGCTCGGACAGATTCACTCTGAAATGGGTCAAGAACTGGCTGGAGAGCTGGACCCAGAGAGTGGTGGTCACTGCAGTGAGCTTAAAAAACAAAATGAACACCCCCCCAACTAAGAACTGAGCAAGACCCTGCAACAAATGTGACTGTAATCGTGATTTGAAAATGGGACACAGTTTAACTTGTTCAGTTGTGGTTTTGGAATCTTTTTATAATTAGCTAAGACAATTGAGACTACTGATTTTTCAGGCATAAAATGCAGAGAAATAGGATTAATCTGGTTTTTCACCTGCACTACATTTGCATTATAGAGCTTTGGTGCACATGCTTCACTTGAGCCCTGGTGCTGCAATTTTGTAAGGTTTCCTTGTCCTGATATGATATTTGCTGGACAGCAGTGGCTACTTTTGAAGGTTCTGTGCATCTGAGAAGACAAGTTCCTAAAGGAGATCACTGACTTTCCCATCTCAAATAATTTATTTTTTCCCCAGAACCCAGTGATGAGGTGCCAGGATCTTTCAGCTGCCATGGGTTACACTACTCAGAGACCATCCATACTACCTCTATATGAAGTGAGTAACTGTATTTATATACTGGTACTTAACAAAAGTAAAATACACAAACTTCTTAAATGTGCCATCAGTTTTGTTAAGTTTGGACAATTCCCTGTCCATGTCTTCAAGAGGTAACAGGTGACCATCCTGTAAATAACATTAGAAAGGAATTAAGGATTTTCATGTATTTAGATTTAATTTATTTTCTTGTATGATACATCTAAAAATGTTGTTTCTTGAATTATTGTGAGGTCACAATATGTGGCCTCTGTAGTATACTGAAGTTACAGAGCTTCTGATTGACTTAAAGGGTACATCTGGGCAAATGTGGTTGCAGGATCAGGATTTATTTTAATCAGTCCATTTTTCCATGTAATGTAGTACTTATTTCCTCCCCCCCACCCCCCCCCCCCCACCCCCCAGAATACTTTCCAGGAGCTACAGGTCGTAAGGCGCAATCTAAACTTATTCAGAACCCAAATGATGGATTTGGAATTGACTATGTTACGTCAACAAACAACAGTTTATCAGCACATGACAGAAGATGAAAGGTAAAATGTTTCTGTTTGCTTTGTGGTATTTTGGTTTTGGGTAGGTTTTTTTGTTGGTTTTATGTTTGTTTGCTTCTTTTGTGTTTGGTGTTTTTATTTATTTTGTTTTGTTTTAAGAAAGATAAGAAGAAATACTCCAGCACTTCAGGAAATGTGTTGCTGTCCCTAAAATCAGAGTGAGAAATCAGTTCGTTCAATTTGAATGGGGCTTGAGCTGAGCTTTTGCCAAAAATGTGCTTAATCTCTTCTTTATGCTTCTTCATTCCAGAGTTTTTTCCTCTTGTTTTCTTCTAGTCCCTATTTCTTATTACATGGTACTTTTTTTCTTTTCTTAATTCATCCTTTCTCCAAAGTGATTTTACAGCTACAGACTTCAAGGAATTTTATCATGGGATGCTTGAACAGAGGATACTGGAGAGGTTAAGCCTTTAAGATTTTGAGCTTAGGTTATCCCCTGCTCCACATTGAAGATGTAAAGAAAGGATGAATATTGTAGTGTTCAGATGCCTATCCAGTTTACTGTGGCTACTCAGCAAGCTACAGATGGCTTTCATAATTCTGTATCTCTTTGTTTGTGCTCACCATGAGTTGCAGCAGCAGCTGATCTGGAGCAACTTTCAAAACTGATTATATGTTTACTTCAGTTGAATCAGCTCTTGACCCATTGCTTCAAATATGTTTGAAATCTGTTGGCCTTCTTAGACAATGGCATCCTGGCCAAAATAAAGCTCTGGCTGCTTGGGAATCTAGAACCACATAAGAGAAATAATGTGCAATTACTCTGTTGCACTGAGATCTTTACTGTTACTGGTTTTAAATCGAATTTGATTAGATATATGAATATATGCCAGTTTCTTCTACTTATTTAAGCATTTAAAGCAAATATTTCTGGAGAATTTTCTGTTATGCACTATGTTGTTTAGCTTTTTCCATAAAGTGACACATGGTTTTTATAGATGGAAAAATACTTTTGTTCTAAGACATTCAAGTGAATTTTTCCACAAAAGAGTGGAATTTTCAGTTCCACTTTGAATTCCCTTGTATGAAGTCCATTACTCATGGGATTGTCCTGCTCAGTTCCCACTTTGTGATGTGCAGCTGAGTGCAGTGAATGCCCTTGTTCTTTTTGTGATGGACTTGGTATAGATTTGAAGCTGATCAACTACAGAGCTTGAGAAAGTCTGTCCGCATGGAGCTACAGGAGTTAGAGCTGCAGTTAGAAGAACGTCTACTTGCTTTGGAAGACCAGCTGAGAAGTCTACACATGTCTTCACCTTACAGACCTCAGACACATGTGGTAAGTATGACTTTTGCAACAATATTATATGTTTCCTCAGAGTAATGTTACCAAGTCATAACTGTTAAAACTCTTAGAGTGGGGTGATATCTGGGAAATCTAATGACATAATCCGTATTATCAGAGATCATATTTTATTATTTTCAATAATTATTTCATTCTTAGTGTTAATACATATCAATACATATTGTCTGAGATTTCAGAACTCTTCTACCTGTGCTTTCTTTTTTTTACATTGTTACAACCCCTGAATTCTTGTGGGATAGTGATGGTCTTTCTGGAGTTTCTCTACAATGAATTCCTTACTTGTAACATGAGGGCAGAGAGATGAGAAATACACAGTGCTTCTTCAAGTTTCCCTAGTTCCACCAATCCATGGAAAAATTAAACTTGAAAATGCAGATAGCATCATCAGTGTTCCCTCCATTGTCTTTTGTAGCTGCTTTAGATGAATGTGTGACTACCTGCCAAAGACTGTGAGGAGCTCAGCTCCCACAAACACTCCCTACAAGCAAAAAACGGAGGACAAGAGAGATATTTGCATAGGTTTATTGCTGGCATGGTGATACATTTTTTTCTTCTTCTTTTTCACATAGTACAAGACTGTTCCCCTTTTGTTCTGCAGTTTTGTCACCAGCCAAACAAAAGAAGCATGAATGAAAAGTATCATGTTCTTCCTGGCTTGTATTCCTCTTTCTTAGCCAATTTTCTTCTGTAAAAGCAGCACATGCACAGGCCACGTATTCCTCTTCAGTATTTTGTTATAGGAAAAAAAAAAGGAAACCCAAGAACAGGAAAATACGGTATTATTGTGGTCCCAAGCCAAATGTGCATTCTTTGAACCATATAAATATCTTTTTATTTGTAAATCCTTTTATAGAGGAGGGCCAGCTTTAAAAATGACTGAAATAAACTTTCTCCAACCAGCTTTGCTTCCTGTTTCCTAGTTTCTGTGTTTATAGAAAGTTGTCTGAGGCATGGCATGTTTATATATTAGCTTCTGACAGCTCTAAAAAAATCCTCAATGCATTACCTTGGCTTAATTTTTCAGGGCATGTATGGAAGCAGAAGTGCTGATAATCTGTCATGCCCTTCTCCTCTGAATGTCATTGAACCAGTAAGTAATTGTTTTGTCTTATATGGTTTAGTAAGAGAAAGAGCTAGGAAGGGATTTTGTATAATTTGACACATGATCTTGGAGATACTTTACTCACTTGAGTAGTTCTATTGAGAACAGCTGCACTTTTCCCTAAATAAAGCTAACCATAAGTGTAAGTAGTTATGAAGTTGTGTTTCTTTTCAAGGAAATAAGTAGAAATGAGATGATTTTGCAGTTAGTTGATATAAAGTCCACATGGTGGTTTTCCAAAACTATTTCTTATTCTTCTGGGCATTTTATGCTGTTGAAAGAGAGTAGCTTGAAAACTGTAGAAAGTAAAGAACAAACCTGAATTGTTTCAGCAAAGAGAAACAATATCAAGCCTTTATGTGTGTCTCTGTCAAGGACTCTGGCAGGATGCATCCATATTGCAAAACTCAGTGGCTTGGGGAGCTGCCACAATTTGTATTTATGTTGGCTTTCAAAAAAGCCCATTCTTTTTATGATCCTCTTTGTTGCAGCCATAAAGGCAAAGCATATATTTATTTTATAGCTGTATTTGTTACATGGAGGGAATGAGTAAGTGACTGAATAAAGAACAAGAAAGCATAGTTATGGCTGTATGTGGCTCTTGTCTATGCCTGCTCAGGACTGTTTCTTTCCTGAATCCTTAGGTCTCCGAACTTATTCGAGAGCAGTCATTTCTGAAGTCTGAACTGGGTTTAGGACTGGGAGACATTGGACTGGAAACTCTCCCAGCAGAGGGTGCAGAATCTGTATTCTCCCATGGAAACTCTGATTCCTCTTCAGTGTGCTCTGGTCACACAGGTAGAAAAGCTGAACTAACAGGGAAGTCGAAGAGTCAAAGCAAGAAGTTATACCGAGCCTCAGTTGCCTTAACACCAACTCCCCCAGTGAGAGCATGTGCTGGACAGCCGATGGAAACCTCTGAGGAGCTTGGAGACTCCAAGCCAGAGGTGGAGCACAAACTTGAAAAAGTCCCTCTTGTGCCTTCGCTTGAGGAAATCCACAAAACTGTGGAGCAAGACGAGCTGCAGCAAGTCATACGGGAGGTGAGGAGGAGAGATCTAGGATGTTTGAACAGTGTTTACTGTAATCTAAAGTCTAACTCTTGGCCAGTGGGATTTTCTCTTCCCTCTCAAGTGAAGACCCCATATTCTTCCTGTGCTATTTCTGAAGGTTCAGAGCCTCTCTCTAGATGTTGAAGGTACAACTGTGTTCTCATGCAAAGCAGTAGACATTTTTTCAGTGACAGTGGGTCTAGTGGCTACTGTAAGCCTGGGTGAGAAAGCATTTGCCAGCTCTATGACTTGGTTAAGCACCAGTATTTCAGATTCCCAAGAGAATTTTTTTCTGTCATGTTTGCTTGCTAAAATGCCAGGTTGGAGTTAATCTGATTGATTGATTAAATCCTGTTTCTGAAACAATTCTGTAGTAAATGTTTAAAATACTTTCCCAGTTTCTCTACTCCAAACCACTAAGGATTGTAAGAGTGTAAATGAAGCAAACTGAAGTGAGATGAGAAATTATTTCAGACCTTAAGACTGATGTTGAACCAGTGCCAATGGACTAGTTTTAGTGGCAGTCAGTGAAAGTGAAGGATGTTTGGTTATTTTCCTAGTGGGCCAGGTTAAAAAACAGGACTAAAACTGCATATTTTGTTTGTCAGTGGCATAAAGCCTTGTGGCAAGTAGCATAAGTGGGAAAAGGTAGCAAAAGCAACCTCCTGTTCTCAAAAGCAGCACCCATGAGTGGATGCAAGCTCTGCAGTGGTTAAAAGAACTGGAATTGAGAACCTGTGGGTTTTGTTCCCTCTTCACTGGGGAAGGACTACTTATTCTTTAGCTGAGGATTCTTGGACCCCTAGCCTCTAGCTCATCCCTTGAAGCCATACACTACTCAAAAGACCTGAAGAGGTGTTATATTCAGAACTGTACAGCAGGGAAGGCTGTAATGCTTTGCCTTAGCTTTGCTCTTAAAATAGATGAGAGACCACTCATCTCATCATAAAACAGGGGCTGTTATCCCAGAATAGTCTTTTGCCACGTCTTCACTTCTGTTCACTCTCAGTGCAGAAGGAGGCAGAATGGACCATAAAGGTTACTTACACTCTTTACCTGACTGCAAAACTCTGCTGTATCTGTCTCTGCAAAGTGGAGATGATTTCTGGTCTGACATACTGCTTCTAAAGCAGTAGAGCATTTCTAAGGAGTGTTCTTGCAGAGGATGATGGCTGGAAGCATGTGAAGATATTTACTTTGTTTGTCTTTGGGTAACTCCACAAATAACCAGAGTTGAGAGTGTTAAGAATAATGCATAGCCACAAGCATTAACTGTCTGTGAACTGCTGCTGTTAAAAGGAGGATGAAGTTTGGCAGTGAGATGAAAATGAGACCAGCTTTCAATAAGTAGCTTCACAATGCTGAGTAGTGCTTCACCCTATCAGTAGCCCCATTAGAGTCAGTGGGATGAGTTACGGAAAGTGGCATTATTCCTGTGGAAAGAAGGGCACCACAGTTAGCTTACAGTGAGGTACCCCAGTCTCATGACTTTGTCATTACTGTTCTTAGCATTAGGAGCTAAACACCTGGCCATCACTAATTATGGTAGAGTTTGTGGTGCTACAACTTTGTATTTCTGCTTTGAAAGCAAAAGAATGAAAGAGAGGCAAACAGCAAACATTCTATTTTTAAATATCATCCCTCTCTATCACTTTCTTGCTGCCATCTTCTCTAAAGTAACTAAAGTTAGAAGTGTCACGGGAAAGGCTTTGTTTTGGAGAGGTCATAAAATAGTCCTAATGTCCCAAATTCTCTCTCTGGTCCATCTTTTTTCCTTTCATGTCTTTAAAAAGACATGAAAAAAGGGGTTCTCCTCTTAATACTTAGAGAGGACTTGCACAAGAGATATTTATCATGCTTTGCACTTTGCCTCCAATTCTGAAGCAAAGCCAGAACAATACATTTGTATGCAACTCTTCTGTAAAAATTCATGTGTCAGAGGAGCAGTGTTGCATTGGAGGCTTGCTAAAGGAGAAACTGAGAGGGGAAGGAGAGGGCTGTAATTCAAATGTACTGTAACAGAGGCAGAGACAATAAAGGGAGCTGGTGTCTCAAAGTCCAGAGTTATTTTGGTCAATATTTTCTCCAAGGTTAGCCTGTGTAAAAGTTCCTCTTTCACTTCATTAACTGATAGCAAATAAAGTTGTGTACTCTTTGCACAGAGATTGTTCTCTCAGCTCTATGGTACTGAGGACATTGTAATGCTGAAAGAATCCACACTGAGCTGAGAGGATACTATTGAAAGATGGGTAGTCAGCAAATAACTCAGCTTGACTCACTTGGTAAATGTTTCAGCACACAGAGAGATTGTCCCTCAGTTCAACTTACTGGCAGCTTGTTTTGAATCAGCTCAGATTCTCAGCATGAGCAATTTTGCAGGTCAAGGTGAAGATGCATCACCTTCAAACACCTAATAGTTTTTGTAGAGCTAGAATATGCTATTAAATACTGGTCAAGAAAATCTTCTGTATTTCATAAGAGCTAAACCAGAGCATAAATGAAAATGTCTTCCTTAAGTAGTCCTGTTAGCAAAGGAATTCCAGTTTCGTTGTCAAAAGAAAGAAATCTGGTAGGATGCATTCTTGGTGTACACTCTCACAAATGTTAAACTCTTGCTTATTCCTCCCATTCTCTGTAGCTGTGTGACCTTGCCTTGGGGAAAGAAAAGTAAGGCAGTGTTTCAGAATATGCCTGGGTGGGTTGTAATGCATGTGAACTTTGACCTGGACTATTTGCTGGCATTAAAAAGCCTGTGGTATTAACTTCTAGCATTAATGGGCTGACTCCCACAGAAAAGCATTCAACAACATGAAATGTTAAAATGCCAAACACTGTCTCTCTTGTTTTGATGAAAATACAGCCTGACCGCCACTGGAGTATCACATGAAACACTTGCCTACTTGAGTTTTAGGTCATAGTATTGCTAGGAGTGCCACCAGGCCCTCTCACTCTGGTCTTCTGCAGTTTTCAAGATGTGATAGTTTTTTAAAAACTTTCTACTTAAGAGCATTGGAAATTTTATTTTTGCTAATAGCTTGCTGCTGTAAATCTCAGGATGACAGAGGCTGTGAGGGAACTCAAGAGATGTAGTCCAACCCCACTGCTGGAGCAGGTTCAACTAGAGCAGGTTGCAGAGGATGGCATCCAGGCAATTTTGAATTACATTTAATAAAGTTGGTTTTTTTTAAATAAATGTATCATTTTCCTGTCAACATCTGTTTTAAGAGACTGTAATGGATCTTCATGGGACAGAGAGATGGTCTCAGAGAGAATCTTCCCTTTTTCATTCCAATCCATGTTAGCTCAGCCTCATGTTCATACCCTGTGCAAGCTTAGAGTTCCTCATCTTACTATCTTGAGCACAAAAACTCACCAGCTGTTGCCATGAAGAAATCGCATGAAAAAAATAGAGTAGAAAGTAATTCTTTTAATTATAAATAATGTACTTCAGATCAGGAGTGTGAGGACTGTGAAAGCTTCATTTTGCATTTGCCCATTTTGCAGACTTGCCATTGTGGCACATTTCACTCTGTATCATTTTATTATTTAGCAGCAACGTAATATTAGAGTAATGGTAATTCTTTCATAGGGAAAAGATTATTGGTTTACTGTAGTTAAACTCCCTGTGAATGTGATACTGTGTTATTAATGCTTTCTGTCTTTTGTGTGAAGGAAGCCTTGGCAGTGAGGTGTGCCCTATGCAGAGCAAGTGGAAGGTGCACCTTACCCTAAATAATTGGTCATTGTCATGACATATGCATAGCACTGAGACACTTCAGGAATCGATGCTGCATTTGCTGTGCAGGAATGACCTTGATGAGTCTGAGAAGGAGGGAGGAAACAGTGGCAATGAAAAGAAGTAGTGGAGGGTGGCCTTTTTGTCATCTGAGCAGGAAGGTGAGAAGTAGAGGGCTCAAGCAATCTTCCAAGGTCAAGCTAGAAGTTGTTGGAAGAGCTGAGAATAGAAGAGGAGCCGCTCCCCTTCCAGTCTCTGCCTCACCACATGACTGTCTGTCATACCATTTATTTGCTAATTTAGGAAGCTTTTATCAGTTTTCTTTGTAAAGCAAGGTTTATTTTTGTCTATCCGTCAAGTAAGGCACAGAATAACTGTTTTGTAGCACATTTGCAGACCCACCCTATGTGATACTGGAGAAGAGAAGCCAAGAGAGCAGTGCAAGACTTCCAGACAGCTGTGGTGCTGCATGGCAGGTGTCCTTGGGCCTGCATTTCTAAATCCCCAAGTCCTTACTGTACTGACAGTTGTCCTTAAGCTTTATATGTCTGTGTGTGCTTGGCATAGGCATGTCAACCAGCAAACCAGGTTTTGTTAGGCAC
The DNA here is from genome assembly GCF_026170545.1 of Melanerpes formicivorus. Classification (NCBI taxonomy): domain Eukaryota; kingdom Metazoa; phylum Chordata; class Aves; order Piciformes; family Picidae; genus Melanerpes; species Melanerpes formicivorus. The sequence continues at coordinate 16,444,202 of NW_027142357.1, read as the reverse complement.
TGGCTTTTCTTTTGTCAGTCAATCAGCAAACAACCCAACTGGAAACCTCTTTCCTAATAATATTAGAGTGTCTTAATTTTTGCTTGATGAAAAGTAGTAATGAAATGAGTAATTTTGCCACCGATGGTTTAGGGATTGAATTACTTGCCAGTAAGAATGAGGGATAAATGACCTGTTGCTGGTGCTGCTACCCTTCTGACGTTGTTGCTTAATCCTTTTGACGCACCAGGAAAAGGAGAGAGTTACAAAAATAATTGCAAGATGTGCATCAAGATGATGAGAGGGCTACGCAAACCTGGCAAGGCCATTGGCAAGGCTGGGTTTGATTAAATATTGTTCCCATGGTATTGGTGGGGCGTCAGAACACAGAGGGATTTATTACTGGCAAAACCAATATTAGAAATGTCAGCTTTTTTTCTGGCATCAAGTCTCACATTCATTACACCTACCCAGGCAGTTGAAAGCTACTTTGAAATGACACTATGAACAGTACTTTCTTTAGTCTGAAATCAGTTATTTGTGCCAGAAAATTATGTGTTCTTTTCACAAGAAAAAGGAAACTGTATTGCTTAATTGGGCTAATGAGTGCTTCTGTGAGTGACCCTAGTGACCAGGCTCTGCTTCTTATCCTCTGCACTCTTTTACCATCGTCATCCTCCTCTGTCCTTAGAGATGCATCTGTTGAGTTGGTGCCAAAGCCTTCTCATGCTTTCAAGCAGCCCATACTATTATTCTTTGTCACACCCTGCTCCTTTCCAGCACAATACACTCATTTGCCTGCTTTTCTCCCTTTTTTTCCTTTACTGTAGCCATCAGTGCTCTGCTCTTCCTTTGTTCTAGCTTCAGTTGGCTGTGTGTCTGCTATTAGTAATTTTCGGGTATGTTTTACACAAAACTCAATGGGTAAATGCTTTGTCACAATGCTGTGAAATGTAGCTTTTGCAGGCATAGATCATATCCCACTGGCCAACTGATGATATGAGCAACTGGTGAAGTTCTTCACTGCTAAAAGTATGCAGTTAGGATTCATCTCCTTTTGATTTCTATAAAAACAGCAGCTCATGTTCATGGATTCAGACCTTTCCTACACTCTAAGCCATTTGTAAAGCAGAGTGGTCCTGCCTTCCTTTTCGGGAGATGACAACTTATGTCAAAAAGCAGTGCATTTGTGATGCTTTTGATTTATATAGCCTGAAATTCTATTTTTAGAACTTTGCATAGTTGCATTTTTCCTTAACATAACACCAGTTATCATAAGTGTAAAGTATGGATATATTTACCATTTGGAAAGACAAAACTATCTTGGTTTGCATTTAAGAACTTTAAAATTACTTACAGTTACTTTCCAAGAGAAACCAGTTTTCCATTTGTGTGGGTTTTTTTTAAAGTTGACTTTTTGTTGGTGTGCATTTTCATATGTTGATTGTCAAACATACTTGCAATGTAACTTACTGACCTAAACACTTTGGCTACTCCCTTTCAGATCAAGGAATCTATTGTTGGTGAAATAAGAAGAGAAATAGTAAGTGGTTTGTTAGCAGCTGTGTCACCTCAAAGTAGATCTGCAAAACAAGATACACAGCCATGAAACTGGTACTGCAGGTAATCTTTGGAAATCTGCCAAAACCAGATTTTATTTTCAATCCTATGAAATATCATTGTTAACTTAAACCTTGCTTTGTTGGCATTTGACAAGGAAAATGCAAGCAATTGAATCTGAAGCTCATTAAATGCAGAGGATACTGCTAATCCCAGATATCTTTGGAAAAATAAACTTGTTTATACTTTGGCCCATTCTACTGTCAGCTTTCATGGAGTGAGTGGTCCTTGCTTTTTAGTTTCAGTGTGCTGTGTGATGACTTTGCATGTGAATGTGTCATGCAAGAGGATGCCTGTAATTTGACTGCCTTAAATACAAATATCAAAATACATACTTAAGCATAACAAGCAGACTTCAAAAAAATCTAATTTAGGTATTTGTCTTGCTTTTTCTTTTCTGTAAGGTTGGATGTAGTCCGAAATGCTGTGGGATTCTGCTTTGGGTGGCATACACTGGTGAAAGTGTCAAGTTCTTTTTGCTTCATGAGATGTTAAAGCTGCTGAGACAGGCTACTGTGTTCGACGCCCGGTTCTATGATGTGTACCTTTCCTTGAGTTCATCTATGAAGACTTAGACATTTTAACTAGTTCATTACTTTCCTTTCAAGCATCAAGAAAACTGTGGCTCTCGGACAGGTTTTGTATTTATTGGTATGTCCCTGATGTAAATTTTTATATAGCTAACTTCTTTGTCTAATAATGCATCATGAAACTTGAAGATTTCCAGATGTAACCAATTTATAAATAACACAAATGCATTCAGCCTAGCTTTTTAGAAAATTTTAAATAATAATAATAATAAAAAAAATACCACACAACACAAAAAAACCCAAAACACTGACCTCTGTGAGGTATTTATTGTGCAATAACTGATCCACTTTAAGAGCTTGAAACAACCAATAATGGTTTCCACTGCTGTTACGTAGTGCCACTTCAAAAGAAGGAAACAGTCTTGTAAAAATTGCTGTTAATTCTTGGGCAGTTACTTACTTTTAGCAGAGTGGTAGAATGACATGATGTTACTTAAAACTACTTAAAGTTCTGACACTGAAAGCCTTATCTTTGTGTAGAAGATGACTTTTTAATTAAATTTATTTGTTTTCTTACTCTTTACCTGTCCCTCTGTAGAAAAGTGCCTTATTTTAAGCATTGTTTTTTGTTCTTATGTTGACTGCTCTCAGTCATACCAAGGGAAGTCCTATTCTGCTTTATATTAACCAAAATGCAATAAAAATACTGATCTTCTGAAAGTGATTTGGATGTGCAAGTTGGAATGGATGAATGACCTTGCCTGTGTTATGGGGAAAATTGAAAAAAATCTCTTTTTCTTCCCCATCCCTCAGTGAGTGTATTTTCAGTTAACTTTGTGAATATGCCTTTGTTCCAATGGAGCAAGTTGGAAGTCCTTGGAGGTTTTATGTGGTCAAATAGACAGACATGTAGTAAATATATAATAACCCGTTTTGCTGTGCTTGGAATCTCTGCTTCTATGCCATTTCTGTCTACTAAACTCTTTACACTATGTCAAGGTCTTTAATCAAAAATAGTTTCAAATATAACAATATTATATGAAAAAGTTTATAAGTTTTAAAATTGTGTTAGGAAGGCACACAAGGGCTGATTTCTTTTTAAAGAAAAAGTGTATATTAAACCAATAAAATATTTATTTTGCCTATAATCTGTATCAGTGTTTTTCATTGTGCATGGTTTGCTCTTAAGCAAAGTAAGTAACAGATTTGATCAAATACTATACAGAATGGAGAACAACAAGAAAGATCAGGGCTTGGATTTTTCAAATGTTTCAGATGTTCAGGGGACCTTAAGAAACATGGGATATAAATTTGAGATAAATGTTGGCACTTTAAACCAAATTCTTAGTTATTTGCTCTTGTAGCTCCAAGAATTTGCTTGTTCTTGACCTTTCCTGAGTTTGTCCCCGTGAGTAGAGCTTTCTTCAAAATCTGACCCTACATGTTCAAAAGTTGAAGTATCAGTATCTATTCATGGCAATCTGTATGAGGTGGTAAGATGCAGTAAGTTTCTGCTTTCCTTTGCAGCTTGCATGAGTATGCAGTTCCATTCCATAAAGCCACTGCAGGGCATCAGCCAGACCTGAGTGCCTGCTGACTTCCTTCACAAATGCACAAACCCAAAACCTGCTCAAACAATCGCCGGAGCAGATGCTTCTTCTTGTCCTCCAGACAGATTAATTAGCACACTTGACTGTTAACATAAGTCCTGCGCTATTCAAAAGGTAACCGTGGCTCTCAGTGATGGAAGAAAGCATTTCAGGAGCTGGTAGCTGTTGAGCAGTGGGTGCCAAGAGCATCCTTCTTGGGTGCAGCAGCCTGGCTCCTCAGTGCTCTGGCCAGAAATGTCAATTGTAAGTAACAGGCAGGAGAGTCTATGATGCTTCAGCTCTTACCTTGTAAGAATATTTGATCTCAACAATACAGAGTCTAGTGTTTAATATATCCTGAGGAATGAAAAATAATGCCAATTTTTCTTCCAGCTGATGGAAAGCAGATTTGTGATGTTCTGGCATAATTTAGAATAAAGACAGCTCAAAAGAGCATTTCTAAAAACTTTACTGAGACTAACAAATATACAAGTGTCTGTTTTCCCATAACCCTGATAATGGATTTTTGCCATTCTTAAAGCTTCTGAGTGATTTTTATATAGGTGTATTGACATTTCTCCTTGTGTCTTAGGAACAGCCATTGTTATTGGACACGCACCTAACCTGTCTGGCTTGCCCTTTAGCAATGTCTGTTTAGCTGTGATGGTTTGATGAGTGTGGCCAATTTTTCTTTTGTTTAATGATTAAAATTGCTACTTTCCTTACAAATAGTGTTGTCTTTTTTAATGCCAGCCTGCCATTTTATATAAAATCTGTGCAGATTGAAACAGCTTGATGAGTGGCTGATAAATAGTGGTTGATCACGTTTTCTGTGCATAGTTGTTAATGCCAGAGAGATTTTGGATGCTTTTCTAAACTTCACTGTGATAGTGATCTTGGTGGCTGCCAGCTGGCTGCAAGAATATTAAGCTATGGCCTGTATTTTGGAAACCCCAAGAGCTAGCTTTTTTCTGTGGGTACAGGACAGTTACATTCCTGTTGATAACAAAATAGCTCTCAGCAGACAGTGGTTCTGGCATTTCCTCGGCAGCAGTCATATCCTTCATGGATTTCTTTTTCATTAATGTATCTAATTGCTTTTCTAGCTCATACAAAGTTTTGGCATCCACAGTATCCTATAACAATGAGTTCTGCAATTTGAGCACAGCCTTCATGCAGAAGGCTTTTTGTTTGAATCAATCCCTGAATAGTTTTGTACAATGCCTTCTAGCTCTGCTGCTGCCTTCAGGCCCCATGGGGCTGCAGAGGTGGCACAGGCTGAAATGGGGTTGTTCTCAACTCCTGGTTTGTCCCTACTCATGAAGCAGCTCTGTTCTTGCTGCTCCCTATGTTTGTATGAGAAGTAGCACACAGCTGTGTCCCAGGCACCTTCTTCCAGGTCACCAACCCCCAGATACTGCCCTCCAGGTGTGCCAACTGTGCAGGTCTGGCTAGCTGGGTTGTTCCCTCATGGATGCTGTAGACAGCACCTGTAACTTCTCTAGCTCTATCCTGTCCTCTAAGCTGAAGGAGGAAGTAAGAAAGAAGGGACATCTAAAAAGTCTCAAAAATCAGGATTTAAAATAAATGTGCATTTAAAAAAAATATTAGTTGATGAATTTCCATTTTTAGCCTGATAGCATGTTTGTACACTGAGTTTCCTAACACAGGCTCTGAAACTGTTGAACTTCACTCCTTGTTTGTCTTCTCTGTGTTTTTTATCTCAATGTCTGTTTAAAAAAAAAAAAATACAGTAGAACCTCAGTTTTACATTTCAATTGTTTCCTTCAGTGTTACAGTCAGTCAATTTTTGCATTATAGATTTAATATGGAAATGATATAAGTTCATTCTGAAGTCTCTACAAACTGCTCCCCTTGGTGAGGAAGCATATTCTGGAGTGGCCTTCTGCTGACATACCTCCCTAAAATCAGTGCAAGAATTTTGTTTTCTGATTAAACTATAGTCCATATCAGACATGGAACTTTTGACTGTCAAGTCAGATTGTCCCACTTGTAGCTTGTTTCCTATGTTTTGGATGTGTATTCAATGGATGTAGTGGACAGCACCTGCCAATCAGTATCTGTATATTGCTTGATAGCTTGGATTGCCATGAGTTCCAGAAGATGGCTTGAATAGATGATACCGCTTCTTACATCCTCAGAAAAAGAGTAAGTTTACACTGATTATGATTAAGAATCATACTGCTAAGGAATCACCAGCTCAACTAAAGAGATCGTAGAAATATCTGTCTTTTTTACTTAACAAAGCTTTATGAATCCACATATGTAGTTAGTATGTGAGCATGTCCAAGCCTGATGTTCAGTGGATGAATACTGCTGATGGAAATTTGGGTTAGGCTGTTGCTAGGCCAACAGCTCTCACTGAATATCCCACTGACTCTTACACTGCTCAACAAAACTGTTCCTTGTCTTGACCTGCCTGCTGCAGCACTTACTGCTCATGAGACAGTCATAATCTGCTCTGCATTCTTCCACCCTTGCAGATTTTAAATTCTTTGCATTTTCATCATGTAAATAGCAGACTGTTTCCAGTGATTGAGTGGGAGCCACCCTGATTACAATGCCTGTGTTTAGCTATGTTGAAAAGAAAATTTTCAGGGTTGTTTTTAATATGTCGTTGTTTACTCTTGTAAGGCTTGCATTTTATTACCTGTGAGCAATGCTCAGTGTACAGCACAAGAAGGAAACCAGTCCATGAACAAGGTGGGCACAGCAATGACTGGATTCATGCTTTCTACCTCCCTTTTGCTAATAAGAGCTGTGAAGCTGATGCCTGTGTATGGACAGATGCGGTGGAAAAAAACTTTGTCAATTCATTACAAATGGGCAGAAGGAAGAGGCATGCTAAAGTCCCCTTTGGCTGCAGCAGAAATCCAGTGAGCAGCATCTGGGAAGCAACATGCTCTGCAGTGTTTCTTCCCTTGATGCTGGTGGGGCTGCCCATCAGTATGTTGAGATGCTGGCATGAGGAGAGATCTGCTTCTAGGCCAAGTACTCATTCTGTGATGGCACCCTGGTGGAGAAATGTAACTGAGTGCTTCCATGCATCTGCAGTGGTGAAATTAGGAGCCCAAGCCTTAAGTAGATTGGCTTTACAACAGGCTCCAGCTCCTCTCCTCTCCAAGAATCACAGAATGGCAGGAGATTAGAAGGGACCTCTGGTGATCATCTAGACCATCTCCCCTGCAGGTGTGCCTAGATCACACTGCACAGGAATACATCCCAGGTGGATTTTGAAATTCTTTAGAGAGAGAGACTCCACAACCTTTTTGGGCAGCCTGTTCCAGTGCTCCATCACTCTCAAAGTAAAGATGTTTTTCATTAAGTTCATGTGAAACCTCCTGCATTCTACTTTGTACTTGTTGCCCTTTCTTCTATCACTAGGCACCACTGGACAAAAAGTCCAGCCCCATCCTCATAACCTACACCCTTTAAATATTTCTGTGCATTTATGAGATCCTCTCTCTTCTCTTTTCTAGACTAAATAGCCCCAAGTCTCTCAGCCTCTCCTCTTAAGAGAGCTACTGCTGTTCCCTAATATATTTATGGCCCTCTGTTGGAGTCTCTCCAGCAGTTCCCTATCTCTCTTGAACTGGAGAAAAACTGAGGCAGATCACAGGCATAGCAGAAATTGTGAGAGTGCAGGACAAAGACCCTTGAATTCCCTTCCTAGCAACCTTGTCTTTGGCTGGCAAAAAGTGTATAAACTTACAACAGGGAAAATATCTTCGTCAGGACCTGTGCTGTGAGTGCTTGTAGAGCTTGTCACTACACAGGAGATGTTAAAAGGCATTGCTTACTACTGGAACCCAGGGAAAGACACAGGAAGGAAAGGTCTTATACAGTTGTTATTTTTATTTCCATGATAATTTTAGCTGAATCATAAAGGAATTTGAAACATTGTGGGGAGTGCACTAAAAGGAGATGAGCTAAAAGGATCTGGCAATACTTAAATGCATTTCATCTCTTCCCCAGACTATGACAGAGTCAATGGAAAATGCAAGCATGCTTTGCCTGGAGACGTCTAGTGCTGCAAATTAGGTGTAAGAGAGAGCTGATGTAGTAGTCCTGAAATGTTATATCCCAGTGCTCTCTGAAATATGCCTCTTATACTATTTTAAAAATAGTTTTATTGTTATAGTGCATGTGAAAATTGCTGGGCAGCCAGCTATGATTAGGCACAGAGACCTACCTCTGATTGCTGCAGGAACAAACATCTCCGCACTACTCTGTTGGTGGACCACTCTGAGGCATAGCAGCCCCATTAATAATTTGTCCTTGTGTCTTGTCCTGTCCTGTTATCTGGCTCCTTTCTAAACCTGCCAAGAAATGGCTTTGTTTGTTTGATTTCTTCATACAAATGTTGAGCTTTTTTTCTGAGATACCATTGCTAGCAGTGATTTTAAGATACAATTCCTCTACATAGCATTGTCTTGCAAACTAGAGCTGAAGCACACATCTATAATCCTTTGTACATTTAATGTTTTCATATTCTATTGCTATCTGAATGTATTTTTTCAACTGACCTTACTATTAACCTTTGTAATAATTATAGCTTCTGTAATATAGTAACATACACTGTAACTGTAGTATAATTTAATACCTGAAATTGCACAGACATTTGTATTATTATAGTAGATATTTTATGGCAGCATTTGTTAATATATATAATAGCAAAGTAACTGGAAAAAAATTTTCTCACTTTTTCTGGGAGTGAGAAAACAAAAAATATTTTGTTTCATGTATGAAAATGTTTATAAAGAAAAGCCACAACTTCAGATTTCTATGTGTCCTCCCCCTGGGTGTATCCCTGTGTGTGTGTGCTGTGTCTGGAGCTGCCATTGAAGTTAATGGCATGTCTGTTCATGAAGGGCATGTGAGATTGGACAGTTGGGCTGTCCTGAAAAAACTCTCTAGTTGTCCTTTGCAAAAGTGGTGTGTGCCTCTCTTACTTTAGTGTCTTAGACTCTTAGTCATACCAGCAGAACTGCTGCAGTTGTGCTCTGGCTCTAATTGTTTTTTGAAGCCTATGAAGCAGATTATGATTTGTCTTTGTAAGAGTAGTGAAGGCTTAAAAATGACTATATGAAACATTGAACATCACTGTTCTGCATGTCTCTTACCTTTTTCATGGTAACTGAAATTGAACATTTCAGCTTAGCACTGCAAATATTCAGGACTCAACCCAAGAGGGCCCAGGATAAGCTGACTTGGGCCCTGCTTCAAGCAGCAGGTGGGACAAGGTGTCAGGTACTCTAAGCAAAGAGGCAGGTTAAGTCAGTGGCTGTTGTGTGTTGTTTCATACACTTCTTTTGAATTAAGCTGAAATGAAAAAGGAAAATAAATTATAGTTATTGAAGAGCACTGTTGGTATGGTTGACCAAATTATTTTCATAGTCTTGGAAGAAGGCACTGATTTTGTACCCCAGTTGGGTACAAAAGGATTTGGCCCTCTGCATTGTAGCCATGTAAAAGAGAACTAGTCTGAGTAAGATTTCCTTTTTTTAAGGTTATTAGAGAGCAAATATCATCTTCACTGAACACCATATTCCACTTGACAAGGACAGGGCAAAATTCTCTTTGGTATGTCTAGCAAGAGGGAGCCCAGATAGCTTGCTTAAATGTGGATGTTCTCAGTGTCTGAAATCATGTGAGATAGAGCCCACCAGAACAGATGACAGTCGAAATCTGCAAACCTACCCTAAGCTGCAAACCTGCATAGTACATAGTGAAAATGTAGGCAGCTCTGTGGATTCATCATCAAAAACCTTCCTGGAAGAGGTTTAGAAAAGAATTTGAAAGGGCAAAGGCAATTGTTTGATATGTGAGAAGAGAAGAGCAGTTCTGGCACACTGTAACGGATTATTGCATCCACCCCTCCTACTATCTCCACCCCCAAAACTTGAAAACTTCCTGATTTGTGTTCATCAATAATTAAGCGCCCATCAGCAATACTCAGAGGGAGCTTGCATTGCACTTCTGAGCAGCCAGTTAGTAATGTACAGTGCAGAGATCCTCTTTTTCAAATCCCAGGGCTCCAGGCCATGCAATGCTAGTATTGCATTTTCAATTAGCTTCTGAGTGAGTGCTTGGCATATGTAAAAGTGAACTGGTACACAATTAGCTTATTGTTCCTTTCAGCCTTGTGCTGAGAGGATCTGAAGGACTGCAGAAGAGAGAGGAGAGGGGGAAAAAAAAACAAAGCAGCTAAGCCAGTGGCATCTCCTTGGATGTGGAATACGAGAGTTGCTTGACTCACAGATTGCCGTGCTAAGTTGGGAGTTACAGCTGTTCCAGAGGAGCACCTAGCCTGGCTGTGAGGAGGGTGCCTGGGGAGAGGAGCAGACCAAGTCTCCGGCTCTGGGCTTTTCTCTCATCTGAATCCCCTCAGCACCACAATGGAGCCCAACAGCCCTAAAAAAATACAGTTTGCGATGCCACTGTTTCAGAGTCAAATAGACCCTGAGGCAGCCGAGCAGGTAAGGAAGATGAAGGAATGGAGTAGAAATGGGAGGAAGAAGTGGGGTTAAAACAGGTAATACTTGTGATCTAAATGCTTTTCTAACTTATATTAGTGTAATTTTAGATTAAATGTGCTAGAGGTTATAGTGATATCTGGATATAGCCAAAGAAGGAGAAGGATATGCTCTTTAGCCAGGGTAAGACTTGTTTACCTTGGGTGGGTTTATTCAGTATATATTTGTTGTGCCTTTTCTATAATTGGACTTGTACTCTAGTGCATACACTTCACATGTATACACTTGCTCAGCAAATAAGCTGAAGTATATTTGTACATAAAACAAATGGTGAAGCTGATAAAAGTACCTATTGGAAATTTTGTGCAGAAGACATCTTATTTATTTTGCGTAATAGTTATCACTTCAGTGACCTCCTTTTTTATAGTTTTCTTTATGTCATTGCTACAGTGCTTTACAGATTTGAAAACTATATACATGGAGAAATATTCCTGACTTACATCTGATGTGTATGCTATTTTAGGTCTTGAGTGATTCCCAAAACGTGTACATGCATATTATATATATATAGAGAGAGAGAGAGAGAGAGCAACAAAGATGTCTAAGGAGGAAAATATATCTATTATTGTGCACACATAGGTGTGCATAAAAAAGGACACAAGGAATCTTATGAGAAAAAAATAGAGAAATTGTAATTAGGTGACCCAGTGTACTTGTCTCAGTGCAAGTTCTCCTTGACATTTGCTTCTATTTCAGTAAGTCTAGTTTTAGATGATATCAGGGGAATATCATAACCTTGACAGGTCCATACCATCAGCTACAAAATTCTTTGCACCTTTAGGACAGGTGTCTGGTTCCCTGAATATTCTGACATTGTGCCTCTCAAAAGGCATCTGCCAGAAAATGGTGAGGTGTGAGTGAAGAAATACTAGAAGAGTGCAGAAGAGAATTGCTGCAGGTCTTCATTTTGTCCATTGGTACTTCTGAGATGTGAGATCTCCATATCTTACAGAACAGATCTGCAGTGACTTCAAGCAGGTCATGTTCTGATATTTTTCTAAAATCTGTGAGACCCATAGGATTAGGATTTCCCAGAATTCTTATGGCTTTTGAAATGCTGTGGCCCAATTCTGCACAGTATTTATGAGCAGTCCTTTCTTTATTTCGTGAATTTAATTCCTAATGCTATAGAGTTTCACTGTGTATGATGAAATTAAAGTAGGGAATTCTACTATCAGCTGCAGTTATGCTAATCTGGGATAAAACCATTAACCCTGATGATGTCATTTTCCATTTACACCTCTATAAGTAAAATTTGAACCCAGACAAATACAGATGTTGGCTCAGCAACTGAAAAAGGCAGACACACCGATATTTTATGTCTGAATGGTTTCTAGCTTAAGTCCTCTTGGTCCCTCTCTTAAATTCAACAGAATAACAATAGCCTGGAGGCATTAGAAAAGCAACACAAAGCTTACAATGCAAATGTGTGCATTATATAAAGGTAGTTCAATATCATGTAGTTCAACCAGTGCTAATGGAACAAAAAGAACTGCATACAGTTCAGGTTTATATATTTGTATATTGATATGTAAAGATCTGTTGCGAGATAACTTAAGAGTCCTAGGTATTTGCACAAATATAAGTTCACAAACTACTGCAATCATTCTCCATTCTATTGTAAGTTATGGCTGATATATGTCAGCAATACATGTCCAAAAACTTATTCAAGATGATTGCAAATCCTACAGGTATTTTGGAAAGCTCTCCCTCATGCTTTTGCTTTCCATGTGAAGGCCCTGATCACTGTCAGACCAGATGAGCAGACAGTGGCGTGCTGATGTTCTTTAAATATTTTCTTTTTTTAGCTTTGTCTGGTCTATGTTCAAGAGGATACCAGATGGATTTTTTTTTCTTTGTTTTGTGTACAAGGCAGTTGATGAACCCTAATGACTCTCATTGGTTTATGCCTGTTACAGATAAGGAAAAGAAGGCCTACACCAGCATCACTTGTTATCATGAATGAACACGTGCCCCCAGGTAAATGCCAACCATTGAATTTGCATACACAGTATTGTCTGCAAATTGGTGTTCTTAACTGCATGATTTTTAAAAATCCAGTAAATATCAAATAATGGATCTTAGAACTGTTTGGAGTAAACCCTATGAATATGTGTAACTCCTGGTCTCCAGATAATGTCAGTTATTTCCACCAACATTTTCTTTTCCTGGGTGGATACCTTGGAGATCCATGAAGTTCTAGTTTTGGTTCTCTGACCTCTAGACACTAGGTTGGCTCCAAGGCTAAATCAATTTAGGGACTTGCTTCTTCAAAACAGGTTTTCATTATTCCTTTCCAACTGTGAATACATTATCTACATCCAAGACTCCTCCCAGAAGATTTTCTGTGGGGTGGGACAAGTTGAGATTGCAACGTACTTTGTCACATATATGTGACTTTGGAAAGACTCTTTAATAAGATGCTTAGAGAGTATTATAAGCAAAAAAAGCTCAATAAAAATGGATTACTGGGAAAAGGGATCAAGACATAATCCCATACTTTAAATCAAACTTTTATTTTGTTGTGCTCTGCAGCATTTTTTTCCCCTGTTGTTTCATCATATGAATCTTTTTTAAAAGCAGTTCAGGCTTTTTCTTCTCACTGATGGGTCTCTAAGATCATAACTGGTCTCTAAGATCATTGTTGGATGCACTGGCACATCAGTAGAATAAAACCATGTTAACTCCATTAGGATCTTTGCTTACTGCACTTGCGCAGTTCTGATTAACATCATCGGTAGTTGAAATTCTTCAGAAATGTGCAGAAAGAAGCTTTTAGACAGCCTTGCTCTTGGGATTGAGATCATTACAGCACACCACACAGATAAGGGGGGTTCAAACATGGCCTATGGCTAAGGTTATTGTCTGACACTGAAAGTGACCTATTCGTATGCTATTGAGCTAATACTGATCACACTTTGAAGAGGAGCTTTCTGGCCTGAGCTTCAGGCAGGTCTGTTCTCAGAAAGGGTACACAAAAGGTCTGCCTCTGACTGGGATCTACAGTGTCTGTGTTGCTAGGACTTAATTTAAAGCAAATTCACCTTGACTGTTAATCTCTCTTGCAATTCACTTTGTACACTTTGTACCATCATATTTCTTTTTATAAACAGATACTTGGTACACTACCAAATCAAAACCAAACAGAGAATAAGAACGCTTTTTAATTTACAGGAAATTTTACTGTAAACAAAGTGGTGCATGTCTGTTATCTCCTTTCCTGCAGTGTTCATAATAAATTTTTAAATAAATCATTTTTATTGCAAGTCAGGATTGCTGCAAGCATCAGACAACTTCCATATAAGCTCAAGAGTTAGTATTTGCCTTCTTCACTTAGTTATATTTATTGATTTAGATATTATCTTCTCTTATTAGATACTGGGAACCAATATCAAGAAAGGTATTCTTTGGTTAAATTATAGTCTTGTCTAGTTTTTTAATTTTGTATAAAGTCAGATAAAAATGAAAGCTTTAAAAGCATCTTCGTTTTCCTGCACCTCACCATGTGGGTTTTGTGTGAGCAAGTGCATGCACATTTCCATATGGGACACTTGATATGGGCAGGTGCTTTGAACAGGGTGTACATAAGTAGCTGTGTAAACCTGCTGAGGGACTGCAAAGCCCAACTGGAAAGGCAGATAATAGCTTTGAAATGGAAGCACAGGCAGTAAACAAATTCCTTATGGTCCTGATCTTGCACGGTGTTGTACAGCTGCTGAAATTTTTGTATGCCTTCAGTTAGTTAATCTTAGGGGTTCTTGACACTTTGCTGATGAAACCCCAAATTGCTAGTTGGTTATTGGATTTTGATTAGAGTTCAGTGGGATGCTGAATAACAATTTGTCTCAAAAAATATGAATCACTGCACATGGTTGCAGCCAATAAAATAATAATAATGATAAGGGTGCTAACCTGACACTCCAACAGATTGCTTTAGAAGCATGATTCCCTAGATCAGCAGGGAAACTGAGCAGCAGAAAATTTAAATCATACTGTCAAATCCACCTATTAAATTAGAGCTAGACTAAACCTGAATCCTACCTCTTGACTTTTCCCTACTGGAGTACTCCAATTCTCTCATTAGTAGCAAACAGGTAGTTGAAGGGTATTCTTCCAAGGGTTTAAAATATGTGTGCTAATACAATTCTAAATGTTTGAGTGCCCCTGCAAAGTTTACTGGAGTTATCTAAACTTCTTTTATTTTGAAAAACAGAGACAAGCATTTTCTAAGAATCAGACTTTTCTATAGCTTTTTATTGCAGCTGCATCTGATTGCAGTACGAAAAAAAACCAACAGCATTTTTGTGGTATTCTGGTGTCCTGGATGCAGACCCATCTGGAAATGAGAAGGCAATTAAATGTATTTGAACATTTCAGAATTTCCTAACAAATTCAGTTTGAGCTGTGCTGTACAGAGAGTCAATACAGTTTTCTTCTAAGTCTTCTCATCCATCCCCGATGTCTGCTACAGCTTTGACAAGATTCTGTATTCATTAAGTCAGGTCCACTGTGCTATAAAGTGAAGATGGAATATCTACTAAGACTAAATCTTTTTATATCAATGATGGGTACTAAAAAAACTATAAAAGAAGTCCACTTGCTTTCTTATTTCCAAAGAAACAGTGCTAGACCACACTAAATTATTTAAAAACAGGTTGTAGATGTGACTGCAGAAGCTTATATCCAGCCTGTAGTATTGGCTGGTGCATTTTCCCTGTGTAGCATCATGTGTAATTGCAATCAAAGTCAACAAAAGAGAAATTTGAGTTACAGCAGCAATAATGATTGCAATGGACAATATGAGCTTGCAAAGCAATGTAGCAATGAATAAACCCATAATTCTTTCTACAAGTGCTCTGCAAACTGTTCTTTTATGGGTTATGTCACATCTGAGCAGAGAAGGTAGCACTAGCAAAATGAGACTTAAATTGTGAAGTTACTTAACTCTATTATGCTTCAGTTGCTATTAATGGAGCTATCTGATTGATTTCATAATCCCTAACCAGATTTACTTTTATTTGAAGTTACAAGACTTGTTTACTATCTGTGAAAGCAAATTAAAATATAAGTGGACAGAACTACAAAAATATGCAGCATGTCATCCTGTGCAGGCTGTCTGGAAAACTGAATATCCCTATACCTTGAAAGAAACCTTTTCTGCAGTGCTGTAATATACTCAAAACCTCCTGTCTCCTTATCAATCATAGCAGAATATATAGGAAAATCAATTCTTATAATCTGAAATAAAAGTCTGACCACGATCTAAATTAGCAGAATATCGTATTGCAATGGCTCAAGAAAAAGCTGATGGTAATGTAGAGGAGTCACAGTGGAGGGAGGAAAGCATGTCAGACCACAACTCAGTTTTAGTGCTATTATAACTCGCTTTGATCAGAAAATGATGCCAGTGTTCCTGTATGGACTGGCTTTGTCACAGAGCCAACACAACTTCAAACAGTCTGGCTGGCAAAGACTGTTCAACTTGTGTCAAAATGTTCGGTCTTCTTGAAGCATTAGTATATAGGTAAACATTAGGATAAACTGCATTCCCTAACTGTATAAGTGTTTGCTGTTTTCAACTCCTCTTTCTGCTCAGTTACCATTTTGACTTCCTTGTTTGTAATGTAAATGTCACTCCATGTTTGGAAATAAGAAAAACATAGCAATGTGTTTTGACAACTCTCCTCCAAAGCTGCCTTTTTATATTTTGCAAGTCTTATTTCAAGGATATATTATCACTGCAAAAAATCCATAAAACTTACATTCCAGTTACAACTCAGTACATCTGTGTTTTCTGAAGGCTAGAAGTCATAACTTGAAGATGTGCAAGCCGTACCTGCCTCCACACAAGGAACTTGCGTGCAACTTGTCTTTGGGCATTAACAGTTTTGCTGTTCTCTGGATTGGGATTCATGCCTTTCAGCTGACTTCCCTTTCCCCAAAGGTCTGCTGAAATGCTTCAGAAGCAGCCTCAATATTTGGTGCAGTAGCAAGAAACGTAGCCAGATGAATAGTGGGATGAAAAACTGTCCTTACACCTATGGTAATTCCATGACAACCCTGAGTGGATTTTTTTTATACTAAACTGGCTCTAGACACTCCCAGACTTCACCCACACAAATCTCATTACCACATATAGGTGTGCTTTCTGATGATGCAAACTATACCAGCACCACAACCCAGAGAGGATAACTGCAGTATGTTCTATCCAGCATTAACATTTGTGACTATCATTTGTTGGAATATGCTTCTAGGTGAATGAATGTGTTTGTTTTACATCTACTGTTCACAT
Organism: Melanerpes formicivorus; assembly: GCF_026170545.1. Taxonomy (NCBI): domain Eukaryota; kingdom Metazoa; phylum Chordata; class Aves; order Piciformes; family Picidae; genus Melanerpes; species Melanerpes formicivorus. The sequence goes on along the minus strand of NW_027142357.1, from coordinate 16,427,635 downwards.
TTGTTTTTTCTCTCCCAAAAATAAAGAGGGATCAAAACAGACTTACTAAGTAGGAGGCAGCTGTTTCTGGGCATTATAAATCAGTTCTACTATGCTTTCTCACGCAAAAGTCTCGCAATAAAGAACTCTTGGTCTCAGAGTTCAAGAAAACTGATATATTTTTTCAAGAGCTTCAGATTCTGGTAGGACATAATGCTTGCTTTGGTTCAGGAAATAGAAAGTGAGTGAGCCAAATAGCAGCTCTTTCCAATTGCAGATTTAGGCTTCTATTGTGGTAATAAGACATCCAGAAAAGCATTTTCTTTGTCAAACTGGTTGGCCTTTCTATATGCTAGATGTGGATAACATTTAAGTGTGCTGTCTGTTTTTATTCTGGAGTAGGAGTTTGTGGAGGTACAGTGATATTCAATGAAAAAAGATCTGCATCCCTTCACACCACAGGACCAGTACAGCTCAGTGTACATTACCAATGGCACCAAGATGCTCAGAGATTGGGTTCTGCTGGTCAGGGCAGTGAGTACCTTCATGTTCTTTCAGCCTGTGAAAGAAAGCACAGTATGACACAGTGAAGTAATGAAACATATAAAACAAACATTGCATAAGACCTGTCAGGTGATAGGCATTTCAGAACAGAGATGAAAATGTCTCTGCTTGAAAATATCCTGCTGTTGCAGGCTGATATGTAACTGCAAATGCTTAGTGGAAAACTACATCCCTTTTTCTTACCTATATACACTATGCTTGAATGCTCTTTCATTTGGATTACTGTGAGTTTACTCTGCAATTCAAGCACATGTAAGTCTATGGAGCAAGCCAGAGCATATGCAGTGTGAGTAAAGACTCCATGATCTGATCCATAAAAATAACAAAGAAATGTTCAGAGGCCTAAAGAAAAAAAGTCAGGAAACTCTGCTTAAGCTGTTTTTAATGCAGCCCAGAAGTAAGAGCTCACAGGTTCCAAAAAGAAGCAATGAACTTCTTTCACAAAAATTCTCCATTCTCATGTCAATAAGGATATCATATATCATTGTCACCACCTGCCAAAAGAGCAGTCCTGCTCCTTGCAGTATGGTAAAGGCAGCAAACAAGAGGGCTAGGCTTGAGTCGGATGGGGTGCGGTGGGCAGCACTGGGCCTAAATTGAAGGTTATCACCAAACAGCCAGATGCATTTTCACTATTCTTTGATATCATAAATGCACTGGTTCACAAATGCAAACATTCCCTGGTAATATTTTAGTCATTGTGTAAAACATATAGTATAAAACAGTAAGAAACATGTATTATTTTATATAGTGGCCAAGTAGAGTCTAGACTGTCTGTTTGGTCAGTAAGTAATGCTTTAACATGGAGCAGGGTCTGAAAACTGCTCGGAGAAAGTAAAAAGTAAAAGGTGTTGGGCATGTTCTGGTCAAAATTTGCTCATTTTACTTTATTTATCTGTTTTTAAATCCATGGTTCCTTCTTTTTCAGTGTTAATGACAACTGCATAGGTCTATTTTACATGACACATAGCCCATAGGAGCTTGGTTGCTTCTACTGACTACAGTCTAGCTGGCTAAAGTAAGTGAACTTAGTCAAAACAAGAACAAGTCCTCTCATTCACCAGAGCCTGCCTGCCCTCTGTGAGATGGGGGAGTATGGAATGAAGAACTGTCTGAGAAGGATCTGGTCTGTGGAAAGGCCTGAGCCAGCCCAGCAGAGTGGAAATAGAGGTTGGTTTTTCACAACCAGGGCTCAGATTTCTGGCCCAGATTAGAGAAGTACAGCTGAGAGGCCAAACCCAAAAATTTTACTTGCTCTGACTCTAGATGGAATTACATTAATACATTTCCCTCATTCCAGCCTTAAATTAATCAACATTCTGTTTTATTTATCAGTGCAGCTAAGCTCCTAATGTGTACCATCACATTACGTGTTCCTCCTGCTCCCTGCCTCCTGTTGGTTTTGTGTTGGAAGGATCAATGTCCTTGGAACTATTTGAAAGCTTAAGGAGGTATTTTTAGAGTTGAACCTTGCACTCTTTGTCTGTTTTCCACAATCCTTATACAAAAGCACCATAGAAACAACCTTATTCAATCCAGAAGCTTATTTGCAAACAATTTCTAATATATATGTCATCATGTTACAGATTTCCAGCTGTTTGATTATTCAACTTCAGGACTGATAACCTTTCAGACTGTTTACCTATGTTATCACTTCTGTGCGTATTAACATGACAAAGAGTCATACCATGGGTGGAAGATAGCAACGTGCACAACTACCCAACCTGGTTAAAGAAACTAGTTGGACAGCTTCTAACTTCATTGCATTCATAAGGTTTAGTATTTTGCTGGAGGTACTCTAACAGATTTGTCCTGTGCCAAGTACTTAAATACCTCATAGAAATTTTTTTAATGAGAATTCTGCATAGATGGTGATTTTTCTATTTAAAGTGTGAGATGCCTAGGTGTAATTAACTACTGCCTGTAGTCAAAGTACTTAAGCTATATTTAATATAGCTACCTGAGTATGCAATCTGGGTATTTGGCAGCCTTTAAAAATAAAATATTACATAGTTTGAGTAAAATAAGTACACTTTAGCCTGTGGCAAAATTTCTCTTTGTATTTTGAATGCTTGTTTGTTTTTTTTAAGTGGTAAAAATATTTAGACACTATTTGAAATTTGGTCCATCTAAACATAAGATGTGCTTTGAATAAGAATATCAAATTAGTTTGACTTGAGATTATGTTTAAATTATACTTCAATAATGTGATAATATTGATTTAACTTTCTTTTTTGTTTTGGTTTGGCTTACATCAGGTAATGAACTAAAATCCATTAATAAATATTTCAGCCTACTGAGGGGAAAAAAAAAACCAATGCATGGTTTGCCTGACCTCTACAATTTAGTACTTAATGCAGCACTCATTTACCATGGTGATGTGTGTGGAATAAATAGATAATGCAGATAGATGAGAGAGAATCCAGCTTTTAGCCCTTACCTCATTATGTTCAGAATATTGGGAAGGGGTTGCACTTAAAGCATCAATCAAAATAGCCCCGTTTATTGAGCTTTCAGAGACAAAATTTAACTCAGAGACAAAATTTAACTCTTTATGTGGAGTAACTGAAGTTGAAGCTTCACTGCAAAACTCCAAGAGTGGAAATTGAATGAATCTGGACCATGAGCTAGCAGAGACTCTGAACAAAGTGAAGTTATCAGTCATGAAAGTTTTTGCCAACTACATAAGACTGCAGAAATTCAAAGAGTGCAGGGAGGTGTAGACCTTAGCTTAGGTTTCCTGTGAATATGAGATGTTTGTGTCACCACCTGGTAGAAACAAGATAGCTGGACAAGCCAAGTCTCTTTTTACAGTAACTAAAGCCATCTAGGGTAGAATTAAGCTACAGTCTATTGGAAGGAGCTGTTTGCCCCTTCTCTCTCTCCAATGGCTATTTGTGTGCCTGTATCTGAAATTATCACTTCTACTGTTTTTCTCAAATGGCTTTACTGGAGTATCAAGAGAATAGCAGAATGGAGTAGAGTTGCATGCTCACTCTTGTTCTTTTTTCTCTCTGGGGTACCTGGGATGCAGATATACCACACCAAATTAATGCCTTGGTGTTATTTATCTTGTGGAACCAAACTGCTCTTGTAGAGTTTGCAGTGCTAAGCTAATGAATATGCATTTTAAAGGTGTTTTTCACCCGAGACTATGTCCCTATGTCCTTCATTCTGATGAGACAAGCAACAAAGAGTTGCACCAGGCAGAAAATGAGCTTGAGCAAGGCAAAGTTCAATAAAGCAGTGATCTCTATTGCATCCTGCAGTACTGCTTACCCCTGTACCCACACATCCCAAAGCCTAAACACTTTAGCACTTAGGCTCCACTGTTCAGAAACTTGTGGTGACAGTGTTCCCTTCAAGTCTTTCTGAAGTTCTCTGCCATAGCTGTTCTCAAACAGGGGCACCAAACAGAGAAGATCTGAAAGAACCTTTCCCACTCTTTCTTTGACCACCACCAAAGAGTAACATCTCTAGGATTCACCACCATGTGGCTGCAGCACTTGCTTTACCTTCTTCCTGTTGTCTAAGGATCTACAGCCACAGAATCAGGGAGCAAGTTAACCCACAAGTACAACTGGTCTGAATGCAACACCTTTCTATTACTATGTGTTATAGCATTTTTGACGTGGAATCGTGTTAGTAAACTAAAAAGTGATTAGGAGTGCAGGGGAGAAAAGATTACCTTTTAAAAGTTATGATCCAGAAAATGTTTGATGCAGATCAACATTAGGCTTTCAATGTCTGTTTTTGGAAATACAGTAAGTAGATAGCAGGGCTGTAATGGTTTAGAAATGTGATTTCAAGCTTCCTAAGATGCTGGTTCTAGTGTGTGACTTAGCCTTTAATGTGTGCAGCATATCCCATAGGAGGGTGTTGAATAGTTCATTCCAAAGGAATCACAAAGAGGTGTTTCTGGTTGCGACAGTACAGATGGAAGTGTATAAAACAGAGTCCAGGGTCCCCTGTGTCTCTGGTATGTAGTGAGGTTAGCAGGAATTCTGAAAAATGCCTTTGGAAATTACAGCTGGCTGCATTTGAGTTAATGATGATTGTCCTGCCTTTTCTATCCCCCCCTAGGCATGCCAATGGTGAGAATGAGATTATCAGTCATTTTGCTGGCTCTTTGAAAGCTTAAAAAAACAATGAATTTACAAAACTGGTATTTTTTGTCAAAGGGTGATAAACACCAAGTACTACTATTCATAGTTCTCTTCATCCTGCATAACATGATACATGTATGTGAGGTGCTTTATGTGTGTGCATTCTACCTACAAGCAAGCCATGAGCAGTTGGCCAGGACTAGTTTTACAACACATTCTTATTGAAGTCCTTGAAATATTATTCCAAAAGGAAGGAAACTGCAAAGGCAGCAATAATAATCACTAGCTAAGGAAGAGTTTTATTGTTTTCTATTTATTTTCTTCTCCCCTGGCAAATGTCACTTTCCCAAATGTACAATACACAACTGTGTGTGGCTTTATGAGCTACAGCATGCTAAGAAATGTTTGACATTTTACTTTTGGCTGCTGCTGCTGCTGGCTTTTATTTTAGATCTTAACCTACTTCTACAGCTCACAGCTGAGAAAGGAACTGCTTAGTGATAGTTATTGCAGCTGTAACTCTGATGCACAAAGATTGCAATCAACGAGTCAGTTCTGAGTCATTTGCTATCACAATTGATTCTTGCATATGAAGATATTAGGAAATTATTTAAATATATAGCAGGGGACTGGTGAGCATTGTATTTCTGGTAACCATGAATTTTTCTCCATGGTCTTTGCCTCAGCTCAAGCCATTTCAAAAGTTTTTGTGCATATTGCTTTTGTTACATTTAGTATAACAGTAGCCATTGTTTGCAAATATATAGTAGCCTCACAGTATGTTTTGCTTGGGGACATGCACTTTGCAGGTGCCTGTTTCTTTGAATATTTGCTGGCAGTTACTCAGTAGTTATGGCCCTCCCCTAACCTCTCAAACAATGCCTTTAATTCCACTGCCCTTCTATCTCCTTCATGTGAATGTTTTCTTATACTGTTAGGTTTCAGGTCATATGAGAATATGCTGAGAGTATGGAAACTACCCTTCATGCAGCAAAGATGTAATCTTTATTGACATCTGCTTTTGTGTCAGAATAGACCCAGTGTCAGTGTAACCTTGCAATGAGGAAAATTCTTCTACATAGTTGAACAAACTTGGAGACATCACAACACGTGCTTTAGATCTATTTTTCAGTCCTTGCCCTTTACCTTGTTCCATATTGCTGTGAAAGTCTATTTTTCCAGGGTCCTCTTGCAGTTCAGTTTGGCTCTCCATCAGCACCTGGGACACTCAGAAATTCTGGCTGTCAGGCTCCCCTTCTGGGTCATGAAAAAGTCAGGGTACCCTAATTTACATTTATTTGCTTCAAGAATAAGGGATTTTTTCTTATGTATATTTCAATCTAAAAGAGAGATTTGATTTAAATAATCCTAAATAGATATGCATGAAAGAGACTCATATGTACGTCATCAGGTATCTACGTATCTTTTCAGTCTGACTTTGTACATTTTGAGACTTGAGTTTACCATTGGTCTTCCCAATACACTGAGGGGTTTAGATTTCACATCACTGGTCACAGCAGTTTTCTTCAGTTTGTCTCACTTATTTTTACTTAGTTAAATGAACGAACCTGAATTGTAAAAGATGCAGTGAATATTAATATGACTGCCATACTTAGTTTAGATAATGAGCAAGAGTTGTGATTCAGAAACCAGTTAATGTGTGGCGGATACTCTTTTATAGTTACACAAACAGTAGGACTGGTTTATTAAATGAGAAAGTAGATTGCCTTTTTTTTAAAAAAAAACTAAACTCCTGCTATATATCTAGAATAAAACATTGACTTTTTTATGCTTTCTACTTGCTTCAAAAGTTCTATTTCCCTAGATTTTTTTTTTTCTTCCCTGATAGAGAGCATAGATTTGCTACAGCGTCTGCACCAAGCAGCTCTCCACCTGTTGGTGCTGAACACATTTTGCTCAAAAGCATTGCTCAGTGGGGCTGGGCATTGGTAAAACTGCTCTTTGTAGGTGGTTGGAATGTAACATTCAGCACAGATTTGCCATTAAGTTTAACTTCATTGTGCTGGATGCGAAAGAAGTACTTTACTGTTAACTAAATGGTGTTCTTTTGGAATGTGTCTGTTTAAGGGTGTTCTGAAGCAGTGCAAGGGCAGAGAGTGGCACAGTGACACCCCATGGTCTTGCCGGAGGTTTCTCCCACCTCTGATGCCGTGAGTCCACACTGGTTAGCTGTAAATTGTATAAATAGTTTAGCTCACAGTCATTCCTGGTCATCTAGTAATAGATTTATATTGGTTCCGGTAAATGTCTCATCTGAGAGATCAAATGTATAATAGGACTTTTACTTACCTCCTCCCAGTTCCTCTTACTTGGTCAGTCGTTCTTTCAAAGCCATCTCCGTTCCCTTCACCAAACAGCAGCTTGTGTTGTTTAGAAGGCAACTAGAAGAGCCTAGGAGAAAGCAATTTTAAGCCTAGCTTTGTTTATAGTGTGATTTAAAGTAAACCTTTGTATTAGTTACCCAAGTATTTACTTGAAATAAACCAGAATGTTTATTTCAAGTGTATTTCTTTTTCTTAATTGCTTCCTCTGGGAAGATCTACCAAGTCTGTAGTTTTCCCCATATGATGAATGAGACACTTCACCTCAGGAAGGTCTGCTCCAAACTCCTTGCTCATCTGGTCCTCTCATGGAGCGGGGTGACAGAACAAAGCCTGTTGTGTCATGAGGAAAAGAAACTTCTGAAGGATCTGGACAGCCAAGGTTGATGAGGTGAGGCCCATGGCATGAGTTTCCACAAATCCAAATGCTGGGTTGTGCACTTGAGTAGCAACAACCCCATGGAAAATTAAAGCCTTGAGGAAAGCTACCTGGTAGAAAAGGACCTGGGGGTGCTGGTTGGCAGCAGTGTGCACAGGTGATCAAAATGGCTAATCACATCCTGACCTGTAGCAGAAGTATTGTGGCCAGCAGAACTAAGCAGTGATTGTCCCCCTGTATTCAGCACTGGCAAGGCTGCACCTTGAGTACTGGGTTCGGTTTTGGGCTCCTCACTACAATAAGGTGCTGGAGTGTGTTCAAAGGAGGGCAGTGAAGCTGGTGAAGGGTCTAGAGAACAAGTGTTATGAGGAGCAGCTGAGGGAACTGAGGTTATTTAACCTTCAGTCTCAGGCTGGTCCCTTCTCCCAAGTAACACGTGATAGGATGAGAGGAAATGGCCATGAGTTGCACCAGGGGAGATACAGATTGGACATGAGGAAAAATTTCTTCATAAGAAGGGCTCTCAAGCATTGAAACTGGCTGCCCAGGGATGCAGTGGAGTTTTCATCCCTGGAGGTGTAAATGTGGTGCTGAGGGACATGGTTTAGTGGTGACCTGGAGGTGGACTTTATGACTTTAAAGGTCTCTTCCAATTAAGAGAGTTCTATGATCCCACAATTTTTTTATGCCAAGTTTCTCTACAAGCCTGTTTTGTGTTCCATCTTTCACAGCCAGGATAGTATCAGAAAAAGCCTTACAGAGCTGGCAGCAGCTAGAATGCGCAGAGCCAGGCAGAAGTGTGCTTCCAAGAAGGCAGACAGAACAGCTTATCCTTATTAATATAAAGAGAGAAAAGAATTAATTAAATTCAGATTCTATTCTGATGTATATTTTAAGAAGCTATATTTGATTTATGTGACTTATTTAGAATTTGGTTTATGTTTACATTTAAAGGGTATCTTAGGGAAGGAGAACGAAAAGTTGAAAGCAAAATGCTTAAGAGAGAGATGGGTTTTTTTGTGCTTATTGTAATAATTCATGGCTGCTCTGTGGTAAGGCTGCAAATCTGATTCATCACTGTTGTATTCCTGTTTAATGCCAGTAAAACTAGACTGATTTCCATGAGTCTGGCATGAAACTGGAATAACAAGGTGGTGAATCAGGCACTACTATTCTGTTCTGAGATCTGTGTGATGTAAACAAATACATTTAAATTCACATTTGAGGTTTTCAGCGTCTCCAGTTTCTTCCAAACCAAATTATGGTCTCAGAATGTGCACTTCAAAGAAATTTTGATCTGTGTAGTTTATGAAAGGTGGGTTTATTTCATATTCTTATGGCTGTGCTGTTCAAAGTGCACAGCCTTGGATACTGCCTGTATGATGTTCAGAGATCTAGATGCAGTTTGGAGCAGATATTGTTGTGCGTGTTGTTCTTTTCATTTAGAGGTTTGACTTTGCGCACCGTTAGGCGAGATTTGGTGTAATTGCTGCCCCTAGTCTCAATATTAATAATGGCTACTTGAATATTGAAGGACATAAACAGAGCAATGTAAATATAAATGGGATGATTTACCTGGAAAAAAATTTTTTGTGTTCAAACAGTTAATTCATCTGGCCTGTGGCACTTTATTGAACTACAAACCACAGGTATATAGTCAGGAACTAGCTGGAAAAAACTGCCCTTGATCTCTTGGTGGTGGTGCTGTCAGTAATATGGGACCTTTTCCATTCTACATAACTGCAAATGCCTAGTAGAACAAGCATGCAAATGCTTGTGTGTATAGCAAATTCCTCTCTCCCTTATGTTTTTATTAATATTTCCTATATGAAACCTGCTATTAGTGTTCCCTGAAGGGCCAGGATGTAATTTAGATACTGATTAGTGTGTGAGATGCAGCAGAATTGCAATGTACTCACTCTCTTGTCAGCACTTGAATGAGGAAGGGAGCAGACCCTCCAGCTACATTTACCACAGCAGCTGGGATACTGGAGTTTAATGAGGTGCTTTTTGCAATGTGAAGATTTTCAGAAACACACTCATGCCAGGAGGGTTTACCAGGATATTTTTCATAATTAAATGTATACCCATACTCCAGTCTCCATCAACAGATACAGGCAAATAAAAACCATCAAGGGAAAGTCAAAAAATTAACTACATAAGCATTTTTTATGTTTGCCTTTTTGAACTGTTTTCCTTTTCTTAACTGTGGTTTAGTAAAAAAGCCTGATCTGGCAATATGTAGTTAGAACTCTGGCAAAAACAAAGCATTAAATATTTTTTTATCTTGTTTCATTTTGTGAAGGAAAGGAAAAGTAGTTTTGATATCAGAAAAAAAAAAAAAACAACATATTATGAGAGTCAATTTCTAAGTCAGATTTCAATGAGTTTGCTTCCTAAACTCAGCATTTGGTTATTTTTTTCACCTATTTTGAGAAAAACCCTTTGTTCACAGACATAGTACTGTTTGGCCATGGAGACATTTCATCAGAACTAATGAAATGAAACTGGTTGAACTGTTTCATAGCAGAAGCATTATCTGACTTGTCTCTAGCTTGGGATGTCCTGCACTTAAGTTTGCCTGTGCAAGATTAGATCCTTGCCTCTGTTCATCTACTTTGCTATATCCATCGGCACTGTTTATGCAAAGATAAGGACAGGATTTTAAAAAGGCTCCCGACTGACAGTGACATTGTGTCCTTAAAGCCTCTCATCATGCTCATTTCTTTCAGATGCAAACTACTTTTGTTTAAACATTCTTTGACTAAACCTGTTACAGGCATGCAGCTCATGAGCTATTCCCACTATTAGAGCAAATAAGGAGTATCGTGTTTATTAGTTTTAAGGACAAATTTCAACACTGTGTCAGAAGCTAACCAAATCCAAAGCTCTCTCTGCTCCATGGGATTTTTTTTTATCTTAAACTTGTCACCTTTTGTTCCCAAGGAAAATTCAGACTCTCTACAAGAAGTTTTGTTTCCATCAATGATACCAGCCTCTTACTGAGTTTCCTTTGTGTAAAAGCATACCTTTCGGGCCTGTTATGTTTTTCTAGCACCTGCCTGAAACTCAACAGAAAAAGCTTTTATTTGCTCTTGCCAAGGGGAAAGCAAGCAGAGTACTTAACTGGATGAGATAAGCCTTTGCTGGATGACTCCACTGCAGAACCCATGGGTGATATCAGAGGCCAAGTCTTTTAGAATAGGTCACCTCTTTCCCTGCATAGATTCTCCAAGTGCATTAACATTATCCAGCGGGAGAAGAGAGGCAGATGAATTTTGATCTTACTCTTTAACAACCACAAGTCTTCCCCCAGCATGGTCACAGTAGAGACTCCTGAAAAAAGCAATGAGCAACATCTAATGGTTGTCATCCTGGCCTCCTTTCACTCAATTCTTTTCTGACCTCCTATAATAACATCTTTGGGGCAGCTCAGCTTATTTAATCAGCTTGGCCAGGTGGGATGTGCTGTTAAACATGCAGAAGAGCTCTACTTACAGAAGCATTTGGGAGATGAATCTCTTGGTGTTTCTTCCCCATATTTCAGTATATAACTGGGCCAAATCTTGAAGGCTTCACTGCAATTGGGTGAGATTTTGCTCTGGGTAAAACTAAAGCTTAGAACTCTAATACTGATAGGGGTTCTGTGCAGGGAGATGGACTTTCAAATGTGTCTCTCCTTAAAGAGCTAAAGCTTCATTTCAGAAGGTCTGTTACACATCTGGACTGATGGAAATATCCCTTAGATTGAACCTTTCATTGATGAACACAGACAATTTCCCTTCACGGGGAAGGAAAAACCCAAACCCCTGATTATTTGCCAGGTATTGGTCCTGTATACATGAGGTAAGGGTCATGTTAGCCTCAACATTATTCACCCAGCAAGGGGTAAAATCCTCAACTGTTTTTTTCTTTCCAGCACAGGTGTAAAAAACTTCTAAACAAAGCTTCAATCTTATTTTTAAGTACCTCAACTGTCCAGTAACTTGGGTATGTACAAATCTGTTTTCAGCTCTTTATATGATTTGTACTGCATCACTTTAAAACAAAACCACAAAAACTGTCAAGAAATTACTTGAGTAATTAGATTTATGTTAGCTAATTAGAGCAGCCAAAAATAAATGAAACTGGAAATATAGCTATATTATGTTCTGTGAGCAATGTTATGGTCTGTGAGGGAGAAAAATGGAGCATCATTTAAAAGATTCCTTCCCTCTTAGCAAACCTTCAGGAAGAAGTTACCTATTGAGAGCTTGGGTTTTGTTTCATATATGAGAAAAATAGACGATCACTTGTGCTCGGCATTCTCTGCAGTATATTTGCCAGTTACAAGCATGGTAAGGAATTTCTCATTATGCCTGACTGTGATTTTTTTTGTGAAGGCAGAATCCTGACTGCACAGCAGTCAATGGGAACTGAAGAATGTTGAGCTCTTGATTGAGCTCCAGCCCCTACTGCACTCCAGCTCTGCTCTCTGTCACCACTAAATTCCTCCTTTTACTTCTATTACAACCCCATTGTCCCTCTCTCTTATTACTACCTCAGCTACTTCTATGTTCCGTCTCACCCTTGCCTCAATCTATGGCACTCAGGGTTCTCAGCTTTCTTGTTCTCATTCCTTGTCACCGCTCCTTAAAATGTATACTCTCCATTGAGACTTTTTCATCAAAATACCTGTTGAAATAAACATGCGATGGTCTTTCTCTCCTCAAAAATAAATGCATGCCAAAATGCACCACTGACCAAACTGCATCTCTGATGAGCTCTACCTTTCTTTTCATCTGATAACTCACTTGAAACACCTCATGTCCTCAGAGGTGTTCTCAAATCTGACTCTTTTGCTCCTTCAGTTTTATTTATGATCTCTTTTTAATACATTTAGAAACCTATTCATGTAATGTTGTAAATCATTCTTAAATTTTCATGTTGTAAATCATTCTTAAATTTTCATGTTGTCTCATGCTTATTCACTGGCATTATTTGCCCTGTGGATATGAACAATTCCTCTACCTCCATAGAGGACTAGTTCTTGTTCCCAGTGTAGCCTGTCATATAAGAGCTTCTAAATGAATGGAAAGACTGGAAACTTCCAGTTCTGTAGGCTTAATGTCACCCCCACTAGGAACACTAAGTGTGCAAGCCCAAAGGATTAGAGCTGTGCGCATCCTTAGGAAAAAAGACCTGCAACCCAACAAAGCTGCCTATTGCAGGTTTTATTCCTTGTGCAAGCCTCAGATTGGATTTTTAAAACATATTTTTAATCTGAGCAAGTCTAGAATTTCAGGAAGTAATGGGACATAATTCACTTTTCATTGTTCTCTGCTGAAAGTTCCTGAATTATTCAAAGTTCAGACTCAACAAAAAAAATAAAAAAAAAATCCAGTGTTGTGTCATTAAAGTCAAAGTCTGTTTGTTATACTGATAAGAAAGATTACAAACACATAAATAATCACCCATTAGGCCAGCCTAACTTCATACACTGAAGTGGTTTTCAAAGGCGAATAGATGCTGCTACACTTAAATAGACACTGCTATATTTATTTACAGGTAAGGAAGTCAAGGAAGAGGTTAGTCACCTTACCAAAGTTCATAGAAATGTCAATGGCAGGAACTGGCCTCCTGATTGTCCTGTCTAATTTAGTATCTGTGGGACCATGCTTTAGTAATCAGCACTGTTTTCAACTACCCTTTTTAACCTTGCCTATAAGTCATTTGAATGCCTTTCCTATGAAGATGTATGGGAAATATATACATTGAAGAATTATGGCAAGGCAATTAATGTTTGTAAGATGCACAGATGCAGTGGTAGAGAATACAATAGTCTGTCTGCCCGGACTGCTTCTTCCCCTCACACACAGCATACCACAAGCAGCCAGCATCTGGAGAATAAGTTAGATAAAGTGATATGGCCTAGATCTAATTCTTTCCTCAGACCTACATTTACAGGTTTGCCACACCTCAGTGGAAATCACACATTGATGTCTACATGTGGAAAATTTTAGAAGGGGCATTGGTACAGTGAGAAACTGAGGTATCTGTTTTTAATGGCATTTTATTTTTAGAGCTTCAGACTACTATGCATCAAAGATCCTATATGATCTTTGTCAAATACTTGGAATATTTTCTGGCCATTAACCACATCAAGACAGCAGTAGAAAAATAATGTCATGCAAAAGCTGAATAAATGCAATAGTTAGAAAGATCCTTGACCCTCCTCTGCTTCATACAAGTCTACTTAGTTTTTCAGATTCTGAGAGATGCTTGTTTTCAGTGGAAATCTCTAATACTGCCTGCTTCTATAGTCTAAACCAAATGAAGGCCACAAAGTGATTCCAAGATAAAATTCCAGGCTGCAAACCTGATCAAAGGACCTGCTACTAAAGGCACTCCATCACTTGCTGTTTATTCACAGACAAGAAATAGGAATTAAGTGTTTTAGACTCAGTGCTTATGCATGAATGTTGATCAGGGCCTGAGAATGCTGATCTGGTTTCCTGAGACACACGAAAGAGAAAGAAAAGCTGCAAATCTGAAGGCTAATTTCTTATTTATAGTAGTCCTGTAGGGTTCAGGGCAGAGTCACAAGGGTTAGCACTGAGAAATGCTTTTGTACTAACTTTTTGCTTTCCATATCTTTTCCTCCTCTAGAAAAAGATGAGAAGAGAACAAACATCTCACAGGCACAGGTAAGTGATTTTTAATTATTTTTTTTAAAAAACATATTAATTGCTAAAGTAGGTCTATTTTTAAAACTGCTTTGAAATGCAATGATTCATTCTGGTTAGTGTTTTCATTTACATCATCGTGCCACTTCTGGTATAACCTAGCCTTTCAAGAATAGCTGCTTTCCAACCAGGACTGTATGAAACTGCTGTGTCTCAGCTCTGACAGCTCTCCCCTCTACCTGCAGCAGCACACTGGGAAAGGCAATTTTCCCCTCTGTCTTGCTCCCATGCACAGGCAAATAATACTAAGCATGGCCCAAGGTGATCCTGCCAGATCAGGTCATCCAGCATTGCTTTGAGTCTGCAGATCACTGCTGGTCTACAAAAGCCTTGCAAATTCCTCTTTCCTCTTCCCATTATCTGCCAAGCCCACAGCAGGCGGCAGCACATTGATTTTGCACAAGACTTAAAAGTTGGCTTCTTCGATCTCATTTCCTAACCTCCCCTTGCATAGCTCCTGCAATTCACTTATCTCTTTCTCCTTCACCTGTTGCTCAGAGAAGTAGACAGTGCTTTAAATAGCAGTAGGGAGGTATTGATTGGTTCAAATTTGGACTCATATAGAGATGTAAAAAGATTTACTAGGGCAAGAATCAACATCCTATCCCACAGTGTTTATAAATAGCTTGCTTTTTAAAAAAAAAAAGACAATATTTTATTTATAAATGTTATCCTTCCATCCATTGTGATAAGGCAATAGGATCAGCTATACTTGTGTGACAGTGGTTTTCTTGTGTAACAGTGGTTTTTTAAGGGCTGTCTCAAATGTTTCTTGAAGAAATAGGTCTGATTAAAATTCAGAGTTTATAGACCAGTCAAATTGCTCAGGGGGAAAAACAAAAAGGGGGCATTTTTTTTGCAATTATTTGGGGAGAGGCAACATCACTATGATCAAATACAGCTAGAAATTTATTGCATGAGAAAAAAACCAAAGCTTTCCTACACGTAACTCTTTTTAAAACCTTTTTTGTAAGAATGCAATATGATGTTTCTGTCTTCAAAAGCTAGCTATGTGTGTGACCTTATGTAGTTTTATTATCCTTTCTATATGGACATATGTCATGTTGGTGTAATATGAATACCAGTTTAACTGCTTTGATATTGATCTGCATTAACAGTGGAATATATTCCACCTTTTTGCTAACTATACATTAGAATAATTATACTACTATAACTCCATATGTAATTTCACTGCCATTATTTTGGCATGATTTCTCTTTCATGCATAGATGTGATTTGAGAGTCATAAAAATTTAACTGTCTCTAAATATATCACTTAAATCAGGCTCAGTTAAATTCAGGTTGCTGAAATTATTCTTTTAGGAATAATAGAGCACATTGAAAGAAGTGCAAAAGGTGCATTTATTTATGTAAAAATGTATATATTAATAATTTCCATACTACCTTAGCTATACATAGAATCATTTGTTACCCTGTATCTAACTGAAATATTGTTTAATGTAAATTCTCCATTTTAATACGTGCAAATATTTACTTGCCTTATGAGAATCAGTTACATTGATTGTTAAAAGCACAGCCTCTTAATTTATGCTTTAGACCTTATATTTTTAGAGTGGTAATTTCCAGTAGCATTGGGTCTGTTTTACCTGAGAGCCATAAAAGTTATCCATTAAACATTTTTTTTCCCCATCTAATCTTGGTTTTCTCAGTATTCATGAAAGCCCAGGAGCTAGCATCAGATCTGTACAGTATCATTTTCTTAGAAACTCCTTGGACTTGTGTGTGCACCCTCTGAAAGCAGCTGTGGGGCAAAATCCAGAGCTACCATGACAAGAAAACTCACTTGGTGCCCATCTCTTACTGCCTTTCTCTGTGTTTGTCCTTCCACAGTCCCAGAATGCTTCTCCCAAGCAGAGGAAGCAGAGTGTCTTCACCCCACCTGCCCTCAAAGGTACTGTGCAGGTACTGTCTTGGCCCTTGCCCTCTGGCCCTGTGTCATGTCTCACAGGGAAAACACCACCACTGTCAGCAATAGCTCCTCTGCCCACGAGCAGCAGCACACCTGGAAAGGGGTCATGCTTAGCCATTGATCTTCTCATACTTTGAAGTGACTGTCTGGCACTGACCACCTATTTATCCTCATCATAGAATCTTGCATCAGTGGCATTTTTTTTTAATAGCTTCTTTAATTGCCAAGTCTTGATACTTTAATTAGTTTGATATAGCAGATAATTCAATGCCAAGCTTTGAAGAGAGCTCCTTGAATACATATATTTTATGAGTGCTGGCCTCATACAGCTTTCTATTTACCTCCCTTTCCAGGCAGCTGTGAAAGGAAGAATAGCCAACATTTGGGGCTGAGTGTCTGATTGTAGGAAGTGTGAAGCCTTTCTTGCGAGAAATCTCAGTAAACATTCAAAGGGCTTACATGCTTTTCAGGAATGAACATAAAAGCTGCAAGAATATTAGCTGTGAACAAAATAGCTACATTCAAGGCTTGTTCATCAAATAACCCAGAAAAGAGTCTGACTTGAGGTGCTTGCAGTGAAGCAGGATCTATAGTGTTCATCAGCACTTCCGACTGGCACTTGTCAGTGTAAGATTATTTTCAGGCTGCAGACCAAAGGCTGTCCTGCCAGGTGTCTCTTAATAGATATCAGTTTCCATTCCTTCTGCTTAACACAATTTATTACCTGGCAAGTAATCTGGTAGGATATCTGATTTGTTGGATGAAATACTGCCACTGTCGTTAGGTAGTTTACCATATCAACCAGTTCCACACATCTAGGTCTATAGCTTCAGTTCTCTAGTACTTGTCCTAGCAACAGTTAAAACATCACTTCGGTGCCACACAAGACTTACTATCTGTTTGTCAAAATGGGCTAAAACTTGTGTCCTGGATATTAGAAATAATCTTATTTACAGTCAGTTATGATAAAGTGTGGAAGGAAAATGTTTGCATGGGTAGCAATAACATCTGTTGTGACCTATGGGTAGCAATAACATCTCACTGCTGTATTATTTTATTGTACAAGCCTTAACTAGCTACTGTGCAGATGAAGTGCTCTGTGCAACAGGTCATCATAGTTCCTCTCAAGGACTGCAGTGTTACTTTTATACCCTGATGAGACCTGGTGAAGTATCTGTCATAGTTTGCTTCTACATCAACGTGTTTCCAGGGAACAGTAGGAAAGTATGTGATTCAAGTTATTTACAACTAACCTGAAATATCTGGTAAACAGAGCAAAGCCAAGCACAGAATAGTTCTTCTCAACACATTAACACCCTAAACTACACAGTATTCCCAGATACACCCAAATACACAGGTGGACAGACCTGGAAATTGATAACCTTTTGTAGAAACGGGGTGGATTGCTCTGGATTTACCATACTGTAAGTGCCATAAATACTATCGCTTTCATTTAAAAATTGCTTGAAGTGGAAAATTTATTATTCCTTCTTCTTCATTATTATGAAAAGATGAATGTTATTTTGTTTAAACTAAGAGCTTAGGAGGCAGGTGTAGCAATATGAAATGCACAATGCTATGAAAGCATTACTGAGAAACAGATGCTCTTTAATGATTTGAATTATTCTAATTTTATAGTAGATAAAGATAGCAATATTCAGCAATGTTTTCAGAATAACAGACTTCATAACTGCAGGCTATTCCCACAGCTTTGCATGTGTTTATTTCCTGTGGATTGTTTCTCAGTATAGTCACAATATAGTACTCAATATACAGTAAAGAAAGATTCTGGATGCTGAACCTCTTTTCTCTACCCTGCCCGTGGCTGCTCCATATTCTCTGAGGTTGTTTCCAATGGAAGGTGGGAATAGACTGTAATCTAGTGCATTACATTTTAGTATGGAGATAATAAACCTGCATAAAGCAGAGTTTGCAGTGGAAAAGAGGGGAAAACATTTTAATTTGATAATTTCTCTGGTATTTTACTGCTTTTTACTTGCTGTTAAATCAAAGTTCCCAGAAGTAAGCCAAACTTACAGGTGGGTGCAGAGCTTGGAAGCCAAGACAGCAGCCATATATGGAGAGCTATGGGAGATACCAGTGCTGTGGCACAAGATTTGCTCTGTGCTTGCAGCAGAGGGGTGGTCAAGAGAAGAGCTGCACTTCAGCCTGACTCAAAGTCTCCAGGTAGTTCTTGAGATTACTATGTTTTCTTTGTATGAAAACATTTTTGCAGTACTTCCTCCAAGTTCCTTGAAATAATTACAATAATGTGGGAGGGACAGGTTGATGGATTTGTGAATTCATGGCTAAGGAAGAGAGAAAAAGCAATAATAAATCAACCTGCATGTTGTGGTGAAAAACAAAATATGAAATTCTTAATATGGTTGAACTGAGAAGAACCAACATTAGACAAAAATGATGACCAGTTACTGTCCAAGGGGTATAGTATATATTATATGGAATATGTAAACAGATGAAAATATATGTAACAAATGAAAATGCAGTAATGCTGAAGTTGTACCTATCATGGTAAACATGTGGAGATCAGCTTCTTATTTAAATGTGGGCATGTTTTTTCCCTCTGCCATAGCACCTGAACTGAAAGACAATGTTATTATCTGTCTAAAATCACCCCTAGATATTTTGGTTCCATCCTTACAATGGCTTGCTCTAACCTGACTAAGGTCTGTAGTTGCTGCACTAAGCTGTAGTAAACTCATGTCTGCAGAGGCAGTGTCATGTTATGGTGCAACAAGCAGGTTCTTATTACCATATATTTGTGTGTACTTTGGCTCCTGCTTTTATTTTCCTAAATGAAAATGTATCAGAGTCTCTACTGATGGAGCAAATAGCTGACTCATCTCAGAGCATTGTTCTTTTTACTGGAATACAGTGTGCTGGAAAAATCAATGTGAGAGCTATTGATTTAAGTGGTAATCTGGAGAGCAAATCAGACAGCAAACCAGATAACAGCCCAGTGCAATGCTCTTGTTAGCATTATGTTACCAAACCTAATGGATGTCAAAGAGGTTTCTCATTTTGCTTTCAAAAATATTTTTCTTCTATACCTTCTACACTTACGTTTCTTAATTCCACACTTTTATGTAGCACACAATAATGACAAAAATCATTATTTGAAGATTGCACCAAATGAACCCATCAAATTTCAGTAGGTTGTGATATACCTCATCACTTTTTTTTGCTAGGTAGAGCACCACTCTTATCTGAGGATTCATCACCTTTATTTCTCCCATTTGTGATACATTTTTTCTTCTGTTACTCTTGGGCTCTTTTGTCTGAAATTCAAATCATCTTATCCTTCTGTAGCTTCCAATGATCCAGTATGCTAATTTTGAATCTCCATCACATTCTTTTATTTTAAGCTCCTCTTCCATGTGAAGGTTGACTTGAGCCTCCCAATGAAAAACACCAAAACTAATCAGAGGAAAGTTTCTCAATTTGAAGAGTCAGCAGTATTACCTAAGGCAATAGTTTGCAGCCAGTTCTTGTTGTGTAAGGCCTGTTTCTCCTATTTACTAATCTGCTTCTTGTTCTGTGCAACAAAAATGGGAAAAATCCTGTGGTCACTTTCCTCTGTGTCAAAAGTGGACACCAAACTGTCTTAGCACAAATATCCATCCATTCTTCCATCTGTCTGTCCATCCATCCATCCATCCATCCATCCATCCACAAATTGCATCTTTAGAGATATCTTGATTATTTTCATCACTGGATTAAAGGAGCTCCTGAAAGTCTTCCTGGATTTCTACCCTCTTCCCCTCACACTTGCCAGAGAAGTCTAAAATGTGACAACAACCCCCTCAGGTAGAGATGGACCAAGTGGAAATCAGCTTAGACTACAAAGGCAGAAGCAGATTGCACTTATCCTAGGTAATGCTGATTCCTTGGCATCTCATTACCACTTGAAAATCAAAAGAGCACATTTGATTCTCAGGGCTACAACTTGAACTTTCCATCACAAGGCATACTTTGTACTGAGTCAGGTTTCCTTTACCTACATTGTCACATTTTCTTTGGTATCTCAGTTCATCCTTGAAAGGAAACATAGACTGAAGTGACAGGAAGCAAGGTTTACAAAGACAAACATAAGACAGCCTGACCAGTTCCCAAACCTGCATTGCTCCCTAGAGCTCCCATATTATCTACCAGCTATTGCTATTAATACTCATAGCTACTGAAATCCATCAAGGTCTCCCACTTTAAAGGAAGTGCACATTACTGAGTGGTTTGAGGATTTTATTAGAATAGAATAGAATAGAATAGAATAGAATAGAATAGAATAGAATAGAATAGAATAGAATAGAATAGAATAGAAAATAGAATAGAATAGACCAGGTTAGAAGAGATGTTCAAGATCATTGCATCCAACCTATCATCCAACACCACCTAACTGAATCAACTAAACCATGCAACCAAGCACCCTATCAAGTCTCCACCTGAACACCTCTAATGGTGGTGACTCCACCACCTCCCCAGGCAGCCCATTCCAATGGGCAATCACTCTTTCTGTGAAGAACTTCTTCCTAACCTCCAGCCTAAACCTCCCCTGGTGCAGCCTGAGACTGTGTCCTCTTGTTCTGGTGCTGGTAGCCTGGGAGAAGAGACCAACCTCCACTTGTCTACAACCTCCCTTAAGGTAGTTGTAGAGAGCAATAAGGTCACCCCTGAGTCTCTTCCTGTCCAGGCTAAGCAACCCCATCTCCCTCAGTCTCTCCTCATAGGGCTTGTGTTCCAAACACCTCACCAGCTTTGTTGCTCTTCTCTGGACACGTTCCAGCAAGTCAACATCTTTCTTAAACTGAGGGGCCCAGAACTGGACACAGTAATCATGGTGTGGCCTAACCAGTGCTGAGTACAGGGGCAGAATGACCCTATTAAGGCTCTACTGATGTGAGTGTGTGAGAGGTCAGGGAAACAAGAAATCTTCACTCATCTTAGTAAGGTTATTTAGAGCAGTCTTAAGATCCAGCTGATTTCAATGAACATTAAAGAAAGTTTGTGCAGTATTCTGAGTTCTGCCATCAAATAATAATTAAATTCTTTCTCCACAGAGGTGAAAGGTACATTTGACAGTTTTTCCTTGCAGCCTTTTGGGAAATACATTCTTTAAACTCCCCTCTTAATACATTTTTCTTTGCATAGAAACAAAGGTGTTTTTTTCTTGATCTAGGCCCCAGCTACAACATTTGAAATGGGATTAAATCTAAGGAACATTCAAAGACATCCTTTTGGTTTGGCTCATTAAAACAAACAGGACTCACTGACTGTTCCCAAAGTGTTCAGACCCAGGGATTTGATACATGCATAATTCTAATATTTACAATCATGGTTGATATTAAATGAGCTCCTTTTAGCTTCTGCCATGAATTTCAGATGCTCGGCTTGTTTAGTGCCTGCTTGTTCTTCTCTCCAAAGGAAATAACATGCAGAATAAATGATTAAAATCATGATGTCCCTCCTGAAATATGTAATTTATTAGAAGTAATTAGTACAGTATGTGGCCCTCATCCAAATTTGTAACCCCTTAGGCCAGCTTGATGGTGTCTGATGCATCTCATTACATTGTGACTGAAGGTTAACCAGGAACACAGAGAGAGTCTGGAGACATAAAGGATTACTGTTAGTGTGGTAAGTGCTGAGTTTGGAGCCCAGGAGAATCATTGTGGAACAAAAATCTCAGGCTAAATTTACTTCAAGTGGCAGAGGAATGAGGTTTGTAAGTCTTAGGCAGTGACTACAGAAACTTGTCTTGATTTACAGGCTGACACTTCTATGCCAAACTCTCTGAAGAGTTTCTAGCAATAGATAAACACATCAGCATAAGAACAAAAAACACTGTATTATAGCAGAAAGAAAAAATGCTGCCTTTCTTTGATTCCTGCTTCATACACTGGCTTAGATACATCTTCTGGGAAGTTAACATTAGCCACAATATAACACATTTTACAGTTTTCTGCACATCAAGCCCAGGTTTGTGAAAATTCACAGGGTGAGCTGGTACTCAGTCAGGATTTTCTTATATGGATAAGTCACTTTGACCCAAGGTATTAAATTTTCCCAGTCTCTCCAATGATAATCAATGATAATATTTTTATTTCTTTTTCTTTTAATATGATTGTGCTGCACATGAATCACAAGTACAAGAGAAGGAGATGTTTTTCAGTTGTTGCCCCACTGTATTTCATACTTCCTTTTTCCACTGAATAAAGAGCTGCAGTAAATACTGGGTAGATGGCTAAGATTGCTCCAGTAAAAGCAGGAACTATCCAGTAGCTGAAGGTCAGGACTCTAAAGTCAGGACTAAGTCTTCCTCTAATCCCTTAGCAGAGCTGTGGTGTTACAGGAGCAGCATCTTTTCTTTAGTCTGGTGACACCCATTCTTCAGGTGTTTCCTTTGAAGTAGAAGATCTATGTCAATATGTTATTTCTAAGGTAACAGAAGACAAAGCTCTGTTTTATTGTTTGTGTGTGCTACTCTTTTTTGCTCATGTTGTGATGTGAAAAGGTGCCATTACTGCATGTATCTTCATGAGTGGAAGTCTCACATCTGCCCAAAATTCCTGAAGCACTGGGAGAAGAAAATTCATGCTGCAGTCTTGTTTTACATGTTTTCCTTTTGCCTAACCAGGTCACAAAAGAAAGGTGCAATTTTGTTTTCAAAATTAGTTCATCTCTTGATATATATATATATTATTCTTACACACATCTTAGTCAGACTGCACCCTGATGCCACCACACCACTTAAGGTAGTATGGCCTTGAACAAATTTCCTGCCTATCTTTTCCAAGATACTACCTTCCAGTGCTTGATGTCTTTCCTTCCCCAGACTTGCACAGTAGCATGATGGCAGTGGACACAATGTAAAAAATAAATAAATAAATGAGCTAAATTAGTTAGCAAATCACTGAGTTGGTGAATAGGATACACTAGATTGCTGCCATCTCAAGTTTAGTTGGCTGCAACCCTTTTACTGATGCCCAAAAAGTTGACAGACGCTGCCATAGTCTTTATTTAATTTCTTACTGTTGGCAGATCTAAATACCTTTCATTCCACGCAGCTGGCAGCTTCTGTTCCAAAATGGTTCTGGCCTTGGCTGCAACAAATACCAGACTACTTTTAGAGAGACTGAGGTGTTCAGTGGAGATTAAGCTTGACATCTGTTCTACAGAAAAAACGGGAGGTTTGTGTTATAACTTGTCACCCGTCACTATTATCTGGCATGTGGGAAAGATGGCACTGTGCACGAGTCTCTGAATTGCCACATGTGGTTTAAGATCCTGATCCAACACTGACTGAAGTGTAGGGGACTATTTCCAATTACTTCATTCAGTTCAGCATAAAGTTCACTTCTCACAGAATAACAGAATAATAGAGGTTGTAAGGGACCTCTGGAGATCATCTAGTCCAACCGCCCTGCCAGACCATGTTCACCTAGAACAGAGCAGATTGCACAGGATGGCATCCAGACAACTCTGAATGATGCCAGAGATGGAGGCTCCAGCACCTCTCTGGGCAGCCTGTGCTCCACCATCCTCAACACAGAGATGTTCCTCCTCATGTATAGATGGAACTTCCTATGTTCAGGTTTGTAGCCTTTTCCCATATCTTTTCAGGTAGTTCCCTGTCCTTTTTGAACTGGGGAGCCCAGAAATGGATATAGTACCCTAGATGAAGCCTCACCAGGGTAAAATAGAGGGGAAGGACAATATTCCTTGACCTGCTGAACACACTCTTCTCCATATATCACAGGATACCATTGGCTTTCTTGCCTCAAGGGCACATCGATGGCTTATGGTCGTCATGTTGTTCACCAGCACTCCCAGGTCCTTTTCCATAGAGCTCTTTCCAGCAGGTCAGCCTGAAACTTGTGGTGATACACGGGATTATTCCTCCCTAGGTGCAATACCCTGTATTTGCCCTTGATAAACTTCCTAAGGTTAGTCTCTGCCCAACTCTCCAGCCTGTCCACATCACACTGGATGGTAGCACAGCTTTCTGGTGTGTCAGCCACCTCTCCTATTTTTGTGTCATCAGCAAACTTGCTGAGAATACACTCTATCCCTTCATGCATGTTGTTGATGACTCTGTTGAACAGGACTGGACCCAGTACTGACTCTTGAGAGATACCACTAATTACAGACCTCCAACTAGGTTGTGCCACTGATCACAACCCTCTGAGCTCTATTGTTCAGCCAGTTTTCAATCCACCCCATTGTCCATTACTGTAGCACACACTTCCTAAGCTTGCCTGTGGCGAAAGCCTTGCTGAAGACAAGGTAGATAACACCATAAAATTTTATAGAAAGAAAATAGGAGAGACTTAGTAATTATTTTAAAATCTAAAGTAGAAAGCCCAGGAAGGGCAACATGTGTTGTTCTGGATACTTTGTATCACAAGGCATATTTACAGTGAAATTCCAAAGATTTTGACAGTGTTGTGTTTTGAATTGAAATAGCTTTTGAGGAAAAGATAACATTTTTATAGAAGAAGATGTAAGTTTCTTATGAAGCCAGTAATTTGTCCAGGCATTAAATTTTATTTCCTGGCTTTAACTGTATGTTCTATGTTGGAGGTTAACAACCAAGTCACATTGCAGACTCTGACTCCAGTGAGTCCTATCATAATAAATAGGAATTGCCCCTTTTTTTCATCTGAAGCATTTAAAATCCTGAATTTGACCTCAAGCAAGATGACAGAATACAGACCTGTTCAGCATTTGATTTGGCTCCTGGAAAGGAGCTGCAGGATCACACATTCAGCTGGGGCAAGTACATTTGTGAAGTCCTCACCCCTTTTTGGCTCTGAGTCATGAACCAGCTCTGCTGGGGAGAGCACATTCACCTGAAGCACTGCTGGAGGGGTAGGCATGGGTGGAAATGGTGGAGAAGATTACTAAATTTACATTGTAGTCTTCTGGAGATAGAGATCAGTACAGTGCATAAATACAGAAGTACCTCTCAACATAGTATTTTTCTAAAAGGCCTCCATACTATGTGGGCTCAAGTAATTTAATTTACCCTTAAAAGAAAATCCTTCCCTGCATTTATATCTAACTGCTTATCTCTACAGTTCCTCTATGTCTATTACTGTCTCCTCTCCATGGAGGCCAGTCACCAGTGGTGTCCCCCAGGGATCAGTGCTGTGCCCTGTCCTCTTCAACATATTCATCGATGATCTGGATGAAGGGGTAGAGTCAGTCATCAGCAAGTTTGCAGATGACACAAAGTTAGGGGCAGATGTTAGTCAGTTAGAAGGTAGAAAGGCTCTGCAGAGGGACCTCGACCGACTGGACAGATGGGCAGAGTCCAATGGGATGGCATTCAACAAGTCCAAGTGCCGAGTGCTGCACTTTGGCTACGGCAATCCCATGCAGAGCTATAGGCTGGGGTCGGAGTGGCTGGAGAGCTCCCAAACAGAGAGGGACCTGGGTGTGCTGATCGACAGCCACCTGAATATGAGCCAGCAGTGTGCCCAGGTGGCCAGGAGGGCCAATAGCATCCTGGCCTGCATTAGGAATAGTGTGGCCAGCAGGAGCAGGGAGGTCATAGTGCCCCTGTACTCTGCTCTGGTTAGGCCGCACCTTGAGTACTGTGTCCAGTTCTGGGCCCCTCAGTTTAAGAAGGACATCGAAACACTTGAGCGTGTCCAGAGAAGGGCAACAAGGTTGGTGAGAGGCCTTGAACACAAGCCCTATGAGGAGAGGCTGAGGGAGCTGGGATTGTTTAGCCTGGAGAAGAGGAGGCTCAGGGGTGACCTCATTGCCCTCTACAACTACCTGAAGGGTGGTTGTAGCCAGGAGGGGGTTGGCCTCTTCTCCCAGGCAACCAGCACCAGAACAAGAGGACACAGTCTCAAGCTGCGCCAGGGGAGGTTCAGACTCGAGGTGAGGAGGAAGTTCTTCACTGAGTGAGTCATTCGGCATTGGAACCGGTTGCCCAGGGAGGTGGTTGAGTCATCGACCCTGGAGGCGTTCAAGGGGAGATTGGACATGGCACTTGGTGCCATGGTCTAGTCATGGGGTCTGTGTTGATAGGTTGGACTCGATGATCCCCGAGGTCCTTTCCAACCTAAGTGATACTGTGATACTGTGATACTGTGATTTCATTTGTAAAAATCTCTACTTCAAAAGGCAAAGCTGTTAAAAGACAAGGAGACAAGCTACGAGCAAGCTCAAGGTTGATACTGAATTTGTATGACATAAATGGCACCACCATGCACTGAGCAATGCCCAATGCAGCAAAATCATCCCACAATCCTCCATCAACTGTGCTATGAGCATGCATAAATAGGCACAGGCTTGCAGCCCATCAGCAGATCTTCCAGCACCCACAGTCTCTTCTCCTGGGATCAGAACTGGGAGGTTTGAAATGTCAACAATTTCTTTGAGAGCAGGTCCTGCCTGTCAACTGCTCTTCCAGGGTCAGTAGCTTACCATTTGGTATTTTACTTTCTACTGTCAGGTTTCAGTCTGACCCAAGTAACTGTCCAAGCAGTGTGTTAGCTTTGTGAACAATGCAGTCCATATTTCTGTGCTTAGGCTAAGAGAAACCTTGCTTCTCAGACTTAGGGATCATCTGCGTTGGGTTTCTTGTGGTGCAAATGTTGTCGGTTTGGGGTTTTGGTTGCTTGGTTTTGGTTGTTTGGGTTGTTGGTTTTTTTTAATTTAATTTTTGTTTTCCTTTTGAAGTGGATGCCTGTTAGTTTGAACTAATTGAAAAGCAAGAATTTTCTAATGCAGCCATGTGGTTCTCCCCTCCACAATTTCTCCCTTCTTTCACCCCTTGGGATGTGACATTGCCCAGTTTAGCAGGAACACAGAGTTCCCAGAACCATCCACCAGAGCTTTGGCATGGAGACAAGAACATGAGCAGCCTGAAAATTTCAACCACATCCTTTCAGGCCTGCATCTAGGACTGAACACTTGCATGAATTATGTGTGCGAATGTGACTAGAAAAACACAGGAAATACTGCAGCAAGCATATGGATCTGAAAAGAGATTCATTTTCCTGTGAGCTGCACAGGCCAGAAGGATGTTGTTTAAAAAGCTCTCATCTGATGTAGCTGCTCGTTTTTTCTTGAAACAACGGGAGGATTTTTCAGGTTTTTCTGCACTTACCCTATCATATTCTATGGGGCTTTCATAGCCAGAGGAAACTGTCAACAAGCTCTGAGCAATCTGCAGAGTACCTAATTTTAAGAATGCATTTAAAGGAATTGTGGGATCTAATGATCATTCAAAAGTAAGCCCCAAAATGCTTGCTGTGCTTCTCCCAGCTCCACCATTACTGCATGTGTTACATACACAGCAACAATTATTTGTAAATGTGTGTCTGGTAAACCCTGGAAATGGGGCAGGTTCCTGGGTTACTCCTTGCAATGGCATCTTTCCAGGTGACAGGGAAACAGGACACAGTGCCTGTACCTGGAGAGCAGCTGGTAAGACATAGGAAATCCATGCACATTTACCCAGCTTAGCCGGGACCATATCCAGTTTGAGACATTAGACTCGAGAAAAACGGGTCCCGTTAAATGGAATAGAACAGGAGGCAGTGAAGTAGTGCTGCATGGTTGTGGGCAGCACCACGACTGTTTGCCTGTGTCGCAGAAAACCAGTACCTGTAGGCTAGCCGTGCCCTCCAAAGGCAAAGGGAGGGCGCAGGCTTTTCCTTTTCTTTGAAGAATGAGGGAAAATTGTGTAAATTCAGTTTTCGGTCTCCTTGCAAGTCCCAAGAAAACGGGATTTTTGGCACACAAGCTCCCTCTGGTGACATGTGCCTGTAGTTCCTTACCACTGGTTCTGGTGAACGACAGAAGGGCAAGAACGGTTGTGAGAGTAGAATTTTATTATGTCTGATTGCAGTTTACGATTTCCAGCTACTACATTTCACCTGCATGGCAGTGGCTTTCCCCAAGTCCCTGGAGTGGTTAGAGCCTGCCTTTTCTGCAAACTCATTCTTGGCAAGATCAAAAGTAAGAAAAGTTTTAAAACTAACGACTCTGATATGAGTGTGTATAGGCCTTTAGAGAAAAACCTATACCTTTGTTGTGCTTTGTCCATATTTTTCATGATGAAACTGAGTAAACTGTCTTCTTGCTTGTGCTTCCCAGAAAATTTCAAAGCAATACTTGTTTTCAGGCCCTGACTGTTAATATGAATGCCAGATAGCATGCTTCCATGGTGTAATTACATTCTTCTTGTACTGTGTGCTGGCTCTGGGGTATTTGGATGCCTTAGGCAAAGCAGAAGAGGTAGATTTCTTGCAAGCTCAAGTTACTCACACAATACAGAGCCACTGAAAATTTTGCCCGTGATGTTTTGCTGCCCTATGGCAACTGGTTTTATCTACTGTAATACAAATTGTTTGCAGTAACTGCATTTTATGTTGAGTAACATTGGGTTGTAATTTACCAGCAATCAACAAAGCTTCAGTGTTAGAATTTTGTGAGGTTTTAGTTGCCAGCGAACTGAATGAGTTAAAATTAAGACATTTCAAATTTAAAATATTACTAAAGATGTGGAAACAAATCTTTCACTTTTTTGTCTTCTCTTCTAAAAGATAAGTGCAGAAACATTGTCCCAAACCCTTTCTGATATCTAAGATAGGACTAACAGAGGTCCCTGCTTTCTTCCCTTCCTGCTGGCTGCAGCAGCAGGACTTAACAGGTAACTAACCAACTTTTAAGGGTTAAAGTGTGGACTTTCCAGCAGGATCTCCAGCTGTCTGGTGAACAGCACCTGCTGGTTTGCCTCTGCTTGCTGCTGTTTGTGAATGGTTTGTCTGTTAAAGGTAGCTCAGCTTGATGGTCCCAGCACTCTGCCAGGCTGCCTGCCTGGCTGGTGGACAAGACTATGTCAATGCCCAGGCTGGTTTTCCTCTTCGATTTCAGGTGGTCAGGACCCCATAAAAGCCTAGGGTCTCTGTTTGGAGATTGCTGTGTGCTGCAGGACTTCATGGTGTTTATTCTCCAGTTGCAAAATTCTCAGCAGTGCAAGGTCCCACAGCTACATCTGCTCAGCAGCTTGCTTTTCTCCCAAGGCCATCTGGCTCCACATAGCTCACTTCCATGCTGCAGATCCTTTGGTGCTCTCAAATCAGGATGGTCATACAAAATACCCAATGGAAATAATCTCTAGCTTGTGCTTAAATCAAGATGGGAATTTTCTGGGTGAGAGCTAGTTGGCATAGACGAAACTGGTGACCTGGTTAATGGCTGGTGGCTGGTTAGTGCCTGGAGCTGCCCCCTGGCACTCTCTAGTGCGTTTTTTAGCTACAAGCCATGGGTTTTCAGGGACCATCACACATCACACCACACACATGGATTCTTTGGAAAAGCCTATGTTGCACATTGAAAACAGCATTGAAAATTAGAGAAATCTATCTGCCATTCACACAGTTTCTTCTAAAGGCTTCCTTTCCAGATTAAAGATGTAATTTTATGTATAAATACAGTTATGTCTTATGAAAGAGTAATTCCCTTGGCTATACTTCTCTGTGCTAGAAAATGAGGAGTTTGTGATTCAATAGCTGTTCTACTTACCATTTATGAAATGTAAGCCTTTCATAACATGGAAATGACAACCACAGTGAAAACCTCACTCCACAGCTGCCCATACCAGAACTGCACCTTTCAGGACAATGGATACATCTTACTTTCTGGCAGTATGTTCTCTACATCTGTAGGAGTGCTCTCTTTCTAGGGCATACTGTGTCTTAGAGAAATGGCTCAGAATGAAAAATAAGGGTTGGCTGCAAGCCACAATAAAGTTAGCTCTCAAGATGATAGAAACCTTTTCAGCACCGGGAGACATTAATGAAACCAGAAGAGGGACTGTCTCTGATCTTTCAGAAATACTCTGGTGCTCCTAGGTGCTTCAGATGACTTGATTCATACCTGGTTTCCTAGGCTTTGCTTTGGTTTGCATGAAATGCCTGCAGCAGAGGGAGAGGAGAATTGATTCAATCCATCCTAAGCTTCTGTTTTCTGAAATGTATTCTAGCTGCTTGAGATGATCTCAGCAACTCACAGGGACTTACATTGTGAAAACTGAAGAGGCTCATTCTCCCTGACAGATTCCTGCTTGGATGTAATGACCACAGATACAGTAACTGTAATATGAAGAAAGTAGTAATTGCCTGCTATTCATATGCCACCCATAAGGCAACTACAATGGGGATGATTTAATGTGAACTCTGACCTGTCCATCACTTGTTTAATTTTGTTTAATATTTTTTGTAACATCACTTGTTTAATATTTTTGTAATTTTGAAGGTGTTTATAAAATACTTAAAAGAAAATAAGAGTTCATTCCAATGTTTACATCCATACTGAGGTCATATTATGCTGATGCCAAAATCCTATCATCTGCCTTTGTCATTGTAAGAAGGATCACAAAAAAGGTTAGTCATAACTCAGTAGGGAATTCATCAGCAAATTAACAGGAAGACTTACAGACTAGAAAGGAAGAAAGAGAGAAGGAAAGAAAGAGAAAGAAGAGAGAAAGATGAAAGAAAGAAGAAAGAGAAAAAGAAATAAAGAGAGAAAAGAAGAAATAGAGAAAGAAATAAGAAAGAGAAAGAAGACAGGAGAAAGAGAGTAAAGAGAAAGAAAGTGAGAAAGAGAGAAAGGAAGGAAGAAAGGAGGGAAGAAAGAAAAAGAAAGAAATGAAGGAAGGAGGGAAATGATTAATTAAAATAGAAAGCTTTACTGCACATGTAAGTATGGCAGAGAAACACCACCTTGGATTTTTGTCTGACCAATCCCTGTCTTCATCTTAAAAAGTGCAACTCACAGAAAAGCTTTTCATCTGGACCCTAAAAATCTTAGGCTGCATGGAGTATTCAGCAAGAAATTTACATCTGCCCCACATGGCAGAAACACTAAAGGAACAACAAAAATAGAAAATGTGGATCCAGAATACAAACTGAACAGAATGCTGTGGGTACGATGCCAGGCCAGGGAGTGAAACAGAAGAACCTGTGAAATAGTAAAAGGCTATTCAGTTTTCACAGGCAGGACTTCATTCACCCCATCATGTGCTTCATCATCTGCTTCTCAGCTTCCCTTTGTCTGTCAAGCATTCTCTCCCCTCAGGATGTGCCAGCAAATTTTTTCTTGTCTGTTTAGGTTTCCTAGGCTCAGAAAAATCTCCACATCAACCATAATATAAAAAAGTAGAGCCACAGTGCAGTTGTCCAGGAAAAAGTAAGCAGGTCGGTAATGCTGCCCATTTAATCTGAAGTCAGATTAGAGTGCCTAAAGAGAGCTGAAATACACCTGCTGAAATGGCTCATGAAGCTGTGGACACAAAAATACTTCATAAAGCATTGTCAGAAAGATTTGAACTCAAAAATCAAGTTGCATTTGTTTAGAACTTATACAAAATGTAACAAACTAGGCAAAATTAAATCACAGAATCATAGAATTGTTTGTGTTGGAAGGGACCTTAAAGATGTCTAGTTCCAATCCCCTTGCCATGGGCAGGGGCACCTTCCACTAGACCAGAGCAAAGCTCTGTCCATCCTGGCCCTGAAGACTTCCAGTGAGAGGAAATCCACAATTTCCTGGGCAACCTGCTCCAGAGTCTCACCATCCTCACTTTAAATAATTACTTCCTAATACCCAGTCTAAATCTACCCTCTTCCATCTTATGAAAAGTCCCTCCTCAGCTTTATTGAAGGTCCTTGCTAGTAGGTACTACTAATATTAACTGATTTGGTGATTTTTTTTTTCTCTTTTACCTTGTAAAAGAAATTGTGAAATATCTTGGTTTTTTTTTTCTTACAACAAGCAAGCAAAAACTATAAGGCTTCCTGGAAGTGAAAATATTCAGCTATTGAATTAATCTACTGCCATTTTTATAAATGCTCTGGCCTGAGTACATCTTGCAACCAAATCAGGCATGGAGTTACCCTGGGCTTATTACAGAATGCCAAGTGAAGAATCAAACCCTGGAAGTCTGACTCTGCTGACTGTGTAAGGAGTGACAGGCAAGTTCATTCAGTATTAAAGTACCTTAAGATAGGTGGGCATCTGTGCTTAGCTATGAACCCAGGCTGCACTTTTCATCTTCAGCAAAAAGAATAGTAGCTGTGAACAAAGCATTTGTTCCTAGGGACAAAAGGAGGATCACCTTTGTAAATGCTCATTGATCTTAAGGCTAGGAAAGGACCTTTAGCTTTATGTAATTGAAGCTCTGGCATAAAGCCCACACGTCAACATAGTTCTACGCTTGATCTCTAATTTCTCTTGAATTATGGTACATATTTCTGAATGTGGGGGAATTCTTAGGAAAGTTAAGATCTATCCAATTATTTTTAACCTTTCCCTTCACTTGCTTACAGCAAGTAGGATGATAACAGTGTTTTATTTTGTACATAGTGGTCTATATAACTAATATTTATTTTGTCTCTGCCTCTAAATGAATTTACATGCAGCAGATGAAACACTCAGCATAGTTACTAATGTCTTGATCGTCAGCTATCCCAGCTCTTGGCTGATGTGATTTTCTAGCTGTAAAACTCAATTCCTGCTTTTCCCCTCCTGCTTTATTTTAAGGTAGACATCCTACAGAGTGTCCCAAACTGGAAACACAAACTAGCCTGGAGCAGCATGTGATGAATTGTAAGAATTACAGAGGCTGCCTGGGAAAATGTAAGATCTTTTCATTTAAAGAAACCATGCTTAAAAATTGTTGTTCATAAACTTTTAAGGCCAGTGAGTTCTAACACTTATTTTGTGACAGTAGCAGAACTATTGGCTTGTTATTATGGAGCAGCTGATTCAGGTTTGAAAATGTGGCCTTTTGTTTGATGTAATCCTTTGGCATAAGGGAACAATTCTGCCAGTTCTGTGATTTTCATCTACTCTTAGACAGATAGGCAGAGAGTGATACTGGTGTTAAAAGTAAGAGTTTAGCAATTCCAACAAATACATGCATTGCCCAGTAAAACTTCCAGACAGCCACGTTCTGACGGGGGCGGATCTTGATCACCTAATACCCTGTCCAGAGTCTGTCAAAGCACAGCACTTTTGAAGATTTGCCTGTGCTGGTTAAACTCAAGCACATTTAACAGCAGCTCTAAGTCTGTCTCTGAACTATGAAAACTGAGAAAAAAAGGTCAGCTGAAAAACTTCAATCCCTTCCTCATTGCAGCCTCTGCTCAGCTAGACCAACACAGGGAACCGTACAGGAGGAGAGCCTTGCAGGGCTTTCTGGCTTCATGACTGATGTGCAAGTCGTCGCTGTGTGTTTTTCTGCTCAAGTTGTTGACATATTTGATGAAGAGCCATCCTCCACAGAATAGGCTAAGAAATATTTTTTGTCTTTCCAAAGAATAATTAGCACTGAGCTGAGATTGTTACAGACTGAAGCATTCCCTTAGCTGACTGCAGGGTCTTCTGCTCTCCCTTTGAACTCGGAAGACTGGCTGACTTCTGCAGTCTGAGGGATAGCAAGGAAAGGAAGTAAATGCAAAATAAGATGTTTTTGTACTAGCAGAGGTTGCCCTGGGCAACAAAATCCTCTCTGTTTACCCTTTCTGTTACTGTAAGCAGAAGATGCAGTCCCTTCAGCAACAATGAGACTGACCCCTGTCTTCAGTGCATGTTCTGGGCAGCCTGTGGAGGACCAACAAAAGCCTCTCTGTGTTGAAACATCTTCATGCTATCCTTACAGAGCCAGTGCTGCTTCAAGCAATTTCTGATAGAGAAAATTGGAGTGGAAAGTGCTATGTGAGAGAAGAAACTGGAAAGTGGCCAGACATTTGCAACATGAATTTTGCTGCTCTCATACAGTCTTCATTGTTATATTTCAACACTGAGACTTTTGACCAGAAGAAAGTATCATGAGCCCCAAAATCTGTCATTTGAAAGACTCACCGTGAGAACTGAGATTCCTATGGCTGGAGCTAAGAGAAAAGTTAGTAACAACCAGAGAATTCAGAGAATTACTCAGTCCTTGTTGCTTAGTTTCTGAGTGATCATTCACAAATATCTATGAGACCATGGTGACCTGCCGTATATGCTGATGATTTGATCTGTTCCAGATAAGATATGTAACCTCCATAAACTCATCATGCTTACCAATGCTTCAGATATTTTTTTTCTATTTAGTCATCAGCACTTGTGAAAGAGATGCACATTAGGATTTTTTTTTTCTTAAAGGAAAAGCAGATGCAGTTGCATGACAGAGTAATATTTTGGTCTCATGATCATAAAAGACACGTGAGAATTTTTTTCTCTCATCTTCAGCCTGAGCTTAGGTATGAAATAATGCAGCATACAAGGGATTTTTTTTTTTTTTCTGATTTATAGCTTGTTAAAATGTCAACAAACTTCAAACAGCCACACTGGTGCTTCAGCTTCTTTTTATTCTAAACACTGAAGGCCCATCACGTCTGCTGGCTTTTAAAAACTCTGTCAGCTGTAAAGGACAGAGTGACCGCATGACTTTGCTTTTCTTTGGGTAATCTAAACAGGAGTTTGACAATACATAGTGTGCTAATTTTCTGTGTCACTCATTCATCAAACTTTAAAGCCATACACATTAATTTATAGTGGTTTACACACATTTATTGTTCATATACAGTAGCTGTTTGAAATTATTTCTTCCTTATAACTGGAAATTATGATCAATTACAAAAGCTGACTATTCTTTTTCTTTTAAAACACCAAGTCTTACTAACTTCTGGAGAAGCGGGACTAAGTCTTGTATAATAACAAATGACTTGGTTGTGTTCAGACTCATTTACCACAGAGAAGGAGCAGGCCTTTGCATGTTGGTTATCAAGCTTTTAGTTGGTTAGCAAGTATTTATTTTTACTTAACCTTGACTGAGAAACGCCTACAGGCACATGTAGCTTTTGAGAGAGTTCCACAGAGAAACATTTTTCAGTCTTTCTCAACAAAGAACAGCCTAATTTTTAGAAAACTTTGAAAGGCTGTATCAAGCAGACTGTTCATAGTTGGCCACATTTATGAAGCAAAATTTTCTGCCTCCATTTTTTTTTTTTTTGTTTTGTCTTCTCTCTGTCACATTTTTTCTGCTTACTCATACACAGAGGGAATATCAAGGCCTGTGTGTTTTATTGCTGTTACTTTTTGATGTTCTTTGGACCACTGATGGCTCAGGAACCACTCAAGAGAGTGATTACCTTAGGACATACCAGGACTTCCACCCTGAGCAAGGCTTGGGCAGAAAGAGTGATTGCCCATTGGAATGGGCTGCCCAAGGAGGTGGTGGAGTTGCCGTCATTGGAGGTGTTCAGGAGGAGACTTGATGGGGTACTTGGTGCCATGGGTTAGCTGTTTGGGTGGGTTGGATTGATTGATGGGTTGGACGCGATGATCTTGAAGGTCTCTTCCAACCTGGTTTGGTTTATTCTAAATAAAGGTTTATTCTTGTGATAGGTCTTGAAAGCAAGGCTAGACCCTGCCACAGGTGATCTGGCACAATTTATGAGCATCAGTAGAAGAAGTAATTGCTGCCAGTCTTGTATGTGAGAATGAAGAAACACCAGGAAAAGTAAATAAAACACATTTTCTGTTTGCATGCAAACATCAGCCATGTTACAAACTTTCAATTTGTATTGAATAATCCTCCACCGATTATTGTATACCACAATTCATGTCATACTATATTGAAGTTAGCAGAACACCCAGGAACCCACACCAAAGATTAGGAATATGTCACATAAATCATGCTCAAACATTTAACAGAAGTTGGTTGTTGCACCAACAAACCCCTAACTGGGGTGTAGCAATCAAATCGAGGAGTGGATACAGACTGCCATGGAGGAATGCATCCATCTTTGTCTCAGCAAGCTGGCAACTGAAGTGTTCTAAGGTTGTTTCTCAGATTCCACAACTGAGAATTTTGAAGATAATTTGTAAGTGGTCATGAAAGCTGATAGTACTATTTCTCCAGCATTCAATACAATGGGAGAAAAGGATGCAAATTATCATTTAAAAGCCTAATAAATGGAATACCAAAGCTGCATCAGTTCTTGTTTTGAGATAAGAGTGGATGGAGCTCATAATATGTGAACAAACGTAATGTTCTTTGAAAGCATATATAGTCACCATTAGAAGGAAATATCTTAGCGGGAACAAGTGAAAGAACTCATAAAGGATAGCAAATTGCTTAGTGGTGACATAAGAAGTGATCACAGAAATTATTTGGGTGACTGTAACTGCAAAATGCTGAATATAGGAGCAAAGATATGTCAATAAAGCTCAGGGAAGGAGATGTAGTATTAAAGACCCTTTGTGTCCAGTTCTGGGCCCCTCAGTTTAGGAAGGATGTTGACTTGCTGGAGCATGTCCAGAGAAGGGCAACAAGCCCTCTGAGGAGAGACTGAGGGAGGTGGGGTTGCTTAGCCTGGAGAAGAGGAGACTCAGGGATAACCTTATTGCTCTCTACAATTACCTTAAGGGAGGTTGTAGAGATTGGTCTCTTCTCCCAGGCAACCAGCACCAGAACAAGAGGACACAGCCTCAGGCTGCACCAGGGGAGGTTTAGGCTGGAGGTTAGGAGGAAGTTCTACAGAGAGAGAGTGATTGTCCATTGGAATGGGCTGCCCAGGGAGGTGGTGGAGTCACCATCACTGGAGGTGTTCAGGAGGAGACTTGATAGGGTACTTGGTTGCATGGTTTAGTTGATTAGGTGGTGTTGGATGATAGGTTGGACACGATGTTCTTGAGGGTCTCTTCCAATCTGGACTATTTCTTTTCTATTCTATTCTATTCTATTCTATTCTATTCTATTCTATTCTATTCTATTCTATTCTATTCTATTCTATTCTATTCCATTCCATTCCATTCCATTCCATTCTGAGGGTTTCCATTACTGTTTTCCCTGGATAAATAGTAAGGATAGCTTGACATATTAAGTTTAAAAAAAAAAAATCCATGCAAGATTTACGTGGAAACTGGATATGGTGATCTAGAGAAGAGTGGAAATCAGAAATGTATAAGCCATGAGAAAAATGAGAAAAATGATGGTGTTGTCCATAGTAGATGAGCAAAGCATTTTGGAAAGGACTACAGATCCAGAGCTTCATTTTGACAACTTTGAGGTAATGTCTTAGGTTGCCACAAGCTTCCACCAAAAATGCACTTTGAAGTTTTAATTCAGATAGAAGGAACAAAAGAGGTTTTATAGGGGTGCTCATTATTTCTATATTTGAGAAGTACACTGTTGAAGATCAGGAGTACTGTAAGTGTAGAAGAAAACTTGCAGCCTTTGCCATCCTCAGAGGCTGGCATAAGGGGAAAAGAACTGTCAGAGGATGGTAATGGGACCAGCATTACAAACAATGGAAGAAGAACCAGGGCAAAGTGTCAGAGACACCAGACATCAACAAGTTGGAAAAGATGAATATAGAGATCACAGGGAATTTTTGCCAGAAAGTTTTCAGGCTGAGTCCAAGGGCAACTTGATCAAAGGAAGTGGAGGATATATGGACAGAGAAAAAAAGATAGAATCAGTGAAGATAATTTTTGGTGCAATAGTGGTAAAGGGAGAAAAGTTAGGCAGTAGCTGGGGAGAGTTAAGTATGGGGTTAATGATTTCTTAAGGGTTTACTAACTGACCTCTGACTTGTATGCAAGGAGAGATTATCTAAACCACTCAATTAAGAAAAAATGGATTAAAGGTTTCAAGGACTGATTGTACAGATGAGGGAGATAGATAGCAGGTGATTTATGCAAAAAGGAAACGAGAGAAAGTTCACCACACGCATTCAGGAAGCTGTAGCATTTTCCTCTTGCAAAAAATATATACCCTTCTGTATTTCAGTTTTTTAAAACAAGCAAACAAAAATTTTATAGTGGGTATTTAATATTTTTCCAGCCCAGCGGCTGAATTTTTGGCCAAGAAACTCAAAGTGCCTAAGATGTGTGTTTCTAGTGTGTGCAGGGGGTAAGCTTTAAGTTTTCCCATGGCTAGTAATGACAGCAATGTTTCTGATACATTCACCAAACAGGTCAGAGGTAAGATAAGGCAAGTGCTTCTTAAACTCAAATACATTTGGTGTTTCTTACATTGAAATAGTTGGCATGTACCTGAGATGACTAAACCTGCTGGTTAAGCTGTATTCTGTTGAGATGATGCCCGTCAGAGAAGAAAAGCATTTAATAATTGCTCGGCTCCTGTGGAAGGAGGCTTCTGCCAGGTAGCTGCTCTTGTGGGCTCTGATGGTCCTTGGCTTCTGCTGGAGGTGGCAACAGCAGGAAGCATTTGGTGCTTTTCCCAGTGGGGAGCTCCCTGGAGCTGGGGACTGTGCACTGTGCCCAGCTGAGCCATAGTGCAGTGCCTGTCATATGGAGAGCCTTGGTGCTTCACATGGAACACCCAATGCTTCTGGAAACATTAGGCAATTGAGGACCTCTCCTGATTTCCCAGACCTCCAAAGGTAATAAAAATCATCTCACACTGACACCAGCTGCTCCCTCTGCACAATCACACACAGCCCACCAGCTCAGTGGACTTTTGTGGGTCAAGATTTCTCAAGGGATCACTGACGCAGCCTTTTCTCTCCTCCTTGGACTTGTTTGTGAGCACAAAGGCCTGACAGATCTTCTCAGTCTAGACCAAGGCAAAGAAAGTACTGAGCACCTCAATCCTGTCTGTGTCTAGATTGCTGACCTCACTCAGCTGCAGGCCCACAGTTTTCTCATTCTTTTAATGTGAAGGTAGGGGATGAACCTCTTCCTGTAGCTCCTGACATCCTTTTCTAGTTTCAATTCAAGTTGATATTGACCTTTTCTAGCACCATCCCTGTATTGTGGGCCGTTTTTAAACGTGTTCCTCATTTCTACATTGTCCTGTGTTTTCCACACTGGAGCTCAGTCATGGGGCCCCCGCTGAGAGATGATCTGATATAGATGCTTGTTCTCTTGTATCACTAAGAGCCAGACCTGTGCTTGGAGAAGGTTGCCCTGAAGACTTGCCAGATCTTCTGGGCTCTCTCACCTTCACAAATGTTTCCCACTTCATGCTCCTTAGCCAAAGAGTAAGATGTGGTTCTTTATGACATTCACTTTGGTTTCTTTCTGTTGTTTTGTGATTTAAAAAAATTATTTCACCTGGTGAAAAAAACATATTAAAAAAATGAGGAAGGAGTTTCAGAGAAGTCAAGACATATTTGACTGTTAAAACCAAAACAAAATGTTCCACAGAAAAAGAGATGTGCTCTTTCCTGTTAAGTGGCATGAATATGGGTTTTGTGTTGTGGTATTAGTTTTGGTGAGGGAGCCGGAACATATTCACTTTGGCCACGTTTTGGGTTTTTTGGTTGGTTGGCTGGTTGGGGTTGGTTTTTGGTTTTTTTGGTGGTTTTTTGTTTGTTTGTTTGTTTTACATTATAATTTCAAAGTGATCTCAGTTCTGAAATGCTGAAAATCAGGCTTATTTGTCTCCTGCCCAGCTTTACCTTTTACTGCTCTATGAAAATCTGGAAGTGTGTTTTTGATAGAGAGAGGATCATCTCCAAATCATAAAACTAAATAACCCTTCAAACTTTAGGGAATTCAAATTGCCAAACAGACTTCAATCACGGCTATGGTAAATGTCAACACTGGTCCTTAGGCAGTGAAGCGGGCTTGAAGGAAGAAGTTAAATAGGATGGGGAACTGCCTTAATTACTTGAGATGGGGAGCTGCCTTAATTACTCAAATCAATTTGGTTTTATTTTTTTTTCAGGAGCTATTTAATTCAGAAACACTCGCTTATTTCATACCTTGCGATTACTGCTTAGCCTTCTAATCTGGTGCTTTGGTCAGATGGAGAGAAGCAAAAAGACAGCTGTTGATTAAACCGCATAGATGTTATGTGACTGCATAAATGCCAGGAAGTTGTTCCATTTGCTCTCACAATTTATGTGTAATCTAGAAATATGCTTTGAGGCAGTGACTTCATCTAAAAAGAATTACCAGTTCAAAGTGTATTAGTGCACGGCTGCTGAATATGGCTTGGCATTAAGGGTTTCTTCGTCAGCATTAACTGGATTAAATTACCTGCAGTGAAATACGACCCCTTGGAGGAAAAACAATTCTGGCTTTGGAAACATAAAAAAGCAGGGGAATGGAGGGTGGGGTTGTGTGGATGTGGGGCAGGGGGTGGGGGTGATAGTGAAGGGAAAAGGAAACTAAGGGGCAGTGTTCAGACAGGCTTTGTTTTAAGGCAGAATAAGAGTTTGGAGAAGCTGGGGGCGGGTTGGTGTTAAATTGTTGCCAGGGAGAGTTGAGAAGGAGCTGCCTTTGGGCTGGAAAGGGATTTTTACTGACAGACTTTTCAGGCAAAGCCCCAGTCATGATATGACCTTACAGAGCAGCAGCAGGGACTGGGGACCAGTGGGGTCAATGGAACAGCTGGGACCCCATGAGCCATCTCCACATGCAAGGGGAGAGCAGGGCAGGGCACTGTGGCCTGAGGTCAAAGGTATGGGAGAAACAGCATCAGCACAGTGCAGGCACAATGTTTCAAAAGTGTGAGAGTGCCCACAAATTCAGAGTTACCCACTGCCTGGAATAAGGGACACTGAGGAGACAGTGTCTAGACTGTGGATCTACATTTGCAGCCCTCCCTATTTGCAACTGATATTATGAACTTTGTGTAGTTCACATGGAATCAGTAACTTGATGTTATTGACTTGAATCTGCTGAATGTGCAAAAAGTATCTTCTAAAATATCCCACACATATCCTCCTAGATATCCTGGCTTTGGGATTTTGGGTTGTTGGTGTTTTTTTTTTATTGTTTCTTTCTGTGAGTAAAATCTTAGAATCTATATTTGTTGCTCATCTTTTCTATTGTGCTTCAGTAATAAATAGAAACAAACTCCAAGTAATAGTGTTCTGGGGCCTTTTGATTGCTATCTGACAATGCTGGGGGCATTAACTGTGTTATTGGAGTAAGAAGATTGATAAGATGAGAAGGAAATAACCTTTCTAATAACTTATCATTACCATAGTAGCAGTTGTAAGAACACTTGAGGTGACCTGAGTAGTAAGTTTTCACTCAGTCTCCAGCAGAATGTAACCTTTCAGCAAACAGTTTAGTATTGCTAAACAAAGCTACTGGGTATGAATAGCTCCAACTCAGAGAAAAGTACCTCTATGGACAGAGCTCCGCCTCACTATTTGTGTATCCTTTGCTTTGGATTGACAAAAGACAGGGCATACAACTGGGATAACTGCTGGAGTGACACTTAAGAGCCACTGTAATGGATTTTTCTCTTGAATTGTTTAGCTGAGCAGGAGTTGTAGATGAATACACCAGTGTGCCCCTGGATACAGCCAGTTCCAACACCTTCTGACCACCCTTGGCACCTACTGCATGTTACTGCAATGTTATGTGCCTAGATAGACATTTAATCTGAGTATGACTGCTGCCATATAGCTAAGTATTTTTATCATCCTAGAATTTTCTTTGCAGTGTAAAAGCATGACACTTTATGTCTTTATGAGAAATTCACCAGCTTTTTCTGTCACACATATTCATACTTTGCTGACAGGAATTTCATGACCTGTACATAGATTTATATTTACTTACTTCATAGTGTAACTGACCATCTTCTTTCATAATGCCACATATACAGCCAGTTAATTCTGACAACTTCATGCTGTCAGAACATCTTGAGGCTTATGACTAATGGCAATAGGTCTTGTGCACTTATGGGTCAGTGTGGGAAACCCTGTCACTTCCAAATGACACTGTGGTATTACATGACTAGCAGAGGTGAATGTGGACTGTAGAATGGAGGCTATGAAAAATCATTAAATAAGATTGATAGCTGCCTACTAAGTGAAAAATCAGTCAGTAATGCTCATTGAAGCCATTCCATCTCCATTTCCTGCACTTTTCACATTGACTGTTACAATTAAACCACATGGCTAAAAGTCTTCACTACTGCTAAAAATACTACTCCATGAAGCTTCATCATACCACCTTTATATCACATGCCTTCATTTCTGCCCACAACTTTCCCTTTTTTGTATTTGAAAACATGCTTGTACTGAACATGAGACAGGGAAAAAAAGTTTTCAGTTGGATAATTTGCCTAGAACCTGCTTCATTTGCTGGCTGAAACCAGCCAGCAGCAGATACTTCACAGTTTCTTCAAAACTAAACTTCTAAATATCTTGTGATAGGTATTTATCCATTTCATTCAGCCCCGTATGGGAACATCTCCATGTGAGAATTGATCCTGTCATGGGGTCGGTGGCAGCAGTTCCCTCTCTGTTAGGTACAGTGCTCTTTTTTTTTTGTTGCATCAGGGCAGCTCTACAGGTTGTGTGCAGGCTATGGGGATACATGCTGTAGAATATCTCTGGTGCACATGGGAAACTGTGATCATGGGGCTTGGGGTCCATGTGAGTGATGTCCTCCAGGAAAGTCAGTCTTAGAATGAGGCTCAAGTTAAAATTCTGATAGAATAATTCCCATATGTGCTGCCTGAACCTTAAAAATTTTTTACTTGCTTGAGATGGGCAGTACTTATTGGATCATTGGTTACCAAGAAAAAAAAGAGAACCAAATACTGCTCTCTTCTACAATGCATCTTTCAGAAGTTTTTTTTCAATAAAATATGATAAATTTCAAGGAAGTGAATGTGTCTGTTAGAAATACACCATAGTACTGTT
The DNA here is from genome assembly GCF_026170545.1 of Melanerpes formicivorus. Lineage (NCBI taxonomy): Eukaryota > Metazoa > Chordata > Aves > Piciformes > Picidae > Melanerpes > Melanerpes formicivorus. Next base: position 16,384,938 of record NW_027142357.1, on the reverse strand, counting down.
TGAAATAAGAGAAGGGCAAAAAATGGGGTCAGTATAGATATCACAAAATTTGTCACTAGTTTGGGGGTTTATTTCTTCCTTCAGGAAAACATGTCCAATGCAAGCTAACACTTTAACCATGACTTCTGTATCTTCAGGGATTAAGCATCTGAAGAGTCAGAACGATTCAGCTTTTCCAGAGGAAGAAGAAGGAGTTAGTGAAAGGGAAGAGGAATGGGGCCACTAAACAGCGTGGAGCTGCCTCAAGCCCTATCAGAGAGAGTAAGTGAACTGCAGCAGCTGTGCGTGACTCAGACCATTCACCACTGCTTGTGTCCCCACACAGCAGCTCTTGGCATGCCAACAGCACCTGGGCTCCCTGGGGAACACCCTTGGCTGGGTTTTACAGCCGCCTGCAAATGTGTTCTGAGACCCTTACACCCAAAGATAAAACAGTTATTTTAAAGTAATTTTTCTTTTTTTCTATGACTTAGCAATGTAATTTGTAAATGTGTTAGTGACCTGACATCGGTACTGCCAGAGCTTAACTACTGTGTGTACTCTAAGGCCTCTTGTAAATAAAACTGATTTAAAAGCCACAAAATAAATACATTCATTTAGACAAGACTGGGTATTGAACAGTGGGTTTGTGTAGTGCGCAGAGAAATAATGCTTTCAGTTACGTGCAGCTTTTACCAGTATTGCTGAAGCTACTTGCAGTGACAGTGGTAGAAACAAAGTAAGCAGAGGTGATTCAGTCTAGAGAATGATGCAAAGACACTGTTCCTCATATTTCCTGGATGCAAAATCATCGAGTCACAGAATGCACTGGGCTGGAAGTAACCTCTAGAGATAATCTAGTCCAAAACCTCTGCAATGAGCAGGGACATCTCCAAGTAGATCGTGTTGCTCAGAGTCCCAACAAGCCTGACCTTGAGTGTCTCCGTGGATGGAGCCTCCTATACAGTACTTAAGGTCCTTTGCTTTCTGCAAGACTGTTATTATATGTAGGCATTAGGAAAACTTTTGATTTAGGAGTCAGAGGAAAGACAGAAGTATGCGAGACATACAAGCAGGATCCCAGGCACCACCTGAGCTGTGGGAAATGCCAATATTCACCTTTGTCACCTCCAGCATGCACAGGGTACAGCCTTCTCTGAGCAGGGGGGACAGATGTCCCATGTTTGTCAGTTTCAGCCAGTAAAGGGTGGCATATCAAGCTGTGGCAATTTAGCATATATGAGTCCTAGGGGTTTTGATAGAAGTTTGGCATGGTTCATGCCAACATTTTCATTTCTTAGACTATACAAACTCTATAGCATAAAATGAGATAAGGTGAATAAGAAAAAAAGTATTTCTTCAAAGCTGCACTTGACTTGTTTCCTTTTTTACCAATGACAATTTTTTAAACCAATTCAATGTATTATTAACTCTTTGCCTATGAAACAAAGTTTTACCCTTGGTTTAACTTTCCACTGCTTTAAAGGGCTGAGCTAGCAAGAACAAAATAAATTTAAAGAATAACAAAATGTAGGAAAATAAAGAGCCCTTTGTCTACGCCTTGCATGGAGATTTCATCCTTAGTTCAAGGCTTTCCCTGAAGATCTGCTGAGAACAGGATGTGTCAACAATTGTTTCTTTATACTTGGGAGCCATCTTTTTGCCCTCCATCTGTATCTCTGTATCTGTCCTCTTTGTTGCCATTTTCTGTAGAAACACTGTAGAATCTGTGACTCCAGCTCAGCGTGAACAAACAAGAAGGATTAGAAAGACTCCTCGTTTCTACAGTTGCAAGACTGATGGATTTTTGAGCCAAAACCAAACCAACCAACCAACACCAACCAACAAAAAAACAAAAAAAACCCACCCCAAAACACTACCACCACCCCCCCAAAAAAAAAAAAAAAAAAAAAGACAAAAAAAAAAAAAGGAATGGCCCTTCAGAAACAATGTGAATGTTAAGACTGGGACAGTAGCAAGAAATGCTGGGCCCTGGTCCCAGCATTGCCAGAGCTATGCTTTTGTAGAGCACCATGCTCTCCACATAGTTGCTCATTGCCACAATACTCCCAGTTGTAAACCAGTCATTGGTGTTTAATCTCACGCTATCCATCTGTGTTGCTAGACAACAAAGTGCTTTTGATAGTAATGGCTTTTTGCTGATTATAAGTACCCACAGACTTCAGTAGAGGACTGTCTACACTTAGGGGAAAATGAGAAAAATTGTGATTTGTCATATCTGATACCAAGACAAGGTATAAAACACTTAGAAATCTCAACATTTCAAAGGTAACACAAAACACCTGATAAGAACTTGGAAAATTCACCACCGAACACCCTATTTCGGGATGACTTTTGGACTTGAGGATGATTACACCTTAGAACCAGATCTAGGATTGTTACTGCAGCAACGTGAGGACAACAGATCTGTTTTACAGCTATGATCTGGATGAAGCATCAAGGTCTGAGAAGAGCCTTGGACAGCCATGCCAGTATTTAGATGCATGTACAAACCCCTGGTCTTATTATCTCCTCATCTCTAAATATTCCACCTGGGTTTTATATTTTCAAACCCTTTTTCTTTCTTGATCCAAGGTTATGCAAGCAGCATGTCTGAGTGTGGGAATAGACTCCTCCTTTCTGGCAAACAGACAGGACTCATTGCAGAGATTTTACTATGGATCCACCCTGACATCATTTGCTGGTGGGATGTCATCTGAAGGACAAAGGCAGGATGCACTTTTTTTTATACTTCAGCTATTTTTAGGTTAGTGTTCTTATCTTAAAAAGATAAGAAATCCCTTTTCATCTGATCTTCCACTTGTGAGGTGTACAGTAAGAGGAGCTATAAGGAAAGAATAAGTAAAACAACAGAGTTCGGGGGGCGGAAATTGCTTGTCATGAAGCAGAGCTGAAGCACTGCAGTGGAGTGTCAGTGCATCCCACATGATAGAAATATCTGGGTGTGGGAAAATCAGAAAGGAAGTTCAGAAAAAGCAGTGTGCTTACTAAACTAGGTCTCTTCTGGGGTTTAGCACAGCCTCTGACATTTGAAAAGAGCAGACTTACATGGAAAGCCTCTCATATGCTTTAACATGTAATTGAAGGCTCTGGTTGTCTCGCAGCATGGTGAGCTCCACACAGGTACACTTGAACTAATCAGATCTCCTTGTGGAAGTCAGTGGTCAATCATTATTGCCCAACATGCTTATGTCACCAAAAACGTGGATTAAAACAAACAAAAAGTCAAGGGATTGCAGGAAACGTTATTGGCAGAATTGAAAGGAGGCTGTTTCCTCACACTGATCTCAGTCTTCTCCTAGTATCCTTTAACTCATGAATGTAAGCAGTTTAAAGGCATTTTGTCATTGCGTTTTACAACCTTGTTTCTTTTTCTTATGGTACACTTGTCATTTCATGGCAGGTTCTTCCCTTCAGGAAGATTTGTTGAGACATAGTGGTAATAAGTTATTCAGAAAAAACTCCCCAGTTTGACTTATAGGAGGCTATTCATTGTTTGTTCTCCAGGTGCAAAACCAGACAATGCTTAGTTTCAAAGTAAGAGCCAAGATTTAAAAGTCCTATCTAAAGCATAATTTCCACTAAAGTCAGAGGAATTTACTTGAGAATGGCCACAGGTTCTGTCCAACAGCATGCTTTCCTTTGAAGAAATATGATGTGTAAAGGACAGAAAATATTTTCTTATTCTGCTATATCAGTTACTTAATTTCTTGCATTTTTTTTTCAAGGTTGCCATAGATGCTCTTAAGTATTCAAATACTACCCCACTGTCTTCTCATCATGTCATTATTTCTCCTCACTAAAATAAACTGAAAAAAATCACCACTAATTCTCGAAACACTGGTGTTATTGAACCAAACCAATCACATTCAACACTACTGTCAACTCAACTCTGAGGTGGGGCTGCAGGCAGAGGCCTGGGACTCCCATGATGTCTAAGGTCCAGGTCAGTCAGTAAGGAAGAGATTTCCAGTCTGTTTCACTCCCCCTAGCAGACTACAATTCCAAAAGCCAGGTTGGTGGAAGCTTTTCCTCTTTAAAAATGAGTATTTATTTTATTCCACAAGGCAAACTGTTGAGTGGCTGTCCAAGCCCTTTTCAGAAATAGTCTGTGTAGGCTGCAGTGCTGCAGGTGGTTGGGGATGGACCCAAGTAAGGCTCCTGTATGCTACAGGCTGTTTTTTTATGAGTCTGGCAGCTGGCACCATACAATGAAATGTGCCCAGTACAGTGCAGGGTTCCCCTCCAGGTTTTTTATGAGGGATCTTATTCCTGCACTACATAAAGCATCATCTGTCACCTAACATTGTGGGTACAATGCAAGGCAATATTTAAAACATGCTGTCCCTAAAGCTCCTCCTTCTCCTATGGCATTTACATTGGTGCTCAGGGTCACAGTTTTTCTTTCTTTCTTTTGATTATTTATTATTATTATTATTTTATTTTTTTTTTAAGGCAGCTCAGGCAATGGTGAGCTGCAGCAAGACTCTCAGTTGTTCTGTTGGTTTCTGACGCGCAATTTCATTTGACCTTTTCATTCACTGATACTAAATGCCTCCCATGCTTTGTTGTATTCTCTCCCTTATCCTCCAGTGAAGATAAGAGCACTGTGGGCAAATCTCAAGCAAGATCTTTGTGTACAGCTCACTAAACGTCAGGCTAGTAAGTTGCTACTAATTTCCAGTTGCAGCAAAGTTGCTTGGTGGAGTTTCTACAAGTTCACTGTCTATATTTCTGCTATAGAGAGGTTTTATTATTATTTGTTTTGTTGTGTTTATTAAATAACCTGGGCTTTTAGGGAATGAAAAAAATATATTTTGTACTACTGCCAGGCCACACATATTCCATTTCAATTCTGTAATGATTCATTTGCTTAGTATATACTGACCCATAGTGGTAAGCTAAGATTTCAATTGCAAGTTTCTAAATCTTTCTTTTTTCTGTGGCTTCACTGTTCAGAAAATGGCAGGAATACTTGCTGTGGATCAGGATAGTCTATGTAAATAGCTCACATTGTCTTCAATAGACATAGCAGGCATGTTAAAATATTGATGACAGGTGTTATTAGCTCTTCTGAAGGGAGGGAGGGCTGTGGGAAGTGTGAGCGTCGAAAGGTTATTCCAAAATGCAAAACAAAAATGTTGGCATTGACAAGCAATACTCTCCACATAATGAGAAACAAATAAGAACTCAGTATCTGGCACTAAGGAACACCTCAAGCTAACTGTGGAACGAGTATTAATTAGGTTTCCAAAATAACATCTTTCTGAAAAGCAGCTGAGGTGTAATATTGCTCCTTATTAATCAAAGCAATGGGACAATGTGAACTCTGCAAAAAATAAATGGTTTGCAGATGGCTGTGTGCATCTTTAATAATGACAGAAGACCACAAGTTACAGCTTTAAATGCCAGAGACCCTTTCTGCATCTTCTCTTTTTCACAGAGCAATATTTGCAATTTTCAAGGCAGTGAGGAAAGTGTGTTGGTTTCTTATTACATTTTCCCTGCAGCATAAATTCTGTTGATGTGCTTTCCTAATCATGCTAATTATACTGCCATATGTTGCTCTCATCTTTCTTTTTCTCTCCTAATGGGACATAGATTCTCTCTTTTGAATATGTCATTTGTTTATTACATTTATCAAGGGTTTTGCCATTATATGGGACTTTTAATTGCCTTTTTAAACACTCAGCAGATTGAATATTAAAAACACACATGAAGGTCAATTATAAATAATATTTAAATTGCTTGTGCCATTTTTATTCTCTAATTTACTGGAAATATCAGCTCCCTACTTCTGCTACTGTACCTACCATTTACTTGAGAGCACACTATCCCCCAGAACTAGTTTGGCTGTAGTCACAATTCTGCCTTACCTCAAATCACCTTGTGACTAACAGAACAGGGGTCTTTCTCAGACAGGAATGTTTAAATAAAGATGCATCATTCATTTTGTAACAATGTTCGACACAAATATGCTGCCATTTGCTCTAGTTGTCAACTACTAGAGTATGCCAGACAATAAAAAAGAAGTTCATTTGTGGCTAGTGAGAAAAAGACATTTCTGTCTCAAAAGAGAGAGGTTTCAAAGAGAAGGAAGCACAATTTCAATGTAAGAATTGAAGATGTCTTACAGTTGAGTAGTGCTTTATACAGCATTAGCCCCTCAGAGTACCTTTCACAGCAGAAAGCAATCAGTAAACCATCTGAATACAGAGAAAGCAAGAGACAACCAATTATTATCCAATTATCAAGTTAATTCCTGGTATAACAACACTAGCTGTATTGGCTTTCATGGAATTGCATCACAGGTAAATTTGAGCCTTTTGTTCACTGAATTTGAATTAAGATAATCATATCAGGCTTTGTACAAATAAATGGAAAATACTTTCATGCTACTGGTATTATGATACAAGTCACAAAGAATTATTGTAATGAAAGTCTTTCTTGCAGGTTCAGTAGTGTTGCTTGTAGGAGCATTAGGTGCTCTATGAGGATGATATAGTTTCCCAACTACACAAGTTAAAAAACATTCTGCTTAATCATTTTCCCCCTCAAAGCCCAGAGTGTACTTACCATTTTGATTTTGACTGCCTTATTTATGTATAATTTTAGAATAGAATAGAATAGAATAGAATAGAATAGAATAGAATAGAATAGAATAGAATAGAATAGAATAGAATAGAATAGAATAGACCAGACCAGGTTGGAAGAGACCTTCAAGATCATCACGTCCAACCTATCATCCAACACCACATAATCAACTAAACGATACAACCAAGCACCCTGTCAAGTCTCCTCCTGAACACCTCCAGTGATGGTGACTCCACCACCTCCCCGGGCAGCCCATTCAAATGGGCAATCACTCTCTCTGTGTAAAACTTCCTCCTGACCTCCAGCCTGAACCTCCCCTGGTGCAGCCTGAGACTGTGTCCTCGTGTTCTGGTGCTGGTTGCCTGGGAGAAGAGACCAACCTCTGCCTGTCTACAACCCCCCTTCAGGTAGTTGTAGAGAGCAATAAGGTCACCCCTGAGTCTCCTCTTCTCCAGGCTAAGCAACCCCAGCTCCCTCAGCCTCTCCTCATAGGGCTTGTGTTCCAAATCCCTCACCAACTTTGTTGCCCTTCTCTGGACATGCTTCAGCAAGTCAACATCCTTCCTAAACTGAGGGGCCCAGAACTGGACACAGTACTCAAGGTGTGGCTTAACCAGTGCAGTGTACAGGGGCAGAACGACCTCCCTGCTCCTGCTGGCCACACTGTTCTTGACGCAGGCCAGGATGCCATTGGCCCTCCTGGCTGCCTGGGCACACTGCAGGCTCATGTTCAGCCTACCATTGACCAGCACCCCCAGGTCCCTCTCTGCCTGGCCGCTCTCCAGCCACTCTGACCCCAGCCTGTAGCACTGCATGGGGTTGTTGTGGCCAATGTGCAGAACCCGGCACTTGGATGCGTTAAATCTCATGCCGTTGGACTCTGCCCATCTGTCCAGCCTGTCGAGGTCCCTCTGCAAAGCCTCTCTACCCTCCAGCAGATCAACTCCTGTCCCCAGCTTGGTGTCGTCTGCAAATTTACTGATGATCAACTCAATGCCCTCATCCAGATCATCAATAAAGATGTTAAAGAGCACAGGGCCCAGCACTGATCCCTGGGGCACACCACTAGTGACTGATCGCCAGCTGGATATGGCACCGTTCACCACCACTCTCTGGGCTCGGCCATCCAGCCAGTTCCTAACCCAGTGCAGTGTGCTCCCATCCAAGCCATGGGCTGACAGCTTGGCCAGGAGTTTGCTATGGGGCACAGTGTCAAAGGCCTTGCTGAAGTCCAGGTAGACTACATCCACAGGCCTCCCCACATCCACAAGGCGGGTCACCTGATCATAGAAGGAGATCAGGTTGGTCAGGCAGGACCTGCCCTTCCTATTTTATATTACTTCAGGCTTGTAATACTGATCTGTATAGGATGATAAAAGTTTGTAAAACTCATCAGCTTTAAAGTTTGTGTAATATGTAATTTGTCAGAAAAGCATGCTTGGTTAAGATATTATCTGTCCAAGCTTAGCTAATGGAAAGTTCTCCAACAGTTCTCCACAAAAGGTCTATAAGCAAAGGACTTGCCTAAGCACAAGGGAAGTCTTCTGAGCAAAGTTCAGCTCAAAGCAGTTAAAATCCCAGATTTTATAAGAGAGTTTAAAATTTATAATATTGTGGTTACATTTGCTTCTTTATTCCTGGGTGGACTACTTAGTTATTGACAGTTTGATAAAACTTCTCAATGTTTGCCCTGGGACATGGAAAAGGTATCTCTGGAGACCCATTAATTAATTAAATGAGCAGCAAAGTAAACTATCCCAGGCAAGTGGCCTAAACATTTGCATGGTGTATTTGACAGAGAACACTTTCTTTTCCTTAAAATATTGGATGTAATTTCCACTCACTTTTCCATACCACTTTTCAAGGATGTGATTTTTCAAAGAATGATTCAAAAGTGGTTGCACTCCCCTCTCAGACAAACCTTTGTCTGCTAAGGCACTGTAGATTTAAATCCCTTTAAGTTGCTGTTGAAGAATGTTAGCTGCACTTACACTTTTCTCTTTCTCATGTAATAACTCTATAGTCTGTTAAAAACTATACATTTTAGACACTTACCACTGGAGATCTTGATTGTTATTTTGAAGTTATTCTGGTCACAGTAGTGGCTTGTTTGACTTCTATCATCTGTACAACACAAGAAGGTCATTTGTGCATGCAGCTGGGACAGCAATTGGTAAAAAGGAACTGCAAAGAATGTGATATAAAGTAGTTGTCTTGATTTATTTCCATCCTATTCCTTGTTAAGATTTTATTGTTATCTAGGTCAATGGGATTCTTTCCATTCATTTCCAGCCAGAGTAGGAAGGGGCCCTGTTTACTCCTCCACTGAACTTGGATGATTAGATTTACACCATGACATGGAGATGCTTCTGAAAGATGTACCCTTCTTGAAGAATTCTTGCTAACAGGAACAATCCCAGTGACTCCATCAACACCAACCCATGCTAAGGATTTTTTAGAGTCAAATAAATTAAAACAAAAAATTCAATTGGTTATAGATTTCTTCATGTGAGGGCTATTTTAGCATAAAAGATAAGGCGGCAAGACCTGCCTGCAGAAATTGTTTTCAAGAGAGCTATTAAGATGCGGGTGAGCTTGTATGGCAAACTGGCACAGTTAATGGAAAAAGTGTGGAGTCACAGGTGGGTGAAAGGGTTGGGAACAATCATGTATGCTCAGCCACTTTTCAAAGACAACCATGCACAAAAGAGCAAACACGCTTCAGGAAAGCAAATTTGCAACTAACACTCAGGAGCTTCATGATCCTTGCCCTCAAATCAGATTTATTTGGGAATATCATCATAGGAAATACGGACAAATACAGCAGAATAAAAATACACACTTGTAGATTGTCTTGCTGAAGATTAAATAGAAAAATACCGGCTAGTTCATAACCCATAACAATATTACATAATATATCTGTCAGATATCTCAAGATAAAAATGCAAAATAAAACTCTTGAGGGCTATTCTACAGCAACTGCTCCTCAGTGTGCTCAGTGCAGGGGTACATGCCCATAATGCTGTGGGAGAGATGCATACACAAACACCATTTCTTATGGCCCCATGCAGTGCTTTGGTAGCGCAGCCTTACAGGTTTCAGAGAGAAACTATTGTTCAGGGAGAGGCCCTCTCAAGAAGCCTTTCTTCCATTTGAACATAAATTTCATCCAAGGTCAAAGCCTTAACTAATATGTGTTGGCTATGTTGGTCTTCTCCACCAAAGAATATTTCTCCTCACCCAAACAGCACACAAAGCTTTGGGTCACGTCCAGGTAAAATCTAGCTAAGACTAAAGGAAGAAAGAAAGAAAATCAGCTGTCATTAAAAAAAAAAAAAAGGACTATTTCAGTAACACCTACTATGGTGATTAAAACTGAATACAAATGAGCAAATAGGGTTATTTATACAGAAATCACATTTCAATATTAATGCATGAGTTCTGCAAGCAATGAGTTCCTCCTGTAAGAACAGGAGCTCCTTCTAGTTTTTTGGGGTGGGAGATCTTGGTGCCAGCTATAATAACAGCACATTGAGAGGCCCACAGGATGCTCCAAGTACTATGCAGAATCTGTTATAATTTCTGCTTTTATTTCCAGGAGAAAATTCCTGCAAAGTATACAAATCATGATGGGATAGAGACAGAATAAAAAAGTCAAGTTCAAATATGCTGAAAGTCTGAAATACAATAAAAACATTAAATTCTGATTGTTCCAGAATTTCTGTTTCAGTGAATAATAAATTACAATGTTATAGAACACTCTGTAACAAAGAAATACCTGACTGGCCTAGTTTTTAAAGATATTGGTCATCTTTTATTCTTTTCAGATACGGTTGGAACTGCAGATACTCAACATAGCTGAAATAAGGTCCCAAGTTCTCAGATTTTAAACAAGAAGAATTCTCACTGCCACAGAATATGGCTATTTAATATTTTTTTAAAGTCTGATATGACCATTATGTTTCTTCTCTTGTCATAATGACAATAAGAAGGCATAAGATGGTTTACATTTTATTATAAAGGAAAAAAAATAGTTCAACATTCCCCAGAAGGATGCAAAGGTGCACAGAGTGGTCCAGGTTACTAATGATTTGGTCAAACACTATCAGAGAGTATATAAATTCTTACCTGTTAGCAAAAAATATCAATTGCCTTGTAACATATATGATACAATTTAATCTGTTAACATTTCATTCATTAACTGCACTGTATAGATATTTGTTAATGCCAAACCAAGCCCTGGACCAGATACACAAAACAATTTAAATGCACTTTTTACATCCTATATGCACATACATTTCTTAAGTTAAAGCTATGCATACTATTTATACATAGCATGTATATGGCTTACATGTTCAATGACAGGAATTCTACCTTTTGGCATGCTCTTTTCCCAGGGCTCTGGGTTGCACTGTTCCCAGCTCAATTTCAATTGCTCCACTGTCAGAGAAGAGCCAGTCAACAGGTACAGAATTGTAAGGGTCCCTCAGCCTAGAGTGACTGATTTACAATCCCTTCTTCAATCAGGATGAAGCATGCCCTTGGTTAAGCTTAAGCCTGATGCCTGCTGTGGATAGATCCCTGAAGCAGCAGATGAATAGGTCCCAAGCATCCATCAGCCACTGAATAGAGGCAAGTGCAACCACCTCAGTGAGTCCTCTCCAGAGCAGACCATGGCAGAGTATAAAGAATTTTTTAAGTCAGTGAGGTAATAATCACAGAGTCTGAAAAGAGGAATTGGGAGCACAGTGACCCAAGCCATTCAAATGTCCACTGCACAGAGGGGAGCATGGAAGCTTCCTGGCAGGTTCCAGCAGAGGGAAATTAGGTTTTCTGCAGCTGCATGTAATACCTGGAAAAGCCAGGAGGAACCACATGAAGCTCAAGAGAAGCAGAGATGAAAATGGAGTCTCTTTCTGGGCACAGTTCAGGCTGGAGGGCTCATTCTGAGGCTTCTTGCAGAGGTAACTCCCTGTATGGTTTGCTTTTGCTGCATCTCAGGGAAAGCTATTTTCTTCTAATAAAACAAACTTTTATTAGAAAGGATTTTGCAGGATCCATGTTGTCATCTTTGCACCTGAGACAAAACATGACACAAGGCCTCAGTGCCACCTTCCAGTTCTGATACCCATTCTATCAGAGAAGCAACACAAAATTTTGCTGAAGTCATGTTCATGTATTCCTGTCACTGTCTCTTCTGCCCTACAAAGGAGCAACTGCATGGTAGGGCTGAAACCATTGATGATGTCTTACAAAATACTATAAGACTGATAATGTTTTAATATTTAATACTGGATGCTATTTAATTAATTTTGAAGAGATATTTCAAATACTGATTTGTTAAACACCAGTTTCCTTCATATGGCAGCCACTGCAGTCATCATCCATACAGGCCTTTACAGTATACGTATTTTTAATCTCTAGATACTTTAAGGAAGCTAACAAGTAAGACTGATGTTGCATGCAATATGGTTGCATGAAAGTATCTATAGCAACATTTCATTTGGCTTTCCATTTCCATTGGATGTCAACAGCAGCGACAAGTTAACAGCAATCCTGGGCAGATGGTAGTGTTGTGTTGTCACATGTCTCATGGCTAACTGGAAATGTCTGGTGTCCATGATGCAATAAAGCAAGGGCCAACTTTGGCTGAAAAAAATATTTTGGCTAGTTTAAGAAAGCAGAGTAGAGGAGGAAATAGCCACAACAAACACAACTGAAATCTTGCAAATTGTTAAGTGCCCTGAGTTACCAGCTCAGGGTTTTCTGTTTTACATGTTTGATCATTTTGTCCATTCACTCTCCACAGAAACAGGATGATCCAAGAGCAAGTTGACAGATGACAGCCTCTGAGAGTACAGGGTAGGAACAGCTAGAGTTCTTTTCTTCTGAAAAAAAAAAAAAAAAAAAAGAGGTCAAATGAAAAGTTCATGTACAATAGAATTTTAATGCTACTACTTCCAGTATTTAATATAAATGAATTGAGGATATTTTTTTGCATGATCATTTAATATGACATTAAGGATTCCAACATGTAAAAGTATTGTTTTCCTTTCTTTATATTGGCTTTTAAGAGGCCGTAGAAAGTGCTACCCTGTCCCATTTTATTGAAAACCACAACAGGAACAGAGAAAGAAGATAATAACAACACTAACTGAGTCTTTATGGTTATAAACCCTTCCCCATTGTAAGAAAGAAAAGACAAAATTACCTGTCCTGCCTGAAATGTCTGAAGCTTTTTAAGAAATAGTAAATCTAGTTCTGTATCAATGCTTCATTCTGCTCAGTGCCTTTTACTATATCTTCTGACTTCTTACAATGTTTAGGCTCACCTGGAAGACAAACAAATGTTATTGGGAACCTGAGTGAGAAAGATAACCACATTAAGAGAATCTGCACAGCCCTAGACAGATGGGAACTTTTCCTCTTGACTTTATTAAAGTTAAGATGAGGTTTCAGTCACTGCTTGCTTTAACTGTTTTCTCACCAGAATAAGCATAGGATTGAATTAACTAATCACTATGGTTTACCCATAAGGTGAAAGATAGAATGAAAGAGAAAGATCACAGTATGAAACAAAAATGATGATATATGAAGAGATTTACATAAGTAAATGTTAATGAAGTGAGCTTGGTTTTGGTTTATCTTCCAGCTTACTAGAAGTCAAAATTCACTTTCTGCAGAGAAGTGCTGTTTAAATCCTTTTTAACATAGGCTTTCAACTTTGGAGTAAGCTTCTCTCAGATAAAGATGCCATGTGAAGTTCTAAGAACTCAACTAATTCAGTCAGATGGGAGCAATGACACCAAGTGACACAAGCAGCTTTCAAACTAGGTGGTACAACAAACCAACAATCATCATATTAAACTGTAGCTTAAACTATTCCTTCAGTAACTGAATGAGTTTATCTGAGAAGATTCTAAACTGAGATAGTAGGCACAGGGATAATGTAGGAAACTTCCACTGTTATTTACTAACTATACAGTATCTTCTCAGTTTTAACCAGTTGATTGAGTGGCTGCACTAGTGGTTAATAATGTTGTACTGAAAATGTGAAAAAGCACAGAAGTCTCAAAAGTGGAGAAGATGAGCTGGAAGAAGCATAAAAAACTATAAAAGTAAAAATACAAGCAAGTGAAAGCTTTTGAAAGTCAGAAACCAAAGGTATGAGCAGCTGAAAGGGAAAATGGATGACGTACAACCTGAAATGAGAATAGTGAGTTGAAGAAGAGGCTTACAGATTAGAGAAAGAGAGCTCATGAAAATGAGGAAAGAAGAAAATTAATAGTTAAGAATTCACCATGGCTTCACTATAATCAAGTAAGAATTGCTACTGAATTTACCCTTGTTTCATTGCCATGAATAGTGGTAGAGTGGGTACATCCCACTCTGCAATGTGGCCACCAGTGGATGGGCCATACTTCCCCAGGAACTGGTCTTAACTGTCTCCCTTAGTTTACATAAAAAGTCTAGGTGGAATATAGACAACCCGTTCTCCAAAACTTTTGAAGTCTCATAATTGGATTAACAGGAATTAGAACAAAACATCACAGTATCACAGTATCACTTAGGTTGGAAAGGACCTCAAGGATCATCGAGTCCAACCTATCAACACAGACCCCATGACTAGACCATGGCACCAAGTGCCACGTCCAATCTCCTCTTGAACACCTCCTCTTGAACATGTCTCAAGATCTTGCAGCTTGAAGTTTGTTTAGGAGGAATTTAACAAAACTTCATTATTATTATTATTTATAAAATGAAAAAAGGGGAGCAGTGAGGAAAGGTGAGAAAGTAAAACATATTGATCTAAACATTTAAACTTTAAACTTGATATAGAGTGGTTTGTAGAGTTTAGGAGTGGAACAGAAGTGGTTTTTTGGAGGCCTTAAAAACATTTTATATGCTTAATTTTCATAAAAGCAAAACATTAACTTCTAAATCATATATAAACTTCTTCCTGCCAATGCATCAGCTTTTTTATGCAATCAACTTTGCCCTATGAATTGGTTGTTAATAGCTGTTATCTTTTAAGCTCTATTCTTAAAACACTAAATTTGCTCTCTTTGTATAACATTCCCTGCATCCTCATCCCATGCAGGTACACAGATGCCTTCTCTTAGTACCAAGATCTTGATTAACTACTGCTCTGTTAATCCACACAGTGTGCACCTCAAGCACCTCAGCAATCTGTGACCACTTTATGCAAGTGCTCAGGGTTCTACACATGGCTGAACACCACAGGGCCACCAGGGCACAGATGATAACTTGATGCCACTTGAATTGCCATAAATCAAACTGGCATACTGTTGATGTGGATCTGTCCACTGCTGTTTAACCTGGTTATCCTCCAGAGGCTTTCTGTTATATTGAATGCTTTCTGGTGACATTGAATGCTTTCTACAATTCGCTGTGACTGGATAGTCCACCACTGTCATTAAAGTGAAGTTACCGATAATCTGGTTTGGCATAGATTCATTATCTCCTTTATATTTTGATATTACGCATTAATGCCCCTATCATCATGAGTAAAAAGTTGAAAGTGTGCCAATTAGCATTTATAAATCATTGAAACATGGGATTGTTTAATTAAACATAAGCAGTTTTTAAAATTAATGTTCTAACTAATAAATCACTCAGGAGAAAAGGAAAATCATCACTTAAACCAAAATCATTCTATAATAGTTCCACTTAATCTTGTAAGATTCAATTAAAGGAAAGTGAGATGATTGAAAGGACAAAGGTACTGTGGAGAAAAATGACACTCAGTCATAACTGGACTTCTCATAATAACCACCTTCTGGTTCCTCCTTGAGATGACCAGAACTCAGGGCATAGCTACTCCTGTTGAGAAAATGGAATAGCCCACGAGAACTACACCTAGAAAGAGATATGATACAAGGGTAAAACACCCCCTCTTCCTTTTTTTTTTTTTTTTTTTTCTAATGAGGAATCCCCTCATCATAGTACAGCCAAACATTCAGTGTCAGTTCCCAAGATTGCAGAAAGATCATCTCCCAATCTAGTTCAGTTGCTTACCCACAGAAAATTGCACGGAACTTTCCACATTTTTTGTAAAGCACAGAACAACAGCAGCTAACATATGAAATTTCAACCTGCATACCTGTGTTTCTTTTCTCCTTACTTGCCATCTCATTTTCCCAGCCCCAATATGGACAGATCCTTATGTCTCTGTCTCAGGAGTCAGCAAGAACTCTGGACGTTCCTTTTGCCGCCTCATTCTAAGTACAGAAAGTGCATAGGTAGAAACTATAGCATGGAGTGTTCTAATAATGTCCTGGCAGATGTATAGTACTCCTTATACTCAAATAACTCTAATTTGGGAAGAAGAGAGGAAATGTAATATTATGTGTATGCTACCTTCTGCTTGCTTGAAGTGATATTCCATTGAAAATACCTGATCTTGGTTAAGGAGTCCTACCTGGATCTGCTGGCTATCAACAGAGGTGCAAAAGTGCAAAGCATGGATGCGACCTTCTGTGCAGAGTGCTACTGCTTCATACATAACTCACTCACCTTTGACTGTCTCCAACACTGCTTATACAGAGAAAGAGGGGAGGGAGAGTAAGAAAATGGGCTGCTTTGCTACCTGCAGTGACCAAGGTTTTCCACACACTGCAGCAATGAGAATTCTTGCAAAACCACTAATATTACATATCAACATTTAGACAACAATAATGGTAGTTTAATGGAGTCCTTTAAGAATATTAAATTATTTCATCACTGAGAAAGAAAAATGTGACACGTTAGCCTGAGTTTTCCTTTGGTATTGAACACTGAAGACTATTCCAGAGCAAAATACCTGCATTGCCTTTCTTTTCCGTTATCTTTAAAATGGTGACAGAGTCTTCGCAGAGGTTCTTGGAGCTGCCACTGAAACCTTATACTAATTCATTTAATCTCAAACAGCTAGAACCTGAGTCTCATTATATGTTATTTAAAAAGTCTACTGCCCTGACCCCTGCACAATTACAGTAATGCAAACACCTGCTGTACACTTCTTCAATTGGCAGACACAGAAAAATCTCACCATAGATTCATAGATTACCAGGCTGGGAGTGACCTCAAGGACCACCTAGTGCAACCTTCCAGAGTAAGAATATAGTTTAAATGAGATGGCCCAGCACCCTGTCAAGCTGGGCCTTGAAACTGTCTCATGTAGGGGAATCCACCACCTCCCTTGGGAGTTTATTCCAATGTTTAATAGATCAAATGCTGAACAAAACTTTTCTGGTATCCAGCCCGTATCTGCCCAGCAGCAATCTATACCCTTTGCTCCTTGTCTTTACCATTTGACTCTTTATTAAAAGGATAGATTCATAGATTAATAGGATAGATTCATAGAATATATGACCATATATAACCACATATGTAATTTATTTATATCACCTATGGCATAGTTGAGAAATGTATATTAGGGCTCCTCTGTTATTTATTAGAAGCAGAATGTTTTGTGAAATGGTCAGTGGTGACTTAAACTATTATAATATTCAAACAATATAGATTTCTCATTGTATAGTACTATGGCTAGTCTGTCCTTAGGAGGGAAAATTTTAAGAATATGATGACATAGTCCCTCTGTAAATAATTTCAAAATACCATAAAACATTAATAATATTTTTCTATGACATTTAAATATTGAGAAAATAGGGAAAATGCAAGAATAAAATGTTAATCAAGTACAAATCTAACAATTTAATGGCACAAAATCAGAATGTAAATGATATCATGACTGACCAATAAACTCCTACGATGGAAGCTCAGGAGATAATGCAAGAGGTGACTGACCAGAGTTGTTGCGAAGAAAACTGACAGTCTCAACACAAAGGTAAAGTGGAGTGGCCTTTGATTAAGATAAGCACTTATGTCAGTTGAGTGGAACCACTGACTGTATTACAGTTGAGGGGATCAACCAGTGGCATTGATGTTTTTCCTTGCATTTTTCAGAAGAGTGTGACTGTCTCCCAGAGTTAGCCAAGCCAGTATGGAGGGCATAAAAAGATGGCTCAGCCAATACAGAGTATGAAAAATATACAACAAGCAAAATATTTTTGAAAAGAACAAAGGACTTGAGCTGGCTTCAACCTGTGAATGCCTTACTGGTGACTGGGGACATGCAGTGTCATGACATTGAGCATATTCTAAAGGCTGGTAATGGGACTCACATCGGCATTGTGGCTGAGCTGTGATTTGCAGTTGCTCTATCATGCTAAGTGTAATCTGCATTGTTGTATGTTTTCAACATATTTTGCATCACTGCTAAACCAGAATCCCATGTAACATCAACTATCTTCAGATAGGTGAATTTGATTTTAATCATTGCATCCTTCACGATGGAATATCTAAAAGAACCTGGTGAGAGATTATTTGACTCTGACATTAATATGCTACAGAAACCAGTCAAAATATTCACCAAACTCCCCATTTATCTGGGTATTTATCTATGCTGGAAAACTAACACAATCACTAGAGAAGATGAATATACAGTGGACAGATGTTTCACATAAAATGACAACTAGAAATGCCTTAAAATATCAGATACCTTTGAAAAGAACACTTAACCAATATCCTTGTTCTTTGTATTGTAGTGCTCTACTAAAAAATGGTGATATTTTAAATCAGAAATCCAGATTAATTTCATGGTTTCCTGACTTGAGGGACTATGAATTACTTACAAGGGGATCCATGAAAGGTTCATGAGACTGAAAAAAAATGCAAAATTACTTCAGCTTCAGAATGCAAGATCTAAAGACTTGGAAACATATACATTCTATGAATTTCCAGTGACAACAGCATTGTGACAATATAATTTCCTGTGACAATATCTCACGACACCACCAGGAACTGATGACTACATTTGCTCACAAAGTGTACAGTTTTCAAAATAATTTGAAAGTCTGTTCAGAACAGAATTCTGCAGTGGCTGGGCAGGTGTTCAATCAATGGCATGAGCAGTAGCCTCTACTTGTCACATGCCCTTGACAGCAGGAAAAGGTACAGCTTGTAGTAAAGGAGGGTATGGAGAAAAATCCTTTCTGTTCCACATCATTTACAAAGATCTTTATATAGCAGTTTAAGATTTTTCAGGGACAGATGTTTAGTTTCAGCAGGGAATCCTGTACTTCTACAGCAAAGCTTTCTGGGGCAATCAGGAACAACA
This sequence comes from Melanerpes formicivorus, assembly GCF_026170545.1. Classification (NCBI taxonomy): domain Eukaryota; kingdom Metazoa; phylum Chordata; class Aves; order Piciformes; family Picidae; genus Melanerpes; species Melanerpes formicivorus. Next base: position 16,366,163 of record NW_027142357.1, on the reverse strand, counting down.
GAGATGAGTGTCAAAAAACATACAATGGCTCAGATGTAAATTTGGCATCCCTGTAGGAGAGTATTGGCTCATCACAGCCTCTGAAGATGCCTTAAAAATAATTTACTGATTCTTACCATGTGATTAATCATTTGATGCAGTTGTGTCTCCTGTTATACTTCCCCTTTTTCCATGACTTCTTGTAAGTCCATGGTTTAAGTACCACCCACCATCTCCTAAATGATGTGAGAACTAAGCAATGTTTTTGTATGATCTTGGGTTTTTAGATCAGAGCTGTACCGATACAAATTATTTCCACAAAATAATTAAATCTGTCTCTTATTTCTATTTCATTATTTACCTGAACTTTTTGAATATTGCCATCTCTAGTTAAGGAACATCCCTATATTGGTGGAATTCATATTATTAAATCTTTTTTTACCATGTTCAAGACAAAAGATAGCTGCCAAATCATATTGCTTTTGGCAATACACTAGCATACAAATTCAACTCCTTTTTAGAAATGTTGCAGTTTGAAGTGTTAAAATACGGGGCATTCTGTAGAAAATTCCCTGCCTTAGAAAATTAATGAGATTAGTTTTTTTCTAAAATAATAAATATTTGTTCTCATAGGAAAGATGGAATGTAAAGACTGACAAGCCAACAGAGCATACTGCCTGCCTGCTGAGTTGTATGTGACTCCTTTAACAGCATTTTTGTTGATCAGCCATCTAAATACCCCCAAGGACAGCTACACCACAACAGACTTCTGCATAGTTTGAAAGATAAAAGATGCAGCTTTTCCTACTGTGTTCCTCATCCAGGAGATGGGAAATATTTCTAAGGCACTTAAATGTCAAGCTGGGCTTTAATACAAAATATAGATGTCAAAAGACAGAAGTGTCAGTTATCAGACAACTTCAAATCCTGTGAAAATAATTTTAGTGTAAATATTTTGATTTAGGACCCTAAATTAACCATCTGTTATTTCTGATGGAAAAAAACTGTCAACAATAAAAGCATGGAGTGCTGGAATGCAGAACTCTAGAATAAGTGGGAGTTCTCCATAAAAAGCATTTTTTTCTAAATATGCCAAATCATATATTCATGTCTAAGCTCAATGTTGCTGCTCAGGCAATGCCATACTTCTGGTGCAACATTACAAGCCTCATTGTCATAAAAACATTAATGAGTTTAACATTTTAATTAGAAGTGAGGTAAAGGAGTGCCATTATATGCCTTGATTATTATTATTACCCTAATACCTCAAAGCTTATTCTAACATTCAGAAAGTCAGAAGACCAAACTTTCTAATTAAGAGAATGACACATGCCTACTAGAGTTAGCAAATTCCCTCTAGTTAAGGTTAACTGTAAAATTCACATTACATTTAGTACACAAGATACGGTTTACAAAATAATAACCATATAAGATGGCTAAACTAAAGGAAGTGCATTTTAGCAGCAAAAGAATAATAATAATAGAATGCCAGCTTGGAAACAACTTCAAGGATCGTCTGGTCCAACATTTCTAGCTAATAGTTGAAATGAGATGGCCCAACATCCTGTCATGCTGAATCTTAAAACTTTCCGGTGTAGGGGAATCCACTACTCCCCTTGGGAGATTATTCCAATGTTTAATTGTTCTCATGGTGAAAAGATTTCTTCTGAAGAAACTGTTAGAAGATAAAATATTATATAGTTTCATTTTGAAAGTTTCCCTCATTTTCTATTCTGCTGTTTAATTATAAATATGCATCTGAAAATGAGTTTAAAGTCATTCTTCCAAGTCAACTAAAAGTCATGGTATTTTTTATATATATAAAAAAAGTCTAAGAACCTACTAGATACCAAATTGCTACTATCAAGAAGATTATACTTGTTTATGCTAACCAGTTTTTATTTGATGCTTGTACATATAACACCTTGGTTCAATATTTTATGTTCCTGTCGGTGTTTGATCAGGAGATACCAGACACTGTTGCTGTTTCACCCTGGACAGCTTCATTAGATTAACTGGTGCTCTGTGATGAAGCATTACCATTCAGTGGGTCAGTATTCTGTGTTTCTTGCTGGGCATCGGTGAGATCTTTCTGGTTCGGATCAGAGTTAGTGCATTTTTCTGAGGTGGATTCATCACTCAGAGTAGTGTCAGAAGAGACTACTTGTAGGACGATGGATCTGGGAGGACAGGTTGTACCATCGCTTCCCTGACTACTCTCATTTTGTATCCTTGTTGTCTCTTCCTTTAACTGTGCATCTGTGGAATTTCTGCTTTGGTCTTTTTCCTGTTCATCAACATTTTTCCCAGGTTCTTCTACAAAGAGGGAACAAAATACGTGAATTAGATAAGAAGGATATGCCACAAATGCTTGATTTCAGACTAGAGACAGAGCTGCTCATGGGAACATTATGAACACCGACTTTCTGCATGAGAACAGGTGCATTAGTGTGTTTAATATGTGTTAGATTCTTCTCCCGATTATGCTATTGCAACTGAAACACAATTTGATCTCTATTCTGTTCTCTTTTTTTGGCCATAGTACAAAGCAAGTAGCAGCATCAGACACACTATAAGCTGAATGATGGGAGCAGGAGGACCCCATGCTGCAAGTACATCCCCCAGCAGTAGTGTTTACCACCACAGGACAAGGAGGAGCAGAGCTCATCAGTTCTGCAACAGAGAAAGGGCATGGATGAGAGCATCCCTGGCTGGGGATGGGGAAAGCATCGGAACTGAAGGGAAACCTTGAAGGAAGATGGCCTATCAGCCTGGAAAAGTCAAAAATGTCAGCTAATAAAGATCTTCTGCTGAAACAATTTATAGAATGTTACACACATGCAATCCAGTACAGCTGCCATTATGGCTAGTAGCACGTACAAAATGGGAAGAAAGAAATAAAGGAAAAATTGTGCTTTAGGGGATAGAAATTACAGGAGAAAATAATGTTTGCAAAAGGCTCTATTCCTTGGTCTATTGCAGAGACTGGAGAACAATACAAATTGAATGGCCCAGAGTAAAAAGAGAACAGTGCAGCACAGAGGTGGTATCAGGAGAAACTAGAAGATGAAAACAGAGAATGGAAAATTTTTGATGGAGGTTGAACAGGTTGATAAAAAGTAACTGTCCCGTCTTCATGGGAGGCCTATTTCACTTGCTGTCAGAACCTCTGTTTTGTAAATTCTGCTTTTAGAATCTGTATACTACTATAGAAGACACAAAAGACTACCAATTAAAAAAACTAAAAAAGAAAGGATTGCAGTGAACAACACTTGCACAAAATAGCTGTATGATATTTCTAACTTGGTTGTGCACACTGTATTAAGGAAAGAAACCAAGCATTGAGATACTGAATTCAACTGGCAGCTCCCAGAAACCCTGTTTGCAAGTGCCTAGTGCCAATCCAGATCAAAAGTGATTGCATATAGCAAAGGATAGCCCATTTCTACCACAGTCAGAATTTGGTGCCTGCCACCTCACTTCTCCAAATCCAAAGAATGTTATTCCTGCACTATAGTTTGGTTTGTAAAGTGGAACAGAAAGGAATACCTCCAAACCCAAACTGGCATGGGGAAGCATGGGATAGCTAAATATTTTCCTTCTCTTTCTCAGTTCTTATACTTTCCAACATATTTTTGAAAAATGAAGAACTTTTAAATTTGAGCAATTTCTAAATTGTTACAACAGGTTTTCAATGATCTTTAGAGATCTTCCTGTTGTGGACTCCAAATCTGACACTTGGGCAGGTACTCTGTTTCTACTGCTTCAATGCAGCTTTTACAAAGAAGTGGTTGAGCTGGAGACATTAAAAACATGTATGTGCAAACTGAAGCAAATCTGATATTCAATCTAGATATGTTAATTGAAGCAACTGTCAATCATGGTATCATCTACCTACCTTAGGCCTTAGGCTGTTGTCCCAAGAAACTGATTTACATGCCATATGTAGAATAAACCTTTATTTAGAATAAACCAAACCAGGTTGGAAGAGACCTTCAAGATTATCGCGTCCAACCCATCAACCAATCCAACCCACCCAAACAGCTAACCCATGGCACCAAGTACCCCATCAAGTTTCCATATGGCAGACCTATAAGTAATTTTCCTTAACTTCATAAAAAAAGCCAAGGAAATTCCAAGATAAAATATTTCAGATGCTGTTCCGATGGATCACCAAGTTGAAGAAAGCAAAAGCCAACTATAATTGCACATAAAACTCAGTTCACAATATCAAAGGTGCATTTTTAACCTGAAAGCTAATAAGAACAGCCAGCATTTTTCTCACAGAATAGTGTTTTGGGAAAATTTTAACCAAAATTCAGATTCCTCTTAGTGTACCTAAGTGGCTGACCACTTTATTCTCGTGTTACAAGTCTCAGAATATTCATATAGGCAAACCTCAAAATTATTGTTTTGAATTTCTAAACTTAAATTGTTTTCCTTCACTCCCTACCAAAATTAAAAAGGCAAATTATGATTAACATGCTAATGGTGTGCTCTTAAATTCTGTGACACAATCATGTGGAATTTTAAAATCTCTGGAGTTAAAACTGTTGCTAAATATTAGTGTTGTTTTTTTTTGCTGATAATCATATCTGTGATTACCCTATCCTGGTGATAAAATTTCAAAGACATTCTCACTTAAATAAGCTTGAAAGAAAAGTAACCTGTCACAGAATCACAGGATCACACCTCTTCTTCCTCACCTATCCCTTCTGAAAAGTTGGTAGCCATCAATTGTGGCACTCCAGTTGTGGGAGTCATCCCACCAGGTTTCCATGATGGCTGCTGTATCAGTTTCTCTTTATCACAGTGGCATCCAGCTCCTCCTGTTTATTGCCCACACTGTGTGCATTGGTGTATAAATATTTCAGGGAGGGAGTTGAGTACATAGTTTTCAACCTTGAGGGGGGAAGTGGAGAGGGGGAGAGGGGGAAGGGTAGACCTGTTTATCTAAGATGCCAACACACTGCTCTATGAGTGTTGGGCTAGTACACCCAGAGTTCTTGATGGCAAGGCCAGCTACATCCCCATCCCGCTTTAAAAGTAGTTTAAAGCTGTGAAAATTTAGGCTGGGTACCTCCTGTTACTGCCACATAAGTTACCTAGCAGGAGGGTAGGGGGGAAGAAAAAGCCCTGGGGGAGTCTTGGGTATACCCTCATGTGGGGAAAAGGAAAGTGTTGGGAGGCTTTGGGTGTGCTATGAGGGACTCTGTATGCTTTGGGACTCTTGTCACTATGCCTTGTAGTTTCTATAAAACACTAATTGCTTCTCCATTTAAACTTTCCATCACTTCACAATCCATTTGTGTGAGTGTCATTCTTCAGCCCCTCTCAAGGGCAAGCGAAGATCTGCCTGGCCTCAAACCAAGACAAAAGCTTTAACTAGTCCATGTAGGCAGGGTTTGCTCATAGCAGCTAGAAGGAGTAACTGGTAGTTGTTTCCGAGACTGAGAAGCCTCAAGTACAAAATCCTTTACGATGACATCACAGTGTTCATGTTCTGACTTGCTTTGCTCCACTCAGCTTCAATCCCTATGAAATCCACTGCCACAAAGAGGAAAAGTAATGGATTCTGATGGTACTACTGGAATATGCTATATACGCTAGAAAAAAAAAAAATTAGATTTATGATTTCCATAGCACCTAATAATTGTACTCTATATAATACAGGATCTTTATATTGTATATCATAACTGGCATTTTCTGTACTTTCTGCTGTTCTTCCACCCTTATGAAACAGAAATATTTAGCAGTCTTCAAAAGAGGCTGAGACTGGAACAGTGACCAAATAACTAAAATACAAGCAAGGCACTGCTAAATTAATATCACTAATGTAAGAGAAGCAGAGCTGGCATGGCATTTCATGCTCAGTGCTGGGTATTAAGGACTGTAGTAAATACCATGGCAGAGCCTCTGCCTGCACCCAGCCACTAACTGCCAGGGACCTCTGAGAGCAGCAGGTAAGGCTGCTGCCCCTCACACTGTACCAGACTTCTGGGAAGAGCAAGTTCTTCCTCTACTGTGGGCATACTTTGCCATGGCCAACCAGAGGTAAAAAAGTAATGTCTTAAAATAACAATATCACTTGGCTTTTGCAATATTAATGATGCTTACTAAGAGTTCGTCAGGGAGGTATGTTTTCTTTAACTTCCCAATCTTCACACCCAGGAATACATTGCAGTAACTCATAGAATTATTTAGACACTGATTCTTTCCACTTTCAATTCATCATGTATATTTCATCACACATATATATATATATATAACTATATATATATATATATAATATATATATATATAGAACATATATATATATATATATATATAACACTATATAAAAACACTACAAACCACATAACCTAGTGGTACCTGATGTCACAGCAGTACATTGTATAGAAAGTTTACCTATTAGCAATCAAAAGTTTTTACTAAAAGATTTGGTTAAAAATAATTTGTGAGTTCAAGGTCTCATAGTTAGGGCTACCTCCACCTTTTACTTCTCTTTTGATATTTAGCTGTAAGCATGGGGGCTTGAATGCTGGACTTTTGGGATAGGAGGAAGAACACACTGCTTCAAGCCTACCAGAGGGAAAAGGTGTTTTAAGTCATGTAGTTTGTCATATGCCAGCTCACTGGTGTATACTCTGAGGTAATATATAATAGGTCCCATTGTTAGCTGCCCTTATAATTTCTTAGTCTTTGATTTACCAGATAATGCAAACACAAAACATTTCTTGCTTCTTGCTCAACCCATTCATTGTGCTTCCTCAGACCCTGGTGAAAAATCCTCCTTTTCCCACTGTTCTTAACACTTTTCCGCTTATGACCTAAACATCTTAGCCCTGCAATAAAAATTAGTCTCACTGGTCCTAGATGGAAATTCTTTAGCACTCTGAATTTATTTTTCTCCAACAGATTAAAACGGTCCATTAGGGCAGATTTCACGTGCCAAGTTGTCAGTTGGTTTCTGTGATTGTCGCACACATCCTCCCACCACTCACCCTTCCTAGTGGCTGCTAAATCACATTAGCATGCTATCAGATCATCACTCTCAGATTTTTGCATTTCAGCAGCTGTTACTCGCTTCTTATTAGCGAGTCTGCAGAGAAAATCTTTCAGACAAAATGGAACTGAACCCTGTGGTTATTGTGACTGGAAGTACACAGGACTGAAAGTGCCCGAGGGGGGCCTGCAGGTACCATACAGAAGTCTTTCAGAAGAGACATTTGTTATTCAAAGTTGCTGCCCACAGGAGGAAAAAAAAAGAAAGAAAGAAAAAAAAAGGCTGATCTCTACTGCAAAGATGGAATAGCTGTAATTTTTCATACTTTTACTACTTAAATTAGGCACAGGACAGTGTAAGAGCTTTGTTCAGCTTCACATATTTTTCAGCTTGTCCCAATGCAGTCAGTCATCCCAGACATATGCCTTTGAGCCGTGCAGTGCACTGCCAAAAGGTGCTGAAGACACGGTTGGACACTGATCGTTTTCCATACAAACAATGCAACCTTTGGTCAGCTTCTGTAACAGTTAATTATTCAGAAGAGTTACGTAAACATAAAATGGGAACAACAAGTAACACTACTGTTGCATTACCCTGCAGATGAACAATGGGCCAAATCAACTGGCAGCTGGGCCTTTCGTCTGTATGCTGCATTCCTTCATGCTGTTATATGACCTGAGATGTCATAAGCTCTCTGTGCTCTTTTTGCTCAACTATAAGGGGAAGATAATGATGTTTGTTTATCACTGTAACTTTATTTACAGTGATGTTTGCAGAATAGATGATGAACATAATTACTAGTCCATGACCTTTTACTCTGTAAGAGTGCCTGAGCTTCGCAACCACTGACCAACTTGATTAGTAAATCTTTGGAACACTTTTGCAGAACAAAGTATGAATGGGTAAACATTGTCAGCATAAGGACTAAACATTGTGTTTTAAAAATATCAAATCATTGTGTTACAATTTCTCTATGTTCTAAGAGCTGGATTTTACATGATATTTAAATCTTTCCCCAGAAGTTGTGTTTCATACAGCTTTCTCAGTAGATCAGTAACTTCCTGACCTTAAAACCCATTTAGCAAATGTTTTCTCTAATGAAGGAACCTCTCAGATTCATCTGAGCATCTTTACTGTCTATTTGCTACAACTACCGCAACTGCAAATAGCAACCCTCGTGCTATGGTGAAAAACGCACAGGACGGAATCGCCTGTTAATCACTGTGTTGAGCTGAACAAAGACAGATTATGCGGTGATTAGGGGCTTGGAATATTAATTAAACATCAAGGCTTTCAAATTAGAATCCCAGATGTTTGATCATTATGGTAATTCCCGGTTAACAGCACTCCCTGAAAGGCCTGAGAAACATTCCTCTAATTCTCCAGTGGTGAAAGGTTGAGGACCCTTAGGCTATAGAGCACTGAGCTCCTCTGCATCAATTATACAAGACGTGGCCTTTTTAGCAAAATGGAGTCATCTTATTTAGTGTGCCTTCTGTTAAGGAAGCTCTCAAGCAGCTGCCTAAGTAGAAAAACGCTTTCTTTACTAACACAGGCCTTTCCAAAACAAAGCACACTGTTCCATAAGCATAAGCTACTTGCTCTAAATCAACTCTCAACAGCAACTGTCTTTACAGAGAGGGGTAGCACCAGCAGGTCCAGAAAAGCTGCCCTGTCACTGGCACTGCCGGTGCGTCTCAGTCTTCTGCTCTGGGCTACCTGAGCAGAGGAATCGGCCCTTGCTGAGACAGCTGAATTATCTCCAAACCCATGCTACCTGAGTAGCCTTATCCTGAAAAGGTGAGAAGCTGGAATGGAAATTCTTTATCCTATTTCCTTAGAAAGTTATGTGAATTTCTGCTAGTTTCCTTTCTATATTACTTATCTGTACTACTACATTTTCTAGAAACATCTTCTGAGCCTGGGAACTAAACTCAAAACAATGTCTAGTGCTCGTGGAGCTCACTGACATGAATGCAGATGGTTCTTTTAACTGCACTAGTACTGTCTGTCACAGTCAGCTCAGGAAGTGTGTTTGGAGATCTACACTAACAGTCAGCCTGCTTACTCTGGCACATTCTCCTCATACGCATGACCTCCTCAGTGCACTCAGCTCTTTGCAGCTTGTCATAAATTACCTAGCTATGAACAATGATAGCAATAACACTCCTTTCACCTGGCAGTGATCCCCTAACATTTCTTCCCTCAGTACATGCTCCTCCTAATATAGGAATAAAACACAAGTTCATACATATACCCAGAGGAACCTAAAGACTTTTCATCAAGCAATAGAGTCAGAGAAGGTAACATGAGATCCAGACAGGATGGAACAAATTATCTGAGGTTCTCAGGTTATTCACTTGCAAGATTAATCAAAACTGAGTGCAATCTGAAAGGAATTGAATTCAAGTGGAAAGAAGGGGATGTATTTCAATATTTTTTACTCATTACTAGATTCCAATTTTGCACAGCCTGGTCAAGGATTTTCAGGCTTTGCAGGGTGCAGCTTCATTGCAGATACACTGTTCATCTGGACCAGCTGCAGAAGATTCCTGCTCCCATTATGTGACAAAGAATTTACTTGCTACCTCAGACAGTGCTCTCCAGAGGGCTACATTCACTTAGTGAAAATATCTTTTCTAGCAGCCCTTAGTGCTCACATATTCCATTTCAAATAAATGGAAAATATCTTACTGTCACAAAACATATATAACCTTCCCATGGGTTTTATTTAAAACCTTACTATTTGCATACTATGCAAAATATGAATCTGTAGTCAAAAGTATTTGCATTATTTATAAGGTTTCTCTAGATTCTAATAAGGCACCATGAAGGCCTCCATGCCATGCTCCAGTCATCTGAAGAGGCTGATGTGAGTAGCCTCCTTATGGGTGGAGTTCTATAAAACTTTTCCTTGCTCTCAAGGAGATTTTGCAAAACAGATTCAACCACAGTCACACAGAGCTGATGCTGTTCATCAAGCTCTGACCTCAACACCAGCTATTTACACTTACCCATCAGTTTTCCTAATGTACCTTCTACTGTAATTCCATAAATCTGTTCAGGAAATACTTAGAAATACTTCATTAGTCAAGTTGATAGAAGAAAAGAAGGGCATCCTAGAATATAAACAACCACAATCTTAACAAAGTCCGCAGAGACTTGAACATTAACATCTCTGTTTTTCACAGTAGAAAGCATGCCAAGATTTTCCTGGATCTTGATGGGCCTCATGCTTATATTGACTGCATAGAGAAACAATCATTTACCCAGAAGAATTCTGAAATCTGTTGCTGCGAGAAGCGTTGCATTTTTAATGGCTGTCAATAGCCCAGTAAAAACTGGGCTTAAAAACTGGACTAAATGTATCAATAACTTACAAAGCACTACAAATGAAGGGGAAATTATGTCTTTGATAGCACTGTACACCTCCCAAACCAATATATCAAAATGCTGATGTACCAAAATCAAACTATTTAGTTACACTCAACTGGAACTGGCAAACTTCTGGCTAGTAAGTTCTCCATTCTTCCATATTGAAAGATCTTGCATGTAGACAGCCCAGGGCTGCCTGATTTCTGCAGGCTTTAGTTAGGTGGTCTTGGGCACCCAGATGGTCTCCTATTACTACTGATCGTCACAAATTTGCAGCTTTGTCCTTTTGATCAGTCAGTATTAGTTGTACAATATCAAAAGAGATGACTGATCATAAGAAGCTGCACATGAAGAAGACATTATTAGTTAAATCTCCTCCTTAGCTGCCACTTCTACCCAACTCTGAAGTAATTGTCACAGTAGATACATGGAAGCTTATTCTTTATATTCTCCTAATGAGAATATTAATTTGCAATTTAGCACTAAATTAGAATTTAGCACCAATCAACAGTGTTTTTCTGGCTTGTCTCACATGCCTTTAAGAAAAAAATCCTGCTGCTTCGGGTGATGGGAAGAAAGACAAGGCTAGCACTGGGTTCCAAGATACCATTGCCTAGAGTCAGTACAATGAGATCAGTTCCAGCAGTGCAACATCGTACTGAAATATTCCAGGTGCTTACTCAGAAACATCACAGACAGTGGACAAAATATTCCCAAATGGGTCAAGGTTACAACTTGTGTTCAACAATTAACGCAAAGCATTTCACTCAGATAATTCTATCTCCAGAGAATTGTCAGGTGTGGCTTAAGAGCTAAGAGTTTTGATGCCGGTTTGGCTCTATTAATTATCAATCAATAAAAAGTCACTTTTTTGCCTCGTTTGTGTCTAGTATATGCTGTGATTATCAGATCTTTAGGTCCACTTGACGATTTAAATAATTTCCTATGGCATAGTGTCAAGAAGCCCCTGATACTGAATTTTGTCCCATACGGTGAGGAACAAATAGCTTTTTTATTAGCAAAATATCACTTTCCCGTTTCTTAAGAAATGCAGCCGCACATACTACTTCAACTTGTTGATTTGGACATTTAAAGCAGATGTCACTATCAGTTATGATTAAACGTGCAAGAATGAACATTTCTAAACCAGAAGTCTACAGATAAACTGAGCAGAACAGAGCCTTATTGTACAGACTACAAGTTTTCCTCTTATCACCTGACCACCTACATCTCTATACCTCCAGGGAGAGCAAAGCAGGACCATGTAAACAAACATTAAGACATAAAATACATGAATACAAGACAACTATGTATTCTTGTAGGTTGAAGGAAATAAAAAAAAAGTGAATTAAAAAAGAAATTTAAAAGTAGGTGTGACCTTAGGGAGTAAGCTATAAAAAAAATCCACCTTAGTATATCATACCTTCTACTGCTAATTCTTTCCATTTTTCTTTGTTTGCTTGAATAATCTTCATCAAGTTGTCCTTAAAGCTCCTTAGGTCTACAGTTGCTAGAGAAATTTCTGTGTGAGTCCCTCCATCACATGGACTTTTAAAACTGGTTCGTTTTTGTGCTTCAGCATTGCTTACTGCTCCCAAACTACATTGGCTGCAGAAGGAAAAAAATTCCTAAACTATGAACATAGCCTGGCAGTTTCAGTAAGACACAAACAGCAAATGATTCCTCAGTACCTACAAGTAATCATTAACTTAAAACAATAGTTTTCACCGTTTAGAAAAATCAAGACATAAATGTGTATGACAGGTAAGTTTAGCTTGCACTAAAAACTTGTTTCAAGGTACATACCTTTCAAGTGTAGTCAAAGAAGGATTTAGTACAGTGGATTTAAAATCCAATTAAAAACTACTGCAGCTGCCTTACAGATAAGATAAGGTAGAAGTAAAATTGATTATTCATATGTGAATATGCAGATGCATGTAAAGGAGCAGAAAAAAGAACAACATTTTTTTTTTTCTTGGTATTAAAAAATCAGACCTGTTTCTGGCCTTGTATAGGTAATCATGTCATACCAAATTTTGCTTACTCAATTATGCTGTAGAGTTTATATCATTGGTACCAAAGACATGATAATATGCATACAAATGGTTTTACATTAATCAGAAAAGATAGTTGTAATGAGAACTGCACAAGACAAGTTAACTGCTCTGGAGATTTGGAATGGGACAGTATGGAAATAATAGGCTATGAATTTAATGTTTTCCAGGCACCACAGTGAATTCCACACGATATACTCATGGCACCCATTCACTACTGTTTGTGCAGCTCTGCTGACTCAGACATTTCTATATCATATAGGCTCTCTACTCTCTTTACAGGTGTAGCTCTTGATTCCACACTAAGAAAAAAAAATATCTCTCATTCTCCACATCACATGAGGAATCTTTGCCAGATTATAAGCCTTCATTCATCTAGCACTCAGTCATGAATATCAAGTGAAAATGAAGGCTGGACCTTCTAATCATTTGTGGCTGATGCTCAATCATTGATGAGGAAGTGAGCAGGTAAACAAATTTGTTATCAATAATGTCCTCATTTAGCACTATACTCCCTACAACACTAAGAAGAACAATGTTATAAATACCTACTTCTAGTAACTTTTGCTTACTTCTAGTAAACAAAATACATGTAAACTCATGATCAGAGAGTTTGGTTCATCATTTTGCTATCAAAATCTAACTAAGACACAGCAAACGAAAAATTGCCCTGCAGAGTTACCACATTAGAAGCTTCAGTGAAAGCTCAAATTAGTTTTAAAATGGGGAAAAAATGTGGTAACAGAGCTACTATTTGTAAAAGCAGCATCTGATTATTGAATGATACTTTCAGTGTGGAAAACAGATAACATTATCTGCCATAGCACATTTGTTTCATAGACAACTTCTATTATGATTCAAAAATCAAGAGCTTGATGGTCAAACCCCCTCTTGCATCGTGCTCAAATGGAATATAAATGGAATCAATTTTGTCTCAAGTGTATATATGAAATAATGTCAACATGAAAAGGTGAAGAAGGAAAGTGACCTACAACATCATTAACAAACAAACAAACAAAAAACCATAAAGCCTTTATCACCTCCTCTTCTAACTGTTCCTCATAAAGATGTCTTTTTGTACTGTCCATTAAATGATTCAAGAGAAGAGAAATAAGAACTTCTATAATATATTGCTAAGATTTTAGCCAAAGGGGGAAAATTTGCTGTTAGATATGGTATATTGTGCTCGTTATTGTGTTTTTTAAAATGCACGATCCTGCCCAGTCACTGGAGTAACAGCATATTGCAAATACAACACAACACCACACGGTGGCGATACTGGACAGCTAGTGACGTTACATTGCCAACTGCAAAGTATTTGAGATCGTTCTGAAAATGACATCGTTATGTTTATGCTAATTCAATAACTAAACAGTGTATTCATACCTGGGTGTCCCAAATGCAGGACTTTGAGATTTTGATGCTTCCTCTATAAGAGGCATAACAATTTTCTCCATTGAGTCAGTAAGAAGAGAAAACGTTGGTTCTACTATGAAGTCAATGAAGCCTGAAGTAGAAAAAGAGAGAAAATCATATTTTTAAATTCCACAGATCTTAAATATAAAAATAAATACTTGATATCAGGCTGATTTTCTTACTGTAATTCTGATTCAATATACTAGATTTCACTGGCATAATCTTGAAGAAAAAAGCACAACTAAAACAAAATCTCCCTGAAGTTGTATAGATATAACTAGATATTAATAATTATAGTTTTTCAATTCTATTCCTGTAAATCTGTAGAAAACACCTAAAATTTAAAATTCATATTAATTATTGAATAGAAGGGAAGCTATCGCTGAGGCAAAAAGCTAGAAGTCATACTCTCTCTTTTACCATTGAGAGCTTTTTGCCAAGGAGTTAATATTTCAAACTGCTGTTTATTATTCTGTGGAGGTAAAGTGTTACTTCACAGTGTGTAGGAGTGTTCTGTCAAATCAGTGAAGAGAACAAGTAATATCCTCAGGAGACAGCATTCAACCCACAGTTCTGAGATGTCAGCTCTGAACAATGTCTTTTACATTTTAAAGTGCTCATCAAGATACAGAATGACACAGTGAGAGAATGAAGCATTATTCTCGGCTGAGCACTTAAGAGAGAAGAAAAAAAAAGGAAAAAGAAAAAAGCTAAAACATGAGCTAGCAATGGATTTCCAGATGTCTTCATACTCTAACCATGCAACATAGCACAAAGGTGAGCAACAGTGCTTCACCCTAGGGCCCAGCTTCCCTTCTGCTGTAGGTACAATGCTTAAGCCTTTAAAGTTCCACTGAAACTGAATAAAGGGCATTTTGAGAGACAAGATCAGAGAGGATGGCATGCTTCAGTTCAAGGGTAAGACATAGTCTGCAGAATCTTTCCCTGTGTTCACTCACATAAAAGGTAATGCTGTTGGCAGGACATAGTGCTTTATTCAGTATCTTTCTAGCCCCAGTGATCTTTATCGATTCTTATTTCCTTATTGATGGAAACAGGGATGGAGCTGGGAAGGTGAAGTCTGGCCACTGTTGACCAAAACACAGGATAGACAGAAACAGAATGCAGTAGTCCTTGTCAATCCAAGGAAGTTTGACTGTAGTCTGACTTTGTCACACTGACAGTCTTAACTGCAGTCCAGAGATCCAATGTATGAATTAGATTTAAGTTGAGATGCATCTACAAAATGGTACCAGGCTTTCAAACTGTGGTAGAGACAGACCTGCAGGTTCTTGAGTAGGAGTCAGTCTGAGGACATGATCAAATTCTACAGTAAAAGTTGGGCTCATGTCCAGTACTTTGGTTGATGCTTCTCCTACCCCTTTTTGTCATCACATATGCTGAAATTACTCCATGTTCTTTTGAGACCAGCACATTTTGCTGTAAGAGTATGAGTTTGCTGAAAAGATAGGTGCAAAGAAATACCTTCTACATGGTGTCATTTGGAACATTTAAAATTGGTATAAGAAATGTTCACATGATTTTAAATGCTCCTACACATATAAGAAAAAGAGAAATGCAACTTGTCATTACCTATTTGGGACTGAGCTACCAAAGTAGACTTGCGGTCACAGAGTGGGGAAAATTGAAGACCTAAAGCAGCCTCCTTGTCTCCCTGAAATCAACAATGTTTAATATTTATTATAAGCACATATTTGAGAGAGGGACAGAAAGGAATCTGAACACTCTTAGTATTTATTCAACAGATCACTAATTCACTGACATTCCTAAATAAAAACAAGCCACAGGAAAAAAACAAAACACAACCAAACCACAAATAAACATACAAAATCAACCAACTAACCAAAAAAATACACCAAACCACACCCAAACCACTCATTACTTAAGTTTTTAGGAAAGTAAAAGTGTTAATTCTAACTTACATTTGACTTTTTTTATAAAAAGGAACTTATTGAAAGCAAGTAAATTCTCCTCAAGAGCAAGTCATCTGCCAATAAGATTAAGCAATCTTAAAGGTCTTTTCCAACCAAAACAATCCTATGATTCTATGACTCTACATTTTGCAATTAGTGCAATACATAATTAATACTTAAGTGTCATATAAGTCTACGTCTATTATAATTTGTAATAATGGCACAGCAGTGCTATTTAAATTGATCATAAGAATGTCATGAGATTTAAAAATCAACATAAAGATCAAAACAGTAAAGAGAATTCTTTGCTCAGGTGCTGAACTCAGTAGATAAATTCAGTTTTTCTGGTTTTGAATGTATTCAGACTGAAAGCAAAATGATACAGGAGCTGTGATATGTCTTTGAGTGACTTGAACTATGTACTTCTTTAATGTTAAGGTTTTGAGATGAGTGGGTGTATTTCTGTTTTAAACAAATAGCTCAGATTTTTCTTGGCATTAAAACACACTTTATTTAGTTTTTGCTGCTTTTAAACTCAAAGCATTGTTTGGCTTTTCCCCCTGAAGTTAGCACTGGCATATATTTTAACTGCAAGCTGCAGTTAACAAAGTTTTTGTCTAGGTGATGGGGTTTTGTTGGTTGTTTTGTTGTTTGTTTGTTGTTTTTCCTGCTGCTTACTACTGCCTGTTAAAAAGCTGACTACTAAAGCATTTGTTTTACATCACCAGTTTCAGATTATGTTGCCTTTTTTACTGTAAGGCAGTGGAAGTATTTGAATTATTATCTTTAAAAAAGAAGAGGAGGAATTAGCAGGCTTCTTACACATTTGGACTACTTCATCTTGGCTGGCATCTTAACGGACCAGAGGATGCACAACCAAGCCAGTGCACCTTGGAAATAGGACACCTACTGTGCCTGCACTGCTAAGTGCATTTATAAATGTACAGCTACTTCATCACACTTTAAATGTGTTGGAACTACTCCAGAGGCTGGTTTTAGGAGTACATATAAAGAGGGATTCAATTATATACACGGTGATTTGATTCTGTTGTTAAATATCTTCATAAGTCTTTAAAGAGCTTATTTGGGATCCAGATAGTTCTTCTAACAGAAAGTATAAAGGAATAACTAAAACATTAGCTGATCTTAATCACCCAATGACCGGTGTGGTACTGTTTATTGTTAATGCTACATCCACTTGACTGGACACATTCCCTCACTGCCCCATGGGCTTTGTCTCGTCTGTCTCTCCGTGACAAAATTGGTAATTTCTGACCTTTTCAAGTAATATATATCTGGGGTAATCTGTTCCTCTTTCTTCCTCTCTAGTTCAAAATCCTCATCATTTTCATTTACACAAGCAAACACAAACTCATGACTTTTCTCAGTATTTCTACAAAACTCAGTCCATTCATTATTTAAATTACGGCACCAGCTTTCCAATCTGTCTCCCCAGTAAAAAGTCAAGGATGTCCTGAAGCTGCCTGCTGAGAACACCTGCAAACAACCTCTAGTACCTGAGCAAGAACATTCTAGGGCAGATAGACCTAACAGCCTCACAGTTTAACACTCTGACTTTTTCATCCTCTGACTTCTTTTTTCCAGTGTGCCACATCCAGTTTGAAAATATAGAATCATTCAGTTTGGAAAAGACCCCTGGGATCATCAAGTCCAGACATTAACGCTACAAAGTTCACCCCTAAACCATTATTATACAGCAAAATAAATAATCAAGCTGAGCAAGACATATACTGTTTCATTATCTGTGTTAACAATTTTAAAAACACATGTATAGCTGTAGGAACTGGGCAAAACCCAAACTAGACTTTGACTATCAATTACATTTCATTAAATGTCACATTACAAATGTGCATGATCATAAATATTCATCACAGTGAGAATATTCTCCCTTTGAAATAATAGTTTTTTCACCTGCTGAGTAAAAAATGGCAGCAGCAACACCAATGCCTATCGGCCTTTCTCTTTGAATTCAGTATCCCACAGAAATGAAAAGACTTTTAGAAAGGTGTGTCCTTGTTTTTGTGTTGAGATATATGGCCACAGAATTTACAGGATCATACTGTCTAATCTAAGGCTTTTACAAAAGAAAAACCTTCAGACCTCTGTGGCATATGCATGAGAAGTGTTGGTAAGGAAAAGAAATAAGAGGGCCTTCTGAAATCTGAAATGGAGACAGCTTTTTGCCTTCCTTGCTGAACATGAACTTTTCCTGTTTTCAGCTCCCTCATCCTACTCTGCTGGCACTGCTTTTTAACTCAGAGCATATATAAATTTCTGTCTACAGAATGAAAACAACTTGACAAGTTATATTATAATTGAAAGGGAAAAAAAAAACCTCAGAATTCTAGTATCAGCTGAAATAGATACAGAGTTATAACAGTTTCATCATATTCGCACACATAAAATTTGAATTTGTCAGTGTGAAGAATAAGCAATATATACTACTGACTATGCTTGTCAATCACAACCAGTAGCATCCTTGCTAGTAGACTTATAAAAAGCTTTCATTCTGTAACCATTGCTTCTGGGACTAGATTTATTAAAATATTTTAAAAATGGCACCTGTCGAAAAAATTCTTCCATCAGGGCCATGGTCCACCGGTGGTGCAGTTCCCAGGATTTTGCTGGATGGCTTATGTCTGCTGCGTGTAGAATCAGAGACATGGCTTTGGCTTTGTCTACCCTGTCAATTCAAGGACATGCTCCAATTATCTCAAAACAAAAGCAACTGTTAAAGTTCTTTTCTAATACATGAATTCATTGAAAGGCTGTAGATAATGAGCATAATGGAATATAACCTACCCCTCTGTCTGTTGCAGAGTATGTCGCATCGTTTTAATTTGCTGGAAATGACCTGACATGTCTGTGGACAACACCATCTCAATGACCAAGCTACGCAACTCCCTAAGAATAATTAAAAGCAAAACGACTTATTACAATTCATGTATTCTTTGTATGGTACACTTGTTAAACAGTACTTGTTAAATTATAACTTTCTAAATAACACCACGAGGTTTATCACATTTTCTTTAAGCATTTAAATAAATTATTAACAACCTGAACATTGCATCCTAAAGGGATTCTTGTGAAAGCAGCACACTTCAGAAAAGGCACTCCGCAATCAGTCTTTCAGCCAAACTGTTTTGTAATTCCTCTTTTCTAGCGTATAAACTAAAATTACATGTAGCTCTGTCATCCATTATAAGTCTTTATTTTTCAAATAGTAGAGTATACAAAAAACCCCAGTTGTTCTCTAGGCTTACTACCACGAAAAAGGATATATTTCTGTCTTTTATTACTACCTGCATATTAGTGAAGACCAGATATAACACTAAACCTAGCAAGAAGGCTGTGGAAACAGAAGAACAAGAGGTATTGCATCTAAAACACTATCAATGTTATATCAATATATGACCATTATGACAATCTACCCTTCATCTTTAAAATACCTTAATATCTATTCCATGATTCAGAAGAACTTTGGGATTTAGAAATTATCTGTATTGTGGTATTATTGTCAGTCTGGCTCGTCCATCAGCTTTTCATTAAATTAATACAAAAATAGTAAAGCAAGCATCATGTAAGAGAGTGTATTAATTCTGATTGTACACAAAAGTACATTCCTTTTGTCAACATTAATTACTGATTTGAAAAGTTCTGTTTCCTCAATGCAGAAGGACTGTCTATCCTTCTGCATATCCTCCTACATGGAGTCTACTGAGCCTTTGTGTAGAAAATATTTAAATGGCCTAGAAAGATTTATGTGCAAATGTTGCTTATATGTATATTCAGGAACAACTCACAGCATTACATTTTTCATTATGTGGCATATACCCTCACGAGCACATCCCCAAACTTAATGGTGTCCAAATATCAATTACAATAGAACCCTACATTAGTCAGTATCATTGATCTTTCATACTGTATTCATATCCTTGATTTACTCAACAATGATGTTTTTTTAAAGGACTCTTTTAAAAAGGTAAATTGCAGTTTTCTTTAGGGCTGTTAGAATAGTTTTTACAAAAACTATTAAGATTGCTTTTGAGGCAAATTAATTGCATATTTAATCTGATACTTGTCATTGATTTTTGTATAGTTACCCCTGATTTGCTTTGATGTAACTGGAAAAAAGATGCTCACTTCTAGTCAATAGTATGCAGCCATAGCAACTTGTGTTTAGAAAGTGCATTGCCTTATCTGACTTCACAATAAGATACTAATTAATTTGCATCCCAACTGTTCCTCCTCCACACTTCTTTGAAACTGTACTCTTCAAACACAACTTAAACCCATTAAAAAAAAAAAAAAGAAAAAAAAAAAAAGAAAAAAAGAACAGCTCATACTGTATGAAAACTGATCACTTTACACTGTTAAACCCTGTCATTTGTATGACTGAAATAATTATCACTTCCCCTTTCCATGGGAAATTTTCCTAGGAATTTCCCATGTATGAACTTCTAAGAGTAATCAGAAATAAGTTCACCTGTCTGTTATGAGACACACAGAGAAGCAAAATACTGCTTTCAGTTATTGACACTGTCATGGCATCAAACAAACCCTAATTCTTACTTCCGTCACATGAATAAAGATCAAATAATGTAGTGCTGTCCTCACACGCTTCTGAAGATTTTTTGCCGCAAAAAAGCTGCTTAACAGCAAAGAATAGGCTCCCCATCTACAGTCTGCAGCTGTTTCCTGCCTGCATTCCATCCATCATCCACAGAGTGGTGAAAAATTTAGAACTGATGGGGAAATGTTAAATAAAGTTCTAGAGCTACAAATGCTTAACCCACTACCATTACACAGAAGATTACTCTTGGACTTAAATAATTCCTAAATCTCAACTTCCATATTGAAGAAGGCCCCAGCTGGTCTCACAGGTAACTCCTGGACAAAAATCTCTGATCACTTTATTAAGCAGCCCATAGCTACAAGCATGGGGTTAACACAGTTAGTACTGCTCACACTAAAAAAGATATGTAGGTATTGTCATCTTAAGATCTATTACAGAAAGGCTTAACAATATTCACATACTGTGCACAGCAGTTTTGTGGGGCCCACAATTGGAAGATTATTGGGTTTGAGCATATATTGTCCATTTTTCTTAAGTAAACTGTAATGTGCTGTCATCTTTTCTTAACCCTTCTATATCCATATGCCCTATTCATAGTATACTGTAAGGAAACAGATGCAGGATGGTGTGAAAAAATTACATGAATAACGCTGTAATAAACAAGAGACAAGGAGTGGCACATTAATTTCTCAGGAAAGTAGTTAACCAATCAAGAGAAACCAGCTTTACCTGGGTTTGTCCATGGCAAAGATATTTAGTCATCTGGAAACTAATGAAAAAATGCAAGAGCAGGCTAAGATGAGCAACAGCAAATTGGGAACTGAGGACATAAGGTTCATCTTGCAAGTTAAGGAATCCTGCTTCCCTCACACAGAAGAGTGCCAAGGGAATTTGTGAAAGAAAAGATGTTCATTATACATTATTTATAATGCATGTTTTGTTAGTCTTTTTTCTATAGTCATGCAATATACCATTGTATGCCTTATGACTGGAATGATTTGAGACAACAACACCTGGCCACCTATAACTGTTGATACGACACATGGGGTGCTAGAACAGTAGAAGCCTGGTAAATCAAACAAGGGAGACCAAATGCATCTCACTTTAGTAATTTAGGGGTGTGAGAGAAACAAGACAGTATGAAAGACTAGAATACATTTTCAGAGTTGAGAAAAGTGTGAGAAATTACTATGAATGTCACATGTTATCCACAAAGGACACCTCATCAGAATGCTGGCAGTGTTTCTCTGCTAAGAACCATATTCTGTGTTTTAAACTTAATTGAAGCTGACAGTTTATTAGTGCATTTTTCTTCTTAAAGAAGAAAGGCCATGTAGAACAGAACATGTAATACTTATAAAATAATTCTCAGTCATTTTCCTTCATATTGCTGAAATAATTAGCAGAACTACAGTTTAAATAGACAGCAGTGTTAAATTTGATAAAAAAAAACTGAAACTGTTGCAACTCAAGCAAACAGATCTGACAGTAGTCAAGAAATTAATCAGTGCCAGGAAGTACATTAAAAAGTTGAACAAATTATCATTTCAATTTAGTGCCAATTTAGTTCAGTAAAAACTTCAAAACTCTTGCTCAAACAGCATGAATTTTAGTATAGATCCAAGAAGTTCACCCAGTAATAAGAGAAAACTGAAGAACTTCTGTCAAGTGGCTAACAGATCTGACATTGCACCTGTGAACACCTGTATCTGATGACAGCGCAACAGGAATTTTTTAATATTAGCAACAAGTACCAAGAAACCATCACTTCCATGACTGACCCTCTAAAGTACCAGACTTCAACAGGTTGTGCAGTTTCCTAGACTGGCACTTTGGAAAGTACAGACTGCAATTGCCCAGTTAAGTGACAAAGCATAGAAAACCAATCATCTACTTTAGTTGCTTGAGCTTATTAGTCAGGTTGTGCATCTCTACATAGTTTACTTGCCAAATCCTACCAGCTTCAAACTGGCTGCATATAATAGTGGACTGGATCAATGCAGTTGCTCTATACAAACAAAATTTGCAAAACTAAAAAGGAAGTCCTAATTGGGTTACAGCGAAAGATTGAAAAGCAGAAGCAAACATAGTGTGTAATTAAGCAACTTCCAAAAGAACATGGCAGTTTATTATACAGGTTCAAAAACCATGGAGAAATTAAATGCAACAGAAGTTAGAGCAAAGGGTCCATAACTGGACTGGAGAAAGAACTATGGGCAGACCAGACAAAGCAATCTATGCAGAGAAGAGCATGCTTCAGAAATGTGAAGACAGTCTATGACATTCCTCCCTTTATTCTGTTGGAGTTCACTGGAGCAATATGTACAAACATCACACTCCTGGAAACCATAGGCTCCACTTTCTACAGGGAAATATTTTCTTTCACAGGACTTTCCACCCTATCATTCTTTTCATCAGTGACATAACAATAGGGAACAACTGGGATACACTCTACTAGCTGGCAACCAGATTTCTGTCAGCTGCAGCAACTGCATGCAGGGATCACCAAACTACACTCAGTTACAGTGGTCTGCAGTGATGAAGGAGTCAGGACTAGGGAAGCACACAGGCATCTTCAAGACATTCTGGTCCAGTCCTGAACTGAAATTTAACTGTAGAAAGCCTTCCCCTTTCTACCTGGAAGCATTCTGACAGGAAACAATATGAAACAAAGACACTTCAAAAAATACACTCATAGCAACAAGTCTGAAGAGTTGAAAATCATTACCTCTCTACAATGATGGTTTTAAAAGACAGAATATCAGCCTCTGATGGCTGTCTCCTGATATAATCACTTTCTCCATACTCAATAGCTAGGACAAGCAAAAATAGGGTCACAGAGACAGACCTATCAGTGGGAGACCTTCCTGGAAGCAGAACATCTCTCTCTGACTTCATAGTCCCCATGTGTGCAAGAGATTTTAAGGATTTCTGAATAATAGCTATGCTTAGTAAACACAGAAGACTCACTTTAAGCATCTTATACAGCAATCACAGATATACAAAGACAACAGGTCCTTTTTTAAAATGGAGAAAATTTTATCTCTAACACTTGTTCATTTTGGTCTTACAGGTCTTAGTATTTGTGATAATTCAGTTATGATCCTCTTTCTTTCAAGATGTTCAAATTTTGTTCAGGAATTTTGCTACATTTGAGAAGAACAAGAAATGTCATTTCTGTAGCTCTTCTGGGCCTTTATTACTATTGGACTCTCCAAATAGTTCAATTTTTAATGCTTGACCAAGATATGATTATGCTGAGCTGTGCTACACCGAAGATTTCCCAGAGGCAGTAGTACTCAAGCTGGTAGCATTGTGTCACTCTGCACCAAGATTTTGGTTCATTCATAGACAAAGGGAGCCTAGCTTAAGAGTGGTTTTCCTGAAAAGCTATTCCACCTGAGACACTGTCAATAGTCCAACACCATGCTTCCTAAATGCACCTAACTAAAATTATATGGAGTCTTCCAAACAGTACTTTGTTACATCACAGAAGCCTTTCCTAAGCTCTATGTATTGATTAGCCAAAGCTTCTTCCTGCAGTTTGAATTCTTAAAATATACACCACAGGGGAGACCTAGTGGTTTGTTTTATTTTTAAATACTGGAATGAATTTTTATTCATAGAATCAATAAGGTTGGAAAAGACCTCAAAGATCAAGTCCAACCTGTCACCACAGACCTCATGCCTACTAGAGAATGGCACCAAGTGCCACATCCAATCCCCTCTTGAACACCTCCAGGGACGGTGACTCCACCACCTCCCTGGGCAGCGCATTCCAATGGCCAACAACTCTCTCTGTGAAGAACTTTCTCCTCACCTCAAGCCCAAACTTCCCCTGGTACAGCTTGAGACTGTGTCCTCTTGTTCTGGTGCTGGTTGCCTGGGAGAAAAGACCAACCCCCTCCTGGCTAGAACCACAGCAATAAGGTCTCCCCTGAGCCTCCTCTTCTCCAGGCTAAACAATCCCAGCTCCCTCAGCCTCTCCTCAGAGGGCTTGTGCTTGAGGCCTCACAGTAGGTCTTACCTCCAGTCATCTTTGGTTAAATGTGTCAGGATGTTCATTTCCTCTTCTTGCATGAGTTTATATGCAGCACTTACATGATGATTTTCAAGAACAGAACGATCATTGTACAATATTGCAACATCAGACCTAGTGTTAAAAGAAAGGCAGAATTTGCAATAATATCCTGATGATGGCACTGTGGAACATAGGACTGTGTATTCTTTATGAATATTGACTATATCTATCAAATTCTGATAAAGTTTCCATCCTAAATGTATCAAATATTATCATTATACCATAGTATACACAGTTTGAGGGAAAGTAATATTTTTAAATGTGTAATTTTCTTATTTATATAACTGTGACAAAAATTTGTGAATTCTTGGAGCTTCTTCACGGTAGACAACATCACAGAGCAATAGAAATGCTCTAATTAGGCTACTTCAATCTTTGTCAGTACAACCCTTTAAAACACAATGCATCACCAGCAGAGGTGGCTCCACACATAGCATGGGTATTAAGAAATTACTACCCCTGTTCTGAGAGAGATGTGCTTAGGCCCATATCACTCATAAGCAAAAGATTCTGTGATCCTTGTAACAGTGGAATGTAAGAAATGCTAAGCTGAAATTTGATAGAATTCAAGTGCTTCCTTGAGCCAGACCCTTACCTCAACATTAGCAGCCTCAGCAATATCCTTTCCTCTTAATTAAAGAGTAACCTATAACCCCAGAATTACTTTTCACAAATTTCTATATGATTTTAATTTATCATGCTTAGCTACAAGTGTCATCAATCCTTGGGGAATTTGTTTCTTCAAGACCTGAATTGATTTGCTAAGCAACCTCAGGACAGCACTTTCTGCTACACTTCTGATAAAACAATTCCTAAGTGTTTCAGTTTGTGTAAACTGGAATGTCTGTATTAGAGGAATGGTGTGATGATTTAGCAGTACACCTTACTATGAAATTAATGGGGTAACTTCAGCCTCTTGGTCTGCCGAGCAATAGTGTATGTTCAGTGTAACCACCTATGTGTAAGATATGGTACCAGAGAATCTAAAAAAAATAAAATAGGATTGGAAGCTTTATTTAAAGGAAATAAACCATAACCCACATAAATTATCAATATATTTGCATCCATAATCCTGTTAATCAAGGGAAAATCTGTGGTTTGCCAATCACATCTGTTTATGAAGTACAGTGTGAGCTACTTATGACTAGTTTTCAAAAACGCTAAGATTTGCTATGAGTATGTCAGCTATTTTGTCAGCTTTTCTGAGGCAAAATAAGCTTGGAATCATAGTCTTGGGATGTCACATCAGGGCCCAGTTCCACTAGAAAAGAAGAATGAGCTCCATCACAAACCAAATATCTGTTCGCAAGTATACACAAGTAACATTCAAAGTCTAACAACTTAATTAATTTTCCACTTTTGCAATACTTCAGAGCAAAATATTAAGGACAAAAATAGAAAAGTAATATAAACTTGGAACTACAAACTGAAGTTTATTTTTAGACAGACTATGCTGAAGGAGAAAAGAATTATATCTTTATTTCAGCTGCACATACAGAATTTGTTCACTGAAGGTACATCTCGGGGCACAAGTATAATACAGATTTAATTTAAATGTAACCATTGGGCACAATCTGTATGAGTGAGTGGAAACTGATTCTGTTCCAAGTTGTAGCATTTCTAGCACAGGCCTGTTTTGTTAGAATGTGTTAGTGCTCTGCTGAAATATTTTTTCAAGAGCAGATAAAGTGTATTCCTCAACTGAGGATACTGAAAACAAAGTATAGCCTAGTGTAGCAGAACAATGAGATGCTTTGCACTAGGGTAAGTATCAGATATACCATTTTTCATCCAGTAATGAACTAGTCAGTGATTTTCCTTTGATAAACTGAAAATATTTTAAAGAAGAGATGTATATGCTGTTGTTCCAGACTGGAGTCTAGGATGACACACCTGAATGAGATCAGAGTGACTTTCAAACTAGATGACTTTCCAAATTTGTTTTTACAAACCTACTGCAAATGCCATCCAAACCTGCCAGGAGAGGATTTGTGGTAGGTATTTCTAAAGCTGTATTTGAAGGTTTCTACCTCTGTTCTAGGACCAAGTAAGTTTCACACACAACTTGAAACAAAATGTGGCACCTGATTTAAGTGAAGATGTTGCTG
This sequence comes from Melanerpes formicivorus, assembly GCF_026170545.1. NCBI lineage: Eukaryota > Metazoa > Chordata > Aves > Piciformes > Picidae > Melanerpes > Melanerpes formicivorus. The sequence continues at coordinate 16,339,613 of NW_027142357.1, read as the reverse complement.
AAAATGAAATAGTATTTTTCTGGCAACACTGTGGAAGAAATTATTCAGTCAAAAGTATCTGAATTTAAAAGAGCAAACAGAGGGATAAGGAGTTTTCAAGTCTACACTTTGAATCTTTTAAACTCTCTTGACATGTCAGCTCTTCAAAATATAATGATTTCATACACTATGGAGCTTACTTCTACATGCTTTTACATACTCTGTTTGTTCATGTGAACAGTCCCATTAACTGTACAGAGGTCAAGGAAGCAATTTATAAAATCAGGAATGACCTGGCTACTTCCTAGCTCTATTAGTAAAAGGCATAAAACAGTTCAGCCCAATGAACAGCAAACTCCAGATATAGCACTTAAAAAAACACTTTGCTCACCTGGTCTGAATATGAAAGTTGTTTGTGGTCCCAGTATGTTCATAATCATGGATGGCAGCTGCAAAGATCATTGCTAAAATTTCCAGTTCTGTGAGCCAGTGCTAGCAAGTAAGAAACAAATGATAGTCATATTTTCTGTTACAGCCTAACTCAGAGTAAACACTAAAGTAGTGGAAATGTTTTGCATTACCTTCAATTCAAGTAAAGTTAATTCTTATCTTATTCCAAGTAGCTACGTATCCATAACACTTCAGTATTATTATACAGCAAAATAACTCCTTCTACTTACTATGATTTCTCCAAGAGCAAGTTAATATTCTTACAGTCACTAGTAAAGTAAATACTAGCAGTCAAAAACAGAAGAAGTTCTTACAACAATTACATAGTAAATTTTGCAGACGCTTTGAGTAAGAAGTATCTAATCTGATAGCCTATACATGGCACTTGTCCACATTATGGTGCATTCTGTGCAACCTGTTACAAAGTTAAGGTTTTCATGTGTCTTTTAGTGAACAATATACACAGTTCATCATAAATTCTAGGTACAACGCTGGCATTAACTACATTTTACCACTGTACATAGCACTAAAAGTAGAGCCATTGGAGATTTTACAGTTATAAATTTTATTATACTTTGTAGTAATGCAAAAAAAGGCTGCATAAGGCTAGTATAAATTTACACAGAACAAAAGGTAATACAGGTCATATATAGAAAGTAATTCAGACCCTGGAGTTTTGTTCACTTTTATACCTCTTGCTAACTTAGGCTGCTCTGTATTGCATGATTTGTAAAATAACTTCTGCTATTTTATCTTTCAAGTTCTATTTCTTGAATGATAAGTCATCTTTGAGAAGAAAATTTACTCTATCTAAAAATGGGGGCAGAAAAATCATACGATTATTAACCCCCACAGTCATAGGACTGATTAAGTCAAATGCCAGTCAAGCATTTCCACACATATTTCAGACTTTTCTAGTGTAGAAGTAAGCTTCTGTACTAAAGGACTGAATAGTGATCTCATCCTTACACACCCATATATGCACATATATGTGTATGAATGGATATATCATGTAAAAGCTGCTAATAGTAGTACTTCTTTCAATGAAGAAGAAAGAGTGAAGACTCATAAGTAATGTGATGATAATTAAATAAGTCACTCAGTGACAAAATAAGACTGCTAAAGAACAACAAGTACTGGCTGTTGGTGAAGTAGTATAGATTTTTAAAGTTCACAGCAGAGAAATGAGAATGTACTGTGAGCAGTTCTAAAAAAGGAAACTATGACCTTCAACATATTGTGTGCCACAAGAAACCAGACTGTGACCAGTCCTGGCTTTCACAATGTTTTCAACATACCAAAGAGAATAGAAACCAAATAATTATAAGTTAACTAAAGCTAAGCATAAACTTTTTCTTTATGATCAGCTCTTTCAATAGGCAAAATAGATGCTAGACAATGTGTTCACAAATAGCAAACTATTCCTTACAAAGAACATCTATGGGCTACACAGAAACTTCATACAGTACTATATGAGAGTGAGTATTCCAGGGACTGTAGGTGTATACTCAAAATTCAGATAAGCATTGAAATCAGAGAATGAGAGAACTGCTTTGGCTAAAGAATTTCTAAGAAGGTAGGAGAAAGCTCTTGGAGAGTTAAATGTTTTTCTCAAAGAGAGAGGGAAAAGCAGGTATCTGGAGGCCTGCAAGACTGAAAAGAGCTGGAATCTGCTTACGTCCTGACATGCAGATATGATAGCCATTGGAGAAGATATTTTCTTATTGACAGATGTTTTCCAATATTATAAGTGGATTATAAGTAAAGACATTTATTTCAACTTTCCATGGGCTCTGGCTCCTTTTTTAAAAAAACAAAACCAAAAATAAAAAAACCAACCCATGATGGATCTCAAAAATTAGTCAGAAAGGGAATCTCTCACTTATTGACAGGAGAGTCATTTTTTCCTATAATTTCAGCAATACAGGTGTGTGGGAGGAAAAGGGATGGTGGGAAGATGATCGATGACTCAAAAGTTCTTTACAAGATGTATTCCCTGGGACTTGGATTCTTAAATCTTTATAAAGATGAAGATTTTATAAATGCAGAGTTGAGTTATATATTTCAGTTGCATCATCTGGGATTTACTCTCTTGGGAAGGTTAATAGATTGTGTGCCATCTGTGATATCTAACTTTCTAACACATTGATCTGAGATGGTTGGATCTTGCCTTTTAAGATAGACAGTAACTTACGGAAAACACAATGATAATTTTACTTTTTTTCAACTATGACTGAGTATGTAATTTCTCAGTGGAATCTCTCTAAGGGCTTGTGGAGAAGCACAAATTCTGACTGGCCCACTATTTTTGGCAAATGATTAAATATGACTGTTTTCCAGGTATCTATAAAAGATACAAAAAATGTGACCTTAAAAATGGGAATCATGAAAAAGATTTTCTAAAACTCAGCTTCAGTATGAAGCTTCAGTATGTCTTGAAGAAATGAGGAAGGAAAACAATAATTCTTTGCAAGACTTGAGAGTATCCTTAAGATACAGTGAAAGCACAAGAACTTCAACTCTGCAAAAACCACAGAGCGATTCAATACAGAATTGCATCAAATTGAGTCCTGTCTAGTTATTTGTTAGAGGATACAATGGAGTTAAAAAAGGCCTTACAATGGACATACTCTGAAAACGGTAAGTTTGAGGAACAAACCCCAAAGCATTATAGAGTACAGTTCTGTGGGGTTGACCAGTGAACAGGAAAAAAACCTCAGCAAGTTAAATAGAACATTTGCATGATACTGATGTGTTCTCAAACAGCAAATGACATTTGGGACAGAAATACCTTGCAAGCTGCAGAATCACTAGACCTTCTTTCAAACACTGATTTATATAAACTTTCCTTCTGTCTGACAAGTTGTATCTGTTTGAAGGCAATCTTGACCAAGTTCTGTCCTAGTTAGATATCTTTCCAAGAACTTTCCAAAATCTTAATTCAGCAATTGAAAAGTGAATATTAAAAACCTGGCTTAATTTTGTAGGAATGTTTTGTAGCAATGTTGCAATAGTAATGAGGTTTAACAGCTAAGTAACTGTAGTAAAGCCTAACCTTTTCTGAATATAGTTGTCTAAATCACATGAAAGTACAGTTACAAGGTTAAGATGCTGATATTGTAGAACTTGAGTTGGAGAGGCCTATCTCATTCTCATATCCATCCAACAGAAGAGCAGATATTCAAATACAAAACAGGTTCCTTCATTCGCTGTTCAGAGGTACACAGAATGTGTGGCAAAGTCATTTAATCATTGACTAAACATCCCAAATTAACTAGAATAGCCCTGAAGTTGCAAACTTGTCCAGGCATCACACACACAAAAAAAAAAAAAATCTGGATGTTATGGCCTTTTTTGATGGGCTAAGGGAATTCCTATAATATAACAAAGGGATTTTCCTCCCTGTTAAGCTGCTCATTCAGGTGTATACGTGCAACAAAGACAAGTCTCATGCCACTTAAAGCTTGTAGTTTATCTTACAGTAGAAGACAAAGGTAGGATATGAATCATGATGTAATCTCTTCAAGGTTTTTCTTATATTAAAATGTTATTTTCATACATGAAGATTGTACACAACTTTGATTTGACGTCATCTTTGCAACAGCTGTCTAGCCTACGTTTCAGTCTGATGAACATCCTTTCGCAAGAAAACACCTCAATGTGAAAAGGAATCTTAGCTGCCTTCAGTCTGCATGTAGTACTTGTACTAAATTGTAGCTTTAAAACTTGATACTTAGAATACTAAGATGGTAAAACACTTCCTTCTAACAGTACACTCAAACCCTCCAATGCCTGGGGACTTGTTCTTGCCTCTACTGAAGCCAAAGGCAAAGCTTTCAGTGAGAAAAGGCTTAACAAGTGAATGACTGTCATTTATTGTGTATATATTGCAGCACAAACATCTAAAGTCTTATGGAATTGGTTCATGGCTCTGCAAACAGAAATTACTGTCACTTTCCAAGTGCATTCATAATGAAGACAAAACATCTATAGGCCATTGACAGAGATGCCTGTTTTCTTTCAGTCAGTATTTACTTTTTTCCTAGCAAGCTGATAGTGAGGAGATTCCCACTGCTGGTGTTAAATCTAAGACAAGTGTTTAGGGGGAAAAACGCTTGCACAGACTCACTTTAGTTCCAAAGTGCAAAAAAAAAATAATAAAAAAAAAAATGCAATCTTCTACCTACTATAGCCACATACAGTATAGAAGAGTAGTCCTAAATAAGGGTACAAACTAAAAGAAAAAGCAGCTGATGAGTATTTAAGTAAGCCTGCATTGATTCAGTATGTTTTTCTATGGCCAGGGCCTCAGAAGAAATTAAAGCTTCCCTGTTTGATCACACCTCCCAGGCTCTGATGTGGAAGTGAGACAATCTCACCTGCCCACTCCTGCAAATATGTCTCCTTCAGTATGATATATAATACAGAAGCACAGGAAAAGAAAAGCAAAAAAGGATTTAAGTAGGATCATTTTTCTCCTTTATTCCTCTGTATAAGGAGTTTGAGCCTGGAAGAACTATTAAAGTTACGTCACATTCACAGCCTGAATGCTAGTTTGGAATCTATCTCTGTACAATTTTCAAGGGAGTTTTTTTCCTTTAGAAAAGACACATGTATACTTTTTAGCCAAAACAGCAGAGTCTGAGAAAAGAAGCAAATTGATCTTGGCAGTATTTCTTACCATGATACCAGTGTGAATCAGTATGTAATGCACAGTTTGAGTAACATCGGCTGCATGGATCAAATTATGATATGGATTTTTGTATTTGCTGTAACCAACTTCAAGAGCTTCAGCAAATGAAATAAGATTTGGAACAGGGATCTAGGGGAAAGCAAACATTAAAATAATATTATTTTGTTTTCCTGCTACAGCTGCAAAGCTGATCATGCAATAAATAAAATAAATAAATAAATACAAATAAATACGCCACAGATCTTATATGCCTCTACATACACCACACACAGCATGTCCCTAGTGTACAAGAGACTGAAGAACAATCAACCAGTTTCCAAGGTATGTCTGTCTGTCTGTACCAGGAATGCATATATTCCTCATATAATAAAGGCATGACAGACAGGAGTCTAACAATAGGACCATCTTTTCTTCAGTTTTACCTTGCCTGAGAAGTTTTCACTGAATTTGATAGTATGACTTCCCTTCCTTCTGGTGATAAAATTGAGAGCAGCCCTGCAGAAAAGGACTTTGGGGTATTGGTTGATGAGGAGCTGGACCTGAGACAGCAATGCACTTGCAGTCCAGCAGGCAAATCACATCCTGGCCTGGGGTGCATCAAATAAAGCATGGTCAGCAGGTTAAAGGAGGTGGTTCTCCCACTCCACTCTGTTCTGGTGAGACCTCACTTGGTGTACTGTCTCCAGTTATGGGACCCCCAACACAAGAGACTAATAGACCTGCTAGTGTGGGTCCAGAAGAGGGCCACAAATGCAATCAGAGGGCTGTAGCACCTCTCCTACAAAAACAGGCTGAAAGTATTGGGGCTGTTCAGCTCACAGTAGATAAGACTCTGGGGAGACATTTCAGTTTCTGAAGGGGACCTAAAGAAGGCTGGGGAAGGATTGTTTAGAAGGGCTTGTAGTGATAGGATGAGGGGCAATGGAGCAAGGTAGATTTAGGTTGGACGTAAGGAGGAAGTTCTTTACAATGAGAGTGATAAAATACTGGAACCAGCTGCCCAGGGATGTGGTTGAGGCCCTGTCCCTGGAGATATTCAAGATCAGACTTGATGTGGCCCTGGGGAGCCTAGTCAAGTTGGAGGTGCCCCTGCTCACTGCAGGGGGATGGGACAAGATGACCTTTGAGGGTCCCTTCCAACCCAATGTAATCCGTAAATATGTGTAAGTATGGGTACTATCTAGTCCCCTTTTTTACCCCATTGTGCTGGTTTTGGCTGCAGTAGAGTTAATTTTCTTCATAGTGGTTAGTATGGGCCTAATGTTTTGGATTTGTGCTGGAATCAGTGTTGCTAATTCAGTGATGTTTTTGTTATTGATGGGCAGTGTTTACACAGTCAAGGACTTTTCTGCTTCTCACACCACCCCACCAGCAAGTAGGCTTGGGATGCACAAGAATCTGGGAGGGGACACTGGCAGGACAAACTGACCTGAGCTAACCAAAGGGATATTCCATACTATATGATGTCACCCTCACCAATAAAACTAGAGAGAAGGTTTTTCAGAGGGCTGCTGCTTGGGGACTGGCTGGGCATCTGTTCATTGGTGTTGAGCAATTATTTTCATTTTCACCAGTTCTCTTTCTTGGGTTTCCCTTCTATCTTTCTTATTCTTCTTTTCATCACAATATTACAATTATGAATAATAATAATAATTTTATTTATTCATGTTAATTATTTAACAGCTCATGAGTATTCTCATTTCTACCCTTCCAATTTTCTTCCCCTCCTCCTGCTGAGAAAAGGGGTGAGTGAGCAGTCATGTGGTGCTTAGTTGTCAGCTGGGGGTTGCTGACATAATTTCATTATATAAGGATTTTTTCTGTATTTAAAAGCCCTGCAAGGTAAACAGTGATATTGAAAATTTGCTTAGCCCACTGAGCCAGGAACTCTCTGACTGTGTCATTAGTGATAGTCCTGGTGTGGTTCTGATTTCAGGCACCCAGAGCTTGAAGGGAAAAGCCTGATGGGAAAAGCTGAGTCTGAGTTATCAGTGAAAATTAAAATATTTAAACTAACCTCAGAATGAGGAAGCCTCTTCAAAAGCAACATGGAATTTTGCAGTGGTGACATTTTGAAACTATAATGAAGCTTTCATTCAGTACCATTATAATGATAAATTTGGCATTTTGATCCATTTTTAATCTTAAGTCTTTCAAATTTGGTATAGGTACTTCATTTTGTATTGCAAAAGCCTTCAAACATCACAGAAAAGAAGTCTTCTCTTCATGGATTCCCCAAATTGGTTAAAAGAGGAAGGTTCATCTGAACCCCCTGAACAGTGGTGGGCAACATTCTATGATCTAGACTACGAAAAACAGTTTTTTGCCTTATTAGGAATCTTTGTTTCATGAAACTGGGACACTGATTCAGCATGGATGAGTAAATAGGCTGTGTACATAATCTGTTTATGTAGTGCTTACAGCATTTAGCTGCTCAGTAGAACCATCCCATCCCAAACTGGCTTAACTTGCGTCTACATAGCTTTCCATTTTTTTGGCAGCATAAAAATTTGCATGCTCTGAGTGAAAGTTCCACTTGATACAATGTTCAATTTGCCACATTCCCTGAAATTTTACACTGCATTGTACAATAAAAAACATTTCAAGCGTACCCTGGCCTCCTTGTATTTATAATTTGACATATATTTGTGGCTAATTTCTGACCTTGAAACGGCTCAGAAGGTCATATCGGGTTAACAGCTCATACATCATAAATTTCAGACTGTGCTCTCCACTTGCTTCATTTAGGGCAAATACGTCAAAAGACCACTTATCAACATCCTGTAGATGACAGGAAAAGAAAAGAACCATAAAATTGACATCTCTTTAAGTAGGCTTCCAGTTAATTTCTGCAAAAGACATTCGGGGGATTTATGAAGGGCAGAAGGAAAATTGTGGCTTCTTATCATTCAACTCTTTCAAACTCCTACTGTAGATAATACAAGAATGACTATTTCGATATTAATAATTAAAAGAGAGTTGTGCCAGATATGAATAAAATACTTGCAATGTAATCTATGCAATTCTATATGCTTCAAATCAAAGCCCTTAATCTTTCAAATTTAACTTTCTGCATACAAATTGTCTATGGAACTTCGTGGAGTTGATGTGAATACCCATCCTTTGAACAGGCTATGCCATCAACATTATAGGCATATAACAATTTTAAAATAATATAACAGTGTTTGACTTTCAGGGGAAAAGGTGAGGTACTACATTCTCAAGAAATATCTTTTTTTTAATTGTATACATAGCCATAAGGACTTTGTTACTATAAAAGATTGCCTTTTGGATGAACTATAACTGAAAGCAAATTCTGTCCTTATTCCATAAGCTGCAGTCTTTTGTTAGCTCTATCCCAATAAGACTTCTCATTTTTCTTTCCTAAAAAGGAAACGAATGCTGCTGTCTCAGACACTGATCACTGTACCACTGGAAGCTGATCAAACCATGTCTCACATTTCTGTAAAAGTTTCTACACAAATATCATTCTATTGCTCTAATAACACTTAAATGAAATCATATCTAATCAGAGAATACAAAATCATTATATGCTATTTGTGAATTTTTATCTATTAATTTTTCTATTCTGCATGCTCAGTTCTGTAGTGCTAACTACCGCTAGGACACATTCAGTAGAAAAATAGATTCACTTCACTCTAAAAGTCACTAAAAGTAAGTACAAATACATACAAATTCTACAATGATTAAACTTATTTCACCTTAAATGTTGCTATCACTTCTGCTGGGTAAGCCAAATCAACCATGCTAGAAGTTTTTCGGTACATCCTAAAAGAACAAATAAAATATTAAGCACTCCTTTTAAAAGTACTGGAACAATTTATCTCTTTTTTTTTTTAAAAAAAAACCTCTTCTTTCACATTTAATGAAGTAACACTAAGCTATTTAAGGGTCTAATACCAAATATTACATAAATCTTTTTATGAACTTGAGAAAAGCTCCTTTGCTGCTATTTACTCTTTTATGTTAGTGCAGTCTTTTGTACATTTTAATGTAGATGTTTCAAAGCCGTAAAGTTCATTATCAGAATTTTCCAAAATCCAGGGAATTTCATTACAAATTTAGAGGTTTCATCTTGATTTCAGTATAGAAAGAATGATTGCACAAACCAAAATATAAAGTCTGTCTCAAAGATATGCTTCAAGTTAATAATTTGAGGCATCTAATAATTTAAGGGACAGACACTGTGGTTAACTGCAGTGCTTGCATAAGACAACAAAGCTCTCACCTTTCTACAAAAATCCCAGCCTGTACAGCGTGCACAATGCTTCGGAATTTGGGCTTTTCTTCAGGTCTTCTCCTCACTACCCCCATTTCCCTTGTGAATGTAGAAGCTAACCAGTCCCGCACTTCCAGCGGGACTGAATCCGATTGAATGTCAGACAGGCCAGAATCCTCAGTGTCCAAAAGCTTCCTACAAAAAATACAAAGTAACTGGAAAGATGGCAGAAAGAAGCAAAAGGGGTCTGGACAGGTGAATAGCTAACAAAACTTAACTTGAGCAGAGGTTTTCTGTAGAATTGACTCAGCCTACCAATAGGGTTGGCTTTCTGGGCTGCAAAGTACACATTGCCAGCTCACATTGAGCTTCTTATCAACCAGCACCCCAAAGTCCTTCTCAGGACTGCTCTCTATCCATTCTCTTCCCAGCCTGTATTTGTGTGTAGGACTGCCCCAACCTAGATGCAGGACTTTGCACTTGGCTTTGCTGAACTTCATGAGGTTGGCATTGGCCCACCTCTCCAGCCTGTCAAGGTTCCTCTCAATGCCTTTCCTTCCCTCCACCATGTCAACTGCATCACACAGCCTGGTATCATCAGCAGACTTGCTGAGGGTGGACTCCATCCCACAGTCCATGTCACGCACTGACCCCTGAGGAACACTACTCATCACTTGGTTTCATTTAGAGATCATGACATTGACCATCACTCTTTGAGTGATCAACTGTTAAGTCAATTCCTTATCCACAAAGTGGTCTCCCCATCAAATACATATTTTTCCAATTGAGAGACCAGGATGTCATGGGAGATAGTGTCAAACACTTTGCACAAGTCCAAATTGTTCTTTTCTTGTCTGGCAAAACAGGCTGCCAGATTCATCAAGCATGATTTGCATTTGCTGAAGCCATGTTGGCTGCTACTAATCACATCCTTGTTTTTCATGTGCCTCAGCAGAGTTTCAAGGTAGATCTGCTCCATGATCATGCTGGGCACAGAGCTGAAATTGACCAGCCTGTATTTCCTTAGGTCTTCCTTTTTTCCCTTTTTGAAAATTGAGTTTGTTTCCCCTTTTCAGTATGAACTTCACCAGATTGCCATGACTTTTCAAACATGATGGAAAGCGGCTTGGTAACTTCAGCTGCTAGTTTCCTCAGAACTCACAGATGGATTAATCTCTTAACTATTTTCCACATATTTCTGACCTTTGGAAGAATAAGATTTCCCTTGTGTAAAATTACTCACATACATCGCTAGAAATAAATAGCCTTTAAATAAATTCACTTCTTCTCTAATTATAGGCACAGGGTTCATTTATGGGCCTACACACCTGAATAAATGGATGGTTAGACAGATACATAATCTGAAGGTAATTTTTTTTAGAAAGAGAAGTAAATTCAGGTACATATTGCATGATACAAACTATGCTTAATGATCACAAATTCTTAGAATCCAAATCAGCTCATCTCAAGGTTTGTAGCTTCTGTCATTTTTTAAAAATCTATTTCTAACTTGATTACAAAAATTATTATTTCCATTACATTTATATATATATATATATATATATACAGACAATGTTGTGGATTCTGTTGTGGGAAGTATAAAATAATGGAAAAAATGATGAGCCCCATGTTGCTAATTAGCACCTGGTTACCAGAGCAGGCACAGAGGCTGGGTGGAGACCCTGTGGTCTTTGTTGCCATGGCACTGGGCAGAATGGAAGGGGCAAGATGGAGGCCCACATTTCCATTCTTCCACTTATCACCTGCAACACTACTGACCAGAGGAGTCATACTAAAAAACCCAAGAAAAATCTTGTACAACTGGTAAAGGAACAACTTGTTGATCGCCAGGAATGATGACTTAACTGTAGTCCAACCCTCACCCCCACTCTGCAGAACTGTAGATCATGAGGTATGTCCCAATTTCATCTCTCATTTGAAGGAGATCAGGAGTTCAGTGCCAAAGGGCTGGGAGAGATTGATGGGTTTGCCCCACTCACATTGCCCCTGCCCTGCAGCAAGAACACCTTTTAAGTAAGATTGGCAACCTCAGCTTTGCTGAGTGCTTCCCTGGAATATCAAGTTTGTGACCACAACCATAGTTTGGAGCTATTGAGAAATTCTGTAGTTCAGTGTGTTTATCACTGACAATCTTAAAGAATCTGTGTATGTTACATGGAAATAAACTGCACTGTCCATGCACCCAACTGTTTATATTGAATGTGGCTGGGCCTACAGCAGACAGGCTGTTTGGGTACCTGGTGCCAGGCCTATAGTATCAGCAACTGCCATAGCATTAATAGAGAAGTCCAGCTGCCCCGAGCCCCTCTGATCTCTGGTGACCTGCTAGAACATAAGGGGGCTTCATCTCTTACTGAATTTATATTTCTCTAAATGCAACACCTGTGAAATACATTAAATTACTCACTTTTTACTTGCTGACTGTGAAAACACGTCTTTAAAATAATCCAAATTAAGCATATGTATTCAAGACATAGAAATATCAAAAATTTTAAACCAGCACTTTTACTTACACTTTACAAAATGCACATGTAGATATAGAAATTTGACTAAATATAACAAAAAGATTCACCAGAAACATCAGAACTCGTACACATTAGCCAGAAGTACTAACATCACGTCAGCATCTACCTTACAGTAGCTGCAATTTTCTTTCTGACCCAACGATGGTAAGCTTTTGCTTGGCCACAAGCATATTTTCTCACACGGGTCTTGTTCTTTTTACGTTCAGCCATTTTGCAGGTTTTTTGCTGGTCCCTAAGTCTATTGATGCACATTACTGAGTGAATGCACCAGGGAAATCACATGGCCCCAGATGCCTTTCCTTGCTGTTACTATTTCTGTTGCTCAGAACTTACTGTAACTAAGGTTAACTGTTTGAGGTGTATTATGATGTCACTCTGATGCAATCACTGACCATTAGCATATCATCATTTCATTGAATATCCTCCACAATACAACACTGTTTATAAATACTGAGGAAAAAACATAAGTCTGACGTGTATATTCAGATTATATTCACAAGGCTAGAAACTCTGGCATAGAAAATATTTAGAGCAGAGTGACTGCAAGGTCCATAGCCTCACCCTCCAAATCAAATGAACTGAAGATCACAGAATCACAGAATGTTAAGGGTTGGAAGGGACCTCATAAGATCATTTAATCCAACCCCCTTGCCAGAGCAGGATCACCTACACCAGATCACACAGGAATGCATCCAGGCAGGTTTTGAATATGTCCAGAGAGGGAGACTCTACAAACACCCTGCTGTTCCAGATCAGAGATGGCAAGCATTTACTTTATGGTTTAAAGATACATAATACATTCTGGTTCAAAGAAACATAATCTCCATTTTCAAGAAGGGAAAGAGGGATGACCCAGGGAACTATAGGCCAGTCAGTCTCACCTCTGTGCCCGGTAAGATCATGGAGCAGATCCTCCTGGAGGAATAACGAAGAGGTAATTGAGCACTATAAGCATGGCTTCATGAAGGGCAAATCCTGCCTGACAAACCTGGTGGTCTTCTATGACAAGGTCACAACATTAATAGATGAAGGCTGAACAACTGACGCCATTTACCTGGATCTGAGCAAAGCCTTCAACACTGCCCCGCACTACTTCCTGGTCTCCAAGCTGGTGTACTATGGGTTTTATGGATGGACCATTCAGTGGATACAGAACTGGCTTGAGGGCCACACCCAAAGGGTGACTGTCAATGGGTCCACGTCCAAGTGGAGGACAGTGACAAGTGGAGTCCCTCAGGCATCAGTACTGGGACCTGTCTTGTTCAACATCTTTGTTGGTGACATGGACAGTGGCATTGACTGCACCCTCAGCAGGTTTGCTGATGACACCAAGCTGTGTGATGCAGCAGACACACTGGAGGGAGAGGGAGACCATCCAGAGGCACCTTGCCAGGCTGGAGAAGTGGGCCCATGACAACCGCATGAAGTTCAACAAGACCAAGTGCAAGATCCTGCATCTGGGTTGGGGCAATCCCAAGCACTGATATAGGCTGGGCAGCGACTGGCTTGAGAGCAGACCTGAAGAAAAGGACTTGGGGATGCTGGTGGATGAGAAGCTCAACCTGAGCCACCAATGTGCACTTGCAGCCCAGAAAGCAAATCCCATCCTGGACTGCATCAAGAGAAGCATAACCAGCAGGTTGAGGGAGGTGATTCTCCCCTTCTACTTCACTCTGGTGAGACCCCACCTGGAGTACTGTGTCCAGTTCTGGAGCCCCTACTGCAGAAAGGATCTGGAGGTGCTGGAATGTGTCCAGAGAACGGCCACAAGGATGATTAGAGGTCTGGAGCACCTCTCCTATGAGGAGAGATTGAAGGAATTTGGGCTATTCAGTCTGGAGAAGAGAAGGCTCCAAGGAGACCTAATTGTGGCCTTCCAGTATCTTAAGGGGGCCTACAAGAAAGCTGGGGAGGGACTTCTTAGGGTGTCAGGTAATGATAGGACTAGGGAAAATGGGGAAAAAATAGAAATATGAAATATGAGGAAGATATGCATGCAGGAAGGAGGAAGGAGAGGGGAAGGCTTGGGTTATTTAATTCTGTTTTTTCCATGAGTGGAACTCCCATTGACACTTGTGGGAATAAGATATGGCCCTTGGCATTTCAGTTTAGCAATCAATTAATACTGCAGTCATAGTACTAGTAAGCTGATTTTCTTGTCACAGTACTGTGGTTTTTTGCCAAGAGTAATTTTTCAAAATTTGAGTAGTGATGATTTCTACCTCTTATTTAATTTCATCAGAATTTTAAATATAGTAATGGACTAGTCAGAAGTATATTTCTTTTCCCTTAGGAATATATCACATGTATTATGGAAGAGAAGAAAGATAAGGGGGAAAAAAAAAAAAAAAAAAGAAGAAAAAAGTAGATCATGACTATAGAGAAAAAAAAATCCATCAATACTGAGCAGTCATGCTTCTGCCTAGCAGGGTAGGTGAAAGATTTCCAGAGGGATTGAGCATTAGGTATGAACTCTTTACCATTTAGTGAATTAACCAAAGTAATATTCAACCCCTTAAGAGTAAACTGATCAAGGTCCTTTTCTAGGTCTAAAATGCAAAAGGCAAAGAATTTATAGTCCAAATAGCCAATTAACATTTTTCTCTAGTATGTGTGTTCTAGTGTCTCACTATTGTCCCGAGTGTGAATCAATATATTCAGTCAATATTTACACCTTCTGTAGTCCACTGCATTTTCCACTAACATCCACTAAAAGATCCTCAACTCCCACTGAGCATAAACAAATTGCAAAAATGGTTGAGGTGCCTTTTTGTACATAAAGGTCTTTATAAATGGGATGAAGAATTTACCAACATATTGTACCAACATATTCTCAGAAGAATTGTCCTTGTATTAAGAAGTGCCAACTGATTGCAATAAAGGGCAAAGACTGAATGACACCTAATTATTATAACAACAGAAAAGTAATGGAGTAAGGACCATTGTTAGTGTAAACATGCACTGATTATTCAGAAATACAGAAACAGATACCAAAGGCTTTATGATTCAGGTCAGAATATTGACTAAAAATTATTATTTTTCAGGAGTATTTTCCCATTTTGAATTCAGTTATAGTATCGTGGAACCTCTGTATGACATCTCAGGACATGACTCGCAAGTAAATTAATAGCAATAACTCTGATACAGGAAAATTCAGAAAAGGGATGCAGGTCAATTATTAAATATTTTAATTTAAGAGCTTTAGTCAAAATGTAACAGATTTTCAATGTTTTAAGTGTATTTTGTTTTATAACTTTGATATTGTAAGCTTCCCTCAGAAATAACTTTTGGCTTAGTACAAAACATTTTAAAGGCATGTATTAAGCTTTTATAAGGGTAAAATATACTGAATTCATTTCAACACAGCAAGCTTTTTCTCAACAGCAGCTTTTACGGAAGTATCATTTGTAGATTCCCTTAACAGATGAACTAAATTATTTACTTCTAATGTACATTTGCTGGAGACAAAACAAATTCTGGTAAAATACATTTAACCTCCGGTTGGAGATGGAGGAGAGCACACGTGACTATGATTATGATTTAACTTAATGCTTAAATAATTGCCACTTCCAATCTTTCCTCCGCTAGGTCAGCTCAGAAGGAATTACATTGACCATACTTTTCAAATAACTACCAAATGCAGTATCCCATTCCACTTTATTTATCATTCGGTCAATTATTCTTTTTACCTTTCAGAGAATTTTTTCAAAGAATCTAATTTTGAGAAAATAATATTGTCTACATGTCTCAAAATAAACTACACCAGTGACTGAATGCCCCACTTTCCTGTGAATGAAACATAAGTTACTTTCATGAATAAATGAACAAATTAATCTGTAGAGAGATTTGGAATATACGCTTTTTAAAAATTTGTCAAATATCTACATCTCTTTGATACAAGGAATTTTAACTTTCTCACTCCTTGCACCTGCAAAGAGATTTGACAGTGTGACCATCTCTGCTGGTTCCCCTAAATGGACAGCAGTGACTGAATCAGCACAGTTTCTTCCATAACCAGACCCTTACAGTCAGTGAAACTACATGATTCACAAAGTCAGCTAGATGATGTATTCTGTGGGTGAAAACAGAATGCTGTAACGCCAAGTAACAGATTTCAGCTGTGAGATGCTCAGCAGGAACTTACACTGATACCTAGAAAATAATTTTTCAAAAGCACAGGGGTATTAAATAAGTATCCCAGTTAATTCTTCTATGATATACTAATTAATAGCCTAACATGGAGCAGCTGTCATGGAATCAGATTCTGTTGCATTATTGGAACTCTTGAAAACACCAGGAAGCTGCCTTCTCCAGCTTGCAAGCATAACCAAAACTGTGTACTGAAAGCTGCCCAAGAACAGGCTATGCTGACCATTCATCACTTCAGGATCTCCTGGAAACAGGATGACTTGATTTATTTGTTAGGCTGTTGCTAAGCTGCATTCACGCTTCCTCAACATACACTTCTGTGAGCCCCAGCCTCTAGTCAAGCATTTGCTTCTTTCTTCTTCCTTAGACTCCATGAGACAAAGATATACACATTCTATTTCCTATCCATTTCCTATGCATTTCCTATCACAAATACTTCTGTGGCACAATTTAAGAGTCATGCAGGCATTTGGTGAGATGAACTAATGAAACTCTCTCTTGCAAGCAACATGATCACAGTTTGAACTACTATGTCCACAATTTGAAGATTTGATCGTCAATGCTTCAAGTCCAGAAACCTTAGAAACATTCAGTGTATTACTGGAGTAGTGCACTAGAAATTCAGTATGCTCCAAGGCATTTATTACAGCAGCAGACAACATTTGACCTCCTTTTTGGATAAAAAGTATGCATTCTGATATGTATAATATTATTAAATACATATCCTTTTTTCTACCAGAAGGACTGTGTTTATCATAATAATATAATTTAAATACCTTCACCATTTCCAGCGGTCTAATGCAAACAAATATTGCTACAACACCACTCACCCTTGATGAGATTTCCTTGTGCTTTATGAATGTAGCAATTACCTATATTTGTTATTTTGTCTTGCTGAATCAAACGTGTTCAAAGCAACTGACAGCTATATCCAAGGGATCTAGTTTATGCATTACCGAAACATAATCTGCACTAATTAAAAAGTCCTCAGGCTATTAAAGCCCAAAGACAGACTAAAAATCATGTATATAATTGAACCCACAGAGCTAAATATCCTCCTGAAATAATTTTAAAATATTAAAGCATTTAAAAAAACCTATAGGACCATAACTGGAATAAAATACAGTGATTTTATCCAGAACAACCTAAAAACATTCTCCACAAGAAGTTTAAATTCTTTGTTTAATTTGGGAATAGACTAGACTAGACTAGACTAGACTAGACTAGACTAGAATAGAATAGAATAGAATAGAATAGACCAAACCAGGTTGGAAGAGACCTTCGAGATCATTGAGTCCAACCCATCATCCAACACCATCTAATCAGCTAAACCATGGCACCAAGTACCCCATCAAGTCTCCTCCTAAACACCTCCAATGATGGCGACTCCACCACCTCCCCAGGCAGACCATTCCAATGGGCAATCACTCTCTCTATGAAGAATTTCTTCCTAACATCCATTCTAAACCTCCCCTGGTGCAGCCTGAGACTGTGTCCTCTTGTTCTGGTCCTAGTTACCTGGGAAAAGAGACCAGCCCCCACCTGTCCACAACCTCACTTCAGGTAGTTGTAGAGAGCAATAAGTCTCCCCTGAGCCTCCTCTTCTCCAGGCTAAGCAACCCCAGCTCCCTCAGTCTCTCCTCATAGGGCTTGTGCTCCAAACCCTTCACCAGCCTTGTTGCCCTCCTCTGGACATGTTCCAGCTAGTCAAAATCTTTCCTAAACTGAGGGGCCCAGAACTGGACACAATACTCAAGGTGTTATATATATCTATTTTATTAATTTTGTTATTTCCATCTGATCTAGTGTGAGGTGTTCCTGCCCATGGCAGCAGGGTTGGAATTGGATGATCTTTGAGGTCCCTTCCACCCCAGCAAGTTCTGTGATTCTGTGTGATTCTGTGATCTAGATTTTATTTGACTTATTTTCTTCTCAGCATGAATAAAGAGCTGTGTTTACAAGGAACGGAACAGCTGTCATGACTGAATTATCAGACTACATTTATTTCCTGTTTGACTCCAGATATCCTTCTTCCACTACCTTCAGCCAAGTGGCAGGTACTAATGGAGAAAATTCTGCAAGGTTTGTCAGAATTATTTATAACACCTATTGAGTAAGTTTGAACTTCTTCCACAGAAAACTGCTGAAGGACTGGAACTGTGAGTTTCACAGGTTATTTTCAGATGACAGTGAACCTCTGCTTCAGCTACTGAAGTGCTAGATCTCTTTCAAGGAAGTGTTAAGTACAGCTTATAATTATTCCATACTAAGAGATGCAGTAGTCCTAAAATATGCCTGCGAAACAAGCTTATTATTTGACATAGGTCCACAGATAATTAAGCTCATAGAAAAGCAGCATTTACATATGTCTGATTTCACTGTGGTTTCCAACTTTCCATCATCTCAGAACCTTTTCTATGGGATTCTGACAGTCTTTGCCCCAAAACAATGTTTCATAATTATGAACGTTTATTCCTAGTACCTCTCCCTGTTTCTAGGAAGTCTACTCTCAGAACTCCATAAATGAAGCCTGTTCTTTTTCTGCCTTTTCCCCAACCCAGTTGCACATAGTTTTATAAAAAAGCATGTATGGAAATGAATATATGTATATAGTTTTTAAAAAATGCTGTCTGATGGTAAAATTAAAAGGTATAGTGCAGAACAGAGGAGTAATTAATGGGTTTGAATTCTACAGCTGTTTCCAGCTGATTGTTGCACTGTAAATAAAGATTCAAGGTGCCATCAGCTTGCTTGTTTGTGTGTGCTTCAATGTGCACACATAACTCTATAGAAATATACAGGCTTTCCAATCAACTCAAATGAAGTAACAATATACAGGGGGGAAAAACTTATCTCCTACTGAAAGAAATTGTAAATGATCACAGAGAAAAAAAAGTTCAGTCTTATAAAAAGAATAGTGGTTTTCCTAGAGTAATGCCTGAGATTTAATTTTCAAGTAGCATAAATGGTTCCCCAGAGCTGTGCACCAAGCCAGGCTCTTCCTTGATCCTTGGCTACATTACTGAACACACTCTGTGACATACTTTGTACTTGAACCTTTGTGTTGACCTTAGTTTTGATTTTTCTTGTTGGTGGGTTATTTGGTTGGTTGGTTCCTTGGTGGGTGGTGATTTGGGGTTTCTTTTAACATCTCTGTGTCTGTGAAGAATTGCAGAAGGTCCTTCTGCAATAGGTGGGGGACTATTGGCTGGACCATTTTGTTATTCTGTTTAGTAGGATGTATGTTCTAGCAGAAGGATGTATTAGAAGGATGCTCCTAACCAATTCCCTCTTAGTTGCTGTTCCTAATCTGACTGTAGAGAAATTTAAAAGGGCTTTCACCCAGCTGCTGTTGAAGTCTGTCTCTCAGAAAGGTGGGGAAGAAGACAAGATTTTTAGGCTCCTGGTCGAAGCTGAGGTCTTCCACTGTTAGGATATGTAAGCAGTGGGTCAGTAAATTCATCAGGACAAAATCCAGGGCTCAAGCATAATTTTAAAATAAAAAGCTTGGTTATTTCCATGTGAGTTGCAAAAACTGAATCTTTGCTCCTAAGCCTGCAATACTTTGTACCTTATAAAACTAATCATCATTAATTTTTTTATCTTATAAGCCAAATCTCGGGAACTATTATACCCTTTAAAGCATGCAACCTCCTTCTGGGACTTTGTTAATAAAAGTAATCTGTACTCAGATGGCTTTCTCTCTGCTTTACTTGGTGTAGTAATTGCTATACCATAACAATTACTTTTATCCATACATGAATTCCTATGTAAGAAAATTACTGAAGTAATTTGAACTTTATGAAAATGTGCATGCTCAGGCTCACCAGGAATGAGCAATTCTGCTTACAATATAAACTACTATTTCTAATCTACTAATGAGTTCCATTAACTCAGTTCCAGACTCCCAACAGTGGTAGCTTTGTGCAGGACAAAGAACCTGTATTCTTTGGTGGGAACAAGGACAAACAAGCTAATTTCAGCCTCCACTGCCATTAGACTCAATGATATACTGCTTTTGTTCCTTAAGGGTTTGCTTTCCAGAAGTTAGAGACCTTTGAGTGCTTATCTCGAAAGATTTCAGTGCAGATTTAGACTACAGAATACTTGTCATGCTATTTAAAATGCAATTATCTTTGCAATTTGCTATGCAAAGGAGTTCACTATGAAGGTCCCAGTGGCAAGTATAGTCTCTCTTTGGCATACAGTAAATATCTTAATTTACTAACTACTTTTAATGGGGAAGTGTCAGATTTTAACCAGCATTATACATAGCATTGTCCAACTAAGAAACAGAGGCTCAGCCTGTATTTTTAGCTTCACACAAGTTTAACATAAAGGCCACCAGGTTGACAAAATTTGCCACTCTGAGTCTGAATTTCACGTAGACTGCATTAATCCAAGGAAGTTAAATTAAAATCAAAATCAATCGCTACAAATCAAAATTAAGGGCACAGAGAATAAAATAAAAATAAATAATTTCCCCACCCCCCAAAATTAAAAAAAAAAAAAAAAGGAATAAAAGCTGAAAAGTAAATTTAATTAGAGTAATTCCATTTTAAGGCATTGATTTAGCAAAACTGATATAAATATATCCATAGTGGCATATTAACTACCAATACATTTAAAAATATTTCCTTTAAATTCATTCCATTTTCTAGCAAAGCCCAGGTCCCTGGAAGTCACACAAGATGGTTTGTCCAAAGTCTACTCAGTTAAGATTAATGTAACTGAATCTGGAAATGTTTTTATTATATATGAGCCCTTTTCAAGTCATTGAGGTCTCTAATGCTTTTGAAATTGTGCATTTAACTTGGGATTGCTACTAACACTTGTGAAAGTGTCCCTAAAATCTGCATTGTGTGGACGGGAGCGTGGTAAGGGAGATCTTCCCTGTTACATTTTGACAGCTTTTTACAGAATTGGACCTGCATGCACTCTGTGCTAAGGACATCATTGTAGGTGGTGGTGGGGAGATTCAGACTGGACATAAGGAGGACGTTCTTCACCATGAGAGTGGTGAAGCCCTGGAATGGATTGTCCAGGGAGGTGGTTGAGGCTCCATCTCTGGAGGTGTTTAAGACCAGGCTGGATGAGGCTCTTGACAGCCTGATCTAGCATGGGATGTCCCTGTCCATGGCAGGGAGGTTGGAACTAGATGATCCTTGTGGTCCAACCCTGACTGATACTATGATACTAAGTGATCCTGCCTGACAATATAATCTCTGAAAAATGGACCACTTTTACCAGCCTCATTTGCTATTGTTCTAATTCTTCATAGTTTTCAAATGAGTAGGCTTTCTATCAGCAGATACCCCAAATCCTTGACTGTAACGGTTTGGGGTGTGAATTGCATGCTTCAAAAGAAACTTTAAGCAGTGTATCAAACATGCAAATTTGAAGAGGGAGGGAAATACAGAGAGAGTGAGGCCCATAAAATAATCAGTATGACTTAAACATAGTATGGAACCAAGACATACACTGCATGCTCCAGCAGCATTGAAGAAATTTTGGAAGACATCTTTACAAGACCATTCTGCTTAGAAACAACTCAGTGGCCAGCACACTGAGATATAAACTGCAAGTTACTAGTTAACTGTGATATAGTACACATCTTAAAATTCTTTCAAGAAGAACAAATTTAATTGGAGTCAACCCACATTAAGCATGATTGCCAGTAGTACTGCCAGCAACAATAATCATAAACAAAGCATCAAACATTACAAAATAAATCACAGCTTTTCATGAATTTATGTATTTACAGGCCAGATTATAGTATTCTGACTCATCTTTGTGATAATTTAATTCCAAAATAGCCTATTTTTTTCAGTGATAGAATACTCAGCATGATTATCTCTGTGGCCTGTGGGGGAAGAAAATCCACCCTTCAGAAAATTCTTATGACTTTATACTGTGGAGATTGGGCAAGCGGGGGAGACAAGAAGTAGGCAAACTCTCCATCTGACCTTTAGAATCTTATCTTGCTGCTAAAAGGCCTAAGAGGCACACATGATTCTTATGACATGCAGACCTTCATCTTATGTCAGTTATGATTGCATACAAAGACCGAATTTCTATAATGCAATTCCAAGCATCCTTTTCCTTTTCTGTTTTTCCCATTAGACTTACCTGGTTTCATCAATATAAACTGCCTCCAGCACAGATGCTGCATATTCAATATTCTTTTTTAAATCCACCACATTAATGTCACCCTTCTCCAGCTGCTTTACTAGGCATCTTAATCTGTGAAAAAAAGAAAATAAATATATCAGTGCATGGCTTATATCAAATTTCAGTGACTGTATTTTCTATTTGAAATATTGGAACCAACACAGCAGCCAGTGTAGAGACAAGAGACCATCACTGCTTCTCTTCTCTTGTTTAAAAAACTAAATTAAAAAATCTAAATTTATAACACATATAACAATGATGAGTTGCATGTTTGTACAGCTTGGTAAATTTGTGTGATCTGTTAAAAAAAGGCATATACCTTCTTGCAGGTTTGAGAGGACTCAGTAACTGCCATTACAGTGATTCCAGACTATTTTGTGAAGTTACTATTATGCCTGAGTCTCTAATACCTTTTAAATAACAAATAAATAGTTTTCTTAACTATACTTTTCCTGTTCTTAGACAGTTGATTATATTTTTTTTAACATCCACTGTATACTGATTTTGCTTTATTTAAGTGTCTTTAGTTTTCATTTTGGCCTCCAGTATGTTTTTGCTGCAGAATTTGCATTTCATATTAGTGTGAGTTAATGTGGAACTCCACTATTTCTGTATTTACAGAAAATTAATCACTCCAGATGAAAGGTGGTGCCTGTAGCATTAGAAAAATCCAAATATTTTCCCAAATATGCTTTTACTTTTAGTTTTGAGAACTTTATTTTACATTGTAAACAGAGATACACCCAAAAGGGATTTTGTAATGCATCTTATTGCCTGTGTAGTAATACATTTATGCAGATAAACTCCTTGGATACCAGATTTTTCCTAAACTCTGTGATGAGAAGAACACTTCTCACACAGCTCAACTTAACTATAGAATAGTCACAGAACTGGAGTCAAATGGAAACCTTAAGGAGTAACTGTATAGTGTTGTGACTAAATGGATGCTTAAAGAAGTATGGGCATTTTCCTTCTTTCTGTGTATCTCTGAGTTGAAATAATCTACAGTTTTATACCATGTAAGATAAAGGTTTCTGCAATTTATGAGACATCATTATTTTAACATAACTTTCATTAATTTTTTTATATGCATGAAATGTGAAAAAAAATGCCATGAAACAAGGATTTAGTTTAAAAGTGGATTGAAATTGAGTCAGCACTATGATGACTTTAAATTAAGAAATCGAATCTATGACATGAAAAAGCTTACGTAAAAATACAGGATGTGTTCTATAATACTATCTTATACACTACATATTATTTTTTTTTGGCATAGACAATATTTGATTTGACCTAACTGAACTGTATTAATAAAATTTAAAAAAAAATCAAAAACCAGTGATATTCAGATACTCAAAACAAATACCTCATAAACCTGGAAAATACTGCTCTCCTATACAATCACTTTCATGCTTTTTCTGTAAATTTAGTTGTCCTAAGTATTATTATGTCCAACCTGCAAGGATAATTTCAGCAAATAGAGCTTAAATCTCCTCTTCATTTCTCAAAGTCTTAATTCAATTCAAATTTGCATAGACCATACCACAGGTAAGTTTTTTAGCAACCATATTTTCTTGGTATGCTGCAAAGTGCACTGCATATCAATGGAATGGAAAATTCAGTATTAAAAAATGTCTTAGAGAAGCAAAGTGGGTGGATGAAATACTGTGGGAGCAAATCACCTATACAGAAATAACCTTATGCATGAGGAGGCAGTTCCAGCACGTAACACCTGCCACATCAGAGGTATGTATCAACTGAAGAAGCTAATTATTAGACACTCGTCTGTCCATAGCCAACACATGCACTGTAACTCTCCTGTGATATCTACACCTCAATAATGCACACAAACACAGACACAGCTTCTCCTGAGCCCAGTGACAAAATGCCCGGGTGAATTTGGCAGCATTGTCATCACTACTTACAAATAGCTGTAGGGCGGTTCTACCACTTGCACTATTTCCTTTGTGTTTGACTGAGCATGTCTCCAAATCACACTTTCCAAAGTGGAAGCAAAAGTTAATTTAAAAATGCAACACTTCACAGCAGGGGGCCAAGCTATGGTCAAGCAATACTAGCTCAAAATGTCCTCAAATCTTTGATAAAACTATATTCAGTCATTCTACATTTTCTCAGGGCATAGATCAGATGACAGACATGTAGAATCATTTTACACTAGAAAAAGACACGGAATACCTGAGGAAGCCTTTAAGACACAACGACATTGCAGTATCTTGCTGCACAGGTGGCAGTCAACTGACGTAGCTTGACCTGCAGTAGTTTATAGACTAGGAGGAATGCAGAACACAGCAACAGACTGAACAATCTGTAAAAGCTACTCATGCAAAATTAAAGTGATTCTGAAGAGGTTACAGAATCACAAATGGACACATAATTCAATGATAACCAGTGACCTTGCTGTTATGCATCCATGCTTTGTGGAGATGCCCTTAAGGGTATCTGTAGCTTACCCAGTGCACATCTATTATAAAGTCACATGATAATTTTATTTGGAAGAGGCCTCCACCTGATCCAAGGTCTTGCTCAGAGCAGAACTCACCTACAAGTTAGGTATAACTTCAAAGTTAGATCAAATTTCTCAGAGATATTTCCACTCAAGCTTTAAATGCATGGAGATTTCTCAAGTTCACTGGACAACCAGTTTCATTGTTTAACCAGCCTCATGGATTATTTATTCTCAATATCTAACTGAAATGTCCCTTGTGGCACCTTGTGCCTAGTGACTTCCATCCTTTGATGTGCACCTCCAAGAAAAATCTCTCTCTACAACTTCCCACTAGGAAGGTGGACATGCAATAAAATCCTGCCACAGCATTGGTGATCAGACACTTGCGAGATGATGACCATGAGGTCCATGCCAGAAAACAGAAAAATGATCTTCCAATGCAGCAAAATCAAGTGGGCTATAACTCCGTATGAATGATCTGTATATACTCATCATGTATTAAAGTGAAATAGTTAGAGTTTAAGAGCTGATATTTAAGTAATGAAACCAACATTTTAGTAAAGAATAAGTACATCAATTCCTAAGACAAATCAACAAGTGTTAAAATACTCATAGTCCAGCATTCCTCAAGACAATGAAAACTGTAAAAAGGACAAAGAGAAATAAAAAAGAATTATTACTCCAGTTGTGTTGGACAAGATTTTATTGATTTGCTTGGTTTCTCTTCATTAAGTATGGTAAATCTGAAACATAAGAAACACCACTAGAAAACCTGAAATGGTACTTAAATTGTAGCTAAGTGTATTACCCTGCCTGTGAACTATGCTACTTAGAAATAACAGTAACAAGAGAAAACTGGAGGGGTTATTTTATGGGAAAATGGACTGTCTGAACTGCTTTAAAGTGGAAAGAAAATTATATGCAGAGTTGATGTGACATGACATGTAAGCGAATTCATAGAGAAAAAGGAATAGATTATTTCGCTCAAGACAATGGAAAACTGCATTTTAAAACTAGCAGCCTCAGTTTGTAAGGGAGAAAGAGACATCTGCAACTAATAAAGTGAGTGGGTGGAGAACCAGCTTTTGTCATATTGGGTAAACACCATTAACTGAGCTGGTATTAAATTAATTTATTGACAGTTCAAATGAGCACCGCTTCTACCAATCTTAAGCAGTGCTATTTGCGAGGCTACCAGGACCAGCATCAGCCCAGCCTTCACCTCCTCATGCAGCTGATGCTCATGTTCAACTTAAGGCAAGAAGTTTTGAGGCCCACCCAGCAACACAGGCAAATCAGAAGAAAACTGAGATTTTACTAGGAGCCAAAGTATAATGTTCTTGATTAACAGTATTAAAATAATGAATCATTTGTTCCCTCCTTTCTCATTAAAATTCTTTCATTTTGAATTAAAATGTTGATAAATGTACTCTAACTTTCAGGGTTTGCACTAAATAAATTGAAGATAGATTTCAAGTTATTTGAGATAGTTTCCTATGATAGTTTCAGTAACTACAGGGAAAATAGATAATTTTATTAAAAAAAAAAAGAAAAGAAAAAAAAGTAATCAGTGATTAAAAAGGTATTTTTGCAATATCATAATGAGAAAATGTTTTATACTATGGAATTAAAAAAACAAAAACAAAAACAAAAACAAAAAACAGTTTATCAAGATAAATATGTTAAGAAATACTGAACGATTCTCTTAAACACAGATTAAATAGCCAGGAATGAGATTACTGAAGAAGGAAGGAAGATTGCAAGGTAGAGGAAGACAAGTTGGACAGTTTTAATATCAGATTTTAAAGACACTGCAGAAAATAACTGAGAGTTAAAGGTTCAGTTTAACAGTCTTCAAGAAGCAGAAAAGGAAAATTCAGCCTCAAGTTAGCTTCTAAACCTGAGAAAAGGGTACTGTGGCTGTCTTCCAACAGACTGCCTCTAACTGCCATCTGAGTTTCCCCATAACTGAGCACTACAAAGGAGCCGCTTTCTAATTTACACGTCTGGATTTTGCTTAGAACTCTTTTGCAAACTTTGTATTAAAAAAGACGGCTTTTGCCATAGATCTTATTAAAGGGGAAATGAAATAAACTGTAAAAAGTAAACTAAATTAACCTCTCTCTTCTTATTATATTTTGAAATTACACAAAGTCACTGTTAAGATGGGCAACAATCACACAGGCAAATCTTTGAAAATAATAAACACAGGATAACGTTAATTACAAAGAAATAGTTACTCAGATTAACATTCGATAATCATGATG
Source organism: Melanerpes formicivorus (assembly GCF_026170545.1). NCBI lineage: Eukaryota > Metazoa > Chordata > Aves > Piciformes > Picidae > Melanerpes > Melanerpes formicivorus. Next base: position 16,312,651 of record NW_027142357.1, on the reverse strand, counting down.
CCAGTTTAAAAAGTATCTGTGTTGGCTAAGTCAACTCCAATTACAAGTTGTAAATAATAATGTTCCCATGAACTGAAGAAAGTTAGCTGTGTGCCAAATGTATTAGCTCCTTGAAAAGATTATAAGCAAATACTGACAACATGTTAAGAAGTTTAAGGATAGAAAAAAAAATCATTTTCTGTAAACAATTGTTTTGTGTTTTGTTTGGAATACTTAATAATGAAGAAGAAAATTAAGTCAATAATTATAATCTTTGTTACAAAAGTGATTTTGGTCTTTAAATGAACATTACAAACTAAATTAATATCACAAAATGATCTGTGAGGTAATGTGAAATTAAAAATAGAGAGGTGAGTAACCATATTCTGACTATGGTTTAAACACCACTAGTTTTAAAATACTTCAGGAAAGTAATACATTCTACTCTAAAACTATACAGAATTAAACCAGGAAGCCAATTTTGCTATCTGCAGTGATAGTGATAGTGATAGTGATAGTGATAGTGATAGTGATAGTGATAGTGATAGTGATAGTGATTCGCACCTTGAGTACTGTGTCCAGTTCTAGGCCCCTCAGTTTAAGAAAGACATCGAAACACTTGAACGTGTCCAGAGAAGGGCAACAAGGCTGGTGAGAGGCCTTGAACACAAGCCCTATGAGGAGAGGCTGAGGGACCTGGGATTGTTTAGCCTGGAGAAGAGGAGGCTCAGGGGTGACCTCATTGCCCTCTACAACTACTACCTGAAAGGTGTTTGTAGCCGGGAAGGGGTTGGTCTCTTCTCCCAGGCAACCAGCACCAGAACAAGGGGGGGACAGTCTCAAGCTGCGCCAGGGGAGGTTTAGACTCGAGGTGAGGAGGAAGTTCTTCACCGAGCGAGTCATTCATCATTGGAATGGGCTGCCCAGGGAGGGGGTTGAGTCATTGTCCCTGGAGGCATTCAAGAGGGGATTGGACGTGGCACTTGGTGCCATGGTCTAGTCATGGGGTCTGTGTTGATAGGTTGGACTCGATGATCCTCGAGGTCATTTCCAACCTTAGTTATACTGTGATACCGTGATACCACAATTTTACTTGAATTCAAAAATTCCCTACATAAATATCCCAAGTTGCAATTATTTTTGTCAATTATTAAAATTTTTCACTCTTCCAATCAGAATATGGATGCATAAAATGAATATTTCTCTAAATACACTATTCTGTCTAATAAATAATTTAAAATAACATAGATTGGAAACCAAACCCAAATTGTAGTAATTAAAATCAACCATGCAAAAAGTTCAGGCTCTCACTTTTTAGAGTGAAAAATTATGTAATAAGAACTTCTAGAAATCTTTTATTATGACAAAGGATTCTGCAAGATGGAAGAAACATACTGACTATGAGAAAGGAAGATCTCAGGTACAGTTATACTATTTGTAATATGTAGCTATAAAAGACTGGACCTGATCGTACAAATGGATGGAAGATACTAGAGAAAAATCCAGAATACAGTAGTAATGATTAAGGAATGATCCCTTGGGGTAGCCTCTCCTGTTACTTTGCTCTTACCTGCAGTTGCAAAATGGCCAATTAACATGCCTCCAAAATGGCTAACCGTTACTTCAAGGTTTTTTTATGGTAGGGAAAACGATGCTGACACAGGGATATTCTGCCAGTCAAGGCAAGATAGCATATCAGTACATATAAGGATTAGAAGCAACAGCTCTTGACTCTGACCTTAATGTGTGCTTCACTTCCCCGAAATTTGAAAAAAGGCAATTTCAAATGCAGTTACCTAATATTTCTTTTAATTAGAAGTTCTATCTCCCAATAAATTTGGATTCTGGAAAATACAAGAAAGAAAAATCACATTTTCACTGCTGCAAATGTGGTTTATGAAATTAATTCTCACACACTGCTCTGTCTGAGCATATGCACAGGAAGCCTTGTGGTTGCTAAGGGTTTCATGAATTACATTCATTTCATGATTATTTTAAGCACATGAGCAGTACACACTGCTCTGTAATTGTGATTCAGTCATTAGAAAATAAATATTGAATGTGCAGCTAATTCAGACAGTATATTTGATATTCCCAAATTTCAATCCCATATTGAACAATTACAATAGAAGGTGTGCAGCCACATAACACACACTGAAATGTACTCTTTCTAAATTATAAAAATATGCATTTTCATAATGATAGAATTACCATGGCTGTTGAAGTATTGATCATGTTTATGCACAATGAAGTGTTTTTTCTTCAGATAAGCATTCTCGATTAGGTTTCAATTTATTTTATCTCAGTCATCCTGTAAATCTATCATTTAGCACTCTAATACTGTATAAATATTATCCTTTGGATCTCATTTAGTAACATGTTCAAGTGTGTTTAAAGGCTTAATCAAAATCTAGTCAAAATACCCATTTTTACCTAGCTGAAATATAGAAAGCCATGAAGTCTTACAGTTCTGACCTGAAACCATAATCTAATCCAGGCTTTAGCAATTTTGAATTTTTGCATTATTCTCAAGAAATCTGATTAAACAAATTAAAAGTATCTGAGAAGTCTTAGTGTCTTAAACTTAGCAACAGTAATGGTCTTCTATTTGCAGCTCTGTAAGCTTTCAACATCATTTCCATCATCACCTGCTGCTCTGGAGAGACATGGCAGAGGAAGTGGCTCATCTGCAATCCTGTTGGTACTGGTTTTCCCTGCTGTTTCTCTTCCATATATTCATCCTTTGCCAAAAGTAACTTTCACAGCATATGCCATCAGCATCAATTCTCAATGTGTGATTTTTTCTCTCACTTTCCTTTGTGACACGCAAGATACAGAATGAAACTTATTTCAGCAAAGCTTCAAGTGTCTTTCAAACCTCTCCTACTTCTGCTAATGAACCATCATCAATGCTAATTTGGTTCCTCTGTTCAAGTGTTTGCTAGGTTGGAACTCAATGAAAAAATCCTCAAATTTCAAATTACCTACTATGTGCATATATTCAGGTGTTTTATGTGTCTTTGGTTAGATTCAACAAATAACCAACTAGGCTTTATTCACCCTAAACTCTATTACTGTTTCTATTGCCTCAAAGTCCATTTCCCCTATACAATATTCCCATTTCACAATCATTCCATGAAATCAAAGACAAATAATGCATGATCTGTAGGATTGATCTGTAAACTGTAAATTATCCTTCTAATGGCTTTTGCTGAATATTTATTTATTTCTGAAGATTGATATATGATCTACAAGGCTCCCCTGAATTGTATATGCAATATATAAATTGCAAGCTAATGCTTTTTCATCTTGAAGTTGCCAAATACACGAACAGTCTGTATATTTCAAAGTCTTCATCATAATCAAGCTATCAACACACTATCAACAACATGCTGGGAAATTAAACGCAAACTCATCACCTGCCAAAAATCATGTTTGAAGATGGCCTTAATACACGTTACTTGCTGGAGCTAATGTAATTAACACACAGAAAAATCTCATGGCCCTTATACCCCATAGTCATCTAAAAGCATTATTTTTTCCTGCAGACACCAGTTTTGAGCACAGTGATCAAAGAAGCTAAAAGGCAGCCTCTAAATCTCCCAAAGCAGTCCCCTCCATCATTTAAAAAAAAATATTCCATGCCTAAAAGATATTTCTAAACAGATGACCTCACACTCAGATATGAGTGTTGGCTTTAATGTTCCAGCAAGAAACTTCTATCCAAAACCTTTGTGACACTGGACATTATCAGAGGAGTGCAGGCCTGGCACATCACGGTGTATGTGCTTCAGAGGAGATCTCTTAGCTGTGCCTCACAGCTCCCAGCCATCTTAACTGCATCCCTCATTCTTGTAAGAAACATCGTGATTTTCTTCTGCCCCAGGGACACAGAGTCATAGGAGATGTTTGCTGTTTTACAGGATTTCCTGCTAGAAAGCATTTGTCCGGATGAGAGTATTATGCTACATGTCCTCTCCCCTTCATGTGATCTGGGCTGTTTTAATATGACTCTGATGCAATAAACATTTGATCTCATCACACAATGCAACAAATTATGTCTGTCTTGTTGGCAACTACAATGATCTGAAAATGTGTTGTCTTCTTTCTCCCATGTTCCCTCTGATGCCTAGGACTGCTACAGACTACATTTTGTTTGAGCTACTCTTGAAAATCAGAGATGAGATAGTATCTTCCTATGAAGTGGTATCTTATCAACTTATTAATTATCACAAATGGTAAGGGTTTTGAAATGGATCTCTCATTGCTCTTTGTTTTATTCTGTCTCTTCTCTAATTCACTTTGAAGTCATTGGTATGCTCATCTTGAATCAACATGAAGAAAATCTCAATTCCTTGGGACCAAAAAAAAGCCTGGGTTGGGTATTGATACTCATCCTTTGAGAACTCCATGCAAGAAGGTAGAAAATCCCTTTAGAAACACTAAGAGAAATCTATCATTACTACTAAGACAATATTTTGCTGTCATTGTGTAGGCTTTCAAATTTTTTTTATTATTTTTTGTTATGTGTGCAACTTCTGCATTTGTTAAGGACAGAAGGTTGGTAAGTGTTCTGCACTAAAAATAATGTCATTGTCCAATGATCAAAGAATCTGCATCTATGACCACAAATACCCTTTCCTCTACTTGATAAAGTCACATATAAATGAACAACTCAGGAAATGTCCTTCATTAACATTACAATAACATCATCTTGTTTTGTGATTTCTCTGTGGAATCAAAGTACATTCAATACTATATATTCTGCACTTAGGTGTTATTTTGATTTCCCCAATACAGAAAGTAGAACTAGAATGAAATTTCTTTTCTGCGTACCATAGGTCAACAAAACTTTACAGCTAACGCTTCTGGTAAGATTTGATTTTGTTTTATTAATATTTACTAATTTTTTTGAGACATAAGTCTGTAGAATCTGGATCCTGGTAAGTAACCTGGATCTTCTGTGTTTATTTACAAACTATTTTATATCTATTCCTCACCTGTTGGCTTCCTGCTTGCTTGCTTAATATGCCAACTTTCATTCCATTTCTCTCAACATACATACAGCATTTTCTTATGCTTTATGAAGTCAACAGAGCTAACAGAAGGACCTAAATACAAATGTATTGTAGAAGAAAATATTTTTGAAATTGCAGTAGCTCATGTTCAGTCTAAGAACATGGTCAGACATGGTGACCTGGTTATCTCTCTGTGCCCTATTCCATCCCATTTTTTTCTAGAAATTACTGCCTCTCCATATCTGACAGCACAAGTGCATGTGTAACAATATGTCTTCAGCCCAATACTGACAAATTATCCGATTCACCCTCGAGATAATTTACTGTATGGGGGCTTCCACTGAACTGTTTGCACAGAAGAAGATTAGGGGTCATGTGTATGTGCCATTTATGCTATCAGATGCATCTAGGTAGCTGGTTTAGCTGGCCTAAAAGGTCAACATAACAATCAAAATAATCTCACTTTAATCCAAGCTCTAACTTGTCATTTGGTTTAGAAAGCCTTCTGTCCTACCTATAATTAAGCACCCAAAGTACCAGAATATAAAAGTTATGCTTTTAATAGAATATATCTAGGGGACAGGGCCTCAACTCCCTCCATCAGACCTTCCAGAGCCAATTTACCTTGAATTGTATTTTCAAAGTGTATTATGGGTCCCCAGGAACAAAGTATAGATCTCTACTTGTTGGCATAAAATTGTGAAATGTAAAAAATAAAAATATTTGCATTATGAGCTATTATGGACTACTGAAAAGATATTAAAGCACTCTGAGAGTTAACATAGTCTGCCTAAAATGTAGAAAAAAAATATCACCACCTTGATTCAGATGTCTTTTTTACTGAATAATTAACAGCTTCAACAAATCTATTTTCACTAAAAGGCTTTTTCATTCAGAAGACAGAGCACAACAGCTGTAGTAATTAAAGTGCAATTTTGCTGTTAAATGTTACCATTTCAGTGGTTCTGAAGAAAGGATATAGTACATGTAATGTATATGACAATGTGAAAATATGAAGAGGGCTTTTATTTAAAATTGCAATACTGTAATTAAAATGAAGAGGAAAAAAAAAAGTAGGAGATGCTAGAATCCAGAACTCTATGATATATGCAAAACTAACTTCTGGCATTCAGAATTGTTAAAAATAAATGTTCTGCTGAAGAATTGCCAAATCAAAGTCTTTCAAACTAGGTCTTGATAATGAGTAGAACATTAAAAAGCTTCAACATACTTCAGAGCTATATGAATGTTTAAAAGAGAAAAGAATCAATTGTGTGAACTCTTTCCCTACGTACTCTAAGAATTATGATTAATAGAATTAAATGTAACATGACTATTACAAATGTGAGCTTTTCCAGGATTTGTCTACGTGAGAAAATAAATTTGAATTAAGATCAGGTAAGAAACTGAAATTCACTATTTGTCCTTGAGTAGCTTCATCTTTGAATGCTTCTGAATGAGCAGAATAGGAAAAAAATCAAATCCCTGGAGCTCATCAGAAAAAAAAAAAAATCTCTGGTAAGTTATTCTTGGACTATATCACATTAAACTCATTATTTAGCATATAGTATATGCACACTATATGCACATTAGGTTTGGATCTGGAAACAGTTGTGATGGCAATTGTAATAAACCAGACTGTAATTAACTTCCAAGATATCATTTTAATCTTTTGTTGATCATCATATATGTAGCTGCCTGTTTATATACATTTTACAAACATTATGAGCAGACTAGATTGAAAATTCAGAACCTAATGCCCAACCTGATCATGGCAAGATTCAGATAATATTCAGTATTAGAATAATAAGGAAATGGTACTCATTCATCAAGAATTTTGAAGCACAAAACATTTTAGTTAACACCCCTGTATCTCCAGACATCTCTCAGCCCAAATGGGTAACAGCAGAATTTATCAGAATGTACCACATTTCCTACAGAAGAGATGTATTGGGGTATCCTGGCCTGTGCCAGGAACACTGTGGCAGACAGGAGCACGAAGGACATTCTGCCCCTGTACACTGCACTGGTTAGGCCACACCTTCAGTACTGTGTCCAGTTCTGGGCCCCTCAGTTTAGGAAAGATGTTGACTTGCTGGAACGTGTCCATAGGAGGGCAGCAAAGATGGTGAGGGGTTCGGAGCGCAAGCTCTATGAGGAGGGAGCTGGGGTTGCTTAGCCTGGAGAAGAGGAGGCTCAGGGGAGACCTTCTTGCTCTCTACAACTACCTGAAGGGAAGTTGTAGCCAGGTGGGGTTGGTCCCTTCTCCCAGGCAACCAGCACCAGAACAAGAGGACACAGTCTCAAGATGCGCTAGGGGAGGTTCAGACTGGAGGTTAGGAAGAAATTCTACACAGAGTGATTGCCCATTGGAATGTGCTACCTGGGGAGGTGGTGGAGTCACCATCATTGGAGGTGTTTAGGAGGAGTCTTGATAAGGTGCTTGGTTGCATGGTTTAGTTGATTAGGTGGTGTTGGATGATGGGCTGGACACGATGATCTTGAAGGTCTCTTCCAACCTGGTTTATTCTATTCTATTGTGATTATTTTTTTTAATTTTTATTTTAGAAAGAATGGTGTTTAATTAATTATCACTCTTTCCTAAGGTAAAGTAACAGACTGTGCCTTATAAAGCACCTCTTGTGCATTTACGGAAAAAAAAACCCAAACCAAAAAAATCACTACGTATAATTCTCAGGCTTTCTGTCCAACACAATGACCATCTCCCTTAGATGATAAATGATACTGAGCTCCATCACTTTCTAAAAAATTCCCACAGAATCACCAAGGTTGGAAGAGACCTCAAAGATCATCAAGTCCAACCTGTCACCACAGACCTCATGACTAAACCATGGCACCAAGTACCATGTCCAATCCCCTCTTGAACACCTCCAGAGATGGTGACTCCACCACCTCCCTGGGCAGCACATTCCAATGGCGAACGACTCTCTCAGTGAAGAACTTTCTCCTCACCTCAAGCCTAAGCTTCCCCTGGTGCAGCTTGAGACTGTGTCCTCTTGCTCTGGTGCTGGTTTCTTGAGAGAAGAGACCAACCCCCACCTGGCTATAACCAGCCTTCAGGTAGTTGTAGACAGCAATAAGGTCTCCCCTGAGCCCCCTCTTCTCCAGGCTAACCAATCCCAGCTCTCTCAGCCTCTCCTCAGAGGGCTTGTGTTCAAGGCCTCTCACCAGCCTTGTTGCCCTTCTCTGGACACGTTCCAGCAAGTCAACATCTTTCCTAAACTGAGGGGCCCAGAACTGGACACAGTACTCAAGGTGTGGCCTAACCAATGCAGAGTATAGGGGCACAATGATTTCCCTGCTCCTGCTGGCGAAATGAACCACATAACAAAATTCATCCAGCTACATTGTGAAATTGCTTAGAAGTCATCTATTTATTATCTACACAAATACTATACCAGAAAGAGCTTTCAGCTTTTATGCATTTTGGTATAATAGCATAAAGAAATAAAACCAGTGTTGCCTAGGTGAAGACTATCTACACTGATTTTTTTTTATTTTTTTTTTTTTTAAATTCAGCATGTATTTAAAGTTTTGTTACAAAGCCACTGGATAATTATGAAGACAAGAGGGTTGTTTAGAAATAGATGAAGACCTCATGCATATAATAAACATATATAGTTTTAACAGTGCACAGAAGATATTTTATTGCTGTCATCAATGGCGAGCATCAAAGGCCCTTCATTCATTTGCAATGTTTTCTAGCAATGTTTTAGTCCTGAACATACATAAAATCATAAATTACATTGGTTTGAGTTAGTAAATCCTATAGTGTATCTTCTTTTCACTACAGGCCTAGCTAAAAAATAATTCAAGATGGAGTTCTTTGAAAATCCTCAGCACAAGCAGACCTGTGATGATGTCCCACAGAGCCAAAGAAGCAGGCAGCTGAGCTAAGTGGTTGGTGTCAGCAAAGTGGTACACAGACTCTCAAGACAGAACAGCTCACCCATGCACAGAAGTAGGATTCATTATAGAAGTATTTCTTAAACAACAGAATTTCCAAGCTATGTCTTGCTATGTCCTCTAGAAAAAGGCTAAAACTCTGTCTTAAACTAACAACTTTGTGCCATTTAAAGCATTTTAAACTTCCTTTTTTCAATGGTGGTGGAAGAAATGCTAACTTAATCATCTCTGTGTTTTTCAGTAGAATCCCTTACACCACTGTAAGTTTAATACATGTTAGGCCTAAGTCTGCTCTGAAGAAAATTACTTTTTCAGATTTTCTCCCATATTTTCTTGTGACGAATAAGGCAGGTTTTGAGTTGCACTTCTGAGACTTGCCAGCATCTCCAAATCCCATGTTTGTAAAACTGTGGCATTTTTCCAGAACACATTGTCTTATAAATCTTATTCAAACAGAAAAATCTTTGAAAAGCACCTTGTGGACCTACATCAGTGAAAGAACATGGAAACTTTTCTTTTATAAATAAGATTATAGAAACCCCATAAAAGTCAGTTAAGAGTTTTTTTCAGACCTGTTAGAGTTTTTGAGGTTTGAAAAGAAACTAAGATAAATATATCATGATAATCCTATTCATAACACCTATAGAATCTCTGTTTATTAAGCCTGTCATTGCATTTAATTAGCTGCTCATAGCTATTAAAAATACAAACACTATTGTAAGATGGATTCCTGCCAGTGTATTCTCTATTAATAAAAAAAATGTCCCTGAGTTCCTCTACTATTGAATTAAATGGTACAATTATATGATCTGCCAGATCATTTACAGCATTCTCCTATGGAAATGGACTGGTTTTATTTAGCTCTTAGGTTTAGCTATAAGTCTAAAATACAAAATGAGAATGTCTACATTTTTTAGTAACCACAGCAAACCAACATGTTACAGTGCTTCTCCTAATGTCAGACATTCTGTTCCACATTCATATTTGACATAATCTCAGTATTTAATGCTATAGGCACTATAGGCTATATTTAATGTTATAGGCATTCATTCCACTTAACATAGGAAGTACATGCACAAGAACTGTCTCAGACCTTTCAATATACCCCAGGGATAAAATTGCTTGCATAGTTCAAGTAGATTATGAGTATGGAACTTTTCATAAACAAAATTTCAGTGAAAATTATACAGAATCATAAAAACATTGGGGCTTTAATAATTGGCATTTTCTTATGAAAAACAAGCCTGTATTTTGTCAGGAACCTCTTATCAGTAGAGCACAGAACACTGCAAGCATTTTGCAGTCACTTTGCTTTTTTTCTGGATGTTCTTAATGGTAAATGACAGAACAGCTTTATGTCTTCAGAAGTTGATTCTCACATGCATCAGCCTCTGGACCATCTGATAAGGATTGTTATGCCTCTCTAAGTCAGTAAGTACATTAGACCTTTGCCTAGTTGACGTAAGTATATATCAGCCAATTATGGAATGTCTGTTTTATCAGGGGAACTCTCAGCAGTCCAACAACAAAGAGGCTTGTCCTAGTTCCTAATCTCAATAATTTTATAATCTAGTTCTCTTAGGATAGAGTAAGAACAAGGATGTCCAGCTATGGCAATAAGCATATTAATTCCATGTCCAACTGAACAGGAATCATTATCCACTTTTATCAATAGATTCAAAATTTAATCTAGTGATTCAGATGACCCTATGGAGCGAGCTAGAATGGACAAATAATTGTCTCACAGTAGAGAAATCTTGTGCAGAAAACGTTTTTTCTTGTGCAAAAGTACCTGATCTAAAGATCTGCTCACCCTAATAGATTTGTATTTCTGCATTATGCACCTCTTTCCAGAAGCAGAATGCAGATTTTTGTTCCTGTTTTTTTTTTTCCCAAATTTTTGACAGAATGATACAAAACTTCAGCTTCAGTTCTTTGTCTCAAGAGAGACACACATCAACTGAAAATATCTATAAATGTCAGAAAAAAACTCTGTATTAAATTGCCTTAAGAATCATAACTGTCATAATGCCAAAAGATCCCTTGAACTTTGATCTGCCTATCAATATATGCAGCTGGCCATTGCTGTCAGCTGGAGAGATCACGTAGATGAAAATGTCTGGGACCTGTCCAAGAAGAAAGAAAAGAAAAGAAAAGAAAAGAAAAGAAAAGAAAAGAAAAGAAAAGAAAAGAAAAGAAAAGAAAAGAAAAGAAAAGAAAAGAAAAGAAAAGAAAAGAAAAGAAAAGAAAAGAAAAGAAAAGAAAAGAAAAGAAAAGAAAAGAAAAGAAAAGAAAAGAAAAGAAAAGAAAAGAAAAGAAAAGAAAAGAAAAGAAAAGAAAAGAAAAGAAAAGAAAAGAAAAGAAAAGAAAAGAAAAGAAAAGAAAAGAAAAGAAAAGAAAAGAAAAGAAAAGAAAAGAAAAGAAAAGAAAAGAAAAGAAAAGAAAAGAAAAGAAAAGAAAAGAAAAGAAAAGAAAAGAAAAGAAAAGAAAAGAAAAGAAAAGAAAAGAGAAAAGAAAAGAAAAGAAAAGAAAAGAAAAGAAAAGAAAAGAAAAGAAAAGAAAAGAAAAGAAAAGAAAAGAAAAGAAAAGAAAAGAAAAGAAAAGAAAAGAAAAGAAAAGAAAAGAAAAGAAAAGAAAAGAAAAGAAAAGAAAAGAAAAGAAAAGAAAAGAAAAGAAAAGAAAAGAAAAGAAAAGAAAAGAAAAGAAAAGAAAAGAAAAAAGAAAAGAAGGGAAAACTATTGACATAGTAAGTGAATAATTTTCCTTTCATCTCTTTTCTTTGAGATATACTTCTACATATCACTGTAAAGGAAGCGCTTCCAAGGAATTGCACATATCTGATGTACTGAAGGAGTTGGCTTCCTCCCATGAGTCAACAAACTGCCAGAAGTCACTTTGCTGCCTGGAAGCTTTCTCAAGCTAGGTCAAAGGAAAGGAGCCAATCTACAGAACAATCCAGTCTGTCTTCAGGTTTGAGGTTTGGCATAAGTTTCAGCTCTGATCCTAAGAAAATCTTAAATCAGACTTGGAAAAGCAATAGCAAAATGGGTAATCCACCTTAGAAAGCGAAACGAAAACACATTCACACAAAAACTATAATATACCATAACTGATACCAACACCCATCTCAAGGAAGGAAATGTTTAAGTAATAACAGAAAGTTCCCTCATACCAATTTTGCTCTAAATTCTAAACACTTAAAGCTGTGCAGCCAGTTTGATCTGCAATATTTGTATGTTTGAAATTAATTTAGCTGGGAATGCTTTATGCCTTGCTCTTCTATCATGCTCTCTGAAACAGAAGGAAAAGCAATATAGGCACATAACCATGGATTAAAAAAACCAATTAAATGTATACAGAATACACTAAAATAAACAGATTTTCCATTTGCATTAGCCAAGAAAACTTATCAACCTCTTTCAAAAGCCAGTGCATATAAATAAAGTAGTTGCTTAGGTCATCTGTGAAGCTTTCTATATAGTAAAGAACTGAATTATGGCTTCCTGTTCCATTATTTGTTGTCTTTGGTCACTATCCAGGTGCATGGAAAAGTTTTCAAAGTAATATTTATCACAGAAAAAAAAGAAAATTATTTGGAGCTACAAACTGGGTAGCTTCTTTAGCAGGAAGAAGAGGCTCTGCTTAATGTTGTTCTGGCACACAAAACATAAATCTTGTCTCAGAGAGAGATGCTGTATAACCTAGTGTTTTGCTTCTTCAACAAATTGACAGACTGCTAGAATTGACAGAATATTTTACAAACCCTAAAGTGCAAAGCCTTCTGTGTAAATATACATGTTCTTTTTTCATTATTAGCTCTAAATGTTGGATGGCTGTGAATGGACTGTCATTTATCACAGTTCCTGTCATGAACAGCTGCTGCACAGCCAGGACTGGAGACTGGAGAACTCAGTCATGTACATTTTACCTACAACACTAAGCAATTATGTGTATAAGTAGTTCCATTAGCATCAAGAGGGAGACAACGTAATTACAGGTTGGTACAACTTGGGCTCAGAACAAAACAAAAACAATACCAGGAACTTAATTTCATATCAGTCATCTTATACATCAAAAATACATTATGCTCAGAAATAGGAGGCTCAAAACAGTTATCTGACAGGCATCTTGCACCATTGGAGATGTCCTGGATATCTCACCTGGTCCCCAGCTGCTGCTCCAGAAGAGCACAGGTGTCCTGGAGGTCCTGTGTCATATCTGCCAGCCCTGGGTGGATGTCTCAGGCACCCTTAGGTGTCTCAAATGGCACTAAATGCCTGTATTTGAGTGATGCAAGCCTAGGCTGTCATTTCTTACAGGTTAAGCAGATATATGCTCCTTCAGAGAGGAAATATTCAGAAATCGCTGAAATCTACTTGAAGATAAATGGGAGAAGGGTTACATTTCTTCAAAGACAGAGAGTGTGTGGGATGGTGCTACTGCTGCAGTATGACATAAAAAGCCTGGTCTCGTACATGTGTTGTGTGAACAGAAAAAAATAAAAAGAGAGAAAAAGACAGAGAGACAGAAGAGAGACAAATCTCATATATACTGCAGTTTTACGAGATCTCTGGAACACGACTATCCCTTGTATTGTGTGATTTTTCACCTCGTGTAGTTGATTTTGACCTGACTTAACAAAGGAGGCCTTATGATTTACTACTGTGTCCAGGTCTTACCTCGCTTTTGAATCAAGTGTGACACCTGAGTAACATGCATTGGAGAACAACATACATTCTTAACATCAAAATCTTTTTACACTGCCAGTACAGTCTTAAAGGAGCACAGATTAAATCCACCTCTGCTGCTGGACAAATATAATTAACTGGTTGTGTAAATGCCAATTCCACAAAAAGGAGCCACTACAGATAAAATATATGTTAATTGTTTTGTTGTTCTTTGTGAGATCAACTGTGCTCCAGCCAGGAGTTACTAGGTCTGACTACTAGGTTACCCAGGGAACATGCAAGTGTTCCAGTATAAGGATCTCCCTCCTCCCCTTTTCCTGTATCCCAGTATTAAATCTTCCTAGTCATCTCCCTCACTTCTCCAAATACACATTTTCGTTCCCTGGGGAGAGGCCAGCTGAGATGTTTTTCTGTCAGCTGTGTGATATGGCACCTAGCACTGAAGAACAGGACTGATATCTCTTCTCATTACAAATGAAGCTGGAACAAGTCCAGAGGAGGGCCACAAAGATGATCCAGGGGCTGGAACACCTCAGCCATGAGGGTAGGCCAAGGCAACTGAGATTGTTCAGCCTGGAGAAAGACTCTGGAGGGATCTTATAGCTGCCTTCTAATGCCTGAAGGGAACCTACAGGAAGGCTGGAGAGGGTCTTTTTATGAGAGTGTCCACTAACAGGACAAGGGGAAATGGATTTAAATTAAAGGAGAAGAGGTTTAGATTCAAAATTAGGAAGAAATTCTTCACTGTAGATGCGTCCTCCCTGAAGATAGAATAGAATAAACCAGGTTGGAAGAGACCTTCAAGATCATCGCGTCCAACCTATCATCCAACACCACCCAACCAACTAAACCATGCAACCACGCACCCTGTCAAGTCTCCTCCTGAACACCTCCAGCAAGATGTTCAAAGCCAGGTTGGATGAGGACTTGAGCAACCTGGTCTAGTTGAGAAGCATCCCTGCCCATGGCAGGAAGGTTGGATTAGATGATCTCTAACGTCTCTTCCAGCCTAAGCTGTTCTATGATTCTATGACTCCATTATTGAATTTAAGCTCTCACTTCTCCTCATGGCATCTGCTCAATTGACCTTAAAATCCATCCAAATCATATCCAAATATTATTGTGTGAGGATAGTAGAGGAACTAAAGGATAAACTTGTTTAAAAGTGATGGCCACCTTAAAGACAATTTTCAGAAATGAGCTAATAATAAAAGGCTACATAAAATGATAGAATCTTTAAAATTAACTTAGTAACTTATCCTACTAAAAAAAAACCAAAACACAAAAAAGCAAACAAAAAACCAAACCCACAAACAATCACCACAGAACCATAATAATTTTAAAAAGCAGTTTATCATGTTCAATCACACTTTCTAGGATCTATGACTGTATGTGAGATTTAATTTTATCTACCACAAACATGAAAATGAATGTGTTCAGATACATTCCATGATATCTATGGCAGCAATTAATTAGGTAGCTTTATATGTTTAAAAAGAGACATTTTTCTGGTTTTGAGCCCATCTTCACTGAAGAAGACAGCAGTTCTATTCTTTTACCACTATTCACTCAACACTGTAAAAACTGATATACAACCATCTTATACCACTTTATAGAGCTTCCAGCTACTGGTAGGTATAGAGCTTCCAGCTACTGGTAGGTATTTGACTTTGCTTCTGGCCTATGCCACTACTACAGCTTTGTAGAAGACGTTTTTCTCCTAACGGTAATTACAAACCAAATATAAATAAGCACACCCTTCTATCTTTATACAATCTATTCCACTAAAATTAGACTGCTTGCTTTTTTTATTAGGAAGTCACAAAAACATATTAAGGGTCTATAAGACAGAGTAAAATACTGGCCTGGCAATAACTCAGACATCTATCTCAGCTCTTTTAAGATCCCAATGATTCTCTCATACTTCATTTCCACTTAAAGATGTTAGAAATGCCACCAGCCTCTGCCTCACAGGTAGCTGCTTGGGTAGGCACCTGAACAAAGCTATCCCAACAGTAAGACAAAATCAAGTCCAGCCTGAGGTTCTGGGGACACTTGAATTGGCTGTGCTGCAAAACTGGAATTGTAATATTTAGTTTTCCAAAGGAAAGGAATCCTATTTGTTAAATAAGAAAGCCTCATTTGTGAACAATGGAAAATACTAGTAAACTGTACTTTTTGAATAGTGCCAGCTCTTTTACTGCTGGATTGCACAGCATACCATATCACGTCACTGGAGACTAAAATAAAACCTTCCCAGAAACCCAAGTGCCCTATAATACTAATTTTAAGAGACTCCGAAGTTATTCCAAGCAAATGGTTTTATCTAAATTTGGCTATTAATTCGTATATTCAAACTGATTTTGAAAAAGACTGTATGTTTGGGGTAAACATAATAAACAACATGGAACGTTATGTTTTCTCTGTGCACAGCATGAGTTGTGTCTCACTGAATGTCTGCTGAAAAGTACAACTAAAGGTTAAGAGGATACTCTTTTCTTCACTTGTGATTCTGCCTTGGCACCAAATTCTCAACAAATGTACAAAGACTTCTTAGCCACACAATGACCTCTGAAGTAGATTCTCCACAGTAAACTGTCTCTGAATGTGTTTCTAGAGGTTAGAAAGACATCTGACCATAAGACCATACTTTCATTTGTACAAAATGAGACCTTGTTGGTCAAAAAGCCCCAGATAAGATCAAAGGGTCTCATCCTTTTTATGTCAAGGCCCATCTATCAGTTTGGCATATTCATTTTATTGTAACTCTCCTCATGCACTTGGTGCTACAGGCATTACTGGAATTTCTTCATAATAACAGGTACCAAAAGAAAACAGAATGAAAGGAGAGCAGAGGAGCATGACACTAGAAAAACTGTGTGAAAGTTCTCAGCTCCCTGACTATTTTCTATGCAAAATCTGAAAAGATCACAGTCTCCTCATGTTGTTTCCCAGAAGCAGGAGTAACTGCCACTGTTTAATTAATAGTTAACTGCCCTATCACTTCTTACATACTTTCTGCGGAAAGATGGGTTTATTCATGTGCTGTAATTGAGCCTGTTGGATTGCTTAGAAAACCATTCACTTCAGTTTGTGCTGAGATAGGGCAGCTGCAAAGACCTGAAAGTGCTGTAGTCTCATGAGTCCTGACAGAGGAATTCCCTTCAAGGTCAGGGACATTCATGCCCTGCACATTCCCTAGCCAGAAGAATTTCTTCACAGGAAGGTAAAATACAAAATTATGTTTGGAACAAGCTAAAAAACCCCAAATCTAATGTCCATATCTTGTAGTAACTTAGCAGAACATTCAGTGCAAGGGAAATTTTTATCCATTTCATCTTCACGTGATGTAATATTCATCTAACTGCTCCCTCTTCCTTTCAAATTATATGAATGCTGTATACATATAACCTATAAGTTATCCAAGTTTTCCTAATCTATTTTCCTTTTAATTTTTTGGAAAAAAAATATTGACTTAAAGTGTTGGAATCTCAAAGCATCCATTGAATTCTCACCTGACTAGGTGAGTTCCTGTGTGACCTGGTATAGGTGATCCTGATCTGGCAGAGAGGTTTGACTAGATGATCTCTCGAGGTCCCTTCCAGCCCCTAACATTCTGTGATTCTGTGAATAATCTCCCAAGAGAAGTAGCGAATGCCCATGCATGGGTCAGTTACAAGATGCAGCCCAAGAGGGTGCTAGGCCATCTGGTGTAAACGACGCTATCACCTAGAAAGGTTGCACCAGATGATCATTTGGGTCCGTTCCAACCTGGCATTTTGTGATTCTCTGAAATGAAGCTAGGAGTAAGTGAAGTACAAACCTGTTTGTCAGAGAGATGTATGAGTTTCTATCCTTGTGACACTGTATTTAATTTATTTCTTGTGAGTTAACATCATTTTTCTCAAGATGTTTTGTTTGCATAGAAATAGCTGTGCTAAAACATTCAAATACAAAGCAGAAGAGCCTGGGGATGTGGAGTTGTATTTAGTAGAATAGATTATATTTTCATAACACTTTCTGTCTGTGGATATTGTGACATTTTATAAACAAGCTGAGACCTACACACCAAATTTTATGTCTGTTCTACAAACAGGGATACTGAGGAACATGAGAAGATAGGTGCCAGGGGTCATGGGAAATAAGACACAACTCTCTTGGCTTCCAGGCTTATTCGTGCCACTCTGTGCCCTGTGTTTCTCCCATATGCTGAAAAAACAGCAGGGAGTTAGATGCATTGCCCAGAACTACAGCCTCATGACACCACAGTGACCAAATACTGAAAATTACCTGCCCAGACAAAATTATCTTTTAAATGCAGCTCATATGTTTCCTACAAGTTCAAGAACTGATGATTGTCTTCTAGTCTTAAAATCACCTTTCTGCAATACTCCCTATTTCACTGCTCTCCAGCTTAAAAACCAATGGTTTCAGAATTGATTGCTCCAAGTCTATCATTTGGTTAAATGTGAATAAAGGACTAACTTACATGCCACATTTCTTTGCAAAATTCAAACTTTTCATTATATTGAAAAGTTACATAATTTGCATATTTTAAGTCTTTCCTGAATAGCAGAGGTAAGTGACAAAAAACAAGCTGTGTTATAACTGCTACAACACTGTGGATCCATATTTTCAGGTAACTCACTTGCTGAACAAACTCCAATACTAAAATTAATTATAAAAAATTGAGAAAATAGAACGACATTTTGCATAAGGTACTTGATTATAATAATAATTTCAACCCAAAGGGAGGCATTTAATTCATCTTTCCTGTAATGAAATCAAGGATCAATGATAACAGAAACTTGCATCAACTTGGAAAAAAAAATAAAGTGGTCTTTTTTTTTTTCCACTGACTTTGCTCATTAATGCTTTACCTTTTCTTTAAAAAGTTCTTTAACTAATGATAGATTACTTTTAAAAGAACAGCACAAAATTACATTGTTTTATCCATCCTTGAACTCCAAGGACAGACCTCCACTTTCCGACCTCATCTGAACAATATCCTGCAAAACTCTGAGGTCCCTTCCAACCTGAATTATTCTATGATATGCAGTGTAGTAAAGGCCATTTAAAAACCTCTTTCTTCATGGCTTTCACATCATTTGCAAAATTTTCCTATCTCACAGTGTTGTTATTTTTACTAAGGGAAATCACTACAATGAGCTATAATAACTAGAATGAGTTTGGAATCTTGAAAAAGAATATGTGAAACATCTGCTTATCTACTTAACTGAATGAATTTAAATGGTCTTTGCTACTGATAACTAAGAGTATGAGTTAATATTGAGTTATAAACAGTGGATCTCCTTTAATCACCCTGTGATTCGTATTGGCTTTTACATATTTTAAAGAAAGAGGTATTAGTTTTGCCTACCTGATCATGCTGCTGATTAAATGACTTGGGTATTTACTTGTTCTAGATGTTAAATCAAAAATATCCTACTCACTAAAGCAACACTGAGCTCTTTCTTTTTTCCTTTCTTTAGCCCTTCTAATGACATCTCATTACTTTATAAGTTTTTCAGCAAAAACTGACATCCAGCACCATCTAATCAACTAAACCATGGCACCAAGTGCCTCATCCAGTCTCCTCTTAAACAACTCCAGTGACAGTGACTCCACCACCTCCCTGGGCAGCCCATTCCAATGGGCAATCACTCTTTCTGTAAAGAACTTCTTCCTAACATCCAGCCTAAACCTCTCTCCTGGCACAGCTTGAGACTGTGGCCTCTTGTTCTGGTGCTGGTTGCCTGGGAGAAGAGACCAACCGCCACCTGACTACAACCACCCTTCAGGTAGTTGTAGACAGCAAGAAGGTCTCCCCAGAGCCTCTTCTTCTCCAGGCTAAGCAACTCCAGCTCCCTCAGCCTCTCCTCATAGGGCTTGTGCTCCAAACCCCTCACCAGCTTTGTTGCCCTTCTCTGGGCATGTTCCAGCAAGTCAACATCTTTCCTATATTGAGGGGCCCAGAATAGGACACAGGACTCAAGGTGTGGCCTAACCAGTGTTGAGTACAGGGGCATGACTTGCCTGCTCCTGCTGGCCACACTCTTCCTGATGCAGGCCAGGATTGGACTTCTTGGCCACCTGGGCACACTGCTGGCTTATGTTCAGCCTACTATCAACCAATACCCCATTGGACTCTGCCCATCTGTCCAGTCTGTCAAGGTCCCTCTGCAGAGATCTCCTACCCTCCAATAGATCAACATCTGCCCCCAGCTTGGTGCCATCTTCAAATTTACTGATGATGGACTCAACACCCTCATCCAAATCATCAATAAAGACATTGAACAGGATGGACCCCAGCACTGATCCCTGTGGGACTCTACTAGTGACTGGCCTCCAGTTGGATGTGGCACCATTCACCACCACTCTCTGGGCTCAGCCCTCCAGCCAGTTCCTAACCCAGCACAGAGTGCTGCTGTCTGAGCCATGGGCTGACAGCGTGGTCAGGAGTTTTCTGTGGGGGGTGGTGTCAAAGGCCTTGTCCCACATCCACCAGATCGTAGGAGATCAGGCTGGTCAGACAGGACCTGCCCTTCCTAAATCCATGCTGGCTGGGCTTCATCCCTTGGCCATCCTGTAAGTGCTGTGTGCTTGCACTCAAGATGACCTGTTCCATAATCTTGCCTGGCACTGAGGTCAGGCTGACAGGCCTGGAATTCCCTGGCTCATCCAACCAGCCCTTCTTGTGGATGGGCATCACACTGGCCAGTTTCCAGTCTTCTGGGACCTCTCCATTGAGCCAGGACTGTTAAAAAATGATGAAGAGCAGCTTGGCCAGCTCATCTGCCAGCTCTCTCAGCACCCTAGGATGGATCCTATCTGTTCCCATGGACTTGTGGGGATCCAAACAGCTGAGCAGGTCTCTAACTACTTCCTCCTGGATCACAGGGGAACTGTACTACTCTCTGACTCCAACTGCCAACTCAGGAGGCCAGTTGTCCAGAAGACAACCTATCCTGCTATTAAAAATTCAGGCAAAGAAGATGTTAAGCACCTCTGCCTTTTCCTCTTCTTTAGTTACAATATTCCCCTCCATGTCCACTAAGGAGTGGAGGTTGTCCTTGCCCCTCCTCTCGCCATTAATATATTTGTAAAAGGATTTTTTTAAATTAAAATAGGGTAGATTGAGACTAGATATAAGAAAGAATATTTTTACAATGAGAGTGGTGAAACAATGGAACATGTTGCCCAGTGAGTTAGTAGGTGCTTTATCTCTGGAAATATTCAAGGTCAGTTTTAACAAGGTGCTGGGCAACCTGATCTAGTTAAAGATGTCCCTGCTCACTGGAGGGGTGTTGGATTAGATGACCTTTCAAGGTCCCTTCCAACCTGAAGTTTTCTATGATTATATGGTAAGTTTCTGGCATCCACAATGTCCTTCAACAAGGAATCCCTTAGTATAATATTGTGTTGCATAAAACCCATTTATCATTTATTATAAATTGTCTCTATGATCTCTTTTTTTGTTTGTTTCTTGCTTGTTTGTTTCTTGCTCCTAGTTATTCTTAACATTTGAGCAATTTGAAATCCTTCTGGCACTACGTGCAGCAGCAAAAGACTTGTCCTTTGTCACTCACAGTCACCTATGCAAGTCACCAAAAGGTTTTGTCTATGGACTACAAAACTGTGAGCAATACCCTTAAGAGTTTACTTTTTCTTGAACACTTTACTTTCAAGGAAGAGTATAAAGCTTACTGTACTGTCCCGCAACCTGGATTCCTACCAGCAAAATTCAGATTCCTTTCCGGATACCCTTAAAAAACAAAGCTTTTGTCTTTTTCTGTCTTGCATGTGTCAGGAACACCTCTCCCATAAATACCTAGTTGCTCTTATAAGTCTGCCTTTCATTTAACTGCTTCCTTTATTCCCAAAATAGTTTCCTAATATTTACTTTCAGCTTCCGTCTTCTCAAAGAAGACTACTTTGCTGTCCATATGGGCACTCTAGTGACTGATACAGCAAATGACCTGCTGAGGGAATCCCTCAATGCCATCCACTTTCATCAGGTTAAGAATTAAGAATCTAGACACAGAGTGCTTCTGGAGGTATTGAATGAGGAAATAAAGGTATCCATGCCCAATAAGAACTGATCAAATGCTTCAGACATAGATTTGCATAAACCCCTTACTTCAGTAGGTCAAGAACTACAGAGGCAACAATCAGCACAGCTGCTCGAATTACCCTAGTGTTGGGCTAATTAACTGCTCTGTGTGCTCTAAAGGTAAGACTTACAAAGCTTCTTTTAAGCATCAAGGTTGTCTAAATGTATTATTTAGTGATGGAAAAACATTAATTACCTTTTCAGATTTCAAGCCAGATGAGAACAAAGAGGATTTTAGAGATATTAGTGCATAGAAAACAATATTATGAAAATAATCTCACAGCATTGGAGGCTAAGCACAATGCAAGAGAACATAGTTTTATATGCATTTCAAAGAGAGAGAGAGCTGAAAATAAGTGCTACTGAGATAGATTTCAGAAGACCAAATATTCATACTAGCATGTCACTAAATTGTTTTGTAATTTGGAGATGTTTAATTACATTTTGGAAGACAGAGTATTACTTCTTATATGACTTTGATATAAGAAAAAAAATTGTTTGCCTATAACAAAGCAAATCCATAGAAAGTAGAAATTTCTCAGAAGGCCTTAACTAGGAGCTTGAAAGACTCAAAGAGGAAAGTTAAAAATAAGCAAGTATAGATTGGTTCATGTATGACTAGATTGACAGTATCTACAAATATTTTGAGATAATAAACAAAAAGTAGAATAGTTATGCAGTGTAAGGCACTCATATTAATAGCCTGAGATTAAACATGGAAAAACTGAGGCTGAATATCAGGAAAGCTTCCTGGCAGTGAAACAAACTGTGTTCCCAAGGGAAATAATGGAATCTACATAGCTTTAAACTTTTAAAATGAGACCAGACAATATCACTCAGTGTAGTGTGGGGGATATTTTTGCCTTGGCAAAAGACATGTCTGTATGATTTGATACTGGTAGGCCATTGTCATCTCTGATTTCCTTAATTTTGCAAAGGAACCATTCAGATGCATGGTCAAGAAAGTTATTTCTATTTCCACAAACATTAGCAAAAATTGCAGACAATAATAGTTCTCCCCACCCCAAAAAAAAGACTTATCTTTAAAAGAAAACATTTTAGTTATTCAAATGAAATTCACAAAAAAAGTTTCACTACATAGGGCAGCAGGTTCCCTGCCATGGTTTGGTCATGTATTAGAATGAAATTCTATGATTTTAGCTCAAGTGGCATAGTCTATGTTTTGCAGATTCAGTCATAGAATAACAGAATGCATTGGGTTGGAAGGGACCTGTAGAGGTCATCTAGTTCAATTCCCCTGCAGTAAGCCGGGACATCCCCAGGTAGATCAGGATGTTCAGAGTACCATCAATCCTGACCTTGAACACCTCCAGGAATGGAGCCTCCACACCTCCCTGGGCATTGTGGTCTAGCGTTCTGACACCCTCATAGTAAAGAACTTCCTGATGTCCCTTGTCCTAGTGCTACATGCCCTTCTAAACAATCCCTCCCAAGCTTTCTCACAGGTCTCCTTTAAGTACTGGAAGGCTGTTATAAAGGATATAAGTCACTCAGAGTGGCTTTGTCTGAGGCCTCGCACTTGGAAGTGTTCAGGGTCAGGCATTCTATTATGCTATGATAACACCATGTTCATATAATACTGCACTCTTCTTACTGCAGTTCTGTGCAACACTGCATCCTTATATAAAACTCTTCTCACTATAATACTGCACCCCTACATAACACCACACTTCTATGTAACACTGCACCTCCTGTAAAATGCTGCACCTCTGTATAACACTGTGCTAACATATTAACACTGCACACCTATCTAGCACTTGAGCCCCTGTTGGGTGATGGATTAGAAAGATTTTCATCCTGCAGTTCTCTTTCCTCAGTGGAATTTTGAACTAGACCTGGTTCCTTCAAGAAAACCAACTTCCCTGATGCTGGGATGTGGAAAGGGGCTGGGTGTGCAGAAGGGTGGGAGGCTCTGCTCCTGCTCCTGCTCCATTCATGCTGGGCAGCAGCTTCTCTTGGATATGTGCAGGCAAGTGGCAGCCACTCTGAGCAGTGTTATATAGAGGTGCAGTCTTTCAGAGGCATGCAGTATTATAGTGGAATAGAGCGTGCTGTGTTACAGAGAGGGAAGGAGTGCAGCATTATAAGGAGCATGGAATACTGCATTATAGAGGGGAAGCAACACCCTACACCACGACACCTCCTACACCTCTACAATGTGGCATGCACTAGCTCGCTGTGTCATTGTACCCCTATATAAAACTGAATATAACACAGCACCCCTCCCTCTCTAGAATATGGTAGTCCCCATAATGTGCCCCCCCTCATAATGCTCCACCCACCAATAACAGTGTATCACTTACATAACACTACTCTCTTATACAACTCCACACCCCTACTATAGTAACACTGCTCATCTTTATAACACTGCACCACTATATAACACTGCATTCCTACATCACACTTCACCCCTGTATAACACTGTGCTCAACGAGGCTTCCACATGCCTTCACACATCTGAGAGGAGCTGCTTCCCAGCACAAGTGGGGCAGGAGCAGGGCCAGGGCCAGGAACAGAGGCAGGGGCAGGGGCTGGTGCAGGGCCTCCCAATCACCTGCACGCCCCACCTCTTTCTGCGTCACAGCATCAGGGAGGTTGGTTTTCTTGCGGCGTGGGGTGGTGGTGTGGTGTATGTGAATTGGTGGGGTGCTGGTCTAATTCAAAACATTACTAAGAGAACTGCAGGTTGAAGAGCTTCCTAACACACCCTCCAACAGGATCTCTGTTATATAGGGTCACAGTGTTATATAGCAGTGCTGTATTATACATTAGCACAGTGTTATAGAGGGGTGCAGTGTTCTACAGGAGAGCAGTATTTCATAGGGTTGTAGTGTTATAATGAGTGTGGTGTGATATAGGGCTGCAGTGTTCTATAGAAGAGCAGTGTTGTAATGAGCACCCTGTTATAGAGAGGTGGAGTTTTCTCTAAGAACTAGATTGTAAGCTGTGTTGCCAAGTAATACTGTTATGTGTTTTGTGAATTGAAGTTGTCATAGAGACTACAGCTAGTCTATAGGTATCTTTTTCTCGTTTAAAATCTAAAGAGATATTTTTAATAAAGGCAATGGGAAAATATTTTCAGTTTAAAGTTTAACCATCCTGTTAGATATTTCCACTTAGTAATATGCCAAAACTTTTTAAAATCTCTTGATACTCATTCCTTTCTGCACACATTGTTTTCTTTACAAACAGAACACTTTATGTTTAACGCCAGTTCCCGGTCTTGCTTAACTTCCATACAACCCCAGCTGACGTCAGCCCGTACGCACAGGTGTAACTGTCAACAGAGCCACAACCTCAGGTTAGCTGCAGTGAATTAAGCAGTACAGTATGTTCTAACATGCCATTAAACGTCATGATTAGCCCAGCTCAGAATGTTTTAACAAGTCACACCGTTTATTGACATATCTTTGCAGACATTTACTCTCCTGATTTAAGTCTTCGAGTTAACTGCTAAGAAACAAACTTTGTGTGCCCTAAATGAGAAAAAAAAAAAAAAAAGGTAAAACCAAAAAAAATTGTCCAGAGCACAGTTCTTCCGCCTGTTATTTATATCACAAAGAAACAAAAGTTAATATTCACATACTGGCTAATCTTTGTTACATGGAAACATTCTGCTTTCCAAAATTAGGTGGTTGATTCAGGGTTAGTTATAAAAACTGCCTGTTTGTTTGAGAAACAAATCTGAACTGGCAAAATATTTGAAGCAGTGTTCAGCAACTATCAAGAAACAGGATTAGAGAAAACAAATAATGTAACAGGAATATTTATTCCTTTAAAAAAAAAAATCTGTAATAAGAAAGCTTTTCATTCTGAGAACACTTAGGAGGCAGAGTGTTGTTACGATAACAGCAATTTTAAAGCTTATAAAACTGCTGCAATTAATTCTGACATACTAAGATAATATTACTGATGGAAAAAGTAACAGTGAGAAAGTGCTAATAAATCCAAGGAAAACATGGATACTTATTTGTGAAACATAAGGTTTGATGGCACTGTAGTTAAGGACGCCTTGTGGCTTTTAGAGCTCTGTTTATATTTCCAATACACTATGCAAACTTTCTTCAGCTAAAAAAAAACCCACAAAACACCACAAAACCAAACATGCAGTAATGGAACCAGGGGGGGAATAGGCTATACTGTGAACAACTATTCTGTTATACAGGGTCATGATCCCCAAATGGCCGAGAAATGTGCAGTCCTTCTTCTGGACTTCTTTTGCTGTACAAGGAACATATATCTCTCTACAGAAGGCAACATAAACTTAGACTGTCATTTAGATGTGAAAGCAGAATTTAAATGGTAATAGGTCCACTACTATTCCTAATTTCACTGCAAATTTGCATTATATTCAGAGATGTCAGCATAATTAAACACACAAGAGGAGTTAAATTTTTAACAGAAGTGATAAAATATATCACAGGAACCCATCTTTGAGATCAATATTTCATAATCTTTAAAAAATATGGTGCATCTGTGTAAATTATTAACTGTGATGGTGAATCTGGTATATCAGGACCAGCCTTCACACCATTGTTTTACACAGAACAGCTCTCTAGCCATTCTGTCAGACCCAACTTCATATTCCACCAACCAAAGGTAACAGTGATTGATATCCAGTGCAGTAACCATACTCTATTTCCCTCTGTTGTTCACATGCTCCTTTCAGTTTCTCCAGAAAGGACCTGGTAGGGTGGTCACAAAGTGAGTCAGTTCAGCAACCTCATCTGAAGAAAATGAAAGCACTTTGCAATCCAGGCAAACAAGAAAGGGAATAGGGCTTCCCCTGGCTCACCTGCATAAACTGACTCACCTCTTGGCTACTGCTGCATCCTGCTGTGACAGGAAGAAGAAAATGTAGTCAGGAAGATTTCAGTGCAAGTGTAGGTGTAGTGAGAAACTTCACCTTTACAACACCACAGGGTGTTATTCCAGTTTCAGTGGAATGTAAAATAGACTGTTTCTTACCAAAGTCATCTCTGTAAGAGCATACAGATAGGCTGCATTTTTCTAAGCACATCATGATCCCCAATTACATCACAAGAAGCTCACTCAGCATCTTGAGTTATCATGTGTGTATATACAATGAAGGTTCTATAGTGGCTGGAAGCAAATAATTGTTTTATTTTGGGAATTATGTTCCTTCTAAATTCATTTGCTGGTACAAGCAGATACCCTAGGAGGCATGGGGCATTTCTGGTTTGTGGGTCACCTAGCTGGGTAACTAATCTTCTCCACTTGTGCCCATTACAGAAACCTTGTATTTAATCTTGTAAGTTTGTTTATGTCCAGCATCAGGTCCAAATTATTGTGAGGTTTTGTTCAGTTCTCCTTTATACAAGGAGTCAACAAGTTTATTCGCACTGAGAAACCATGTCTTGAAAATAAATGCAATTCTTTGAAAAGGTCTTTGCACAAGGTCACACCTAAGGTCAGAATAAGAAAACCCTGGTCTCAGTAGAGGAAAGCCTTGCCAATGAATATCTTCAGTGCTAGTCTTGACGTATTTCTTTTCCCTACATATATTTGTAGTAAGATTGCTTAACTAAACATTAGAGCCTTGAGGTGTGCTAACATGCAGGACTGTCTCTATGTATGCTGTAGTTTAGACTAGATATTGAGCCACTTCTGTCTGGAAAAAGAGGCAAGAGAAATATAGCAGACTGACAAAGTTGTGGTAAAAGAGAAACTGGCAAATAGCTAAACTATAAAGAACAAAAACAGTACTAATGGAGTGCACAAAACTTTAATGAAGTGGAGCAAGAAGAACACAAAAGACAAACAGAAAGCTGATCAAAATCAGTGAGATCAAAGGGACAATTTCAGCAAAGTTAAAAAGAATTATGTAAGAAACAGCAGAAGCAGGATGTTTTCCCATAAGAAACCATACTTTAGTATACGCACTATCGTAACCGAGCAGCATGAGAAGAGGGTGTTTTGAAATGCTAGTAAATCTACAAGTAAATCTGCTTTTTTTATCTGTTTTGGACCTTTCTTCTCTATCCTGGGAAAATTTAGAACTGCTGACAGGCCCAGCATGGAAAATTATTACTTAGTACAGTTTCCCATACAACTGTTTTCTTACCTGTGCATGCAGTAATGATCAAACAGAGTTCTTGCTTACATTTCTTTGAAGAGGATTGCATAGTACTGCAGGCAACTTGGTAATGTTATACTAACTACTCACAATCTTTCACCTTTCCATGAGTAAACATTAATTTAAATATACAAATGACAAAGGTTGAGAAGTACCACTCTTCAGAAAATATTCTGCAGAATATACTTACTTTTTACATGGTTTATTGTAATTTTGTTCATAACGTTGTGATTTATTTGCCTTATATTCTTTCTAAAAGTGTATCTGGGGACATGATCAACACTTGCAGGGAAGAGACCTCAACAACAAACTGGCCACTAAATATCATCAACTATGTATAACTCAGGAAAAGAAGCAAAGAAGAGAGTTTTAGGCATGTTTTCAGGATATTCTATTTTTAGGCCACAATCTTAACCCAGACAGATATGAGATAGTGGATAGCTCACACTCTGCAACTGTTCATTGATCATTTTTCCTTGAAAGGCACTTGAGAAATCAGCAGGTTTAAACTAAATTATAATTCCACGAAAGTACTATTTTGAAAGCACAAAATTAATCTTTTGCTCTTCTTTTTCAGAATATATCAGAATCTTAAAATACACTGGGCACGTTCAAATCTGAAAAATAAACACAATATAAAGATGGTGAGTAACAAGCCAGGCTTCAAAAGCTTTGCAATTTCTCTCTAAAGTATGCAGTACCACAGAATGACATATATCAGTCTAATAAACTCTTTCTACAGAATTCAGTTTAAGATTACTTTACTGGGAGGAAGAAGGTTTTTTCTTTTTAATAAGAAGAGTAACATGATTTAAACAAACTGTACACTGATCAACAGTTTTGTGTCAGACAGAAATGAATTCCCAGATTCCAGGGCTAAAATGTCTTAAAGTTGACATCCTTTTTCTATTAACAGATTTTTCTGAAAAGAATCCAGTTCTGTTTTTTTATCACTCAGAAATGGTACTGAAGTTTTATAAATAATTCTACTTTTATATCAAGATAGCAATGGAATAACTAACACTTATACTAGGGTGGATATGTTTTACCCAGACAAGAACAGGGAACCTACAGTCAAGAAAAATAACAGATAAAAGGTTGCAAAAGGAGTTTTCCCATGAGCTTTTTGCTTCTTACATGCTATAAACCTAGTCATCTGAGAAAACTCAGATGGTCACATCATACCAAAAATTATCAAATGAAGTGGAGGTGGGATAGTAAATATTTTTGCCAAGCAGTGACACTGTTTATGCACTCTTGTTCCCCAGATAACAGTACTGTATTCCAATAGATTTTAGAAGTGTTTAGATAGTGTTTAGAAGTTTCTTTGCAGTAACTATTAAGACAGGAGGAAGAGCTTTATGAACTAATGCAGACTGAAGCATAACTAAAACAAATACTAAAAGCACTATTTCACTGTATTTTTCTGATTCATATATTCCCTGTGAATTAATGAGATTTTTATACTTTAGTGGAAGTCCCCTGATAAATTTAATATTCTTCTTTTGTGACTCTTCAACAGCAAATTTTATAACATCCTTTTTAGTACATCCAGAACAGATTGTGGAAATATTTAATAGCACCGGTTTATGTTGCACTTTGTTGTATTTCTACAAACATTTTTAAAAGGAAAATTTAAAAAGGAGATAATTTTGCTTCTGCAGCAAATGTAACTAGGTAACCACTGTTTTATCAAAGCTGTGCAAGGCAGGGTATCAAAAATTAAACACCTGACCCAAAAAATAAAAGGCCATCATTTCAATTTTCTGCATTCTGGACTAACTGCACTATGTTGTATATGAAGCTGTCAGGAGCAAAGCAGCCTGAATACATGCTGAAATTGTGCTGGCATCAAAATAAAGATGTGTTGGTAGTTGTTTTGTTCATGTGAGTGTAAATAATACCCAGGATGTGTGAGGGCTTCTGGTTTGTGTTACTGAGCAGATTCCTACTCAGATTTACATAACAGTTACAGATTTTATAATTTTGACAACCTTGAATTTTTGCCCCAAGTTTCAGGTCTGAAGGAACCAGGAATCTCAGAGTGAAATTATTAACAAAAGCAATCTGGGGAGCAATGTGACTGTCTTGGAAAGTCCTCTGGCAGAGCTGCTTTGTCATCTCATACTCAACCCAGTCAGCATAGAGGAGTTGTGAAGACAAGAGTCCCTCTCTGAGTTGGACAGAATCCCCTGGGGACTGCATTTAACAACTCTAGCAACCTAAAAGCCAGTCTTTTAAAACTTGAATTTAGTAGAAAGTTAATACAACCAATATGGGATAAAACCACAAGTCAGTAAAAGGTACAATGAAGATGACAAAATGACTCTGTCATATTTCAAGTGCCAGGGAACTCAAGAACCACTCTTAAGTAAAATCACTAGGATTTTGTTCAAGTGCAAAAGAGGATCTTTTTGTCTAGCTTCAGAAAAGGCTCTAGTTTTCTGGATAAAATCTTTACATTATTAAAAGAAAAAAAAAAATCATCTTGGGAAAGCATGGAAAATATCAGTGTATGTTTGCCAAGGTTATAAATGAAAGAAATGGGTCTTTATAATGTGTCCAACTGCATCTTGCTCTTTCTATTACTTCTACTACATTTATATCTGTATTGTCTTCATTTCCCACTGGGATAGTATTACTGCCCAGAGGCCTGTCTGCATGTATAAGGTTTGGTTTTCTTTTTTTTTTTTTGTTTTTTCTTCTTTTTCTTTTTAAATGCTCATTCTCCTTCATCTCCTGCAGCTATCTACTACAGCACATGCTAAAAATACTGCATTAGCACTGAACACAGCACAGCCATAGCATTTGGCACCTATTAGGGTTGCAGATGGGGCATCATTGTCTTAGCAGACTATGACTTCCTATTCAAGAAATGGCATTCACAGGATATAAATTTGTTTAAAGTTAAAATATTTTTAATTTCATTTTTCATTATACTATAATTTCCTCACAACTTGTTTCCCCATGCTATTCCAGCTCATTTTCACATTAACAGTTTGTTTCTGGAAGTGCACTCCAGCCTGTTAAATTTTTATTGCGAAATATTTTGACTAGGAGGTGAAACTTTCATCTCTGAGGAAGAATAGGGACAGTAACCTGGTATACCCCTTAAATAAGCCAAGATTCTCTGTCCACTTCTATTGCAGTTTATCGTAGTAAGAAATCACTGTAATTTGCATAATGTTCCATAAATATTGAAAAGCAACTTAATTATATCTAGTTCACAAAGATAAGACACCACCCAGGAAAACATAAAATTATCATACTTCAAACATAAGAAACTACTTTTTATGCATTTACTTCTTCACTTACCCCAAAGAGCCACTTTGCCCAAGACCAAACACTGTCAAAGATTTCCATATTGTAACTCTGTCTTAAATAACAAAAATGTTTCAAGATTCTCTTCCCCAACAGGGCAATAAAAAGGGAAGGTATTTCTTTGTGTTGACAGGTAATCAAAAGCAAAAGATTATATGTAAATCCAGAGTGAGATTACTTATTTAAAGAAGGGCTCTACTCATTTTAAATCAAAATACAGTGACAAAAATAATCTATTATTCTCAATAATACATCTATGTATATAAATTTCAAATTCTGAAGATGTTCTAAAGGTTTCTACAGCCTCTTCATAAAGCTGTTTTGCCAGCTGCTAGGAACACAAAGTTTTGTAGGAGTTGCTGAGGGTTAGTCAGTAGAGGCTTATTTTGGAAGCAAATGTGAAGAAAAAAAAAAATAATAATAATTAGTAAGTGCTCACAGAAGTCACCTGTCAGCTTCCTCTGCTATTTTCAGAATATGACTCTAACTAAAGTAATCCTAGGGGTCTGAGTGATTAAATGATGGCTCAGCAAGTAACTCCTTTATATGAACATATTTACAGCTCAACATTTAATTTTCTGTAGATCCATTGTCTTCACTCATGGTCAGCAAGGCATCACTTTTATGCCTTGTTCATGTTCTATTATATGGCTATCCACACGTTTATAATTGACAATCTACAAATAATATTATGTCTGTGAACATTTCTTCTGCCTGCAGAAGGACTGTCAAGACAAAGGAAAAATTTTAAAACTTCAGAGTTTCTATGTCTCCCAGGTTTTTGTTCCTGTATCTGAATCCTCACATCTGGTATCTTGTATCTGATGCTTGTGTTAGATACCAAACTGTTTTTCAGCATCTTGAAATTCATTGTTCTACAATTTCAAGGAAACATTTTCCAAGATTGTTGAAACATTTTCCCTTGGCATCTTAGAAAAACCTATACTAAGCTTACTGCAAATACTGGTACTAAATATCTGAAATAAGTCAAATATTCTCAGAGCAGAAAATGGAAGGAGCTCCTTAAAGGTAGGAAGGGCATTTTATGCAAAATGAAGTTCACATTTATAGGCCTGATTTATCTATTTCTAAGAGTAGCTTTTAGCTTTCGGTCTTGCAGATTTGAATCAGTTCTATCCTAAGGAAACTTTATGCTCCTACACCTATAATTTTGTTTGCTTCTGCTCAAGTTATGAACAATTTTAACTGGAGGCCTTAAATACCAAAGCTTCACTGACAAATTTTAAATTAATAAAATGGACCTCTGCTATATGATTCCAAGCAGGCAAAACTCTTGTTGCTGAAACTGCAACCCAGTAGTCATGTTTAATGAACACTTTAGAGAAAGACTGTCACAAATTTTCCAGGCCTTCATTTATATCTTGAACATTGAACAATTAAAAATAAATTAACAAGAAACCCCCCCCAAATCACTTTCTCTACATTTGACTGCATGTGGAAGGACTCCTTTACCTATCTACAGATAAATAAATAAATAAATAAATAAATAAATAAATAAATAAATCTCGCTAAATCTAGCTGCGCCAACCTGTTTCATGCTGTCAGTCAGACAGTGGTTGGGACCAGAGAATTTTATTTACCATAAACCATGTTCTGCATATTGGCAAGAGTAAAAAAAAAAAAAATAAAATAAAATTAGATGTATCTGTAGATAATGTTGGGCACGTGGTATTTCTTGATGCAGTTTAGATCTGCCTGGTTGAAGTCCAGGTGTGATAACACCAGAATATTCTGGACTTCCACAAAATTGTTCTGCAATCAGTACTTCTTGTAAAAGCCGATTATCACTCTGCAAGAAGAATTTCATATGGAACTGTACCATTGACCCAGTTCATATCTGTTAACTGGAATAATGGAACATGTCCCACAGGAATTGGCATTTATGTTACTAAGCTGAGTGGGCACTAGATACATTCACACCAATGGAATAAGACTACTTCTATCAGTCCAGAGAAGAGCCACAAAGATGATTAAGGGACTAAAACATCTCTTATACAACGACAGATGCAGAGCCTATTTAAGGTATTTCATGATGAAAATCTGACTTTCGATATCCTTATCAATACATGGAATCTTTAAAGTAAATTGTAAATCTCATTCTTTTTTTTCAATAAAATCTGCAGTTCTCAAAGAATCATTTCAAAGGTGGGAAAATCTCTGAAGTATTGGAGTGGATGCGAGAAGCTACTGAGTGAGCACAAAGTGTCTTCAGTGACATTCTGTTTACAAGCTGAGCATCATTAGTAAAGGACCTAAAATCCCCACAGACACTAATGAAATTAATCTTGAAAGAGGGTCTGAGAAACCTGTGTTTGAGTTTGTAGAACAATTACAGTTGGACTTTTACATGTGGAAGATACAAAATGTACTCTCGTTCAGACTTTTTTCTCACTGCTTCCACCACCAGACAGTCCAGCAGAGGACAAGAAAAGAAGTGATCACATGAAGACCAACACTAATGACAGTGAGCTTCCTTGTAGATCAGTGGCAAAGAATGTGTTGCTTGCCAAAGGAATTTCACCATGTCCAACAATTCTTCACTGATGGGTAAAGCTATCCATGTAGACACAGCTGTGTGCAATACATTCAGCACTGTAAGGATTTTCCTGGACTGCTTCCACATAGATGTCAAGCAACTTTTCTCATAAGATTTTGGAAGGATTTGTAATCATCTGGGATAAAAGAGTATGATTAAGGTTGGCTGGCTCAGCTGGTGCTGACAAATATACTGGCATCTGCTTTTCCTCCTCCTGAAAATAATTTTCCAAGGGAACCAGATCAGCAACAGACTGAGCAATAGGAGGAATAAATACATCTTTCATGGTCTTTGTGGTGAAACCTTATGGAGTTTTGAGATACCCCATGGTGACCAAAAAGAGGAAACACTTGAAGACCTGAGATCCAGACAGAAGGATCCCAGTAAGCAGGAAATTAAGAATGCTTAGTGCTGGGAACAACAGAAGGACAGGATCCATGTGGTTTCAAGCAGAAAGTCTCTCTGTTGCCTTGCAAATCTGGTGAGGAAGATAAATATTTCCTTTAAGCAGGGTACTGTGTTGCAACAGAACCTAGATCCTTTTCAAGGTACCAAGGTAGGCACCAAGAAACTGCATGAGGAAGTCTAACAACACTGAGTGTAACAAATCTCTGTTGACTGTCACATAGTGTTAGAAGTCTGGGTATAGAATTGGAATTATTCATTGGTAAGCATGTATTTGCTTTTAATTAATACATTGTAATTGTCATTTTAATTACTGAAATATGGTAGAAATATTCACATAATTGAAATTATGGAATATTTCATAAAGTTCTGAGGACAATCAAGGAAATTTAATCCACACCTGATCATGATGGTTTGCAATTGCTCATATCTACCTTCTTCCTCATTTATGGAAGGGGTTGCTGATAATTTATAGACGTGTCCTAACTGTCATGCCATAAGACTCCTTTGCTAAGTATAAGTAATGAAACAGTCACTAAGCTAAGTTTGAAAACGGTTATTTAACTCAGTGATTGAGATGTTAGCATGGGAGTAATGAACTGGAATTGGTTTCTATCCTAATATATATATACAAGTGGTAAAATATGAAGACACTATGTGACCAAGTCCAGGATACCCTCTGATCCAGTGATCAGGAATGCTTACATCAGGTCATATATTTTGAACTGTTTTATTTGTTTCATTTTGCTTTAGTGATAAATCTTTCTTTTGCTGAGCTCTTAAACAAACTGATAAAGATACACATAGACATGTAGCCTTGCACAGATATCATGAAGGATACCAGTCAAACAGGAGTTGTCTGAGTATTGCACCTAAAAGGAGTAAAGTACAGTTTTGGACATAAAAAAAGGAAATAATAAGCAGATATAAAAGTGAAACACTCTTTGTTTGGCACTGGTGAGTTCACCATTTGAAGACTGCAATCTAACTAGCTGTTCATAATTCAATGAAGATTTTGAAGACTGGACATAAAACTGGAAAGAAAAGCCATGAATATAAGGAAATTCGTACCTTACAGTAACACTTCTGGAGTTCAGTCTTTATAGAAATAAAGTCAATTTAAAGAGTTCCTAGCACAGAATCTAAAGTGTCTACAAACGTAAGGGACAAAATCTTAAATTAGAGAAAATAACACTAGAGTTGTCTTAACAATGAAAGCAATTAAGCACTAGAATAATTTACAAAATGTATGGTAGAATCTCTATCACCAGTCATTTTAACATTTTTTTTTCCTAAAAGATATTATTTACCTGGTAAATGTTGCTTCATTTAAAGCAGAGATTCATGAATCATGAAGTCAACACAGCTAAATACAATAATCCCTACCTGTTTGTAAAACTTGTAAAGGAATAAATTAAAACAAAGCAGTATATTTTAAGAAATAAATAAATATATGACCATTGAACCACCACTAATGTCATTTCTGAGCTTTGTCCAGTTGTAAATTAGTGCATAAAGGAGGATTTGAAATAATTGATTTTTGTTCTTGAAGCAGTGGTCAATCTCTAAAGTAATTTTCCATTTTTAAAAGTCCCTGCATATTGTGAAACTGTAATATTCAGTTTCCTTCTGCAATATATGATCCAATATTGAAGTATTGCACCATGTAAATGATAAAGATAACCAACAACAGTGTATAGACTATTTCTCAATTGGCCTTCCCATAAGGGAGAGAAAAAAATTACAATTATGTCCAGGCTGCTGACCTTTTCTTTACAGTGTAACTTCTTACAGATACAATCCTTTTTATGTAAATGTAATTTGATCATCACTCCAAGTACTACAGAAGGCTTAATGTTTTACTTTTGATTACTACAAGAATGGAATTAAAAATAACCCTGTGTTCAGTCCAAATCAGTGTTGGGTAGATTGCTTCTTTACCTTCTATGGACTGATACTGTGAAATTCTTAACTGTCAAGTGCAATGTTTTCTTAGGTGCAGTTTCATTGATTTCATTGAATTTATAGTGAGTGCTCAGGGGCAAAATTATTTGCAGGGTCACATCTTAATGAAGAAGCACCATCAAAGTATAATCAGAAAAAAAAAGTTTGATATGATAGAATCAAACCCTTTTACCAAACCAGTCTGCAAGTTTCTATAAATGCATATTTGGCATTCTAACAAGGCTGCTTTACATGGAAGGTTCAAACATCTGTGCTGCAGCCTAAAAAATGCCACATTAATGGATCTGTTCAGGATCTGTATAACATCTTGGGGCAGCGATGGTAGCAATCAAATTAATCCAGTCACTCTTTGTTCTGTGAGTATTCACTATAGAAAACAAGGACAGTTTTACACGTGAAAAAACACACCCTTCTTATTTTAAATGAACATTTGTAGAACAGCAGGTATTCTTTTTAAACATTTAAATGTGAAGAATTTATGTGTGTAATCCATGCAGTGTGTCTACTACTTTGAATTTCACTTCATTTCATAACAGAAACTAAACTGGGCACTTCTCTAGAGAGTCTTCAGCATGGTTACTTAATTTTGCTTTCATTCCTGAATTTGTTCGCAGCTTATTTACTACCACACTACAAAAAAATTTGAATTTGGTGCATTAGCCCATGCTAAGTTGAGTTGGAGTCACATTCCTTCTTTAAATGAGAGGTGGTAACTCATGGCTTTATTGCCCATGTGAGCACTTCTCTCACTGCCAAGTTAAACAGATTAATTTCAACCTCCTCTGGCAATTATTTAAACTCATTTCTTTGCACTAGAATGAAGAAGTTGGTGCTACTGGCCACAGCTGAGACACCATAAGGATCATGCAGTCTTCCCAGTATTTTCACTACAGCAGTGGTTCTGTTTTCCCTTAGACTCAGTCCTGCATCCCTGATCCAGTTTCTCTACCTGGTAGGTGAGCTTTAACGCATATCAGTTTGCAATGTGTCCCTACAACATATGGTTAGGAACTGCTATGGTCTTGATGTCATAATTAATTGGGCCATGTAGAAGTATTCTAAAGGAGCTGGGAGACAAACTGAATTGTCCTGTTAAATTCACCTCTTGAACAAGATTAACATAGTGCATGGATTGAGGAAATTAGCTAACTAGTCAAGCCTGCAGTTACATCAGCAACTGTGTAAAGCCAGCTACTGCCTCCTCACACATCCAATGGTGTTCTGCTTCATTGCAAGTCCCCTATCCACCAAGATATCAAAGCTCCTTTTAAGAGAAGCGATTCCTGATGGTGAAACAATTCACACACCACTTTCCTGATAGGAAAAGTCAGGGCAAGACAGTGGTCAAAACATGTTTTTCTGCCTGAGGCATGCAATCCGCCCTCCAATTGCTGCTGTTCATCCTTGGTCACTGATGGCACTGCCAGACATTATCCTCAGAGCAGTGAAGCAATCATCAATACAGCAAGCATTCTTACTCTTACTTCAGCTGAAGCTAGAGGCCCATGAGAACAAAATAAATAATAGAAATATGTAAGACAGATGGTGTCAAGTAAAGGGACTGGAAAGATACAGGGCCTTTGGGGAAAAGTAGCTTTATTGAATGACTACCATGAGGACCAAATAATGAAGAAAATTCACAGAAATTCACCAAGACAAGGAAGAATAGAAACTGACACAAGCAAATAAAGACAATGAGACAAGACATCTGAGGGTCTTTTTGGTAAAATAACATAGCAGAGAGCACAAAGTATGTAGGAAGGAGTTGGGGGTAACTAGCAGTTTCAAGAAACAGGCAATTTTATAGGAGGAGAGGGATGATGGGCCATTATTTCAGTTTTATGCACAAAAATAGAAACACTATAATAAGTAACTGCAAACTTTGCATAAATTGGTGAAATCTTTGGAGGTCACAGTCATAAGAAAAGGAAGGACATAGGAACAGAAGAAATATAGTATGAATGGGAATGAAATCAGAAAGGCTGAAACATACAAGGAATTAAACTAACCCTGATTCACATAGGAAAAGAGTGATGAAATTCACTATTACATACTTAAGGAAGTAGCGGAATCTTGCTCTTGCTCATTAGCTAATGCTTCACAAAGTGATAGGGAGAGTGTATTTGAGGCCTGAGGAAAGGTACATAGTACCTATCTTTGGGAAGGTAAAGAAGAACCTGGAAAATATATCCTTCCTTTTAACTGAGATTCATAGAAACAAACAAATCTCATGTTTAATAAATCCATTTAGACTCAAATAGAATTAACCAGGTTGGAAGAGACCTTTGAGATCATCAAGTCCAACCTATCATCCAACACTAATCAATTAAACCATGGCACCAAGCACCCCATCCAGTCTCTTCCTAAACACCTCCAGTGATGGTGACTCCACCACCTCCCCGGGCAGCACATTCAAATGGCCAATAACTCTTTCCATGAAGAACTTCTTCCTAACATCCAGCCTAAACCTCTGTCCTGGTGCAGCTTGAGACTGTGTCTTCTTGTTCTGATGCTGGTTGCCTAGGAGAAGAGACCAACCCCCACCTGGCTACAACCATCCTTCAGGTAGTTGTAGACAGCAATAAGGTGTCTCCTGAGCCTCCTCTTCTCCAGGCTAAGCAACTCCAGCTCCCTCAGCCTCTCCTCATGGGGCTTGTGCTCCAAACCCCTCACCAGCTTTGTTGCCCTTCTCTGGACACGTTCCAGCAACTCAACATCTTTCCTAAATTGAGGGACCCAGAACTGGACACAGTACTCAAGGTGCAGCCTAACCAGTGCCGAGTACAGAGGCACAATGACTTCCCTGCTCCTGCTGGCCACACTCTTCCTGATCTAGGCCAAGATGCCATTGGCCTTCTTGGCCACCTGGGCAAAATCCTGGCTTATGTTCAGCCTACTATCAACCAATACCCCCGGGTCCCTTCCTGCCTGGCTGCTCTCCAGCCACTCTGACCCCAGCCTGTAGCACTGCATGGGGTTGTTGTGGCCAATGTGTAGAACCCGGCACTTAGATGTGTTAAATCTCATGCCATTGGACTCTGCCCATCTGTCCAGCCTGTCAAGGTCCCTCTGCAGACCTCTCGGACCCTCTAACAGATCAACTCCTGCCCCCCAGCTTTGTTTCATCTGCAAATTTACAGATGATGGACTTAATCCCCTCATCCAGATCATCAATAAAGATATTGAACAGGATGGCTGGGGGACACCACTAGTGACTGGCTGCCAGCTGGATGTGGCGCCACTCTCTGGACTCAGCCCTCCAGCCAGTTCCTAACGCAGCGCAGAGTGATGCTGTCCGAGCCATGGGCTGACAGCTTGGCCAGCAGTTTTCTGTGGGGGACAGTGTCAAAGTCCTTGCTGAAGTCCAGGTAGACTACATCCACTGCCTTCCCCACATCCACCAGGCGGGTCACCTGATCATAGAAAGAGATCAGGTTGGTCAGGCAGGACCTGCCCTTCCTAAATCCTAAAAATTCCTAAATTTATAAGAGCACACATGTAAAAAACAAACAAACAAAACCACACAAACAGAACCACAAATAAACAAACAAAACCCCCACATAACCAAAAACCAGCCAGAATTAATTTGCCCAAAGCAAAGTATATCAAGCCGCTTTACTTTTCTTCTTTGCTAGAACAACTGATCTAGTGTGTATGAAGGAAATGCTGATTTAATATATTGACTTTAATAAAGTCCTTCCTGTTGTCCTAATGAGACATTCTCATAAAGAAAGTAAGGAAATACAACTATGATGAAATTACCTAAGATGAGGATATGTCTGGTTGAATAAATAGGTAGCAGTGGTTCACTGCCAAAGAAGGAGCACATTTCAAGTTGTGTATCATAAGATACCAGCTCAGACATACAGCATATTCTCTGAATAATGAAATAAAGTTCAGTGACAAGAACTTGTGAAAGTCAACAGAATGGGTAAAGTTGCAAGTGCCTAGGAAGCTAGGTAAATATTTCATTTGAAGAAATGCTTATTACACAAAATAACATTAAATATAGACAACTGGAAAAATGTTATAGAAAGGAGATGGAGACAATGAAGCAGCAGCGATGCGGAAAACAATCAAAACTATACTGAGAATTACAACATGAGTAAGAACAGGTGATAACATAAAGCAATCCTTGGTGAGGTGTTATGAGAGACTTGTGTATGCAAGAGGACATACTATCTCTCTATCAGCTAAGCCATCCACTAAAATTATTTCTTGCTGAAAAAAAAATCTGTCTGGAGGAATGAAATACAGTTTGAAGAAAGCTGTAGACATACAACAGATTGAAAAGGAAAATAATAATAACCCCTAGACATTTAGGAAACACCACCTGAAGAGTAATATTGAACTGAATTAGTATTCTCAAGCAAAAAGGTGACTGAAAGCCAGAGAAATACACATATAAAGGTCTTATTAAGAAGCTGTTGACAAACGTTTTTTTCCTCCATACACTGAGGAAGCAAACTTTTCAAACTGAGCATACTTTTACAGTGTAACTCATTGTAGTAACATATCTTCTGAGAATATGCAAATAAGGTAAATTGGATCAGTTGCAGAATGAAGCTCAGCCTGCACAAAAGACACAGACTTCAGGATTCCTAAGAACAACTTTATGTAGTCTGGTTCTACATCAGGTAATAGAGTAATTAAAGCTGTTTTTTACATTCCAAGAGGATGGAATGTAAAAGGAGAGGGCTGGTAACACAACAGTACATTTTAATTTGGGCCCTGAAGGGGCAATCATTCTGGCTGGATCAGTCTTGCTAAAAATTGTTTAAAATCTGTATGCATTTCTACAGAGACTTGTTAATTTGTTTTTGTTCAGAACAACAAGAAAATCATTTTTTAAAGAAATAAAATCCCAGTTATTCAGGTAAAATATTAATTTAATTTTAATGAAGAACATTGTAGTGCTGGAATCCTTTCTCCAGCATTAAGGAAGCTATGAATTTGAGTCACAATAATGTCTGAACAATTCTTTGTAATTGTCCATTATCAACTGAAAAGCTTACTGCAATGCATTAGTTTTACACCAATGCATTTTACCTATTCTACATAAAACAATAGCCCCAGTTCAGGTCCATCCAGAACTGCGAGAAAACACATGATTAGCTTTTGTATCAGAGTTTAACAGGACCCAGTACTCTTGTGCTGTTAATTGGGTTTTCCAAAGTTAAGGGATTAATAATCTAAGAAAGATCAGGTCAGCACAAAATGCTTCTTAGCTGATGCTACCAGGAAACCAAACTGACTTCCTCAAAAATTACAAACATTTACACATAAAGTCTATAACAACCAGCACGACATAACAAGAGCAGCATTCTTTAAGGTCTGAATAAGGACTGTAAACCTTTGAGCTCCAATAAGCAGAATGACAGAACAGCAGATTGGAATCAAAGAATTGTTTAGGTTGGAAAAGAGCTTTAAGATCATTGAGTGCAACCATAAATGTAACGCTGCCAAGTCTCACGAAACCACGTCCATAAGTGCCAGATCTGACTTAATTTCAGATGCAGACTTCATTTCTCTGTGTTGGGCAGTGTTTCAAATGCGAGATGCAGGTCTGGAGGAAAGCTGTAAGTTGACATTTCTGGTAATCAGGAAATTGCTTTATTTAATATTTGCAAACTGAAAAAAAAAAAACCAACCAAAACCCAGCCTCACCAGGATCTGCTTCCTGAGCAGATTTTGTAGATCCCTTAAAGTACCTTAAGGAGTCAGACATTTTCAACAAGAAGAAACATTACAAAGCTCACTCTTGCCGTTGGAAAATTACTCAACTGATCTTGTAATATTTTTTTAATTCATCATTAATCTTAGAAAAGTTTGCCTGGGAATAGTACAAAACAGTACATTAGAAGCAGTGTCCCCAACAGACCATTAGGCCGGCATTAAATATTTCACCAGTGCCACTAACTGTCATCTACCTACAGATAACATAGAGTAATTAACACAATTTATGTTTTAATGTATCAAGGGATGAGTAAGTACGTAAAACTGAAAATGACCATATTCTCATTAATTTCTTTGTCAGCTCACCACCTGCTTATCTTTACATTTCCACACTACTCATTATATTCTATTACTCATTCTCTTCCTCTTTTAATTTTGCTTTTACTTCTTTATTATTGATTTTTCCCCTCTTTTTTTTCCTTCTGCTTCATATCATCTCTGTGAAGTTTTTCTTCATAGTCCCTCTCTCAATTCCAAAAAAATGTCACTGACTTTTCCATTGTTTTATGTTTCCATATCCATCCCCATCAACATCAAGTTCAGTCCTGGCGCTGACACCCTCT
Source organism: Melanerpes formicivorus (assembly GCF_026170545.1). NCBI lineage: Eukaryota > Metazoa > Chordata > Aves > Piciformes > Picidae > Melanerpes > Melanerpes formicivorus. The sequence goes on along the minus strand of NW_027142357.1, from coordinate 16,270,261 downwards.
ATAAAATCCTGCTTCTACATCTGCATTTCTGGGGGTGTTTGCAGGGTCCATATATGACAAAAGGACCAGATAACATCAACAGTTAAAATAGGAGCATGAATGGAAATGTGTGTGGATGGGATACATAAAATTCTGCAGAGGTACTTTCCCAAACCTTTTAATGTTGAAAAGATGACCAATCGGCCATATTAAGAAAGGAGTTGGCTTGGGAAAAAGTATAGAGGAAGCACAGAGATTTGGAGCAGCAGGGAAGCTCTTGGAGTAGAAACAGCAACATTCAAAATGTGGTTTGGCACTGGCAGAAGTCATTGCAAGCCTGACAACGGCATCAGCTTATGGGGCACCTCAGTAGCTCCTGGAGCAGCAATGGGCACACACAGTGCTGGAGAAACCATGTCTCTATTTCAAGGTTTGTGGAAGCAAGGAAATTTGAGTTTTCAGACTTAATTTACAATGTAAACATACCTTAACTTGCTTATGCCGTGCCACATCCTCTCATTTGACACTTTTCATATGCCCTTTCTTACCCACAATCACCAGCTCTTTCTTCAATTTTTCTCAAAACCCTGGTCTGTTCCCCTCCCACTATTACTAGAATGCAGTGATTTTCCCCATTTAAAACAGCAAGGCTTGCCTCCTCCACTCTTAACTGTGAATGCATCTCCACCTCCAGCACCATCTACATGACTGGCTCTCCCTCTTAATTCACTGAACATCCATCCACAGCCATCTCCCTGAGTTACCTTCTCCTTTTGATAAGACAGCTAACAATTTTAACTTTTTATAAATCCATCATCAAAGTGAACTGACAGTCTCTGTCACTGCATCACTTAGGATAAAAGGGTGTCAGTCTGGACTGAGTCTCCTAAATGGCAACAAAGGACCAAAAGTAGTAAAAGACATTGGATTTATTCTTGTTATGGTAAAACATAATCTACAAGATTAATAAATTGTAGCAAGCAGGTTTTCTCATAATAATACAATGATCTGTAAATATCCAGGCTCATAAACCATCTATTATACAGCCATGTTTATACAGTCATGATTTCAAAACTTAAAGATGAATTAATGGAAAATATTCTTTTTTGATATTTCCACACAGGCTTCTTGCTTAAAAATAAATAAATAAATAAATAAATAAATAAATAAATAAATGAATTTATTTTAAAAAGTTATGTCTCCACAACATAATGCCATATGAAGTCACATAGAAAAGGTGAAACTGAGTTATGCTTGATACCAGAAGCAAATCTGCATTTTTCTGGTTATTTTCACATCACGTTTATTTTACACTGAGATCACAATATATAAATGAAGACACAGAAGCCTATCTACAAGTTCATGTATGCAAGTTATGATAGTGATTAAGACTAACATAACTGAACTGCTCATATTAGTCAAATTAGTATTTCTAGATGATCCTGTACTATGCATGAAGTTTTCACGTTCTTTCTTTTCTCTGATTTCAGGTTTCCAAACTCTGAATAAAACCAGATTTCCAGAAAAGAACATTAAAGCGAGTGATAGCCTTTTAAATGTAGTGTTGCAATGGTAAACTAAGTTCTTGTCTGAAAACATACCAAAGTAAGTCCATTTTTGCACACTAACAGCTGAGTTCAGAAAACCACAAGATTTTGCCAGTGCAGCCTATGCAGTCATAGAATCATAGAATTGTCAGGGTTGGAAGGGACCTGAAGGATCATCTAGTTCCAGCCCCCCCACCATGGACAGGGATTCCACACACTAGATCAGCCTGGCCTTATAAACATCCAGGGATGGGGCTTCTACCACCTCCTTGGGCAATCTGTTCCAGTGTCTCACCACCTTTGTGGTGAAGAACTTCTTCCTAACATCCAATCTGAATCTACCCATTTCTTTTTTTTATTTTTCCAATCCCCTTAGTTCTATCCTACATGACACCCTATAAAGGTCATCAAAATTCATATTTTTAAAACAATTTAAAAATAAAGTTGTAAATTACTTTGGGATAATAGTTCCAAAGCCTTGCACAAACTATTCCCAAGTCTCTCTTTCAGCTGTGCTAATTTCTTCATGAATTTCTCATTGCTGCCTCATAGTCATAGTCATGTCAAAAAGTTGGAAATATTTAAAACACAAATTCTTCTAAATGCCTTGCCAAATTCTGTTTTCACCTTCAGATTTGTTTATAAAGTAAATCAACATAGTTATCATTCTTAGGTGAGTAGACAGTTTGCATTTTTGTCTATTATCTGCCTTTTTATGTACATAAAAGGAGAAATTTTGAAGAAGTAAAATGAGTGCTTGGAAGTATAAACCTGTTTAATGGAAAATTAAACATTTCAGAAGTCAAGATTCCTGTGATATCCAATTATAAACAGAATAATGGTTGGGATTGTTCTTTACTGTTCTCTCCTGGTTTGGAAATAATTTTTTAATTACATTATTTGAAAGGTCCCTAATGGTAAGTTAGAATATTATAAACATTGAATAGGCTGAAACTTTACAAGAAAAAGAAAAAAAAACATGAAATAATTATTTTAAATGTCATATCTTCCTGAATTACTCTATTCTCATTCCCCTATTTCGGGAAGATAATTTCCTGTCAGACTAATGAAAAATGCTAATGAGCATCTCAGCACTGTGACCATCCTCATCATTTGTGGCTCTACTACATGGGGAGATCAAGATCTCTTTTTCTTAGAATGAGTTTACATGTGCAGAGTCAACCTGGTAATCCAGAAAGTTAGCCTAGTCTGGTTTTTAAACTGATGCTCATGATATCTCTGTGATTACTCACAATTATACTGGAAGATATTCAGCTAGATTTGATAGAAACCTCTGTTTTAAAGCTGTATAAAAGAAGTGCACTACATTCCTACATTCACCCTGGTCCGTGACCCCAGCCAGGTGCATCCTTCTCACCACCAGAGACAATTTAAAAATCTACCTTTACAAGCTGTAAAATCTGCCTATTACTTATATATGCAAGACAGAATATTGCCTCTGCTAACTCCTTATGTTTTCTTGATGGAGCCATTGCAGTGGATGAGTTACGTTTTTCATCAATGGCTTTCTTAGATGGGTAAGACACATGCTAACCTAAGACAAGACAGGTGCTGTGTGAGAACTACAGGAACTCATGCTTTGGGAAAGCAGAAAGTAGTATTCTTAGGTGATTTAAGCCTATGGCTTTCAAGAAAAGGGTAATGCAGCGGAGGAGTAAAAGTAAATCTCTCCCATCAAACTGAGAGCTGCAATGTGTGTGAAATAAGGGTGACACTTATCTTTTGCTACAGTTCTGTTTCCTACCAGTTTGAAAATCACAGCTAATCTGTGTGGTGGGCCAGTGATTTCTTTTCACCATATCCATTTATAGTGTTTCTTCTTCACTCATTGGCCTTGTTTCAAAAAAGTGAAGAACACTGCATAACAGAGGTTTTTTTATGCCTGCTAGATCTGATTAAACATATTTCCAATACAATGTTTCACAATTCCAGGACCACAAATACTTGTACATATAATTTACTTCTTCAATCTGCCTCCAGAACAAATTAATTCCACCCCAGAAAGAATTATATTTTGATTCCTGACTTTTCAGAGAAAAATAAGATTAGCCCACCAGGGAAAAATTAATTCAGCCTCAGATCCCCACAGAATTCAGTTTCTCTGGTGCTTATTTGCCTCTCCATTTTGTAAGATGTGCAAAAAATTCATTGTCTCGTGTCTTCTTTTGAAATTTCTCTTGACCCTTCTTCATTCCTTTCTCCTTTGGAAGAATTAACTACCTCAAAGCCAGGTGACAGTCTAGTGATAGTACAATCACTGCTCATAGCTCCTATTTGTTCAGAAATCATAGAAGTTCCACTCTTCCTTTCTTAACTTCTCTGAAAAGCAACTGTCTATGCCTGCTCTGTTGCTGCTCTTAGGCTACTATCTGAAAAATAGTCTCCTCTTGATTGTCCTTAAGAGGAAATGGACTTTCCTGAGAATGATCTTCCAAACCAAAAAAAGGATACTTTAATTCCAACAGTAATCCTTAGAGATGAAAATGTTAATTGCTAAATACGTATCAATTCCCACTTAACATTTCCTCTTCAAAAGTCTACAATCAAAGACAGTGTTAAATCAGTTATTGATTAAATGGGAACAAAGTAATGGGAAAATTGTAAGAAAAAGCTTAAGATACATACACAGTACTGGCTTTCCTATGGTATTTTCCCTACAAAGTGTTACCCGCTGTGGAAAAAAACAGGCTATACAACAACAGAAATAAACAAACACTTCAAAGTAAACATTACAATATAGAACTCAACAATTTAAACCTCATTAATGAACTCTCTTAAATTAGGAAGTTCAGTAGTCTAAAATATAAAAGTGCAACAGCTCATAGTCATCAAAAGCTTTTGTTTTAGCTGTTGAAAGCACCAGAGCAAATGACACTTTTCACTAGTCCATTCTTAAAACCAGTCAGGATTTCCCTTATCACTTCTATAGCAATCTACGTTACCATTGGTGGGATGGCTCTAAACATTCTCCTAACTTCCTCTCACAATCTGGTCATTGCCAAGTTACCTACATTATAAAGCATGCTACGATATAACAGCGATTCATTTAATCTGAATCAGGTTTTGTCTTGCCAAAATTTCTACCATGCATTTAGTCACCTATTTCTAATATGAACAAGGGGATGAATACTAACATTTGGACAGCTGTTCAAATGTATCTGAACTTTAAATTACAAACAGTAAGTGCAAAAAAAAATGTTCCTTTTCTTATGCATTTCTGATGTATTTGGTTCTGCCACTTTTTAATCTCTTTATTGAATAAATGTGTATCATTGTGTAGAAGGCTCAGGGGAGTCTTTATTGTTCTCTACAACTACCTGAAGGGAGGTTGTAGACAGGTAGGGGTTGGTCTCTTCTCCCAGGCAACCAGCACCAGAACAAGAGGACACAGTCTCAAGATGTGGCAGGGGAGCTTTAGGCTGGAGGTTAGGAAGAAGTTCTTTACAGAGAGAGTGATTGCCCATTGGAATGGGCTGCCCGGGGAGGTGGTGGAGTCACCATCATTGGAGGTGCTCAGGAAGAGACTTGACAGGATACTTGGTTGCATGGTTTGGTTGATTAGGTGGTGTTGGATGATAGGTTGGACGTGATGATCTCAAAGGTCTCTTCCAACCTGGTCTGGTCTATTCTATTCTATTCTATTCTATTCATCTGTCTGAAAATTGGACTCTGCCTGCTCCTTAATTCCTGATTTCTTAATTTACAAAATGTGGCCTACTGTCCAAATTTTCTTGACATAGTGTTTTACTTTTTTTTTCCCAGAAGTGCCGTGGTTCTCAAAAGTAGTGTAATTTCTTAGCCAGATTTTCTAAGAACATTTTAGAGCAATCATAGTCTTCTGGATACACCTCAAAAATGCATTTACTTTAGCTTCAAACAAATTCTTTTTTCATAGTTTATCAGTTTAGGAGCTGGTGCTCCTGTCCTATCAATCCTCCTCCCAGAGCCCAGGTTTTTTTATTATTACTTTTTAGAACCACTGCCTTTCTCATTCCAATTTGAAAGTTAGCTCTTCTAAGATACTGTCACTTATAAAAAAATCTATTGATGGTTTAAACCAACTTGAAATTATACAATAGTTTTGGCTATTTACCCATCACCGTAGCCATTAAAGCCACACGGGATGAGGCAGAAGTAATCATGTAGGCAGAAAACACCTTCAGTAACATCACCAACAAGATGGGCATGGCTATCAAGTCTATGTAGCTTTACAGAGCCTGCATCAAACTTTGCCATTAGAGCAAGGGGCAATCAAGAAACAGACTGTGATTTAATGGTCTTCTTGTGGTGCTGTGTCTTTAAATTCCAGCCTTTTCTTAGAGCAAGGAGCATAGGATGACTACTTCTCTTCCCTGCCCACCTTCCTCCTACACTATGGGAAAAAATTGTCACTCATTAAATTAATATGCTACATTAATTTACAATTAAGCACTAGCAATAATGATATATAATGTACATTCATTGCAGTTCCTGTGCACAATTCAACACAACCCTGGCAACGTTTCTCATACATCAGCTAATTCCCTACACACAGTATAAAGATAACAATAATTTGGACACATTTGAAGGCCACTACAAATACAGGGAGAAACCAGTCTTCTTGGTGGGGGGGGAGGAAGCTTCTAAGGAACTAAAATCTAAGGTGCTGCCTCTTTGTATTCTGATTTGGTATCTCTTCTACAGACAATACTCAAAAAGATGCACACACCAGTTATACCAATGGAAAACCAAATACTCAGTTAAGTACACACTACATTGATGCCACAGGATAAAGAGAGTAAATGGAACCCCCAAATGAGAAAAAAAACCCAAAAAACCAAAATTACCATCAATGTATTATCATAGTATGAGGATTCATTTGCTGTCCCTACAGCTCTGACTGAAAATCCTTGATCCAAAATTGCACGAGACCACAGAAAATGTGCAGAACAAAGAGGCAGTTTTGAAGCATTAATATTTCTTAAACCCATTAAGAGCCCTAAATGAAAGACATTACACAGCAAGGACATTTTTTTTTTTTTTTTTATTATCCAACTGCCATTGATCTGGAAATCTCAAAAGATCATTGGGTCTCTTGCCAAGGCAGAGATAGAATAGAATAGAATAGAATAGAATAGAATAGAATAGAATAGAATAGAATAGAATAGAATAGAATAGAATAGAATAGAATAGAATAGAATAGAATAGAATAGAATAGAATAGAATAGAATAGAATAGACCAGACCAGACCAGGTTGGAAGAGACCTTCAAGATCATCGCGTCCAACCTATCATCCAACACCACCCAACCAACTAAACCATGCAACCAAGCACCCTGTCAAGTCTGCTCCTGAACACCTCCAGTGATGGCAATTCCACCACCTCTCTGGGCAGCCCGTTCCAATGGGCAATCACTCTCTCTGTGTAAAACTTCCTCCTGACCTCCAGCCTGAACCTCCCCTGGCGCAGCCTGAGACTGTGTCCTCTTGTTCTGGTGCTGGCTGCCTGGGAGAAAAGACCAACATCTGCCTGTCTACAACCCCCCTTCAGGTAGTTGCAGAGAGCAATAAGGTCACCCCTGAGTCTCCTCTTCTCCAGGCTAAGCAGCCCCAGCTCCCTCTCCTGTGATACTCTCATCCTTTCACTTCAATTCTCAGTCAAGACTAGGAAGACCTAAGTCATAAAACACATCGCCAAGAAGAGTTAGCTTCAGTATAAACTGAGAGATTCTTATGTTAACAGAAATCCTAGCAAAACACCTCTAAATATATGCAGCTGGTCAAGAAAAATTTGTTTCCTAAAGTATATGTTACATGGCTTTATTCAATCCCATTTCAAATGTCAGAGCTATGAAGCTCCCACTGCTTTCTAAGGGAAAACTGATTTGTTTATTGTTTGAATTAATTTCACCATCTCCAGTTATAGCAAACATGTTCAAGATGCTGTTCATAATAAAAATATGGAATATCCTCAGTAATTTATGCTTATGTTAGCATTAAAATAGCCAGTGTATATCCAAGCTACAAGTTGAAATACATCTTATCATATAGCAGACTCCTCTTTTGATATTAAGGAAGGCAGAACTTTCTAAGTATTTGGCAGCTGGTTTCTGATGCAATTACAAAATGTTATCAAAATTGCTGTGCATTAGTAATCAGTTCAACATGATTCATAAACTTGCCTTTTTCACACAGTTCTATTTGTGAATGAATTGTTCAATTATTTCCAAGAATTACTGGGCAGCAAATACCAGAAGTTACACTTATTTCTCAGTATTTTTATAATTTCACTTTTCCTCATGAATTCAGAACTTACAAAAAACCTTGAAAATTAGTGAGCAATATATGTTATTATTGCACTTCCCATCTTGAAATATAATACTAATCCAAATCTTGTGTAAAGGATTGGTGATATTGACGGGTTATTTAGGATAGGTACTTAACCTATTTTTTTTACATTATTGGGACGGTAAGTCAAGTAAAAGTACAGATCCACTGTAAATGTAACTTTGCTAAGCAGATGTTTACAAGTACTTTTTAAGTTCTGCACAGCTCTCAAAATCCAGTATCTAAGAGTAGCTATAAATGTTGGCTGTAGGCAAAACATGGGCAAATACAAATATGTATATAAAGTTGGGATAATTTTATATTTTCTTCTCTTTTATATTCTTTTGGTGGGAATCAGTTGACTAGACTGTTGATTCAGTTATCTCAGTGTAAGATTTATGCCCAGTAACACCCTTTAAACTACATGGATGGAAAAGTAGAGTTAATCCTAAAGTTAAAATGAGAGTTAATCCTAAAGTTAATAATTGAGGCTAAATCTTCACAATTCATATGTAAGAACACTTTCACTGGAGAATATTTTCCAAAGTCATAAGGAAAATGAAAACACATTAAAAAAACAGCTCTTTAATGCACTACGATAGCATCTGTATTTACTGTACATGATATGATCTTTATGGCATAAGGAGATTGTCTTTCTGTTTCAGCTGCCTAAATTATTATGCTGGTCTCGACCTTGAAAACGTTTCCTGAGCATTTACTGTAGTATTACAGAGATCTCTTGCCAGAAGAGTCACTGCAGAGCCATGGACTCTTAGGGGGCTTTCCATATTAGGGGTTTTCTTGCTCTGAATTTAGCATGCCAATAGTAGTTAGTTGCTGTTCCGTATTTAGAACTGATTTGCAGGAATGGATTTCAGTGAGGAATATTGAAACTTCTTGTATTTCATTGAGTTAAGTTCACTCCCACAAGACAGTTTAGGGAAACATCTGTCAAGAAAGTTCTTGCAAACTATCCAGTACTACACTAGCTAGAGCAGATTTCTACAGCAGATGCCTGAACACACCAGGAAACACGAACTTACCCACAGTTCTAATGGCCCCAAAAGATTTTGAAGATTTTCCTTTTCTTTCATTTTTATTTTTTAAGTTACAGTTTACAGATGTTTAAAGAGAAATATATTAAACTATTATCTTAAATAAAAAGGCAGCACTTGAAGAAAATATCAATTAATTGTCAGTCATAAGCTTTCTGTGAAGTAACTTCTTATCTCTATTGACGTGCAAAATGTTTAGTCTATTCTGCGATATAAACTGCACAGCAAATCCACACAGCACATTCAAATTTAAGGTTAACAGTTAACTCCCATAGTAACCTTTTAATATCCAGATTGTCTTTCTGTACCAGAACTGTAACACTACTGAATGCTTTCTCCACATATAACATTATTAGGACACAGTCCCGGCATGACTACCTGTCTGAACTTACTCTCAAGTTCACCAACTGTTACTGTACTCGTATAATATATGACCTCAGTTAATGGCCATACAATAAATAAGAATCCTGTTGCTCTGGTAAGGAACATCTATAATATTTTATTTATCTTATTAACACGTGGTTACAATATCCTATTGAAGTCACCTAGTAAGAGCTGGAGTTTTGTTAAAGATGTCACCAGCCATAAACAGAAGTGTGAACTACTGAAGGTTTATTTAGTCTTACAGCCACTGCTTCCTTATTCACAGCAGACTGAGAAACTATTTCCCACCCAAAGTCACTTGGTCTGAAGCTAGGCTATTGGAAAGAAAGGGCTCTCCTGTGGTAAAAAGCACAAGTAAACTGGATCTAACCCTGATCTGCAAAAATAATTTTATAATTTAATTGAAAATATAAAATAATCAAAAACATGTTTCATAGGCCAAACTAACATAAGGAGGAATCAGTGAAGAACCACTTCACAAAAACTCCAACTTGTTACTCTTTAAACTTGAACCCATCCTATCAGAGTCTTACAGACTAGTTATACTTTAAGCACTTGGCTGCATGTCCCAGCAAGCAAACTACTTTACTGAAAGGTGCATCATTTCAAGGATTAAAATTCTGCCATCCAGAAATAATCAGCTAAACCAACCAAGAATCATGTTGCACTTTCAAACAATTTTATAATTCCAGAATACACTGAGGGACTGCAGAGCTGTAGGAAAACAAAACAGACACACACAAAAGTTTTCAAGAGCTATGCTGCTCCTCTTTCATAATAAAGACAAACCCACATAAAACTTTAGGGAATGCAGATGACAGAGTAGGGAAGAAAAACAACTCCCATAAATTCTCATTACAAGTGAAAAAAAGGACCATTCTGAGCACATAATCACTGGGCTCTGCAATATTACACTCTTTCTCATAAACAGTTTTTTGTGTGTTTGCATATGAACTTTAAGTTCATATAGGCTGCAGAAAGTAAAGTTCATGACATTTTCAGTTCAAAGTAACAGCATGACTTACCTAAAGATTGGTCTTTGGAGATGCTTTTTCTTGATTGTAACACAATCATCCATTTAAAGTGGAGCAAAAGACTTCTTCCAGCAAGTAAATCCAAAAAGACCAGGGAGTAATCAGGAAACTTGTTCTTAGCTACTGTGTTGCAGAGAACACACAGAATGATATTTTGGTGCTGGGGGAAGCCTCCCTCCCTCTTTCTGACAGTGGAGCAGAAAAGGGCCATAGAGGCCACATAAGCCAGGCACGGTTGTGCAGTACCAAACCAGTCTGTGCAAAACTGGAGTCAAGTTGATCGAAGCACGGAATTGTACTGGATTCCTTTCAACTGTGCAAGAAAAAAGGGGAGCTTTGCCAAGTGCTACCCAGGTAAAAATTTGTCAGATTATTCCAGCCATGAGAGCACTTCTTACACATGCTGGTCAAAGTCTTAAATGCAGAGTCACTCTCTCTCTCTCTCTCTCTTTAAAACACACTGTTCTGAGGCTCAACTTTTTTTTCTTCAAAATAAAAGTTGTGCAGCTGTTTCAGCATTCCCATGTGAGTACCTTCAGAAAGTTTGTTCTGGTAAAAGAACTGTATACAAATTAATGAAGATGGATGGATCTGGTCTGTGGGGCTGGCTCTACTTCAAGAGATTGTAATTATTTTACAATCTGGCTTTTATTCACTCTGGATGATGTGTGGATATAACTATGCAAATTAAAGCACTGCTCATAATTTTTAGCATTCATAACCTAATAACCTAGAGTTGGCTGAAGCAGAATATGGTGTTTGCAGCTGGTAGGTCCATAACTACATAAAACAAACTGACGCTGCATAAGTGCAGAAAGCAGAAATGACCAAGTTCAGATAGTGACAGTAGCAAACTGTTACTGTTTGCAAGATAAGATTTCAACAGAGATCCAAACTGAGAAGCTTGCTCTGACATCACGCTGACATAAATCAGGAAGAATTCAACCGCAGTGAACACAGGCTGTAAACAAAGCTATAAAGCAGAAGCGGCTGACCGTGGTTCTCAGTGAGCTGAAGTCATAAGTGGTTCAGGTGAGATGTCATTTCCTGGGCACGTAAAAAGGCCCACAATAAAGCTGTGCTGGCACAGGGCTTAATGGGAAACGTGGAGCCAGGCGAGAGGAGCAGTAAACCAGCAGCAAGCCATCATCATGTGTAGCTGTACATCCCAGCTGCACTGTACCCTGGAACCGTGTGCCCCCTTCCTGTTGAGGAAGGAAAGGACCTGATGCAGCTGTTTCTTCCCTAGGACCCAGCCCTTGAGCTTTCCTGTGGCTTAACTCTTGAAAAGCACTCGGTATGTGCTAGTTGAAGTTATTGACATGTGATAAGTAGGATCAGGTTGGGCATCTTTTGCAACTGCATTATTGGTTGGAGGGAGAGGAGAAGAGTGGACTTACATGGTTAAGTGCACAACACCAGCATTATCAGACTGAGTTTGAGGGACACTGTAAATTCACAGAAGAGGCAAGATAAGTAACACTGTCTTTGGCTGTATATGACTGGAAAATTTCATACCACATTATTCACAAATTATTACTAAATTTATGCAATTTACATTAAATAATACTATATAAAACAAGGAGAGATAATGAACATTCCAGCAATATGTATTTTCACAAATAAAAAAAAAATAGCAGTTCAGTGGTAAAATCTCTTTCCAGAGTTAATACATATTGCTTATACAACAGAGTGATAGTGTCAAATTTGGTTAGCCTGAAAGGACCCAGAAACTGTGTCCAGTACTGTGTCCAGTTCTGGGTCCCTCAGTTTAGGAAGGATGTTGACTTGCTGGAGCGTGTCCAGAGAAGGGCAACAAAGTTGGTGAGGGGTTTGGAGCACAAGCCCTGTGAGGAGAGGCTGAGGGAGCTGGGGTTGCTTAGCCTGGAGAGGAAGAGACTCGGGGGTGACCTTATTGCTCTCTACAACTACCTGAAGGGAGGTTATAGACAGGCGGAGATTGGTCTCTTCTCCCAGGCAGCCAGCACCAGAACAAGAGGACACAGTCTCAGGCTGCACCAAGGGAGGTTTAGGCTGGGTGTTAGGAAGAAGTTCTACACAGAGCGATTACCCATTGGAATGGGCTGCCCGGGGAGGTGGTGGAGTCACCATCACTGGGGGTATTCAAGAGGAGACTTGATAGGGTGCTTGGTTGCATGGTTTAGTTGATTAGGTGGGGTGGGTTGGATTAGTTAATAGGTTGGACGCGATGATCTTGAAGGTCTCTTCCAACCTGGTTTATTCTATTCTATTCTAAACTGATCCCCATGCTATATAACACTACTTTCTTGAAACAGCCATGGACTAATTATCTAAAGGAAAAATTTCAGGCAGCCATGAGCAGTTATTTCATGTTAGTTCAGTTTCACCTTGGACCAGTTCACTTTTACTCCTTTGAGGAGTAGTGAGAAATACATCTGGCAAGATCGTCAAGGATCTGAAGATCTTTCTTCAACAATAAACAGTGTTCACAGTGTTGTCATATTTCTAAATTCTTTCATATAGTCATAATCATCCTTATTCTTGACTGCAAGTTTCCCATTTTTCTTCATGTATTTTTCATAAAATTATTAAGGTTGGAAAAGACCTCAAACTTCATCAGGTCCAACCATCAACTCAACACCACCATGCCCACTAAACCATCCTGAAGTGCCATGTCTACAAGGTTTATGGACACCTCTCAGAATGGTGACTCTACCACTTTTTTGGGCAGCGTGTACCAATGTTTGACCGTTCTTTCAGTAAAGACATTTTTCCTAATATCCAATCTAAACCAGCACCCCAAGGTCCTTTTCTTCCAGGCAGCGCTCTGCCCCAAGCCTGTACCATTGCATGGGGTTGTTGCAACCAAAGCACAGGGCTCAGCGCTTGGCCTTCTTGAACCTCATACAGCTGGTTTTGGCATGGTGGATCCAGCCTGTCCAGATTCCTTTACAGAGCCTTCCTACCTCTGATCAAATCAACACTCCCACTTAATTTGGTGTAACTTGCAAATTTACTCAATCCCCTCATCCAGAACATTGATAAATATATTAAACAAGATGGACCCCAAAACTGAGGCCTGGGAAACACTGCTTGTGACCAACCTTCAAATGGATTCTATTCTGTTCACCACAACAAACATTCCTGCTCTGAGTTTCAGTATTTCTAAATACTTTGCTGCTTTTTTAAGTGTGTCTACTCATTGCCTATACAGATAGCTGAAAAATCACAAGGAAAGCTCCCTTTTATTTCTGTTTCACATTATGTGTGTAGGACTGATATACTTCTATTACTCAGAGGGACTATCTGTAGCTCAGGGTAAAAATCCTGATATCTTCTAAGAGTTTCAAGAAAGAAAGAAAAAAATCTCCAAACTCCCAATATAATGAGACCTATAGAGCAAATACATTTGCTTTCCACTGAACTTCCCTACCTTTTATCTAGAAGTATTATCAGCTCTGAAAGTAGTATGCAGCTTAAAAGTAAATTTTTCTGGGCCTAGTCCAATGCTAATTGTTGCTCATGGTGCTTCCATTCAAACATGGCACTGTAAAAAGTACTAATTGGGTAAGCTGAAATTCCTGCAGTGTAATTACTTTAATTACAAGGAGTTTCAAGATGTTTAAAAAAAAAATAAAAAGAAGACGACAACAGGGAAAGAAAATATTAATATATAATAGTAATAAAATCACTTTAACTGCATTATTTTTCATCTTCCAAAGAGGCTTTTTGGGTAATTTTTCATTCAACACAGTAACAAGCCACTGCTACTGTTTATTCTTTTTGTTTTAATGCCACATATTCCTTATTGATCTGTAGCTCTTTGCCAGAAGTCTATTAATGAAATTATTTTTCCCACTTTATTTTCAAAGCTATGGGCAACTAAGATCTTAAATTTAAGAACCAGCGATCTGTATGTGTAAGACAGGCGCTTCTTTCTGCTTTCTAGGTAAAAAAATCTACTGACTAATGGAGATACGTGTAGGCATTGCTGGTCAGGGTTAAGGGCTCATCTACCTCTGCAGAAAGGTGAAAGGACCAGCAGAAAGAGAAGACAAAGATACTACAAATGCATGATCACCCTTTTATGTGAAAACCGAAACTATCTTTATGAAACTGCCTGAATATAAGAGAAATAATTGGTGAAGTGTACCAAAAGAGTAGTAATTCTGTTCAAGTAGAGAAATAATTTATTTAAGAAGCTTGCTGACCCAGGGTCAGCACTATTCAATGAAACCTTCAACGGTTTGGATGGACACAGGCATAATACTTGGTCCAGCACCAACACTATTAATCTTGTAAGCTTTTCTGAATGTCCTCAAAAAAATGCAGAAATGTTCAGGAAGGAAAAAAGAGGTATTATAAAAAATACCAGGTCCTGCATACACACAGGACTAATCTGCTGGACAAGGAGCTTTTGGCTAGGTTGCACTTCAGAAAATGCATGGAAAATAGAATTGCATCATAAACTAAACATACTATCACAATCTCATAAAAACCAACCACCCTGGGACATATAAAGGGGAGTATCCTTCAAAAGAGCAGCTTCCCATTTGCTCTGTGCTCCTAAGGCTCACCTGAAGCATTCTTTTCTGATTTGGGGCAGCAGGGTCAGTAGAAACATAAGAAAACAAAAAGGCAGGAAACATCTGATATGAGGAAAGGCAGAGAGTTACACATAATGTAGCTTTTAAAAAGAAAAGAAAAGAGAACTCAAAGCAGACTGTCCTGTGTTTGGCTAGTATAGGGTTCATATTCTTCACAAGAAGTTGGAATGGGCCACCCCCAGGATAACCAGCTGAATCAGACAGTAGGCTATTCCATACCATACTGATGCCTGCTACATAAACTGACACTGGCAGGTGAGGAGTTTGTGAGGCACAAGGTTTTGGTACACTGTCATCAAGTGATCATGTCACATTTTATATTACTTGTTTTGCATACTACTTCTTCACTATTCAATGAACAACTGGAATAACACTATTAATTCTATGCTCTTAAGTTCTCCCTGTCTCAAACCACACAGGTTTTACCTTTCACTTGCAAAGCCTCATTTCCATCCTACAGGGCTGGGGGGAAGTTGAGTGAGCAGCCACATGGGGCTCATCTGCAGCTGGGCCTAAAACAGTGACACAAACATAATTTAAAATCTTCCAGATTATAAACATAGCTGTGTAAGTTTATGGAAACAAACTATTCTCCTTATCCTTGTGGTCAGGAAGTAATGGGCTGTAAAATAGCTCATAGGGCCATAAGTTGTGGTAATAAAGATTCAATGGTGAAAAGAATGCTTTTAAAGGGAGAAAAACGTGCACATTAATTTCTGCAGGAATCTGTTCGCAGAATGACAGTGAGTAGGCTTTTCAGAGCAAATTTTTAACAAGCTATATAAATGCCTTTCAGAAACCATTAGCCTTGCCTTGGAGGAGGAAATAGAGTAAATAATCTCAGAATATACCACCCAATCTCACTGTTCTAAAATTCTATAGTAATCAACTGCTATTATTAGCTTCTAACTGAACATGCTGTTTAGTTTGAGATTTTTCTGTGCATAAAACCATTTACAAACCGGCTATACCATTTGGGCTTTTGACGCTCACCTCTTTGCCATTTCATACAAATGTTGAACTTTGATCCTTAATCCTGGCAACAAAATCTAACACCTTTCTTTTTAATTTATAGGTTTGATATATAAAAATTTAAAGCAGGACTTAAGACAAGAATGCTATTTTAGTTTTCAGCACTGCACCTTGCACCATTTCTCTGTAGGAAATTTGTAATATAACTAAATCACAAACTAAAGCATGAAAATGAAACTTTTTACAGTAGAAAGCCAGCATACCTTGTGAAACTCCTAAAAATATTTTTAATTAGGTATTTATATGATTATTGGATTAAACCCACTCCATAAGGCTGCATACAGGCAAGCATTTAAACTCAATGTATAAGAAGCAGGAGCAGATGATGCCAAATTCACCCGTGTCATCATTGTTGTGTCAGCAAGGACAAGGGTCTTCAAAGGCTCTCTACAAGAGAGAACAGCTGTCACAGCATTTTCATTATAATGAGAGTTATATGTTTCTCGGCACCCCTTTTACCAGCTTCCAATCCACATGCAGGCCCTCCAAATCTCTCTCTATAGTCAATAAAATTTCTCAGATGTCTGATCTCTTGTACTGTGTCCAGAAATATGTTATAGGAGATGCTGTGATTGTTTGCTGCAGAATACAAATCTTTATCACAAGCATGTGATGCTTAATATAGAATACAACCTACTAAAATTGTGTTTTTGTAATGGTTTAAGAGAGAAATCATAGTCACACATATTCTACATATTGGTACCCCTATTCCTCAGCAAAGTTCATCCTGTCATGGATCAGGCAGAACAGGTTTTCACCCACCTGCTCTACCAGGTTTGCATTAAGCTTGCTGCACTCTGCAAACGTGTAAGACAGTCTCAATTTATTTCTTCATGTTGACGTCAGTAAAACCTACTCTAAATCTTAACCTAGTGACCTCTCCAAGCTTGAAAAACTAGACAGTACTGGAGATAATCATGACTCATTCAGAATGCAGGTATAAAAGTTGAAAAATTATACTGGATCTATTGTAGTACAGAACAAGTACACTTGTGCCAGAACCTTTAAATTCTGGCTTGCATTTTTACCTCTCACAAGTAAGAACTGATTTTTTTCTCACTTGCTTTCCTTGTTTTACATGCACACAGAAATTCAGGCTTACATCATGCAGGAGATTAATGTCCCTGCGGAGACTTTCTGCTCTGGAGCACAGGAATTTGACTTAAAGAAGTTTATGAGCTCTTTACTTCTGCTTTCATATCTTACTACATCTTAACAATCCTATCAAAGCTCAAAGCAAATAAGTAGAAATGCTAAAAATTACAATTATCACACACAACCAGTATGAGAGTTTTATTTTGTTTGATTCTACCTGATTTTATTAGGATTTTATACTCTGCATCTTCAGTGAAGGGGAAGAGGGGGATGAAAAGGAGAGGAAATGAGGAGAAAGAAATTCCTGTGGGATATATGATGCTAAATTAGCATTGAGTTCCACAAGTCAAAACATGGCATTCCTTGGTTTTGAGCCAGTGTAATATTATTATTGGCCACAGCGGATGGAATTTCAGTCTTTATTGGACAACACTGTAAGTGATGTGCCATGTGTTTTCTAAACATATACATATAATGGCAACTATATACTGGACAACAGAACAACTACTGAGCACACATACTCCTGTTCTTTAAGGGGGAAAAGGGCAACAAGATGCTTAGTACAGATGAGCTACAGAATACTGAGCAAAAAATAACATCTTTAATACAAAGATAATGGTTAAATTGTATGTTAGCACAAATATTTGGTCCAATAATTAAAGGTAGAATTCCAGTTTAGAATTCCAAAATTATACAGAAAGGGTGACTTGAGTAACTGTGGCATATCTGGCTATTGGACAATGGCAAGGGTGTGATCTAAACAATTTTTTTTGCTAAACTGCAGTTCTCCATGGAAAATGTCGGCATTTGATATAGGACAGAGAGTAGACTATAAGGAATCTAAAAAGGCATGATAGGCTGTATTAATTTTCTATATACAATAGTTCTTATCTGAAAGAATGTAATAAAGAGGCAAGAATCTATCATGACTACCTCTCCACTACATAGGTTTTCTTCTTAACTGACATTCAAATCCAGTTTAAAATTCCTGTGTAGGTGGCAGAGTATGAACTTGAAACAAAATTTAAACAACCATGAGTCATGCATAATAAATAAATCATAGCAAGACAACAGGAAAGACTAGGCCTGTTTTGATGGATGGCATATGAAAAACATATATTGTTTTTTATAATAGTTATTCAGGTCATTCTGCTTTAAGTACAATAAGATTTTCTTTCATGTTTGTATTTTGAAAGTATTTTGTGCTGCTTTTACTACAGCCTCCAAGCCCAGCTATTTTGTAGTTTTCTGGAACGTACTTCATTTTCACTGGTTAAAGTGCTCTGGTCTATGAACAGCTGTTGACGTTTTCTGGTTTCTGGTTTCCATGCATCAGCTCATTCAATTTCTGGCATCCAGTTTGACAGACATGGAAACTATCTGGAACTATACACACATGCTTTTCCCTAGGGGATTAGTAGTATCCAAGACTTGTTGCAGTGTATTTTCTAACAACTATTTGTTCTTTGGTCGCATTGCCATTATCTGTTGGTTAGATACAAAAGGAGCTGCAACCACAAAAACTCTACAAGTAATTGTATATCATCTTACAAAACTGTTTTGTTGAAACACTAATAATACCAGAGCTCTGCTTTCTGATTGCAAAAATTACTTTTAAATAGCAGTTTCCCTGTAGATGTCTTGAAATCTGACATTCATCATTTTAAAGTCTTACAAATAGTGATAAATGAGATTCTGAGTTCAGCTCTATCCTCAGATATGTAACATGGCCATAGAAGAAAAAATGTCTTGTGCATGACTCAGAAATCTATTATTCTAACACAATAACATTTTGATCATTCTTATCTTTCTATTACAAAGATATTCACAAAATGTAATGCATACAGTAATGATGTGACATTTTTTCCTTCTATCTAGATTCTATTATGTCCTTAGCAATACACAGTACTGTTTGGAAAAGATAAGAAGACTCACACAGTTATATCTGCTATTATACATATTAATTACCTACATTATTTTCCTCCTTACACCAGCTCAGCATTATCCAACACCACACGCACTTCTTTCCAAGTCTCTGTTTACTGTGCTGACATCCTTCCAAGTCTGCCAAGTTTATGGGTACTCATGACAGAAGGTAGTGAGAGGTTTGTCTCTTCTAGCAAAACTTTAAGAAGATACAGAAGAAAACTCACCCCATTTTTTAGTAACAGTATTTACAGAGAGGAAAAATAAGCAGCAAGTAAGAAATGTGAACTTTTTGTATATCAAATATTTCTCTCTCTCCCCTTCAGTAAAATTAGTTCTCAGTATAACTAACTTATGTAAAACGAGGCTCTCCTGCTAACTGTAGTCTAGATATGAGAGAACTCTGAAACACATTTCGAATGCATCAGATATTTTGATTGTAAAACTATGTGTGCAAAACCAACACAGAATCCTTCAACCTCCTGCTAGAGAAAGTAAATACCATTATATGAGAAATACAGTATATTTCCTAATGGAATCACTGGTGACTATCCTCAAGATCATTAGTATGCTTGTGTTCAGATCCTCTAACTCCTTTGAATAAATCTACAATAAACTTGTCTGAAAATAAATTCATAGATTCATCAAATTGTTTGGGTTGGAAGAAACTTTAGAGATCATCTATTTCCAATCCCCTGCCATGGGCAGGGACACCCCACACTAGATCAAGTTGCTCAGAGCCACATTCAGCCTGGCTTTAAAAACGCCAGGGATGAGGCTTCCACCACCTCCCTGGGCAACCTGTTTCAGTGTCTCACCATTCTCACTGTAAAGAATTTATTTCTAATATACAGTCTAAATCCACCTTCCTCAAGTTTGCCCCAACCCAGGTATAGGACCTTGCACTTGGCCTTTTTGAAATTCATGAGGTTGGCTTGGGCCCACCTCTCAAGCTTGTCCAAGTTCCTCTGGATGGCATCCTTTCCCTCCAACATGTCAACCACACCACACATCTTGGTGCCATCTGCAGACTTGCTAAGGGTGCACTCAGTTCCACTGTCCATATCACTGACAAAGATGGTAAACAACACGGGTCCCAGTTCTGACCTCTGAGGGACACCACTCATCGGTGGTCTCCATTTGGACTATTGAGCCATTGACCACAACTCTGTGAGTGCAATCAACCAGCCAACTCATCATCCAGTGAGTGGTCCACCCCTCAGGTCCATGCTTTTCCAATTTACTTCCCAGCATGTTATGCAGGACAGTATAAAACTCTTTACACAAGCCCAGGTAGATAACATCAGTTGCTCTTCCCTTATCCCCTGATGCTGTAGCTCCATCATAAAAAGCTACCAAGTTAACTAGGCATGATTCGTCCTTGGTGAAGCCATGTTGGTTGCCAACAATCACCTCTTCTTCATTTTCCATCTGCCTTACTAAAACCTTCAGAAGGATCTGTTCCATGATCTTCCCAGGCACAGAGGTGAGACTGACTGGCCTAGTCACTTATCTAGTCAACAATATTTTTATATAAAAATGGTGCTCAGAAGTAGCTCTGCGTGCACGTACTTTTTACCAAGGGTCAAAAGCTTTCCAGCAATATAAAATAAAAAAAAAAACCAACTAGAGAATGTGAAACACACCAGAAGTTGTATTTTGTAAACAAGAATTGAGTCATGGTATCCTTCAAGGTTTCTGCCAAGATTCTTGTCTCTTTCCCTTCTTCATGGTGATACATCTTTCTTTTTTCATACATGCAAAATTTCATTTCAGAAGATTTCAAAACTGTACCAGAATCACAAACTGCAGACAACAAAAAACCCAAATACATACCAAAATCTGCCTGAATTCAAGGCTGAGATAGGTTAATTTTTATAGTTAGTGTCTTCTGACTAGAATCAGAACCAGCAATTTTAACTATACCACTGAAACACAATTCAGATGAGAATCATGAATGTGAAGATGCAAGATTTTTCTGTTAAATCCCAGGAGCTTCACAGTTCCCCATAGTCAGCACATTGTGCACTTTCGTCATCTATTTTTGACAAATTCCCATGACAAAAGCTTATGTTGCCATTGCAAGGTGCAAATCAGGGGTCATTTTGACATCAATATATTCTCTGAAAAGTACATTTTACACCAGTATTTGTTTCCTTGGTCTTACCTGCTATATGTTTGAAACAATTAATTCCTAATCTCATTTTTATGAGTAATTAAATCAGCTTTCTGTTAATGGTTAACATACATTTTTCCCTTTAATATAAAATACGTGTGCTCAACATCCCTTAAATACCACTGCCTTGAGCACAGTAAGTCTCTTTTTTTATACAGACTATTGTCAAGCAGTAAAGCATAATGAGACTAATTTGAAATTAATGATATAAATAGTAAAGTAGCAGATTTTTAATTATCTAGTTGCAGAATTTATAATTAAGTAGAGGGATGTCTACATTCATTAAAGCTACTCTGCTATCATCCCGATAAGACAAGATGGGACTGAAATTAACATGCCCAAGATTACAATATCCAATCCTGTCAAACAATGCATAGCACATACCACCACAAACTGATGTTTTCACTGCAACCCAGTAGGTGTGCCTTGGGGAATGTCAAGCATTTAGTGGCTCTGCTGTTACCAGAGTTTTATTTTGGCTACCACTCTATACTTTTGAATATTCAGATCATCTGGCCTGAATTAAATTCAAGTTCTAAATTCATGCATATAGGAAAAAAAAAAATAAAAAAAAAGGTAAGATGTACATGGTAACTAGTCCCAACCAGCCACCATAGCTGCAGCCTAGCATATTTCACAACATCAATTACTAGAACAGAATCACAGAATCATCAGGTTGGAGAAGACCTTTAAGGTTATTAAGTTAAATTGTTAATCTAGCACCGTGAAGTCCACCAGAAAACCATATCCCTAAGCACCACATCTATGTCTTTCACATACCTCCAGGGAGGGTGTCTCCACTTCCCTGGGCAGTGTGTTCTAGTGCTTTATAACCCTTTCTGTAAATAAATGTTTCCAAATTCCAGCACCTCAATGTCTTTCTTGTAGTGAGAGGCCCAAAATGGAACACAATAGTCAAGATGCAGTCTCACCAGTGCCTAATATAGGGGGACAATCACTGCCCTGGTCCTGCTGAATGTATTATTTCTCATACATTCCAGGATAATGTTGGCCTTCTTTGTCATCTAGGTACATTGCTGGCTCATATTCAGGCAGCTGATGACCAGCACCTCCAGGTTTTTTGCCATTGGTCAGCTTCCCAGACACTTCCTCAAGCCTGTAATATTGCATGGAGTTGTAACGGTAACTAATTACAATTCATTACAATTAATCTGCAGAGAAAAAAATATATTAATTCAGTATTTCCCCTAAGGTATTTTGAAAAACAGAGAGCCTTTCATTCACGTCAGAGACAAGTTGTTATAGCATCAGTCCCACTGATGTCAGTAGCATTCATTGCATGAGTAACTCACTGTCAGTGCAGTCCTCAAAGAACAGATGAAGCAATATTTATTAAATATTCTGTATGAAGTAAACCAGAATCCCAACAGAAAGACCTATCCAGTTGGGATAGGTCCTACCTAATCAGGACAGCTGCAGTGGAGAACAAAAAAAAAAATTTAATCTGACATAGTCTTAGGAAGGAACTATTTCTATTCCTTTAAAGAAACAAGTTTTAGCGGATCTAGAGATAAACGTATGGGAAAACACATTCGCCACTGAATTTTAACCGTTGTATTCCACAAGAGTCCTGAACTTGGGTAATACCTGCCACATGTGCTTCCAGAAATATTAGTGAGGCTCACTGCCATTTTTCAAGTGGGAATTAAATCCTTTTATATAAGAGCAATATGAGCCATGAAGATGCCAAACATCTCTTGTGCTAGCAGCAATAGTGTAGCTCAGAAACATGAATGGTTTCTAGTACTACCACACAAACCTGAGCAGGGTACTTAGTATGGTCTCTTCTCCAAGCCTCATAATGAAATAACTAGGCATGAATCAAATCAACATTTTAGCAGCAACACTTTTCTGCCAATGCCCTGTGCCCCACTGCAAACTATGAAGACAGAGTCTGCATCCTTTTCTCTGATACTGCTGTTCAGTTTCTGGAGGTTGCATTGCTTGAACTTCTTGTGTTGAAGTCTTGTGTTTGGTTGAGACAGGTGCTCCTATTCTTCACTAGAATAGAATAGAATAGAATAGAATAGAATAGAATAGAATAGAATAGAATAGACCAGGTATGCTGCTGATGGCTGCCTGAAATTTTTCCTTTAGATAATTAGTCCATGGCTGTTTCAAGAAAGTAGTGTTATATAGCATGAGGATCAGTTTAGAATAGAATTGAATAAACCAGGTTGGAAGAAACCTTCAAGATCATCGCGTCCAACCTATTATCCAACCCACCTAGTCAACTAAACCATGCAACCAAGCACCCTATCAAGTCTCCTCCTAAACACCTCCAATGACGGTGCTTTCACTGGAGTGAAAGCAACTCACAATATTTATTGCAAGGTCACTACAATAAATCAAAGATTTTCAATTCAACAACACAGAATGATTCTGATTTGGTGCAGTAAACTGACTTCAGCCTACAGATAAGAATAATCAAGAGAGTATATAATGATGGTGACCATTTAAACAGCATGTGAAAATGAAATGAGCATGTTACAATTAATTATTATATGACAGGTGCTAAAATATAATTGTTCATTTAACAGCCTTTCTTACAGAACATTTCAGACCTTTATGAACCTGGCTTTCACCCTGATTCTATAGAAGCAAGCATCTGTGCCCACATGACTTCTGTCAATAAACTGTCAGCTACAGCTAAGAATTTTCTCACTTGGATCAATGCAATGCTATTTAATTACACTTTATCCATATCTGCTATATGAATTGTTTCATTATACTCTTTAACCCTTAGGAAATGCTCCTTTTAACAATATTACAATGATCATCTCAAAGAAAAACATCTCATAAAAAAACCGCAAACATAGTCAAAGGAAAATATTACAGGCTACTCAAGGCTGCTCTGGCTGTTTTGACATAATCATTTTTAGAAAAGAAACAAAAGGACGACCACGAAAATGGATGATCAGAGGGCTGGAGCAGCGCGTCTTCTGTGATGACAGGCTGAAAGAGTTGGGACTGTTCAACCTGAAGAAGAGAAGAATCCAGTGGGACCTTAGAGCTACATTTCAATATTTGAAACGGGCCTACAGGAAGGTGAGGGAAGGACTATTTAGAAGGGCTTACAGTGATAGGATGAGGAGCAATGGTTTTAAACTGGAGCTGAGTAGATTTAGGTTGGACATAAGGAGGAAGTTCTTCACAGAGTTATAAAATATTGAAACAGGCTGCCCAGGGATGTGATTGAGACTCCATCCCTGGAGACATTCAAGATCAGACTTGATGGGACTCTGGGCTTTCTGATCTAGTTGGATGTGCAGGAGAGTGCTCACTGCAGGAGGATTGGACAAGATGGCTTTTGAGCATCTCTTCCAATTGTGAATCTGTGAAATGCCAGGAATAGTTCTTAAAAAAATAAAATTGTTTTCTATTTCTGATACTGCCTGTCTTTCATATTCTGGTTTTGTGATTTGGATTTCTGGTTTTGTGATTTGGATTTCTTTGGTTTGGGGAACCGTATCTTTGGGGACAGGTTAGGGGGGAGTTCAAACAGGGATTGCCCTGTGCATATGTTACAAAGCCATGGAGGGGGATAATGATAGGGAATAATGATGAATTAGACTTCCAAATAGCTTAGGGTATCAAAAGCAAGAAACATGACTGCAAGAAGAGTGCAATTACAAGTTGAGGTCTTTTGGAAATAGAAGTAAGAATTGCAGATTTAAATAGTGCTCCATTGGTCTCTTCTAGCAATGGCTTCCAGCAGTGAGAACATAAGCCAGAAAGTAGGTTTCATTCTTAGAATAACTGGTTCTGATGTACTTCACATTTCAGTATTTTTGTTAGATCGAGCAAGGAGACTAACTCTGAAATTGTATTGCAGATGCTGAATAAAACTACATTCCATCTAAACATAAAAATTTTAGAACTGTAAATGCATATTCTTGTAAAGTGGGAGAACTAATCATTCATGAACACAAACATGGAATCTGAATTTCTGGAATTTCTGAAAACAAAGCCAAGACCAAACAAATTATGATGGTAATCTGGAACAAGTATCTCAGAGCTATATTACTGAAAGGCTGCATTTGCTCTCAGCCAGTTAGATTTGCAAATAAATGACACTTTGCACTTTGATCATGAACATTTAAAAAAAAATGTACAAAATCTCTCAAGAATTGCACTGTGATGGGCACGTGGAGCTCAAAATCAGATACCTAAGTAGTATTTTGCAACCAACAGAAATAAAGTAAGCCAAGACAATCGCCAGAGTTTAAGAGAGATGTATGAACTGCAGAAGCTAGATCACTGTGACAACCTTCAGAAGCGCTAGCAGAGATTCTAACTCCCAGCACCATATTTTACCTGTTTTGTAACAGCAGGATACTGCTGACTTTTGTTCAAGTTTGTTATTACCTCCCGGACCCTTTTCTGTGGTATTGCGTTGTAGGTATTTTTTTTGCATCTTATGTTTACACAGCTGATTACTGTCATCTAAATGTGGCAAAAGACTGGCAATTGCACTGCATTTTTAGAACACAAATATAATTTTGAATTCTAATTTTGCTCTCACTGAATTTGCAGCTCTTAATGTATGTCGATACATAGAACAAACTATAGAACAAAAGAGTACCTGTGTCAGAACACTTCAGAATCTGTGCATATACTTTTCTATTCTGACAACAGACTTTTGATAACTGTTTGCCAAATATACTGTCCAAGAAGTATATGATTCTTTAAAAGTTTCTAGAAGTCCTAAAATGCAGTGCTACAGGCTAGGGTCAGAGTGGCTGGAGAGCAGCCAGGCAGAGAGGGACCTGGGGGTACTGGTTGATGGTAGGCTGAACATGAGCCTGCAGTGTGCCCAGGAAGCCAGGAGGGCCAATGGCATCCTGGCCTGCATCAGGAACAGTGTGGCCAGCAGGAGCAGGGAGGTCATTCTGCCTCTGTACACTGCACTGGTTAAGCCACACCTCGAGTAGTGTGTCCAGTTCTGGGTCCCTCAGTTTAGGAAGGATGTTGACTTGCTGGAACGAGTCCAGAGAAGAGCAACAAAGTTGGTGAGGGGCTTGGAACACAAGCCCTATGAGGAGAGACTGAGGGAGCTGGGGTTGCTTAGCCTGGAGAGGAGGAGACTCAGGGGTGACCTTATTGCCCTCTACAACTACCTGAAGGGGGGTTGTAGACAGGCAGATGTTGGTCTCTTCTCCCAGGCAGCCAGCACCAGAACAAGAGGACACAGTCTCAGGCTGTGCCAGGGGAGGTTCAGGCTGGAGGTCAGGAGGAAGTTTTACACAGAGAGAGTGATTGCCCATTGGAATGGGCTGCCCGGGGAGATGGTGGAATTGCCATCACTGGAGGTGTTCAGGAGCAGACTTGACAGGGTGCTTGGTTGCATGGTTTAGTTGACTAGGTGGTGTTGGACGATAGGTTGGACGTGATGACCTTGAAGTTCTCTTCCAACATGGTCTCTTCTCTTCTCTTCACAATTCTATGGAGAAGTTTCTCATAGTTTCATAGTTTCATAGTTTCATTCAGGGTTGGAAGGGACCACAAGGATCATCTAGTTCCAACCCCCCTGCCATGGGCAGGGACACCCCACACTAGATCAGGCTGGACAGAGCCTCATCCAGCCTGCTCTTAAACACCCCCAGGGACGGGGCCCCGACCACCTCCCTGGACAACCCATTCCAGGGTTTCACCACTCTCATGGTGAAGAACCTCCTCCTCACATCCAGCCTGAATCTCCCCACCTCCAGCTTCACTCCATTCCCCCTAGTCCTATCACTACCTGAGATCCTGAGAAGTCCTTCCCCAGCCTTCCTGTAGGCCCCCTTCAGATACTGGAAGGCGACAATTAGGTCACCTCGGAGCCTTCTCTTCTGCAGACTGTACAGCCCCAACTCCTTCAGTCTGTCCTCATAGGAGAGGTGCTCCAGCCCTCTGATCATCCTCGTGGCCCTTCTCTGGACACGTTCCAGCACCTCCACATCCCTCTTGTAATAGGGGCTCCAGAACTGGACACAGTACTCCAGGTGGGGTCTCACCAGGGCTGAGTAGAGGGGGAGGATCACCTCCCTCGACCTGCTAGCCACACTTCTCCTGATGCAGCCCAGGATCTGATTGGCTTTGCGGGCTGCAAGTGCACACTGAGAGCTCATGTTGAGCTTTTTGTCCACCAGCACCCCCAAGTCTCTCTCCTCAGGGCTACCCTCCAGCCAGTCACTGCCCAGCCTCAAGTTCTCAAGGAACCGTAGAACAAAACAGGTGGTGAAGCAAGCCACTGTATTCAGAGTGACAACGGAAGAGGAAATACTAAGTCTAAAAGGCAAAGCCACCACTGACTAAACAGATCACACTCACACTCTTTCAGCCAACAAGTATCAAAAGCACACCTTCAAATTTGCAGGAAAAATGTTCTTCTATGGGTAATTATTGTAAGCTATGACCCTTCCTCAGACTCCAGATAAAGTGATGCTGACAAGGAAAGTATAAATACAAACTGGATTTAAAAAAGAACAGTTTTACCAATTGTGGAGAACCAGCTTGGAAACTACATGCATGTGAGTGTTAAGTACATTATCCTCACAGTTTTTCTTATATTAATCTCAAATTATGACAAAGTGCATGGGAGACAGCTTCAGTTCTAACTTAGATATTTAGGTTGTGATTGCTAATATTGCACAAACCCTTGTAGGCTTATGCCATATTGATGATGCAAGCTGATGACTTCACAGAATGTCCTTTGTTAAGTGAAGTGGCATTTAGAACAGATTCATAGCAAAAATAAACTGGTTATTTTTCCTTCTGGTACAAATGTAAACAGTATGAACTGACAGATAAGACTCCAAGCTGGAACCTAAGAGCACCAAGCTTTTCCTTAGCCTATTGATCCCGGACAAGTCACTGTCAACTCAGACTGACTACGTTTCAACCCTGGGAGCTGATGAAATTTCTTCCCTTTAACAGGTGCTTCAATTTTTATGGACTAAAATTATTTATAAGAACTAGACATTCTTTTTACCTTTGTTTCCTCTCTTGTATCAAGAAAATGTTCATTTGGGTGGCTTTGTAGCAGTAGTTTAATTTTAAACAGTTTTCCTAAGCAGTCATATCTAACAATATCTCTTTCATCTGTTTTATGTGTCAGGTGCCCTAGTCTTATACAGATCTTGTCAGTTTATGGATATGTAACTCACTATTTCTTACTAGTGCTTGCCAAAAATTCAGTATATCCTTTGGTATAAGCTTTAAGGAATTGCTTTAAAGTAACAAAAGGCAAATATCAACTTGTTCTCAAAGTTTCTGATTTGTTCCCAAACCACACTTACTATTTGGAGTACTGCAGCAATTTCCTGATGGTACTTTGGTGCAAGAACATCATGAGCAATGCAGGTGGTTTATGTCACACCATCATTCATATTTTTGACAGATTTTGAGTCTGCATAATATTCTCTGATAAATTTCTTAATGTGATCTGTGCCAGGAAAAGAAAACTTATGTTCTGCCAGCTTGCTGACAACCCCTATCTATGACAGAGTTTTGCTCAGTCAGTAATGGAAATAAACCTTGAAATCACAGTGAGAAAAACTGAAGAACTTTGTAGAAGAACGGCACTACACATGGCCAGGCTGACTCACTAAATCACAGGGTTATATGTAATGTGTTGCATAATCATAATCTTGGTTTTAAATAAAGAAATATCTTTAGCTGAGTCTGGAGTTCAGCAAACCTACTTACCTACCTTCTCCCATCAGCACAATGCAATCTTTCAAGCTAAACAACATTATAATACAAGAAAAGCATCTGTCAATAACTCCTTAGGTTGGGGGATTGCAGGGGAGGGGAAGGCATCATTCTTTTTCAGATTCTTAAAGGACTCTTCTCTAAAATCTTTGACTTGGGAAGGAGTATGGAGGATCTGTACTAAAATTTCACAACTCGGACTCATACAGGTTGCCCAGATAAGAGGTCAAAGACCTGGACTTCCCAAAACACGTAGAGACAAAGAGGGTGTTCAGCACTTTTCCCAGCTTCTAAGTACTCTAATAGAGAATGAAGTTAAATCTACTTCAATCTCTAGCACTTTCTGATACTATGAAATTGAAAAAGGCAAATCCATAAAAGATTCTAAGTCAGTATTTTGTGTATTGTGATATTCAATTTATTTTCTGGATAGAAAAGCAGTGAAATGACACAGTTCTCTTAGAAAGATAATATATTCACTCATTCTAAAGACAAAACCTACTTTGAAATGCTGTTTTATCCTACTGTAATTAATCAGCAGCTGGGCATCGTGACTTAAGTAACTGAGAGGATAATGTGGGTTGGGATCATTCCTACACCCAGAACTTCTGGGGAGTTTTAGATCTTATCCTTCCCTCACTAATTCCATCAAAGTAATCTCCCTTCCTGCCACTCCTAAAACTTTTGTTAGACACCATTTGATTACTCAATTTTTAGTAGTATTCCAGGATGAGACATGTTTTGCAAAGGCTTTGATTCTAACGTACAACAACATGAGGTCAGAGAAGAGACATTCAATTAGAGTTGAATGCCACAGGATCAGAGAAAGAAAGGCAGCTCTTTGTGCCTAACTTCTCTGAGTATGAACAGAGCTCAGGTGACGTACAAAATTAAAAGCTGAAATACTAAATAATAGCATTTATTTGTTAGGTAAAAAATTTTCACTAACATAGCAGATATCCTTAACTTCTAAAATAAAAATAAAAAATCATGTGTTTTAAGATTTTTAAATAATGTATTTAAAATATAGCTTTGCTGTGACAGTATTCAAAATTCCCAGTGGTGGATGAAGATATCACTGCTATACAAACTGAAAAATAAGCAGATTGCTAACCCAAAGATGTCACAATATGAGTTACCTGAGAAATCAGTTTATTGATACATTACCATGTCTGAATTTTGCTTTAAACTTTCAGCAATGACTGGTGAGAATGAATCTGCATCCTGCAGTAGTTCACTTACAGGAAGTATCGGCTGTGCTTTAAGTAATTTTTATAAGGTTCAAAATACAGAGGAATTAAAACTATACCTTGTTGAAATAACATTCTTTGTTTGCTTACAGATCATTGCCAGGGAGCATCTGCAGGAGTGAAGCTACAAGTGATTTACTTAAAACAGGATAAGCAAAACCACAAACTGAACACTAAATTTAATTAACATCCACATTTAGACAGTGAGTAAACGTCCAGCTAAGAGGTGGAACTGGCTTCACATACCAGCAGTCAGCTTC
This sequence comes from Melanerpes formicivorus, assembly GCF_026170545.1. Lineage (NCBI taxonomy): Eukaryota > Metazoa > Chordata > Aves > Piciformes > Picidae > Melanerpes > Melanerpes formicivorus. The sequence goes on along the minus strand of NW_027142357.1, from coordinate 16,239,890 downwards.
CAACACTGGGAAACACAATAGTTAAACAGGATTAAATACCTTCTTTTTGTAGATCTGCTACCCTATGCTCAGCATGTACCATTTTTACACAGATGTGACACATTTCTTGCTGGTCATTTTACAGAAGGCATCTCTAAGAGTCCTGGAGGTCAATGCTGTTTCCTGTTTAAAGCACACACCTGTTTTTTTCAGTGGATTCATTTGAAATTATAACTTTCTGAACTGACAGTAATATTTAGCACATCTTTAAAGGGTGCAGATAGATAATGAATGGTGATTGCAGTGATAATTACACTTGCCAGGAAGTGATGAATCATTTCATACTCTCTTGCTGGTCTTATTTTAAAACTAAAAATTTGGCACTTATCTTTTTTTTTTTTTTTTTTTTTCATTTTGGCATATATCCAAAAAGCTGCAGCATATCTTCTATAGATACAAGGGTTAAAACAGACACACAGGAAAAATGGAACAAGAGACAAGTTGCTCAAAGACAAGAAAAAAGCCAATGACAAAAGAGGTCCAAGAATTTCTAGAGATGTGGTCTGAGCTCTATTTAAATTGCCAAAATATGAAGTTCTCCACATCAGTATGGGGAGGGAACAAGGATAAGGCTTTAGAAAAAATGCTGAACAAGAACTAAGAGGAGTTTAAAGACATGGGATATAATGAAAGAGCTGCTGAAACCTAGTTACACTTAGAAGTACACATAAGGAAAATGGCTATGATGACAAAGAGTTTGTTTCTTGTGATACATTGATACTTCAATTTAAGAATTAGTGTTAAATCCATTGTCTGACCAGAATATTGCAATGGTGGAATTTATCAACATCACAGATTGACTCAAGACTGTCAAAAGTCCTCTGCTTAATCTCCAACAAATGTAAATAGTGGGCACTCAGACACCCTAATTACTGCCTTAAAGTACAGCCTTTGCTTTTCCATTTTATCTGAGATTTAATTAAACAATAATAAAAGGTGAAAGTTGGTCACTCATGAGCATAGTTTCCTATGTCCTGCACACAGCTATGCTCCTCACTGAGAAAACAATGTTCAGAAACTTTTGTTTAGAATAGTTAAATCAAAACGAAGGAGCATTTTCCGGTGTATTCAATTGTGGCATGAACAGCCAAGTAGAATCAACAGTATCTTTTGAAGAGAAAAAAGAAAGGAGAAATACTTTCTTCTTCAGACTTTTTCTCAAAGCCTTTGAGCACAGAGGATTACATGGTCACTCCTGGCAAATATTTGGTTTGAAAATGATCACACCTCCATTCTCCAAGAGCCACTGCAAAAAAAAAAAAAAAGCTCTCCAGAAGGCTTAAAGGTAGCATGAAGCATTGTTTGATTTTTATATGCCCTGATTTGACAAAAGATAAGAAAGTTCAAGCATTTACTCCTGACTCTGACACAAAAAATACAACAGAGATCTTCTCAAAAACAGAAGTCTGTTTGGAATAGCAGCAAATATGTCATAAAATAATGTACTGGTAGCCTTTAAGTTCACATACAAATGTTCTAAATCCTTGTTGCATTCAAATTTGGGGGGTTCTATGATTATCAATACTCTGCATTTCATCATATCTGTCAGACTTTGCCTTCTGGAAAGAAGCACCACTAACAGTGCAGACAAGCAGCTGTGACAGCAGCCTGGGACTTAAGAAAGACAATGATGCCCAGAAATCTTTAAAATCATTTTAATTGCTAAATCATAAATAATAATAAGTGCTTAAATGGATATAATGTGTACAAGAGCTTAATGATCTTGCATTTTTTTCTCCGCAAGGAAATCTGTTTTAATGTTACCTATCCTAAATGTGGAGACTGTTTTTCCCTACTTTTGATGCCTCTTTAATTTCCAATTTTTGTCTGAACTACCAATTTTCTGTCTTGAAAAAATAACACAGCTGAATACAAGAAAATAAAGAAGTATTTATTGTATTTTATATCCAAAAGCATACTTATATAAGAATCAGCAAAAATGAGATAATAACTTTCTGTGATACATGAAGGCAGCATGCTTATCATGACATTTACGCCTACTCAGATGTTCATCTGAGAAAGTCATATTGACAGCTTAGTACTTGAAGCCATCATTGTTCACAGACACATACAATTAACAGCTAGACAGTAATGAGATGTAAGTCTACATGAGTACGCAGAGGGTGGAAGGTTGTGGTGCACCCACATATATCCACTAGGATAAATCAAACTAAAATACCATTCTTTTGAAACCTGTGTAGAGCTACTTTGCAAGTCTGGCCACTCTCCAGAATCTTTAGTTTGCAGATTTGGGGAAGAGAGTGAGGAGAGGTTTCAGAATTTGTTCTCCCTGAGCATCATTTGTTTTAACAAGATACCACTCCCACATCTTTGCAAGGTGGGCTTTGGTTGATTCCACACAATAAATCACCCAAACAAATCAATAATTGTTTGTCTGGGCCTCCGAGTTCTTAGATAAGCTGCTTGCATAAAACATCACAGAAGTAAAATATTTATGGATATCCTAACCTTGAATTAGTTTACAATCTGGTAAGAAACTTACAGAATTTAACATTTCTTATGGGATGGGAATTTTAGAATAGAATAGAATAGAATAGAATAGAATAGAATAGAATAGAATAGAATAGAATAGAATAGAATAGAATAGAATAGAATAGGATAGAATAGGATAGAATAGGATAGAATAGGATAGAATAGGATAGAATAGGATAGACCAGACCAGACCAGACCAGGTTGGAAAACACCTTCTAGATCATCAACTCCAACCTATCACCCAACACCATCTAATCAACTAAACCATGGTACCAAGTGCCTTACCCGGTCTCTTCTTAAACACCTCCAGTGATGGTGACTCCATCACCTCCCTGGGCAGCCCATTCAAATGACCAATCACTCTTTCTGCGAAGAACTTCTTCCTAACATCCAGCCTAAACCTCCCCTGGTGCAGCATGAGACTGTGTCCTCTTGTTCTGTTGGTGGTTGCCTGGGTGAAGAGATTAAGCCCCACCTGGCTACAATCTCCCCTCTTTTTATGAGTGACCACTGAAGATGCAAGCAAGAGTAGAGATGAGGAGAATTCAGTATAATTTTCTAGTCAAGTAATTTGGTTGGCTAGTTTCTGAGATGAAAACACCACACACACCAAAAAACAAAAACAAAAAAAAAAAAAAAGGCAAAACAAGAAAAAATGCTGTAAGTCCCTGTATATCAAAGCCCAACAAAGAAATCAACCCTGACAATGCAGATACTGCAATTATCTAGAGTGCAGCCCTCGGCTATAGCCCAAACTACACATCAGCTCCAAATAATAGTTCTGTACACATAATTAGAAACATCCAGAATCAACAGCAGTCACAGAGACATGGCTCATGCTGGTAACATGGATATGTGTAACACTTACTTCCCTATTTTCCTTTCCTCCTGATCTAGAGCAAAATATTAGGCATAATAGTAAACCCTGATAATTTCTGTTAAGATACATATATTTTCCCCTTTTTAATTTTTTTAAAAATTTTAGTCTTAACTATTCTTTTGAAATATCTTGCTAATACTTTTGTTCTTGCTAACAAATAGCAGTGAGCCATTCACCGAAAAAGTGTACACTTCCCAAAGCCCCATGAATATTTATTTGTCTGTAACATATTAGGCTTACTTACCAGATTTTTCTGCTGAAAAAGTCCCTCAGCACCACCAGTCATTCACATGACTTCAGCCTCTTTCTCTGGGAGGTGAAGTAACATGACCAAAATGGAAGAAATTGAAACTAAAATTGAGTCTTTATTCTAGGTCAGGTATCAGTTCACTCTCTTGGCCTTAGAACAGGTATCTGCTTAATTGTACAGATACATTAAAGCTTTTGAGCTCAAAGAACTGGTTGAAATGTTTGAGAAGCTGTTCGATTGCCACTTATGTAGACAGTATAAGTAATACAGTCATAATGAACCACAGCAAATGGGAAACACAACATCAATAAGAATGTGGAACACTGACCTAATTTATACCAACTAAATGCAAGTAAATGTGAGTTTAGGACTTTGCAACCTAACCATTCTGTAGGACAAAACCATTAGTTGGAGTTTTAAAGTGTAGGGCAATCTGAGCCTATTATTTGGGTATATTGTTTAGAAGCTGACTGGGAAGCCTTTGGATTTAGCTTGAGTGAGAAGTACCTTAACTATCAACAGAAGTCCTGACTGCCACAGTACTTCTTAATGATAATGAATTAATAGAAATTATTCATATAATTTGGTCTGTTTTTCTAGAACAAACACATTTAGTAAGCAGTCTAAGTAACTTGCAGTCACGTCAAGGCTCCATGTACAAAAGTGACTAAACACAGAAGGAATGTAGCATGCATGGAAAGCAAACATGGAGAAGGATGACAACTCACTCCATAAATATTGCTGTCATCTACCTTTAATACTTTTTTCCCAAACATTAATAGGAAGAGAATCAAATAACATATTTAGGGGAAAAAAAAAAAAAAAAAGAAAAAAAAAAAAAAAAAGATGCATAACCTTGAAAGGAAGTGAGTGCTTTTGTAAAAGGGAAAAAGCTGTCTTTTTCTCTGCTGCTTTCTTTTTGTGAGTCATACTCTGGGAGTGGTACCAGAATGTCTTGTTGTCCTATTTCTATAGAAAAAAATTCTTGAGCAAGTTCATTCTTGATTAAGCTAGCATGGTGCCAAGCAAATGTAAAACACTGATCTTTGATTCAGTGTTTTCTATTGTTCCAGTTGCACTAGGGGAGGGAGGCAATCCCGTGGTTTTTGTTACAACAGTGCTTCAGCACTGGTACTGCTGTGAATGGCACTAGGGTACCATTTCCGTGTTTGTCAGCTTCACTAAAGAAACATCTTTTCAATACAATTTAAGGATGTTTCTCAATACAACAGTTTCAGAAGTGAATCTATATTTGCAATCTGGATTTGACAATTAATTCCTGGTCTATTCCACATTCTTTATCCTTTTAATTATTAAAAAAAAAAAAAAAAAAGGATCCTTAAAAATTATCTACATTCCAATCTGATATAAAAGAGAAGAAACTGGCACGTGCCATTGTATTCAAAGCTGCAAACTGAAGCTGATATTGATAAGTGGGATAACTTCTGGTGTTAATAATTCTTCATAAAATACAAAGGTAACCTCTTTATGCTTTCTGAATCTGTTAAGAAAGATTTGATGTGAGCAGAAATTAAAACAAAACAAAACACAAACCACAACACACCACAACCACAAGTAAACAAACAAACAAAATATCATCCACTGAAGGACTAGTACCTGCAGAGAAGTGTTAGAATTGTATAATCACACCACTATAATTGGTAATATACTGCTACTTGGATATCATCTTTGATCATTTTCATTTTCATTACTCATTTACAGAGATGAGGCAATCTGGGCAGCTGCAATCACATGTGTAGGCATTGGTGCTTTGTAGATAATGAAATTAAAAATGGTACCCTGTATTTGCTGATTAGTAGTCTACTTTTTGTACAGAGATTGTTTACTGAGTGAAACATCTCTTTAACATGTGTAAATACTGAGCTTAATGCTTTACACATGAAAGAATCGCAGTTTCTAGACTCACAATGTTAGGAATGGCTTTCAGTGTTAATTAGGATGAGAAGCATAGGGAAACTGAAATATTTGTGATGGGAAGACATTTTGTAATAGGGTAATAATGAAAACTAAAAGAGTTCTTTCAGTGAGGAAGGCTGGAGTTAATCACAAAGTGAAGCAACAAAGGCTTTTGTGCTTCTGACACTTTCCTCTGAGGCAACTCAGTGGGAAAAAAACCCCAAACTTAAACTTTTATTTTTTACACAGTTTTAGCACTGCTGACTGTATAGTGAGAAGCCTTCAACTATTTATACTAAATACTGCACAATGCTGTGCATATCATGCTAGCTGCCCGCTATATTAGAAAGGAATGCAATGTAATTATTTGGCTTAAGTGGGAGCATTAGATTAAGCAGGCATTAAATAAAACTGTCCCTTCCCATCTATCTCCCTTTCACCCTGCTCCCATTTCCCAAATTACTATAGTAAAACTGCTAAAATAAAATTTTAGATGGTGCTGGGCAACTGGGTTTTCTTTCAATGACTAACCCTTTTCATCTGCACAGCCAAAGCTTCACAGTTGCATTAAACAGGGAGAGGTCTATTTATGATGATAATAATACAAATTACAATCAATAGATTTTATTGTTAAAAATAAATTTAACGACAAACAAAGCACATGTGAGCTGAGGAGCCCATCTTTATCTTGTCTATCTGCAAAAACATAACTCATTAGCAAGAGTGGCAAAAATCCAAAATTATAGCAATAAATAGCAAATTTGCTGCAATCTGTTTGTATTACTTCAATAGCTGCAGCCAAGTGATAGACAAAAGGAGGTAAACATGTTTCTTTCATTTGGGAGAAGGGAGGGGGGAAGAAAAAGACTGGGGCGGCGGGGGAGGGAAATGCTTCAGGGAATCATTCTTGTCCTGTCAGGTGACTTTGTCACTTGGCAATTAAGAAAAGAATAATCATATCCAGTAACAATGAACTCTGAAAAATTATACCATCCTTGATACAGCCCGGTGTTCATAAAAAGGAGTGACCAGCAAATCTCAGCCAAATTCCACTACATCCCTGAAATACTGTGCTCTTCTTGCTCTTCTGTCACAGTAAAGGAAATCTGGTTTGAAATCTCATTTACTGTACTGTAATTCAATAGCCCCCAATTATATTGGTGTAACTGAGACCAGAACCAGGCTAATTTTATTAGATTATGGCCTTGATGGAGAAATCACAGGCTGAACTTCTATGGTCTGTGCTCTATGGGCTCTGTGCTCTATGGGCATGACCTCAACTGTGTTAATTATGCCACAAAAGCTATTCCATTATCTTTTTTGCCTCATTCAGAAATCAAAAATATTTTTCACACTATCAATTTCAGACAAAAAAAAAATGTAGCCCAACACCACATTTTACCTGAAAGAGTGAACTGAATTTTGGATCCTGACATTTTCTTACATCTCTGAAATGCATTCTCCCAAAGCTAGGTTTTCAGATCTTTCAGATTGAACCACAAAGTCTCAGTACAGCCAAGAATTGACTGCCTTTAGATATTAGATCTGATTGGATTGGAAAAAGATAGATGACTGAGCAAGCAAAACCCATCACTGGGCCGTGAAGTACTTTTTGCTGAGATACATAACTGAATTATGCGGCAGCTCTTTTGTGAAAATTATCAACTACATTTTCAGAAGTGAAGCATCATATGGAGATTTTTGCACTCATGCCCATGTATAAAGATGGAACTAGTCCCATGCATGTGGTAGTCTGCCAACTTCAGTAAGGCATGGGTGCCAGTTGAAGACAGATTTAATATAGCTTGTACAATGTAGAAAAACTTGAGTTCCATGCCAAAGGGATAATCATAATGTTAATCATTGTCAAATGATAAAAGTGTATTTTAGTGTGAGAAATCACATCTGTTGTCACTTTACATTGTCGTTATAGAGCTTTACATAGTATCTTTCTGAGTCTACTTCAATGCAATCACCATATGTAAAGCTGTAATAATGTTTTTCATTACTGTAATGAACACAGACCTTCTCTAAAATGTCTATGAAGTCTACCTTTTTCTGGAGATCCTTCCCCTTTAAATCTTCCTCTAGTAAAGCTGATGTCTTAAAGTATATTATTTCATATTGTTCTCTTGGTGATCCAAATTAAGCATATATTTGAGATTACATTTTACATATAAAGACAAAGGTAGAAAAGTATTTAAAAATCAAGTTCTATTAACAACCATGTTTCCCTAAATAGTAACATGAATCAAGAACTCTGCAACTTCCAAGTCCTCTCCCAAACAGCTAGATGATTTTAGCGTTAAACTGGTGATTAAAATATTCTGAACTTTCAAACTAGAAGATCCTAAATAAAACTTGTGCAAAACTATATAGTTTCATCAACTCATTATCTAGTCTTTACATTTTGCTTTTTTCTTAAATGTGAACACCAGGATATTTTTAAACCACACACAATGGAATTCTGGATACAGCCCTTTGTCACAAAGCAAAGATCATCACAGCACTAGAAGGCTAAATATGAGAGTGTTGACTCCCATGTAATCCAGAATTAATCTGGCAAAAGTTAAGTGTAAATCAAGGGAGAAAGAGGTGACAGAGATGGCTCAGTATAGCTTTTGCCCAAATGAGCTACCAGTGTTTTCCAGAACATCATAATATCATTTTACAGCATGTTTATTAGTATTGAACTTAATTTGACTGTAGCAAAGTTGGCATGTGATGTTAACACATATGCACTTTTAAACCATTTTGTCCCTATTTGCTACACAGGTAAACTATTTTTTCTCTTAACTAATGTTCAGTTTCATAGAGCACATGACCCATACTTGATCCTCAAGAGGGGTATATATGTGTGGTCTTGGAATACTAAGAGTAAAACAAGACATTACTGGTGAAGGACAAGGGAAATGTTTGATACATTAAGCCAGAATTAGGAATCATAAGGCCTAGACTGCAAGTGTTAATGAGCTGTCTCTTTGGCATTCTTGGAAATTCAATTTCTGTTTCACATGACAGAAATGTATTACCAATCTTACATTTCTTACCAAAAAGATCATTTAACATAACCCCCCTTGAGAACACTACTAAGTGTGCATCGCAGGCTTTTATATTACAAAGACAGGAAATACATTAATTGTATAGGTTCAGAAGTGTGTTAAACCAAAGTGTTTTAACACTTTCAAGCCTAGTTACTTTTACACCTCACATATTTAACCATTTCTTGAACAGTGGGGATACTCTAGTAGCCAAAGATATCTACAGCATTTTAAAATAAGAACATAATACTTCTGAGAAAATTTACATAAACCAGAAAGTATCTTGTAGAGATAAAATTATTTTGAAGAGTATTACTTTTTTGCACTCCTTTTACAGATATTCTCACCACCCTAAGTAATACTTCCTATCACCTAAAAATTTAAGTCTTCCTTCCAGAGATAAGTGTACTCTTTCACTCAATAGCTCAAAACAGTTACATAGTTTTGAGGACTCTTCATGGTGGCATGAGAAGGAAGCACTCAACACTTTCTTGCACAATATAGTAATAAGCCACTGTTAAAAGCATCAAATACATTCACCACATGAAGAGCCTGAGACAAATTCCTTCTCATGATTAACTTGGGCTTGTAACCAAGCAATGCTTTACAGCAAAAAGAGTACAAATGTATTTTTGTGTAAAATACATTTAAAGACCTGTAAGTACACACACATAAAATAGTCACAAGTGAGTTAACTTGATGTCTCTTTTTTCTTCCAGTTATTTAGAATATATACCAATAACATCTATTCAAGAGATACAACTAAAGATTCCTTGTCACGTCAGTACATGGTAGGGAAAAGGTTATTATATCTCCATTTTATCATCACTGACTGTTACTGGATTATCCCATAAACCTGGTTTGTAAATTTTACCTGATGCTAGGGCTGGTGAGGTTGTCTTAGTAGCCATTTAAATATATATTCCAAATTACCAAATAATGAATATATGAACAGAGAAAACCTTCTGTGATAATTTAGCAGATTTCTATGAAAAATAAATATCTAATTTCCAGTTGCCCATAGAATCCAAGGTTCTTCTAGTTAAGTTGAAAATAATTCAGAGTTGATCAATAATATTCTAGTTGAACTTTTTGCCCAATAGAATTTTTCAGATTTTGTGTTCATAAAATTATATCTATCTCATAGGTTTCCTTACTATAGGCAGCTATTCCATTGGCTGTGCTCCCAAGTCATCTTTGGCACCACAGGGACTAGGACAACTGTTTTTCAAATAACCAGTTTACTGCCACCTCAGTTTATAGCTTTGGAAGTAGAAAAAGTCAGGAAGATATGTTGATTCAAATTTTTTAAAACACATTTCATAATACTCCTTTTTCCAAAGACGTAATTTTGGTGGCTTTTTCAAGGTTTTTTTAATGTGTTTAATTTTCTTCAGAGCAAGAATTCTGCACTCCAACCCACCATAAAGAACATCAATGCCAATGTTGTAAGCTTTTTGCAATGCAGTTGCCTGTGCATCAGAAAATAACACACTCAGGATAAAAAGGGTCTGTCAAAAGGGACAATCATTTGCAGCTCCAGATAAGCCTGACATGTTTGGCATCTCTTGACAATTGAAACAGTTGTCTCAGTTATCTTAACTAAATGTATTTGGGATTAGGAAATTCAGTTATATTAATAAAAATCTTAAGTTTAGAAGGGAAAAAAACCTCAAACCTTGACCAAGACTTTAAAAAAAGCAGGAAAATAATATGACTAAGTGGTGTCAGAGGTGTTGAAAACAAAAAACAATCCCAAAACCAACAAACCATTATTCACATATAACTGCAGGTAAGTATGATGTTAGAATCTTCAATAAACTCTGCAGACAACACAGGAGAAAAAAAAAAAAGGAAAAAAAAAACCACAAGACTAGTATTCAATTTTCACAGGCAGAAAAAAAAGAATTCTATATTATAGAGGAACAAAAGAGAGAAGCAAGTACAATCCAGTAGTCTGTTCTTTGGTGTCTTTCTAGCACAAGTTATACTAACAGTGAACTATTCATGTGTAAACACTATTCATCAGAGAAATTCACAACAGTTAAATGTCTGCATAATATTTATGCAGGCTACTTGTTTTCCTGGGGCGCCAAAAGTCTGGAGAAGGTTTGGGTCAAACAAACTGCAGCCAGTGTCAAACCATTGATAATGGAGTGTAAGCACTTTCCTAGACAAACATCTTCCTTTAGATCTCTCCCTGTTAAAAAACACTGCAACGAATATTATCTGAATTATGCTTGGCAGGTTGAATTGCTGCTACATAATAGTATCTATTAAGTACTCATTCACACGGCATTCAGGTCAAGAAGAACCAAATTTTCATATAGCACTTTTTTTTTTGTGTTTTTTTTTGTTTGTTTGTTGTTTGTTGGGGTTTTTTTTATATGCATACACCAGAAATATTGCCAGTGGTGGCAAAGGCAAACAATAGGCTTATGGGGGGTTAGATTACAGTTCTGTATACTGCTAGTTATAGATTACCTAGTAACATTTAACTGATTCAGTTGAGGTGCAAATATGTGATAACAATTGTCTTGAATTAGCCAAAATACACAGCACAGATGTTTACACTGGCCTTCTTTCAAGCCAGCCTTCTGTTGGCTACAGGAGCACAGATGTTATCTGATGGATCATAAGGGTGGACTGACATGGGCAATACTTGATCTTCATAAAATCTGCTAGCTCAACATTAGCCTTTCAAAAATATTGGAACAAAATTGAACCCTCAGGGCAAGTTCATATTAGATCAACACTTCACGTCATGTCTTGACCTAGTATTAAGTATCCTAGAGTAGGATTTACAGTATCAAAGAATTAAGGATTTAAAACACGATCAATTTAAGACTGTGACAGTTTTGTTTTAGACCTGTTCAAGCAGGACTGGCTCCTTTAACTTCAGATATTCCCACCCTTAAACAGCTTCCTCCATTGTAAAGATGTGACCAGGTATGGAAACACAGAAGGAATCCAACCTAGAAACTGACTGAAGTTTATATTTACAGTAAGGTGAAAAAAAGTTCTTACAGGTTACTTTTAACACAGAAGGAAACCCTGCATGGCATCAAAACCAGTCATACTAGCACAGCTAAGAAAGATAGCTTGGAGTTGGGAGACAAGAATAAATCTTGGGAGACAACTTAATGCATGGTGGCTGCTGAAATAGGTCTTCTTTTAAGGACCATACAGCTGACAAAGGGGAGTCAGCCCAAAGAACACTTTTCTGGTAGAACCCCAAAGAAGTCATGTTAAGAATATTTGATGTACATTTATCAAATTACATATGCTGGCTGTTAGAATCACCCAAACTTTCAGGATTAAGTCACACACTCCCTTAAGAACACCGCACCTGGCATAAATGTACTCAGAGGATATGTGTCTACAGTCTGAGCCACAGAAAACTCTGCAGCCAGCTGCAGGCTTTAAGAGATACTGAATGCTTTTACAAGTAATTCTAAGTACTTTTTCTACAAGAAAATGAAGGCTGGGGAGAAGGCTGGATTTTTCACTCTGTAACACTGCCTGACTAATTATAAAGCTTTATGGACCATGAAAACCGAGTCATTTCATTTTCAGCTGTAACACTGTGACTGATGTACCCGATTACTGTTTTGCTTCCCTTAAGCACAGCAGAATACTAATTTCTCTCTTCTTTTAGTCACAATTACTCAGGTTTTTTTCTGTCTTCTTAGTAAAATTCAAGGATTTAATTTATATTAAGGTCTGATCACCTCTGTTGCTCCTGTATATGAGACCTTTTTTTAAAAGTTCTATTAATTTTGTTGGTGACCTCAAGCACTTCATGAAACCATTCTAGGAAATTGTGTAGGAATGGAGTAAAGGAAAATCAAAAAAGTTCCCCAACATCTGCTGTCACCAGGGAATGAGTAAAATACTCCATCACTTTGCACTTTTTGTGTCAACCATATCCCATTTGGTATATGGCTGGTTGATTTTGCTTCCTTTTGAGGGACTTTGGATGTTTTGTTTGGGTTTTTTTGACAAAAAGAAGATTTGCACGTTGGATACAACAATACAACATCAATACATCTTTGGAGGATTTGCTACCATACAATAGATCTAAAATTGTAGTCTTAGTTTTCTAATAGTCTCCAGTAAATGGCCACAGAAATAATTACAACTGATTTGTTCTAGCTCTCTTCCAGAGATAATATCAGGAGTAAACCAGGTGGGATGGCAAGCAAACAAAACAGAGCAGTACTAAATGCTTAGTTCACTCCTAAAGGATTATTTTGACATCTTACAGGAAAACTTCTGTCAGGCACAATTTTGATAAACCTGAGGTTATACTTTTCTTTCAAATGTATGAAGTCAATGTCTATTTTTATTATAATTTCCACTGGTAACTATGTAATTTCAGTATTTAGGCATTTGCATTTTTCTAACTCTATATAATTATCAAGACAAAAGGCGCCTTTTTTTTTTTTTTTTTTGCCTATCCTATTTTGACTTCATTCTGTCGTGGAGGTGGAGCAGAAATTGGGAATTGCATGTGGGAGGGCAGGATGAACTCTGAGTTTTTGACCAATAGCTGTGAGAAACTGCTAATCATTTTGTAACAGGCTTCAATAAAGTTTTTGAAAGAAATGTTTGCAATAATTGGCTGGTCTGTAGGGCAAACAAGGGGCCCTGCACAAGCAGCTGGCAGGAGTTCAAAATAGGAGGAAAGTAATTATTTGTCTAGTGGATTATATGCAATATCCTTCTAGGCAGACATCTGAATTGAACATTTGTAAGTTAAATAATCCCAGAAAGCATCTTTTAGGAAATCTTAGAAGTGTTTTAAGTAGCATGAGTAGATTCATAAGTCTAAGCTAAAAAAAAAAAAACTACAGAGAACAGAAATTTGAGACTGTTTAATTGCAGCTTAGCAGTCTGCTTCATAAAATGTTATCTTTAGTTTGTTTTGTAGTGTTCTTAGAATACTGAATTTTAATTGGAAACATACATGAGGGATGTGTGTACATATACATTTAAAGGTCTAGGAATGGGGAATTTCAATATGATATTGTATTATTTAGGGACTGTAAGACCTATAAAGATATGCTGCTACAGTTCATAGTGATATCATAGGCAAATTATGGCTTGTGCACCCCTCCTTCAATTTGCAAGACTTTCTAGTAAGGCTTCTATAAGAACAGTAATTTACCTACCCAAAGTAAATTGGAGGATTAGCATTTATTCTTATCCAGTGAAAGCACTGATATGTGCCAGCAACTGCAGTAAAAACTTGGTATGAACCAGAAAATTACTTCTCTGCCTCCTATACATTATAATAATGGAAATGGCATTCTAGATGCAAAGTAATATCATTATTCTAATATGACCAGATAAAAAAAGCTCTTTAAATTGCTAATGCTAAGCAGTTAAAATATCTATAGTTACTGAAAATCCTAGCATGTATCATATTATAAATATGATTATATACATATTTTTAGGTTACAAAGCTATAACTATAAATTGTTTACCTTTTATAACTCAGACACAGAAACAGTTCTATTTCAAAATCAAAATAAGTCATTCACTATTTATAATAGAAGTCTTACCATAATTATAGCCCTAATGGGATACATATCAATCAATACGTAAATCAGTATATAATTTCTTCAGTTTTCTGTTCAGAACATTTCTGAAACCACATTTCACAAATAGCAGCTTTAATTTTACTTCCATTGAGAAATTGCTGCAATTTGGATTACTTTTAAGAGCTTAAGACATTCCTTTAAAGAAAAGTTTTCACATTCAGAAAAAGTAAAAATACACATTACAAGTAAAAACCTACTGGAAATGTATATCTGATCTCCATTACTATTCCTAATGTGGGTAGCAGTAAGTGACAATTTCTGTCTCGCCATTTTTATCATAGCTATCCACCTGTAATTCTAGGTGTTCTCTGATTGTTCAGTACTCACAAATTTATAAACCTTTCTCTCATAAAATATTAAGTTCTGATAATCTCTTCAGTTAACCTCTACTGAAATTCTGTAGCTGAGGCAAACTGAACACACAAATAAAGGACAATAAATAAACACCAAATGCAATATAAAATAAAATGTGAACATGGAATTTAGGCGGGGGAGGGGGAAGATGTCTTTGTTGTATAAAGTTTTGGAAACCGTTCTGTAGCTCTTCCACCAGTATCCATGAATCTGGTGAAAGGACTGGATGAGCTACCCTAATAGAAGTTACCTATTCTGGTCCCTTTTAGACCTAACTAATTTGGATTTTATTTCATGCCTTTAAAAGCATTCTCTTTTCCAATAATTCAGCAAGCAGGTGTGGAAGAAGCCATTTTTCTACTTATCTTGACATCAAGGTAAGTTTCTTCAAATCAGTGACCAAGGCCTCTTTTTTCCTCTAAAAGATGCATATGCATGCAATGATATGCATTTGTCACTGCAGCATTTTAGGATGAACAATCTGGGTCTACAAGTCAATCCCTTTTAGTGTCTAAAACAGTTTAGAGTCTCCTTTCTGCAGAAATTTGGATCTATTATGTTGGACATGGAAGAAAAGAAATAGAAGAAGGTAAAGAAAGAAGCTTATGCCTTTCCTCAAATCCTTTTTCCTATCCAAGTTAACACAAATTAGTTTTAGGACAGTGGTAACAATTAACATAGTCTCTTTTAAAATCAGTAACAATTACATAAAGTAATCTATTCTATTACTATTATACTATTGCAATACTATACTATTATATAAAGTAATCTAATAGCATGTGAAGTGTAATCCTCCCCACTCTTATGACCTTGGATGTTAACTTTTTTCCTTTCAGAGATTTTCTGGCCTCTTAGAGACAATTCCATCAAATACGCATATGTGTGAAGAGCAAGTTATATTCTCAATAATTAATTCAATGCTCATAAACTAAACTCACCCCAAATCAACAGTGGTAGGGATACAAGAAGTTATTTGTAAAGAAGATGTCTGCTTGCAAAATAAGATAAGGTGGGGAGGGTCAGACAGTTCTGTGGATGACACTGAGTGAAGTGGCAAAGAGCCAACATATACAATAAACAGACAGCACCACTTCACAAAATAACAAAGAATACAGAGTTAAATCTACCTGCAGATTAAGGAGAATATAAAATATTGTAAGGCTAGTAATCATACTGAACTCTGCTTTAAATCTGGTTGTCTGGATTATGAATCAAAGCACTTCAAAAAGGCTGATTCCCTTTCACAACCCACTACCATGCTCTATCAAAGATAAACTGTCAAGGCAGCAAACTCTCTGGTCCCATTGACACCAGAATACATAAAAGTTGGAAATTAAGTTACTGTCTAAATAAGTATTACAACTGATAGAGAATGAAACACTAAGGGAAAAATTCCAACTGCGGCATTAAAGGGTCTGAGAAGGATCCCTTTCCTAGGCTGTGACAAGGTGTCTTCTGAAGTGGAAGGTGTACAGCACTGCCCTTCAGCCAGACAGCTGGAATTCCAGAAATGGCTTGAATGGCTTTTGTTTTTACTCTTTTATATAACAAAGAATTATATAAGCCATACTATTACATGAGTTATTTAGTTGTTACTTGTTACTTGTTTTTGCTTTCTCCCTGAACTAAAAGACATTAGAAGCCTGCAGCCTGCATACTGAAAATGTCTAAGTACAAAGACCAGAAGCTCCAGTCAAGACAGAAATGTACACAACTCATGTTCACAGATAAGTCCCTTTGCAGTGAGTTCGTGTTTCATACACTTAGGCATCAATAAACCCAGGACCAGTGCTGCCAGCTAATCTCATTGTTTGCAGCACCACTGCAATTGCAATGTAAAGAAAATAGAGTTGGATTTTTACTTGCAATGCAGAAGGCAGAGCTTGGCTGTAGAGCCACGTGTACATGATAAATGTTAGGTATGGTTTTCATTTTATCCAAGCTTTTATTGCTGCTGTCCTGGTCCACTTTGGGAGAGCATTATGTTAGCAAGATCTCTGCAAGCCTATAGAGAAGAAAATCCATGGAAAGCCCTTCAGTCAAGCTTCTATGATACCCAAATTTTCTCAATGGGCATTCAGTTAAGGGATTTCATTTATCCATAAGCTTAATCAATTCAACTACCTCATAGAAGAGTCTGTATTATAAAAAAAAAAAAAAAAAAAAAAAAGGAAAAAACAAAGTAATGTATCAACAATAAAAGCACCCCAAAACATATAAGGTTAAGTGTATATGAGATTCTGTAGCCAAATCCATAATTAAATGTATATTTCACAAAAAGGTGAAATGCTAATAGAAAGTAAAAGCTCATTTTACGGAAGGACCCATTCTGGCTTTTAAATACTATGCAGATAGTTACCTAAGTGAAATCCAATGTTCCTTCAGAAATAATGACTGTCTTGCAAAAAAGATAATCAGCATTCTTCAATGCCAAAATCCAGTAATGTTGTGTTGAAATCACGTGTGTTTCAAACCTCAGTAATTTGGCTTCACACACACTCAATTTCACTACCAGTTCCCTTCTTTAAGATAAAAGAACTCTCCTGTGTGATAATTTATAAAAGAATTCTTCCCAAGTCACATTATCGGTGGAATTCCACTTACCTGTCCCTCTCCTCTACCACATACATACTTCCACTTCAATACCTGTGCATCAATAAAATGAATCCTTTTCCTTAGTGACTGATGTTTACACTACAAACAGAGAACAGAAAACTGCTCTGAAAAACTCAACTCTGAAATTTCCCATATAATATTGATAATATTGACTAGACACTGATTTACAATTGACTAGTTAATAGATAAAATTAAATTTTCAGGAAGTCTGAAAAGCAGCCAGCTGAGTGCATACCTAATAATATAACCTGTTTCTTTTAAATTCAAGTCTTTTAGCACTTTCTTATTATGTTCCACAACAGTCACAAGGCTGGAACCAACCCTCAAAAGATTCATAGTGTTCAAACACTTAAGCTGCATTTGATTTCGATACACCACAAAATCCAACTATTATTTTAGCTGCTCCTAAAGAAGCATGAACCTTATTTCCTGGAGCTGATGTACTGAGTGTCACTAATGTTTAATTATTTACATTAGTTTGTTTAATGGAACCATTCCAGAGGCAGCTGAAAGGAAATGTTTCAATCCAAGAGCCTAGCGGTAACAGAGAACTTACAGAACAAACACAAGCAGCAGCTTAGACCCTACACAAATGGACGTCTGCACAAATTGATGGAGATCTCTAGTAGCGGAAACTCAGAGGCAAGATGTGCAGCATCAGGAAATTATCAAAATATTTGTTCTGCTATGTACACTCTGGGGTTTCTAGGGGCTAAACAGCTCCCAAGTGAATGATCTTAAACAGACTGATGATAGGATTCAGAGCAAATATTCAAAAGCATATCACAGAGCAGTTCTGATAAATCCCTGGTCACAACTGGAAAGTGACTGTCCAGATAAGCAAACCAACTTTCTACTGAAAGAAAGCGGATGATGGAAACGTCCTTTCACACAGCTCATTTGAATCTCTAACCAGTGCATAGAGGAACCAGACAGTGCCACAGTCAATGCATCTAAACCTTTTAGCCCTTTAAACCCATTTCTCTTCAACAGTATTAGCTATGGAATACCTTTCCAGCAAAGATAAGAGTGTCATTTCCTTGCTTACAAAACAACAAATATAACGTGTTTATTTGTAATATCCTGACATCAACTTTCAAAGCAAAAACTAGAAAAATACTTAAAAAGAGGTGTTGAAGTTTAGGGGTTTGGAACACACTAGTTTGATGCAGTTTCTCTCTGACAGGTTGCGGAGGTTTATTTACTGATAGTTTGCATTCGAGAGGACTGAATTAGACACAGCAGGTGCTTAGTGGCCCCTTCAAACAGACCTTCAATCATTTTATAGCATTACTGAGCACCACAACAAATGACACAAAAAAATAGAGACACAGCATGCTCCCAATTGCTAAGCACCTTTTAATACAGACTTCTTATCAACACCGTAAAAAGACAAGTTATTGATACCTCATATGGAATTGCAATAATGTACTTACCATTACATACTGACAGGAATGATGAAACAGCACCAGCAATGCTGATTCTGAAGATAACCTTTATAAAATCACATCAGAGCTATAGAAGAGCTAACATGAAAGGACTTACCTGCATTTCAGTCTGGATGGTAACTCTCACTAGTTATATATATGTTTTTATATTTTTTTTTAAATGAAGCTATTGAACCTTATACAGACTGATATTAAGCACCATTATATATGGGAGTGATGTACTGTGTTAGGGGAGCAAACACTAATCACAGCTTAGGGGTAACTGTCCCATTTGTTAATTAGTCATTTTAACAAACAGATGAAAATGATCTTTCCCAAGGAACAGAACAAAAGCCAAGAGAAGCTACTCACATTCCTTTGAGTCGTTGCCACATTTTCTCTGCATGTCCTCCAATTTGATACTTTATAGAAGCACTTTCCAGTTCCCGAGGTGTTTCTGTCACTCGAGCCCCCATCGTTATTGTCCTACAGCGATACAGTTACAGTCAGGCTCAGCAGCAAGTAAAAGTATTCTTTAGTCCACTATAAATGTCAGAAGATCCACGCATGTTAGGCAGTAGCTGCTGTCATAGCAAAACACATCAGAATTACAACAGCTGAGGGACGATCCTGACTGAACGCTATTCACTTTGATAGACAAATCCACTCTTCGCCCCCTCCCCGCCCCCCCCCCCCCCCCCACCACCAAGCACAGAGCAAGTACACACAGATCCTCTGACTTTGAGTCTAATCCATTCGGGTGAGCCTGCTACTATGCTACTGACTGCTCAAGCTCCTTTCTCGTACACTTTTTCTGCTGTAAGCATATGCACAGAAGCACAAAATGATTCCTTAAAATGGACTATAATTCATTGCCGTGCGTAATAAATGTGAGTGGCTTTAACAATCCAGAAGGAAAGAAAGGCTGGTTTCTGCTCTGCAGGTTGAAGAAACAGTCTGCAACAGGAAAGCAGATGGTATAAGCCAGTATCAGACACATCACCCTACAAAAAGAGTGCATGTTCAAATGCCAGAGCTTTCCTCTTTAGTTTATCCTGATTCTTAACACATAAGTATTTACCAGCCTCTAAAAAAAAAAAAAAAAAGACTGTACAAATACTAAGTCAGTAGTGAAGACACAAAAATTCCTGCAGAAGAGAAATCAGAGAGCTCTACAGGTTGTTTTGAAGGAATATGCTGTAATGATGACTATTCACCTTCTCCTAGCAACTCCACACAGTAGGTAACTGTCAATTTAACTGGAAGAAAATGCAGCAGCTGCAAGACAGCCCACTTTGCGAATCCTTCAAGATAGCAGCATGCATGTGTCAAAATCTGATGCTGAACTCTCTGTGTCTGCCAGCAGAAAACAATTAAGTGCATGCAAACAGCAAAACAGTTGAGGACTAAATGGTATGCCAGCTGTGCAGCAGATTGCCAGCTCTGCCTTTCAAGTGCAAACCTAAGAAACTAGTTGTACAGCCAAAGCTGGATTCTGGAGAGGGCAAGAAAAAGGATTTCCTTGTTGCTTGCTTAGCCATAGACTTGGGTTTACTTAGCAGCTCCTGTACTCTGTAAATAGGACCTGTCTTGTTTGGTGAGTCAGTAACTATCTTCATTTCTGAAGCAGAAGCCAAATAATCAAATATACCACAGACTTATCTCAGTAATCATGTTTGTTTCAATCAGTGTAAGAGCTGTGCAAGAATCCAGGCAAGAGATGTGTGCCAAGTAGGAACAAATATGTCTGAGCTTTGCCAGCTACTAGTGTCACTGCCTGCCAGGAAAAGGGGCTTTGGGTCCAAGATGGAACAGTGAGGATGAGTGTCCTCAGATGCTGAATGGAAGAAGCCTAAGGGCATAGCTGATGAGAGAATCTGAGATTCATATCTCAGTATAGCTTTAACTAGACAGCTTTATCTATGTTAAACTTTACAAAGATGATGAGAAGTACCCATCTGATGCAATTGGCAGAAATGGATAGTATTGTTAAGTACTCAGACCCTTACAGAAGAATAAAAAAGAGAGACTCACAGCTCATTCACTGCTTTGAAATAATCCTAACACTTCAGAATTTCCTAATCTTTTTTTCTTTTCTAGGATACCTTTTACACACATTACCCTGTGAGAGTTACAAATCAGTTAGAAATGTTTTTACACACTGATTTCAGGCAGATAATTAAATAGTACATTTCGTTTACTTCTATGGATTTAACACATATGCAATTTTAAACTGATACTAATTCAGGGACTTTCCCAGAGTTATTCCTGACTCAGACACATAAAAGTCAATCCCATGAAATTCAATGTCCCATGAATGACAACTTTTCAGAGAGCATCACATGACTACACTCAAAAAAAATACAAACATCTGTTTCTTCAGAAACTGCAAAGCATTTATTTGGTTAAAGGCAGCAGTAGTATCTTTGAAACTTCACTAAGGAACCACTTCAAAGCTTCCAAATCTTCCAGTCCTGTATGCATGGACTCTAAATTAAAGTTTGTAAGAAAGAGTATAAATATCCTTCCATGGAATAACTAATGAGAACATCTCAAACAAATCTGGGTTCTTCTCTGCCTTTAAACTGCCAGACATCTGAAGTAACACAAAGAAATCAAGTATTTATAGAAACCACATAAACCTCCAGGGACAGAGGGGAATTGTAAGGGCATATTTTTTCTCATAAAGTATTCCCAGCTCTTGTTGTCCAATTCTACAACAATCTACAACAATAAAATAGTGGTGTTTGTGAGCTGTTCTCTTCCCCTCACAAGGAAATAAGTAGTTGAAAATATAATGCTTTGATTACCTGGAGAAAACTATTATGAGCAGGTAACATCCTTCAAGGATGGAGCACAGAACAAACTGACCAAACAATATCACTACAAATGCAGATATACTTCCTACTTCACCAGAACTCCATGAAGGAAAATTGTAAAAACTTTGCTCCCTGCAGGACCACATCACTGCAACAATAGAAATTCCTAGAATGGAAGCACCTGGCCTGGCTCAAGCAGAGGACAAACAAAACAGCCTCCTCCATAAAGGTTTATCATAGAAACCAATATAGCCAAACACCAGAGATGACAGCAAAGAATGAAATTGTGTCTCTGAAAATGAAGGAAACAGCAGGAAACACAGAGACAAAACAAACACACAAAGAAAGAAAGGTAAATAAGGCATTAGAAAATCATGGAAGTAGCCAGAATTGGTGCCCTGTTCATCCTTAAGAAGAGAGAAAAAACATTTCAAAGAAACAAGCAAATAATTTTTAGGCACATAGTTATCTTAGAAACACGAGCAAAGAAATTCTTATGGAGACATGGGGAAAGAAAGGACCTTTCCTCCCTCCAAACCTGACAACACAAATCTCCCTGTGGCAGTACTGTAGGACAGCCATGAACCAATTAAAGAAATCTGAAAATGTAAGAATAAAACCTGCCCAAATAAATGAAAATAAAAAAAACAAAGCCTCAAAAAACATAAGACAGGCTTATTTAAAACAGTGACAGCAAGTATTAGATCTGTATGTTTACTGCCCTGGCCCTGATCTAGCAAGTATTAATACACATTTCAGTTCAAGCAGGTAAAGCAGGTAAGAGAGTTCAGCACCATTGCAAATAATGGAGTTTAATCACTAAGAATTGCCTATACTTTGTGAAGAGGACTTAAGATAGAACAGAGATCCCATCAAATTCTGACCTTGCAGAAAAGGAATGTTTTGCTAAACAGTGTTCTCCATGTATTCTTCCCTCCTCCTTGTCTATTGCATTTGCATTTATGAAGTTATGGGCAATCCCTTTGTTCACAAGCAGAGTTCCCAGCTTGCTTGCAGTGTTCAGATTTGTGAATTATTAATCAATAAGAAGCATAGCAGAGGGAAAATTAATATTTAGTCTTAATAAAGTTCATAGACTTTAATTAAATACAATCTGGAAATGGAAAAATATTGCTGTTACATCAATCTTGGCTTTTCAGATTCTATATAGAGTTTATTAATAAAATCAGTAGAGTTACATAATTGAGGAAGAGCATCTTTAAAGATCTACACATATGGTCTACACAGTGCATTGGCACTGACTCAGTTAAGTAGGTAAAATAGTTGGGATTGATATAACAACAGTGGTTAGATCATCTAAATAAGGAGACCCAAAAAGGAACATTCTCTCTTTATCTCATTTTTCAAATTTATTTTAGTATTTTCTTCTATATCAAATTTACTGTATTTGAGACTTCTTCATATAATCACTAATGTATATTCATTCATGTATCCTGCAAGTACAAAGCTTAAAGTATAGAAGGGAGAAAAACCTTCTATTCATTTGCTGTGTGCATGGAATATCATCTTGGTAATGAATGTGGAGTCAGATTTATCCAAGCTTTTAGGCAGTTAAAAAGAAAAACAAATACCCATGAAAGCTTGCAACAAAATTAACCAATAGATCTCAGGGCACAAGTATTTACAAACCTCCTTATGACTTATCAAGACTTGGTCATATTTGATTGTTCAATACTGTCCCCTACTACAAGTCAACAGGTCCCAAAGTCTGTCATGACTCTGTGTGAGTGTTCACAGACTGTTCAGTGCCAAGTTGGGTTGATTAAAGAAGATTTCTTAAATCTGTACTAATGTTGTCTAGGACCTTACTGCAGTCAATAGAATTTAGATACTCAGGTGCCTTAGCTAGGCACATCTATTTTTAAGTTTACTTTGAATGTGTCTTTCACTCAATTTACTTTAAGGAATCATTCATTTACTCCTGTGAACCAAACAATATGAAAAATTCTGGGAGATGGAGAGATGGCAAAAAGATGAGTAATTGCAGAGATAGGGAATAAATGAGAGGTGTGCTACAGATAATCTGAACAAAAAGAACTGCAGATAAAAACTTGCGACAGCATCATCAGTGGCAAGATTTAAATAAAATTTAAAAAAAAAAAAAAAAAGATATAAAGATGACTGTTTTGTGAGCATTTGGACTTGGAAAGAAGCCTTGGAAGCAGAGTTTGAAAAGTGTTGAAAACAGACAGTTGTCAATCAAGAAGGAATCAAATGTTCACTGGGAAGCATGTTGCACTCAGTGAGTGAAATGAAGCAGGAGAACTGTTCAAGCTAGGGTGATAAAAGGATCATCTTGACCTGCTTTGTAAGATAGATACTCAGTTGGCAGTTGAATGCTTTGTTTTTGTCCAGGTTTATGAAAATTGGTCAGCAGAATTTCATTGGTAATTTAAGATGAAAGATAACTCTTACATACCTAGGAAACAAACTGGATGTTGAGTGAAGAAAAAATGGACAGTACAGAATAGTTCTGAGGTTTTCCTTAGTCTTCCCATTGAGAGTGACCTATTATAACTTAATGGTACTACTTCAGAAAGGAAATGAGAGGCTGTGGCTACCTCATTCAAAAAATGACTACAGAAAATCTCTGAAGACAGGAACTTTAGCAGTTGTAAGTAGTTCATGTAAGTCACCACATGGCAAGCAGTACAACTCAAGAAAGTAGAGATTACAGATTTTTAATGTTTGATGGCTTTTAACTTCTTTATTTAGAATGAATAGTCAAACTGGGTTTGAAACGCATTGGCTAAAGTGGAGGAGAAATATTCCTGAATCACAGAATCACAGGATGGAGGGGGATGGAAGGGACCTCTAGAGATCTAGTCCAACTCCCCTGGTAAGGCAGATTCACCTAGAGCAGGTTGCCCAGGAACACATCCAGGTAGGTTCTGAATACCTCCAGAGAAGGAGACTCTGCAATTTCTCTGGGCAGCCTGTTCCAGTGTTGCAGCACTGTCAATGTAAAGAAGTTACTTAAAGCAAATAATAACTTTTAGGAACTCTTTAGGAAGCAATTTGGCTACAAATCTAGCATGTTGATTTTTGCAAAGACTAAAACCCATGCTAGAACTGGTGGTAGTGTTGAAATAAAACCTATTGAAATTGCCACAGAGAATCACAAAGATAATAATGGGCTCCATAACAACATGAGATTGGTAGCTTTCAATGCCTAAAAGGGCAATACTGCCACCATAGAAACATAGAAGAACATTGTAGAAAAAACATAAATGTTCCAGGGTAGTTGTTCTACTTTTATTAGAGGCCACTGCCTGTTTTATCACATTTCATGCACTTTCAGTCTCCTCTTTAGAGTTTTGATGAAGCCATTAGAATTTTCATAATTATGTAACAGTAGGGTAAAAGTCATTTGAACAAAATATCTGTGGTCAGCTGAAAAATTGTAACTGCCAAGTTATTGGTATGGGGCATATAACTAGAGGAAGAGAATACAGAATGAAAGGCAAAAGGAATTAGAAAATTCAGAGCATTTGCCAGTTTATCCCACTGAACTACATCAGACAAAGAAAACAACTAGTCCAGTGATGTCAAGATATGTGTAGACAAAGACAACATGGAGTAAATTCGTTTCAGCTAATTATTGTAAAAAAGAGGTTATTTCAAGCATTCATTTTGAGCTACTCAACAGAGAAAACAAGACAATCATTCCCTTTTGCTACACATTACTTACACAAAGCCCATAGCAACAAGAAAATGTTTCTTGATATTTATAAAAGTCTTTAACAGAACAGATGTCAGAAGAGGAAAAAAAAGTCTTATCTCCAACTACAATGTAAATTAGAGAATCTACTCTTACCATAGCTGTTTTCAATGTAAAATAGCTTTCCAGTAGCAGTTGACCCCAAACAGGTGGAATTAATTTATTACACCTCACATAACAGTCCTTTTCAAACCTGAACTACAAATCTTAACTTTCAGAACATAAGGGCAAAGGTGTAAATCTGGTGCAGTTGTGGATGATAGACAGTATTTAATGTGATATCTTGAAAGCAGATTACAACAGTGCTTTTAAAGGTATCAATGTTTATATTCATGTATGCTTTTACTTTAAAGAAATACAAGATGGCCATGACCTCCTCAATTCAGGTTATAAAAGTATTGAAGGAAAAAATCTACTTAGTAATGGCAGCATACTGCATCTATGAAACAGCCACTTGATCCAGAAAAGAAAGCAATAAAAATAACTAAACACACAACTCGATTCTTTTTGTAAATGCCCTAAATGCATAGTTATTTTATTGCAGATACTAACAGGACCCACCCTGGCCTCTGTGTAAGGTGCCAGTATCAGTCTCATAGAGTCATCTAAAACCTGCATTTGAAAATTTGGAAAAAAATTTCATAAGATGTGTACAGAATGCTAAACCATGATTATTTAAACTGTAGCTAAAGGATCTGAGGTTTGGATTATCAGAAAAAAAAAAAAAAATCCCCTTCTTTTCTACGCTACATATTCTGGGAAAGACAAGCATTTCTTAAGCTGGATTGTCACGCTGTACCTGAGACCTTTCTTACCAGTGAGAGAAGAAAGCCCCAATCCCACTCCAAATCTCTTTCAGCCCTAGAGTAAATGTGAGGAAAAGGGCATTCAGTAGTGGTTGGCTGGCATGTAAAACATCAGGGAAGGCAGAGGATAAGAATCAACAATAAATAGTTTATAGGAAAATTTCTATTTTCACTTTATAACATCCTTGATAACTATTTTAATTTATATGTGTTAATAACTGACAGAACAGAACTAAAATTCTTGATTAAATTAATTCGGGACTTACTGATTTACAAAATATGGAATTCACCCTCACGAAGCAATGCTGAAGACCAAAAATATAAATTATTTCCAAAAGAACTACATAAAATATTAACCACAAGTCTAACAATGACTGTTAAGCAAAATGGTTCACGTGAACCCTCCAGCTCAGTTTATGAACAAACTGGGGGGATGTTGCACAAGGTAAAGAAGTGTATTAGAGAAGGATCACTCTATGTACCATTTGTTGTTATAGCCCTATCTTAGGTATTTTCTCAGTCCCATCACTGGGAAAAGAATACTAAGTGATAGAAAAATGGTAGTTCTTATATCTTTATCCACTTTATTCAAAGTGTTTCTCAGGACAGAGGGAAAAAAAAATATTGATTAAAAAAAAAACAACTGCCAAAACTGTACCTATTGATGCAGTACTTTTCTTCAATTTATAAAGCAGTAATCTTCCATAAAGCCTTTGCAAATGCCTTCTGCTTCAGTAAATAAGATGATGGAGTCACTGGTACTGCATATGCATGGCAGAAAGTAAATACATAGACAGCCCTTAACACAGACCCAACAGTATGTTACACATATCCTACAACTTGGCCTGGATAGTTTGCTGTATAGTATAAAAACTACAGAAGATATAAGGAACATGGGAGAAATCAGCAAATGCAAGCTTAGTCTTTACAGCTTCTAGTTAAAGAAAAACAAAAAATTATTTGTGCAAAAAGAATATTATCCAAAGCCAGTATGAAAGAGAAGAGAAGATAATTTAAAAATACATTATGTGACTGTGTTGGAGTATGCACAGTATTATCTGATTCAGAATTAGTCTGTTCAGAACTTTTACACTTCAAGAAATTGGTACATAACTTGAAATCTAAGTGCATCTGAAATCAAAAGGACCTTTTCTTAACATATTCTGCATTTTAACCTTAATTCTAGCAAGACACATTCCAGCTTTTGGCCTTTAAACATTTTAAAAGATGAGTGGAGTATTAAACTGATGGTAAAAACTAGCATAACTTTTAAAAATTAGTTCAACAGTCTAGCATGCAGAAAGATTAATGATGAGAACAAAACTCTGCGGACATTCAGATGTTTAGTATCACTTAAACGTGATATCATTGGAACATGAAAGTTCAACCAAAGTGTAAAGGTAAAGTTTAGGTAAGATTTAAGGTTTTGCTGGCAAAACATCTCTCTGTCAAGTTTTTCATATCAACTCATGATTTGATATAAATGTTGGTGCACACATTTTCCAGACAAAAGGTAGAACAGAGAAATATATAAGTTCAAGTTAAAAAAGCCACTAAAATTATGAGTTTTCAAATGAAACATTTGTTTCTTAAATGTTACACTGCTTAGAATGACAAGTTCTAAAAGAATGATTTAATTATTTACCTTGTCCATTTGTACTCTTTTGACCATTGAGCAACTAAATGTTAAATATATGCTTTAAAAACCCACTCACATTTACAATTTGGAGCCTGAGGCCAGAAGAGCAACTGAACTAGTCTTAATGTCAAATGCATTTCTGATGGAGCAATACATAGCAGTAAGTTTACATCTTTTGTATGTGACCAAAAGAGCTCTTCCTACTCTAAGAATAGCTGTAACTCCTACAACAAACAGTTTTTACTTTTCTTTTTTTCTTTACCTGACAATATTCTATATCTGCTGGGTAGAGTGGGAACTGCAAAATACCATTACTCCATCTTCTTATTTGCTCTGTACAGTTACTAATACTGATGACTGGAGAAGTTGCATTAGCACTAAAGACACAAAATGGAGTGTAGAGGAAAAGTAAGCCCTATGCAGATCATCAGATTGCTTTCTTCCGTATGTTTAAATAGTTGCAAATCTCCTATCAATAGCAAAAGAAAATGGCTGGAGATTAATTCAGACAAAACCTATGTCAAGCTCTGGGAGATGGAAGGGTGAACTCACACTACTATGCTTTAAAATGTAAAAATATTTAATAAAAAAATGAGGTGGTTTCTTTAGGAATAGAACACAGGCTGAACATAAACCAAACGTATTAATCATCTTGGAGAAGTGAGAAGAGATGAAGAATCCCTGCTAGATTTGTCAGAGCTACCTTACCAGAACAGGGCTCTCCCTGCTCATTATTAAGTGAACATGGTAAGCATGCTGCAAAAAAGGGCACATTTCAAAATATAAGTCAGTAAACACAACATACAAGAAGTGCTTAGGAAATCACAGGTAAACTCTTCTGTCCCATTTTAGGAACCAAGCTTTAATAGTTTGACCAAATTAAGAGTGCTCCAAAGGTGAACAATAAAAAATAGCATAAGTATAGATAAATATAAAGTTGCCATGAACAAATGATACAACAATTGTATTTACTAGTCTATACAATAGTTTTATTAGAGCTGATGATTTTTAATATATATATTGGATGCCAGTACTAATAAAAAAAACTTAGTGGTTGTCAGTATATATTTAGGGTAGCAGAAGGTGTTTAATATGCAACAAAGTTCAGGCTAGAAATTAAGAGACATTCTCTAATTACAATAGTTAAAACACTAGAGCTGGATACCCAGGGTGATAATGGAATCTTTTTCACTGAGTCTTAAGAACAGGACAGGGAAAAATCTATCAGAAATACACACAGTCATTTGTATCTTTATTGCTTCCCTTTTTTTAAACCTTGATTTTGAAATTAGGTGTTTTAATTAGGTTGGATTGAGATATTAAAATATATCTCATGAAAAAGAGGTTAGCAGCAGGTCTCACTGAGAAGCAATGGGGTAGCACATTATAAGCACAAGTACACTCAGCTATTCACAGGAGAATTCTCATGACGTAGAATCTAAATTTCATTTCCATTAATAAACTACAATAATTTTCATATAAAAAGATAAAGTGTTCTTAAAAAAGTCCATGCTATCAATCTAACATTCTAGAAACATTTTAGCAACAAACTGCAGTTTGTACTTCACTGATACTGAAAATAATTGTGAGTCCCTGCAAATTAACTATGGAGAGCAATGCTGAGCATTGTTTCATCCAGTAAGGTACATTGCTGGGCACAGATTAGCACACTAGCTTGACCAATTCCACATCATGTTCAAGAACAATATTATCAATTAAATACCACTTTAGGAAAAAAAAAGAAGGAAAAAACAAAACAACAACAACAAAAAACCCACCACCAAATTCTTTCTATTTTACAGACTATATTAAGAGATGGTAGTAAGAAACCAAACTTGTTTCTAAATTTTCAGTGTTTAACTATTCTTCTTACTAAAAAACCTTGTCCTTCATTTCCAACTGTTTAAGCTTCAATGGCCAATAACATAGGATCT
Organism: Melanerpes formicivorus; assembly: GCF_026170545.1. Classification (NCBI taxonomy): domain Eukaryota; kingdom Metazoa; phylum Chordata; class Aves; order Piciformes; family Picidae; genus Melanerpes; species Melanerpes formicivorus. Next base: position 16,210,327 of record NW_027142357.1, on the reverse strand, counting down.
TTTTCCATTTTTATCTCACCTTATAAATCCTCTCTGCAGTACAGTGCTTCCTCTTGTCTGTACCTATGGATCACATTCCAATCAGCACATAATCTTGTTGATAACAACAACAACAAATCAAAACTCTTAAATCTCCAATAAAAAGGTACATTTGTCACTGTTTTACAGGATCAAGATAATTTTCAGTGTTCACTAAAATAACCTCATTGTGAAATCAGCCTGAGTGTCCCAGCTGAGGCTTCAGTTCTATTTTCTGTGCTGCCACAGCTGTTTTCTTGAAGTAACTTAATTTGTCATCAAAAAGATCAACTTCATGCAATTATTTTTATTTTCGTACCTAGAGGTTAGCAAAAGTTTCGTATGTTTGATAGCATCCAACATTGACGAGTTCTTTCAGCAGATTATGTATATGACTTTTAATGGAAGACACATACAGAATAGACAAGAAGCCTTTTCTTGTTTGAGACAGCAAGCTCTTTCTTACTTCAAGCTACAAAATGGCCTGGGTGAATATGTCAGAAAGAAATGCATTCAGATGGGATAGAGGACTAACGATTGATTGTTAGTTCAGAACTATTTTAAGAATTATGCATTATTACACTGTTAACCACTTTTCATTTGATACCTAAATGACTAAACGTTGGGATAGATATCTGAGTATCATTGCAGAAAAGGAAAAACAAGAAATGGAATTCAAACACGTCATTTTAGTTTTCTTCTGATAAAATAATGACAGCATGTTCTCTAAAAATTCCAAAATGCTAAACAGGGAATATTTGAAGTCAAAAGTAATTATCAATATAGATAGAAAAAGAGGTATAATGTTGCTTTTCTGATACAACAGATAGTTTAGTGAAACATCACATGGCAATGTAGCTTTTTTTGTTGATTTTTGTTGCGTTGTTTTAAAGATGACTGTACAATAGGCTATGAAAAGTATTTACTGTATTGTGATACAAAATGACTGGAAGAAAATATGACATTTAGTAAGCTGTATTTTAAAAACATCAACATTCATTATAGGTTCCAATAGACATGAAAAAATGTGCAGTTCACATGTAACATTTTTAGTCTGATATAAGATCTTAAGAAGTATGATTATATTTCAGGCTACAAGATTTTTCACTAAATGGAGTCCATTTGAGGATCAACAAGATTTCCTCACAACTGTGTACCTTCCTCAAAAATTTGAAGGAAAGTTGCCATTTAAAACAAGCAAACAAAACCAACTAGTTTAAAACATCTCCCATACCCAAGTGTAATTTAATGTACTTTACTTGGGCCACTTTAATAAACAACCAATTAATCTAATTTAAATTATGCCAGTGAACTTAATGTCATTAGCTTGTATTTATACACACAAAAAGCAGTTAATTTACCTCTCATGTAGAGAAAAACTTTGGTGAGCAAATACTGATTTTAATGAATCTCTAAACTAAGGTGTTCTGCTTTGAGCTTTTTCTAGAGAAAGTATTACTATAACTCAGACAGTTCCAGTCTGATTCAGTGAAGGCTAAATCAGGCCTTCTGGCCTAGGGAACTTTTCTTTGTGAGACTGTTGCATGTATTAGCATTGACACAAAAATACAACTGACACCAAAACTGCAAAAGAGAGGCCACATAATGACACAATCCTCTGCACTAGGCTGTCCTCTACAGCTGGGTCTTATGGCAGTCTCTTAGACATCCTGCACTATGAAATATCTGGCCTCTACGTCAGACAGCAGGAATTTTACATGACAGGAAATATCTCCTGTGTTCCTATTTTTAAGTAAATGCATTAAATTTTGATAGATAAACCAGAAAGAATGTGCTCCATTCATTAATCTTATACTTTTAATACCAGCATGATTTGAGCTGTAGCTCCACAATTCTTGCAAATGTTTACACTAAGCAGTCATAGCTCAAGTTTACACTGAAACACCTGCCAGAATATTATTGAGATCACTAAAATGCTGGATATAGCTGCAATATCTTTCCTTTTGTCCACTAAAACAGCCCCAGTTTCTGGAATATGAGACCTTCCTGCAAAACCAGCCACCATTACGTATCTAGAGAACAAACATGAAATTAAGTATAAAACGAGCCTTCTCCAACATCTTGCCAAAGAAGGGACTTTTTTGAGCCAGAGATTATATTTGATAGCATGTCCCATAGGACCTGCTAGATGTATTCCACAAGAATTTGCCTAAATCTTTCTTGAATTCCCTTATTCTTTATTTTCCACAATATCCATGGGCAATTCATTCTGCACTTCAATAACCCATTACAGAAAATACATTGTCATTTGCATGTTTTAAGTGTAACAGATGCTAATTGTTCTCCTGGGTGGCTCAGCTTGGTAGTGCATCAGACCCTTAATGGGAAGGTCATGAGTTCAAGCCTGCAGTGGGCAGTAGTGTCTTCCCTACTCTAGTCATGTGGTCTGTGATGACAGGTTGGACTCGATGATCTTTGAGGTCTCTTCCAATCTTAGGAATACTGAAAATTCTTTCATTAGAAGAACATTAGATAATTATTTCTTGTTCACATTCTCCAAACCACTGATAGTTTCAAATTATTCAACAGTAAACAACATGTATTTACAGAGTGGTGTAATGCTTCATTACAAACTTTGCATGTGTCATTTGATGGTTGCTAAATCCTGAACTAGCTTAGTAGTTTTAGAGAGCAGTAAGATCTTCCCTCAGTCATCTTTTCTCCAGACTAAACGACCCCAGTTTCCTCAGCTGCTCCTCCTAAGACCCTCCTCCTAAGACCTTTTCTCTAGACCCTTCAGCAGCTTTGTTACCATTCTCTGGACCCATTCCAGGACCTGATCGTCTTTCTTGTAGTGAAGGGCCCAAAACTGAACACTGTATTTGAGGGGCACCCTCACCAGTGCTGAGTACAGGGGCACAATTATTCAAGCAGATCAACACTCCAACCCAATTTAGAGTCATCTGCAAATTTACTGAGGGTGCACTCAATTCCCTTGTCCAGCTCATTGATAAAGATATTAAAGAGAACTGGCTTCAGTACTGAGCCCTGGAGAAAACCACTATGACCAGCTGCCAACTGGATTTAAGTCTATTCATCACCACTCTTTGGGCCTGTCCATGTGGATTTTTTTTTACAAAACATGGAATATATATTGTTTTCCTAATTTGAGGACCAAATACATCACTTCCTGTAACCTATCTCAAACTGATGTAAGCTTATTATTGCAACTTATACTTCCTGGAGAAACTTTGCAAAAATACTCACAGAATCATAGCATGGTTTAGTCTGGAATGTACCTTAAAGGTCTTCTCATTCCAACCTACCTGCACACATATTTCACTAGATCAGGTTGCTGAAAGCCCATCCAACCCAGCCTTTAACATTTCCAGAGACATATCCCATCTACAACTTCTTTGGGTGACTTGTTACAGTGCCTCACCACCCTTGCAGTAAAGAAGGCACGATTTGCCCTTAGTGAAGCCATGCTGGCTGTCACCAGTCACCTCCTTATTTTCCATGTTCATAGCTCCAAGAGAATCCACTCCATTATCTTGCCAGGCATCAAGGGGAGACTGTCTGACCATATATATAGTGAATATAATTGAAGTTAAACAATTCAGTTCTATGAAATAATGCTGACATAGTAGATTTTTACAGGAGAAAGCCTAAACTTCTCAAATTACAAACTTCCTTTTATGTCAACAGTTTTGTATTTTAAAATTACACAGTTCAGGACTGAGCCTGTCACTGAGACAGTTGCAAACAGCTTAGAGTTCTTATGGTGTCTCAAAACATTAAGCGTCCCCAGTGGCTCTGTTTGGTGACACAATACCCAAAGTAATGATACTGTTCAGCACATCCCAGTTGGGTAAAGTATTATTCCTTCTCCCATTCAACAGACAAAAAAAGCAGTTCCCCACAAACCCTGCTTCCCACTTATCATAGAAGAGCTTACAGTCAGAGGTAAGAGGATATACACTGACATCTCACTTTCAGAAAAAGACCATTCCTAGGGTCAAAATTTGAGGTGCATCTTTCTAGATGTCCAAAAGCAGAGAATTCCCACTTTAGGTAACTAAGCTAAAATATTGCTCAAGCATTGTACAAACAGCATAGTCAGAGCAAAATTTTCTCACTGTGAACTTAACTGTGCTATGGCACTTTTGCAAATCAGTTAAAACTTGACTGAATATTATGACTAATGAGTTCTGAAGAGGAAAGAGCTTTTGAAGCTAGAGAGGCTGATTTTTCAAGAGTGTTGCTAAAATTAGCAAAGGTCTTCACAAGTCTTATGCATTACATGAACTTTTTGTTGTTGTTAAATATAAATTCACCTGTCTTATTAAAGACTTAGTAAAGACTAGAAAAATTAAGGGGTAGTGGTAACACAATTCTTAATACGGTTTTAAGATATACTCACCTTGTCTATAAACACAGTTTTGTACCCCAAAAAAAAAAAAAAGGAGAAAAGGAGCTAGAAGTTTTACAAGAATGTTGTACCTGGCTTTTGGAATTTCATAAACAACTTGTGTCGCTATGGCATAGTATATTAAACTATGAAGAAAACAAACATATAGGAACAGAAGTTACCAAAGTACTATGATGAGTATACAAGACAAAAACATAGGAGAACAAGTACAACAACAGAGCATGATAGAAGGATTTAATTTTACAGTGGTCTTTAGAAGGCAGACCAAATGTTGTTTCTGCTGTTTTAAGAGTGAAACACTATTCATGTACCACTTCTTAGATCACAGAGATTAATTACATTAGGAAACCAAATAAACATTTTCTAGCATTAGCAAGCTACTGCTTGATATTTTTTGCACCAGAAAATAACATTGTGCCTTTTTTTTTTTTTTTTAACTATAATAGCTCAGATCACATAAAGACCTTTGTATAAGTCAAAATCCAGGAAGAGAAGACTATAATGGTAGTCAGAGTACCGTCTTATTTCAGCATTATGCATCAGTGAATCCTCATGTATTAATATCTCACAGAAATAAGAGACTAAAACTACACAGGTGCAAGTTGAACAACCTTTTCTGTTGGAATGGCAAACATATTCCCCTTGAGAATTCTTTGATAAGTTTCAGTCATGAAAATCTCATAGTAGCATTGGTAAAAGAGAGGTGTACACACAGATGAACATGTTATCTGGAACATGGTTAAAGAAGAGGTGTTAAAGCAGATTCCCAAGCATCTTCTTTCAAAGGCATTGGGGGGGGAAATAGAAAAGAGCTTTTTTTATTTTCTGAAAAGGCTTGCCATGAGGTTATCCAAGTCTCTAAGCCTCTTAGCAGGCACTGGAAGAGAAGCAGTACTTGCTGTAAGGGGAAAAAGGGAAGGGATCACTTAACCAGCTTGGACAGAAGTAAATCCGTAAGACCAGATGTGAGGCATCCAAAGGTGCTGAAAGAACTGGACAAGGTTCTTGTGAAGCTGCTCTCTATCCCCTACGAAAGCTCAGGGGAACTGGGGAGTCCACAGAAGAGCAAGTTCAGCAGAGATCTTATTGTTCTTTACAGCTACCTAGTGAAAGGATATAGTAGAGATGGAGGTAGAAGGCAAAAGAGCAACAGACAAGTAGAAATGTAAGAAGCTCTGATATTTGAGGGTAAAATTACCATGAGAAATTCCAATATTTTTAAATGAATTTTCACTGTGACAGTGGTTAAGTACTGAGCAGATTGCCCAGAGGGACTGTGGGCTTGCCATCCTAAGTGGATGTTCAAGGATCAGCTGAACAAGTCCCCAAATACCTCGATCATGTTTGATTACATGACCCCCACTGGACCCTTCCAGGTAAAACTGGAGCTGGAGTATGATTTGAACATACAAAACAAATACTGCCATAATGGACAAACTGGCATTAGCAAAGATGTGTTTTGCACGGCAGTAACCTGAAAGCTTTTTTAACAAATTGCTTGAAACCTGAACACTTCACTTTGTCCCCGGTAGCAGGATATGGACAATGTAATTTACCTGCAGAATTCATTGATGCAGGATGCAATTGATTTAATTATGTTATTAAGATTTTTAGTAGGTTAAGCATTAATAATAATGACAACTGCTATTAATGCAACATAGGATACAAATAAAATGGCTAGCAATTTTCAGGCTTCATTCAGACCACAAGCATATCACCAGAGAAAACAAACCCAGAATTATCTTGTTACAAAAATACTAAATCCTGCCCAGGTATCTCTACCACACAGTACTGCCAGAGACAGACACTTGAATTATTTAACTATTTTCCTACATGTTGTATATTGTTTTTCTTAGTGAATATTTGAAGATCTGTTTCCTGTGTTGCATTTTTGAGGATAAGGACAATATTGCATATCAGTAATTACTTCTCTGCCTCTCCCTTTACTCATTTTGCCAAAATATAAAAGAGCAATTATGACACTGTGCAAAAGATAAACTATAGAAATTTTTTATTATTTGCAAATTACTGTTGAAACATATGTATCTATTAAATACATATTTTAGTGTGAAAATGTACTAGAGAATAGATTTTAAATTTAATATTCAATAACCCAAAGCATAATGGTTCATTCAGCTCAGACAAAGGCTAAAAACATTAAAAGACCAAAGCTTGGAAGAATTCTCTGTTGGATAGGGTGTTTTGTGGGTGTTTGGGGGGTGGTGGTGTTTGTTTTGTTAGGGTTGGGGTTTTTTGTGTTTAGTTCTGAGTTTTTTGTTGTTGGGTTTGTTGGTTTTTTTGGGGGAGTGTTAAAAAAAAAAAAAACCAACACATATTTAAAATTAAGAGACCTTAACAAATTTAATCTGCTATAGCTGACATCATTCCTGGGCATCAATTCAAATTCCAAATATAATTTCAGCAAAGCTTTAGTAAAAGTAATGCCTTCTGCAGATTCAGACCCATCAGACTGACTTTATTTACTGATGACAATAAAATGTAACTTAACCAAGTATGGTTTATGTAAACAGTTCTTAAAATTAAGGATAGAAAAAATATATGCTGAACTGGTTTGAGACAACATTCTATCAGATGATGTTTATTATTAACACGGTTTATGCCCTTCCAAGTAAGTATCAGCACAGAACTTGAGAGTTCCTTTGAATGCATTTTTTGCTTTTAGATAGGCATATGCTTTGAGTCACAGTTTGATGACTTTTGAGATATAATATGGCAAAAACATACCTACTACTGAAGACAGATGTATGGCATGGTGAGAAAAGCACAGAATAGAGACAAGGAAAATTTATGTTGGGAAGAACTTCTGCCATAGGCCTTCTTCCATGACATTTGGTAAAATTAAATTTGTGAGATTGGTAAAAGGAAGCTAGCTGAAGCCTGCTATTGACTTTGCAAAGTTGGCAGGAAATTGCATGAGTAGAAGCTTTCTTGGTATTTTTTTAGATTTCAACTTTGTTTTCTACAATCCCACAAAAGACCACACCGGAATTTGCTGGGGATGGAGACACCTCCAAGCACATAATTTCACATGCAAATGCAAGGGCAACAAGGCTGGTGAGAGGCCTTGAACACAAGCCCTATGAGGAGAGGCTGAGGGACCTGGGATTGTTTAGCCTGGAGAAGAGGAGGCTCAGGGGTGACCTCATTGCCCTCTACAACTACCTGAAAGGTGGTTGTAGCCAGGAAGGGGTTGGCCTCTTCTCCCAGGCAACCAGCACCAGAACAAGGGGACACAGTCTCAAGCTGTGCCAGGGGAGGTTTAGACTCGAGGTGAGGAGGAAGTTCTTCACCGAGCGAGTCATTCATCATTGGAACAGGTTGCCCAGGGAGGTGGTTGAGTCATCGTCCCTGGAGGCGTTCAAGAGGAGATTGGACGTGGTACTTGGTGCCATGGTCTAGTCATGGGGTCTGTGTTGATAGGTTGGACTCGATGATCCTCGAGGTCCTTTCCAACCTAAGTTATACTGTGATACTGTGAAAATATGAGGGGAAAAAATGCATATGTTCATATAGACTGATATTTAGCCAAATTAAATAAACATAACAGCTCATTAATCCTCTTTAGCATGCATTTATATAGTTCCTAGGATTTCTATCTGTAAGTATCTGAGAGGGTAAATATTTTTCAGTTGCAATATAACATACACATACTATTCCAGTCTACTTTTTCTTTAATTTATGCATTTGGAAAGAAGGCCATAAAGGTGCCAAGCACACCAGGCCTGCTGGCAACAGAGGGGATACACCTGTTTCAAAGGGTGAATAGGATCCTAGCCCAGGCACTAGCAGGGCTCATTTAAAGTGCTTTAAACTAGATTTGAAGGTGGAAGGGCACAAAACCTGGCTTGCTGAAAATAGGCCCACAGGCAGCATGTCAATATTTGAAGGATGGTATGCTGGCAAAGTCTGTCGGTACACTGTATGATTGGTTGTGGGGAATGGAAACCCACAGGCCAGCAAAGATGCAAGGGTAATTGATGAATGAGCACCCTCAGGAGCACCTGGGAACAGTCAGGTAGGAATTACTCACTGCAAAAATGTGGCAAGACCATTAGACCAAGTAAAGTACATCTAGACAGCTGCAAGCCACGTGGGAAACAAACAGAAAGAGTTAGAATCCATTGTGCAGCAGAAAAAATATGATATGGAGGCCATCAAAGAAAAAAAATGAAAAAGAAATAGAAGAAAAATAAGATGACAAAAAAAAACCCAGAAGGAGACAAAATCTTCTTACCCTAGATCAGATCAACACTCCCACTCAATTTAGTGTCATCTGCAAGCTTAATGAAGACATTAACCAGACCTGGCCCAAATACTGAGCCCTGGGGGACACCACTTGTGACCAGCTGCCATCTGGATTTAACTACGTTTATCACATCTCTTTGGGCCTAGCCACCAAGACACTTTTTAAACCAGCAAAGAGTCCACCTGACTATGTCATGGGCCTCAAAAACCCTTTTTGTTATCCCTCATGGCAGCAGTCAGACTGAGTTCTAGCTGAGCTTTTGTCTTTCTGATGTTCCCTCTGTATGACCTAACTAGATTCCCTGTACTCTTCTTGAGTTGCCTGCCCCTCTTTGCAAAGGTGGCAAACTCTCCTTTTTTTTTTAACCTAAGTCCTTGCAAAACTTCCCTGTTCAGCCAGGCTGATCATCTTCCACAACAGTTCATTTTTTGATACATGGGGACAGCACACCCCTGCACTTCTAAGACTTACTCTTGAAGAACATCCAGCTTTCCTGGACCATTTTGCCCTTCAGTACTGCCTCCCAAGGGACAGCGTTCAGCCAGTGTGCTGAACAGTCTGAAGTCTGCCCTCTGGAAGTCCATGGTAGCAGTTTCACTGACTCCCTACTTTATCTCATCAAAGTTTCTAATCAGACTTGGCATTTTTTAAAAAGCAAGAACAGCATCAAGAAAAATAATAAACTTAAATGACTGCCATTTTAAAGACATTTAATAGTTCCTTTTTACCCTCTTATTCCTTTAATTTTTGTCCTTCTCATATATTTACCTTTAGGGGTTAACTATACAGAAAACACAGTTATTTAGTTCCAAGCCAAGAATCCACTTGCTGAACAAAAAGTGTAAATGGGAGAATAATTTTGGAAAACAGTATTTTGGATTTTTAATTAACTGGTAAACACAACATTTTGGAAATTTCCATAAATTACACACTGAATTCTAGACAAGCAAACAATATATACTGTAACTGTAGTCCTACTTCAAAGTATTTAAGATAGAGCAGAATTCGGAATACACTGATATTGATTTGAAGATGCTTATGCAGACAAACATCTGCTTGTAGTCTGAATTGCAGGCCTGCCAACCCAGCAAGGTAGCTTGGCCTACAGTGGATGTTTTAGGGTAGTTAAGTGAGCAATGAGCTCACTTTATGAATCTTTTTCTCATTGATTATTCAGCACTCAAGAACAGTTGCAAGGATTACACAGAAATACTAGCATGGATACAGTATTATATAATGCCATTCCTTGAGGCTGGGCTGTGACAGACATTGTACATGGGAGTGAACCTGAAGCTGACTTAGGATTCTCTACAACTACTGTAGAACCATGGGGGGGAGGTGGGAATCATGTTTAAAAAAAAAAAAAAAAAGAAAAAAGAAAGAAAAATTTTAAATGTTATGTTAATTCAAGGCATAACAATCTGGGTCCTAAGTTAAACCTGTGATCACAGGAATTACTGATTAAATCTCACTGATGTTAGGTATAGCTGAAAATGCTTTATACTCATCTGGGTCCTAAGTTAAACCTGTGATCACAGGAATTACTGATTAAATCTCACTGATGTTAGGTATAGCTGAAAATGCTTTATACTCCTCAAAATGATTAAAACTAGGCCCTGTACTTCTGCTTTGTTGCAGAAGTGATCATCTTATCTCACAGAGTTTAAAACTGAGAAGGAACAGAGACATGAGAAGAATCCTCAAAACTAAATTAAATAAAGCATAGAATATATTCAATATACTTTTATCCTGAAGAAGATCTTTAGTATTCAATAATGTTAAGTGAAACACATTCTAACATAGCAATGGGAAATTGACAATCAAGTTCATCTTAACTGCAGTTAAGTTGTCAGTCTTTCAGTCTTCCTTATCAGCAGTCTCCTTTACATGAATGAATACAGTTTCCAGGTTTTCCAAATACTAATACTGCAGTACAAAAGTTCCATAAACTTGGCCTTTAAGTAGCAAATGCATCATGTTCCAAATGTTCTTAGATGTAAGTTTTCCCTTATTTAGTCTTTAGTGAAGACCACAGATGGAGATAGCATTTGCTCACACTTTCTTACAGAGCAGACTATTTAATAATCAACGTGTTGGAGCACTGTTCATTTTGCCTTAAAATAACTAGCTTTTAAAAGAAAAGCACCAGTGGTTAAAACTAAAAGGGGTTTCTTTTTTCTTTAAACACAGCATGGCAGGGGGACGACATACCAAACAAAAAACCTACAATGACTGTGCAGACCAAACTTCTAAAAGACTTTAAAGCAGTTCCAACTAAATTTATATGTGTAATCATCTGCATGAGCACCCTAAAATTGTGCTTCTGACTAGTTAACACAAATGCACTGTTCAGGTTCAAGAAGAGTAGAAATTTAATATCCATTTGACAAGTGAAAAGTAAACAGACTGATGCATCTACTAAGTGAAAGAATTCTTCAAGAAATCACAGAATACCAGAGATTCACACAGAATCATAGAATCACCAAGGTTGGAAGAGACCTCAAAGATCATCAAGTCCAACTTGTCACCACAGACCTCATGACTAAACCATGGCACCAAGTGCCACATCCAATCCTCTCTTGAACACTTCCAGGGATGGTGACTCCACCACCTCCCTGGGCAGCCCACCTCAATGGAGAATGACTCTCTCAGTGAAGAACTTTCTCCTCACCTCAAGCCTAAACTTCCCCTGGCACAGCTTGAGACTGTGTCCTCTTGTTCTGGTGCTGGTTGCCTGGGAGAAGAGACCAACCCCCTCCTGGTTACAACCACCCTTCAGGTAGTTCTAGACAGCAATAAGGTCTCCCCTGAGCCTCCTCTTCTCCAGGCTAAACAATCCCAGCTCCCTCAGCCTCTCCTCGTAGGGCTTGTGCTTGAGACATCTCACCAGCCTTGTTGCCCTTCTCTAGACACATTCAAGAGTCTCAACACCCTTCTTAAATTGAGAGGCCTAGAACTGGACACACGACTCAAGGTGTGGCCTAACCAGTGCGGAGTACAGGAGCACAATGACTTCCCTGCTCCTGCTGGCCACGCTCTTCCTGATGCATGCCAGGATGCCATTGGCCTTCTTGGCCACCTGGGCACACTGCTGGCTCATGTTTTGGCAGCTGTTAATCAGCACCCCCAGGTCCCTTTCTGTTTGGCTGCTCTCCAGCCACTTCCACCCCAGCCTGTAGCTCTGCATGTAGCCAAAGTGGAGTAACCGGCACTTGGATTTGTTAAATGTCATCATGTTGGACTCTGACCATTTGTCTATGCGGTCGAGGTCCCCCTGCAGAGCCCTTATACCCTCTAACAGATCAACATCTGCTCCCAACTTGGTGTCATCTGCAAATTTGCTGATGACTGACTCAATTCCCTCATCCAGATCATCAGTGAAGATATTAAAGACGATGGGGCCCAGAACTGATCCCTGGGGGACACCACTAGTGAATGGCTGCCAGCTGGATGTGGCACCATTCACCACCACTCTCCGGGCTCGGCCCTCCAGGAAAGGGAAACTCAAACTCGCACTTACCCTGTCCCTTCTATAACTACAAAACTGCAAGGCAAAGCTAAAATGAACCTCTCTTCTAAACAAACCATTAAACAATTTTTTTCTACAAGCAAAGTCCTTTGACATAATTTTTACAGCAATCTGGAAATGGAAAATAAATTCTAAAATCATAGACAGCTGCATACAGCTAAACTCAAGAAAGGCACCATGAATAATAAAATATGTCCTAGACTGTAGTCATTTGTATATTACACACTGACTTTCAGCAACCCACAAAAAAACCTGTATTAGAAGTGAAGATTGAAATGGGTAATGTTTAATTTTAAAGCACATTTGCATAACAGGGCACTAGTGTTTTGAGGTTTGATTACGCATTGTTTTCTGCATGATCATCTATTTATTTGAATTGGTGCAAGATGCAGCCTTAATTAGTGAACACATACCCAAAGCCACTGACAGAAATTGCTTCCACTCAGATCATCCCAACAAAGCCACCTTGTAATCAGTAAAACACTCATGTTGCAACCTGATGCCCCAAGCCAACCCTGGGCAGCAAGGGTGTGGGAAGTTTGTGTTAAGATTCAGAAAGGAGCAAGTCTCTCCAAATCAGAGGTGTGCAGAGTGAGGTGTGTACAGAAGTGAGCATTGCAGTGCAAAGTCTGCCATTGGCCTTTCTTTGGTGCTGTTGCAGTGGTTTTAAAATAAGGAAAGAGGAAATTCCCACCTCCACGGAAATTTTTTTCACTGTTCAGCCATTCTGCTGGGACAGCCGAGCTATTAAGTTCCATCAAAGGCACCACCCTGTCTATTCAGATCCATTCTGTCAGATTGTTTTTTAAACAAGAATCATTTGGCTCATGGTTCATTTTCATGGTTTTGCTGTATTGTACCTAAAGCATGTTCTGCCTGAGTCCATTCTTTTTAAGGATTTTTTTTTTTATTGTGATGCATACTACAGGATGTCAATATTTATTCATTTCAGTTGATTTATTCTATCAAATAAGCATACTTTCAGCACCTACTCTTACTTCAGTAAATTATGAAAGAGTATTCCTCTTTAATAGTAGAAATTTTTTTTTAAATGAAGTCAAATGCTTATGTAGGTAAAATGTGATTGTGCAATTGCACTCTTGGTATCTCTGACACCAGAATCAAAAACACTTCTTAGACAAGAAGCAGCATTTCCATTTATTTATCACTAGATCGCTCCCAAAAGTGCAAGTGGGACCCAACAGGAGATTTTCATAAAGTCACACCTACCCAATACAATTACTCTCCTACCTACAACATATTCATGGAGTATGACTCATCAAAGCGTTGGGATACCTGCTGTCATGCAGATAGCCTAGGGCCCCTCTCACAAGGCCACTCTCACACGCAGACAAGAAAGAGAGTTGTGGGCTTAGGAATGTTTAGCTTACATACTAACCAAAAAAATCTCAAAAACATCACATGCAATAAACAATCTTATTCTACAGCTTGTGGGAATATGTTCTGGTTAATTTTTTATACAACTTCTTTATATTCATTGATAGAAAGATCCAAAGTGGAAACACTGAAGTGCTGTGATTCATTTTTTGAAAGGAATAGGATAATTTACACAAATCATACTATTGTAAATTGGTTGTAACTACTAAATTTAAAATAAAATACTATTTTATTTGCAGTTGTAACTTTTCCTAGAGTCTAAGTAAGTAATACTCTGGTCTCTGGCCAAACTGTGTTCTAAAAACACCATTAATTTACCAGGAGCCTTTCTCAACAGTTCATCATTTTAATTTTTTTACATGTTAACAGTAATGCCATCTTCCCAATTAAATTGGTTTAATAATGGGCACAGTGAAAAAAGGTGTTGCTGTAAGCACACCAGCCTTAGAATCAAGAGACAGAGAGTCTATTTTTGTCAAAGGTTTCCTGTATGATCTTTCCTAACTTGTAGTTTAGTCTCCCCATGCCTCAAATAACCCTTTAGTAAGTGAAAGTGAATCATGTCCCCTGTCATAGGTTTGCTGATGTAATAGTTATCATTTTCATCCATTTCTTGGCGTGTTTCTTAAAGAGAGAGAAAATCAGGTTGGGGAGAAACAACAACAACAACAACACCCACACACAAAAAGACATTTTTGCAGCTTTCTGTTGTATATTACATCAAGCAGGTTTTGTTGCTGTTCGGCTTTCTAGGGGTTGAGGATTTTTTTGGAGGTGGGGTTTGTTTCATGATTGTTTGGTGGGGGAGGGTTGTATTGTTTTGGTTGTGGTTTTTTGCTAATTCTCAGTGCTAGAAATCTAAACACTCTCTATGTCAGGACTGTTCACCAAGTTTTTAATAATTTCCTGTCTCTTGTTGGAATTCAGTCTGTATCCATCCAAGAGAATTCCACTGTAAAAATCAAACCAATGTTGCCTGGAACTTCCAGACACATTTGTAGACATTTTACTTTCCAAACTACACACATGATATAGTTTACAAGGATGATCTGGAAACATTACTGTGAACTCTTATCATACCTGGAAGCATATGGAAAGAACCCAAATTTTATCTCAACCCTTCAAGCCCTACCTTGGGCATCAAAAAGGACTGCTGTGGTTTAGACCCAGCCAGTAGCCAAGCCCCATGCAGCTGCTCATGCTGCACACACACCACCCCCCTGCCAAAAAACACTGGGCCAGCCCCTCCCTTTATACAGTGAGCATAAAGTCAGTATGGTATACAATAGGCCACTGGCTGGTTCAGCTGGCTACCCTGCAGGTGGACTGGTCCAGCTTTTTGTGAAAAAATAAACTCTATCCTTGCCAAAGCAAGGACACCCATCCTTTCGCCTTTAGCCAAAACCTTCAGAAATTACTAACATCACAGGATTTCAGATGTTTCATGACCAATACTGACCAAGGTAAGATACACTCTATGAGCTTTTCTTTATTCTTCCAGTTTAAGTCTTTCCTTTAAGCAAATCAACAGGCAAGCCCTCTGAAATAACTCCAAATTAGAAACACCTAACCATAAAGGATCTGAATTATAACAGATGTTGTATTAATGTATTACTAACCAAATTGAAAATTCTTCTCTGACATTTTCTTCATTCACAGTAATTGTTAAAGAATATGCTTAATACAACAGTGAAGATAGGAGCTGAGGAAGTAAGTGGATTTTATATTTCACTTTCTCTTTTCCAAGGAAAAATGTCCTTTTCAGAGCTATCATAGAATCATAGAATCAATAAAGTTGGAAAAGACCTCAAAGATCACCAAGTCCAACCTGCCACCCAAGACCTCATGACTACTAAACCCTCCCAGGAAAGCTAGATTTTTACTTCAGTCCATTCACAGCTGAGAGAATGATGTCTCCTCTACATGTGTCATGAGATTTACTCCCGAGAAGATCTGATCCAGTCCTTTGGATCAGCTACCACTCAGTGCCTAGCAATCACTGTGCATGTTCCTGGAGCAAATCTTATTTGCTTTCAGCCAAATGGAATCAAGTTCATATGCCTCTAGACATATTTGTAATACAAGGAAGCATGAAACTGAGGATGATGACTATCAGTCTCCATCAAGAGTATCAAAGAAGGTGAGTATACTCACTCACCTATTTTTGTCATAAGAAGAATGCAGCAGTTTCTTGTGTTTCCTGTGACAACAGCACATGACAACAGATGCTTCAAGCACATAAGAAAAATAGCATTTAGGAGTCAATAAGCTGAGGGGAAAACACATCTTTAAGACTAGAATTTTTAATGCCAGGAGCCTTTCTAAAACTGTCATTTGTTGGCCAACACTGTTAGCCAGAAAAATTAAATGGGAAATAAATAAATAAATACATACATACATACATATTTTCTTAACTCTACAGCAAGAAACCAGGCAAGACACAGTTCCACAGAGAGGCTCTTCAAAGGAGCAAAAGCAGTGTCAAATTTGGTGCAGATATTGTTTATCATCCTCATGTAGCAATTTAAATTTCTTTTAGAATAAATCTAGAGGCAAGCAATTAATTAATAATAAATATGATTTAAATCTTCTACTGGGACATATCCTTAATTAGGATGTGGCGACTCACAAAAGCATTAAGGATTGGGGGGGAAATAACCAACACAACAAAACAAAACCAAAACACAGATGCAATGATTTGCATAAATATAACTTGCTTAAACAGTTTTTAATTGGAATGTAGCTTAAATGTTAGAGTTCTCATGCTGCACATTGCTACATTCTTTTTACACCAGCAATGCCCTGAGTTTTGCTCTGAAGACAGACGCTATGATTTTTAAGACCACCTAACAATTTTCCCTGAACATTCCTCAGACGTAAAAGCTATTTTCCACACTTTGTTTCCATAGATACAGAGGATTTTTTTTATTATTATTAATCAGAATGATACCCTGCAAATTGCTAAGCAAACACATCATCAGCAAGCACTTAATATTCCACACTGTCTGCTTAAACAGGGTCTCACTCTGATCACATTTAATTTTGGATAGTTAAGGCAGAGTAGGATGAAAATGTGATACTTTCTAAATGGGGATTTTGACCCTGTGGAATTCTGTTTCAAGACAGAAACCTGGGTCAGTTACCACCTCATACCACGGAGGCAGAGCATACTGAGAAAAGCAATCAGTTGCTGCTTAGGAGAGGAAAAATCCTTGTCAGGGAGACCAAATTCAAGCATCATTTCATCCAAGTATTTGACTAAATGGAATTTTAAAACCTAAACAGACACACTGAACAGCAGAGGGCAAAAGGTTTTCTCAATCTATCTAGTTAAATGGAGCAATTCTGGAAAGATGGATCCAAAGTAAAGTCTCTAGCGTCCTTTGCAGAAACAGTGATTTGGGGGGTTTTCTGTCTGTCTGAATAGGACAGTGGAGCAAAACAGATGGGCTAATAATTATCACTGGGCTAAAGCTGCTACAATATACTCCTAGGGCAGAAAAAAGCTCGACCCTACAACGTCAGCGTTATACATTCTGAAAGACTCTGAAGAAGCAGGAAGACCCAGAAGAATTCAGAACTCAGAAGTATTTTGAAATAAAAAGATAATTTAAAATCATATCCATGAACATTCTCTTTCTCCTTTATCTCCTGCAAATAACTAAACTGCTTAAAAAGAAAGATTACCTCAAGAATATTTACAGCAAACTGAAGAAATAAAATAAAGCATGGTTCCATATCAAAAAGAAGGAAAAGGAAGTGTGTTGCAGAAACAGTATTAAAGCTGTCCTTCATGAGTAGTGATGACATTTTCAGGTTACTTAAGGAACTAACTCAGAAGGTACCTTAGGAAACAGCCCTTAAAAAAAAAAAAAAAAAAAAAAAACAGGGGGGGTGGGGGGGGAGGTTCAAGAGGGCTAGACCCTACTTCAAGAAAGAAATCTTGAAGGCGCAGGAACAGGCTGTGCCCATGTGCCAGAAGATGAGCTGCCAGGGCAGCCAACCAGCCTGGTTGGGCAATGAAATTCTGGATGAATTAAGGGAAAAAAGAGGGTGCATCATCTTTGGAAGGAAGGAGAGGTTACCCATGAAATGTTTAAGGATGTTGCTAGATCATGTAGGAAAAATTGAGAGGCAAAAGCCCATTTAGAGCTTAGGCCACTTCTGTGAAGGACAACAAATATTCTTTTACAAATATATTAATGGCAAGAGGAGTGGCAAGGACAACCTCCACTCCTTAGTGGATGTGGAATATTGTAACTAAAGATGAGGAAAAGGCAGAGGTACTTAATACCTTCTTTGCCTCAATTTTTAATAGCAGGATAGGTTGTCTTCCAGACAACTGGCCTCTTGAGCTGGCAGATGGAGTCAGGGAGCAGTACAGTTCCCCTGCGATCCAGGAGGAAGTAGTTAGAGACCTGCTTAGCCACTTGGACCCCTACAAGTCCATGGGACCAGATAGGATCCATCATAGGGTGCTGAGAGAGCTGGCAGATGAGCTGGCCAAGCTCCTCTCCATCATTTTTCAACAGTCTGGCTCACTGGAGAGGTCCCAGATGACTGGAAGCTGGCCAACGTGATGCCCATCCACAAGAAGAGCCAGAAGGAGGAACCAGTGAATTACAGATCTATCAGCCTGACCTCAGTGCCAGGCAAGATTATGGAACAGGTCATCTTGGGGGCAAGCACACAGCATTTACAGGATGGCCAAGGGATGAAGCCCAGCCAGCATGGATTCAGGAAGGGCAGGTCCTGCCTCACTAACCTGATCTCCTTCTATGATCTGGTGACCTGCCTGATGGATGTGGGGAAGGCTGTGGATGTAGTCTACCTGAACCTCAGCAAGGCCTTTGATACCATTCCCCACAGCAAATTGCTGGCCAAGCTGTCAGCCCATGGCTTGGACAGGAGCACTCTGCACTAGGTTAGGAACTGGCTGAAGGGCTGAGCCCAGAGAGTGGTGGTGAATGGTGCCACATCCAGCTGGAGGCCAGTCACTAGTAGTGTCCCCCAGGGATCAGTGCTGGGCTCCACCCTGTTCAATATCTTTAATGATGATCTGGATGAGGGGATTGAGTCAGTCATCAGTAGATTTGCAGAGAACACCAAGCTGGGGACAGATGTTGATCTGTTAGAGGGTCAGAGATCTCTGCAGAGGGACCTTGACAGGCTGGACAGATGGGCAGAGTCCAATGCCATGAGATTTAACACATCTCAGTGCAGGGTTCTACACAGTGGTCACAACAACCCCATGCAGTGCTACAGGCTGGGGTCGGAGTGGCTGGAGAGTAGCCAGGCAGAAAGGGACCTGGTGGATACTGGTTGATAGTAGGCTGAACATGAGCCAGCAGTGTGCCCAGGTGGCCAAGAAGGCCAATGGCATCCTGGCATGCATCAGGAAGAGCGTGGCCAGCAGGAGCAGGGAAGTCATTGTGCTCCTGTACTCCGCACTAGTTAGGCCACACCTTGAGTCAGGTGTCCAGTTCTGGGACCCTCAATTTAAGAAGGATATTGAGATTCTTGAATGTGTCTAGAGAAGGGCAACAAGGCTGGTGAGATGTCTCAAGCACAAGCCCTACGAGGAGAGGCTGAGGGAGCTGGGATTGTTTAGCCTGGAGAAGAGGAGGCTCAGGGGAGACCTTATTGCTGTCTAGAACTACCTGCAGAGTGGTTGTAGCCAGGAGGGGGTTGGTCTCTTCTCCCATGCAACCAGCACCAGAACAAGAGGACACAGTCTCAAGCTGTGCCAGGGGAAGTTTAGGCTTGAGGTGAGGAGAAAGTTCTTCACTGAGAGAGTCATTCTCCATTGAGGTGGGCTGCCCAGGGAGGTGGTGGAGTCACCATCACTGGAGGTGTTTAAGAGGAGACTGGATGAGGCACTGGGTGCCATGGTTTAGTTGATTAGATAGTGTTGGGCGATAGGTTGGACTTGATGATCTCAAAGGTCTCTTCCAACCCAGTTAATTCTATATTCTATGGTATTTAAAATTCTATAGTATTTGATACTCATGCTAACTGTCTCACATCAAAATACTCCAAAATATAAAGCACAAGATTAAGGTGCAAATCTAGTCCGCTCTAACCAAGAGGAGACAGTGGTATCATGGATAAAAAGTAATCCCACAGACTCATCTGAGCCCATCTCATATATTTATAGTTATATTTACAAAAAAACAAAGCAGCAGAATGTTGGACATTGCAAAATACACATATAACTAGGGATGATCCCAAGCAAAAGTAAGTTTTATGTATGTTTTTGACAGCAATAATTTCCAGTTTCTTGGTGTTGCTGTGGCTAATGTATCTGTCATGATGTTAGTCTGACAGTTGGTTTTATTTAAATTTGTGAAGCAAGTCCACCACCAGTGGGCAGATATTACTATGGCAACAATTGGAGAAACTGTTCTGAAGTTGTCAGGCAACACAATGCCATCAGCTGCTGATGTTGCTTGACTTAGATGACTCCAGACAGCAAGAACTGCACTAATTATGTACACTCAATTGAGAAAGCCATGTGCAAACAAACTGTCTTTGTGTGGTGTTGGGTTGTTTTTTTTCTGTTGCAAAACCAGAAAATGAGTTCAGTAGGTTTCTAAAATACAGGTGTGTAATTCTTAATAAAATTAATTTAATTAGTTGGAAAATCATATTGCAGATTTTTGTTTCCAATTTTGCAAATATCATTGTTTTATAAATTTATGTTCCCTTTAGAACAGTTTCAGCTCATATCCCTATAATAATTCTAACATGGCCTGCACTTTTTTCTAAAATACACATCTTAGCAACTTTCCTGAGGAAGAAAATTCTTAATACAGCCTAGAGGAGTACAAATCCATCAGCAGAATTGCCCTTCACTTTGCCTATATAAAATACTAAGAATTGACAGCTACAGAGATAAGTTCTTTATCTTGCACAGTGGATGGCTCCTGAAGAGGAGTGAAGTACATTACAGAGCAAAGTGAGTATGTTAAATGTTGCTGCTGCCTGCCATGTACTTGCTACATGGAGAGGGAAAAAAAAAAAAAAAAAAAAAAAAAAAAAAGACAAACCTTCATTCTTTCTGTTTGGTATGATGGAGCAATAAATTCCAACAGCTTCTAAAGCAAGGCCTAACGAGTGAACTAGGAATTGTTAGCTTACTGTTCCGTCTGTCTTCTATATAGTCAGCTGAGCATATGCTTATAGGTTTGAAAGAAAGGCTGCAACAGGAATATGCTGGAGAAGCATTCCTCTACAACCAAAAGGAAATCCCTACTGACAATATACAATTTATTGGTAATTGTCAAAGGAAATTGAGAACAACATTACAAAGATCACCGGAAAAAATTACTTGAAACATACATGTGTAAAGGACTGAATTAAATCAAATTAAGATAGTTGGGGTGTCGTCGGAGTTATTTTAATCTACAGTTCCAGACATACAAAGAATTTTAAAATGCTGTAAGACACACACTATCACACAGAAACTTGTTTTAACATTTCTAAATAAATGAGGAAGGATTTCTATGGGACTAACACAGATGAAATAGAATCATAGAATCAATAAGGTTGGAAAAGACCTCAAAGATCATCAAGTCCAACCTGTAATGCAATACCTCATGACTACTAAACCATGGCACCAAGTGCCATGTCCAATCCCTTTTTGAACACCTCCAGGGACGGTAACTCCACCACCTCCCTGGGCAGCACATTCCAATGGCCAACATCTCTTTCTGTGAAGAACTTTTTCCTCACTTCAGGCCTAAAATTTCCCAAGAGGACTGTGTCCTCTTGTTCTGGTGCTGGTTGCATGGGAGAAGAGACCAACCCCCTCCTGGCTACAACCACCTTTGAGGTAGTTGTAGAGAGCAGTAAAGTCTCCCCTGAGCCTCCTCTTCTAAACAACCCCAGCTCCCTCAGCCTCTCTTCATAGGGCTTGTGCTTGAGACATCTCACCATCCTTGTTGCCCTTCTCTGGACACGTTCAAGAGTCTTAATATCCTTCTTACATTAAGGTCCCAGAACTGGACACACGACTCAAGGTGTGGCCTAACCAGTGCTGAGTACAGGAGCACAATGACTTCCCTGCTCCTGCTGGCCACGCTCTTCCTGATGCATGCCAGGATGCCATTGGCCTTCTTGGCCACCTGGGCACACTGCTGGCTCATGTTCAGCCTACTATCAACCAGTACCCACCAGGTCCCTTTCTGCCTGGCTACTCTCCAGCCACTCCGACCCCAGCCTGTAGCACTGCATGGGGTTGCTGTGACCACTGCGTAGAACCCTGCACTGAGATGTGTTAAATCTCATGGCATTGGACTCTGCCCATCTGTCCAGCCTGTCAAGGTCCCTCTGCAGAGATCTCTGACCCTCTAACAGAACAACACCTGCCCCCAGCTTGGTGTTATCTGCAAATCTACTGATGATGGACTAAATCCCCTCATCCAGATCATCATTAAAGATATTGAACAGGGTGGAGCCCAGCACTGATCCCTGGGGACACTACTAGTGACTGGCCTCCAGCTGGATGGGGCACCATTCACCACCGCTCTCTGGGCTCAGCCTTCCAGCCAGTTCCTAACCCAGGACAGAGTGCCATTGTCCAAGCCATGGGCTGACACTCTCCAACTCCCCTCCACACCCTTTTTTTTTCCAACATGTATATATTTGTCTGCCAGATTATGCTGTTGAAATTACAAGGGTGAATAAAGAATAATATGCAGTATGCATCATGAAACTGTTTTCTCTTACCTTTTCTTCCAGCTTAAATAAAGCAGCAATTACAGATTTAAGAGATCTTTTTCTCAGTTGTTTTTATTTGCAGATTGCTTCCTAAGAGAAGATAGATATTCTTGGTTAGCTCTGCATACCAGATTTTCCAAAGGCATCTATAAAACACTAGACACCAATAAGGATATTCTTGGGTCCCTTCCTGATTCCATTAAAGTCCGTAATGAAATGTAGTTCTGCTCAGTAGTAGATAAATCAAATTACTTATTTGGAAAACTACATTTTAGAGAACAGTGTCTTCTTCAAGCCACAAAATCTGCAACCAGTAGCATTATCTCCAGTAATGCAAAAGCTATCTCTACAGCCACTAATGTTATTGAGAGTCATGGAAGCATGTAATTGGTATACATTGTTCAGCATGCAGTTCCAATTTGCAAGGCTTTGGCATGCTGAATCACGTAAACGTTAGCAGGCCCCTTATTTAACAGCATTTAACCCATCTTTGGTTACTCAGTCAATATGGTCCTAAGAATGTTTGTCTTTTTCAAGGTTACACATCTTGTACCTCATAATCAACGGTCTATCTTCTCTACCACCTCTAGCTGATAGGCCTCCTATTTCTAATAACTGGAAATACATAGAGGCATAATCTTACTTTTTCCATTATTGAATTTCATGTTGCTATTATTTTATTTCAGAAGGTCATGCAGCTGCTTTGATGCAAGATATTTATGATCACCCTCCTTATTTTCTGCCTCCTGGCTTTGTGGCATGGATATACTGAAATCAGTACATTTGTACTTCTTCTGTGCTATAACCATTAGTAATACCAAAGTCGAAGACCAGGTTTTAGGATAATATTTGGGCATATTACCTAGTAATCTTAATCCATCCTGACTACTTTTTCTTTTGTTTAGGCCCATTTTCGTCTGTCTTTTCCAGGAGCACTATCCCAAAGTGTGATTGTTTCATTATTCTGACCTTCAAAAATGCAGCTAAGAGGATTTTTAAATTATTATTATTTTGATACAAAGAGTTCTGCAGCTTGTCATCGTTCTTCAGTCTTCTGGTATCAACTGAATTAAATAAAAAGCATTTTACACTCCCTGGCTATCAAAAGTCTGGAGAGGAAATATGATCCCTTTCAGGTGATCTTTTGGTTTTCCTTCCAGATATAGGAATCCTTATTTTCATGCAGTTATTTTTGTTAATCATCATTGTTGTTGTCTTTACATTCTATATTTTTCAATCTTACTAAAAAAAAAGATATGAAGAGAAGTATTTATTTGAGTTTGAGGGCAATATCCACATTACTTTTAATCTCTAATTAGAAATTATCTGCTAAAAGAGAATAAAGTCAAGAAGAAAATTACATTATTAGGAGGAATTTAATTTCAGACATAGATTATGAGGCAAATGCTATTTTTGGTGGTGAATCCTTAAACAATCACAGAGTCATCAGGAATGGATGCCATTCAGATGAGATTTTAGTAATTAGTGAGGACATAATATAAGAAATTGCTTTAGGGGCCAAAAAAATGAGCTGAGGATAAACAGCTATCTAGTTTTCAATTAAGCAGAAAGATAAGTAAACGGAGATAAAGTCTGAAGATTCAGCTTTAAATGTATGAACTTTGATTATTAGTGGAATTATGTGGAAAGTAAAAAGCTTTGAGATTCAAATACCAAAGAAACTTGCAATTTCTTTCAGACAGTGGTTCTCAAACTCTTTTTCCAGTGAACTGCCATGTAGCAGTAAAGCATAGAACAGGGTCTCTCCTACGGTGCACATCCATAGGACTGGCCATATGGTTGGGAAAACAGTAACACATGAGCTGCTATTTGCACCTGTGGCTGTGCTATCTGTATTTTTCTCTATGGGAAGTGTACATTTACATATATTTTTAGCTATGGTATGTCAAGAAAGCACATATATATATATATATATGAAAATAAAAAGTAGTTCTCTGACATCCCTTTATGTCCTCATTATCCCCTATAGGCATTACTAGCAACTTTAAGAATATTATCGAAGCTCTGTGCACAAATGCAGACTGTTGCTGCATACTGGAAGATCAGTTTGCCCAATTTTTACCATTATGAACCTGGCAGTCCTAATCATTTTCCAAAAGCCTATCACTAATCAAAAGCCTGCCAGTGACTGTTAGGAGCCTATCAGCAATATGACACCTGCCCCTTCCCACGTCTCTTGGGTTAGACTGCAGTCCATGACAAGGACTTATATTCAATTTGTACTCCAAACACAGAGCAAACATACAAAGATCTGCCTAAAATTAAGAGACATCTAGTACAAAATCCCAGGCCAACATTGTTCAAAAAGAAGGAATAACAAGCTTGGGACCATAATTATCCCCACTGAATATCCTACAGCTGAAAGCAAGCTGTTGGCATTAGTGGACACAGACTATGCAGGTCATGTCCCTGTATAAGCATGCCCAACAGAAGCACTGTGTGTGCCACAAGCACCTCCAGGAGCTTTGGAACCTGGCTGCCCAATTCACTATCATGTGTGAGGCTGAACCCCACTTCACTAAGTGACAGCAAAATGTCATACTTAAATCAGAAATGGCTCACTGAAGCAGCAATTTCTCCAATTCCAAGTTTCAGGTAGAAGGATCTTGTTCTGGAAGTTAGACAGTAGCCCACAGTATGGGAGATGAGAAGATGAGAGCAGTAGAGGTGAAGTGCTCTCCAACAGCAGGAATCCCTGAAAACATTCTATCTGACTCATTAGGAATTATTCTTAAGATGAGTGAAGTAAATTGAGTCATAAATGACTCATATACTTACCAGATGGGAGAAAGGCATACATGAAATTTGGGACAGCCACCTTGTGAACGTCATGAGCCACTACTGCTTCAACTGTGAGTCAAACTCAACTCTTGACACAAAACAGGGAATATAGAGAGTGATGGACACAGAAGCAATATGCACCTTCACTTTCTGGCTAGACCCCTTATTGAACTGCATCACCACAGAAAGGTGTTTAGAATTATTTCCATCTCAGTTTAGCTATCAAGCAAGCACAGGTGTTAATTTGGTTTATCTAAATTAGGCTTGTGTCTTAACTTTTGCACAGCTATAACAGGTTGACCATAAAAACGGAGATCAAAAAGATTTGGTTATGTCTGCTGTGTTGCAGGTGGCTTCATAACCATTAAATATACAGAGATATTTTGCTACCAAAACAAACAAAAATAGGTTCACGAAGACTGTGAGTGATCTGTAATCTTGCACATCAAAACTGTTCCAATAAAAATGGAAAATCAAGGCAGAAAGAAACACAACAGTTGCTCATCTTTGGTGGCACTTGCCAAGTTTAATGATTATGAACTTTGTCTTTTAGAATCAGGTACCTCAGGTAGACCTGAAGACCTCAGGTACTTCTGAAGACTAGCTTCAGAGAATTAATTTACACAAATCCCTTAATTTGACCTTCCAGTTTCCATACTGAAAGCCTCTCTGAGCATTCTGTGTACATGCTGAAAAGTCCATAACATCCAATCCAACCCTTGAAGTCCCAAGCAGTTTGCCCTGAGACTGCAAAGCTACTACAAATCAGCTTCAGCTGACATCTAAAAATAAAAAGCACATTATTGCTTATCCATTTTCTGTCCTTACATCTGACAGTTCAAGGACCCATCAGCCCTGTCCTACATAGTTACTTATTGAATGTCATAAGCAGTTTAGTCAGCTACAGCTCCAAGGTTTTTTTTCAGTCTTATGGCGCAAACATTCTAGACTACCACCTAAGTGACTGCAGTAGCCTCCCTAGAAGTGCTTTATTCCACACCCTCACTAGAAAAATATTCACTTGATACATACTTGCCCCTGGAGCCAAAGATGTATCTTCTCTGGGAACAAAAGCATTTGTAAACCAGGGTATGCTAGGTGCCACTCTAGACCAGAATTTAAACCCTAGCTCACCATGGTCTCTCTTTGGATGTGTATGTGCTTCCAGTCTAGGTACAGTTACCCTGCTGTAAGTATGATATAGATTTTCATAATTCTACAGTAGAATCTCCACATTATTAGAATAAACCTTTATTAGAATAAACCAAACCAGGTTGGAAGAGACCTTCAAGATCATCGTGTCCAACCCATCAACCAATCCAACCCACCCAAACAGCTAACCCATGGCACCAAGCACCCCATCAAGTCTCCTTCTGAACACCTTCAATGACGGCGACTCCACCACCTCCCCGGGCAACCCATTCCATAGTGCAATCACTCTTTCTGTATAGAACTTCTTCCTAACATCCAACCTGAACCTCCCCTGGCGCAGCCTGAGACTGTGTCCTCTTGTTCTGATACTGGGTGCCTGGGAGAAGAGACCATCATCAGCCTGTCTACAACCTCCCTTCAGGTAGTTGTAGAGAGTGATAAGGTCACCCCTGAGCCTCCTCTTCTCCAGGCTAAGCAACCCCAGCTCCCTCAGCCTCTCCTCATAGGGCTTGTGTTCCAAACCCCTCACCAACTTTGTTGCTCTTCTCTGGACTCGTTCCAGCAAGTCAACATCCTTCCTAAACTGAGGGGCCCAGAACTGGACACAGTACTCGAGGTGTGGCCTAACCAGTGCACTTAATCCATCTTCCAGAATGATATGATGTACCATAAAGTTAAAAAGCTACTTGCAGGAATACCTGATGCACCTCCTAATAAGATTAAACATTAGCATTTAAACAAGTTCAACGACAGGTCTTTTTACAGTGCTTAAGAAAAATTCAATGTCTTTGCTGATCCACAGCACTGCATCTATTCTGACAAATCCAAACTACTTCCCAATGAATATCAGCATTGTCACATGCCATTTTCCTTCTTCCTTTGGAACATATGCAGAAAACTGTTATTTATTAGCTCCTGTGATGGTAAAATATGATGGCTACAAGCCAGTGGGTTTTCCTAAGAGAAAATAACAACTTCATGGTACCAGATTGCCACCATCAATATCTAACAGGCAATTTACGTATGAGTATTTAAAATAAATATTGTAAATCAGAAAATTCCTTTGCTCAGCAAAGACCCTTTATCTACATTTGAAGCACAAGTATTGCTTCTACTTAAATTCAATATGTAATGATTGATGCCTAAAAAATATGCTAGTGTTATTATCAGAGATGCAGTCACATTTCTGAGCCTTCTTCTATGGGACAAATCCAAATTAGCAATTTCCATGCTAAATATTGTTAGTATTTGACTACAGTTCAGTTTGACTCAACTCCTTTTTTTTTTTTTTTGATATATGTATTCATCATGTGTGGCAGAAGACTTCAGAAATTTTCACCTGGAACATTGAGGATGTTAAAGGAAACATAATCTTGACTGAATGATTCACTTTCATTCTTGAAAGAAGAGCCCTTAGTAATAACTAGAGTTCTTTCCACTCACTTCTCCAGAAGATAGGATTTCTCTGTAGCTACAATTGCAACCCTGAATTTTACATTGCAATCAAGTAGCCTCTCCTTATGAAAGCTAACTTTTAAAATGCAGCATGTGAGGTTGGATGGAAAGACAAGTTAGACACCATACTTGTGCACAGTAACCTTTATGAGAAAATTCCAGGTGATTTTTCAGTTTACACCTATTAGATTCATTTGAGTCTTTCATTCTAAGTCTTTCTGGGCTGGGATCCACAAAGGGACCTAGAAAGGTGACCATCACACGTTACATGTCAAAAGGTTATTTAACCACCAGGTTAACAGGGACAGGTGACCCCAAGTACTCATTCAATGCTCCTCTTTCAAAAGTTGCAAATTTTGCCTAAAAGAATAAGAAATAGGATGCACACAAGAATGGCTTACCTTTATTGCCAAGTAGCTGCCTAGTGTCCTGGGGATAGAGAACTGCTTTATCACCCATGTTCTGGTGTTTTGTAATAACACAACACAATAAAACACAACATTCTGTAATACTAAGAATTAGAAGAGACTTCAAACAGACTTTGGCCTTTGAAGGACACTAGCAGCTTCTCACCTTGTGTTAAACAAACATTTAGCTCGTTACCTTAAAAGATGTGAAGCATTAAAGCTGTTTATTCAGCCCTGATTTCAAGTAATAAGGTTTTCTGAACTTGAGTTCACGTATCAGTAGTATAGTGTCTGTATAAAAGCACAGTCCTGGGAGTCAAAAGATCTAGAAAATACTGCTTTTGTACTTTCCTGGTGAGCTCTACATTAAAATAAGTTATGTTTGAGCTGTGGCCTCTTTATCTACAAAAGACAGAAGTGCAAAGCAATTCAAAACAGTATTCAAGAATTTCCAAATCTATATGTAACTCTTGGGAATGGAAGACACTGTGAAAGGGATAACACTGTTCTAATTGTATGATTTAAAACACTAAATAATTAGAGATTTATAGACATTGTCTTAATAACAATGAATTTATCTTTGACTGATAAGATAAAAATGTTAGCCTAATTAAAGTCTTTAAAGATTCACTGAAAGCAGTTCACAAAAGCAGCTCCTATGACAAATCATGGGACATCAGAAACCCTGAAAGAACTGAAATCTGGCTTCTTCAGTTAGCTTATTTCTCTCTGGTATCCTAAAGACAAGCCAGTGATTACTGAATTTTCCCCACTCCAGCATTAAGGTACCAGAAACTGAGTGACTGCAAAATGTACTGTAGCTTCTTTAAAGAGTGGAATAGTTTTTTCACTAGAGAACAGGTACTGCAAACCTGGCCAGTGGGAGCCAAATCACCTCCTACAGATATCTGGAATAAAAAAGTGCTGCTCAGATTAAGTGTAGTCCTTGATATGGCCAGAGAAGATATGTAAAGCAACAGAGGATCTAAGGTCTCCTACTGTTGATGATGACTCATATCCTGTATTTTTCACATAAGACAGCAAGTTCCAGCTATTTATGGTACAGGCCATTAAAATTGCTTTTCATGAAAAAAAAAGCTGTCAGTTGCCATTCAGGAGTAGATGTAAGAGGCCAGTTAGCATGATACAGAAATTATTAGAGAAAAATACCATCATCACAAAAGAACCAAATGTTTCCTCTTGAGCCCTTTGAGATAATAGATGCATAGTCATAAGCAGAATCTTCTGTGTTTGAAGATTTTGTTCATATACAGATCACCCTAGAAAAAAAGAAGGGTGGAAAAATATGGTACAAATTATTTCAGTCCACTCAGTTCTATGGCATGTAACTCAGACATACCCAAAACACAGGATGTGAACATACTTACACTGTTGTGGAAATGAATGGGGAAGAAGCAGAGTGTGGGGAAGAAGCAGTGTGTGCACATGCCTGCTGCTGACTCACACTCAACATCTTGCAGGCAAAACAGGGAATACTACTTAAATGCAAATTGTAGATTTGCATTAGTTTAATTAGTGCCTGAACTGACTAATCAAAGAATTATTTGTCCACTTAAAATGTGATACTAACACTTATAGTTCAGCTTTTACTGAGTAAAAACTGATGTACACAAGCTTTTTACCATCTACCCATTTCTCTGGTGTTACGCTCAGCCTTTCCCTGTTCTTTTGGGTCCTAAGATAAATCACTTCAGCCTACAGGAATGCTACAGGAAGACCTCAGTGTCTCAAATCTTCACTTGGTGGAGTATGATGGTGATGCTGATGGGGGGGGGAGGGGTGTATAGAGGGAGTCCTCCCTTTTGCAAGGAGTGTAATACTACGTTGATGGTTTGTCCCTCCTCACCCTAGGGGCCACTTGGGGCCATCTTGATACATTATTTAGCAGGTGTTTCTACCTGGTGGTTATTTCCTATAAGTATTTTATACAATGGGGGGGGAAATCATCAGCTACATAATTACTATGCTATAGAAACTTAAAATAAAACCCATCATTATTGGTGTTGAATTTCAGTTGCGAACCAACTCAGCAGTCTATTTTAAAAATCAAAATACATTTCTAGGTGAAAGTGCTGAATTTCCCCCCTGCAAGTGAAATAGATTTTAATAGATGCCTTGTTTTAGCAATGATAACTTTTGACTGATTTGCTGTTCATGTTTCACTACACTTTATATTCATATTTCACTACACACACAAGAAGGGTTCCCAGTTGAAAAATGTAATTTATTTCAAAGTAGGCCCTGATTGCTTAGGGACAGTTTATAAAATCAAAACGGCCCTTTAAAAATATCATCAGGCAGTAAATTTCATAAGTCATGTAGGAAATTATGAGACTTCACTGTGATATTGATTGATCTCCCTAGAGTCATATTCTGCCATCATTCTCTTTGGAATCAACAGGAATGTTGAATGAAAATCAGTAGCTGTGATTAAATGCCTTAGAGATGACATATATAAGTGAAAAAAATGTTGAGATCATTCAAAACAGGATTAATGAGAGTAGAAACAAATTCAGTACAGCAACTGCAGTTCTCCTGTTGCAAGGAAACTTTCACAGAATGGTTGAGTTTGGAAGGGATCCAGTGAGATCATCTGGTCCCTTGCTCAAACAGGGTCATCTACAGCAGGTTTCCTATGACCACATTCAGTCAGGATTTTAATATCTGCATGGATGTCAACTGTATATTCTCTCTGAGCAATCTGTGCCCACGTTTGACCACCACTTCCATGATAAAAGTGCTTACTAAACTGCCTATCCCTATTAAGAACTGATCACATAAGTAATGCCAAAGTGAGAACAGGCAGAATTATTTTTCAAGCAAGATAAAATATACATGCCTGTGCTGTCAGATCTTTTCCCATGTAGTATCAAAGGGGAAATTTTGATTCTTCATTGTGAATTAGTCAAGGCCAGTGCTGACATGCTGTCTCCAAAAGACATAAAAGGGAGCAACTGTAATCCAGATGTACAACCTCTGACCAAAACATATCTAGACAGGTTGAAGATGGAGATGTCATTATCTGGTGAAGGGTCCTGAGCCATGGTTTTTTTAAGTGTAAAACATATGCATTACTTTTATCTAAAAAGATACACAGACTTGAACTGCAAATGACAGGATGATCCCCGTTGGTAACACAGGGTCCACTTTTCTGACCATGATTCTAAACTGAGATTATCCAGGTCAAAAGCTGCAGTGAAAGTCCAAAGGGAAAGCCAGTTGCACTACTCAGAGGAACAACTACTTTGATTGTCAAAAGGAATAGAAATCAGTTCTCAGGTCCATCTACACAGTCCCATTCAAGAAAAAGAGGGGCTTCAGGAGATCCCTAGCCCTAATTCCTGTCAAAGCAGGGTGTGACCATATGAGATCAGATTGCTCAGGGCTTTATTCAGTTTAAATTTTTTTAAATTAAATCTGCAAATGGCTCCTCTAAGGTACAAGTATATCAGCAGAGAAACTGGCTAACTGGAGAGTGTAGCTGATTTACAATCTACAAGTGAACTCGAATAAATATGTTGAAACTGCCAGCACCCAGTTCAACAGACCACTCAGGATTCAAGACACTTCTGAACTCTATGAAAATTTCCAGATCACAGTTACAGTGTATACACATGGGACAATCAATTCCAATTCATTTGTGCACAATGCTGGACTCTGTGGGACATATTTGAAATACCAATTTTCTGCTTTAGAGAACTCCATTCCCTGTCATAATAAGAAACTTTATTGCAGCAATAAAGCAATTTACATGGCTTAGACTTTAAGGCTCAGACTTTAAGGTTTCTTTCTCCAAACAGATGGGCAGTCAGGCCCACAGGGACTATTAACCCAACAAACTGTAATTTTAGTAGTATCATCTGGGGATCCTAACTCATACCTATATCCTACTGAAGACTAATCACAACAGTTTCACATTTAGAAAAACTCAAGTGAGTAAAAACAGTCACTAGTCAAGCATTCAGTAAAAATCCTCCAGTAACTTCCAGAGCTTACAATAGCCTCAGTGTGAAGGGGGGAATATAAATAAATAAATCAGCTAGCACCTGAATGTTTCCAAATTTGGTAAGACAGGATATTGGCTCTTGTAACTAGATTTACCTGAAGAATTTGCAGTTCCAATGTTAAAAGCTGGAAAATAGTGATGAGTGTATAATGTTATTACACTTACTTCATTTGTTCTTCATTCCATGAACTTCATAGAGGATATTACCAGTAGCATAGATATAATGATGCCAAATTTCTACTGTGAAGCCTGTGCTCACAGAAACATGCAAATACAAACCTGAATCCTCAGAGTAGACAGACAGCAAGAACCATGCAGAGCAAACAATTGTGTATGTCCTACACTAAGTGCCTACTTAATTAATTTCTCAACCATCTCAAAGAATGACCGTATTAATAGTTTCTACATTTGCTTTCATTAAATTGATTCTAAAATTAATAGATCAAACAAATGGCAAAAAAAAACCCAAATAATCCACAAGTGCATTTCCATTCACTTAATCTCAAAACACTGTCCAACTAAAGAGTCCTTCTATTTTATTTTTTTTTTTATTGTCAACTCTTCAAAGATATGAACAAGCAGGAAGGACACATTTTTATCAGCACTCTGAAGTTTATGTTTCAGAGGATGGTTTATGAAGTCCAAGAGCATGCCATGCAAATGATCTTTCCAATCTTCAGAGTGATTAAGATGTAGAAGACTTAAACTGTACCAGTTTTGGCAGTGACCATCCCTTGAGTACTTGGATTTAATCATGAACAAGATGCTTCTCATATCCTCTTTTGTTGTACTCTCATTTCACTGTTTGCTGTTCTTATTACAGAAATTCTGCAATTCCTATGAGAAAATTCAGAACTTAATCTTCCAACGTCTCTTTTCTCCTTTCCCCTCCCACTTGAAATACCTAAAGGCCATGTTAATCCCAAAACTGGAAAAGCTGATAATATCTAAAGGTTGGAGAGAGTATAATTGAAG
The DNA here is from genome assembly GCF_026170545.1 of Melanerpes formicivorus. Taxonomy (NCBI): domain Eukaryota; kingdom Metazoa; phylum Chordata; class Aves; order Piciformes; family Picidae; genus Melanerpes; species Melanerpes formicivorus. The sequence goes on along the minus strand of NW_027142357.1, from coordinate 16,177,183 downwards.
AAAATAGGAGAAAAGCATGTTAATGTGAAACATAATCCAAGATTGGCGGCCACGCATGTTTGTAATGCCTGTATTTCATCATGCATCGTGGCATTTGATTGTGTGCAAGCTTTCATAGGTTTGAAAACTGAGTACAACAGAAACATCATCTAGCAATAGCTGTATTAATGGATAACATGTATTTCCCATAGGCTGACAATGAATTATATATTTTGTAAAAATGCTACTGCATATATGGGATTAAAGGTTTCTTACTTGAAGAAATATCGAAAAAACCTACATGGTGTACTGCATTAAAAGCACTATCTGAATACAAGCATATCTACGGCTGCTTTGTATTTCTTCTACAGTTAAATTGAGTCCCTATTATTCTAGTTAACAAAAGATAATCATGAGTCTTTATCATTTGGAAAAAAAAAAAAAAAAAAAAAAAAAGAATTATTTTATCCCTGAACAAGGTTGTGTTATAAGAATAAATACATAAATCAAATTAATTACAGGTTTGGCAAAGAATCAGGAAGCCTTAGAGGTTTTCAAACAACAATAAATTGCTAGTTAGAAAAAAATTCTCATACATGTTTTGACACAATTTCATTTTTGTAGGGTTTGCTCCTTTCTACCTCTTCTTAACTTGAAATTCACTTCTCCTTACATGCAGTCATGTAGGGATGGAGACCTCCAAAACACATTCAAATTTTTTTGAAAAAAAGACCAAAATAAACCACCAAAAAAAGCCAACCCAAGGCTAAGGTCTAAAATAAATAAATCACTGTTAATTTGACAACTTCTTAAGTGAACACACATTGAGAACAGAAACAGTCATTGATTTCAATGAGTAAAATCAACCTTTCAGCTTCTTTTGCTTTGCCTAGGAAATCCCAAGCAAGAGGTAAGCAACTCTGACCAGCATTGAACCTGCCACAGGTAAGTGTCTGCAAGTAGATGTTCCCACAGACCAGCAGGAACATGGTAATAACTCACTGCTATTTAAGGCAGCAGTCCTACACTTCCAGACCAGCTCCATTCCATCACACATTTGGCCAGAAGTTAGTCAGATCAGATGTGTTACTTCTCCTTAAAAGAGGTTGGAGGCTACCATTTTGAGTGTTGGGACTGGCTAATGAACAAGGCTGTTTTAAAAAAAATGAGGCTTCACCTTTAGATTTTGGTTGGACTTGTCTTTGCCACCCCCTAAAGACTACTGCTACATCAACACAAAATTTAAAAAAATAAATAAAACCAGGAAGTCAGGATAAAATGTTTCCAAACAAACAACAAGCAGCCACAAGGATGTCTACTGGCAGATGGACTGAGAACCCTGACTTGAATTCACAGCTTAGACCATTGAAGAGTGCCTAAAACACAGATATTAAATTATTTCCTTTAAATTTGGATAGTTTTAGAAGAGAAGCTTACTGACAATGTCAATGAATAGGAATTAGACAGGAAAAATGTCTAATACAGGAAATCATCTGGGTAACAGCAACCAATGATTTAACTACTTATATAAACAAGAAATAGTATCTACAACAATACTACAAACACTACCATTGTTAATAGTAGTGCTTACCTCTCTTGGAAGCCAGTTTTCTTGCTTTCTCTTACTTAAAGCTCCATCAGCATCACTATATTAGCGGCTAACTATTGCTGCAGACATGGACCTTTACTTTCATGAAAGGAAGGAGCTTTCAATTGCCATGCTTCACCCTGCATTGACCTGTACAGTCCTGTTACAATGGATCCCGTGGGGAAAGCAGAAGAATGAAAGTAGAAAAGTTGAGACTTCCAACCCTCTGAAGGACCCCGGACATAAGTGATTATAGTCACGTGAGTTCAACTGCGTTAGCCGATTTAATTTTTTAATGCCAGAAAACAAAGAATGTGCTTTAATGGACTACACGAATCTGACCTAATTCCACACTGCTACCTAAGGAGGCAAGATCCTTCCCCCTAATCTAAGTAGTGTGATACTGCTGCTTCCCTTATATTAGTGCAAGCATTTGTGCAGCCACATGGTGAGCTTATCAGAAAACCAATTTTGCTGGAACTGAGCCAGAAGGAAGCCCATAAAAAATTATTCCTTTTCAATCAGCATGGTTCCTTGCTCCATCATACTGTATGCTCCCTTGGCAACAGCCCAAAGGACAGGGCAAAATGAATGAAGGGGATGAAAGGGAAGGCAGGATCTCTTAGAATATCGACATCAGAGACACGGTATTAGCTTAAAAATCTGAATTACAATTCTATCCAAGGACTGTACATCTTCTATCATCAATTAAGATGTACTGAAAAAAAAGGCCAACATTTCCTTAGCAATTAAAATCAGAAACACTTGGTTCAGTAACATTTTTGATCATACAGGAGTGGCTGTGATTTCCTTTAAGGATGTAAGTTTACTAAGGTGAAAAGTAACACTGTTCTTGTCATTCTAGAGGTGAAATGTGGTGTAAATGGTGCACACTTCATAAAATCAAGAGCCTGCTTTGGAAACCAAAAATAGTAGCTCTGTAGTCAGTGCTCCAAAACATGAAAGCGATGGCTGAGTATGCTATTGAATGAATCATAGGTGGGGAGTGAATTAATCAGTGCAAGAAGCTCAATACATAAAGCAGAGAAACTAAAGGATCTGCACTTTGAATTGTTAATTTCATTGTCTTTTTAATATATTCCCATGGTAGAGCAAAATTTTCATACCTCTTTAGGGCATCAGATTTGCTTAGAGTTCTTCAGGGAAACTAACATCTGAATTGCTTTAGTTTCGTGTAATGTGGATATATCTGCAACCAAAGCTTTTCAGTTTTATTATTGACCAAAAAGTACAATGCTAATTTCATCAATTCTGTTTCTTCAGTAGTCACGTTTTTATGCGTACTCAAGACCAACATGATAATTTATCATGCTGAAGTGGTTATGCAAAACTGTGTCTATTTCTACCATAAGAGGGTGGGGGTGAGGGAACTTATGCCTTTCAACATGGAACTTTAATGTGGAAAAACACAGTTTATTTTAAAATGTTGGTCCTATGACATTTTTGCCTTTTTTGGAGATGTGTGGCTTGTTTAAAAGATACAAGCATTTTGGAGCCCACAGTTCCCCAAGGAAATGGATATGTGAGTCCACTGTCTTGCAGTCGCATAAAAGCACAAAAAAAAATCTCAAGCATTAAATATGAACTTTTTTTTGTTATTGCTGAATGAAAACTTTAGTATCTTTAATCCTTAAACAATTCATTGCCTAAAACATCCTACCAACTATACTTCCCAGGAAAGAAACCCCATATTTTACCATTGGACTTGCAAAAGTTGCAATGAAGAAGTATTCTCAAATCTTGTAACTGACTTAGATTGCTAATAAAAATCCTTTAGCACATATCACAAAACCTGTGATTATACCTACTGCATTTGTAGATGCTTCACTGCAACTGAAATGAAATTCAGGAGTTATTCAACTGTGTATAAGGATTTAATTAAATCCTTCCAATACTTGGCATTACAGATATCCATAACACTGAATTTTGATCCCAGAATTTATTATATTACAGCTGTCTGTATCTTGAACGGAAGTTCAGTTACATATTCAGTATTAAACATGAAAAAAAATGAAAGAATTACTAGTACAAGTGTATGGCTATATAACATCTAGCCTTTGAAAAGGATGCAAAAGGCATACACAGACATAATTGAAATCTACAACATTCCCTCCTGTAGGACTGCTGTAATACCACTACCAGTAAAATAAAAAGTTCAGGACATGCACATATTTGAAATTATTGGACAGCTATATATTCCTCCCATTCTCTACTGCCAGTCACTTGCAGTTACAATTTTCCAGACTAGAAAGCAACATTTCCAGCACCATAGCATCCCGACAGCATTCAATAGCTCAAAAGAATTAGCAGCTAAAATCACTATATCAATCTACACAGTCATCCCAGATTATAAAACTCTGTTGGCATTTTGTTCCTTCATGCAGGAAGCGCATAGGTTTTCTGCCTTCTCTCACCATTCTCTACACACAGGTTTTCTCCACATCTTTGCTCCACTCATTCTGATACTGGTTTCTCCCACAACTCTAATCTGACCAGTCCAGAACTAAGATATTTCTCACCATAGAAAGTTCCCATTTTAATAAATGCAAGTTTCTAGTAGTCCCACTATACAAAACACATTACAGTCACACAGGTCAAACCACAGGGGTAAAAAGGCTACTAAGAATGCTTTGAAAAAAATATATAACCTATATATTAACCAAAAAGGGCATTCTTTTTGTGGAATATTTTTGTGATACCTATTGCCTTTTGGTCTTCTGAATGACACCACCATGTATGGCATATAAAAATCAAACTTCTATAAAAGGCAGAAACAGACTGAGTTTATCCTATTAAAAATTAAAAGGCAAGATGCTAATGCTCATAAATGCATGCTAGAAAAACAGCTGCATTTCACAGGTAAAAAACATCATTTCAAAATTCTAAAATTACACAGTAGCCTTTATCATAGCAGTGCATAACTAAAAGAAGCAAATCAAACACATATGTGATTCCTGTCACACGAAATTTCTAATACAGCACTCCTCTCTCCTAACCTAAGTGCTCTTCTTGTGTTCTCTGCTGCACCACACATAATATTAACTTCCATGTGATTTCTACATCTACAGAAACACACACTCACGTTAGCCACAGTATTAACCAAACATGCACATCACAAAGTCACAGTTCTCCCGAGAGTGTTGCAATGCCTGTTATTATCAAGTAATACTTAGGAAGAAATACCTGGTTTAAATGGTACAACAAGTGATACTACAGTTAAGAAATAGAATTTCCTTTTTAAAAAAAAGTATCAATGATTCTGCAAAAAGCAGGGGACACAGAAAATTCTGTTGTCCATACATATATGTGTGCATAAACACATAGAACTATAAAATTGTCAGGGTTAGAAGGGACCTCAAGGATCATCTAGTTCCAACCCCCCTGCCATGGGCAGGGACACCTGTGGTGGGTTGAAGTTTCCCCCCAACATTAACTTTTGCCAGACCAACTCAGTTAGAAGCAAATGAAGCTGTATTTACAAGCAAAAACTACAGTCTACAATGGAATGCAATGAATATATACAAAATATGCAGTATTTACAAAATTATACAGATATTTACAACTAATAAACAGCACAAGGACCCCCCTGGCCAAGAGACCAGGGGAGGCTACTAGCTTCTTCCCCCCTGCCTTCCCCTTACCTCCCTGTATGAAAGGGACAAGAGAAAGGAACACAGAAGTTAGACTTAGCCAAGGCCAGCCAAAGCACATAGATTATATCTCCTGAGCGAAGCAAAAGCAGCCAGAGATCAGAAGAGAAAAGGGAAAAATTGTTATAGTACAGCTCATCTTATTCTAGACATTTACCTAATGAATTTGTTTAGAATAATCTTTTGTTTTCCTTTTTACACCCAATAGTGATTTATTTGTATTTTTCTACTTTTCTGCTCAAAATCTGTAACTAAATTTTAAAGGCATAGCATAAAACCAACACAACACCTCACACTAAATCAGGTTGCTCAGTGCCACATCCAGCCTGGCCATAAAAACTTCCACAGATGGGACTTCTACCACCGCCCTGGGCAACCTATTCTAGTGTCTTACCACCCTCATGGTGAGGAACTTCTTCCTGACATCCAATCTGAATTTACCCTCTTCTAGTTTTGCTCCATTCTCCCTAGTTCTATCACTACCCAACATCTAAAAATTCCCTCACTGTCTTTCCTGTAGGCCCCCTTAAGATACTGGAAGGCCACAATAAGGTTTCCTTGGTGCCTTCTCTTCTCCAGACTGAAAAGCCCCAACTCTCTCAGTCTGTCTCCATAGGAGAGGTGCTCCAGCCTTCTGATCATCTTTGTGGCCCTTCTTTGGACACATTCCAGCATGTCCATATCTTTCTTGTAATAAGGGCTCCAGAACTGGACACAGCATGTACATATATATGTGTTTATATATACACATTGAAAAGCATTCCTATTTTTTTATATCCAGCACAACTGGAATTCCCTAACATATTGCACAAATGAATAAAAGGATAAAGATTCCTTGCATTCAGTTTTTTCAATCGAGTCACTCAACTTTTAGAGCGACAAAACAAAGCAATGAGATGAAGTCAAGAATAAGTTATCCATGGTTTGAGGCAGGACTCATGTACATCACATTGTTCTACACTTGTTGGACAATGCTGGAGTGACTAAAGAAAGTACTTTCTCCATTTCTGTATGTGCATTAATCTCACCTGCAACATATTTGAGAATCAGCCTTTAACAGTTGCTTTTTGAAAAATAGAACAATGATCTCAATAGCAATTTAGCCATGCTGCAAGTGACACAAGCTACCTGTCCTTTCTAAACAAATACATAATGCATTTAATCAACTAACCCTAGAGCATGCTGTTAATCAGCACCAGAGTATAGTTTATCAGCACCCATTCCCAGTTTTAACTGCAAAAATAATTAATTAGCTTATGAAATTACAGTTATATAAAGAAGAAACTATGTCATTCTATGCAAAAGTAACACTAGACATAGCTCCTACTATGCAAGATTCTGAAAAAAAAAATCTAGTATCAGACTTACATGTAACATGACCTTTTCTGAACTGAACAATTGCCATTCAAATCAGGCAAAGGGATGGAGGTTTTTTGAAGACGAAGACAATCAAGCAGAACTTTTGCAGTGCTCTCCAAATGTCTACATAAAATACACACAGTGAACAAATTCTGGAAAAAAATATTATCTATTTGATTATATAAATAGCTATTTCCTACAAAAGTCTGGACAATTTATCTGCCAGTACCAGCACTAGAAGCATAAAACGAAGGATATAAACCATAACACATTAGAGAGTGTTAATGTTTAGCATATTTGGAAGTTTTATGTCAAATCCTGCAAACAGACAACTTGCCTTAGTGGAATAAAGATTATACATGAAGGAATTAAAATCCATAATCACTTTGCACTCCATAGCCATATTGATCTTCACAGAGAATCAGATTATATGCTGATAGCATTACCTAAGATTACCTGCACTGTTACACATCATGCTAAAAGAAAGCTAAAGTTACCTTTGAAAGGGGTTCACTCAAGTATTCTTCACAACATGAAGCATGAAAAGTCATTAGAAACAAGAAGGCTGGTCACCAGAACCAAGAAGGCTGGTCACCATCTAGTCGATTAGGCCTTTTTTATTTAAATAGGAATGCAAATATTTTAAGTTACCAAACACCCTGTAATTTTCAAGACAGTCAAAGACATTGTTAAGTTGGATATGAGGTAGAACAACAGGGAATTCAGAAGATAAAGCAGCCAGAAGGCATTGAAATAGATAACATACTACATTACAAAAATTAGACAAACCAGAACAAGAGGACACAGTCTCAGCCTGCGCCAGGGGAGGTTCAGGGTGGAGGTCAGGAGGAAGTTTTACACAGAGAGAGTGATTGCCCATTGGAATGGACTGCCCGGGGAGGTGGTGGAGTCGCCAACACTGGAGGTGTTCAGGAGGAGACTTGACAGGGTGCTTGGTTACATGGGTTAGTTGATTAGGTGGTGTTGGATGATAGGTTGGACGCGATGATCTTGAAGGTCTCTTCCAACATGGTTTATTCTATTCTATTAAAAATGTGTTCTATCAATCACCAGAAACTCCTGTCCAGATTCAAAATATTCTAAGTCACTCCAAGTCTGAAATTGAAGAGATACAATATCACAGAGAGAACAATGTCATATTTTCTGATAAAGTACATTATCTCCATATTCAACCTTCATTTTTTCAGACAAAGGGCAGAACCATAGAAGCAAATTCACTACACTGGGTCTGGAGAAAGGGGAGAAGAGACAGGAAACTCTCTGGATCACCAAATATGGTGCAAACCAGCAAGATCAAAAGTGGTCAGGACAAGACTCTTGTCAGTCCTCCTGCAGCTTCTAGTTTGTTAGTATCATAGAGGACACCCTTCAAAACTTACTTTTGCAAGTTCCTTACTTTACAATCACCACCACTTTGTCATGTCTCTCTTCCACAAATTCAGTACCATCCAAGTTAAGGCAGTTTATGTTCCAATAATATTCCTTTTCATTCAGCTTAGACTATAGAGTTCTGTATTATACAGTAATAAATTACTATTCAGTAAAGCCTAACAGTGTACAAAAAGTATCCGCCTATAGATAATGAAGCCCATATCTGGTGAGGGATTCAAGAGAACAGGAAAGTACAATTACCTTATAAATTCCTCAGGATGGAGAAAAACTAATTCATATTTAAAGCACAAGTATTTGCTTGCTTCTTTCTCACAAAACAAAACTAATCCTCCAATGAGACATCTTTCATTGAAAGTTACTTTGCGTACCTCTCAAGTATATTTACTTTGTCATAAATCTTCATGATTATGCAGACATAAGTAACAACAGTCACACAAAAATAATGCCTCAAAAGGAACATTAAACAATCAGTGTAGAGTAATGATTAAATAAGTATATTATTCTGTAATTAATATAGTGACAGCATCAATGTACAGCCTTTGAAACGTGGTCCTGGACATTTTATTATTGAAATGTGTCCCCAGTACTTGGATTTAACAAAACAAACAAACAAAATTGTATCTAGTTTGTGAATGAGTTAGAATAAGACAGACACTGAAGCAAGGCTCATCATCTGTTTACTCCATATTTCATGCATGCTGGCCAGCATATTGCTCTTTTTTAAATGGAAACCATTCTCAAAGTCAGTGTTTAGTCACAGCAGTCAAAATACACTAAGTCCCTCAGAGTCTAGCCAAAATAATTCAAGCACACATAAGCCTTCTGATCACTAAATGGGGCAGTACAGGCCACAGGACACGCTATTTCAGTAACATGGGGAGTTGTAGCTATGCTTAAATACAGATTTCCTTACAGATTTCACATTAGTGTATTGTTTTCTTCCACATCTCCAGATTAGTTGTAATTAACATGATATTCTACCAAGGAATCTCTTACTGCAGCTGCAATTCCACCCTTTCACAAATTTCACTCAGCCAAGAGAGGGAATGCAGACAAAATATTGCTCCAAGTATTTGTAAATACCTAAGAAATATCATTATGAATTTTCTTGTTTACATAAGAATAGACTGGGAAGCATATGACATAAGTAGGCAGGTACTTGAGACTTTTTTCCTCCCCTTCTGTGGCAAGAGAAAAATCCTATTATGGTTTACTTCTGAAAGTTAGACATCACATTTTTTATAAAAACATAAGACAGTTTTGTTTGAAGGGCACATTGAGATTTTTATCTTAAAATGCAATTGTATACATGAAGTAGGTTGACCAATTTATTTTCAGTCATTTTCTTTCAAACTTGTTATGTAAACAATTACAAAAAGCTAGAATTATTTTCTAAATACATCAGGATGATGCAGGACTAGCATATACTTATCTTTGTCTAATGGAAAGAGCATTTAGGCTGTGTAAAATGCTAGTGATGGAATTGTCAGCCAAACCAGCAAATAACTTCTTTTCCTCCAAATTATGTTCTTGAATGAATTTCACAGCTTCTCTAACCTCAGTCCCTCACTACTTGTGAGCTGTTACTTCTGTTAAAGGTTATTTCTCTCACTCAAGTCCAGAAATCTTTATCTCCAGCTACTGTGAAAATTCTGAGATCATCGAGTCTGCATGTTTCTCCAGACGCGCCGATTTTGAACTTCAGACACTAACATCTCACCTACCTTCCCCCAGTACCTAAATACTCTTTAATATGTGAATGGTACTATCAGGTGCCTTTTAGAGCCAAATCCCCCAGGACAAGTAAGCAAAGACTGAGAACGCTGGGTAAGGAATTGCCTTTGTGGGTTAAACCAGCACATCATTTTGTAAATGGAAAAGGCTACTATGTGGTAGGTAGCTACAAAAGATTTCCTAATTAAATCATTTGTAGCTGAAAGACCTGGGGCTGTTTAGTCTGGAGAAGAGGAGATTGAGAGGGGATCTTATTAATGTTTACAGTAAACATCAAAGAAGGGTGGATGTCAAGAAGGGGACAGCCTCTTTTCAATGTTGCCTAGTGATAGGATAAGGGGCAATGGATACAAACTGGAACACAGGAAGTTCCAACTCAGCATATGGAAAAACTTTTTTTCTGTAAGGGTAATGGAGCACTGGAACAGGCTACCCAGAGAGGCTGTGGAGTCTCCTTCTCTAGAGACTTTCAAGACACGTCTGGATGTATTCCTGTGTGACCTGCTCCAGGTGATCATGCTTTGGCAGCACGGGTGGACTCTATGATCTCCAGAGGTCCCTTCCAACTCCTCCTATTCTATGATTCTAATGTGACTGTCATGGGACACGTTCTCTTTCTGATGTTACTGTATTAGACAATGAGTTTAACAAGTTGTTCTGTCTCTAGCTGCTTATTATTTCCCTTGAAATAGGGTCTTTGACCTTCTAAATCTGATGCCTAGTTGCTTGTGCGATAATTTACCCTGTTCTGTTCTAGTAAGAAAGAAAAGTTGTCTCAGAAGAACTGTATTCCTACTGTTTAAACTAACCTATCTTATGTTTACTCTAATAGGTAAGAAATTGCTTATGTCACAGACCTTCAGGAAAAGAGTGTTGGTAACCTCTGTTGATACAGGCAGAACGAAAACAAGACATGCACCTAGGCTTAATATTCAGCTTAAAATTCAAAACCTACATAGACTTTTGATTTTCCTTAAAGGTGAACATAAAGTTATTTGTCACTCCAATATTATACTGAGTATCATACTGCCAATTGTGAAATGGGAATGGAAATCTTTGGTTCAGAGGAATGTTGTGAAAATCAGCTAGTTGATAACTACAAATCCTTCATACACCTACACAAAGCACCACAACGGCCTATAAGATCAACAGTTCAGTGTTCATTCTGTGCTAAGGACAGAGAGCAGAAAAAACACTGACTACTCTTCAAAACATGGGAAAAAAAAATAGTTTTGCACTAAATTTATACCATTTTCTAACTAATGTACTTTCGTACATTAGAACATATAGACAAACAGCCATAACAGCATCTAACTTAAAAAATATTCACAAGTGGCTGTGATTTCTTCCTGTTAGGAGTAATTTCCTATTACTCTTACTGAAGTTAAAGCTATGTCAGTCAAGCTCTTTGTGATTAGAAGGCACCTTCAACTAAACCACAGTAGTCTGGACCAAACAATCTGAACTAAACCACTAGTGCATGGTGGCAAATGGGATATACACCAAGGAAAGATGTTTAGGTTAGTAGTTTCTGAATATTCTAAGTTTACAGAGCATTCAAAGAGCACAGTGTAATAGATGGATGGAGTTTGTCCTGTTGAATTAAATACATCTCTCTTCCTATTTGAATTGTAAATACAATGTTGGTACAAGTTACCCTGAGAATAAGTCACAGTATGCACTTATATAATCTTCTGCTAATGTAAATTGTCAAAAAAAAAGAATGTTTGCTGTTACCTAGAAGCATGACAGAGTGATTTGAATGCAAGTACAAAGTAGTTAATACTAAATACTGTCTTTGTAAACACATTTTGATGAATTTAACTCCATCATTTATAAACCAAGCAACTAAAAGCACAATTACAATACTGATTGTCTTCAGTACCAAAGCCCTTGCAACATGACATACTTCATGTCATTCAGAAGCAACAAACACTAAATTTTAGTATAAAAATAATATTTTTATCCCCACTATTCTCTATTAATACAAATTTTTAAAACATTCCATCCCCTAGTTCTTTGAAATGAAGTTATTCAGCACAATGAATAAAAGGCTGGGAGTTGAAGATAAAGTCTGCTTTTAACTCTGATCTTTCACTCTCAATTTGTATCTGTCCAGCTGCATCCAGACTGAAACTGGGAATGCTCCCCATGTTATGGGTTTGAGTGTGCATCCTGACTAATGGAAGGAGACTGGGTGGACATTATCGCCTGCAAGTATCATGAGCTGAAACCAAATCACAGAGGATGGAAACGATGTTGTGCAGGAGCAGCTTTAAACAACCTCTCTTGGGCAAAAGCCTTGCTAAATTCTAAAGCCTCTTTAGTGAAGAAAAATTTGCAGTCAACAGGTAAAGGACAAAAATTAAATAATCACTATAGCAATAAACCATTAGCTGCTGTAGCATTATATAACATCTACTGTTCAGTGCCAACTGACACAGCTAGCTAGTTTGAAATCATGGTTAAAAAAGTTCTTACTGCACGGCCCATATTTTACGTGCCCACTGACATATGGAATATACAGGCTTTCAAAACAAACAAAAACGTAAAATCCTGTATTCCCTATCCTCAAAAATCACGTTTCCACACAGCCTGCACAAGTAGAATGCCTCAAAATGCACATACTCAAATCTTTCTTCTGTGTTACTGCATTCTCAGAATCTTGAAAGCTCTTCAAAATAGAAGGGTCATAAATTGTCTTTTGTTATGTAAGCACAAGATTGAAGATTCTTCTATTATAGTATTGAAAAAACACAGATAATGGTAAGGTAGAATTGACTTCACGAATTGAGGCATTTCTAAAGATGCTTGAAATCAAATGTCCTACAGTACTGTGATATTTTCTTTTGTATTTCAGAGCCAGAAGAGAATTCACTTTAAATTATTCATTTAAAGAAATAGGTTTACTCTCTTTGTCAAGCCGTTTCTCTCAACGCAGAAAACTGTGAGATGGGCTCCCTCTAGAGTCTTATCTGTGACATAAAAGTTGACTTAACAAAAGATTGCATAGGTCATTTATATGTGCCAACAACCTACTTAGTTCCCTTCCAAAAAAATAAGAGTTCTGAGATACCACTAGCAAAAAAAACTCCTTCATATTCCCAGCTAGATTGGTTTATGCATTTGTACAGATCAACTAAATTCTTGCCCTTCCATATACCTATCACAAGGTACAAATAAATTTTGAGATACTTCAAAAGCCTGATGGCTAAGTTTAGAAATAGAATCTTCTTTCTGCATTCATCTCTAAACAACCGCATTATGTATACACAAAAAACATCCTTTTCCCCTTGAACATCTCTTAAAGTTGTTTCAATAATTCAAGCAGATCTCACAGCAACCTGAAGTATGACCTTGTTTAACTCAGGTCTGTGGATGCTTTCCCACTGTCACAAACACAAGAACATGCAGGCAGACTTCAGTTCATGGCAATAACAAAAAGGTATAAAAAGTTTAAGCAGACAAATTTTGCCATCAGGTAGCAAAAATTGTAATAAAAGCCATACATATGGAGCATATATTTTTGTTTTCCACCTGGAAGACAGCAGCTGTGGAGGGATATGGTGAGCTACGTCTAAGCTATGTCTCCTTTCCCCCACCAAATATGTCAGGGAAGCAGAGTTGAGGCAGAATAGCTAGGGGAGTATTCTGAACCAGGAAGACCACCAGCATTGTTAGTTTTGCTTCCATACGCAAAGGCAACTCATGTTGTGGATGTCACAATATAGTCACAATTCCACAAGCAGCACCATGTAAATAAACAGTACTTCTTTCTTCACCTAAGCTGCAGTGACGAACCTTAGGGACCAGAAATACAACAATTTTGAAAGAAGACACTGCTTCATTTCATTTTCTATAAACTAGTAAAACAGAAACAAACAACTAGAAAAAAAAAAAAAACCAAAACCAAAAAACCCACGAACAATAAAATCACAGTGCAAATCTAGTACCTTCACAGCCTTGTGTTTTCTATGTCCTCTTATTTCCTACTCACTTGGAAAGAAAACATACAACCCATTTAGGAAAATACAGTATATTGTAGATGTGACAGCCTCTTCTAGAATTAAGAGATCATTACTTCTGCAGAAATCTGACTACTACAATTATGTAACTAATACAGATGCAAATATATAATTTCCAAAAATAAATACATGGATTAGTATCTGTCGCTGACAAGAGATACAACAAATGATTCACTTACTTCCTAATACCAGGATTCACACTCTTGTTTTACTCTACAGTACTAGACCTAAATCTTATACTGTACTGAAACAGAAACACCAAAAGAAACTAAACTATCATATCACTAGATTAAGATGGCTTTTAAATTTTCTTCAGAACAGTTAAGAATAGTTTTCAGATTATTTATCTTTCTCACTGCAGATTATCAATTAACTTACACTTTCCCTTTGCAACGTATCAAGTGCATTACTAGGGCTGATATAGTCACCCTCTGCAGAGTCTGGCCAGGAAAACGTATGCCCTATCTCAGTCTTCCTTAAATTCTTAGGTTGAGCACAAAAACTGTCTATATAATTTCTTTTAAAATAGGGGCACTGCTTAAAAGAAGAATATGCTGGATGGCATCATGCAGTCCCTTAGGCTTTTGATAAATAGATGGCAAAGTTCAGTCAGTTAATAGGACTACAGGCTTAAAAGCTACTGCAATTACAACTTCCTTCTAGTTTTACATACTGATAAAACAAGTAGCATCTGTTATGATGGGTTGGAAAATGATTGTCAAACACTGCATGCAACACCACACAAGTTTTCAAATACAAACCACTTCAGGACCTTCTGCCTTCGATTCATATTGGCTTCCTTTCTTCTATCACAGGTACTACAGCTCCTCACAAGATGGGTACAAGATGTTGTTGGGGGTGGGGAGGGGGTTAGCATGCTTGGAAGATAAATTTTTGAGAAATAATTGAACATATGAATCACTATCAAAGGAATTGTGTCCAGGGAGAACCCTTTTTGGTAGCTACGTATTTTATTCAGACGTGTATCAGTCAATGTTCATCGCAAAACTGGAATATATTGAACCCTACAAGACACCACCAGAAAGCATAGTAGCATTTAGTCTGTGATTAAAATACTTTTATAACAACATCCTACAACAAATATGTTCAAACATGAATAAATTGAGTAGTTACTCTAAACTACTTGCCTACTGTTTTCCTTAGTAAATCCACAGCCACAGCAGTCAACTCACTATCCTACCTTCACCAGGGCAACTTTGTAGCTTCAAGCTCTCAGCGCTGCTAGGTCACTTGACTGTTTGGCCTGTGGCTGAGCCAAGGCTATGCATCTGACATTCCCAGCCCAAAATCAAAAGCAGCACACTTCTGGGAGCTCTGATTTGTAAGACAGATGGGAAGATGTCAAAGCACAGGGATCTGAACATTAAACTGCTGCATCCTAACTGAAATAAGCACCACGTTTTGTCCCTTCCTAGGAGACAACAGTGCAAAATATTCCTTTCAGCTGAGCCTGCTACCTTCAGATCCAGTGAACCTTGGAATACTACTACTGCTAATTTATCCCACTGCTGAGATCAGTGTAATTGGATAAGCACAGCTCCTCTGTGCTGCAGTCCATTTCAGACATGGGCTGGCAGTCAGCTATTCTTGACTTCACCAGGGACAAGCTCAGGCTGTAGCAAGGAAGCAGGTCCCAGTGTGGTGATCCTAGGTGGAACCCAGGCTCCCAACCTGCAGGCCCAGGTCCCACTGAAAGGCCATGCACATTGGCAATACCTTTCTGCACTAAAATAGAGATCCAGACACATCTCAGCTGTGCTTCCAGAAAGATATTCCAGATGTTCTCTTGTTCCAGGGCAGAACTGAGCCAGTAGAGTGCACACCCATGGCTGCCCACACCTGCAATCTCCCAGCACAGCCATGCAGCTCAGCTTCAGCTACATCAGTGATTGAATATTGGTATTAAAATTGTTTACTCTAAAAGCAACTACAAAGCTCTCAGTAAATATTGCATTTTTTAACAAATGCCAAGCAGTTTGAAATTGTTTACATATTTACAATAAATATCAAAGGCAGTCAGGGCTGAAGCATGTTGATTTGCAATTTATGTATGAATGCTAGTTTACATAACAAAAATGAATCACAGTGACTTTGGCTTCCACCATATCCTGATAAATCTTGGATCATCTTAATATGCTACAGCATTTCTACAGCTGTTAAATCTGTTAAACCTTGATTGTACAGACTGAAGTTCTGCAAACACACACAAACATCTCTTAGTTTGGTTGTTTTTTTAAGTATAAATAAAGCACTTCACTGCAGTGACGGGTCTCTTTTTTTAAAAACCCACAATACACATAAGCATAAGAATGCAAAGTGCCTACGGAACTGAGGCCTCATGCTCAAATTGTTTCCTCTTACTTTGAAAACCAATAATAGCCCTACTAATGTCCTTCTAATTTGCTTATAAGAAATTGCATATTATTAGAACCTTTCACCTTAAACAGAGGACAGAGCTAAAAATCAAACATAAGCTTTTTTATTATTAGTTTAAATATCACTTGGTAAAGAAACTGAGATTTCCAGAGCAGTGAGGATGACAGTGTAACAATTCCCAGTGAGTTCAAAAAAACTGGCACTATATGAATTCACACCACAGGGAAAGCAGTTCTATTGTTCATGATCCAACACAGCAACCAGACCAGGCACTTAAAGCACGCAGTATTTCAACTTTAGCATATATGTTTATTCTAAGAGTCTCAAGTGCAAAGTGACTGAATTGAGAGGTGCTTTAAAAAGCAAGTGTTTATTAGAAATTTTCACTTTATTACAATTTCAGCATAGACGTTAGAACCATATGATGATTCAGAGCACAAATTAGGAATCTATTTGTGGATCATGAATTTTAAGAGGAGCACAGGGAACAATTTTAAAGGAATACAGATAAAAATAATGCCATTAACATCAGTTTTAAATTAATAAGCTGAATTTAGTTGGTTATCATTCCTCAGGCTCATTAAGGATATGTCAATCATAAGACATTTAAAAGAATACACTGGGCTTATCTGTCAGGCTTTTTCAACATTTTCTTTTCATCAGCAATTACAAATACAAAGTAAATAAATAGACAATGCAAATAAATGTTTCAAATTCTCTGTACTATCTTAAACACTGCAGCACCCTGTACAGTCAGACAACGATGGCATACCAAGCACACTTGTTCCTCACAATGCCATCTTCAGAAATCAAACCAATCATGATATCTAACACAAAACCCCCACTGTATGTTAAGACAGCTACAATATAGGTAGAAGTCATGTTAATACAGCACACAGGCATTTGTAATTTGGAATTCCAGTTATTCCAGAACATTCCACCAACTCCCTGCTGAGGTTGCTGGCAGAAGCCACTTTCCATCATATATAAGCAGTCCTGGCTAACCAGGACTACAGCAGTCAAATACCAGTTCCATCCTTCTGTAGTAAAATAATAAATAAAGGAACAACTTGTCTTCCCAAAAGGAGGATGACTTTAAATCTCAGTGACAAAGAACAGTTGGGTTTCTAGTCTGCAAACAAGCTGATGAGGACATATAGTTTTCACTAAACACCAATTGTTATCATTAAGTTTAGAAGAAATGCAACAACCATGAGGAAATATTGAAGCACAAAGACAAATAGAATGCCATTGAGGCAGGCTTGTACACTGACAAGGGGAAGTATCCTGAATAAATAGCACCATACAGCTCCATCACAAATCACTTCCTCTGATGAGCCTTTTACGAGAATAATGTTCACGATGTCAAAGGAACTATTTTTGTGAATAAACATTCATTGCTGAGAATAAAAGATCACAGCCTAAGCCACTAATCTTTAAATAACTAACCAAATATGAGCCCAGCAGTCACTTTCACTGCCTTTGACAAGCATGATTTGATATCCTCTAGCCTAAATATGTCCAACTATCTCCTCCAACCCAATTTGCTTAATTATTGACTCTTCTTTCTCTCTTTTAACTTTTGTCTGTACTTCCTGCGAGTAGAAGTTTTTCTAGTTCAAGTAGCTAACTTCGGACTAAAGAGGCTACAAAGAATGACCGCACTCTCTGAAGAGCACACCACCTAGGCACACTACCTTGAATGGGGGCAGAAAACCTGGGCTTCAGCCTATAGCAAATCATTCAGTTGCACATACACACAGACTAGCAGACCTAACGCTGAAGCATGACAAAGCTGTGCAGTGAAGGAAGGAAGCAGGACAAATACGGCCTCATCTCATTTGTCTAAATTCTATCATTAGCTTAAAGTCAAATAATCTGACTTGCTGTTCATGGGCCACATCCATAGCCCAAACTTTATGAAGATGGGAAATCTTACTGCTGCATTAAGAATGCTTTGTTTCCAGTGCAAGACAGCTCAGACTTGCTGAAAAGGAGCCAGTGCACCATGCAAAGTGGTACTAAGTCAGGAGGATTAGAGTAGGATGATAAAAATCTGACGCTCCCAAAGGGAAGTTTAAATGACAAATGAGAAGGAAGCCCACCTTGCGTATCAAATAAATACAGTGAATATTAAGATCTGCTTCCTTTCTTAATTATTTTTGGTACATTTTTGTTACAGATCATGGCCACTGCTATTCTCTCTAGAGTGACACATTCCATCAACGTGTTTTAAAGTTTCTGCTTCGGTTTTAGACTTTCTGAAGAACAATACTGCTGCTGTTATTCTTCTGCTATCTTTAATAAAAACTCCTCCAAGGACATTGGGAACTGACTCATCAATATTTAAAACATCAAATGTTGAAATACTCGGGACACTTGCTACACTGTGGCAGCTTGCATGTCCCACCCTACATAAAGTCTCACTTCAGGAGATGTGGGGTTCTTCTGTAACAAAATTTATGGATGCATTGTACACAAATTAGTCACACTTGCCCTTAAACTATTACTGAATTAGGAAGAACTGTTAAACCACTACAAGGTAAGGGAAATCTGTGAATATTTTAAACCTTTTATGGACTAGAGTCCACTATAAAAGATTGTAACTCAAAACTTATTTCTATAAAGCATCCTATTTAGACTTACATAAGCAACAATGTTAACACTTCACATGCTTGTAGCAATGTCTGGATATATTAAAGTGTGCATCAAAACATATATAAAGATTTCTAGGAGGCCATTCAGAAACAAAATGAGGTGCAAATTGCTGTAACACACAGGGGGGAAAACACTTTATAACACCATAATCAGAAATTCAAACTATCCATCAACATCTGGCAGACCAAGTCAGACAGAAAGTACATCTTTTGCACTCAAGATCTGTAAAGAAACTCAAACTGTGAAGTATATGATACAGGAAATGTCTGCCCCCGCAGTTATACCTCATTTTATCTCCTTATCTGTCATTTTATCTGTCCTTATCTGTCATTTTATCTCCTAAACTGTCAGAAACTGTCTTCTGACAATCACCTTGAAAATAGCTTTTCAATTGCATCAGAGAATCTCCAAATACGTTTGAAAGTTACAGCCAAATAAAGCTCTGCCTGTTTATCAGAGCACACTCAATTTACAGAAGATTTTGGAAGTCTGCTAACACAGCTATGGAATTCCTGGTGGGCTCCCTTGAATGTTAAGGGTTTCATTTGGATTTGGCAGGTGGCTTTCATTTGTGTAAGGGTTCCCCAGGAATTCTGCCTGTGAGAACAACTGAAGAGACATATTTTTTCTGGTCACATTTCTGCCAGCTCCACCTAACGTGAGTTCACACCGACTCTTTAGCAGCCTGCAACATGAATTAGTTTGCAAATGCCATGGCCTGAGAGGGATGCATCTTGCAGTACTTTCAGCTACTACACATCAATGAAACAGCTTGCAGAAAAAGGCCCAGCTGATGAATAGAAAAGGAAAACAAAAAATCCCTGTTCCTCCTAAATTACCCACCATGCATCATACAGAAACCTTGAAACTGCTGCAGTCTACTTTAGCTTTTTATTCTTCTTTAACTTGCTAGTAAGAACAAAATCTTAAATGACAAAAATTGATAAAGTTCAAAATGTGCTAAAATTAGCAGAATTTCTACTTTAAAATCCTGTAAATGCTCTTCATTGACAATTAATGTGCATTTCACCGGGGTGGGGGGGGGGGGAGTCCTTAGCAAAGCTTAATGCTAATTTTAAAGTAATCAAAAATGCATGGATGTTATAAATTACAAGAAATGGCTCTGTAACGTCTTGACTGTTTAAACAGAAGCAGATGTTTTACATGGCTTTATGTTTAATTAAACATTTTAAATATTCTAAAAAAATTATATCTGATGGCACTCTGACTGGCTTTCTGAATTTAAATTACAAAATATTTTTATATATGCATTATATTAACCAGAAATAAGTTGATATTGTATGTGGATTTTTATTTAATCAATCTAGTTTCAATTCTCAAATACATGTGAAAAATCTAGTTGTCCACCTCTTTACTATTTCTTCTTCACGATAATACTAATATTTTTTTCATAATTCTACTGGGTTTCTTTATTTTAAAGAGTCCTAATTTAAAAGCCAATATTTAAGATTTTCCCTACACAAAACATAGGAGGGGAGGGGGAAAAAAAAATAAAGGAGAAAAAAAAAAGGGAATTTATTTTATGAAGACCTTAAAAACAACTCCAAACAAGTTATAGGTATGGATGCTACTAGGCTAGTATGATACAACTACTGAAAAGTGTGAAATATTTGAGAGATAATACTGAAGGTTTAAAAAAATTGCTTAGAATTCATGTCACGAAAGACAGACACGAGGGAAAAATCCATGCTGCCCCCAAGTTTGACACTGTTTCCCATAACATCCCTGCAGGCAAGCTCAGGAAGTCTGGGTTAGAAGACTGGAAGGTGAAATGGATTGTGAACTGCCTAAACAACATAGCTCAGAGGGTTGTGATCAACAGTGCAGAGCCCAGTTGGAGACGTGTGTCTTCCCCAGGGGCCAGTATTGGGTCCAGTCTTATTCAATATCTTCATCAATAACCTGGATGAGAGGCTAGAGCATATCCTCAGCAGGTTTGCCTATGATACCAAACTGGGAGGATTGGCTGATAAACCAGAAGGCTGTGTGGCCATTCAGCAAGACCTGTATAGACTGGATAGCTGGGCAAAGGGGAACCTAATGAAGTTCAACAAAAAAAAAAGTGTAGAGTCCTGCACCTGGGGAGGAACAACACCATGCACTAGTACAGATTAGAGATTGACCTGCTGTAAAGCTGCTCCATGGGACAGCAATGTGCCCCTGTGGCAAAGAAGGCCAATGGTATCCTGGGGTGCATTAAGAGTGTAGCCAGCAGGTCAAGAGAGGCTCTCCTCCCCCTCTACTCTTGCCTGGTGAGACCAGAGACAATCTGGAGTATTGTGTCCAGTTCTGGGCTCCCTAGTTAAAGAGGGATATGGATATACTAGAGTGTCCAACAGAGGGCTATGTCTTATGAGGAAAGGCTGAAAGACCTAGAGCCTGAAAAAAAAAGACAGATCTTATTAATGTTTATAAATATCTGCAGGTGGGGTGCCAAAAAGGTGCTAATCTCTTTTCAGTGGTGTCCTGTTTTAGGACAAGAGGAATGGATACCAACTAGAACACAGGAAGCTCCACCACAATATGAGAAAAAACTTCTTTACTGTAAGGGTGACAGAACATTGGAATAGGTTGCCCAGAGTTGTGGAGTCCTGAGAGACTGTATGTATCATCAAGTGCTAAATGAGCCTTTAATAATTGCAAGAGAATATCTCCACACCAACTGAAAGATCCCAAGTCCTTGGACAGCATATATTAAGAGATAAATGTTGCAATAAAAACTCCTTCTATAAGTCTCACTTAAAGTCTGAAAATTCAAAATTAAAAACAAAGGAACCATCAGGAAGAAAAAGTTTCAGCAGATAGGTTTTTTTACTGTTAGCTTCACAGATGTTTTGACTTTTGTAAGTTTGTAGTAACATGAAAATTATAAACTAATTTTTTAGGTACCCTCTACAGGACTATGTTTTTGTCTTTGTTGACAGTTTTTCCCAAAAATATTTCACAATTGAAATGTTTGATATAGCTAAGACTGAGAAGCAAACAAAATGTATGTATCAACTCACCTTCAACAACAATCCTTAGATGTTTGTTTCTATGTCAGCTTAATATCAAATGAAGTATTTTGTCTACATAAGTCAAAGTTCAGAGAGTGAATTTTAAGACTACTTGACACAGTTTCAAGCAGAGAAGGTGTATGGAGGGCAAAGTGCAAGAAATTCTGTATGATAGGCATTGCAATGTAATTCAGAATTATCTTTGAAACAGAAAATTCTTGCAAAGACTTCTTGCAATGTGTATGTATTTAAGAATCTGCTTTCCAGGTCCTACTCATAAAACCAAGTGTGTGTTTTCCTCCACAAATATTAGAACCGGTATCAAGCTCAACAGTTCTTGAACATTTAAAGGCAGTCCACCCCATTCCCCCCAAATGCCTTACCACTTCCAATCACTTTGCTTGACCACAGCGAGGCAAGCAACCCAATACCCTGCACCAGGGATGCAGCAAGCTGAACTAAGTTGTGTATGACTTGCTTCACTGTCCTCCACCCAGCAGGAAGAGCTGTGCTCAGCTGGAAGCCCCCAGCAGTGTCATTGGCCTCTTAGTTTTCAGCATTTACACCACTGTGGATGTATTTCAGGAAAGGCAAGTGACCAACTATTATGGGGCCAGCACAGTCCCTCCAGCCACTCTTGTAAGCTTCTGTCTACCACCAGCCTTAGTAAGCTGCAGGAACACAACTCTGAGAAAAGAGACCCTTCGCTGTCCTTTATCTGCAAAAACCTAGTAGGCATCTTTGACTGTGTTCTGAGCTCAGGGCACAGACTGGAGTGTTTTCCTCCTCAACCCTATCACTTCCACTTCATAGAACAGTTGAGGCGGGAAGGGACCTCCAAAGGTCATCTAGTCCAATGCCCCTGCAGTCAGCAGGGACATACTCAACTAGACCAGGCTGCCCAGGGCCTCACCAAGCCTCACTTTGAATATCTCCAGGGAAGCGGCCTCAACCACCTCCCTGGGAAATCTGTTCTAGTGTTCCACCACCCTCATAGTAGAGAGCTTCTTCCTGATATCCAATCTAAATCTATCCCTCTCTAGTTTGAAGCCATTGCCCCTCATCCTGTCACTGCAGGCCTTTGCAAACACTCTCTCTCTCCATCGTTCCTGTAAGCCCCCTTCAGGTATTGGAAGGCTGCTATTAGGTCTCCCTGGAATATCCTCTTCTCCAGGTTGAACAACCCCAACTCCCCAAGCCTGTCCTCATAGTAGAGGTGCTCCAACCCCCAGTCATTTTCACAGTCCTCCTCTGGACCCTACCCATCAGGTCCATGTCCTTCCTATATTGAGGGCTCCAGACCTGTACACAGTACTTCAGGTGAGGTCTCACTAGAGCAAAGATCTCTTGATCTGCTGGCAATGCTGCTTTCTGGGCTGCAAGTGCACACTGCCTGCTCATGTCCAGCTTCCCATCCATCAGCACCCCCAAGCCCTTTTCCACAGGCCTGTTTTCTATCACCTCATTCCCCCAGATTGTATGATGCAAGGATTGTTCCAGCTCAGGTGCAGAACTTTGCACTTGAGCTTCATGAGGTTCACCTGGGCCCACCCCTCCAGCTTGTCCAGGTCCCTCTGGATGATGTCCCATATGAACCCCACACAGGTCGGTGTCATTTGTAAATCTGCTAATGGTGCATTCAATCCCACTGTCTACATCATTGATAAAAATATTAAACAGTACAGGTCCCAGTACAGATCCCTGAAGGACATCACTTGCCACTGCTCCCATCTGGAGAGGCATTTATTCCCACCCTCCTCGTCCACCCCCGAGGACTGCCTGGGGATGGGGCTGCGTTCTCCCGCGTGATGGCTGTCTTTACGCCTCGCCACATCGCCAACTACCCCTTGTTATCCCCGGCCTCCGCCGGCTTCAAGGCAGGTTGCTGACAACAGAGAGCGGATCCGGGTGTGGAAAGGCCGGGGTGTCCCGGCAGGCAGAGGTCGGGAGGAGCCGAGTCCGCCACCAGAAGCGGGCGCGGCAGCCACGTCAGCCCTGGGGCCGCCCCGCCCGCCTCCGGCCCAGAGCCGGATCCCGATCCCGCCGTGGGCCGCTCTTCCGCCCGGCGCCGGAGTGAAGGCGCCGCCGTCCCATGCTGCTCCGCGTCCGGCCCGTTCCCCGCCTCTCAGTCGCCGGCCGGCGCCGCTACTCTCCCTGTAGCTTCCCCCGAGGTCGCCCGGCACAGAGGCCGCGCCAGCAAGCAGGGCACGGAACGGCGCAGCAGCCCCGCCCGCGGTCCCTCGTCGCACACCCCTTCTCCCGCCGCAGCCCGGCCCCCTCCCTACCTCCCGAGCTGTTACCTCCGTCCTCACTGCGGCGGAAGGCATCCGCGGCCCTCCCGGCGGCCCTGAACGCCGCGGTACCTCTCGTCGCTGTCTTCAGGGTCTGTCCGGCTTTATCTGCGCGAGGCGTCCGCCGTCTCCTTGACGAGCAGTTCTCCGCCCCGGGGGACTGTGCTGCCTCAAAGCTACCCGGCGCTTTCGGAAGAAATGTGCCCCTGCGCTAATAAAAGTAAGTTTGAAGGAAAAGTGAGCCTTGCGAAGCCTGCTGGTTTTAATAGAAGTGGCTGATACTTGATGTCATTCACTAAAGCTTTGCACGATTGCCTCATGTGCAGCGTACATAATAAAGAGATGGTCTGTCACTTGTGTGGTCTTCACAAAGCAGGTAATTAGCCATCAAGAAACTTAATATTCACGTGCAGTCTGCGCAAGCTGCCAACAGGCTTCTTTTGTAACGTGTATGTCTTGACTAAATAGTAAAATTAATTCCTTTTCCATCACTCTCCTTACAGGCCATACATTTTGCAAGACCTGTGACATGAAGTAGGACAGGCAGCGGCAATTTGAAGAGCTCAGTCATAAATCTGTTTCTGAACGTCGACGGATTTACTGGAGACTCTTCTCAAAGCCTGCTTGAATTACAGCCTGTAAATTTCACCAAAACTTCATAATGGAGTTCTTAGTATCCAAAGGAGATTATATTAAATCGTTCAAAAGATCTTTCTTGCTACTTTTAGTATGCGTAATAGTTCTTGTATGCACTGATCAGGACTACTATAGTTTACTTGGAGTATCCAAAGAAGCAAGTAGTAGAGAAATACGTCAAGCATTCAAAAAACTGGCACTAAAGATGCACCCTGATAAAAATCAGGTAAGTTACACCTCTTAACAGGTCAAAGTTGTTGGGTTGATAAATCTTAACGTTTGTACAAAAAGTGTTTTTAATTTATTTGCAGTATCTCTCCCTTCTTGTGAAGGGGACCACCTGATGATATGGCTCAGCTCAGATTTTCTGTAAAGAAAATTTACAGAGAAAATTTAGAAAAAGGGGTTTACATGCTGTGTTGAATTTGGGCCATATTAAGTTGCTGTGGTTAAAAAACCAACAAAACACCTTGAAGTAATTTAGTTCTTGATTATGTGTTTGTAAATACTGGTTGCCATCTTGGTAGACTGGTGAGTTTGTCTCTTTAGGGGAACTTAGTGTTTCCCTAACATGAAGTTTCATCTAAAAGCAAACAGCGCCAACCTGTACTGAGCCATCAATCTCCAAGCACTGAATAGGACAAAGCAGGAATTACAGGGCTGCCATGGCATAATGAGGGAGTGTAATAAGGACCTCTAGAATAACAAGAGAGAAGACTGGGCACAGCTCAGGCCATATTACTCAATTTTTTGAAGTACAAAGAAATCAATTTAAGTGTCATCAGTTTTTCCTCATGATTTCCTGAAATAACTAGGAATTCACAGGGAATGTGAGGATTTGGATCTTTACATGTGCAACTGCACCTGCACAGAAACACAGAAGACAGTAATGTTCTATAGGAGCTCAGGGCCCACAGGCACAGAATAGCCTCTGAAGTACTATGTTGTACAATGGCTTTGAACATGAGAAAGCCAAATCTCAAGTTAGAAATGTCAACTTGTAGCTATTAACTGCAAGTTCCATTTTCTCTGTGTTGATACTTTCAAAATAATGGTATTTTGGGTCAGATTCTCTAGTTTCCAAGTACAGAAATACCACTAAAGATTTTTTATTAGGGTATTTTCAGTATTGAAGATGATATATAGAAGATGAAGCCATTACACAAATTCCAAAGTGGTAGTACATTTCAGGTGTACTTCAGTAAATATATAAAGAATCTGTAATAAAAAACATCTCTTTAATTAAATGTGTAAGCAGAAGTTAAAAGTCAGAGAGTGCTGCAGATTTTGCTCACCACTGTTACAGTGCAGCAGCTCAGAACCTAAAGTGGGGTTAAAATACATCTGTAGGTTTTTCGCATTCTAATTTGGAAGCTGTCTAGAACCAGAAAGCTTTTTAAATAAGAAAGGAGGCCTGTGTCTACACCATAGTATCAGAAAGAATGAACCTGTCTTTGTAGCAGAGACTACCAAACTGGATGAGTGGAGACTGTAGAATAGGAAAGATCACAAAGGAAGTGCCAAGTCTTCATTTTTGAGAGAGAGAATGTTACAGCCTCCTACCATTTTGCTTTATGTTGCAACTGGTACTTCAGTGAGAGTGAAAAAATTATGCATCTGGCTTTGGGAAACCAAAGCTTTACTGGAATTTGTTTGGAGATCACTGTAGTATCTGCATCCCTCACAACTGACATCTTTAGTAGGGATATAAAAATATTTCCAAATAACTGTTATCTTGCATTACATGTGCCATATGGTTTATTAATTACTAATTACAGTTTTCTTCATATAGAATGATCCAAATGCACATGAAAATTTTTTGAAAATAAATAGAGCATATGAAGTACTTAAAGATGAAGATCTGCGGAAGAAGTATGATAAATACGGAGAGAAAGGCCTTGAAGATCAGCAGCAAGGAGGCCGTTACGAAAGCTGGCACTTTTATCGCTATGATTTTGGTAAGCTATGATGTGCGGTTGTAATTCACTTAAAGCTATCACAAGTAAATGCAACATTCAATCTGTAGCAGATCTTTTATGTGTTTCTGATATATCCTCTCCAGATTCTTGCCTGTGCTGTTGTTCTCCTGTAGCTGTCATTTTTCTCTCTGTTGACCTAGTCTTTTATTTACCCTGTTAATGGCTACCCAAAAATACCAAAAATGTACTGAACTATTTACCTAGCCTTTTATTCCTGCTGCTTGCCTTCTTATTGATCATCTGACTCTCTTGGGTTTGATTTTATTTATTTTCACTTCAATTCCAGTGTTAATATTTGATCAGTATTCTTTGTAAGTCTTTAATGTAGGAAGACAGTTTTTGTTTATCTGAAGTATTCTCAAGTAGATTTTGAGAGGAGATTTTTGCCTATTTTGTATGCACTTACACAATTAGAAATCAGTTAAGAGGTAGCACAAAATGGAAAAATAATAATGCAATCATTATTTAATGTTGGTCTCAACAAATTTTAGGTAGTTGTAGGGAAAGGCTGGAATGAACCATTCACAGAGCTGCTATGACAGAAGTAAGCTAAAATACAGAACTAAGTAACGTGGTTTGATTGGTATGAAAGAAAAAGCCGATGTTTTCGTTTGGTTTTTCTAATTTAATGTGTTCCAATCTCTAAAAATTCATGTCTGACTGATTGAAGTTCAATTTCAGTTTGACATTAGTGTCAATAAATTGGAGGTGCAACTATCACAGGAAATATGGAAATTATTTTAAAACTTTAGATAAACAGATTTCAGAAGTTTTATCTGCCTGAAGTTGCACAGATTGATTGAAGAAATACATCCTTAAGTGTCTGTTACTCAGTGATTTGGAGAGTACCTACTCCTACAATTTTTTTTCATATGTTTATATATCAAAATACAAATTATTTTATTTATATGTATATATACACACATATAGGTGAGTATATGTATTATGTTACATGATGTGTAAATGGATAGTAATATCTTGTCATTTGCAGAAATTAATTTCTCATTATTTATTTGCATTTAATCCTTGTATACCTCAGGTGAAATGGCATCTCACCATGTTAGGTACTGTAAAAGATCTGTAGATGTAGTAGCATAATATAATGCTGTCCAATAGTATTTTTGGTATCTCTGCACTGCCTTTCTTGTGTACTTGAAGTAGTAGACTGTTTTGTAGTGGTGTTCTAGGTAGGACTGGTTCGCTTTTTAGAAATGCTGTCTTCCTTACCTTCCTTCCACTGAGTTCACACATTGTTAGTGGAAAAGCTTCTGGTTGAAACACCTTTGTGATCTAAATAACCAGAGGCTGAGAGAAGAAAAAGCTTCCAGACATTGTCTGTAGCTTTCTCTCTGCGGGGTGAAGCTTCTTGAGTTTTAATCTGTCAGCTGGTTGATGTTATTTCTAACACTATTGCTGTAACAGTGGTAGTTCACCTTCACTGCTCCCTTGGTAGGTGATATACTAAAACACCAAAAGAATTGCTCTGTTCTGATGGTGGCTTTTGTAGTGCAGGAGTTATCAAGAGATTAAACTAAGGTTACATATTACTAAACAAGTATAACTTTGTTGTAAAAACAATCTTTGACAGCTTACTACTTCAACCTAAGTGTACTGTCTTCTGTTTTCTGTATTGTGAATGATAGCTTGTTCTGTCATTTTCAAGACAGCAAAAATAAAACAATTGTCTTTTTTTAACAGGTATTTATGATGATGATCCTGAAATTATAACATTGGATAGGGGAGAATTTGGTAAGTTTTAAATAAATATCTGTTGACAACATGGCAACCCAATATAACAGTTTTTACATTGTGAGCTGTTCATCTGTAGACTGTTGCAAATCTAGACAAAAATACTGTCAGAAAGTCGTCAAATGAGGAGGGGCTTTGGTTACTGGTTAGCAGAATGTACCCATTCCTTGGTTGTATATAATTTAGAAAATTCACTATAAAAATTATGTCCTAAAATTTAGAGACTGAAGGCTATGTAATTCAAGCTGATAACAACTTCTGTGTTTGTATAGGTCATTGCTGTTACTTTCTTTTATAAGCAAGAGTATTTAATTATGCTTAATTAGTGTCACACTATCATGCTACCCTATTTCAGTAAGGTTAATCTGCAGAGACTACATTTGTTCTTAATTAAGAGAACAGATGTTGAAAGTCAGGGTGTTGATACCCTCTGAAATGTGATTTTTATGCACTTACCCACAAGAGCAAGTATGTGCAAATGAAGTGCAGTCTTTGTATCCCATCTTGATTACTGTTACTGTGTCTGAAAAATAATTAGTTCAGCTTTTGGGTGGGAAAAAATCTAGTAAAATGAACATTATAGGTGTTAGTGTATTACATCTTTACATTACTGAGAGTTTTCTTCTGTCCATCCAGATGCTGCTGTTAACTCAGGAGAACTGTGGTTTGTGAATTTTTATTCTCCTAGATGCTCCCACTGCCATGATTTAGCACCTACGGTAAGTATAACAAGCAAATTAACTCTGAAAATTCATTAAGTTCATGCTGTTAAAACCAGTGAAGTGGATTTTTACAATGAAGCTGAAATCAAAGACAATTCAAGCTGCCTCTTTTTTCCCCTAAGGTGCTGAGTTTTTATTATGTCTTTATTGGATATATCTTTATTTTTCCCCCTTTTTTGTAGTGGAGGGAATTTGCTAGGGAGATGGATGGAGTAATACGCATTGGAGCTGTCAACTGTGGAGATAACAGAATGCTTTGTCGAATTAAAGGGATCAACAGTTACCCAAGTCTGTATGTTTTCAAAACTGGAATGGTGAGTGATAAAACTTCAGGCGTTTTTTAGAAAGATTGAAATCTGGAAGAGTATTTCTTTAATACCTCTGCAGTCGTAGATGTTTTTAAAAAAGATCTTCCTTTTAATATATTACTTCCTTGTAATAAATTACCCTGTCACCTTAAATTAATTTAGAAAGTTAACTTCAGATATAAATACTTGGTTTATAAAGCAGGTTTTTGAACCATTTTACCATGCAACACCTCACTTCTGATTTGGGAATCACTGTTGGCAGCAATGTGGTAGCAAAGCAGTAAGTCTGCTTGGACAATTCCTCCTTTTATTTAAACAGAAATATCGTCATTAGGAGTTGGTGTTTCTAAGATTAAATGATCCTTCTGTTTCTGGACTTGGAAAGAAATCACATTTAAAAAATTAAATAAAAGTTGAATTCCAAACATTCTGATATGGGAGGGAGAGAACAGAGCTAAAATTGAGGAGAGGGGGGCAGGGGGGCGAGGAGTGGGGGATGAGATGTTGGTGTCCTACAGTTATAAGTACTGTTATAAAAACAAACAAACCCCAAACAACAGATTTGGGTGTGTGTTTTGTCAGGGGTTTTGTTTGTTTTTTTTTTCAATAAACTTTATTCTCTGTTTTCCATAGCAACCAGTGAAGTATTATGGAGATAGGTCAAAAGAAAGCTTGAAGAACTTTGCCATGCAGTATGTTACAAGCACTGTCACTGAGTTATGGGCAGGTAATATTCATCTGCTTTGCTTGGGCTGTTGTTCTTGAAATTGCTTTTACAATATAAAATATGTCAAAAACTATTCAAGTGAATCTGTCAGTTGTTAGTGTGTGCTTTTTTGAGATTAAAAAGTTTACTGTAATTTGCTAATATAAATACAAAACCTTTTTGTTTCAAAGTCACATTTAACTGGTCACAAACGGATGCAAATTTTTTTGCTCTTAGGAAACTTTGTTAATGCCATTGAAACTTCATTTGCTTCTGGTGTTGGTTGGCTGATCACCTTCTGTGCTGAACGTGGGGGTAGGTGAATTAAATAATTTTCACCTAAGGCAAACAGGAAATATTTTTGTTGATAGTTGCAGAATCCATTTGGCTTCTCATAAAAAGTTAAAACATCTTAGATGATCACAGTATTTGGACTTTGGGTCATTTCAGGTTATTTTAGAGGCAGTTTGACGAAAGGGCTATTAATGGAAAGATTATGCTACTCTTGCTTCTGTAATGTCACATGAGTCATTAAAGCAGCACTCAAGTGTAACCTCTTAGGAAGGGAACAGGCAGAAAAGGCCTCTAACTTCAGTTTGCAGCTCAGCACAAATAATAGATACTGTATAAGTGCATGACAGCTTGTCATGATAGCTGTGTAGCAAAAAGGGTGTGTCTCACCTTCACACCACCAATACTCAAAAATAAATCGAATATTTTCTCTTAAGTTAGGTTTGGACATAGTAAGTGGCTTTTACCACTGATGTCATGGCACAGTTTATATTTGTATTATTTGTTGTAGCTTTTTTACTTTCTTGGGATCAGTATTGGATACAGTATATAAGAAAGTTTTACTTATTTAGCTGGTAGAACTAAGTAAATGCACTACACCTTTGACAAATAAAGATTTCCTGGTCTTATGAGGAGACCTTTGTTCTGTGAACTGACTAACCACAGCTATAGTCTTGGGTTTACATTTGCAAATAGCTTAATTTTAAGTTACAATCCTTTTGGTATTGAGTTTTCAACTTTGGTCCAATTGAAGTCCATCTTAGTTCAGAAAAAAAATATCTCTGTCAGAAGGTAACTATTCAAAGTCTGGATCAGTAATTGGAGCTCATTACATATTTATTGTAGTGTGTTATTATTTGAATGACAGAAAATTGGAATTTCCATTGAAGTCTCATTCCAAGACAGTATGTAGGGTTGGGTTATTTTTTTTAAGCATTGGTTAAGAAGAAATTTTAAGGGTCAGTCTGAAGGGTCATTTTTAAAACAATTCTGTGTTGATGAAGCAAGATGATCATGGAGTGCTTAATTACTAGGTGTTACGACTTCAAGTCACTGAAATACCAGGTGAATAGCCAGAAAGTATGCCTTTTAAAATGGTCCCCCTTGTAGGGAGGGAAGGGGTAATTCTAAACAAGAGTAGGTTTAGTGGATTTATAATTTGAGGTTTTAGGATTGTAAAGAAATACTTTTCATTTTGCAGATTGCTTGAGTTACCAGACACGCCTTAAGCTAGCTGGCATGTTGGTAAGCAGTGTTTCACTTTGAAAGCATTACCTGTTAGATGTGAAATGAAATAACAGAAGTGAAAGCATCCCGTTGGAGCTAAAACTCTTGTTGAGTTTAGTGGAACAAAGATTTCACCCATTAGCTTTCAGGAGAGTGAAATATTTTAACTGTTGGAATAACATTAAACTTTTAAATGATTTTATAAAACACTAACTAATGAATTACAATGTGGTTTCATTTGTTTGTTTTAAATGTGGTGTTTTAAATGTGTTGGGATTTTCAAAAGTATTTCTGAACTTGAAATTAAAAAATACTCTTCCCTGGGTCTCTTTTTGGTTTGCCTGGTTTTGGTTTTGTTTTTTTGGTTTTTTGGTTTGTTTCATTTGTTTTATTACAGGAAGGTCTTGCTAATGTAGGCTGGATGGACTGTGGCACCCAGGGTGAGCTTTGTGATAATTTAGATATCTCAACTAGTACTACAGCATACTTTCCACCTGGAGCCACCATAAATAACAAAGAGAAAGGAGGTGTTTTGGTACGTGTTCTTTCTCAGTTGTCTGTCTTCAGATAAAACAAGTTGGTGACAATGGCAAAGCAATGTATAAATAATTTCCAGATTGATTATATAAAATTGAGGTTACTTGTTTTCTTTTTTCATTTAAACATGTATACCTTCATATATGTTTATATCTCTCCTGCCTCCTAGGGCAATGGTCCCTGGAGGTGGTCCCCAATTTGCTGGTATGCTGGAAGAGTAAAGAGCAGCACATTGCAGTAGCAGCAGCCTGTAGCTTGTTCTAGTCACCACCTCAGGAGCCTCCCTGGGCAGCTTTGGGAATTGAGGAGTGGGCTGTGCTCTGTGGCAGGCCCAAATACTAGTTCTAAAGCTGCTTGACTCTCCTGGGAGTTTCTCCAAAGTAACAAGCAATAGGATGAGAGGGAATAGCTCCATGTTTTGCCAGGAGAAGTTTAGATCAGATTGGATATAAGGAAAAATTTCTTCACCAAAAGGGTTGTCAAGCATTGGAACAGGCTGCCCAGGGAAGTGGTGGAGTCACTGTCCCTGGAGGTCTTTACAAGACGTGTAGATGTGATGTGTAGGGAGATGGTTTAGTGGCGGATTTGGCAGTGTTCAGGTAATGGTTTGACTTGCTGATCTTAAAGGTCTT
This sequence comes from Melanerpes formicivorus, assembly GCF_026170545.1. Classification (NCBI taxonomy): domain Eukaryota; kingdom Metazoa; phylum Chordata; class Aves; order Piciformes; family Picidae; genus Melanerpes; species Melanerpes formicivorus. The sequence continues at coordinate 16,144,264 of NW_027142357.1, read as the reverse complement.
CCCCAACAAAATTATTCTGTGATTTGCCATGTGCCCCCAGTTTTTATTCCAGGAATAACATGCCTCAGATACCACAAGTTTGAGATGCTGCTCCGAGCAGAGTGCTGACATGTGTGCTGAAAGTACTCCTACGATGTCTGTCAGTACAGATGATGCTGTTCAGCTCTATTCTAATACTGCAACCTCCTCCTACGTTTGTGTGGCAGTTCTAACTTCCTTAATTGATGGGAGACATTTTGCAGTTTGGAGCATGGCTTGCTCCTGTATTGTCACTACTGTTATCTATATCTTTAAGAGGAGGAAATTGAATCTGTAACCTACCTTTCCTCCTTGTAACTTACAGCTCCTGAATTACTGGTTTGTAGTACTTCCTAAATTTTAAAAATTTCTGAAACTTAGATATCTGTACAGCAGAGTTAATGATGGCTGTAAGATTAGGCTTATGGTCAAGTTTACAAGACTTCCAGATTTGGCTTTAAATTCACATTTGAGACTTTTAGCCCCCATTTGGACAAAATACAGTCCCTAGAGTTTAATATTGTAGGAAAACAAGATAAAAAGCAGTATTCTGAGAGTGATGTCTGTGAAATTTATATGCATGAAGAAGAAGCTGATCGATCCTGTACTGTTCAGTTGATAGAAAGGAACAAACCATTTCCCTGAGACTTCAGGTATTAATCATCAGCAATCAGGTTCATGCTTGTAATTCCTTATAATAAATACGCTTAACTTTCCTTCCTAGTTTCTTAACTCCTTGGATGCCAGAGAAATATATCAGGAAGTAATGAAGCACCTGCCAGACTTTGAAATTATCTCTGCAGCATCATTAGAGGTAATTTTGTCAAAATACATTAGGATTTCTTTAAATAATGTATGTTTATTATTTTTATTGTTACGTTCTTCAAATCCTATTGCTGTAACAAACCAGTGTTTATTTAACTGAAAATTACTGCTTTTAAAAAAATATTTACTCTGTAGCCAAAATTATTTAACACTATTTGGCTATGCTTACTTTTGTCTTGTAGCAAATCAACAAAAGTAAGCAGGTGTGGTGTTTCAACAGGAAAACAGAAAACTGCAGAGATTGCCACTGCAACTCAGTCTGCAACTGTGAATTTCTGTTTATTTTTTTTAATCAACTACACCGTAAAGAATTTTGTTTTAAATGTATTTTGTCAGTAATGTTAGAAAGGAAGAAGTACTCTTCAATCCTGGTAAGTTATTTATGAAATGAAACTAGAAGTTGTGAAAGTTGTTTGTGTGTCTTGCAGTGAAACAAAAAGAGGAACACGTAGCTACCTTGTTTTCAGATGTATTTCCTTTCTACCCCTAATGATGCAGTACAAGGAGGTTTAGAGAAAGGGCTACATGAAAGAACTTGAGTGGAGGAGGTCACTCGGAGAACAGACGAATAATTGGGCACTTGCCTTTGTAAAACAGAAAAGGAATTTACAAGTTTGGAATAATATTTAATTCTTTTATGTCTGTGTTTTTGTTGGGTTTTTTCTTTCGTTGAAAGGACCGTCTGGCTCATCACCGGTGGCTGATTTTCTTCCAGTTTGGGGAGAAGGATAAATCACATGTGCAGGAATTTAAGAAACTTAAATTTTTACTTAAAGATGAACACATTCAGGTAAGCCTGCTCACTCATCTAGTGTTGAATGCAATTTACTATCAGAGAACAAGTCAGTATGTTTTCCATTATTATTAACTGTTACTACCACTGCCACCTCTGGTACTGAAAGAAAGGAGGTACTATCACATGGTAGATTTGTAGTAAAGGTTCTCATTTAAAGCATGCAATGAAGTTTCCATGCAGTTTGAATAATTTAGAAGTGGTTAGGAAACATCTATTTTTTTTTTCCAATCTGCTTTTCTCATGGGAAATATTGCTGCAGATTCCATTCAGATAACAATTAAAAGTTAACACTTGAATATCAAATTGATGTATGTGAAAGTTCAGAAAACTTGACAATTACCTTGAAATTTTTCTTGATAAGAAATCAAGTTCAAACTTTGCACAAAAGATATATGGATTGTGTTATTCTATAAGGTTTTGGTCTGTTTTTTTTTAAGCTGTTACCTGTTGTTCACTGTTTTGGCCTTTAAATGTAAAATTAGCAAGGAATTTAATACAGGTGTGTCAGTAGTTTTTCCTGAATCTTCGTTGTTTGTCTTAAGACTTCAGTTGTAAAAAGGCTACTTTTCCATATTTTTACCTTCTTTTCCTGACTCTTACTGCCTTTGGAAATATGTTACTCTGTATAAAATAGGATGCCTTAATTAAAATGGCACTGTCTGTTAAATAGGTTGGCAAGTTTGACTGTCTTTCCTCACCCACCATCTGCAACAAACTATATGTGTATCAACCTTGTTTAGCAGTCTTCAAAGGAAAAGGAACTGGAGATTATGAAATTCATCATGGTAAGAGAAACTTTGGCAAATTTAAATCATTATGTAATCACTTTGATATTACACTATCTTTGGCAAACTGCATTTGTTTTCCCAAGGAATAGTTTTGTAGTTTCAGTATTTGCAATTTTTTCCCTGACCTTACTGTGGCCTTGCACAAACCTACTGCCTTTGTCTGGTTTTTTTGGGGCTTTTTTTATCCTGGATAAGCAGTCATCAGATGCCAAGAAATGTATTTTGTCTTTACTATCCTTTTTGTTTAAATTGCTACATGCAAATGAAATCTCTGAAGCTGATCAGGGGAGCTTCTGCTTTGGGTAGCATAACCAAAGAATGTTGTAAGTCACACCCTTCAGAGAGGCTTAACATGCTAATTACACAGTGCTGCCAACTTGAGAAACTTGGATCTGATTTCATGTGTCACTGCAGTAAAATTAATTCCATGTTTAGTTGACTTCCATCCAAGAAAATCTGGTTTGAGACTTACCACTTACGTTCCCAAAGTAGCAGTTTCCCTTCAGGAAAGGTTGGAACTACGTTATTGTGTACTGCTGAAAGGATTAAAAAACACTGAAGCCTAAAGCAAGGTTGTAGCTTGCAGCCATAGGTGTAGCTTCATTCAGAATGTGACACAAGATAGTTAGGCAGGATGCAGTTCTCCTCTTGCTGCCACTGACTTTTTTTAATTAGATCTGTCATAGGGAAAGATAAAGTTTCCTTTTTACATTGTTCCTTGAAGGAAAGAAGATCTTATATGACGTTGTTGCATTTGCCAAAGAAAGTGTCAACTCTCATGTTATCACACTGGGACCTCAGAATTTTCCTGACAAAGAGAAGGAGCCGTGGCTTGTAGACTTCTTTGCACCGGTAAATATGTAATACCTACATTTCCCTCCTCCTAAAGTCTGTCATTTAACTATCTACCAAAATACTAGCACTATCTTGAAGGTATCCTTAAGCACCATGAGATAATATTACAATTTCTCATTCTGTGGCAGCACTAGTTCCTAGACTCTGTGGGGTTTGTATTTAGTGGAGTCTGTTGGCAGGGCAGCGTATTATTCATCTCAAACAGTTTACATTCTCCTGAGAGCTAACTGCGGGGAAACTAATTGCACTTACTTGCATTTTGTTTTCTAGTGGTGTCCTCCTTGTCGAGCTTTGTTACCAGAGCTGAGGAAAGCATCAGTACATCTTTATGGTCAGCTTAAATTTGGAACGTTAGACTGCACTGTCCATGAAGGGCTTTGCAACATGGTAAGCTGGAGACACTAAAAAAAAAAAAAAACAAATAAATAGAAGACAATCCTTTCAAGAAATACTGTTGTCTTCTAGTTGAGGGTAAGAGGATGGGGGCAGACAATGCTTGTTCTTTAATATACATTATTGGAGGGTAGTAAACTGAACAGGACACTTGTATAATTTTTTTCAATGCAAATTATGTAACCACTGCAGATAAGATATTAGTGCAAAATACAGGTTACATTGTGGTCTGATTCTCTAGTCTAACTGGAAGACTAGAAGTGTTAACATTTACTATTTCCTATATTTTCAAGAGGAGAAAAAGAATTAAAGCAGATGCAGAAGTTTCTAATGTGCATACAAATATGTCCATTGGTTTTTTTCATCACATGTGAAGATAAAAACCAGCAAAACATTTGAAAATACAAGTTTTACAGTGATACAGCACTTCTTGAAGATGTTTGCAGAACAGTTCTAATTCAGCTCACCCTAACTGCTTGTCATTTTTCAGTGCTTAAGAAATACAGGATCAATTTCAGATAAAAAACCCCTGTCTATTACGTACCAGTTTACATTTATTTAAAGATATAGTAATGGAATGAATATTATTTACTTTTTTTTTAAAATCTTGATCAGTTTTTCATGCCTACATTTGCTTACCTTCTGCTTCAATGAATTTATCACAGTAGAAATTATTGAATTATTGTATCATATAGAATAGAATAAGCCAGGTTGGAAGAGACCTTCAAGATCATCGTATCCAACCTGTCATCCAACACCACCTAATCAATTAAACCATGCAACCAAGCACCCTGTCAAGTCTCCACCTGAACACCTCCAGTGATGGTGACTCCACCACCTCCCTGGGCAGCCCATTCCAATGGGCAATCACTCTCTCTGTGTAGAACTTCTTCCTAACCTCCAGCCTAAACCTCCCCTGGTGCAGCTTGAGACTGTGTCCTCTTGTTCTGGTGCTGGTTGCCTAGGAGAAGAGACCAACTTCCACCATGTCTACAACCTCCCTTAAGGTAGTTGTAGAGAGCAATAAGGTCACCCCTGAGTCTCCTCTTCTCCAGGCTAAGCAACCCCAGCTCCCTCAGTCTCTCCTCATATACATACTGTATTGTATAGGAATTACTGAATTTATTCTCAATTCTAGAAAATACTACATTTTGACAGCATTCCTGCAGCTGCACTTCTTATTGTTCACAAGAGCTTTTAACATTACAATGTTTGAATGCTTTTTACATTGTATTTACCTTTAAATTAATAGTATCTTAAAAGACATGAAAAATAACCAAAAAGGACCAGCTTTTCCAAGTTTTATTTAGATGTGTTTACACAAAGAATTAAAATCATGGAAAAGTCTCTGTTCAATAGTAAACAATACAGTTATTTTACAGCACTGGCATTTCCTCCTGAAGACTAGTTATAGCTTTAAAGGCTCAGAAGGTCCATGGCTTAATTCCTGTATTGTGGAGCATGATAAAAGAACTACTTGCAGGTTTTTAAATTGAAAACAAACTGTTCCATGTCTGAATATGATCGGCGTCTTTTTGTACCGATTTGTAACAGTGTCAAATTCCCATCTGCATGTCAGTCTAAGCAGTTGGGCTGTTGTACAAACTGGGTAGATGAACAGCTGTGAGCCGCCAATACCAGTGATAGTTACAGGAAAGCAGAAGCAGCCTAATAATAATTCCTTGGAATTTCTTATTGTCTGTTCTGTTAGCATAACATTCGAGCCTATCCTACAACGGTTGTATTCAATCAGTCTGATGTTCACGAATACGAAGGACATCACTCTGCTGAGCAGATCTTGGAGTTTATAGAGGTATGTAAATTATAATCCTTGTTGCAGTTCTGCTCTGTACACAGCTCATGCACAAACATGATTTTTAGGTAGAAGATTCTAAATTTTTAAAATGCATTCATTAATTAATTAGACTGGTTAGATAAAGAGTGACAAAAAGCCTCGGGCAAGAAAAATGTGGGACTTGGCATGTAATGGATTGATTTCCCTCCTCTGTTGGTAATTTCTTTGAGATCATTAACAAAGATCTCAAGAACCCTTCCAATCTGCAAAGTAATAGTTATGATTTGTATCTCAGAGAGATGATAAAGGAATCAAAATGATGAAGTGCTGTAATGGTAAGGTGAAAATGCCTCACACTCCTTGACACAGGAGGACCATCACATTTTTTGTAATCACTTTGCTGCCCTCCATGCTTCTCAGCTGTTTTCTTGAACTTTTCTTAGCTCACAGAACTGCAAACCACTGGTACTTATCATTGTAGCTGGCGGGGTTCTGGCACTCATTTTGACTCCAGCACTCAGGATCTCTCACAGTAGAGATCCGTGGGCTGTTCTCCAGTCTTCAAAGAGACTGTTCATTCTCTCCAGGGAGCCCAAAGAAAGCAGTTTTAAGGGCACACATGCTCTTAAACAGGAGCAGCTGGAGATAGTCTTTTTCAGGTGATACTTGGATTTCCTCAGTGCTGCCCTGCATCCCAACCTAAATATCATGACTCAGTCTCATAATGCCTGTTCTTGCAACATAAGCTAAATTTCTTGCCTTTGTCTTTCTTGATGGAGAAGAGGCAGACAACTTCCTTTTTGCTTCCTGGCTGGTTTTGGCATATGACTGTTAAGTTGAAGGGATGACTTTTCATGCTTCTATGCCTTTCAGTAGTGTGGAGTCTTCCATACCAAAGCAGCAACCAAATTTCACTTGCAAGAGGGACATTCTCAGGATTTGGTACAGTCTGTTTGCATGTGATAGCACAAGATATGGGATAACTTACTGTTTCAAAGTTTATGTTTATAAATTATCTTTACTTTAGGATCTTAGGAATCCATCAGTGGTCTCACTAACACCAGAGACTTTTGTTGAATTAGTTCAGAGAAGAAAACGAGAGGAAATCTGGATGGTTGACTTCTATGCTCCATGGTGTGGACCTTGTCAGGCTTTAATGCCAGAATGGAAGAAAATGGCCAGGGTAAATTACATTCAATCACTTTTCTGGTTTTGTGTCCCCTTCCACTTACTCCAATGGTAGAACTGCTGTCTTAGAGATTGGTCAGCTGAGAAAGTCTAGTGATTAGTACTGTGGACAAATCAGAGAATTCCTACCTGACTTTTATATTGTTTCAAATACAAAGTTGTTCTTTCTGGTGTGTGGTGGTTGTTCTTTTTTTAAAGGCTCAGTACACTGATAATGTAATCTTACTTCCTGCTGATACAAGCATGTTTTCCAAGTCCTAAGAAACTTTAGAGTAACTGACTTCCTCTGATGCTTAATGGTTTCTATAGACAACTACTCTGCATTTGTTAAAATATAAAAAAAGACTTATCCATAAGTCAGCTGGGAATTGGCTGCACTTTATTCTCTGTATTCTTTATGATCATTAGTCATCTCTAAGAGCCTTTAAAACCTGAGGTGAATTTCAGGTTAATAGAATTAAAAATGTATCCATCTTAATTATTTCCATTATTAGGAAGATTGGATTTTTTTTCTGAGGTCTTGTTTTCTTTGCTGAAAGAAAGTAAACATGAAATACCTCACACTTCAAGGCTTATCCTCAGTTTACTGAATCACATACATTTCAATATGAAGTTGTTGGGATGGGAGGGGGTGCTTTAGTTTTACAAGGTCATTAGTGTTCTTTCCTGTGCTAAAGTATTATTACTTTACTGACAACCATCTAGGTTTTCATGGATGTGTTTCCAGGAATATTTATTGGAAACTTTGTAAACAAATCCATGACTTCCAGACGTCTTGAACTCACCTAAGCAAGTAGTTCTAGCCAGAATTCTGTATTTCAGTCAAATGTCTGTGAAGTAGGTCTATAGTTACACATTCAGTAATCATCAGCTTCCCAGCCCATGCCAGATTGGTTGGGCATTTGCAACAAGTACAGTGTGTTCAAGACACAGGCCAAGTGTGCAACTGATAGCACATCTGTGCTGTATCAGGATCTGCTGTAATTACTGAGCCTGTGATATGGAGCGTGGTCATACAGTAGTCTTTACACTAAATCACATTCCTATGTACTTTTTTTGGCATGGTAAGTGCATCATGAGCCATGCACACGCACTTTATACTAAAATACTTGTGCTTGATGAGAATGCACCTGGGTGGCTGGCTCCCAGTGACCCATTTACAGGAAAGAACACCACCCTGGGTAATCTTGGTTTGTGTTGGTTTGTTTGATTTTATTATTTTTTTTCCCCAACTGACTGATTGATTATGACTTAAATTCTGAAGTATTACTAAAATTGTAGTAGTATTGATTAGCAAATTTGATTGTAGATTTTTTTTTTCCCAGATGTTAAATGGATTAATCAGTGTAGGCAGTGTGGATTGTCAAAAATACTATTCTTTCTGTCACCAAGAAAGCGTTCGGGGATATCCTGAAATAAGACTCTTTCCTCAAAAATCGAACACAGCTCATCAATATTAGTAAGTAGTTGCGCTTGGGCAATGTTAGATGATGTGGATCAAGACAAATATGCATCTTCTGTGGTGTAGAAAAGGTTCATCTCTGCTATTAAAATAGGTTGTTACTGTCATAGATGTCATCCACTTTGTTAGTTCCAACTACTGTGATTTTACTTTGCCATTTCATTTCAGTAACTTGAACTGAGGCAGCCTCAGAAATCTAGCTTTTCTTTCTTGTTCTTTATTGGTTGCCAGCTTTCTAACTGTCAACATAGATGAATTAAATCATATACTATAAAAAATACTACCAGGCCTAGTTGCTTGCAGCCTTTGCCTTAGAGAACAGAGTGATGTCCCTCTCTATTCATCCTCTTTGCCAACAGTCTGTTAGCACTCTTGCAAAAAATGTCCATCGTACATCTAGTCACCTCGTTCATTGTATCATTAGCATGAAAGCATTATCATTAACAACAATAAATAAATCTGTGAAATAAATCTGGCCAAAAGCAAACAGGCTGTGTCCTCCCCTTCACAGTACTGTTTGAAGGTCCAGGGATTTCAGGAAGCACATGCGTATTTAAAGGTAGATAACCACCTGAAGCAGTAGGTGTGTGTGTTGCTTCATTGATTCACAAATGAGGAAGCTCTACTAAATGCTGGCAGATAATAACTTGTGATACCGCTTCACCACAGTGTGTAATAGCAGATTTCAGTAGCTTTTGTCATTGGACTGCTTGCTTTCATGAATTACTCTAGATAAAGTTTCTCTTAAAATTGGAGTATTTTTTTCTCTTGTCAACACAACTAAATTGATGAATCTGACTGTTATGTGCCAGAGTCCCAAACATGAGTTAGATATTTCCTGCAAAAATAAGGAAATTCATCCTTTCCAATAAAGATCACCAAAAACTATGAAGTGGTATTTCGACCAGGTAACTGTGTTCAAAAATACTGTTAGAAATTTGTAAATTAGTGCACATGAATCCTCAATCTCTTTTCTAACTCTTCAGTGGAATTTCAAAATGCCCCAAATGTCCAGAAAGAAATCCTTGTCCAAGTGACAAATTTGCCTGGCTTTTCTACTGTATATAATTAATAATTGGTTTTTTGTCATGAATGAACATCAATTAGAAAATATATTAAAATACTTCAATTTAATTCTCATGTTTCTTAGAGCCTGCAATTTTAGCTGGAACCAGCATTCAAAATAGTTCTATCTATCAAAGCTTATGTGCTCCAAACCAAATTTCTTACTCTGTTCCAAACCACTGTGCAATAGGACTTCTGCTTTTTATTTTTATAGTAGCTACAATGGATGGCACAGAGATTCATATTCACTGAGAGGCTGGGCATTGGGGTAAGTTGTTGCATTAGATTTTGTTCACAATCCACTTGCATAGTTTCCTTGCTAGGAGAAAATGTTTAAATGCTAGGTAAATCCAGAATTAGAAACACAGAAGTATACGTATTGCTTCGTTCAAGATCTTACAGTTCCAATGTCTTTTAATTCAAGCTTTTAAAATCTGGAGAAAAAGCATCCTCCTTATGATCCAATCATTTCTGAAGACCATATTATCCTATCTAACACTTGAATAAAGAGCTTGTCTACAGGAGGGTTTTTCAGACTACTGATATTGTTAATTTCAGAAGTGTTTCTTGTGATTAAATGGAAATTGGATACATTTTAAGTTCTGAGTGGATTATGACTGTTATCCTTCCCTTTCCACAGATACTTACCACAAGTGTCTGTAGATTTGACTCCTCAGAGTTTTACAGAAAAAGTTCTGAATGGAAAAGATCACTGGGTCATTGATTTTTATGCTCCTTGGTGTGGACCTTGCCAAAATTTTGCTCCTGAATTTGAGATCCTTGCAAGGGTAGGTTTTAACTGTGTTAGCAGACTGTTACACTTTTAACGGTTAAAATATCATTAATCAGCCTCTAAAGCTGTGATGTGCTTTGCCCTGAATTTAAGTTACCCCACTGAATGCGTTTTTACCCTCCTATCAGAAGTCACTAAGAAGCAAGCAACTACTCTGAGATACTTAAAACATTTTTGTTTACTTTCAGCTGCACTGCTGGGTAATTTATTTGCTTACAGTCACCAATGGAAACTTGTTGTTTCTAACCAGAAACTTACTGTTTCTAATAAATATTACTTTTTAGACAGTTAAAGGAAAAGTAAAAGCTGGGAAAGTAGACTGCCAGGCATACGCTCAGACCTGTCAAACTGCCGACATCAGAGCCTACCCTACTGTCAAGTTTTACCCCTACCAAGGAGCAAAGGTAAAGTGCCTCCTTTGCATACACTGGTGAGCAGGTACTGTTAGGAGATGTTTCATTTCACATTAGGACTTAAGAGACTATTTCTGTAAAATATTAAAGTGCATTATTTAGGGGGGAGACAATGAATTTTAGTAATACTTACAGTAGGACAATTATATAGTAGTAAGGTGTCATGGAAAAATAATGAATAGTTAAAATGTGAAGTTAACCAGAATTAGACTTTAATTTTGCGGAGGTCTTACGTGATAAATTGTTTTTCAACCTTTATCAATGCCACCAAAAGCAGGCAAAGTCTCTACCTAAATGAAATGTTGACCATTTCATTTTGCGTCAGGAGAAGCATTCTTTCAGTGTAATCATAGTACTTCATTCTAATTTTGACTTGAACAGTGTGTATTTTAAGGTAGAAAACTGTTTAAAAATACTTAGTTTTTCTGTCTCATGAACAAATCTTCACAAAACCAATTCAGTTATCAGTGTCACTGTTGAGATCAACATTTCCTGCTACCAGATTAGTAGTAACAAATTAAACATATCCAGAGAGTTCTAGGAAATCACCTTTATTCTTGTAAAACTATTGCATTTTAAGAATAGTAGTCATCCCTAAAGGTATGCATGCTGAAGAAGAAGTGGTTAATGCCTTCTGATAGTGAAGCCAGTTCTTTTCATTATACTTTTTTCCAATGAATCTCTTATGGGAAGTTCCCTCCCAGAATCCCATCAAATTCATTGAGACTTTTCTGTGGTAAAAAGTAATGGATTTTCAGGTCTGAAAAGGAAGTGATCCACACTGACAAATCACACGAATGTAGATTATGAATTGGCAGTCTTGGTAAGGGCTGTCTACATTAAATACTTAGCTGAATAAATGTGAGAAAATTATAACTAGTTCAGGTTTCCTTAAGGATCAAGACAAAAATGGTGTGGTTTTGAAAATGGACAGCTAAGAGTGGTTCTTACTATCAAGACAATAAGAATTGTTTAAATGGAGACAAAAATAACTATGAAACATAAATCAACCACCTAGAGGTTGCTTTATCTTAGGTCTTTATCATAGATCTTGCTATGCTTAGGTCTTTCTCCTAAATTTTATCTGAAACTAAGCAGACTTTATATTCTGTGTAGAACACTGGTGATATGGTATGTTTTGGGTTTTTTTTTTTGTAATTTTTCAGAAAAACATTCTTGGTGAACACATAGACAGCAGAGATGCAAAAACTATTGCTGACCTTTTGAATGAAAAATTAGAAGCAATTCAAAATAAAGGAAAAAGAAAAAAATCTAGAAATAAGGTAAGAATACTTATGTGGAATGCTTTGCAAATGACTTGTTATTGTAAAGAATAGCCCTTTACAATTATGTTAGTATTTCCGCTTTGTGAAGTATTAAATGCCAGTCTCAGTCACAGTCTCAGGCTGCGCCAGGGGAGGTTCAGGTTGGATGTTAGGAAGAAGTTCTATACAGAAAGAGTGATTGCCCATTGGAATGGGCTGCCCAGGGAGGTGGTGGAGTCGCCGTCATTGGAGGTGTTCAGGAGGAGACTTGATGGGGTGCTTGGTGCCATGGGTTAGCTGTTTGGGTGGGTTGGATTGGTTGATGGGTTGGACACGATGATCTTGAAGGTCTCTTCCAACCTGGTTTGGTTTTTATTCTAAATATATCCAAACAGAACTAGGCACATTTTACTTCCGGTTGTGTTTTGGTTACTATTATTTCTTCAAAGTCAGTTCTCCCTCTCCACAGATGGAGCAGAGAACACTGCAGCATCAGCTCTGGCAAGCCTTAGCAGAGTTACAGCTATCCGTGGAACAGCTGTGCTAGCATCAGATGGTTGAAATGCACTGCATCTTAAATGTGATCCTCAGACTAGACTTAGCAAGCGGGGACCAAGGGGCTGCTGAGTGCAGGACTGAGATTGACATTTTAACTCAGAAGATATCTATACACAGCTGTTAAGAAGTATCTTGAATTCCCTTGAAGAAACATTTGTCCACTTGAGAAATGCAAAATCCAGGGGGAAAAAAAACACAGTAATATTAGTGATTTTTATATGTACTTCCAGAATAACTTTGTTCATTTTCTTGTCACTAGGATGAACTGTAAGTGGTTCTGGAGATAGAAACAATTCAAACATTCTGAAGCTGTGAAAATAAGACACCAGGAGGAAAATATAAGGCTGAGTACGTTTCATGACAGGACAGAAGAGCTGAAAACTATTTTGAGTTCACAGGCATGTGTGACTGTCTGAATTCTGTTTTAACTAGGGCGAGATTAAAGCATTTTGGGTTTGGTGGAGGCATTTGATATTTCTGTAAATGAATTCTGCATATCCCTTTTCTGATGTAACAACTACTTTCTTCTAGTCAGACATTGGAGTTGACCAGAAATGTGGACTTTATCACTTTAGCCTACCCCTTTACTGGTTCCTTATATTTTTCTGTCTTTTTTCAAATGCTTTTTGAATGTGGGACTCAGCCTGTGGCTGAATATGCAGTCAGACCACTCTGCGATGCAGAAACACGAGGGATTGTCTACTGGAAGGACAGAGTTACCTCATGATTAATCTGCTTTAGAGTTGCATTATTGTGTTGTCGATTGGTAGGAAAATCCAGAACTGGTAGCAGGATATGTTTACTGAATTACACTTCTCCTACCCTGGGCTGGATTACTGTCTTGTGGCACTGGCAGTGGTACCAGGATGAACAGAACGTTGAAGAGCTTGGTTGGTTGGTTGGGACCTTTTTTATTTTATTTTTTAAAATAATCCAAAAAAAAAAAAAAATTAAAACCTTCAAACTCAGTGTTTCATTGACTTTCAAAATTTAAGTTACACCATAGAAGCATCTGATTAAGGTAATAGGTCATGACTAACTCTTATTATTGTCTTTTTAAATATGAATGTAGTCTGTGGACATATTTAACCTCTTCTGCTGTTACCACTTTTCCTTAGTCTGCAGACAGGTTTTGGGGTTTGGTTGGCTTTTTGTAGATCTTTAAGGCAGGCAAGATAGCAAGTGCCTTTTTAATTTAAAAAAGAAACACTCTGTATTGTAATGTCTCCTCATACATCTTAATAGAATTCCCACTCTTTAGCATAATATTTTTTCATAGCTTCACAGACAAGAAGTACTACAGAAGACAATGAAATATTTGCTGCATTTAGACATTCAGCAATCCAATGGTTCCTGTTTTCAATAAAATGCTGCTGAGAACTTGTCAGATGGACTTTTCTCCAACCTCTCCCTGTATTTAGATTTGGCATGGCTAGTCACTGTAGTGTGAGTATTATAAATTTGTAAATACACTGTTACCTACAAGTAATTTATTTTATAAAGGAGGAAGCAATAAGTACAAGGAAGATATTCCAGTAACTTTAAGACGTTGAAATCCTTTCTCCCCTGGGTTCAGGGTTGCCTCAGTTGCAGTGCATTAATCTGAGAAATAAGAGAATGTATTGCACCTTTTTTATAACAAAGTAGACTATTCTACATCAAACTTTGAACTCAATCACAGCCAAAAATGAAAAGTTTTGTATTTTGTGACTTCTAGACAAAATCTATTTTGGTCAGGTTTTGCATATAGGTGTAACTGTAATTTCAGTTCCCACCTCCTACCTTCTGTTGGAAGAAGGTCATAGTGGCATACTCTATTTTTTTGACGCTTAGATCCTAAACTGGAATAGGCATGTGCAGTTTCTTTATTTCTGTTTATGTACAGTTTTGGTTTCTGCTAACAGGAACAGAGTAGTAGGACACAAAAAAAAGGTGCTGCAACATCAGTCTCCTCCATGAAGCGATGGGAACTTAAGAACTTTCTGGCTTTGTTGTGGCTGCATTCATACTTCAGCTTTTTCAAGAAAAAGTTACTTTATCACTTCCTTCTGGCTTAGTCGCTTGTTGCATGGAATGTGGCCAGTGGAAGGTGCTGCCCAGGGAGGTGGTGGAGTCACTGTCCCTGGAGGTGTTCAAAAAAGGATTGGACGTTGCACTTGAAGCCATGGCTTAGTTAGTCATGAGGTGTTGGGTGACAGGTTGGACTTCATGATCTCTGAGGTCTCTTCCAACCTTATTGATTGTATGATGAGTAAACAACTACTATCCTAATCAAAATATCTTCTGTCCATACTTACTTTGCAGGGGCAACTAGATTTGAAACTCATTTAGGCTGGGGGAGGAGGACTTAGTTTAAATACCAATAAAATTCATTTTTAACACTTAATACTGTATCGTGATACTCTCTTTGCATCCATTTTCTTACAGTACTAAGCTAGACACCAAATGGATGTTTGGGGGGAGAAAACAATCCTCAGAACAGAAAGCAAGCTGTAGCTTGTTAGGACTTTTCCCCAAGTTGTCTTGTGTATTTGTTTTGTGGGTTTTTTTTGCCAGCTGTCCTTTCTGCAAGGTTTCAATGAGCATCTTGAGGAAGTGCAGTGAGTAATGAAATCCTGCCTTTATTCCTAGCCATACAAATAAATACACCTATATACAAAAGGTTTTATCTCCAACCTTCTCTAAGGACAAACTCACATAATTACACAATCTAGTTTTTATTAATCAATGGTTTAAATTTGTTATTCCAGGCTCTTCTGTTGCATCACTTATTTAAATAAGAACATCCCAAAGTAGCCAAGTCCCTCAATTTCTCCTGTAGAATTGTGCAAGCATTAGCAAATTACAAAAAAACCCCACCACACGCCAAAACATTTACAAAACAGCCACCGAGAACCTGATCACCAAGCATAACAAAGACTCTTCTCAAAAACTCAATGAAGAATTGTATTTTGGAATACACTTCCCCACCCCCAATGCCAAATGTAGTTACTAAAATATAATTTCTTTTTAACTCTTTTGCTACTTAAAATATTAAGAGAAAAACCTTCACCCCAAGGGGAAGATGAATCTGAAACAGCATGTGAACGAATGCTCACATTTTAAGTAATGTTCCATCATTCCTCAGTCCCCATCGCTTGTCCCATGAGTAAATTTCACTGTCACTGTATGACTTAGATTGTTCCACTTCTACCTGTGGCTAGCATTTATTATCCCTGTTTCTTGACTCTGGCATCATCTAGCGCAACTGTTCAGCTGGCTGCACAAGTGTGACGACCTCCAGGCTTTGAGTGCCACAAAACATCTCAAGCCAAAGTAGAGCACATGCACTTTCCTTTTTTTTGTAGAGCTGAAAGGGGTATTAAATAAACACTTCTAGCCTTCCCAGATTTCTAAACTTAATAAGCAGGAGGGTAGCTTTGCACCTTTTCCTTCTCATGTAACTTGTGGTCAAAGAAAGGGCAACACCTAAGAAACCACAAAACAGGTGTATAGCATACAGTAGGTGGAATAGCACAGATGGCTTTTACATCTCTCTTCAGCATCCTGTTTCGCTTTAATTAAAAGAAGTTGTTCCATGGCTTTTCAGTGTCACTAAACTGATTAATTATCATGCGTTATACTAAAACAAAGTTCAAGACATGTTTGCTTCAGCTTCTACTGCTGCTAATAGGCATAAAGAGAGAATGGAGAAAATAACAGCAAAAGTTTCAAGCAAGATACTGGGTTTGTATGGTCTGCCATGGGAAGGATCATGTTTTGATTAAACTTGACAAGATTGATTTTTTTCCTATTCATGGGCAAGCTTCAGTTTAACTAGTTGTACAAATTCCATATATTTTTCAGTTCTGAGGAGGGCAAAATGACTTAAAGTTTTCAGTAGGAATGCACAAGAACAGTTTATTTAATGAAACTTTGCATCTGACAAAAAGTGATGTTCCAAGTCCAAATACATTCAGCCTTGGTCTTCTTTGTGTGCTAGAATTCATTGCTCACTTTTTTTTTCCCTCTACACATAAGCCACCATACTTCAGATAATAAACAACTAAAGGTAAATCATCAACATAGTATTAAGTACTTACCTTAAACATTAAACTCCTCTTTGTAATGCTAATTTTCTAGGCTCTAATTAGACTTCTGTGTTAATAGCTGCCAGTGGAAAATAAACACTCTTAG
Source organism: Melanerpes formicivorus (assembly GCF_026170545.1). Lineage (NCBI taxonomy): Eukaryota > Metazoa > Chordata > Aves > Piciformes > Picidae > Melanerpes > Melanerpes formicivorus. The sequence goes on along the minus strand of NW_027142357.1, from coordinate 16,127,874 downwards.
TTGAGCATAAAGAAGAGTATTTCCTAAGTGAGTGTGTATGATCAGTATCTTCTGCAGACTGTTTCTTGGCTAAGACTAAAGAGTGATGTCTGTTAACATTTGGCATGTATTCTCTATAAGCTAACACAGCCTGTAAGAAAACATCTGCCTTATTTTAAGTGTCAGTGGGTCACAAAATTACTAAACTACCCTCACCATGATTGCAGTTTAACTGTTGAGCAGGGCTGAGTCAAGAGCAGCCAATGCCTGGATTGCCCACCTGCTTTTTTCTGGCAGTGGCTTTAGTAAAAACAGCTTCAGTCACTAAATTGCTTTTAGTTCAATTCTTAATACATGCTTTCATTTGCTGTATATTCTGTGCATATAAATAAGGGTGCCTACAGAAACTGGATATGAAAATATTTATTGTTAGGGCTTTTAGGGCTACTAGGCTTGGCTTGCTATTTAAAGAATGGCCAGAGCTGCCATTGCCACTGAAAGGAAGAGAGCTCTGAGATAGGAACATACAGCTGTTTGCTCTTTTGACAGACAACCTCAACCACATAAGACAGCTCTAGGCAAATACTGATGCAAGATACTGAAAATGGAGGTTGTTCCCCAGAACAAAACAAGTAAATAAAGGTTACAGCAGCCACATATTCTGACATTCCTATGGTGAGAGTAATCAATATTCAAATACTGTACCACATTCAACTACCATTTAGTGAAGAATACATCTATAAAAACACAATTCCTATAGAAATACATGTACCTAGGAGGTAGCATGGAATTAAAACACTGTTTTCATCATACAAAGCTTAAAAAAATACTTTACTAACATCACAGAGTTTGTGCAGACATACTGAGATCACCACTCTGGTTTTGCTTTTTTCAATGGAAACTGAGAAAAATTTCGCAGGCCTGAGATCCTGCACAAACAGATATTCTTTGACAAGGAGCAGGATGCAGATGTCATGTTTCTACTGACCACAGGTAACAACAAAAAAAATACCTGGCCTCACTGAAGTACACATTCAGCTGATACTTCAGTCCTCAGCCTCTTCAGAGGTAGATTCATAGCACTTTTAGACACATAGAGAACAATACAAATCTGCTATCAAGACCATAGTTCCTATTCAGCTGTTAACGTCCTGTGAGTTGAAGCAAGCTACAGCGAACGCTGGGTGAACGGAAGAAGTGGATGGCCAGCAGGTGGCAGTGATGATTCAGGAGCTGGTCTCCGGCAGGTCCTCAAGCAGCGAAACGGAACAATCTGTAATCTGCTGCTGTAACTACACAGTAACCAGTGCTTTGTTCCTCGTAGCTACCTGTTCACTGACAAGACCTTACCAACATTAAAATTATTTATTCCTATGCTAAACAGAAATAACATACAGGACCTTGTAACACAAGGAGTTCTGTTTTGAAAAGTCCGAGAAAGCACTCGGAACTGCAATTTCAGGGATCATGTGCAAGTAACCAAAGGCTAAGCACTTCTAGGGAATGGTAGGAGGTATTTGCCAGTAGTTTACTACTTTAGCCACAGGTACACTTTCACTCGTTTCAGGGTGGTCTCATTTTTCTTTTTTTAAACTGCAGCAGTGGGGAATTTGTGCCTCTTTCCCCCATCTTCTCTTTGTCAGCTTCACAGATGAAGCAGGACGATTCTGTTACCGGCAGACAAATCCCACCCTTCTGCGAGAATAACCTTCCAATACGATAGTTGGCATAAGTCAGCTTTTATGCTCTTCTCTCACATTCTCCTACTGACAATTGCTTTTGTACAGGCTTGCTGTTTTCCCCACACAAGTCATCTCCAGTACTTCAAAGGTGAGGGTGTAATTACTAGGTCTAGACATCTTCAGAAAGGCAGTGAGATTTTACAATTCATCTTGCATTTACATGTACAGCTGGTTCTGTCATCCTGAGTATTGACTGCAATACACTTTTCACTACCAAAGCTCTATTCTTTCTCCTCAGGACTCCTCACACCACAGGCCCTTGCATACCTGGCACATGTCTTCTGCTTGCAGAACTTGTTTACTTGACGTAGCTGTAAACAACGAGGAGTCAAAGGACAACATGCTACAGCTGCAAGAACTAAAGACTAGTTAGGCAGCCTTCAGACTGTCCTTAGAAAAAGCCTTCAGATCAGGATCTGAGATCTTCTGTCAGCTAATTCTGGTAACACAAGTTCACCTACAGATACCTACAAGCAAGGCCTCCGACAGAGAAGCTGTTGAGATACAATGAAAGCAACTTCACAAATGACACAGACCAGCTGGAAAGAATCTCATATCTAAGGAGAAAAGACAAGCCAGCAGTATCCTCAGGTGGTAGAGAAGGCCAACAGCATCCATCCTGGCTTGTATCAGGAATACTGTGACAAGTAGGACCAGGGAAGTGATATCCCCCATACTCAGCACTGGTAAGGCCCCACCTTGAGTACCACAATTTTGGGGCCCTCATGGCAAGGCTGCAAGGGTGACAGAATACTGGAACAGGCTGCTCAGAGAGGTTGTGGAGTCTTCTTGAAAACCCACCTGGACACATTCCTGTATTACCACTCTAGGTGATCCTGCTCTGGCAGGGAGTTGGACTAGATCTTTTGAGGTCTTTTCTTAGATACTATAAGATTATGTGACCTGGAGAACTGCCCAGAGGTCCTATCCATTAGAAGAGATGAGCTGCAAGATATAGAGACACAACATGCATGCTTACACTGTACACAAAGCTGGCAACCTCCAATAGTGCAATATCTACAGAGCAAGCAGAGGGCTTAGCCTCTAATCAAGAAAGTGGGATGCTCTACGACATTGAATTAAGTCAAGTATGATTTAGTCACTTTATTTGTATCTATATACATTACATTTTGATTCTCCAAGTAGTCAGGGCATCAAATGCTATTCTCAAATAGTTTAGTACATCAATTTTACAAAATACAGCCAACCCAAGGTAAATTAGAAATACACATTTTATGATACATTAAGTGCTTTGAATAATTATTAGTCTGTCCACCTGCTAGTGAGCAATTGATTTGGTTTTGGTCATTCTCACAGAGGAGTCCTCTACACTGGTAACTCCCCTGAGCCCAGTAGAGTTACTTAATCAGCAAGTACCTCATGTGCTTTTGAGAGACAAAAAATGCATCCCCAGGCTACTACAAGGCATTCTGCTGTCTACATGATGACTCAAAGCAAGTCATCGCTTCTGACTGAGACAAGATTTAGACATCTGTCACAAGGCCTCAGATCAAAACACCAGAAGAGATGGTGTAGCTGTGAAGAAATGCTGTCTTTGTTTGCAACTGGGATTTGCTGATGCACACATATACCAAGCCTGTGTTATAAAGAAACAAAATACTCTAATCAAAGGCCTCATGTCATACCTAGGCTGTTCCCCAGAGAGATCCTTAGGCATGCTGCAGGGACACAGAACTAACAGCCCCACAAGGAGCTATCTCAAAAATTTCTTCTGCATAAAGTATCACTTTTCTTTCAAGAAAGTCAGCTTTGCAGCAAGTGAAATACCAGGACAAGTCTTCTGAACAGGGAGTATATATTAGATCTGTTCCACTGCTGGGATTTGAACTAGGAGTGCTCACAGCTTTATGTCACATAGCATCCAAAGATGTCCCAGTTCAGGTTGATACTTCAGCTACTGGGTTACCGTGAGTAGCAGTTTTCTATTTACTCCAGGACTAGGCTATCACCCACCAGAGTTAGCTGTTGATGCTAACTCAAGATCACTCCTGCAACTTTCTCCAACTGCTATAACTTCAGCCCCAGACAATCACAATTCGCACATTTGGACTCCGAGTTCACAGGCTGCAAAACAGCTGGCCAGCAGCAGTGTAGAGCAACCACACATCACTGGAATAAGGGTTACTGGTGACCAGGCACAGACAGCACATCCCAGCTCCAGGTCAGACTAGTGTAGATGCCATGACATTGCTCACATCACACACGCCATCAACCAATCCACATACTGACAAAAGGTGAAAGATAACAAAGAGCTACTATTGGGTCACCTTAGCTAGTCAGGCAAGTCAAGATTCAGGAGGGGAAAGAGGAAGAATACATGTAAACTTTAACTGAGACCAGAACAGATTCAGGCTGCATGGCATGCCTTTTCACATTGATGAGCCAAGACTGCAGACAGATGACACAAGTGAGAGTAGCATTGATCTGATGGACCATTGGTTCCTCACTAAACAAAGCCACACACACCACTAGTCACTCTAGGAGTGCATTTCCACACAAAGGGCAAGATGAGTCCCAGAGGTAATCAGCTGTACCTGGTGCACTGTGTTGAACCAAAAAGGATTCTGGGTCAGAGGAAGCAAGAAGTACCATGTCATCTTTCCACAGCACACATCACTGCAGCCTTCAACACACCACCCCAGAAACAATGATTACATTGTACAGAGGAAGTGAGAACACTTTATTTCTGCTGCTTCAAGGTCAGCATCTTTGCTCATCCTCCAGAAGGGCTTTGCAATAGAGTGGGGAAGACCTCTTCCAACACAAACAACTGTTGCCTCCTGGCAGCCCAGACCTGAATTACACTGGTTGTTTTTGGAGGCAACAATTCAATTCTGACTGCTGCCCAGCTGTCATTTCTGAACAAAGCCATCTGCTGTAGAAGAAAATACTGAATACAGGAGCAGTAAACAAAATACACATTTCAATCCAAAGTTACAGTGTAGATGGCATTACCAGGCAACTGGTCAGACTGAGCTAGTAGTCACAAAGAGCTATAACGTCCCAGACTCCATGTTTGTTTGAAGTCCCCCCATCAAAGACTGATGAAGAACATTATTCATGCCTCTCAAACTCATAAAACCCCCTGTTACTTACTGGCCTATATTATACTGATGCTAAAAAGTGAACTCATCACCCACAAAACCAGATAAAAATCAATTAAAATGGAAAGAAGTGCTACTTTTTGCCATAACAGAGGTTGACAGGTCGGCACATCTTACCCATCATTCAAGACACTTGTTAGTTCAGGGTTTTCCTTTTACAGAAAATGACAACTACATTCATCTCAAGGGTGGGGGAAAAATAAATAATAAGTAATACTGCTGAAGATTTTTTTCCCCCATTGAAACTGTACAATGTGGCGAGATCTGGATGCTCACTCTCAGCACATCATGAATGTAAGAAAAAAAATCTGTCCTGGCAAAGTTCCACCATGAGGCAAATGCATTGTTTGAAAGTCCTGGGGAATTAAAATGGATTTGATCAGTCAGGAATGATGGCTTCACTAACGAGAAGTTTGTCACCATAAGGCAGTATGCTTCGTTTTGTCCAGCAACTTAGTGCCTTCTGCTAAGGACAGGGCTTCATAATTTTAATTACTCAAGTTTTGTTAAATTAAAGGCCATATTTTTCAGTGACCTGTTTCCAGGATTTGGGCAACATTCAGCTCAAAGAGTCGCTCAGGATTAAAGTGATATGTTTTGGGTTTCGCAGTATGCTGATGACTGACAACCCATTTTTATGGGATTCAGGTAAGTGAAATTACAACAGATAAAGACAGAGTTGTACTGCAGTAAGGTAACTTTATGGCATGATAGTGGTGGAGCTGCCTTTTAAAAAAATACCCCAAAAAAACTAAAAAACAAAGTTTGCAAAACCCAGGAAAAACTAAAGCTACAGAGCAAAAGCAGAACATTCATGGATCCTAAGCAGATCCGCTACAGACCTCTGCAACAGCAGAACTCAGGAATTAACTTCATTCTTCTCTCCCATCTGCACCCGCATGGGCGGGGGGTAATTTCACATTTGCAGTATACACCCACTATAGAAACATGAGCTGCTCATATTCAGCACCACTTAGGCAGTTCTAGACTTTGAGATCATGTTCTTCTATACCATCATGAACTAGATAGTATCTGTTCCAGTGCTCTTACATGGAGATAGTGTCACTTTCCCTACTGACAGAAGATGTCTCTTACCAATGCTGTTCAGTAGAACCCTAACAGCTTAGATCCTCAAAGAAGCTGGTTAGCTTATCAGCCTCCAGGAGAGGACTAAAGTGCAACAAGCAGATTTCACACCTCACAACATCAACACATGGCCAGTGTAGACACGGAACTGCAATCGTCGTTCTTACTGCTGGACAGACTGCAAGAAGGAAGCAGCCTAAAATGTCATTGTGCTTTCCCAATATGGGTTTTAGCTTAGCAGTTCAGGCCCAGTCCTGTCCAATGGTCTGGCACCATCAGGAAATACTTGTCCATAGCTTCACAAAACCTGGTCCGGTACAGTTCTGGCGAGACCACAGTTGGCATCTTACCTAACATGTGAGAGACAAGAGCAGTTAGAAACAGCTATGGCGTATACTGCAGTACAGAGACATTACATGAGATTACAAGACCAGACAGCATCATCATGAAGACATACTGTACACAGAATGGTCTTGGAACCAGCAAGCATCATCAGCTGCCTCCTGTTTCTGTTTGTTTGTGGATTTTTGTTTCAGTGGTTGGGGTGTTGATTTTCAGGGGGGCTTGTTTTTGTTTTGCGTTGGGGTTTTTTTGTTGGTTTTGGTGGGGTGTTTTTGGTTGTTTTTTGTTTAAAGTAAGTTTTTTAGAACATTTAAGAGATAGGAGATCAAGGTCTGAACCCCTAATATTCAACTGAGATACCTGAAGTTGGAGAAACCATCTAGGCTTTTAACATTAGCCCTGATCAAATACACTTCTCTTCCTATTCTCCCATTTACAGGTCTGAGTTTCTCCCATGAAGAAATCCACTCTATAGGTACACTCTCAACTTCTCCAGACACTGAAGTAGCAATACACTGTGTTGCCCTTCCCTTCTCCTTCCAGTCCTCCTCCTAACACATGGCCAACACCAGGCAAAAAGGTACACTACTGGCTTCCCTAAAGGGAACTCCTCAAAATATAGGAAGCAGTTAATCATTTGATAAGAGTTCCTCCACACTAACATCTCAGAGTACATCTGATTTTCTGGACTGACAAAACATCTTCTGAAGCCAAACATCAAGGTTTTTTGCTGTTATCTCTATATGGATGACTAAGTTCATATGCGAGTAGCTGGTAACTCAGAAACCATAGAAGCCAAGCCTCGTCAGCCAGTGACTCACCTTGTCCTCCTAAGATGCCAGTTGATTTCACCACCATTTCAAGCTTTTTGTCCCAAGTAAAAGTGCGAATATAGTCTGGTGCAATTAAAACAAAAATGCAAATTACAAAACACCCACACAAGCATATCTGCTATAACTCAAATAACAACATCTAAAACAGCTCTTCCCCCTTAAAAAGGGCAAGAAGCAGTAGGCTTCCATAGCCAGAAAACTTCAGCAGTTTCCCTACCAATTGCCTCATATTCCAAAATATCCATTATCTTTGGGTAGGGTGAACATATCTCAACAGCCCAGGAAGATCACAATCAGCTCTTATTGCATCTACAAAAACAGACTGTTCAAGCATGCCTGTGGATTACTCTTTCTGATAAAGCCTGAAAGACATTTCAAAAACACTTCTAGTTGATAAATGAAGACCCAGCTAGAGAACTTCAAGTTGTTAGTATTTTCTAGTTTTTTAGGCTCTTGAGAATCTGTTCCCTCTGTATGTGTGTCATTTTGCTGTCCTATCAAGAGTCTTACAAGACTAAAGAGTACATTTTATATGTTGCTTAAAGCTAACAGTCCCTTTACTGTGGTGAGATCAGCTGTTCATGATCTGAAGGAGCCTGTTTAACACAAGTATCTTCAAGAGAGAACAAGCCTGCTCTACCAGGCTATCACAATGTTCTCTAAATAATACCCTGAGAATTTACAAAGTACTCAAGCTAAACTTGCAGCAGTGGCAGAACTAAAACTATTAGCTTGGCCCAAGTTCGAGTCTGATGTCAGTATCTCTATCTCAGTGTGACACCGAAAATAAGTTAGGTCTGTGACATTTAACTTCATTCTTCAATTCCTCTCAATACTGTTTTTCCTTAGATCCAGCTCATCCCCTGACCCCTAAACTAATATTTAACTGGCTATGTAAACATTAATGATCTGAACTTCAAAGATTAAGTCACATAATAGCACACAAATAACCTTCCCTACTTGAGTTGGAGTCAAAGTGTATGTTAAACACCAATTTGACTGCTTTTTCACTATCTGGGGCCTCCTGCCTATATACCTAGTAATGCATGAACTTGTGTTTGCAAGAGCTGGAGAGATGACTTCTTGCCTTCATTTTGAGTATCAGTGAGAGCTGAGGGTAGTATTCCATCAGGGAGAAGACAAACCTTACATCTCTGTGGTGGAAGAACAGTTCTAAGAGTACTATAAACATGTAAACTAGAAAAAAGCAGTTTCACCAGCTGAAAGCAAGAAAACGCAAAAGACAACCTACCAATGATCCCAACGACCAGCTCATTGCTGGTGTCATCGCGACCCACCAGCAGGGAATAGTCGATGATGAGGTGACTGGAGAGGAACTGGGAATCACTGTGTATGGAAGCTCTCAGTACAGCCTTGCAATGAGAACGTATGTACAAAGGATTGTCCCGGACCATCTTCAGAAGGTTCTCATCCAGCAGGACTACATCACAACTTTCTTTGCCTGTATCTGTTTTAACATTTCTGTTCCGGAGGGAGCCCTTCAGATCAAAAACCTGTAATAGGAGAATAGCACTGCTTTGTTCCACTGTTCTGTGAAGTTAAAGACTTCACCATACCTAGCTGCAGTGTTTGAGAAGGTAACACAGTGGGGAAGGTCTCTCCATCTCCACAGGAGTAAGGCAGTTGAAAAAAATTCTTGTAATATAAAAATTAAAGCTTCCCAAGTGGAGAATAGTATGCAAGCCCACATGAACATTCTTACACTTCAATTCACAAATTTTAGGCAGGTTATTTCATTAATATTTAGTCTAATGTAAGGGACAAAGGGTGTCCCTATTTTTATATTGTATGGGTAAATTTAATTTCCATCCAGCTTCTACAAAATTGAAGGTATTGAACAGGGCACATGGGTCTTGCATGAAGCAGTATTTAACACCCATTGGCAAGGCAAGAGACAGATGATCATTAGGTTGCCCAGGATCTCTGGAGGTCTCCAGCCCAATGTCCTGCTTGAAGGAGATCCTGGTAGCGAAGGTTAGCCAAATCTTGACTGGTCAGGGCTTGAACAAATTAAAGGACAGAGTCCAGCCTCTTTAGGTCTCTCTCCTAGTGCCTGACCATCCTCAGAAGTTAAAAAGAGACAAACAAAAAGAAGAGAAAACACAACAATGTCCTTTACATCTATCTAGAATTCCTTCAGTTCACTTCCTCAAGGATCCTTTGTTTGAAATCAGGCACTAGGAGGGAAGGAGGAAGGAATTAATACTATCTAGTTTTAGAGATAATATCTGTTGAAGAGAATTTTCCCTCATTTGTTTCCATTGCCTTCACTTGACTGCTTCAAAGTTCAGTTTTTCTTTACGAAGAACAAGACTGAATCCAAAAATCTTGTCTCACACAAAGCGGTTCAGGGAAAGAACAGCAGGTTCAAAACGTTATTAATTTGCCCCCTACTACACAGTAGCTGATCTTCATCCAAGAGGTCCTCCTTCTAAACACATTGGTCTGCAATTCCAGGTAGTTCTCAAAGCCTTCTAAAAATGTTCCTAATTAGGCTGGCAGTGTTTTCTCTCAGACACCAGAGATACAGGAATAAAAATGACCTCCAAAATCTGAAGACTGAACTACAGCTATCTGAACTAGCCAATACAGCTATCAAGTTAGCAAAGATCACATACCAACAGGCATGAGCCGTCATCTTTGAGCAGTGCTAGCTATAGGCAGCACATGCAAAGTTAGAAGATACCTAGACATCCACTGGTAATTCTGCTCTTGCTCCCAGTCAGAACTGCACTGCATGGGTAGAGGATGTTTGGTTCTTACCTGAGCCATTTTCCTGCCATAGAACAGGTTTTCCATGACGAGCAGATCCAGCTTCTTTTCAGTGTTGTTTTGAGAGTTCTTGTATCCAATTCGATATACCCCAAGGATTTTGGCCAGAGCTGTGGGCTTCTAATGAAGAGAAGATATGGGGTAAGACCTATGTGTACACAGCTTGCCTATGTGCATAGGCAATCAGGAACTGAACAGATGGCATCATTGTTATGTTTGACCACACATTATAGCTTAGAAGCTTTAGAAGATTTCCCACTATTCATCTTAAAAACATGTTACTAGTACAACTCATACCATCTGACACTTTCTTATACTTAAGGAAAAGGGGTTAATGGAAACTCTTACTAGTCTGTAAAACAGAACACTATCTCGAAGCCTTTTTTTTCTCTTTTTTTTTTTTCCCTTTTTTTTTTAAATACCTTCTGCTGAACTGCATTGATGATGTAAGTGAAGTAGTGTGGAGCAAAATCAAGGAATGACTGGACTTCCAGACGAGGCATCTGCTTCAAGATGAATCTGTCATCTGTTTTAACATTACACAGGGACAACAAGATTACGTAGAGTAAGTGATGCATCCTTTGCAAGTTCTTTAGGACCATACAGATAATGTGGCTTGAAAATAAATTGAAGTACTACAATTCCCTTAAATCCTTAGCTACAGAAACTTCTATCTAGAAACTTTTTTAGTTCATATATTCTGAAATTCAGCCTTTCTGGATTTCACCCTTCTAGCAAAGCAGAGAGAAGAGACTGACCAATTTAGACTTCTCTCTGCTATACGAGCTTCTTATACAGACAAGGGAAACAGCTTACAGACCTTTGCATTCACGGCTTTTGAGTAGGGGCTTATAATCAGCCACAGTTAAAGCAATTAGTCCTATAAATCAACTATAGCATGTGGAATTATTGACTCTGTCTTTAAGAACCAGTTTTCTTTGAATTACACTCACTTCTTTATTTTCTGAAGCCTGCCTAAGAGAGTACAAGCCCTCTGCTCAACTGGCTGCCCGAAAAAACTACAGAAAAACAGAACTACATTTCGTTCTCCTGCACGTACAAAGAGAAAAATCATCTGATACTTAAAATCCCAGAATAATCCACTTAACTTTCCACTCTGAGTGGCCACTTGACAGTCAACAGTCCTCTGGCTAGAGGCAACCAGGGATTTAAAGACACACTAACCACCACAATGCTCAAATAGCATGCTCTAATTATGAGGGGAGAAGAAACTGCATTTACCTTCAGTCACATAGAACGCAGCCCCAGACTTGCCACCTCGTGCCTGCCAGGGCATGGAGTGGGAGAGAGATCTGATGAAGTCCTCTTCACTGCTCCCCAGTATCACTTCCCGCATCTTGTGAAACTCGCCAGCATAATAAATCCGGCAGTAGAACTTGGCATTTGCATCTGAGAACTCTGCAAAAGAACATCTTCCTTAGTAACACAGCGACATACTCACCCATGATGACACTTAGATTTTACTGACGCCTAGAAGAACATCATTATTCTAAACATCACTCCTTCAAGCTTATTGTACTTTGAGAATTTAAACCCTGAGATGTAAATGGAAAACTTCGAGGAAAGTCAACCCTTACTTGCAGTACGTACCATGGGAAAGCATCCAAACAAGATGTCATTTAAAAAACAGGTCTGTGTGTTATTTTTGCAACAAAAAGAGTGGTTGCAGTAAGTAAAAACTGCAGTGCTCTGCTCTTGATTATAGTGGGCAGGATTGAAAAACAAAAAATTGTTAAAGATTTCACATTACATTTGCACAAAGAAAGGAGCTTGTCAGCTAATAATTCAAGTTATTATTTACAGCTACTCACGTAGTTCCACGTGGGGATTCACCATCTGCCTCTTCTGTCCATCTCCTCCATCTATGTCATCTTATGGAATAAAGAGACCATTCAGTCAATGTTGTTCATTATTACCACTGAGTAACCCATGTAAGATGCTACTTGTAAACTCACATTACAAGGAAAGTTTGTGTTTGCTTTGGTTTTATTCCAAGCATACAGAGAGAACTATCCAAGAGAAAGTTAGAGACACAGCTATAACTTTTATGGTATAATATGTAACCTAAAAGGACACTGCTGCTCATGGGACACATAAGTACAAGCTCTCACTTCTTTCATGAAACAATGAAAGTTACATAGCAATTACAGAAGAGAGACTGTGCTGCTGCCAATTCAAAGGCATTCAAACCCACATTGCTCAATGCCCTATAGTTACAAGGGTTTGAAACACCCTGTTTCCATTCTCATAAAGCAAAGCAATGTCTTTAGGAGAAACCTACACTGGATGCTCAAATAATTTTTGATGCAGGTTGAGTAATCTTGAACTGCTGAAAAAACATGAGCAGGAGTGCATTCTGGGCCTTATGAATGAGATTTGGGAGAAGTAACAGTCCAAGACAGAAGACAGACTCACTAGTCCCATACCTTGAGGCTCTGCTCCTTGATTTTCTGTTCCCTCTTTTCCCATCTGTCCAACCTGGTAATAAGCACTGTCAGCACCACGCAAGGTTTCTTTCTTCTGGGAAGACAGGTCTGGGCTCTTCCCTCCCGTGCCACGGAAGAAAGACAAAACGCCAGATGGTTTCTTTGCTATGGTGAGAAGGAAAAGTTGGCCTTGGCATTTTCACAGGCAGTTTAATAAAAGCATGACTCACATGAGCAGCCTCCATTCATTTTTCTAACTGGAGGAATGATGTCACTCAACCATAATTCATTTGCAACCAAGGTCCATCAGGTTATCTCATTTAGTGTCATGATTAGCATCTGGAATGCTGAATCTTGATGACATAAATCATGTGTGAGCATTTTTAACATACTAAGAACCTCACTTTTCCATTTTGAGATATCTGAATTGCCATCTTTATACAGAAGGCAGTGCTAAAAGAGGTCAGAATATATGACACACATCATGCCCCACTGCACAGGCTAGACTCAAGGGCAACTCAAAGACCACTACATTCTAATATATTAAATCAAGGAGTGATAGTCTGATCTTGTAATAATCAGAGAAAGGCATCAAGGTCATCAGCTTCCAGAAAAATCAAACAAACACCACCAGCACCTCTTCAAGTCAACTCTAAAACTAGTCACAGCTTCAACTCAGAACGCATTTAATTTGTTCTAACAACTTCCATAAAAGCTAGAATGCAGGTTAAGGGGACTCAAGTCCCAGCTGGGATTAGCATCATAGATGCAATTTTAGAAAAACAGTCTTACGCTGCTCTGGTTCAGCACTGCGGTTTGAAGGACCCATGCTCGCCTCAGGCAGGCGGACAGGGCTACTTGTCTTTGGTTTGCTGTCTGACGTGCTGAAAGGAGAAAGAAGAAAGAAAGAAGTCATGAACCCAACAAATACTGCCATCCAAGACACTAATGTTAACTCCTCTACATTTGTTTCTCTCTGATGCCCAACACCTAGTACTGCCAAGGGAAGAGCGTACAGTTTAAGGCTGCAGTGGTCTTTTTAACACTCTGCTCCTCCACTTCCCCAAGAAATACCTCCCAAGGCTTCACAGCAACAGCTCCATCCATCATCACAGGAACAGTAAGCAGGCCCAGTAACCCCTACCATGCACACAGCCATGGGACAAGGTGATGAAGCCAGCACAGGCACCAACAGAAAATGGAAACTCAGATAGATACCACACGTATGTGTTCATTACATGGAATATGTCAGAAAGCAGAGATCCTAACAGGGGGCTATTTCCAGGGTTCTTCCCCATTCTAGTTTTGGCTTATTCACTACCATCACTGTGCCTTTGCTCTATGTGTTGTAGTTCCTGCATGTAACCTGTTTGGTTGTAGTCCTTCTTCAGAATTGTTCTTCAGAGATGCTTTGGACAACTCATCTAGGGCATTTCTGTACTCCTTGCAACTGAAGGGGAAAGGAGAATAAAAAGAAATGAGGAAAAAACCAAAATAAATAAAAAGTTAGCTGTTCTCTGGGAGACTAACACCAGTCTAAAGATTCAGTTCAGAGAGAGAGGAAACAAAATCGTACAGTAGAAAAACCTGCCCTTTGCCTTATCCTACAACTAAAATTTAGCTCTCTTAGAACAGAATCTACTCTAGATCACACTTCAGGAAAAAAATCTCCCCATGTCTCTCCATCTCCCACAGTTTAGGAATGTGCTTCTTTAAAATTCTGCTGCCTCGTGGCATTCAAACCCCAAAATTTCCTGAAGCAGCTGGCTTAGAGTGCCGAGCAGGAGCAAGAGCTCCTACGACCAAAGGTAGGTAAGGGACAGACAGCAGTATAAATACTTAGCTCAGCTGCACTTCCTCCTGGCTAGCAAGCCATCACACTACAGGGAACACTTAAACAACTAATTCATTTTGTCTACTACACTTCAGTAAGAAAAGCCCCAAATCCAGTTGCAATATGGAAAACCTACTTTCCATATCTCACCAGGAAAAGGCAAGAACTTCGACTCTGGTGAAAACTCTCAATACAGCTGAATCAAGAAATTGCATCATGCTTGCTTCCTACCATTAGGACTTAAATATTCCTTGCACAGAAAAGCTGCAAAAGTACAACACGTGTCAGGTGAATGGCAAAAAACACATCAGTACCTGAGAGCAAAAGCTATGATGGAGCTTGGTTCCTTCTCACAGACTGCAATAGGTACACGTTCATGCTCATACATTAGGTAGTGTTTATCTGGCTCACTAAATGAGGATGACATAGGAATACTGTTAGTACATCACAGAAGTTTGTGGAATGAAAATGTTAAATTTTGGTCAAAACCCAGACCTCATCACTGCAATCCCAGGCACAAGCTGCAAGTTTCAGCATGGAACCAAAGCTCCCCAGATCAGTTTCTCATAATAGACACATTCATAGCTATGTGGTTAAATCTAAATAGTAATGTGTTAGGGCAACCAGCACTTCAAGCAAGCTGTTCATATCAGAAGACCAACTCCAAGTTAGAGTAAGAGTCTACTTCTGTTTAGCAGCCACTGTTTCTAATGGCACCAAAACCTGCCCAAGTTCATTTTGACTGTCCTGCAGCATGAAATTAAAGGACAAACCTCAGCCCTTCTGAACAAGCAGTTTAGCAGAGAAATTTCCCCAAAGTCTCCCAAGTTTCTATAGTATTTTCTTCTACTTATCTCTTGGGTTCAGTCATTTAACTTTTCCTCATTAGCCCCCGGCCTCCTCTATGAGCCTGGGGGTAAGGTTCAGAAGGTAAACTCAGGCTGCCAAACGTTAGGCTCATCTCAAACAAGAAACACTAAAAAGCACGCAGACCAAGTAGCTGAAAGACTTCCCAGTCTGCCCATTTTCACATGAGGGGGAAACTTGAAGGCACATGCAGTAGCCATTGAATCTGACCTACACCCAGACAATGCCAATTTGAGTCCAACCCTTGGAAGAGGTCTGGAAACAAAAACAAGAAGGCGGCATGTAGCTGTGACGAGTCTTTGCTAACGGAGGACATTTCTGCTCCCTCCCTGCAGCAACAAAGTTAGAAGGCACCTTTCTCCCCCTACCCTCCACCAAGAGTTCTGAGGAGAAACTGGTAATACATATGCATGATGGTGGAGCATTAATAAGAAAAGCAGGTAACCTACAAACACCTAGAAGGGACACAGAAAACTTCGTCCCTTGAGGAAGTTCTATAGCTTATTCAGAGGCAAACCCAAGTGATGATTTAATTCATATACCAAGCAAAGGCAACATGCACATCTTTGCAATTTGACCAGGCTGCTAACTTTGTACATCATGTATATTATGCAGTACTTACAAGGGAAATGGAATGGGGTTATAACTGTTTCCAGGCAAAAAGTTAGCCAAGATAGCTTTCATAGTAGACTTCTCTTTCACTTGGCTATCTGTAGATCCCAGTGAGTGTCCATCAAACACATCTGGAACAAAGGTAAGTTAAATTTGCATCAGAATATAAAACTTTAGGGTCTAAATTCAGAAGCAAGTTTACAGTACACAGAGTGAGCAGATGTGCCATTTCCTAAACTGATCTGATACACTTGCAAAAGAAAAAAAATACAAAATCACAACTGAAGTATACCTTCTGAGCTGCTTGTGGTATCCTGTTCAGACAGCGTGTTGGCACCAGTCATGTGCTCTGACGCACCCTCTGGAGAGGTGGGCAGCTGAAGATGGGTAGAGCCTGTGGAACTCTGACTTGATAAAGTAGTCAGGAAACGATCCTCTGAGAGTACCAGGATAGTTGAAGACAAAGGAAAGCATGTTACACAGCTTGTGATACTGCTTGCTCCCAGGCCAAGTGCCTGCTTCCGTGAAGTTTTTACTTAAAAAGTAGGTAAGGCCACTCAGGGCAAAGAAACAGGCAAGCTGATCAGCATAGCACATAACCTCCTGAAGATGCATACATACTTACTACCTTCAGTTCCCACAAACTCTCAGTATGCCTCTCAAGTAAGAGGTCTCAGCACCCATAACCACCTCAGCACCCATAACCACTTCAGAGAGGACGTATTTCCCAAATTCCCAGTCTGAAAGTTTTTTTAACTCAAGTTCAAAGGAAAACCCTTCCTAACTGATCTAGTATTGTATTAGAAGCAGACTTTGCTTTTTAGAACACCAAGCTAGCAATTGGTGCATGGCCATCTGACACAATGGGGATTCACTGCTTCTCTAAATTATCAAATTTGACAAAGAATCCCATGGTATGACAGGGAAAAGGTTACAGCAAGCTTCTTTTTGTAGCTTAAGAAAAATAAACAAACAAACAACAGACCTTTTTCTCCATTTTGCAGTGCTGGAGAAGCATTGCGTGGGGAAGCATCCATGCTACTGATCTAGGCAGAACAACAAAACACCAAAGATGAAGCCAAGCTCTTTATAGCTCTACTCCTTCCTCTGTGGAACTCTCACAAAAGCAGATGCGTCACAACAGAGCACTCCCATCCACTGCACCGTATATGTAAAAACCATCTTGTTGCTACATCAAAGTCAAGTGAATTTTAGCAAGTATGTGTTAAGTGGAAAGGAAACATATGCATGCAGCAGAGCAAATCCAAGGTCTCACAGTGTTTCTTTGTGCACCTGTCTAATGTTAGAACTACTGGGAGTTCAGCCTCTCTGTATGATGCTTACAATTGTACTGTCTTGCAGTTTGGACATTTTCTCAAAGCACCAGCTCCCCAGTAGGTTGCTCAACACTCTGGCAACTGTACCTTCAGACAGAGCTCAAGGTCACAGTCCAAAACCATTTACCCATCCCTTCAGACAGTTCCCACAGGACACATCACAGAACAACAATGAACATACAGATTCAGTATCAGTCCTTCCTGTGTTTTTGCTCTGCCTCTCCTGACAAATGTTGCCTTTTCTTTTTCACAAGGGCTAAAGCTGATGGTCAACACCTAGAGTCTAATGCTATGACCTCCTCCTTATCTAGGCATACGCATGACAATGAGTGCAGCTCTCCGCTATCAGTCTTCAGATTGAACACCATGCAGACACCACAGATCAAAGCCTATTCATACTTAGTCACCTGCTGCATAATATGGCTCTGGGTTCACACCTTTAGAAAAAGGTACATATACTAACAAGCAAGTCAACCTTTTACAGCTGAAAACTACATGATGTAGTAAAACAAGTTTACTAAGTGAACTGAAGCCAGCCTTGATACTACTACATAGTGTTTAACCTGCTACTCGTACCTTGCTTTCTTCACCCTGCCTCAGTCTCCCAGGGCTTGGTGGTACTGATGGACGTTTTCTACCTTTCTCTTGTTGGAAGAGATCCTGCAGTCTTAAAAAAAAATAAAAAAAAAAGATATGTTACAGGTATTAGCTGTAACCAGCAGAAGTTATGAGGGTTTTTTTCATACCAGCACACAGACAAATATGCTTTCACAAGCCTTTACTACAAACTCAGATGGTTGCTAACATGTGCCAAAGCTATACTTTTATAGCCAAAATCAGAACACTCTTCACCTCCAAGATAACTTCACCTAATATAATTGCTTTTGCATGCTCCACTCTTCTCTTCCCTTTATTCAAATGACACTTTTTCCTCCCAAATACAAGTTGTGCTGTACAACAATACTTTTATTACCTAGCCTCAAATGATTTTGTTCCAGTCAACCAGCCCTATGGTCTTATGCTGAATGTTCTCTACTGGTTAAGCTATTGTAACACACTATAGCTACTGCACTACGGGGAGAGAAAGTACATAGGAACCTCTTCCCTTCTACAAGCAACAAAGTATTAGTGTTGCTCATAGTTCCAACATGTGTCCTCTTACCTACTATTCCAGGCTTGTAGCATCTCACAAAGTCCTTGCTTTTTAGCAATCAGAGACTCAAAAACAGATTGCAGCTGTTGAGGTGTGTCTAATGATGATGAATGCAGCCTTGCTTGGATTTTCTCAGTCCAGTTTAGAAACTCTCCCTCTTCCATCTGTCAAAAGTAAAACTATTAGTATTCTGTGACTAGAAATTACACTAGATCTGAGTGGCTTCTCCACACACTTTGCAGCCTATAGTCCGGTGATGCAGAAATAGTCAATTACCTCCTTTTGGGCAAAAAGGTCTTCCATCTTCTCTTCTCTTGTTTTGTTGAAAGTATCCGTTTTCAGGGAAGCAAGGCGATCATCAACAGCAAGATACACTTGTGACACCCTGTCAACAGGGGTGGAAAGAGTTAAGCTGTGACTACTTGGAAGCGCTTTGAATGCATTTATGGTTAGTGTTTAAGAATACAAGGGACGACGCATGACAGTCTTCCACACAGTACACTGTCCCACCAAATTTGTAATAGGGCACACTGGTGAAATTATATTAGTATAGCAGAAACCTAGAAATTACACACACTAACACCTTCACAACCTATTATTAGAAGTTGTCAGAGAGTAATATAAAGGTCACAGACATATTACTAACAGAGGGGAACTGTTGTCATCTGTTTAGGATGAATCTCGGACTGCAAGCTACACCTCCACCAGAAGGGCTCAGAGTCAAGAGTGAGTAACTCTTCCTACAGCCCTAAACAAAGCTCCACAGATTCTGAAGTAAGGCGGTCACAGAGACAGTGTCAAACAGGAATGCTGCCAACCAGGCAAAACAGCAGTCAGGCTGGATTTAATAAGAGTTTCCATCATGCCTGTCTCCCAATTATTTTCTACATTTAGAAGCTGTAAAGACTTACAGTACTTTACCTTACACTACAATAATGTACTAGACTGCCTGCTGGTCTCATACCCAATAGGTCACAAATACAATGCCTTTTACACACCAGTTTAGTAGCCACAGAACTAATGTAACAAAAACAGTTCTGTTTGGACCATAGATTTGAGCAATGCCTTTGCATCTTTTTCTGGGCTGAAGGCAGAGTTTAAACTTGCTCAGACTTTCCATAAAGGAATGTTAGAGAACAGGTACAAAGTGTTACCTGCAGTTTTCAGATTAAGCCTTCTAGGACTGCCTTTCTCTATTCCATTTTTTAGTATTAGAGAGAGGAACTGGAAATACTTTAGCGTAACTGAGAAGGCATTTTATTAGGTGACACCAGCTGATAGTCAGCCTTTCAGTGGCTCTTTAGCAGTATCATTCAACTACCAGCTCAACATCAATGGATGGAAAAGAGAAGAATCTTATTTTCTACTGGCTATGTTTAAGATCAGTTGCAGCCAGATGAAAAGACAAGAGATTAGTATAGACAGAGCAGGTGAAGGTAATAAAGAAGATTTCAGTATGATCCTCTCTTAGATGTGTATGCATATATAAATGCATTTAAAACCATTACTTTTCTATTAAATAATGAATATTCAGCAAGTCTTACCTATGCTAACAAAAATTGGTTTGTATTATAAAAGTCAAAAATACAGACAAGCTGAGGAAAGCTTACTTTTGAGAGAAATCCTTGAGATCTTGCAAAACAGTAACTTTTGATGGAGCCTGCCGCTTGATGTAGATCTTGGGGAGTGGGACACACACTTCAAGCAGCCGGATTGGAGAGTAACTGAAAAGGCAATACAACAACTGTTAAGGAGACTGTGGACTATGGCCCTCACATTAAAAAGGGACATAATGGCAGTGTCTCCGGGGCTTCAGTTACTTTTAGTAGCAGTAACACCCTTTTCATTTATGTCCCAGGTGAAATATAAAACCACAGATCATGTTGTAGGAACAAAATTCTGGAAGTTTTTGAGATTAGACAAGGAAAAGTGTTTCCCTTCTGTTTCATGAACTGGAGCCATCCATTCTTAGGAACACTGCTCAACCTATTCAGGACAGTGATGACACTCACAATGCCCTCTCCATCCCACACACAATCCCATTCTTGTGGTTATAGTGCTGTTTTGCTATCCCACTCTGTACTTAAAGTGAAGGACAGAGCTGAAAAGGCCATACTAGTGCTATATGCTTCACATAGTACAAGAGAGAGTTTTAGCAGTGGACCTCACCTGAAAGATGCCACCATTTGATTATAAGAAAAATACTGATGATAGTCATGGTGGATGGAATGACCACAAGGCTCTGCATTGGCCCGTCGAGTATACTGGTGCCCATAGAATCTCAGCTCAAGGTATTTTGCAAAAGACATAGACCAAGAATCATTGGAAAGGGGAACAACTGGTGTCACCTGAAAAATTGAAAGCCAAATGTCTTGATATAAATTTTTAAACTAAGATTTAAGGACAGGCTAACCTACACAGTAGCCTAGTACTTCTAGTACCAGAAGAGCCTGCAACCCTTAAACATAAATACAGCATTCATGCAATGCTAAGGCCAACACATAGTTACTATAAATCAGAAAAACAGCAACTGCTTGTTGACCATGACAGGTATTAAGTTGGGGGAGTGCAAATATATGCTTGATGGAAGCTTATATCTGGGATGCTATTTTTCTGCATGGAGAATTTCCAACAACCCAGTCAGCAGCAGTGTTTCCATCCTGTACTCTTTTCCCTGGTCATTCTTCAGCTACGAATACATTGAAATTGCTCTGCAATGCATTTCAAGTTCAGCAGTGCTTGCAAGCTTAGAGCAGCCATAGCTTTACAAATACTTAATAGCCACATATATATTATTGTTTACATGAGCACACAAAAATAAAAGGTTATAGAACAGGTGTATACACAGCAGTGCTGGGCTTGCCATCAGTAATTACAGCAACTTCCTCTAGGTATCCTTAAATCCAACAACCATGTTTAAGGCAGCATACGTAGGTGAATTGAGTCACCCACATGCGTAATAGGGACGTTTGCATTTCAGGTACTGTGCAAATCTTCTAATTAAGTTTTATTCTTGTCCCTTTGAAGGCTCTGAAGTTTTACAGTGTTTAGCTAGAGATGTGTATCCAATTCGTAATGTTTTCTCAGCTAAACTACAAGCTCCCAAACAAGTCTCCGATAATCACAATCATCTTTTAAAAGCAATTTATTATTCATTTAATGAAGGTTTTACTTACTTTCTAATGACTATTAAAGGAAGTCTAGACATCACACTGATGCAATGCAGATGAAAGAATACCAAGTGGTTTTCACTAAGTCAGTATGTGTCAGTGTCTGCTCTTCCCCTTACTGACTCACTGCAGGAAAGGCACTGTACCCATCACCTCTAGGAACGAACACCATTTTTCCCATGAGGCAGAAATTAGATTCCAACAATGTATCAACTCCACTTCAATCTATCCTCTCAAAGTCAGGTTTGACAATTTCTAACAGGACTACCTCCCACAAGATGTTTCACCCTCAACAGCCCCAATTCCACAAGAGGCATTTGTAGATATGTGAGAACAGCTGTGTCAGTAACAGGTTTGGTACCAGTTCAGCCATAGCTCCATGAAAGTACTTCTTCCAAAATGCTGCCTTTCCATAAAAGGCCAGGCACAACAGGAATATTAAATTGGAACAACAATGAGTCTGAAAGTCCACATCCTCACCTGTTTGCACAGTCTACACCAGGAGTAAGTAAGAATGGTGTGCTGGTACCCAGGGACCGGAGAGTCCAGTTCCTTTAACACAATTTGCACACAACCTTGCCCGTGAACAAAGCGACGAATGTGATGCACCATTGGTGTTTCACAGAACATGCTGGGGCATTGGTAGGATGGCCTTTTAGAAAGAAACAAAAGCACTTATGAAGGCACTGCTGAAGAACTGATTCAACACATCTAATATGCCTTTTAGTATCACAACACTACTTTTGAGTTTCCAAAGCCTTTAGTGAAAGCTGTTTCTGCAGAGTGAATTGTACACATGGAGAAATAGCCTGTAGGGATATTCCCTTGCTAGCAATGGTTGTAGAGCTCCCAAACTGGACATTGGTTGCTACCACAACCTTTTTACAATGAACCATTTTCTACCAACATATTCCATACAATCTAAAAAATATGTATTAAGCACCTGGAAGTGCTTGGCACCCAATTAGAAGACCATTTTGGCAGTGTACCAGAGCAAAGGTTATTGAGTAAAAAGATGTGCCAAAGAGCCTCCAAACTGGCAGTGTTTCAAGTCCTGAAGGAAAAGGTGAGCAAAATAGTGCCATGTTCTCTTTCAACAAAAAAAACTCAAGGCCTTTCTTCAAATGAGTTTAAGTCAAAGAAAAGAAACCTAGAAAAGCCCAGATCTTATTTGCTCATATGATGGGGGGGGAAACCTGCTGAAACTGTTTGAGAAGTATTCACTTCAACACACACTAGCTGGACAGCAGAGAGAAACAAGAACTTAAAAGTGGGTAGCTAAGCTCCTCCTCCCCACTGATCAGCACCAAGAGAAATACTTACTCCTTCAGAGATGTCTGAACATTAAGAGCATATTGCTACTGCAAGTGGCCAGTGGAAAGAACAAAGTAATCTTGTCTTCTGAAGAGCCACAGGCTTCACAGCCTGCTGAGGCTCTGTATAGGGTTCTGATAAACCTAGCAACTTGCAGCTCTTTCATACAAAAGTAAATCACACAGTACATTGTCAGGGCTAAAAGTATTCTGGACCATTTACTTTACCTACCCTACAGCACAATAATAAATCAAAAGCAGCAACAGATGTAAGTGGTAAGCTTTACTAGGACACAGCTGGCCCTGCAGACTTGTATGTTATTTTCCTAAGTGAGCAGGAAGTAGAGTTTACAAAGAGGGTGGCAGGTCAACTTCACAGAACTATCCAATGCTTTTGTTTTGTTTAGAATGAGATTTAAAGCAAGTTCGTCCTCACCTGAAACAGTAGCGCTCCAGAAAAATCCCTAGAGTCAGATCATTTTTCCCATAGAATTCCATGGTCACAATCCTGAAGCAGAGAAAGAAAAGCTTTAGAGGGTTGATGCTGCCACTATTAGCTGTGCAGTGGCCTTTAGATGCACAGATGCTCACTCACTGCTGGTTTGTTTTCAGCCTTGTATATCTCCAAAGGCTTTATCTCCTTTTGACTACTCTTTCTAGACCTTTGCTGTCAAGCTTGCTCATAAGGAGCTCAGAGTCTTACTAGAACAACTTTAAATTTGGCATTTAAAAGTTAAATACAATTCAACTGCACTTTTGAAGATCATATTCAAGAATATACAGGCACCAAAAACTAGACAGTTTGAAGCTTCAAACACTAACTTTTGAACAGTTGCAGTTTCATACAGAATATGAAAAACCCTTATTCTTCTAAAAGATTTAACAGCAACTTTTATTTCCTCAGAACCTGAGGTGGCCAAGCCACTTAAAATGTGCCATAATTCAGGCATCTCTAGTATCAATAATATACATATTCTTATCGCTGCTGTTTAGAGAGCTTATTGCCACCTTCTTTGGTTCCTTACTAAGTTTTTTTACAGGAACTCTAGACTTTTCCCTGTGAGAGAACTATCTCCACATTTTCACCTGAGCTACAGGATGACACACCAAGATCTGTCCTGTTTAGTTGGGTTAAATACATGCAATTAACAAATTAAAGCCTCCTAAGATGGAAATGAAGTTAAAGCACTTTACACCACTGATTAGAATGTGAGAAAGATAGCAACATATTCAAATGCCACTCTCAGATGATACAATGTAGAAGTATTATGAGATTCTCTCAAGTCTTATTTTTAGGCTTGGACATTCTTCAGTGTTTATATACAAAAAACTCCTCTCTACAAGACAGCATATACCACCCTCCCCACACATATATTGCTCTGCAGTGAAAGGACCAACAAAAGCGTTTGGGTTTAGAATAGAATAAACCAGGTTGGAAGAGACCTTCAAGATCATCACGTCCAACCTATCACCCAACACCACCTAATCAACTAACCCATGTAACCAAGCACCCTGTCAAGTCTCCTCCTGAACACCTCCAGTGACGCCGACTCCACCACCTCCCCGGGCAGTCCATTCCAATGGGCAATCACTCTCTCTGTGTAAAACTTCCTCCTGACCTCCAGCCTGAACTTCCCCTGGCGCAGCCTCAGACTGTGTCCTCTTGTTCTGGTGCTGGCTGCCTGGGAGAAGAGACCAACCTCTGCCTGTTTACAACCCCCCTTCAGGTAGTTGTAGAGAGCAATAAGGTCACCCCTGAGTCTCCTCCTCTCCAGGCTAAGCAGCCCCAGCTCCCTCAGCCTCTCCTCATAGGGCTTGTGTTCCAAGCCCCTCACTAACTTCGTTTAGGCTGGGCTTTCTAATTCTTGCCTTGGGGATTACACAAATGCTAAATGACACTGCTCTGGATGCACCTGACCAGGCAAGATAAAATTCTCCTGGCAATAGCTCCTGTTATAGGGTAAGCACAACCTACCAAGGAGTCCTCAAAGAAATACTGATCTTGACTTAGGAAAAACAAAGACAGCAACTAGGTGTGAAAGATTTTTTTTCATACCAGGGGCTAACACAGGCACTTGGAGCATTGCTGGACTGAGCAGAAGAGCTACTGAAGAGAACACAGAGCCTTTGATGGTTTACCGGACTCAGGCAATCCACCTGGTAGGGAGAAAAACAATTCATTAACTGATCACAGAAGCCTCCATCCACAAACAATTCCTGAGGAAGTTTTGTTCTAGTAGTTTTATTTACAAACAAATCTCTGCTTGCTCCCTCCATACAGATTAACCTTGCACTATCTCTGAGCTCAGCCTCAGGTAGACTCATACGCTGAATAATGGCTAACTACCCTTTTTAGAACAGAGTAATTAACATGCAGAATTAAATCAGCGTGGATTCAGTCTCCAAAGCACTGCACAATTTAGAACACCTTGGAGTCAAAATTCTGCCAATGTGTTATACCTCAATTACTCATTCAGACTACAGAAAGACTTCCAGCTTTCTGTCCTTTGCAAAGAGATTTACCATGCTGCTGCTGGAATGAAACTATTTCCCCTTCCACACCCTACAGAACTATGAAGATACCAAATATTTCTCTTTGATTATTGAATACACTTAAAGCAGCATCAACCAGTCTGATCCAGAGCAAGGGCTACTATTATGGTTTGTAAGATTATGGCCTGTGAAGCTACAAAGATCTACATTTAAGCACCAATGAAAAAGTGACTTCTGTTCATGAATTTGGAGGCTGATTGGCTCAGGAACCACAATGTGCAAGTATTGTAAGAGATCAGTTTTGCTATTCTTGTTCAAGAAAGTCTCAAGACCATTCTCATTAGATATGAGTCAGATGCTTTCATGACAGTTTCTCAAAACTTTAAATATTTTGAATTACAACATATATTGCTCCACTTCAAAATTTCAAGATTACCCCTCCTCCACTGTAAGACCTGTATTTCCTCAGATCACCCAAAATTTTACACTTAAATGCATTAATGTAATTACAGCATACTGCTGTTTCCATGACATTAAGGCCTCTGAAGAGGAACATGTTACACTTGCAGAAATCACTGATACAAGCATTAGGAAAGCTTGGTTTCAGAAACTTCTTTTCTTCATGTTTACTTCTTTTTCATACACTCATTTTCAGAAACCAGTTATACATAACTGAGCTGAATAGGGAGTGTAGTATCTCAATATATCAATTCTTGGCTGACTTCATGCATTTCTCAGAAAATAGTCTCACATCTTCCCTTCTCAGGGAAACTTTGCAGTATCTTGTTCTGCTTTCTTATATCCACAGAGTCTCTGGCTATATTAAGTGCCCTGAGCACTGTAATCTAAAATGCAGTTTTAATACAGTCTAAACCAAATTTTTTAAATTAAAAAACCCCAAACAATTAAAAGACAAAAAAAAAACCCACAAAAAAATCCACAAGCCCAACAACCAATACCAAAACAACCAAAATCAAGCACTCAACTGAAAAAAAAAGCAAGCCACCCCAAATAAAATCCAAACAAAAAAACAAAAAAAAACAACAAAAAAAAGAGCACCCACCAACCACAAATGCATACATGTTTTATTAGAATAAACCAAACCAGGTTGGAAGAGACCTTCAAGATCATCGTGTCCAACCCATCAACCAATCCAACCCACCCAAACAGTTAACCCATGGCACCAAGCACCCCATCAAGTCTCCTTCTGAACACCTTCAATGACGGCAACTCCACCACCTCCCCAGGCAACCCATTCCATAGTGCAATCACTCTTTCTGTATAGAACTTCTTCCTAACATCCAACCTGAACCTCCCCTGGCGCAGCCTGAGACTGTGTCCTCTTGTTCTGGTACTGGGTGCCTGGGAGAAGAGACCATCATCCGCCTGTCTACAACCTCCCTTCAGGTAGTTGTAGAGAGTGATAAGGTCACCACTGAGTCTCCTCTTCTCCAGGCTGAGCAACCCCAGCTCCCTCAGCCTCTCCTCATAGGGCTTGTGTTCCAAACCCCTCACCAACTTTGCTGCTCTTCTCTGGACTCGTTCCAGCAAGTCAACATCCTTCGTAAACTGAGGGGCCCAGAACTGGACACAGTACTGGAGGTGTGGCCTAACCAGTGCAGTGTACAGGGGCAGAATGACCTCCCTGCTCCTGCTGGTCACACTGTTCCTGATGCAGTCCAGGATGCCATTGGCCCTCTTGGCTGCCTGGGCACACTGCAGGCTCATGTTCAGCCTACCATCAACCAGTACCCCCAGGTCCTTCTCTGCCTGGCTGCTCTCCAGCCACTCTGACCCCAGCCTGTAGCACTGCATGGGGTTGTTGCGGCCAATGTGCAGAACCCGGCACTTGGATGTGTTAAATCTCATGCCGTTGGACTCTGCCCATCTGTCCAGCCTGTCGAGGTCCCTCTGCAGAGCCTCTCTACCCTCCAGCAGATCAACTCTTGCCCCCAGCTTGGTGTCGTCAGCAAATTTACCGATCATCCAGATCATCAATAAAGATGTTAAAGAGCACAGGGCCCAGCACTGATCCTTGGGGCACACCACTAGTGACTGGCCGCCAGCTGGATGTGGCACCATTCACCACCACTCTCTGGGCTCGGCCATCCAGCCAGTTCCTAACCCATCGCAGTGTGCTCCCGTCCAAGCCATGGGCTGACAGCTTGGCCAGCAGTTTGCTATGGGGGATGGTGTCAAAGGCCTTGCTGAGGTACAGGTAGACTACATCAACAGGCCTCCCCACATCCACCAGGCAGGTCACCTGATCATAGAAGGAGATCAGGTTGGTCAGGCAGGACCTGCCCTTCCTAAATCCATGCTGGCTAGGCCTGATCCCTTGGCCATCCTGTAAGTGCTGTGTTATTGCACTCAGGATGATCTGTTCCATGATCTTGCCTGGCACTGAGGTCAGGCTGACAGGCCTGTAATTCCCTGGCTCATCCATCTGGCCCTTCTTATGGATGGGCACCACGTTGGCCAGCTTCCAGTCCTCTGGGACCTCGCCAGTGAGCCAGGACTGCTGGAAAATTATGGAGAGTGGCTTGGCCAGCTCATCTGCCAGCTCTCTCAGCACCCTAGGATGAATCCCATCTGGTCCCATGGACTTGTGGGGATCCAAGCTGCTAAGGAGAGTTCCAACCACCTCCTCATGGAACATAGGGAAACTCTGCAGCTCCCTGGCTCCTTCTGCCAGCTCTGCAGGCCAGCTGTCAGGAAGACGTTCTGCCCTTCTAGTAAAAATTGAGGCAAAGAAGGTGTTAAGTATCTCTGCCTTTTCCTCATCCTTTGTTACAGTGTTCCCCTCCGTATCCACTTAGGAGTGGAGGTTGTCCTTCCCCTTCCTCTTACTATTAATGTATTAATAGAAGGACTTTTTGTTGTCCTTCACAGTAGAGGCCAGTTTAAGCAACTGGGGTTTAGAATTTAACAGGAGACACTAGACTATCTGTCCTACCAGGAGAAACTGACTTAACTTGGGGTTTCAGTAACATAGCTTTGGATCTTACCTTGTGGGACCACGAGGATTCAGTCTGAGTCAGACCCTTCTCATCATCTTCAATTCTACATCCAGTTTTTGCAGCAGGGACACTGGACACATCCTTACTTTGGGCAAAGGGATCTGTGCTTTTCTGTAGTATCCTCCCTCCTCTGGCCCGATAGTCAGCCAGCATTCTGGCTAAGCTCTGGCTGTCACCTAGATGTTCTGCTATTCTAGTATTAACCAACTCGTGAGAAGGTAAGATTTGGATAGCCTTGGCTTGGATGCTCCCATTCATCCCTTGTAGTCCAGAAAGATCCCGCAATAATTGTCTCTTCCTTCTGCTCTCTGACTCTTTGTATTCCTTATTGAGGAGAGGAGACCAATAAACCTGCTCAGGGAAGTATTCCCTGGCAGGGCATCTCATACCTTTTTCAGTCAAGAGGAATGGTTCGCGGAACATCATTACAGGAGAAATACAGAGAATGACATCTTTCAACTCCTGCTTAAATGCTACAGAGTAAGTCTTGAGACGATCCTCAGAAGAAGTTACCTCTTCTGTGACATATAAACCAGTATCATCCTGGAGAGGGTCTCTGAAGACTCTCATTTGACTCTTGGACTCCTGCAGATCATCTGCCTGTTGAAGAGGCTCTAGTGTCTGGCTGTCCAAGTGCTGGTCCATACCATGGAGGGGCAGTGGGGATGTTTCAGGTATTGCAGAAGGTACAGAGTTGAACACTGGATACTGTGACTCCACTTTATGGTGCTCTTGCTGTTTTGAGGAGGTGGTTTCCAACTGACTGTTCTCTTGGTCACTTCTTTCAAACAAACCTCTTTGTTCAAGCAAGCTGACCTCATCAGAGGACACTGACTCAGAGATTGCAGGCAGCTTTTCAGAGGACAGTTCAACGTCTCTGACTGCTGCACTGAAATCATCACCATTGAAGAGGTTCTGTTCATTTTCATCTCCTGGGTCCTCAATAAGGGAGTGAAAGGAGGTGTTTTTGGTCAGAGTAGGAGGCATGGCAAATTCATCCATAAGGAAAGAGATTTCCAGCTGGGAATGGTAAGCCACACAGACCATGAAGATTAAAATCTCTTTCACACGGGCCAGCTCATATTCTGCAGCACCACACAACTTGATTGTGCAACCCAAGTGCTGGGGACAACCTTCAAAGAACATCAGGGTTTTTGTCTGATCTTGAAGAAAGTTAAAAAAAAAAAAGAAAAAGAAAAAGAAAATAAAAACAACAAATAAAAGGAATTAGGATGACCAGCTACCTACAATTAACCTGCTCTTAGGTATCTCTCACACTGAAGAGACTGAGCAAGATAAAGTAGCAAAATCCAGCAGCAGAAATTCACATCACTGTACTGCAATAACTTATTTTTGCAAGCAAAATGAGCAAAACCGAAACTTCTCCTGTTTTGTAAAACAAGTTATTATGAAGGATAAATGAAGGTCACACAGAATGTTGGCCTCAACAGCTTATTATAACATCACTTTAGACTCTGTAGCAGTGAAGCAAAACCATAGACCCAGGCACATTCGCTCATCCTTACAAATCAAAAGCGTACAAGATTTTGAGTGCCATTTAAAGGCTGGAAGGGAGCAAGAAGAGGAAGAGGTGCAAAGCCTGCATCTCCACAAAGATTTGCATCGACAGCACACGTGTGTCAGCACCACTGGTAATCTGTCAAGCAGTATTTCTTCCTTTGCAGATTTCCACTGCTTAAATAGGGTTACAGAAAAAGGAAGGCTGTTTCTCAAAGCAGCACTGTGACTGGACGAGGGGCAGCATGCACAAATTGCAACAAGGCAAATTTAATATATTGGACATGTTACAGTTGGATCATATGAATCTCCAAGGTCCCTTTCCAGCCCTGGCTATTCTATGATTCCATTTCTATGCAGAAAAACTCTTTATGGTGAAGATGGTTAAGCAACTAAATAGGTGCCCACACAGGCTATGAAATCTCTGTTCTGCAGTATTTTAACAGTTGGCTCACAAAGCCCTGAGGAACCCAATCCTTCACCGAGATTAACACATCCTGTTTCGAACATGAAGTGGGACTAGACTAGAGAAACAGCTTGGAAGGAAGAAGGCAGCCTAATTGAAATCTAGTGAGTCTAATCTTAGTAACATCGTGCTTTTGTGTTCATAGCCAGTTAGTTCACTGTAGTTCCAAGATGTAACAGAAGAAACATGA
The DNA here is from genome assembly GCF_026170545.1 of Melanerpes formicivorus. Classification (NCBI taxonomy): domain Eukaryota; kingdom Metazoa; phylum Chordata; class Aves; order Piciformes; family Picidae; genus Melanerpes; species Melanerpes formicivorus. The sequence continues at coordinate 16,097,554 of NW_027142357.1, read as the reverse complement.
GTAGGAAGGATTATACTTGATCACACAAAGCACCTGACAGTTTTGCTCATCCTAACTAGATTTAAGTATTTATCCTTTCTCACACACGCACAGAGGCTATGATACATCACCCTGTACTTACCATTGGGCAACTGAAAAACCTGCATATAAAATTTATGACAGGTCCCCAAACGTGGTTTGGTCAACAGCTGATCCATTGACATCACTAAGTCTCCCTGGGTCATTCGACTTACCCGGTCTAACACTTGCTGTAAAACCAGAAAGAACTGTAAGAATTTACACTGCAAAAATAATACTAGCATTCTTAGCTTGCTCTTAGGAAAAAAAAAACAAAAAAAAACAAACACAAAACCACAAACAAACAGCAGGAAACCTCTTCTGGAATGCAGACCCTGGGCTAAATGCAGTCACAGAAAAAAGGACAAGAATCTTCAAAAAGCAGTTGGGTAAATATTTCTGGTAAGAGGTAAGACTGTCCTTCCTTGAAGACATCTGTACCTGTTCAAGTGGAAAGAGTCCCAGAAGGCACAATGCAGTCAGCATGGTGCTGGCTATCAGGAGCCCAGCCAATACCCACAGCTACTCTGTTTGGCTGCCTGTAGCCTGCCTGACAGGGAAGCTGTCTGGCAATCACTGAGGAACCACAAGGGATTTTGCTACAAATAGTTGTGAAGACTTAACTCTAGAATCAAGCCAGGATATAAAGACCTACCAAGCACAGACACAGAGTAGCTGTGCAGAGTTAGAAGTAACTCCCCATGCTTGACTCTCCTGGCACATTGAGGAGAAATACCATTAAAGATAGCCCAGGCTTGCATAGAGAAGAAAATAACCCATCTTTGCTTTCTCCAGGGAGCTTGCTACAAGGAGAAATTACAGAGACATCACGAGGCCCAGTCTGATTCCAAAAAAAATGCTCACCGGCTTCACATTGATAACCAGAGTGATACCATGCTCTAAGAGCATGTCCTGGGCAATTCGGGACACAGTCTTCTCAACAAGGACCAGATTTGGCCTGACATCAACTATGCGCTGTACATAGTTCTTCAGGAACTCCCTTTCCTGCAGACAGGAAAAAGTATAGCAGTTAACTACTGCAAATCCATCTGAAAACACCCTATACCATTATACATGGAAAAGGCTTTAAGAAGTGCTATAATTACAGTATCTTAAGCCAAAGCTGTCTGCAATATTATGTTCTCCACTTACAGATACATGCTGGCACTCAGATGCTTCCATTCACAAGGAGTATGCCAGTGCTTTATGCCCCTGCAAGTCTGTACACAGAGCCACAGTCCCTAAATCCATACTTGGGGACAGTATTTCTGGAATGGAATCCCAAATGCTAGACACTTCAAAATTGCTCTTCTAACCACATCCACTTTCCACCTTGATCTCACTATCCACACACATTTTTGTCACCATGCACAGAAAGTAGGGCTACAACTCTATCAGGCCTACACAGTTTGGTACAGCTCCCCAAGACAGGAATTCTCAATTATCTTACTGATGCTTACAACAGCCAGGTTTTAAAAGTTCTACGCAAGAGAAAAATATCACAAGAGCAGTTTGCCAGCTCCTCAGAATACAAACATTCATGTTAGCATAGCAAAGTTCAAGCTTTTGCTAGAAGCTAACCTTTCAAATTGAGCCAATATTTCTGTAGTATTTTCTGCTCTATAGGACTTCAATGCAGATATACATGTATGATCATGCTCTGAAGCAGACACTGCATGACCAATATTTACAAAGTATAGTAGATACTTCTACCATATTCAGACAAAGGACAGGCCTCCGTTTAAGCTTTTACTGGAAAAACAACTCACCAGGCAGGAAGAAGTTTTATTGCTAAAGCTTTCACATCTGTAATCCTGTCTATTAATCACTAAACACAAGTGTTCTTAAATACACTCTAAGGAAACAGTCAAATACAGTAACAAACTTTATGGACCAAGCTCAGTAGGGCACCAAACACCCGTGCTATAGGCATCCTGGCAAATACCCAAAGACCAGTTCTCAGCATGTCAAATAAAAGCTCTCTCCATTTCAGTGTTTTCATACATAAGGCAACTCCCTGCTCACAGGGGAGGGATCATTCCAAAACGGTATTTTGTAGTTTGTCACTTCGTTAAATTGGTTGTTGTCCCATTTTCTCAAGCCTGACAAGAAATAACATGGGTGCCATCTAACTCTCACATACACCCTTCTCTAATATTTCTTCACATACATAAACCATATCTAGTTCTGTATTCTCCTTGTATAATGCAGTATTTTCTAAAACACTGTATTTAATTGTGTGGATCCTAAGATCACTCAATACATGTAACTGGATGACAAAACCCTCAGCACAAGAGTACAGGTTTGTATTGTATTTACTGTAGATGTTTTCTTAGCTAGCTGCAGAAGAATTTTTTCTTTCCTATGCAATCCCACTTACTCATCTCAACCTTACACAGTAAATAAATCAGACATGCACTAGAGTTCAGACAACTTTAACCAAGAACAAAAGCACACTCTCACCTGAAGTACAATAGGGTCTATACAAGTAAACTTTGTTTCTTCTCGATATAGGTACTCAATTGAGCACTTCAGCAGAAGAATTTTGGGATTTTTTAAGCAAGAGTTCATCTAAGATAGACATAAAAAAAATAGTTAAAACACAAACACTTGGAAGGGGAAAAGTATGTTAAGATAAGACAGGCTTCCAACAAATTATTTATTTTGTTACCCAAAAAGTAGCAGCTATCTCTCCCCCACAAACTCAACTATATATTCTTCCTTAAGATATTACAACCAGCTGCTGGCATTTCACAGCAGTTTCTAGTCACCCACAAAAAACCTAAAGTCTCAATACACTTCAGAGCCTCCACCCAGATCACTTCTATCTTTCTTGACCTCCTGCCTTATTTAAGGGCTCACTTTACTACACTGACATAGGTCAGAACCATAAAAGCCTTTTTCTGGCTAAAACTCAGGGTAATTATTAGATGCCTTCTAGGGTGGCAGGGGTGAAAAGGATGTTTTTCAGTACACACACAAGGAGAGCTTCTCCCTCTAGAATCTCCAAGATACAAGAAAATAGCTTGGAAAATAAATGCTTTAAAAGTAGTTCTTGTTTAGGTTCTCAAATTAGTGAAAGATCACAAATCTTGAGTGGCAGGAGAAGCTTCACAACACCAAAAGAAAGTCACAGAATGCTTGTTTCCTCAGCACACACTGCAGCCTGTATTTGATTAATCAAGCCTGAGTTACCTTTTTGTGTGCAACATTCTTAGTGCAAACAAATCCATTCACCACCATGGAGTCAAATTTCTTTCCACCAGGGATCTAATAAAGCAAAGAACATTTTTAGAACTGTCATATACTCCCATAACCTCTCATGCAGTACACTTAATACACAGTATACCCATTGTAGCTCACATGCAAGCTTCAGCTACACCCTCAATTATCAGATGGAAGATCACAGTCATGCTGAACATACAAATGGCAAAGTAGTAAGTTCCAGAAACTCTATGCTCCTCCCAGCAGCTGCTTATTTGCTAAAGAAGGGAAGGTAACTTCTATATGCCATATGATGTATATACCTTAGCATATGCCACTTGTACTGACAAACAAATTGTAAGGAAAGGGAAAGGAAAAAGAAAGAAAAGAAAAACAAATAAATCTCTACCTACTATTTCAACAGATCATACACTTGACTGGTATGCCTACAGTCACCACTAGTCACAGAAGGAATAAACAACACAAAACAGGTTTCTGAATAACAGGTTTCAGAGGACATTTCTGTCATCAGCATATCACAACAACAGACAGCTACAAAGTGCTTTCACCTCTGAACACCTGCTTTTTGAACTGGAATTTCAGAAGACCCAACAACAACTGATACTTCCCAGAGAGATGCCACAGCACTACCATCGGAACCATAAGGCTCTGAGAAGCTACATCTTGCACAGCTTCCAAACAAAAATAGTGCTCCCGAGGTGAATTTCCTCAAAGAAAAACAAGCCCAAGCCTTTGATCCTCAACTGCTCTAGCTCCTTGGATATTAACTTCACATGAATCTCTCAGAAGAAATTCTGCATGCTACAGCTCCAGCCACCTGGCAAAACTGGATGCACCATCTCATAACAGCTACATTTTCCTCTTGAAGAAATCCATTCTACCTTTCATGGGAGAAGTTCAGTCCTACATAATGGATAGTTATAAGGCAACAGATTGCTACACAGTCCTGCAAGCTACTTATCCAGCATCCAGTACATTGCCAATCCAAGCACAAAACAAGCCGAAACCAAAAAAAGGAAGCAAGTCATTACAGAGGTGGTGCTTTTTGCTACCTTCTGCAGCCTACAGCCTGGAAGAAGAGGTCAGCTCCAGGCATTAAAGCAGCTTTCGTAAGGCACAATGTTCCTCCTATGCAACATTTTCTAGAACCCCACCTTATCCAAAGGCTATGTTTGTCAATTACATCTCTGAACATGCTGGGAGCAGTGGGAAGGGGACTCTTCAAAACAAGCAGTGCTGCCAATAGCTACATCCTTTTGCTTCCCTACATGCACTGTCTGAAACTTACCTTTTTGATGTGGACAAACTGTCGGATATCCATGTCATCATCTCTGTTCTTGACATCAGGACGCACAGTTTGCACTACCTGACAGACCACAGGTACGATAATATCCCTCCAGGAGAGTGACAAGGACTCATTGTACAGAAGCTGCTGAAGCAATGCCATCATGTGGTTGTGATTAGCAGACCTGCGAGAAGTGCAAAATATAGAATTCTCGTGTGAAAAATACAGAGCAGTATTTAGTTGAAGTCACATTTCAGAAGTAAATTTCTTAACATTTATAGTGAAGGACACCCTCTGAAGGAATAGGTGCCTAGAATGTTCTATAGTCATCTCCGGTCCAGTACTTCAATATATAAAAATCAGGGTGTGGGGGGTGTGGAGAAAATCAAAATCTACTGTAAAAATGCTGTTTTCTTAATACACATTAGTTCCTTTTGCTGCCCGCCATAGATCAAGTCCCACTGAAAACTGGTGGAATAGGAGGACTCCAGGAATTGTTACTCAAATATGTAAATTTCTTTTTCTACATGTTTCTTACAGCAGTCTTTCCATGGCTTGTTTCTCCCCATTCTCTTCTCTCAGCAGATCTAGATTGCTGTGGTGCCAGCCTAAGGGTGTGAAAAGCAGTTCTTTGGACTTTTCCTCCACCCTTCTGTTGAATAACGACTCTACAAGAGACAAACAACCTTTGGTAATACAAGATCACAGTTGAATGCTTGTGTCTTTCTGAAAGTAATTTTTTTCCTTTTTGAAGTAGCCTAAGTCATTAAGTCTAAGATTCTTGAAATACTTCAAGCTAGACTCATGGTAACAGGCGGTAGCAAAGAGTATCAAGTGCTACAGTGGTGAGAATACAAAGTAAAAGTGAACTTCTAAAATTCTTTTTACTGCTAGTACAGAGCAGATGGATTTCTCTTCCCGAATTGTTATGAAGTTTGTTAAAACAAACAAACAAAAACGTCTTACATCCCAGTTTTGCCTATAAATAAGCAGCAAATTTCAAATATCATGTACATTTATAGTAGATAATTATAATGGTTTTTAGACTTAGAACATCGGTCAAAAGCACTAACTTGATCCACAAAAAGCTGCTGCTTTGAAGACATCTGTTTAAGTGGCATTAAAAGATACAGCTATTTCATTCACACTGCTGCACAAGTATCAAAAATACCTTGGTAAAGGCCTTGTTTAGTGCATCTCCCAAACATACTTTAAATAAATGTTATGCTGTCAATTCAGATGTCAGACTTTGAACCTTGATGGGACTTGCAGCCCTGATCCGACTTTGCTGCTCAGGTGTAAAGGGAGCTGCCAGCAGGCCAGTTCACCTAGCATATATCACAGTATTTAATACTACAGAACTCTCAAGGATCTTGTGTCAAGAAAATGGCATAAGCTCTTCAAAAGATCTCAGCACATCTTCTCACCTCCATCCATCTAACCATCACATACACAGATATCCTTCAGCTACAATAAACAGGGTTCCAAGGAAAGCTCTATCCACATTTTTTAATCCTAAATGTCAACATGAACTATAGCCATTTGTGCAGCAACTCCTCCTTCTGTTTTGCAGTACCAAGATTAGAAATTATGTCAGCACAGCATTGTCTGCTTTGAGAGAGTTACTAGGTTACTTCCCACACAGGTATTACAGTACAATAATGGGAAGTTATAAACTTCTCCATTCTTACAGTGGCTGACTATAAGTCATTCATGCTAGTAGTGCATAAAGGTTTAACAGCAAGTATGTAAGCCTTCAGAATTCAACCTTTAAACTCCTCACGGTGCAAAATAGTAATCTAAACAGGAATACTGGAAGAAAAACACAACAAAAAACCACCAGCAACCAACACTATTTAAAAACAACTAATTTATTCCAGCTGTTCCATACACAAAAATTAGCTGTGCAGAAGATTAATGTTTCTCCCTTTCCTTTCTCCTGCAGAAGCTCAGTCAAAAACAGTGTGTCAGTTTAATCAAAGACTTCATTTTCCTGGCTGTACATTGAGCTTCCCCCTCATTTCCTCCCCTTATGAGCTCACACAATCAACATCATTAAATGGAAGATGATAAGCCCACAAGTGCACCTGGCCATGATATTGGAAGTCAAATGGGTTTTAAAACTCACAGCTGTGTCTAATGGCCTTTCATTTCAAAAGTAGTGGTGGTGGTAATGACAAGAAACTCAAAGATTTAAGAGATGAAGCTTTAAGCTACTCTGTAGAAGCAGTGCAATTAATTATACCACATCTTCATCTGCTTGCACAGAAATTTAGAATCAGTGTCTCTTATGCAAGTGTGTGGGTGAAGTTGTGAACATAGATGTCTCTTAAGACTTCTTTAAAAGAAAAGCAAAAGCTTTTTTTGAGTGCTTTTGAATGAAGAAATCTGAGAAGTAAAAGAAATTAAAGGTAGAAAGTGCATTCAGGTATGTTATAGTTTATCTACCAGTTTTGGCACAAGTAAGTTCAAATTTACTGTCAAGTAAGTATTTCTAAAAGGTTAATGTCCTATTAAAGGAATACAATATATCAAAGCTGCACAACAGAAACATTTGAAGTTTATGCTTACCTTTAATAAAAGCATCACTTATAGAGAACATCTGCTGTCCTCCGTTTTCAGGATTCAAGTACTCTGAAAGAAGAGAGAAAAAGAGAGATAGGCGGAGACAAAAACAAATGACAAGTTACACTGGTGCACCCATATAATTACCATGTACACACCCACACCCAAAGCAGCAGTATTACTCATCCAAGTGTTTAGTCACCAATTTAGCAACAGCCTGATGAGTGGTCAAGACAAGAATATCCTCTCATTCTTGTTCTATCGAAAAAGTTCCAAGATGTCAAAAAAAAAATAATCTTATTACTGTGAAGAAACAAAACAAAGTAGATGAGAGCAAAGACTGAACTACAAGTTGAAGAGTTTGCTTTTCCAATGGAGCCACAATACACTCTTCTAGATTTGAATGAGAATGTGTTAAGCTGCAAGCAGACACCATGAGCATGTCCATGCATGGAATGACCTTCTTACTCCAACATAAAAATGCACCTTCAGAAGTCATTTTGCTCTCACACTCCAAAGAAATGTCTCAAACTGGAAGGGAGACCAGCCATAAGATTTATCTCACACATTGAAAGAGGCAAAAGACAGCCTGCCTTTCAAAAGCTACAAATGTAAACTCAAAAACAGCTTAGTGTTCTGAGGAATCTGTGCTGACAGAGGCAGACTCTCAGCAACAAAGGAAAACGGAAGTTATGTATCACTTTATATAGGGGAAATAGGATGAAGGTCCACCTCCTACATTTTAAGTGTGCCACATCTTGATCTTTCATGCAGGCTGGCTGGCTACAAAAACCTTGTGTTCTCCAGAGGACGGCCTTGTTAGGCCGTCATCTGGTTCCTTGCTTCTACAAAGGGAGATTGCACCATGGGGAAACAAGGACAATAACCCAATTGCTTATACAGGGTGATGATCCAAAGTCTGAAGCTCTTTACCACCTTTCCTGAGAATGGTCCAGACCTACTGCCACAAAGTGAACACAAAGCCAGGTACCTTTCAGACACTGACAGCAAGCAACAGAAAGTTGACAGGACACAAGCCATCACAAGTCTCTGAATATCAACAGTCAAGACACCTCCTACATGCAACCAGTTTAAAAATCTGAACTTGTCTGCAGTAGCCAGTTTGCAGACGCTCAACAGACAAATACTGCACCAAAGAGAAGCTGTAAGCCACCCTTGCAGCTTGATGGTTGTTTGCAGATTCCTTCCATCTCCTCCTTAGATGAAGAATTTATTACAAGCAACCTCCTGCTTCAGAAAAGCTGGCTCACCCTCAGCATTCACTCCCCCACAGACTACCTAGAGAAAGTCATGTTATGCTGTATGTACATGAGCATGTATACTAGCACCTCCATCCTTCTCCACCTTGTAACAGCCTCAGGGCAGCAGCTGCATAAGCACTCAAATTAAATCTGACATACTTCTGCCTGGCATGGACAAGGCAGGAGCTAATCCCATCTGAAACCCAACCCTAGTTATGCTCTGGACAAAGACACAGGTGGCACCTCCAAAGCAGGAATGTGTCTCATCAATACAGCTTCATCTTCTATAACTTTGCTTCCAGCTGAATAAACTGGAACAGTTCATGAAGAACTGCATGATGTGGGAAGGACTCACATTAGAAAAGATCATAAAGAACTGTCTCCCATGGCAAGGACACCAGACTGGAATAGGAGACGAATGTGAGGAGTCCTCCCACAGAGAAGGAAGGAGTCAGTATGCAATAACAAATTGACTGCAAACCCCTTTCCCCATTACCCCTGCACCACCAGAGGGAAACAGGTAGAGAAAATGGGGAGTAAAGTTAAGGCTGTGAAGAAGGGAGGGGGTTTATTTCTCATTATTGTACTCTGATTTGATTGGTAACAAGTTGAATTTTCTAGTTCCCAAAAAATGTCTGTTTTACCCATAACTGCTAAGTGATTCAGGACCTAGGAGCCTTTCATTCATTTTCTCCTCCCTAACCCACCAGAGGGGATAAGCGAGCAAGCAGCCCCATGGTGCTTTGTTGTCAGATAGGCTTAAATCACCACATACACACTATAAAGTACCACTGTCTTTAGGCAGATGATACTACAAATAAGTCACTGTACATGTAAAATACTACAAGACAGCTAACTCAGAGTCACTAGTTTCATGGAAACACACCAGACATTAGTCAGCCTATAACATCACAAGAAGTCCTGCCATTAGGCTCCGATCATACGCAAAGTACTCTGTTACTAAAACACCAGCTGATACATCACAGGCTTTGCTTCAAAGCAGCTGACCTGTGTGACTGGTGGAAATTGAACATCCCTTAATTTAAGAAACCCACTAACCACTTAGATCAAAGTTGATCTGCACTTCTAGCACCCCTGTTTTGTCCTGTCAGTCTTCCCACAATGGCGGTAATTTGCACAGCTGTGAGGAAATCGAATTACCAGCCTCAAAATGTGTGATTTTCAGTTTTACTTAATTATGTCAAAGAAAAGTAAGTCACTGTCATCCAATGTGAGGACAAAAGATAATTCTAATAAAATCGAGCCAAACATGTCCATTATAGTCACAGGGAAAGTACTGACCCCTGAGAGGAGGAAACACAGTGTCACTGACTACAGGAGCTTAACTATCTAGTTTTGGCTGCCTAATCATTGTGACATTCTGTGGCATCCCAGATGACATCTTTGGTTGAATAAAGTCAGGATAAATCAGGAATACAAAGTGAAAGTTTTTGTACTCCAATATTTCCAGAGCAAAACTTAGTAAGTCATTCATTTCACTACTCAAGGTACTGTGGTATGCACTGTAGAGTTTTGAACCACCTAACATTTGAAGGCCTTGAATAACACGCATCTGAGTGCCTACAAAACTTCAGTCTCCCTATTGCCAAGAAGTGCATTTTGCTATTTGTGATGTTGTCATGCATTTTCACTTGTTGATCCCTGGTTAAGACTTTCCTCCAGCGACTCTCATGGCAGGAGTACAAGCCAGTATTTACAGTAAGTCCTCTGTATTTGCAGAGGATACCAGTTTTTCAAAAAAATGAAAATAAACACCTTCTCATGGTGCACTTTTATAACTCACATCTCCATCCTATCTTATTTCTGGGCATATTATTGGTATTTTCCCCTCAAGGGAAACCCATTCTCTTAGAAGTAATTGTTCCCAGTTTTCCACTACTAATTACATTCCTACAGAATAACCTGGTTAAGAGATACATATTTCAGGAACAGATGAAAAACACTAGTCAGAGGTTCACCAGCAGAAGGCTGCCAACATATACAATTCAAAGGCAGAAGTCTCTCTCCTTTCAGTTCCCCAACCACTTGCCTTTTCTGCTGGTCTTCTCTGACCTCTCCATCATCAAAACCTTTCTCATAAAGAGTTTCAGTTCTAGCTGTAAGCCTTGATTTGGTCAACCACTTTTTAGAGAATCAGGCTCTCTTACATTTCCTCTTCATCACGCACTGCCTTTTGTATGAGAAAATAATGACTGAAGTCTGCAACCAGACCTATCCCTCTAGAAGTCCTTTAACACTGGCCAAACTGACTACTGCCTGCTTTACTGTCAACATACACAGATAAACTGGCTACAGCTGTAATTAACAAACTAGTGAAGCACACCTGGGCCTGTTTCAAGCTCACTGAATAGACCATCTCTCCTTCCTAAAAGGAACTCATTGACACACTCTTTTCCACACCTTTCCTTCCCTGCAGATGCATTTGCTTTTCATTTCATTAGGCAGCAACTAAAAACAAGTTGAAAGGCACCAATAATGAGCTGGTGTCAGTAGAGCAGATAACCCATCCAACATCAACTCAATGCTCTGCCCCTTTCTTGGAGAGAAAAAATAAGAAAGATTTCTCTTCCTCTGGATGTGTATTCAGCAAATAACAAAAGGTAGCCACAATAGGCACTGATAAATGTGCCATTTAATTTGTATCACTCCCTCTCCCATGTCTAACATACTTTGAAAGTCAGCTGTGACCAGTTCTCCTTCATCACTCTCCTCAGTGACCATTACACAGTTTCAGAAAATGCAATCTGTACAGTAAGCATAAGCTAAATCTTGCGTTCTGATCCACCACAACAGAAGAAATCCATCCAACTTTACAGAAGCATCAGCTCTCCAAATTATTTAACACTGGATCATCTCGTAAAGTTGGAAATACTGAAGGGATAGGGTGAAACAGAAATTTAGAATAAAAAAAACCCTTAGAGGCAGACAAAGAGAAGTCTACATAGCTGATGAAACCTTAGGTAAGGAAGCAAAGCAAAGATATCAGTAGCTACTGAGTATGAAAAGTAACTAGAATATATGAGACTCAAGCCAGTGGCAAGCCCTGGTTTCAGTCAGCCTTTGTCCAATTTAGAGAATGCACCTGTCAACAGGCATTTTTTTTTTCCCATAAGGATTTTGCTTATAGCTGAAATCTTTCAATTGAGTACTTATTCGGGAGAAAAGAAATTCAAAACAAGTCTTCAACACTAAGTATGACTTCTTCCTACTTCACTTAGGTGGATGCTGTCTTCTAAACAAATGTTTTATATATGGATGAAGTCAGGCCTTATTGCTCATCAGTAAGATCATTCTGTCAAATAGAAACTTATTACAAACAATTACAAGCCAGCACAGAGCTCCTGTAAGTTAATTTTGGTTGTTTGTGGGGTTTTTTCTTGCTTGCTTTTCCAGTTTAATATCAAACTGTAGAGACACATATCAAAGTGGTTTATGCACAGACTATTTTTTCACTCCAGTTAGCCAAAAACTGTGTATGTGGATCTGCCCTATTATGTATGGCCAGGAGACTTTGCTTCAGCTGCAAGAGAAAGTCATAGGGGAAGTTACACACTCACAGAGGAAGTGTCTCAATAAGTCTACTGAGCCTCCTCAGATGTGAGCACATCAAAACTGCAATTGAGTGCCAGCTAAATATTGTATTTCCCCCTCTGTATGACAGCTACAAAAGTAGTGTCCAAATGGGTCAGTATATTAGGGCCCAGCTCTCCATCATGTGCAACTCCAGCTGGTGACTACCTCATACCTTTTTGGTCAGCAGGGTGAGGGGGCACATGTGGGTACTTGGAGTGCTTCTTGATATGGAAGTTCACGTTGTCCAGCTCCACGTTCAGGCTGATGGAGGCGGCTGAATCACTGTCCATTGTGGACTGGAAGCTGCTGACTGAAGTGCGCTTGCTAGGGCTGGCGGAGTCTTTTAGTGTTGGGTAAGGGGGAAGATACAGGGAGGAGAAGGATTCAAATGGGTATCATGAGGGTACCAGAGAGGAGAAAAACTGTCTTTAACACATAAAGACCAGGAATACAGTGTTTTCATAGCTCTAATCCTATCTTCATGTGCGCATGCTGACATACTGGGCATTTTTAGTGCATTACTACAGGCTCCAAATCAAACAGAAGTCTGTCTGAGAAACAGAAGGTAGCAATTTACAGGTTTCTCCTCCATTACAAGCAAGAAGCTTTACCAGTTCCACTACATACAAAATACTGCATCCGTCACAAGAACAGGAGAACTAGCTTGGTTATAGTTTGTTTAGAGCCTTACAGCCCCATATGCACACGCGCACACACACACACAAAGCAAGACATGGTTAAAACTACTATGTCCCAAAGGAGTGGAGATAACAGGGGAGAAGGCAGAGTGAGAACAAGACTCAGGTGAAACTCACTGGCTAAATTATCTTCTCCTTCATCAGCAATCTGCTCTGTGTCACTGTCATCAAACTTGATATCTTTGAACCAGGATGGCTCAGAGTGCCCTTCTACAGAGTTTACAGAGTCACTGTCTGGAGATGGGGTTTCTGAGAACTCTGTGCTCTAGAAGACAAGGGAGGTAAAAAAAAAAAAAAAGAAAAGGTGTTAAAGCACAGCTCTGATGGAATATTAAGGAGCCTTAGAAAGGAACCTGCTACTAATGCAGATCATGTATTTTAAAAATCACAGGATACTCTCAGTGTGCTGATCCAAGTTAGCAATAGAGCCACCCCCTTAGCATGAAATGAGAACTCTTTGCAATAGGATACAAGTATTTCTTTACACTTCTCTTGCTTAGTGTCTGCCTCCTCCCCACAGGTTGTGATTAAATGGCACTAAACAACAAGTTTATTCTGCTGCATACACATTTTCTGTCACCACATCTAGCTAAGCATTTTTGAATGCTTCCTATATCCCCAGCCGAGGTGGGTAGCGGATCATATCCTTTACCCAGAAACCAGTACATACACCCTTCAGCAGAGGCTGATTCTAAGTTACTGTAGCAGTTCTGTAACCAGACAAATTCAGTAGCCACACCCAAAAGAATTATAGCTTCCTATTCCTTTTACCTGTAACGGTCTGTAGAGGGCATACTCATCTCTAAAGATCTGATCATGATGACTGACACACTCAAGCCAGCGTCCATCAACCAGCGCTTGCCCTATTGCAATGGCTTGGACCCTGGAGGAATAAGAATAGAAATAGTTTTCTACATCTAGTTATAAACACACGTTTTATGGTATAAACATGCTACAAAAGAGTCATTTGCTACACACCATTCATCAGTATCCCACTGCCATACTGACATTATTTAAAATATTGTGGAAAGTGAGAGTGTTCAAGGAGCTAGATGAGACTGCCAGTACCCTAAACTCAGTTGAGGCATCCACTAGATGGAGATGCTGTGCTCCTCCAATACTGTTAGCTTGAGTTTATATATACACAGATCATCTCTGCTGAGGACAGTTGCTCTACACTTAAAAACCATCTCAGTTTTATCTCTGTGGAGAAGATACCAAATTCTTTATACCTATTAACAACATTAAATGTTGCCAGCCCTACCAACAAATGTAGCTATTCAGATTTGTCCTTTGGATCATTTTGGGACAGTCTTGTAATACACTCACCATTGCCCAACTATTTGAGTGATACTTGTCCCATAAAGTGCCTCTCACACTGGCTCCCAAACCAGACAGTCCTCTGTGCCCTGTTGCTTTAGGCCACAAGGAGTCAGAACTCAACCTGCTTTGGTAATAAATAAATGAGAAATCTAAATTTTGTTTCTTTCTCACCTTCCTGCAGAGGTCTATCTCTGCAATCTAAGCTACCCTTTATCAGCTAAAACTCAAAACCTGTCACAGAAACAAGAGATACCTGCTGTCCTAAAGCAGGGACAAAGGGTTACCTTGTGCTTATGTGCCCATTTCTAATAAGCCAGTTGACCAGCTCTTTTCCCACAATGCAGTTGGGATGTGTCCGCAACCAGTAGCGATGGTCTTGAAACTCCATTCCGCTGTTGTGGTGGCAGATTTTCTTCCACAGATCCTTTAGCTGGGCTGAGTCCTTGACAGGGAGACGTGCAAGTTACTTACTAAATATCTGACCTTAATGCTGGTTTGAAAGACATCTACCTGGGCCCTGCAATCAGCTTCTAGATCAAGTACCCTCCACAAACAGGTATAAAATCTAAGCCATTTGCATAACCTATGCAAAGATGCAAATAGACAAGATCCACTCCTTATATCCTTCCTTTTATATAAACTTGAGAACAAGGAAGAAACAAAAGTGGATACCCTCAGAATTAAGGGGGAGTTGATCTTAATACAGTAAGATATTATACTGTCTAGAAGATACTTAAGTCCTCACTACTGCTCTCCTGAACCCTGTTCTCAAACTCAGATAATATGTGTAAATATAGAGGACAATGAAAACTCATCCTTTGGAAGGGGGTTCTCCTATATAATCTGTGCTCAACCTAGGCTTTGTGAAAGCATAATAGTCCATTATCAAGCCCAGATATAAAGTAAGTACTTTACACAGCAACCCACACTGCTATGTTCAAGTTCTGAGATATCCTTTTTATTGAGTTGTTTTGTTGGTTTTTTTTTTTTTATTGTCCCGTGTCAAGCCAATAGACACTGCTAGCTCTGGCCAATAAGCAAAATAAAAGGTGTGTACCCCTCCCAACTCAATTAACCATTTTTCCTTCTGTTGATTTCTTCCCCTCACCACTTTGAACACATCAGGATATACCTCAAATTTATTTTCAGGCCTCCTAAGCACATATACCAACTCTTATGTAGCCTAGGCTTCACTGAAACTGAGCTGTCTTTCTGCACATGGCCACCTTCTGCTTTTCCACATGCACCCTGGTTTGGCACAGCAAAATCCATTGTTGCAGAGTGGAAACTGGGACCTGGGATTAATTTGAGAGAACAAAAGAGCACCCCAGAGGGTGGAAAAGAGACACTGCAGTTGACTCTCTCAAATGCTTCACTGATCTTATTTTTGTGTAGCAGGAAAAAAAAAGGAAAAAAAAAAAAAAATCTTTAATTAAATTTTAACTGGTTTAAGCTTTCCAGTTAACTGTCAGACACTCATTTTATTTTCCCAAGGGTGCCCTGAGATCCAAGATTTTATGTACTGGTAATTCCACAGTTCAGCTGCCTTGTAGTTTACCCTCTCGCTCACATGGTGAATTCAGTAATCTGGACAAACTTTTGACCTCTAGTTCAAAGTATGTGCTTACCACAGCACACGTGTATCCTCTTCTATCCTTTTTTTCGTAAGCAACATTCATTAGTCTCCTAACTGGAATATGTTGAGCCTTGAATTAACAGCTCTTCATGCAAAGAGCATTAAATAAATAGTGGGAACTCACAGAAAACCCTACATTAATTTACACTGCACTTTCTGCTCTTACATGACCAGAAATAATACCACCAATCCTCCTTTCTCTAAGGAAGGAAACAGGCAAATAAATTTAACAATACAAAGCTGAAATGCACTGGGATTTGATCATCTTGGCCCAAGGTGTGTTCATAGCATTATAATTTCATTTTTCCTTCATTAACATACATACATGAAGCAGTGTGGTATAAAGATGTGCCTTAAAAATGTTTCCCCCTCACATGGTTATCCATTTACAGAGCACCCTGGAAAGGTGTTGTGCAGCTGAACAGAAATGAGAGTTGCTGCATGCTCAGGAATAATACTATGCATTTTGTTGACAGCAGGTAAATATGTAACATAGAAATTAGCCTTCCTGATTTAGATTTGCATCGGGGTGCAATCTTGAATCTTTTAGTAAGTGAAATACATTCCCTTCCCTTGATCCTTTTTGCCCCATTTGTTGGAAAAACTTCCCTATTGCAAAGAAAAGAAACAGTTTTCTACTGACCATTGTAAACTGCCACCTATCTCATAGCCCCTGTCTGGAGGGGGTAATAGGATTACACAGAACACTGCAGCAAATTGATTTTTCTTCGAACAAGGACGTCACTACAGCCTTCCATAAAATGTTATATTTATTCTGCAAATAACGGGAGAGGCCAACTTGTGTTTTGGCCCAGTAAGCAGTAGCAGCTTTAACCCATTCAGCATGGTGTAAACATTTTTAAGCAGCCATTTAAAGTTTCCAGTTATGTGGCCTATGAAAGGCAAAATCTGAACTTGGACAAATACAAAGTCAAGTCACCGTCTTGCAGCCACAACCATGACAAGTTTAGTCCACAAAAAGCCACCATACACCATCTCCACATAGCATAACACATTTCCCAAGACTAAAAATGTAAATGTCTTTATGTAAGCATCACATGAAACAATATTTGTTTCAGGATGGCAGAGATGAACAATGACACATCAATATTCTCCATCTCTACACCACTTAAAGGAGTGCTCAGACAAGAGCCTTTAAAGATAGCAAGATAAAAGAAAGGCAAAATTCATTGCCTTCACAAAGCAAGACAAACAGAAGTCTGAAAGGTACCAGAAGGATTTTGCGCTCATCCTCGCTGGTCTCTGCCTTCATATGTGTGCGACTGGCCTGTGGGCTGACAGATGTCTCATAGGCAGGCACCATTGGTGAACCTGACCGATCCAGTGACAGGTTGGTGATGCTGGCTGATCTGTGGAGAGAATGAGAATTGAAGTACAAGTGTTCCTTGTGCAGTTCTTCAGCAGAGAAGGCATTGATCTTGCAGCATGCTAAAAAGGAACTTAAGCCTGTGACAGCGATCACATTCCCTACAGACTTACTGCTCCCTCCCCTGTCAAAGCAGAAGAAAGGATCCCTAAGAAGCAAATGCATGGCTTTGGAAAACCTAGAGTTAAACAAACTTCTGCAAAGCTCTTTGTAGGAAACAATTACAACTAGTTTAGCACAATAATTCACTTATACCTGCATTTGAATAGACTGGGGAAGGGTCTGGATGCTGGGTAATTAGAAGCTCTGTCAGTTTGGAGGCAAGACAGGTCCCAGCTAGGGCAGCCAACACCAGGATCTCTGCAACAGGGCACTGAAATTCCCCCTCCTTGACCCATTTGAAAATCCTTTTCCTCAAGTCTCTGAAATAGATGGCTAACAACTTGCAGAATCTAGAAGTTTGAGCACTTGTTCCCCAGGGTGGCTAAACTGCTGATGCTGGAGGCCGCTACAGCTGGCAATTTTCCTTGCACTGCAATACAGAGCACCCATCTGTTAGGAAATCTTGGCTGTGCTCTCCAGTACAAACACCATTTCACAATAATAACTGCAATGCTACAAATGTAAATGTTCCATATACAAATACATGTACAAATGTTCCATACACACACTGCTCCAACATCCCACAATTAGACTAAGCCTATGGTTAACCAGAGTGTATCTTCCTATCATAGCAACAAAACACATGCAACACGACCTATTCATGCTAACAATGCTCTAAAGAGTGAAGATGGAAAACACTTCTGCATGCAGCAACAAAGAAGCTCAAAATGCCAATGCTGAACCGCCTCAGGAGGCTTGCAGTAGGCTCAGTGCCAAGAAGTGTTGCCAGTCTCTAGTCTTTGGAATGAAAGTCAGATAAATTCACAGAGCTTGCTAACTGGCTAACAGACACTCTCATTATTACCAAGAACACTCAATGGACAATGTAGCAGAGCTCAGCCATGAAATAGCAATGCCACCCTGTTTCAGCTTTTATACTGCAAGTACAATAGTCTCAAAATCACTGCTTTTTCCTCCTCTCTCTCAGAGGAATAGTGGACTGATCAAGGGGTTTAGTTTGGTCCTTTCTATTCATCGATGCAGAATCAAGTCTACTTGGACTACAGCAAGGCCTTTCATACCATCCCCCACAGCAAACTACCGGCCAAGCTGTCAGCCCGTGGCTTGGACAGCAGAACTCTGACTTGGGTTAGGAACTGGCTGAAGGGCTGAGCTCAGAGAGTGGTGGCAAATAGTGCCACATCCAGCTGGCAGCCAGTCACTGGTGGTGTCCCCCAGGGATCAGTGTTGCACCCAACCCTGTTTAATATCTTTATTGATGATCTGGACAAGGGGATTGAGTCTATCATCAGTAAATTTGCAGATGACACCAAGCTGGGGACAGCTATTGATCTGTTAGAGCATAGAAGAGCTCTGCAGAGGGATCTTGACAGGCTGGACAGATGGGCAGAGTCCAACGGCATGAGATTTAACACATCTAAGTGCTGGGTTCTGCACAGTGGCCACAGCAACCCCATGCAGTGCTGCAGGCTGGGGTCAGAGTGGCTGGAGAGCAGCCAGGCAGAGAGGGACCTGGGGGTACTGGTTGATGGTAGGCTGAACATGAGCCTGCAGTGTGCCCAGGCGGCCAAGAAGGCCAACGGCATCCTGGCCTGCATCAGGAACAGTGTGGCCAGCAGGAGCAGAGATGTCATCGTGCCTCTGTACTCAGCACTGGTTAGGCCACACCTTGAGTACTGTGTCCAGTTCTGGGCCCTTCAGTTTAGGAAAGATGCTGACTTGCTGGAGTGTGTCCAGAGAAGGGCAACAAAGCTGGTGAGGGGTTTGGAACACAAGCCCTATGAGGAGAGGCTGAGGGAGCTGGGGTTGCTTAGCCTGGAGAAGAGGAGGCTCAGGGGAGACCTTATTGCTCTCTACAACTACCTGAAGGGAGACTGTAGACAAGCAGGGGTTGGTCTCTTCTCCCAGGCAACCAGCACCAGAACAAGAGGATACAGTCTCAAGCTGTACCAGGGGAGGTTTAGGCTGGAGGTTAGGAAGAAGCTCTTCACAGAAAGAGGAATGGGCTGCCCAGGGAGGGGGTGGAGTCACCACCACTGGAAGTGTTTAAGAGAGGCACTTGGTGCCATGGTTTAGTTGATTAGATAGTGTTGGCTGATAGGTTGGACATGATGATCTCAAAGGTCTTTTCCAACCTGGTTAACTCTCTTCTATTCTATGTGCACTTGGCACTACATCCATATACATCTTGGGGTAATAAGTAAAAACGTTCTGACAAAGTCAGGCATCAAGGCAGGCTAAAACTCCGCCAGCCTTCCACTGTCCAGATGCTCACAAGTTAAAGCTAAATTGGCAGCTCAACAGAAAGCATTCTTATGTGGAAGACTAGACTCGTGTTAAGTCCATCATTAGGCAAGCATTCCTCTCAGGTGTTTTACAATGACTACTTTATCTGTGCCACAGGCCTGTGAGCAGCATGGAATTTTAATTTGTGTAAAATGGCACTAAGCAAGAATCAGAGCAGTCAGATTTCATATCTGTGCCTCTATCACAACCAGTTACGTTCAGGATTTCATTGTATTTCTCTTTTCTACACACAGACAGGAGTATTTTGCAATTAAATCCCTTATCTTTCAGAAGGACTTGCAAAAGAGAAGTTTGAATTACTACACTTGCAGTATTTGACTGTTGTGCTGGGTTTTTTTCCCCCCCCATAAATAATCAGACAGAAAAGAACATAAGTAAGGTGATTTTACAAGGTGAGGATGACTCTCTGGACCTTGTCTTGCTGTGCTTGCCCAGAATTGACTTTTGGTACTTGTTTATTCATCAGCATTTTACTCCCCCTAGGTGACATCTTTGGTTCCCAGCTGCACATTTAGTGTGCATCTCCTCTTAACTGTCCCCATCACATAGAAGTTAAAGGCTCCAAGCAGTCCACTGCCTGAAAGGCATACCCAGCACCCTTCTCAGCTCAATTCCCTAGTCTTTAATGGTCCTGCTAGACCCCTCCAACTTGCTAAACATTCTTCATTCCTGCAACACCAAAGTAAAGTAGTCTCTGAACGTCCCGATTCCAACAATGTAATTTAGATTATCTTTGTTTTGTTTCTCATGCCCTTGCCTCACCTGTATTTCCCCATTTTAACCAAAACAGGAGTATGTAACCAGAACCAATGTGAAGTGGAAACTATTTGTTCTTCTAATACCAGCCTATTTAGTGGAATTAAGATCAAGCATTCACAGCTTATAATAAAGCTCTCATGAACATTTCCAAGATCATTTCAGCACACTTACATAAAGAACTACAGTGTGATTTCAGCCTAAGGAAGCCTGATAACCTAAACAAGATTACATGAAATGGAAGCGCACGGGAAGCAGATAGGATAGGAGGGAACCCACAAAACCAACCAAAACTGCACCTCTGGTCCTCCATGACCTCTGCCATTACCAAGTCTCTGTTATTCCCTTTTCTTCAGCTTCCTCAGAATTCTACCTTTTCTAATCACTTCTTTCCCTTTCTGCCCTCTTCACCACCTCTTGTATTTGACTCAGCAGCAAATCACAGGTTCCTCAAAAGCAGTACATTTATGTACATGAACAGTTTTTCCTCACATGTTGGTAATGGGGTGTGAGAAGCGAAAAGAAGCCCAACTTTACAGGCTTTACAGTGAAGAGCATGCTACGACTGCATCCAGAACAGAACATACTTAGATATGATTAGTTTACCTGTTCCTAGCTGGTGATTTCCCTGCATCCTCCTGGACGGAGCCAAGTCGTGCAGACAATGTGGTAGCTGAAGAATCTGGGTGAATCAAACTGCAAAAGGGAGTATGTTACAAACTTTTGAGACAATTGCCACATGCAGCAGCATCAGAATGGCTAGAATTAAAATACAGTTCATTAGAATGTTATGTCTCATTCACACCCATGACTGTTAAATCCATAAGGGAATAGGGAAATCCTTCCCCATTTGTAGGCCAATTATTATGTTAGGCAGTGCTCAAGTCTTCTCCCTTTGGACTCAAATCTTGGACAATAAAGGCTCTTCTCATTTCTCCTATTATCCTGCCTTCTCACCCTCTTCTCCTATATCCCTTTACTACATATCCTCCTCCCTTACAGGCTGCTACTCCATGCCTTGGAGGTAGAGGCATTGCCTGATCTCCCCAAAACATCATCTTTGCAATCCAAGCAATACTATCCTATAGGTATTGCTAGGCAGCTTTTACCAAGAAAACCTGACAACCTTCTGTAACTGTTTAACCCAATCACTATCACCTTTGCTCTTCTTTCCTTCTACCTTAGGAGAAAAGAGAAGAATCATGCACCATCAATATAAATTCCTACTGGTAAAACCATAGATACAAGCCAATATACTTCAACTGATACAGCCACACTGATTGTGCTCTGGGATGTATATTTGTTACTAACATGACAGATGCTCTTCGTAAGAAAATGTATACAAAACTTTGCCTGCATTAACTGTACTTGCCCAGAATACATTGCCCATTCACTTTTAAAAGGACACAGCCCATCAAGTTAAAACAGGCTCCCATGTCTGCTGCTCAGAAAGCAGAGCAATATCAGAAAAGCATCACTCTTCTAACAGCTTTTCTCACTGCTTTGCAGCATAAGAAAGGCTCTGACTTAAGACTTCCTCAGTAGTTTCACACCTGTCTGTTCTTCTATTTTTAGGGAAATGAGCACAACCACCATATCTGGTTATATCTTGCTCACATTAAACTGAATTAAGGTACTCAGAAATTAACTTGCATACCACTGAAGAAGTACTGTGTACTTTTATTAACCTCTAAAAAGTAAAGATCCCCTTACTTGAAAGCAGTAAGAAGAAACATAATTTAAATGAGATCAGAACACCTTTATAGCTGGCCTTTCAATCCCACTTCAGTTGAAACAGGTATTACTTCCACCATTTCTCTCTAATTTAGAATCATAGAATGGTCCAGGCCAGAAGGACCTCCAAAGGTCATCTAGTCCAACTTCCCTGCAGTCAGCAGGGACATCCTCAGCGAGACCAGGTTGCCCAGGGCCTTGTCAAGCCTTATCTTGAATATTTCCAGGGATAGACAGCATCTCTTACAATTTCCTGCCCAATCCAAAACCCAACAGGTAGAGTATCAGTGTCACATTGACTTGCCTTTTGACACATTGGTAGTCAGAATGGATGTTTTTGGCTTTGTATTTTTTCCATTCTGAAGCTAAAAATCTGCTCTGACACTGGTCCAGATTCACTGATTCAATAGCTTAAAGGAAAACTGCAAATAATTTTAAACTCCACTAGAAAAAAGTTTCCACGTTTCAACTTGAAGAGAAGAATACAAGAAGCCAGCAAAGGATTAGATTCCTTTTACAGGAGATACCTTTGTAAGTTTCCTAGTTAGAAACCACCAGCTTTTGTCCAGGCAGATGTCAGCCTGAAAAAACAGTTAAGAGTCTGGAGCTCAGCAGGAAGCTTCATTTTACCTTTGCCAAGTAAGATCCTCCTCAAGAAAGATGTTGCGGCTTGCTTTACGGCTCCCAACAGGCGTGCGTGGCTCACCAGGATCCAGCACCGATACAGAACATGCAGAATCTGACAGAGCATTTAAGTCTTCCCCAATGGAGTTACTGTCTGTGGAGTGTGCATAGCTTAAGGCTATTTTGCGGCAGTAAGTGCAGGCTCGGAGATCCCCTATGGAAAAGGGAACCAGAGAGAGTAAGTGAACAGGAACAAAGAGTACTCTGTTCCTACAGGATCAGAGGTGAGCAGTGGTGTGAAAAGAAGGATTTCCTGTTCCAAAACCTATTTGCAAGTTTAAGTCTAGCTCTCATATTCCCTTAAAGAGCAAAACTCCAGTCAGGGAATTTCTCCAAGTCAAATGATGCATAACACATGATCAATATGAGAGACAGGTTATGGGAGCAGAGAGGGAGAGCACATGAGCACACCGAAATCATGCTACAATAACAGCTGGTCAGATAAGATATATCAGCTGTTGTCTGGAAATTGTAACCTCCATTAGGAGATGTCTGGAGTTTGGTTATTACTTTGAGTTTCCCCCTCACCATCAATTAGAACACGTGGTCACTTACATTTTAAAGCTGCCATTACTTTCACTTGAGCACACTTTTTGTAATGAACATCCTTGTTAAATGTTTTGCCATTGTGGACACAGTGTTGGTGAAAAATAAGCAGGCATGGCATAATCCACCATAATGCATGAAAAATTAGGTTCTGTCATTCCAGAATTCTTTTTGTTATTTCTAAGCACACATGTATAGCATTCTCTAGCCAAGATCTAAAATGCAGTAGTGCAGAGCTGAATACACATAGAACATCCTGCTTCTCAAAAGCTAAACCATACCTGTGTAGCCCATGAATTTTCCAGGGATTTCCTGATTGCAGCACCGACTACAGAAGATCTGCCCGCAAAGTCGACAGTGGTGCCTCCGCCGGAAGGTGGTAAATTTCTCACTGCAGTCATAGCACTCTTTGCACTGGCTGTCAGGCATCCAGTATTGCTTCAAGTCACTGTCCTGCAAGGGAAGACAATAGAGAAAACATCTTTTTTTTGTAAATAAAAAGTGTGTTTAGATTTGTGATTGCTTTGTAGACTGTGCACACGAAAAGTACAATTTCATATATTCATGTATGGGGGGGGGTGTGGTGTGTGCACACTGATGTATCAGCAGCACACATGCACAGAAAGGATTTGTCATGTGATTTTATAGGAAGCCAGAAGGCTGGCACAGTTGTTAGCTGTGAGAATAAATCTAATAAGTCTTTGCCTTCTTTATCCAAGATGGGAGCAAAACAGATAGAAATTATAATGAGCTGTAGATAAAGCTCAAGAAGTATTTGAAAAACAAACAAGCCAAACCAAATAAAACCAACAACCACAAAACCAAGCAAAAAAGCAACTAACCAAACAAAAACCCACCCCTCACTTCCACTGAAGCTGTTATCCAAGGGTAAAAAATAGTGAATCCAGGAATTATCAGTGGAAGAAGATCATTTCGACAGCTAATACTGGGATGTACTTTGCAAATTTTGTTATATGATTGAGTTCTTCAAAACCTCAGTAAACAGTCCCAAGAGCCTATGCCCAGATTGACATTTTAAAACTCCAGGTTAACTGTTATGTGCAGACATCTGTGGAGCACCCACTCAGCAGATAAAGGCACGTACTGACTGACACATATACTGCTGGGTACAGCTACAGGATTTTTTCAGGTCTTTTTAAGACTTGAAAACAAAGAGCAAAAATTTGTATTTGATCTTGTAGCCATAAACAGAGCAAGAAAAATCTGTTACGATTCTGAGCACATTAGCTACAATTACCATGGATTGAGACAACTGCTAACAGTCACATGACAGCTCTGACTGTGAAACACACTGCTAGAGTTCAGTTCTAGCAACAAGCCTTTTCAGAGGGATTGAATACTCTGGGGTTTTCTCAGGAAGTGAAAGTGCTGCAAGAATTTTCTCAAAACAGCCACAGAGAAGAAAAGGTGATACACACACACAGACCAAAAACTCATACCCTGAATGGAGGTTGACTTTCAGATGTTTACAAAATGAAATTTGACACAGCTTCTACACAAATCTTGAGACCAAAACAGCTAGCATCAACAAGACAACAATTTAATGCTGTCATCACCCCAGAAAACTTGCACAGAAAGAAGCCAGATTGCTCAAGGCAGTATAGCATTTAAGAGAGTCCATAAATTTTTAAGATGAACACTAAGCTTCAAGCAGAGAAAGATGAAGTGAAGAGTTTTGCCAAGGAACTGCTGCAAAGCTGCAGGTGATGCTGATTTAACAATTTTTGTGGCAACTCTGCATAAGCTAAGTCTCTGGTTCTACCACACAGAGTGGCTGCTCCAAGCAGCAGTGCCTCTTCCTAACATCTCTCCTACATTGTTTCAGCTCTACATGCACATGACTGGGTGTTTAGAAACTCAGCCATTGCTAGTGATACTTTCCTGCTCTCTGTCTTGCTCCAGTCAGAGCCAAAACTGATGACAAGAACACTCTACAAGGAAGGGCTCAGAACAGAAATCTGGCCCCTGTGAGCAGTAGAGGTTGACCAGAGCAGCACCTTTCAGGAAATGACACATGCTTTCTGCAACAGCAAGGGGGTACAGACCAAGTTCACAGTAGAAAGAAATTACTTCCTGGAGTGATGCAAGCAAGACATGGCTGCTGTCAAGGTCTGTGATGCATTACCTTTTGTAAAGGAGTTAGTAAAATGACAACTCAAATACTGCTTTCATAGATCTATATATATTCATTTACTGCTGCATCTCATCTGTTTGAGCACTTCTATGGTAGCTTCAAAGATATCTCAATCTCTAGGGCTTTCAGAAGCTTCAAGAAACTAAAGTACTAGTAGAGGCCACACTGAGTGCCCTGCTTACTGCAATGGAAGGCTTTTGTTTAATCCTCAAAAATATCACCCTTTCTATTAAAGCAAAGTTACCCTTCCAAGCAGAACAGCACGGGAAGTTAGTGAGTTTACTTAAAGCCTGCTTGTAAAAGCTACCAAGCCAAAAGCTTCTTTCCTCATAATACAGTGTAATCATTTCTGCCTTTTTGTGTTGCCCCAGACACAATTATTTATATTGTCATTTATAAATAGTTGTGGCTTCTTTTCTCAACTACATCCTCCTCTTAAAGGCATGGTCCAGCGGGAGGTCCATGGGCAAGGGGAGATGAAATCAGCAAGTCAGCAGCAACCACCAGACCTTTATCCATATGAATCAAAAAAAGAGAAGCCTTTCAAGCAAGTATTGCTGACCAATCAGCAATAGTTGCAGATTTAATTCATCCTCAGAATTCTCATTACTATTTGTGACAGTCAATGTGTTTCACCAGCCCATGGTTAGCCTTCAATGGAGAAAACCATCAGGTAATACTACATTAGGTAATACAGAAATGAGAAGTCCATAATGAGAGCATTGGTTCAAGAGGCTGAGCAACTGCGATGTTTTACTCCCACGATACAACAGATTGCTGACGTGTCAAAAGTCAGCATCAACTTAAATTGTTTCCCCTGCACTGACAATGATTTTTGAGTTGATTCAGTCATCTTCAAACATAAAAAGGGGGGGTGGGGGTGGGGGGCAGGAAACAAACCACACACCACACCCACACCTGTAATGTATCTAAAAAACTAAGCTTAGAGAAACTCAGTAAACAGTTCCGTTTCTAAATGGTTTGGCCTACAAAACTCCCAGAAATACCTGGCTCTTCCCCTCCATGATTTCTTTGAGACGCTTTAAAACAGTGCTGAGGCTTCTTAACTGAACAGCTGTTCGAGGATCATGACCTCCAAGAGGAGGTTCTACTTTCCTTCGATTGTCTGGAAGGGAAGGGAGAGTAGGATTAATTTCTTCCATGACACATCAACATTTAAATCACAACACAAAACCCCATGAAATGGAGATATGTTCACATATCTAATGCACTCTGCAAAATTACAGCTTGTATCACTTCTGCCCTTGCACTCTTCTCCCCAAAAAGGGGCTCCTGAAGCCAGCTAGCTTGCTCTGACTGATATTTCAAATAGTATCTCCTTGTGTTTATAAGAACTAATTTAAGTCCTCTAAGAATTAAAATATCTTTTACATGAGTGAAGCTATTTTCAACCTATTATATGAACCTTGCAATAGTCTTTTAGAACACACTGACGTCTCAGTTCAGAATGCCGTCTAGGATGTTAATACTTACAAACTAACTGCAACACTATTAATTAATCCTAGGAGTGGTATAAATCAAGTTCTTAACCCAAATTTCTTTATAAATTACTATAGCAAGTCTCAGGATTCAATTGCTCAGCTCCTATAAAAATGCTAACTCAGAATAAAATGCATCCAGAAATCCACATTTTTGAGTGAGTTTGTTTTGTTATCTTCTTTAGAAAATAGCCAAGTTGTTGAGAACTTGTATGGTCATTCTTGATAAACTACAGCAAAGAGACTTCAGAGTAAAAAGTTAACACAGTCAATTTCTTTACTATAAAATGCTAGATTACTTCGAAATATTGCTGCGTGAGTTACAAACAGGATCCTTCTCACTAGAAAGATCTGCAAGCACAATGCTCTATTTACCTGAATATTTAAACATTTTCAGAGTCACTTTACTACATGAACAACTTTTTTGAACAGTTTTAGAGTTTCTTACCAGCTTCACTGCTCTCCATCTGTCTAGCATTTTATTTGGATTCCCCCTAGTACGGCAAAAACAGACATGGCTGCTTTCTGTTTACTGCTCTGGATATCACTGATGTCAGCAGGAATGCTGACAGCGCCAGCAGAAGCATGTTAACTCTTGCAGTACAGCAGCAACAAGGCTACCCCTTTGTGTGCAAGAGCTAAAACCCTTATGGTAATGTGATTCAAACTGTGGGATTCCATGTCTCCTCTTCAGGTTCTTAGTAGATATTTCTACTTAATCAGCCCACATATAGCTGCTTAATGACCTATGTAAGACAAAGAATCCACACCAGATCACTTTTAAGAGATTCTAGAGTGCTTAAACCCAGTCCAGTGACTAACCACTTGGAATTTATTTAAAATAAAGAACAATAAAACAAGTATAGTTTTGGATAATACCAAGTTAAGCATTTTAGGATAATAAAAGGGACTAATATTTCAGAAAACATTGATGATACCATAGAAACCTTGGACTCCTGATTATTTCTACCACAAGACTTACGTTCCATTTACTTCCTAGATTTACCCACTGTAACTCTTGAATTCAAAAGTATCTTTTTACCAGGAATGTTGTTTTCAGTGTAAAAAACAAAAACAAAATCACACCACAACCCAAACCCACAGGCTCCCTGTCTAACTAGCTACAAATCCCATCAGGCGAGTGATTCCTAAAGTATAAGCATACACAGAGCTGAGGAAGTTGCACAGGTAACTCCACTCTTGTTAGATAAATGCCCTTTCCTGTGTTACATAAAACCTACCTACTGCCAAAGCATACAATTTCATAATCAAGTTCACTCTCACAGTTCAGACATCACATCTTCCTCAAGTCACTGCCATCTAAAGTAGGAGCAGCATGAAAGCTGTCCTGAACTTCATTTCATAATACGCATTTTCATTTTCCAAACACATTCAACAGAAAAGGTGCTGTGGTAGTAAGTCATGTTCTTTACAATTTTCAGTAACTATTCAGGTCGTCTTCTACCTCATATGATCATTGGCCTATCCTTACTTATCCTAAGCTCTTTTGTCATTCTCTATTACTACCAGGCTGCTACAATTGTCTAGTATTAATAGCATTATCCTGCATGACAGCCTAACAAGCTAGAAGTGTATATACTGTCAGTGCTCCCTCTCCAATTGGTCAGCATTTCTAGCTCTCCTTAAACTGGATTTGCAAGTTGTGACATCATCTTAGTGTCAGACTCTTTTGGTCCAATCCAGCACCTTGAAAGCACTCAGCTGACACCACACACAGACACATGCAGTCCAATACAACCAGCCTGGCCCACTGTCTCTACAGAAGTGACACTAGCTCCCCTGCACTCTAATCCAGCACATGAGGATGCAACAGATTACCCTAGAGGGAGGCCAGAGAAATCAATGCAGACTCAGCACTGATTCTTCAGCCATACCACTCACAAAGCATCTCTGACATAAGCCAGGCATCCAGCAGCTTCTCCTATTTTCACACCACCTAGTAAGGTGCTATTATAATGTTTTCACATAAGCAGTTCTGACATGAAGCACACAACTGAAATCCTACATATCTAATGCTAGATAGTTGCCTACAAAAGACCTCTGCATTATTCCACACACGCAGTTGCCAGACAACATGATCCTTGAGCAACAAGAATATCTGCTGCACAGACAGTGCAAGCTAATGGACAGATGAGGGGTGAGAGTTAGCATCTTTCAGAGCAATTTCATACCATAGCTGTTTAGAAGCACCACTAGTCTTTTATTTATTCCTTTCAGTTTGCTCAAGCTTGACATGCTATTTAAACTCAAGTAAGCTAGAGAGACCTTTGTGAAGGACTTAGACCTTTTCCTGCGTACACTTGTCAATGTTATTAAGCATCTGAGTAACGGTCAAGCCTAGAGAGACATTTGTAAGTCTGCAGATTCAAGGTTGCGAGGAAACTCAACTAGATTAGACAGCTCAATGTCACTGAACTAAGTGGGTAACTAATCTAGGTGTTTATGTAAATCACATCACTTCCTTTCATACTTTTCATTCTTTATAGTTATAAGAATTTCTAAGATTATTTGTGCAGTCCAGCATCAGCTGCAATGGCAGAAGCAAAACACTCCTCAGCTCAATGTTCAGAAATCCTCAGAGACCTCAGCATCTCTTAAGACAAAAGAAGGCATGAAAATTAATCTTCTGGTTTTCTTCAAAAAAAATTTAATAAAGCAACGCCTGGTTAGAAGCTCTTTAGGCAAGACAGGCAAGGGAGAAGAGGAGGAGAGGTGGCATTTAACAATTTAACAAGTGCCAGGTTCTGCACTTTGGTCACAACAACCCCATGCAGTGCTACAGGCTGGGGTCAGAATGGTTGGAGAGCAGCCAGGCAGAAAGGGACCTGGGGGTACTGGTTGACAGCTGGCTGAACATGAGCCAGCAGAGTGCTCAGGTGGCCAAGAAGGCCAATGGCATCCTGGCCTGTATCGGGAACAGTGTGGCCAGCAGGAGCAGGGAAGTCATTGTGCCCCTGTACTCAGCACTGGTTAGGCCACACCTTGAGTACTGTGCCCAGTTCTGGGCCCTTCAGTTTAAGAAGGACATTGAGACACTTGAACGTGTCCAGAGAAGGGCAACAAAGCTGGTGAGAGGTTTGGAGCACAAGCCCTGTGAGGAGAGGCTGAGGGAGCTGGGGTTGCTTAGCCTGGAGAAGAGGAGGCTCAGGAGAGACCTTATTGCTTTCTACAACTACCTGAAAGGAGGGTGTAGACAGGTGGGGGCTGGTCTCTCCTCCCAGGCAACCAGCACCAGAACAAGAGGACACAGTCTCGAGCTGCACCAGGGAAGTTTAGGCTCAAGGTGAGGAGAAAGTTCTTCACAGGAGTTATTGGCCATTGGAATTTGCTGCCCAGGGAGGTGGTGGAGTTGCCATCCCTGGAGGTGTTCAAAAAGGGATTGGACATGGCACTTGGTGCCATGGTTTAGTTAGTCATGAGGTGTTGGGTAACAGGTTGGACTTGATGCTCTTTCAGGTCTTTTCTAACCTTATTGATTCTATTTTTGGAGAGGGAAGATGCAACTAATTTTCCCCTTTTCAAATACAACGACATAGCATGAAAATGACCCCTGGAAACTCTCCCTCACCAATCCATTACACAGAGTTGCATTACACAAAGTTCATGTTTGTTACAGCACCAAGGTTATTTGTGGGACAATACTCAACAGCGATTCAGGCCACTCATCACTAAATATCACAGAAATCTTTTCCAACAGCCAGTAATTCCTTCTTGGTCTATCTTTAGTTCTTTCTAAGCAGATTCATCATCTCATTTTTCTAAGCATACTTTCATCCAAACTCAGAGACACAAGTGGAGGTCCCAAAAAGGAGTTAGAATAATGCAGCAACAGTTCCTCTCCCACAACTTAGATTAAGTCTCATTTCCCTAGCTACCTCCTTCCAGTGGAAGTGTGTGGTAGGGTGAAAAGGCTGATGCTCCCACCATGGGCAAAAGAAAAAAAGACTCAGGAAAAAGGATTGCAAAAGTGGTGGAAAGTTTTAATGGAAAAGCAGTGAAAATTTTGCAGAGACCCACAAGCACAGTGACAAAAGAGATCCCAAAGCATACCCAAAAGTATCCCATCCCCACCTGAGGGTACACCCAAAACACCCAGGGCTCTTCCTCCCCGCTCCCTCCAGCCTCGGGCCTAGCCAGGCCCAAGAGGCTGCTAGATGGCTCACCCCATTACCAGGTAGCGGTGAGGGAAGAAAGAGTGCACAGGACCCCTGCTGATGGTTTTATAAGGGAGCAGGGCATTATGGGATGAGATACCTAACTTCCCATGTCCACCCACTGGGCTGGACCTTTTGGGACCCCACAGATGTGGCTTGTGAGGCAGCATCAGGGTGGGGCACCCAGCCTGAACCACCACAAAGTGAAACAGCAAAATTATTTCTACCTTCTGAGTACTGAACAGTTTACCTTACCTAAAGGTTTCTATCTTGCTACCCCTAGATAATTACCAAGTGACTTACAAGAGATAACTAAGAATCACCCAAGAGTACACTGCTGTACTTGGGACATTTGTAAAAAAGTTCACCAGAACACAACCAAAAACCCAAACAAACCTGAATTGGTTTGTTTGACATACACAGCTGAATAGCACAAACAGCACTAGAGGGCAAGGAGGAAGAGGATGAATGTGTTCAACTAAGACAGCACGTAAATGGCTCAGAGAGCTGTGTACAGCTACCTGATGGGAGGTTATAGCCAGGAGGGGGTTGGTCTCTCCTCCCAGGCAACCACCACCAGAATAAGAGGATACAGTCTCAAACTGCTCCAGGGGAAGTTTAGTCTCGAGGTGAGAAGTTCTTCACAGAGAGAGTTGTTAGCCATTGGAATGGGCCGCCCAGGGAGGTGGTGGAGTCACTGTCCCTGGAGGTATTCAAAAGGAGACTGGACATGGCACTTGGTGCCATGGTTTGGTTAGTCATGAGGTCTTGGGTGATAGGTTGGACTTGATGATTTTTAAGGTCTTTTCCGACTTTATTGATTCTGTGGTCCTATGAAAGTGCTAGTTATCTGTACTGCACTTTTGTTTGGTTACCAAGACTAGATATCTTGCTTTTTATCCCATACACAATGTTTAAGATCCCATTTGTTTGCACTAGGTAACATACTCTTGGAAATCCTGTCTTACACATGACTTTTACCCAGCATTGCAGTTTGCTCAAGGCTATCACAAATGGCTCACAGTAACCAGGCAGATTTCAAGAGGGACCCCTATGACCTACTTCCTAGCTCTTCCAGATATTACGTAGCCGCACTTTCCATTCCCATTCCAGCTAAAAGAGATTCAGTATGGCACTTAGCAATAGCTCAAAGTAAAGAGTAAAACAGGTTTAGACACACGTTCCTATACAATTCTCCTCGAAAGAGCTACAAGCAAAAACCTGCATTTATTACTCACTTGAAGATACAAACATCAACCCCTTGTAGACTGAGCTCTAAAGTTATAGTTTGCATGTAGCTTTAAGAAACTGAAGTCTCTCAAAACAAAACAGAAATTTTCAGAATCATGGTTCAAGTGACCGTAAGAGGTTGGATGTGTTTGGGCAGTTTCATTAGTTCCATACTGGTTTGAAATTGAAATAGCAGAGCTCTAGAAACAGTGTCCTCCTGGAACAGGAAATAGGGTGGTGAACACATGCTTCTCAGTTGTTAAAATGTGATCTCACGAAAAGCAGTGTAGCCCAATCCTAAATTCTGCTAAAATCTAGACCATCAATGAACCTTTCTCTACCTTTTTAGCCTCACTCTGAAATATCTCAGACTATCTAGCACAACATTCTGTTGCAGAACAAAGAGCTGAAATTACCAAGGGTTGAAGAAGATCTTCTTTGCAGCTCACCAGTCAGATGTTTTTTGTAAGGAACCGGTGACCTCAGAGACTGAGCCCTGGTGGGATGCTGAGGACTGGACCAACCACCACTCAGTGCTTGTGGATCACTCTGTCCTGCCTCTGCTCTCTCTGCTGGGGATGAAAGCCTGCCATCATCTGGAGTTGACAAAAAGCAAGAAACCAGTGGTTCAGATATGACAAAACAAACCAGTAGTACATGCAAAATTAAAGGGGGGGGTGGTAAAAAACAAACATAAATAGTTCATTGGGATCATGGTTGTAACAAAAGACATGAATTTTTCTTCTGAAAAGTACCACACAAACTACGGAGACAGGCCAGTATGTGAAACTGATCTGTCTAGGCTCACGTTATTTCAGAAATATGCCTAATGTGAAAGGTGCGTAAAAAACCCAAACCATCAAGCATGTATTGTTCTTGATGTATGGAATAGCTATGCTTGTTTATCAGCTTCTGCCCTCAAAAAGTTTTTGGTTATGTTAGAAGCCAGTATTGAGGACACATTAAAGCTTTTAGTAAACCACCCTTTTTCATCAGAGGACCAAGTGTAGATATGGTCTCACTGATTACAGTAACACGTCTATTTCGTGTGCTGTTTCAAGGTTGTTTCACACTCTTTCCATAACACAACACTTTGCTGATTCCAGCTACATTTGTCAGACAAACAAATGATGCCAATATTAACCACGTCTTATGTTACTTTCGATAAAATAGTAACAGTAGTATTCTACTAATCAAACTAATAGCAATCATACCAAGTAATTATTTTTCATTCTACATAAGTCTGAACAGATCAGTCTGCCTATGCAAAAAGTTATCTTGGCCTTTTTTCCCTAGCCCAAGCATTGCAGAATTATGCTTAGCAGAGATGGACAATGAACAGACTAAACAAAAGCAGATGACTGCTTAGCCATCTCCAGCAAAGAGATACACAGTTTTGGTAGAAAACTCAAGGTGCATCCATTCACCATTATTTGCAGTATATTTCTTTGAAACAACAAAGAAAATTTATGTAGTTCTTTCAGATCTTGCCTACTGAGAATATGAGCATTTCAAGATACACACAGCACAAAGGCCAAAACCAAGTAGTTCTCTTTAATATACAAAACTTGCACAACATTTCAGACCTCTCAATAGGGGATACCTAAACCATTCAAGTTAAGGGTGGACTTCCTGTAAATACACTGCTTTACTGCAACCCAACTAAGGGTACAGGATGGCAAAGAAAGCAAAGAGTGGACAAAGTCTGCAATAAGAACTTCCACAGGAAGGACTGGCACACATTTCTCTCATAACTGGCAGAGGGTTATTCCTGCTTTTTAGCCAGAAACTTTATACTGAAAAACGAACTCCAGATGCAGAGTTAAGAATCTATACAATGCTCTGTGCTAATTGGCTCGTCTCTGACCTTCATGGATAGACACAGATCTCTAGCTGCAAGACACTGACTATCTTCATTCACAACGTCACCCAAAAGAACGATGCAATATCACTCACAAAAGAACTAACTCGTCATGCACTTGGCCAGCCATCTGACATTATGCTCTTAAGAGGTATTTCCACAAGTTTGTGTGGCAGCAGAGGGCATGAATAAAACAGACAGCATGCACAATCCACACACACAACTCCCCCAGGCACTTACCTCTGCTGAAACGGAATAGATTTACAAAAGAGCTGTAGGCTGATTTAAAAGGAGGATCATCTTGGTCAGGAGTCAGGGGTTTGAAGTGGGTAAGATGAGATGGACTACTAGGAGAGTGAGGTAGATCACTGGTAGAGTCCAGTGTTGGAGACCGTTTGTCATCTGCGGCCATCTCATGTGCCCTGGAAAGAATTCAGCAACATGCATTATGCACAGGGTGGTGAAACAGAACATCTTCAGTCAATTAAAGGGGAGGTATCTCATTAAATGCTAGACATGGGGACATTCACTGCACCTACAACAGACATCTGCTATTAGCACAGGTCAAAAAGTGCTAGAGTTTGGAGCCCATGCCCCCTGCCTAGTCATTGGAAAGAGATCAACATCTCTGCAGAGCACAATTCAGAGCTCCTAGTTAAACATCCAGAGCAATATAAGTAAGTAAACAGCCACTCCAGTTGCTGTTTTATGAGAACTTGAGGTTTTCAAATGGAGACTCTGTATGTGTATCACAAAGAAGTTTTCACTTCAACTAAGAGATGAGTTCTCAGTGATGTCACAAGGGAAACAACCCAAACTGTGGTCTATTTAACACCTTCAAATTTCATTCTTTTGAGGAGTAGCCTCATTAAGAAACAAAAAAGCCCAAACAAACAAAATCACAAATGGCACTCATTATTAGGGTAAGCCATACTCGTTAAACCTACTTGCAGTGTACCAAAGTCTTCAGACGGCCAAGAATTGTTCTTTTCCCACAGCCAAAATGCTTTAACATTAACACACAACTGATTCCTTCCACTCCACCTCACTAAGCCTGCACCTCTAGCCTGCTAGGCTAAGGTGGATAGCCTCCATCTTTGTTTATGCAAGACTTAGGAGAAACGTTTGACAGAGCAGGGGCCTGGTGGAACCTGGAAGTGACAGATAACTTTTACCTCTGCCAAGGACCAAAGCTCTGTATGAGTCTACTTCTTGCTTCACAGCTGATACAGTTGGAAATCGCAGTTTCCAAAACCACTCCCTAGAATTTGCAGGCATATTTTAATGACTAGAACATTTTCTTCCAAGTTACACTAAAAAGCCATGCAGTCCAACGGAAATCCACATGGTTGCAAGTAACATTGGAAGTGCTGATGAGTTGTCTGCAGCTCATGTGGCAAGGCCTGACCACTCCTACAAGAACGCACAATAGATTGTATCTACAAGTCAATCACTAGGCTATTCAGTGGACTTCTGCTTGTTGCTTCGTATAGTAACCACCAATAGGTCAGAGCTCCTCCTGATAGTCACGCATTCTTAATACAGAAAACTGAAAGCCATAATTCACAAAGTTTAAAGAGAAGCTTTTGTCAGGTTCTTTATGTAAGGCTGAGTTTTAGTCTGGAATGCTTCTGCATCCCTCTTCCATGTCAATCATGCTATTTTTTTGAGGAAAAGCATTTCATAATACTGTACAAACAACAAATTATTTTAATTTGTTCACACACTAGAGTTCATACAAAATGTCTTCAAGACCATATCTTCAGCTATATTTGAAATTGTTTCTTCAATATTTAAGGCAACTGATAACCTGGCTTTTAATTGTTGAATGCACAACAAGGCTATGCTCCCATACAGTATCACATTAAAAATGCCATTATGAAGCCAACCAGAAGTTTTATAGGAAACTATGTTTGTCACTCAGCAACTTGCTATTGGCTGGTAATGCAAAAAAAAAAGGGAAGCTTCTGAATTTGAATACATCATATGGGCAATTCTAGGAAAAAAACTTTCCACTTCAAGGGGAAAAAAATACACAGTAATTTCTTCTGTGATGGCAGGAATAGCCTAATTAAAACATTTAAAAGAAGAGCAGTATATTTGTCATGAAGTCCAGAAACACGTGGATTTTCTGTGCCACACAACACATTTGCTATGGAGTGTATCACCCTTTCTTAGGTCTTTCACTGAAAGGAAAACACACACACACTCAAGAAACAGGAAAAAAAACTCAGTCATTTGTATATAACAGGAAATCAGAAAGCAAGGTGCACCTATCAGTCAACAGACAGAAAAGCAGACATCTTCCTCAGGATCCTTACCAAACACGGTGGATATATTTGTCTACCACAGGAGCTATATCTAAAGCCACGTTAGTCTGCAACGTCTTCAGCAATCACCAGCTTATCACCGATAAAACACAGAGTGCAAGCAGGGCGTTACATCCAGAATGGCTCTGTGACATCCTGCACCCAACAAGACGGACCACAGACGCTCAGTGCCAGAGGGGCCCAGGCACTCCCTGTTACTTGGATGTTACTCCAAGGCACTGGATGTAAAAGCTGAACACTGATAATTTAAACGTAACTGCGTGACACACACACACACTTCACTTTCAGCTTCTGAGCTGGAGCCACGTTGACTGTTTTTGCTTTACTCTCCGTAAAGACGGCATCCCGACCTTCCCCCGACACAGCCACGCACCCGCCAGGGATGGCAGGCCCGGAAGATGATCTGCGACGGGACGGGAAGGGGGCAGCGGAAAGCTGTTCACAGGCAGCGGCCACGCAGTGACCCTCGAGCCAGCCACTATCAGGGACCAGAGCGAGTCGGATCCCACAGAAATGGCTCACATGCCCCAAGAAACCACTACCGCGGGCCCATGCAGGATTGCCCGATCCTGGGTGGGCTGCCCTCACCTGCTCTCCGCGGGTGGAGGTAGCGACGCAAGCTGCCAAGGCGCAGGCCTAGGCAGGCACCGCCTCTTTTCACTCCTCCGCCCGGCCCGGCTCCGCGCCGGCCCGCTTCCCCGCTCCGCCCCTAGCAACCCGCAGCGTTGTCGCCAGTCCTGCCCAATCGCACACCGACGGCAGAGCTCCGCACCGAGGCATTACCAAACGGGGTTACGCTGCAATTCACCCGCCAGCAACTGCTGTGGGGGCGGCTCCGCCAGGGCGGTATCCTCAGCCCCGCCAGCCCCGCAGCCGTATCGGCGTCACCGTGCCCCGCCTCCGCGCTGCGAGAGCCTCCTCCTAGGCGTGGCAGTTCCAGGCTGCCGCCAGGTTGGCAGCGGAAAGAACCAGGGGAGGCAGGCGCCCGCTTCTGTGGTTCCTCCCGGCCTCCTACTCCTTGCCTCGCCCCCTGCCCCAGAGAAGCATCCTCAGGGCAAGGACCCCCAGCTACTCTGCGGGCCGTAGTGCTGACATGGCCGTCTCTGTGCTAGCCAGCACCCACCCGTCCATACGTGTATGCCCTAGGTTAGGCTGCGGAGCGGTTCTGCCGCCACACCGCGGCGGGGAACAAGCCCAGCACAGCGCTGAGCGCTGATCTCAGGGCAACTGAGTAGGGTGGCTGGCTGGCTACGCTCTCCCTGGAGCCCAGGCACGCCCAAGACCCCTCGGCCTTCGTGCCTGCCAGCGTTATCAACTTCCCTGTGGCGACGCAGGCCACTTACTATGGCTGTCGGAAGACCGCGGAAAAGGCCCGGCTCGGCGGGCAGGCTACCGCGCTGTGGGCTGTCTGGCCTGGTGGAACGGCTGTAGCGCCTTACGTGCTACTGCGGCCTCCTCAAAAGGAGACATAGGCGCGCAGCACCCTCGCAGACAGTCACGGCCGCGCGCCAGGACGGCGCAATCGCTCCCCGGCCAGCCCTCCTCCGCGCCGCCGCCGGGAGGAGGGGCCGTGGGGGCGGGCGGGGCCGGCAGGGGGCGCCGCGGCGGCGGGGCCGGGCGGTGGCGGGGGCGCGGTCCCATAAAAGGCCCCGCACAGGGAGAAGGCCCTGCGTCTCCTTGAGAGGTAGACAGGCAGCTTCTGCAGGTAACAGGTCTCGGTTCTCAGGGTCCCCGGGTAAGGTGGGAGGGGGCCATATCGCACCCTTTGTTCTTCCACTCGCGGGCGCGGCTTTATCCATTCTCCAGAGGGGCCTGAGAGAGAGTGGGCTTGTGCTTAAAGAGCACGGCTCAGCGGGGGGGGGTTCTGCGGCAGGCTCACTTCCTCAGCACCTCCTCCCTTTGCAGGTAGCGCTGGCGAGCCCCGGGTGCTGAAGGTGTGCCGGGCTGGGCTTTCTTCACTCCTAACCTCCATACCTCTATATAGTCGGTAGTATTAGCTGATGCCAGTGGCGCCTGGTACCCCTTGCGTATCCCGAGGAGCCCCACCTAGGGCTGGGGTGAGCGCCCTCAGGCACTGCCGTGCTGAAGTGGTGCCGGCGTCTGAATTTCAGTCTCAGTCGGGGCACTGGCTGCAGCCCGCGGCCTGGTCAGCCGTGTCTTACCTACGGCAGACGAGCTAGCCCGCATCGCGTTGTCAGGGGCGGGTTGCGGGCCTGGAGGGAGGGCGACGCTGTCGAAAAACAAGTGCAGGCAAGACCTCTGTTAGTGAGACAGCGATCTGCACTGCTCTCGCTGAGAGCATGCCTGATCTCAAGGGCTATTTCATAAACTTGTATTAAGGAGTTGTTGCAATAGTTAATTATTGATTGTAGGTCCCGAGTCCTTCTTGAAGACCAAAGAGTATTTAGAAATTCACAATGTTTCTTCGAAGCTGCCTTGACTAACGCCTGGGTTGAATGTATTTAAAGAAGGGCTGCTGTAGGAGAAAAACCGTGTTGACTTTTGGCACTTCTGGAGATTGCAAAATCAAAGGGGAAGAGTGACAAAGTTTAAGGAATGTGTGCTCTCTAGAAGAACCTCCTGACATGTCTATTGGTGTGCAGAAGAGGGATGCTGCTACTGCGGTATTACTCCTGTACATCAAGGAACTGGGGTATCAGTGTTTGAGGAAGAGACAAGTGCAAGGGCTGTGACCAGGTAAACACACAGGATATGTCAGGCTTGTTTAAGAAGCTGCTGTTTCCACATATCAGTGGAGATGTATCTCAGTGGAGGTGCATTTCACCTACCTTTGTGTTTTCCTTGTGACAACTGCACTGTATAGGTCCGAAACAAGCTTCACAAAACTTATTGTTATAACGGACATAGTCTAATTTGTTTTACTTAAGCAGGGACAAAACCACAAAACAAGTGACAGCTTAAATGAATCAACCTTTGCCTCAGACTGTGTAAATGCCAAAAGCAATGCTGAAGTCTCCAGAGTAGTAATCCTGTGCCTAGGCCACAACAGTGTGATACAGTCCTTATTTAGAGAGTTACAGGTGGAAATACATGCACAACTAAGCTGAGTTCAGAAACAGTATGGTCACGTGAAGTTAATATTTTCTATGAGAGAGGTCTAATATAAGTCAAGATCTATCTTTGGGGTTGGAGTGCTTCAGACTAGCTAATTTTTCAAGTTTATGTGCTCACAGTAAAGTGAGTCTCAATAACTCAGCCTCATTTTATTAATTTTTTCTGTAAAAAGTTTGAAACAGCTTCATGCAGTAACTAGAGCACAGCTTAGAAAGTTCATTCTCTCCCTGGACTAAAAATGTTTAACAGATTGGATTTTGGAAATCACAAGTTAATAGGGAGCAGTTTCCCCACGTGCTTACAACCTAGGGTCCTTGCATTACAAATTTCACACCTCTGAATAATTTCATCTAGGTGAATAAACTGTCTACAGTAGGCATTCTTATTCTCAATAAAACCCTTCTTGGACTTCAGTATCTGTGAGACTTCAACCTCAGGCACAAGGGTTTAGTGTCTTACTGTAATATCTGAACAGCTGAATACAAGAACAGGGCTGTCTTGGGAGAAGAAACTTGCCAAGTCATAGCTCTTGCGTAATCAGAACTGAGAAACGCTGTCAGAAAGCAGGGCACTGTGTTAGAGCAGTTCGGCAGCTTGTGAGGCTGGGTTTTGCCAAAGAGCAAGGTGCAAATAGAAGGGCAGAGTTCAGGTTTATTTTTTGAAAGTTTTTGAACAAATACATTGGGAAACCTCTGTTCCATACAGGAAACCAGTCTGTCCAGTGTTTGTTTTAACAGCAGAAATAAAGCTTGCTAGGAGAAAGTATCCATGGTGTGGCCTTTGGACTTCTGGACCTGTTTCCTTCATGGGAGGGGAAGTTAATAATATATTAATCTTTATAGTGCTAGCAATATGAACTGTAATTAAAATAACACCCATTAACTTCTCTTTTTCAGAAAAAGGAAGATAATCAGGCAACTGGTCTGAAACTCATGAAATCTAAAAATAAACAGTGCTCATCTGTTTCTGTGGAATTTGGGGAAGAGTTTGCTCATGTTTTCAAATTCTTTCATACAACCATAATCAAAGCTTATGCCCTTAGAACGCATGTCCTTAAATCTCAGATATTAACCCTTATTTTCACCCTTGGATAGATGTCTCTAGGAGCTAGGACTTTAAGAAAAATACCAGTTAGCATGAAACTAGGGATAAGATGTGGTTATTTTCAAGACTTTTAGGAAAGCTTTCCTGTGTGCTGTTAATGTTTTCCTTCTAGTGGTCTTGTTAAAATGCAGGATACATGTATTAGTGATGTGTTGGCAGTTTTTGAACTTGGGTTGTGATTTCTTATGTCTGTTACAGCTCAAGATGTCTAAAAAAATTCATGGAGGCTCTGTTGTGGAGATGCAAGGAGATGAAATGACACGGGTCATCTGGGAACTAATTAAAGAAAAGCTGATTTTTCCATATGTAGATCTGGATTTGCACAGGTAATAGCTTTTATGACACACAGACACTTTGTACTGCAATTTGCATGTGTCATTGGGAATTGATCCTGTTTTATTTAGCAGTAAGAGATTCATAGAATGAGACTAGCCCTTTGATGTACTGGTAAAGTTCCCAGCAGACTCCCCTGGTTAACTTACCAAAGGGCCATCTCACTAAATACTCAAGAAAACGTGGGGTCATGGTGAATGTATTTTATTAGTCTGTTGGCAGATCCTCTGGAGTTTCTCATAAGTAAGCAGTGAATGCTTAATTGTGAGTTAGGCTTTTTTTTTTTGTGTTGTGCCTCTGAAGTCTCTCACAGGACACGGTTCGCACTTTTATCTCCTCTATCTTGACTTTCTAGGAACTGGGCAGTCTGCATGACTTCTAAGCAATTAGAAACATGGAGTGTTTTGGCCACTCCTTGACATGAAACACAGCATCTGTGGATTCCAGGAGGGATTATGGCTTCTTGTCATCTCTGTTTGAGGATCAGACAGAGGGCAAAAGAGTGGTTGTAGGGCACAGACCCTGATGTCCTGTAAACCTGAGCTCTGCTGCTGGCAGTATGAGCTAACTATTGCAATTATAAGCCTAGGCTGTGCTCCTACACACCTCTGGAAAAAACAAATAGTAGCAGCTGGTATGGTAAAAGG
The DNA here is from genome assembly GCF_026170545.1 of Melanerpes formicivorus. NCBI lineage: Eukaryota > Metazoa > Chordata > Aves > Piciformes > Picidae > Melanerpes > Melanerpes formicivorus. The sequence continues at coordinate 16,055,963 of NW_027142357.1, read as the reverse complement.
GACATGGACAGGACCTGGTTAAGTAGAATAAATAATCTCTTCCCTTTCTAGCCACAGAGAATCATTAGAGAAGTATCCAGCTCCATTGCTCCTAGGCACGTGGACAGAGGTCTTCAAAGATATCTGTCATTCTTAAACCTGCAAGTCTGACCTCTTTCCCGTTCTTCTGGAGTAATTTTCTTGCTGGTGTTGAGAACTCGAGCTAACAGGACTCCTGTATCATAGTGAATGCATGCAATCTGAAGAGTGCCCCTTTTCAAAGAGCAAGGAAAGGAGGGAAAGCAGACCCCTGGCTGAGGCAGCACAATGGCTAGATTCATGTACAGCTGGCTGTGCTTCAGGGCTGTCCCATGCTGGGCACCCGTTGTTCTCTTACAAGCTGTTAAAACAGTGTGGGAAATGTGCTTCCTCTGACTGAGAATATTGGCCTGTTTGCTGCCAGACCAGGATTGTGGGTCCATTGTCAAAGCACTTTTTGATCTGAAGCCTAGTGTAGCTTCATAAACTCAGTATATGAAAGGAGCCAGAATCCCTGGCAAAAGTGGTTTGAGATAAATGCCCATATTCCTCTGGGGATTGTACTGTTTCATACCATTATAATCCTAGACTGGAAGCTTGCATTGCCAGGAAGCTTAGAAGGGAAGGCAGAAGAAATACTGGCCAAGTCCCATGATGGTAGCATGCCTGAGTTGTAAGTTAAAGCTGTCCTTTCTCCTACCACTACCAGCGGCAGAAGTATCAGTGTATAAGTATATGTTATTCCACTCCAGAAGCATTTGCAGTAGAAGAGGGATAACTTCAGTTACGGTAGACACCTGAAACTATTCAGGCATATATAGGACCTTTTATCTTCCCTGATGGACACAAATGTCCTGGGCAGTTCTGACCATCTATGGATTTGTTACAGCTATGACTTGGGCATTGAGCATCGTGATGCTACAAATGATAAAGTAACTGTGGAAGCTGCTGAAGCAATAAAGAAGTACAATGTTGGCATAAAGTGTGCAACCATCACTCCTGATGAGAAGAGAGTGGAGGAGTTCAAGTTGAAGCAGATGTGGAAGTCTCCAAATGGGACAATTAGAAACATCCTAGGTGGCACTGTCTTCAGGGAGGCTATTATCTGCAAGAACATTCCCCGATTGGTGTCTGGATGGGTGAAACCCATTGTCATCGGCCGTCACGCTTACGGGGATCAAGTGAGTTGCTTCAGTGCTTACCCTTCTCTTTATCTCAACAGGCTTAGTTCTGGCTAGTGTAGCGCTACACAGATTTAGAGACATCCCTGTGCTGCTGCTATCCCTGGCACTCCACCCAGGAGTGAGTATTTGCCCGCACTTTGTACAGCACCCAGCAAAGTACAGGAGAGCCTGGTTCACACATCTCTTCATTAGATGGTTTATAATGCTGTATGAACTGCATTAAAAGGCTCTCCTGCCAGAGGTAGTACAAGGCCGTGGAAAGCCCTGGCATAGCATTCAGTGTAGCAGCCTTTGGGTAGCCCAGAAGAATCAAAGAAACTGTCTTCTGTGGTAGTAATATGCCATGAAGCAGTCAAACATGACAAAAGAAAGGTTTCCTAGAAGACTCAGATGCCTTCAATCTGTGCATTTATCTATTTTAGGTAACTCATATTATCAGTTGGGATGGAAAGGTAAAAGAATAAATTTCCAAGAGGAGAATAATTGCAGATCCCTGACACTACAAAAGAATGGGGTTCAGCATCCTGAAGAGTACTGAATAATGGAGGAGGTCAAAATAAAAATAGGATACAATGGACTAAGGGAGAGGATTGAAACCCTGCCAAAGTATGAGATTAAACTGAAAGGAATAATATAGGAACATGTAAAGGACATATGATTAAGACACTTCTCTAAGCTAGGATTTGCTCAATAGGAGTGAAAGTACATGATAAACAATGGTGATTTTCAAGGAAATGCAAGCTTAAATAGTACTGTTCAGGACAGTTGGGAAGATAAGACACATTTTAAAAAATTGAAGTACAATTTGGGTCGTCTTTAGAGCCTGTGTAGCTCAGGAGTAAAATGTGTACCCGTTTACAGAACTCAAAGCACTCTTACTGCAGATTGGCCTTTCCAATGTCGAGTGATGGATAGAAATAATGGCCTTTGTTAAGGTGCTACATGATTCTCCCTTTTCTCCCTTATTTGTGATGTTAGTAGTTGTGATATGAATGGCATTTTTTGAGGCAGGAAGAGGAGCCTTTCTACTCACGGATCACACAACACTTTAAAACTTCAGTGCACCTGCAAAAATTTCTAAGCTTTCCCTCAGACAGCAGGATCTCTTTTGAAACAGGCAGACTCTTGACTACTTGTCTTTCTACTCTCTAGTAAAATAATCCAATGACCACATTGCTGAAATACAGAGCATGGTCAGTGGGATTTTTGGTAAACTGTTCATGCTATCCTGCACCCTGCCCTCCTACATGCAGGCTGTCTTTTATGGGTCTGTTCTCCTGATAGCAAAAATCATCATGGCAACTTTTTATTGTTGGTTTGGTGTTGTTTTTTTTTAACAGTACAGAGCAACTGATTTTGTGGTACCTGGGCCTGGAAAAGTAGAGATGACCTACACTCCAGGAGATGGTGGCAAACCAGTCACATATCTGGTCCATAACTTTGAAAGTAGGTATTATCTCTAAGCTGTGATTAAAACTTATGGTTTTGGTTGAATTCAACCTTGAAGTATCAGTCAGATCTGTTTGGTAAAATATGATGTCAGGTGGAGTGGGGGAGAATGTCAGGGCCTTCTTTTCTCTAAGTAGTACTGACAGTTATTTGAAATCTTGGGATCAAAGAGGTAGATCAAACACAGTCATACAAGACTGGCCTGTTATGCTTGTGTGATGACTCTCATAGCAGCATGTATGATTTTTGCTCTGATCAGAGACAGACTTGCTATTTAAACAGATCTATGGGGAGATATATTTGAGAACTATTTGGTTATAATTCTTTCTATTTTTAGCTTGTCTCACTGGACTCTATATACCTTTACAGTTTGTAGCCTTCTTCATTAAGCAGTCTTTCTTCTTTTTTTCAAATGAGAATTGGCACTTATTCTGTAAGGTAAAAAGGAGGTTTGACAAGTATGCTTCTGGCTGTGTAGGCTCTAACTGTTCTAACAGCTGCAGTCCCAAAAGTATTGGTGTCCTTCCCAGCAATATTGCTGTGCTCATTGTAGACATTGCTAGGCTCAGGAGAAGGAGTCCTGATAACGCTAAGCTTTGTTGCCTGAAAACAATTGCAAACACATTGCTAGAACCCTGGTGTTAGAAAACTTCACACAAGCTATGTCTATTGCTTATTAGTGATCACAGGGTTCAGGATCTGAAGCCTTATGGTGACCTGTGTATGGGAGTATGCAATGTTTTGTTTCTAGCTATTAATACCTAATACACCCATGTAAACCTCAGAATTCTAGTTTGTATGCAGTAGGCTTGGCAAAACTGCCATAGGCTCCTTCTTGGCAATGATTTATCTGGCATTCTTGCACACAGAAACCTCTTCTATCTCTTGTTGCACAGCCTTTCATATGGAGTTCATTTGCTTTACTGCCAGTCCTAATCTGTTTCCACTTGATGAAATGGTGAGCTTGTATTGGAGATGTCTGGCAGTTCCAGCTGCCACTCTGTTTCCCTACTCTGCGTTGCATCAGCAATCAGAAAGCAAGGAAGTGCAAAGATGGCAGATTACTGCTGTTGGTCTGGAGGAACTCTGCTCCCCATAGATATGATGGCACAACAGTTAGCTTCACAAAGCAAAGGAAGCTTGTTCTATTGCTAATATGTTCAGTCTTGACACTGAACCAAGAGATTTTTATTAGGCAGTAGGATTGTATGGTTGTAACATGATTGGGTTTTTTTACCTCTATGCATTCATAGCTTTCATCCAGAAACTTAAGAAACCACTGTTCCAGCAGACACAGTCTCTGTAGCTGACCAAACCCTGTTCTGTGCTTGTCTTGCTAATGGAGGCAGGAGGGTACTTTAACTGGTAGGAACAGGAATTTCATTCTTTGCCAATGCTAACCGTAAAAGACCTTGCTGTCTTGGCAAGCAGATAAGCCTCCCCTGGCTTCCCCTCTTCATTCTGCATGCATGTCTGTACACTAAACAACTGTCTGGAAGCAAGGACAACTTGATATTATGAAAAGGTATTTTCATAAATAAATAATAATAACCCCCCCAAAACATTTAGGGTGTTTCCAGAGCAAAGATCCCTGATAAGGGCACTGTGCGGCCAACTAGAGAGGTGGTGATAGCGAGGTGCTTCAAATTAAGTACATGGTATCTACTTTTCACTAGAAACAAAGAGCTGTGCTCTAGAAGATGACAGAGCTTTTTTGTGAAGCCCTACTTTGACCCACAATCAGCCTCTCCCATGATCTGAATGCTGCTCTCCCCAAGGTGAGCTGGGCTGTAAGTTTAAGATGCTTATATTCAGGCTGCTAACACATCCAAATCATGTGAGTTTTGAAAGTTCCACAGAACCTTCTCAGGACTTCCTCTTGCATCCAGATGACTGGCTGTTCTTCCCACAACTTACTGGAAGTCAGCCTGAGCAAATGAAACAAAGCTGCAGAATAGGTCAGATGCATCCTAAAAAGTTGCAAGAATGCATAGGAATGCAAAAATGCAGAGGGACCTTGACAGGCTGGACAGATGGGCAAAGTCCAACGGCACGAGATTTAACACATCCAAGTGCCAGGTTCTGCACGTCGGCCACAACAACCCCATGCAGTGCTACAGGCTGGGGTCAGAGTGGCTGGAGAGCAGCCAGGCAGAGAGGGACCTGGGGGTACTGGTTGATGGTAGGCTGAACATGAGCCTGCAGTGTGCCCAGGTGGCCAAGAGGGCTAATGGCATCCTGGCCTGCATCAGGAACAGTGTGGCCAGCAGGAGCAGGGAAGTCATTGTGCCCCTGCACTCAGCACTGGTTAGGCCACACCTTGAGTACTGTGTCCAGTTCTGGGCCCCTCAGTTTAGGAAAGATGTTGACTTGCTCGAATGTGTCCAGAGAGTGGCAACAAAGTTGGTGAGTGGTTTGGAGCACAAGCCCTGTGAGGAGAGGCTGAGGGAGCTGGGATTGCTTAGCCTGGAGGAGGCTCAGGGGAGACCTTATTGCTCTCTATGACTACCTGAATGGTGGTTGTAGACAGGTGGGGGCTGGTCTCTTCTCCTAGGCAACCAGCACCAGAACAAGAGGGCACAGTCTCAAGCTGCACCAGGGGAGGTTCAGACTGGACGTTAGTGAGAAATTCTTCACAGAGAGAGTGATTGCCCATTGGAATGTGCTGCCTGGGGAGGTGGTGGAGTCACCATCACTGGAGGTGTTTAGAAGGAGACTTGATAGGGTGCTTGGTTGCATGGTTTAGTTGATTAGGTGGTGTTGGATGATGGGTTGGATGCAATGATCTTGAAGGTCTCTTCCAACCTGGTTTGTTCTATTCATATGGGGACTTGTTTAAATGAGCTAGGCAAAGTTGCCCCTGACTGCTGGAGGTTAGTTCTGCAGGGCAGTCAAAGCCTAAAATGGGAGCCATCCCACTTCTAGCTTGACTGAGAGTCCTGCTACAAACTGTTGCCTGCTCCTTTGATAGAAAAGTGCTCTGTAGTAGGAGTTCAAGCATACGTGGCCCTATTACAGTTCTTCTGTTTAAGCTGGATTAGGAAGAAACTTCTTAGGAGTATTGGATCACAGTATTATATTAAGATGTACCTATCTGTAAAACAAAACCCACCGTCCTATACATGCATCACAGGACTGCTGGAGCTTTGAACTGATAGTGCAAAGTGAATCTTCTGAAAGAATCTGCCTGCCCGCCAGATTATGCTGTGGGGAGACTGACAGATCCTGAGCCAAAACTAAATCTATTTGATTCTTACCTATTCTCCCTCCATTAACAGGCTGTGGTGGTGTAGCCATGGGAATGTACAATCTTGACCAGTCTATTAAGGATTTTGCCCACAGTTCCTTCCAAATGGCACTGTCTAAAGGCTGGCCTCTCTACATGAGCACCAAGAACACCATTCTGAAGCGATATGATGGCCGCTTCAAAGACATCTTCCAAGAGATATATGACAGGTAACTAGGATAATTGGATTATTCCTAATGCAGTATAGAAGCCTACAGCAGGAACATCTTCATCCTTGTGAGCCGCTACAGTTAATTCAGCACTTCCAGAGATTCAGGAGAACTGAGGGAACTGTTTGCCTTCCCTGTCAGTCTTCCTTGTCCTGCAGAACAGACTACTTAATATTAAAAGCTCAGCTAAATATGGCTTTGGTGTTCATCTCTCCTAAGAGTCACAGGTTCTTTATGTGCTTCTCTGTGATTCTGAAGCAGACTTGCAGTTGTTTAGCAAAGCAAGCAAGGGAAAAAAAAGAGTAAAGGAGATTGATGTTTCTTAAGTTGTTGCTTTGTTGGGCCTTTTGTTGTTGTGGTGTTTTTTTTCTCTCATGTCTATACATCTCACTATGCACAATTACTTGCACAAACTCTGCAACCCCTGTTTTTTATCTACAAGACAAGATGTTCTCATTTTTGTTTTCTAGAGAATACAAATCCCAGTTTGAAGCCAAAAAGATCTGGTATGAGCATAGGCTCATTGATGACATGGTTGCTCAGGCCCTCAAATCAGAAGGAGGCTTTGTCTGGGCCTGCAAGAACTATGATGGAGATGTGCAATCTGACTCTGTTGCACAAGGTATGTTTCCTCTGCTACATTGAAGCAGGTTTAGAAGCAGTCTCTTGTGACTGTGTTTCATACTGCATCTAATGGCTCAGGAGGTGATGTTTGGTCTCAGAACTTGCATTTCAAACCTATGGTCAGTCATGGAGATACCAAGCAAAGAATTTCTGATTTCACTTTTACCAGAGAACCCATTGAGTGTAGACTGTGTAGTTGCTCTTCTTTAACAGATGATAGTTCCTACCAACATAACTACTGATAAGGCTTTCCATTCTAATGCAAGGTATCCAGACAGATGTGATTCTGTCACTGACAGCTTGAGTTAAGCCAGCTAGTGCTGAGCCTACTGTCAGGTGCTCTACAGATAAGAAAACCTTCATCAGGACTTAGAGCTACCTTTCAGGTATAAATAGAGGTTGATATGTTTGACTGTACAGATCCTTGGTGCTTAATCAAAACACTATATAACCTAGGCAGGCTGGAGAAGTGGCTTAAGTGAACCTCATGAGGTTCAATAAGGCAATTGCACCTGGACTGGGGCAATCCTCATTATCAGTACAGGCTGGGGGATAATGAGATTAAGAGCAGCCCTGCAAAAAATGCCTTGAGTGTACTGATGAGAAGCTACACTAGAGCAGGGTGGATTTATGTTGAACATTAGGAAGAAGTTCTTTCTGGTGAGGGTAGTGAAGTGTACTGGAACAGGTTGCCCAGAGAGATGGTGGAGGCCCTATCCCTGGAGACATTCAAGGTCAAACTTGATTGGGCCTTGAGCAACCTGATCTATTTAAAGATGTCCCTGCTCATTGTGAGGGGGTTGGACAAGGTGACCTTTGGGGGTCCCTTTGATGCATTCTATAATTCTAAGCTGCCTGGTGACAAAAGAAAAATAATAAAAAGAATCGGAAACCCACAGGACAAGATGTGTTGGTTTATGTAATATGCTCTTTATAAAGTAGTGCCAGTGAACTGTCTCCCACAGAGTGAGGATGCGTTGGACTGCTGAGCAAAGAAGCTTTCAAAGATAAAAATCTCTGAAACCTACAGGGTCAGAGGTGATGCGAATGTCTGCTTTTGACAACTTGTGATTCCTTTCAGTAGAGCAAATGTTCTTGATATGAAATAGGTTTCTTTCCTATGAGCCTATGGGGAAGATAGCAATTGGCAGACCAGCACTGCTTCTTTAGGATCTTTGTTCTCATATCACACCTTTTCAGTAAAAATCTGTACAGCAAGTTAGGTGAGAATACCAATTTCTTTGAAGTGGTACAGAATGTCTGCATATGTTTATCTCATGGCTCAACAGCACCTTCTGTTCAGGTCAGCTGTTGTTGTGGCATGTCAGGATTAGCCAGTCAGTTGCAGCAGCGCTGCTGTTTGGCAATACTCGCATCAAGTCTGGGAGGGTGTCAGGGGGATTGTAGGATGGTTTGAATTTAAAGGGACTGTCCAAAGGAGACACTAAACTTTTCAAATTGTGTATTTTATAGGGTACGGTTCTCTGGGGATGATGACCAGTGTGCTGATCTGCCCTGATGGCAAGACTGTTGAATCAGAAGCTGCTCATGGCACAGTTACTCGTCACTACCGCATGCACCAGAAAGGCCAGGAAACTTCCACTAACCCCATTGGTGAGATGCTTTTTACTGCCCTGGAGCAATTTCAAAACATGAAAGAACAGGTTTGGAATAAGAACATCTGCATCCTTTCTGCAGAAAATTGCACCACTGAGTGGTGAAACTGGTAAATCATAACACATTTTTCTTTTATGGAGACAGCTTCAGCCTGGAGCAAAACCAGACCTGGAATGGAGTGAGCAATAAGTTAGACCTAACCTAGCCTTTGAAATGTGCTTTCACTCCTCAGGAAACAATGGATTTATAGCCACAGTGGCCTTAAGGAGTAGGTTGATTGGTGTTTTGGGTTTTTCTTACTCCCTTCTCTGATGTTCCAAACGACCCAGCCACCACCCAAGGTGTGTACATGTTTAAAGTAGTTCACCTAGCATAGGACATGAGGGAAAGAAGCCTGTACAATTGCATAGGGACCAGAGTATAAGATGATGATGCACCCTTCTATCATAAGGACGACTTTGTAACCACAGAGTCCTACCCCCAGTCATTCTTCTTGATTTTGGCAGAAACAAAATAAGATAAAATGACCAGCACAAAGAGATTACTGGAGGCAGCAAATAGTTTCTGGGGTTTGCTTTTCTTCAGATAAGTGGTGTTCTTCCCATACCAAATTTTCTGTTTTGAGTTTTCTTAACACTAGAAAATAAACTGTCATATTGAACAGTAATTATAACAATGTACAGGTAGTTCTAGAAGGTCAGAGTAATCTAGTGTTCTCTCTCAGCCTCCATCTTTGCATGGACACGAGGACTTGCTCACAGAGCTAAGCTGGACAACAACACTAGCCTTAAGACCTTTGCAGCTGCCTTGGAAGAAGTCTGCATTGAGACCATTGAATCTGGCTTCATGACAAAGGACCTTGCTGCTTGTATCAAAGGCCTACCTAAGTAAGTGAAGTAATGAGCTGTGCTTGGATGAAGCTGTTTTACTTGATGTTTCTGAACAGCATTTGCTGGAAAGTTTAATATGGTGAGGAATTGCTGGAGTCTGGTCACAGAAGAGAGCTCATCTGTACCCAGTGACATAGAAACAGAACATGAGACACTCAACGCCTGCCCCAAGTAGTTTAGTCTGCATTGCTCTGTACCTGCTGTTGCACCAGGGAAGGAATTGCAAACATTTGTCTTATCACAGGCTGGCTACTTTGGCCAGATCCTGCCTTGCCCATTTGTTAGGGTGGAGACCTACTTCACTGCAAAATACTACCCGACTTCCTCTTTGAAGCCTTTTGGCAAAAACAACAGCCTGATGAGTAGGAGATAACTCTCTTGGGTTTAAAGGCAAGACTTAATAGTTCTTTGGCCTTCCCCTGGTTTGATCATTTGAGTGTCTTTACAACTAACATCTGTCTTGTTTTCTTTCCCCTGCTCAGTGTCACACGCTCTGACTACCTGAACACCTTTGAGTTCATGGACAAGCTTGCTGAAAACTTGAAGGTGAAGCTGGCCTCTCTGCCTAAATAAGACATGGATTCTATGCAAGCTCTACTAATCAAGCATCTCCCACTTACACCAGAGTGTAAGTGGCACTCTGTCTCACTCAGCTGTGTAACATTTCAAATAGTAGTAAAAAACGAACATGTATACTGTTTTCAATGTTTCAAAGACCATGTTTTCTTAAACCTGTTGAGCTGCTGGCCTAGGCCTTACTTTTGCTAAGCAGATGAATGTGATAGATTTCAGGCTCAATGTGGATCTGGATTTCTAATGTAATTGGTAGCAGACCTGATGTTTCTCTCCATGACTTTTATGATATGTTTCTTTTCTCTGTTAGACTGTAAGCCAATCTGTATCACAGCTCTGGTCAAACAAGTGATGACTTACTGTCCAACAGACCTTAGAAATCAGGACCATCCTCATTTCTCCAGTACTGTCCACAGAGTGTAAGTGAGCTCACAGGGCTATGCCAGCTGTACTGCAGCACCTCTCTTACTCGATTTATCTTTCCGTTCCAACTGGAGCATAGTAGCCTGATTTGGTCCTATTGCTACAGTCAGTACTGTAGCATTTGAGAAGCACTTAGTAAATGCCGGAAACAAGCCCTATAGGCTAAGAGCCTAACAAAGCTACGCTGCACTGTCTAAATGCAGGCCATGCATTTACCCCATAATTTATAAAGGTGCAATTTTTTCACTTTCCTCCAGTTGTCCAGGCTGTTACTTATCCTCCCTGTTGTGATACAGCAAGCCAGGTTATGACTTTGAAAACTATTCCATCCATGGTTTTGTGTTTGGGGCTTTTTAAAAGAATATTTTTGGTCAGACTAAAATAAAAGCCAACTAATGTTCTTTGTGGCTCTCCTTTGTGTGATCAGCATATATGGGGAAATTCTGCCTCAGAGATTCCAGTACCTGTCAGTACCATCCAGTACAGGCTGGAACTGACTGTTGGAATCTCCTTTCTTAAGAGTTTTAATTTGTCCTGATGTATGTCAAGATGTGTTCTATAGTATAGTGGTAAGCATCAGTTAGTACACAAGGATTTAAAGGTAACACTTCCACTAAAGTTTTATTTTAGAACTAATACAACTTCAACTGATGTATCAAACAGCAAGGATCAGAAACTGGTTATGCAGGAGACAAACTGTCACCTTGCATCTGAGTTGCTGTGGTGGTTAGGACAGAAATACCATCTTGGACTAGATCAGCTAGTATTAACATTTGTTTTGGCATGAAGATGTGTTCAAAATGCAGCTCTGCAGCTGTCACTGTGCCTTCAATATGAATGAACATGGTAGTCTACTGTTCTGTTATTAACACAAGCATGTAAAAGCTCAAAAAAGTCCCAGTGTTAACCTATAGAAGCAGCAGAAACAATCAGGACAACTGGAGATTTTGTTTCTGCCTGGCTTCTGATATTTATGGTGCTACAGTCAGGTCCTACTCTAGCAGTACCTCTAACACATTCCTTGTTATTTACTAGCTCCTACCCCACTTTTGGAGTTAAGGGAAAGTCTGGTACCTTTCAGGAAACGGAATAAATTTTAAAATAATGTGCTTTGTGTTGGTGACTTAATCATGTAACTTAAGTGTAAGCAATGTAGTAGCATTTACCTGACTGCAGGTCAAGTGTTTTCTCTGCACTGTTTTCCCTCTGTGCTAAGGAAGTTTCCATCTTCTGGAGGATGCTGCAGAGTACAGCAAGACCCAATCTACCCTCATGAACTGATAGATGTTGCTGAAGTACTGAGCAAAGAGGAACACTGGACTTTGCAATGGGAAAAACATCAGTAAGTGTGGGCAGAAGAGGTCTCCCTGTTTTTACTACCCCTGCACTCACTTCTTCTTCCTACCGCTTTCTCCAACACTTAATATCAATAACCTCCAATGTTAAACACCAGTATACATTAAAAATGCAAGTGGTAGAGGCCAGGCGATGCTCAGTCTGCAGTGAAAAAGAGCACAGGATTTCCTGAAACACAGTTGTCTGCTTCCCCGTATACCAGCTGCTTCAGAAGGCCCTTGGCCAGGCACCCTGTAGCTCTCACCACCAGAAACAGCCCTTTGCACCAACACTTCCAGCAGACCCCCAACAAAGTTTTCTTTGACACTGATGGAGTTGGATGTGGGTGTCTGTGTCCTGGGTATTGCATTCTTGGGACTGATGAAAGGCAGTTACCTGACCTGGCTCCCTTCCAGCACAGCAGAGCTCCCAACTTTGAGGGCTGTCCAAAGGCTTCAGCCATCAACCCTAAATATGACTTCTCAGTGAATTGCTTTACCTGCACAGAAGCCACCTTTTACAAGATGTAATGCTAGGCTGCATGGTCAGCATATCAATCCTGCCTATTGTCAAACCCTGAGCTGCTGAAACCCTTCCAGCAGTTCTTGTGTGTATCTGCAATGCAAGATCAGCCCTCCAGGCTTGCACAGGGCCAGGAGAGGATGGGCAGAGCTGTCTGTGGTGGCACAAACACTTGTGCACAAAGACTTTGCAAACGGGCACTGCAATATTTAAAGGTGGAAAGGGGCAGAGCAGCAAGTAAGGGACAAATTTTTAATATTGTCTATATAGTAGACTTTATTTATATTTAAAATAACAAGTAAGCGATGCAAAATGTTGGATTCTAGCAAAGATGCACAAGCCACTAGGATCTTGGGGTATGCCTTCTGAATCACTATTTTACTTCTGGTTCTGTGTCTCTGCCTGTTGCTGTTAGCTTGCCTGTCTTGTCACTGGAACATTCTTTCAGGGAGCCATTGTTTTCAGTCTTCTTGCTTGTTTCCTTGGCTTTGGCAGTTTTGCTTTTTTTGTAGATAGGTGAGCTGAGGAACGCCGTATTTGTAAATGGATCACCCCGCCTCAGTTTACTGTGGAACCAAAAGAAGTAGATTGAACCATCAAAGGATTTCTTGACTAAGTGTATGATTTCAGTCTCTAAAGTTTCTGGGTTTATTGAGAACCCGCTCTAGGACCAAGTGATACCATTTTTGTCCAGTACGAGAACAGCTCTACCAGTACAGAGTATTATCTGATCCTGTATAACCAACTCCTCCCAGAAAGGTCAAACTGTGACACTTTTCATGGGGAAAAAAACATAGCATTACCTAGTAGCATAATGAAGTCATCATTTTAGGGGTTAAATGGTTCTGTACAGTAGCCACTGGATGTACTGAATCTACACTTTCTCAGAGAAAAGATGCAGCTACTTGTTTAAGTACTCACACCTCTGCCAGAGAAATTTGAATCAGAATATAACCTGGTCAGAGGGGAGAACTCAAAACCTAGAATTTATTAGAATAAACCTTTATTAGAATAAACCAAAGCAGGTTGGAAGAGACCTTCAAGATCATTGTGTCCAACCCATCAACCAATCCAACCCACCCAAACAGCTAACCCATGGCACCAAGCACCCCATCAAGTCTCCTTCTGAACACCTTCAATGACGGCGACTCCACTACCTCCCCAGGCAACCCATTCCATAGCGCAATCGCTCTTTCTGTATAGAACTTCTTCCTAACATCCAACCTGAACCTCCCCTGGCGCAGCCTGAGACTGTGTCCTCTTGTTCTGGTACTGGGTGCCTGGGAGAAGAGACCATCATCCGCCTGTCTACAACCTCCCTTCAGGTAGTTGTAGAGAGTGATAAGGTCACCACTGAGTCTCCTCTTCTCCAGGCTGAGCAACCCCAGCTCCCTCAGCCTCTCCCCATAGGGCTTGTGTTCCAAACCCCTCACCAACTTTGTTGCTCTTCTCTGGACTCGTTCCAGCAAGTCAACATCCTTCCTAAACTGAGGGGCCCAGAACTGGACACAGTACTCGAGGTGCGGCCTAACCAGTGCAGTGTACAGGGGCAGAATGACCTCCCTGCTCCTGCTGGCCACACTGTTCTTGATGCAGGCCAGGATGCCATTGGCCCTCTTGGCTGCCTGGGCACACTGCAGGTTCATGTTCAGCCTACCGTCAACCAGCACCCCCAGGTCCCTCTCTGCCTGGCTGCTCTCCAGCCACTCTGACCCCAGCCTGTAGCACTGCATGGGGTTGTTGTGGCCAATGTGCAGAACCTGGCACTTGGATGTGTTAAATCTCATGCCGTTGGATTCTGCCCATCTGTCCAGCCTGTCGAGGTCCCTCTGCAAAGCCTCTCTACCCTCCAGCAGATCAACTCTTGCCCCCAGCTTGGTGTCGTCAGCAAATTTACTGATGAGGGACTCAATGCCCTCATCCAGATCATCAATAAAGATGTTAAAGAGCACAGGGCCCAGCACTGATCCTTGGGGCACACCACTAGTGACTGGCTGCCAGCTGGATGTGGCACCATTCACCACCACTCTCTGGGCTCGGCCCTCCAGCCAGTTCCTAACCCATCGCAGTGTGCTCCCGTCCAAGCCATGGGCTGACAGCTTGGCCAGCAGTTTGCTATGGGGGATGGTGTCAAAGGCCTTGCTGAGGTCCAGGTAGACTACATCAACAGGCCTCCCCACATCCACCAGGCGGGTCACCTGATCATAGAAGGAGATCAGGTTGGTCAGGCAGGACCTGCCCTTCCTAAATCCATGCTGGCTAGGCCTGATCCCTTGGCCATCCTGTAAGTGTTGTGTTATTGCACTCAGGATGACCTGTTCCATGATCTTGCCTGGCACTGAGGTCAGGCTGACAGGCCTGTAATTCCCTGGCTCATCCATCCGGCCCTTCTTATGGATGGGCACCACGTTGGCCAGCTTCCAGTCCTCTGGGACCTCGCCAGTGAGCCAGGACTGCTGGAAAATTATGGAGAGTGGCTTGGCCAGCTCATCTGCCAGCTCTCTCAGCACCCTAGGATGAATCCCATCTGGTCCCATGGACTTGTGGGGATCCAAGCTGCTAAGGAGAGTTCCAACCACCTCCTCATGGAACATAGGGAAACTGTGCAGCTCCCTGGCTCCTTCTGTCAGCTCTGCAGGCCAGCTGTCAGGAAGACGTTCTGCCCTTCTAGTAAAAATTGAGGCAAAGAAGGTGTTAAGTATCTCTGCCTTTTCCTCATCCTTTGTTACAATGTTCCCCTCCGTATCCACCAAGGAGTGGACGTTGTCCTTCCCCTTCCTCTTACTATTAATGTATTTATAGAAGGACTTTTTGTTGTCCTTCACAGTAGAGGCCAGTTTAAGCTCCAAGTGTGCTTTTGCCTCCCTAATTCTCTTCCTACAAGACCTAGCAACATCCTTAAACATTCTGTGGGTTGCCTCCCCTCTCTTCCAAAGGTGATACACCCTCCTTTTTTTCCTCAGTTCCATTAAAAGTTCATGAACCATCCAGGCTGGCCGTCTGCCCTGGCGGTTCATCTTCCAGCACATTGGCACAGCCTGTCCCTGAGCCTTCAACAATTCTTCATTGAAGTAGGTCCAGCTCTCCTGGACCCCTTTGTTTTTGAGGGCTTTATCCCAAGGAACCCTCTGAATTAGTTCCTTGAGTAACCCGAAGTCTGCCCTCCGGAAGTCCAGAGTGGAGGTCTTCTTGCCACCCCTCTTGGCTTGACCAAAAACCAAGAATTCAATTATCTCGTGGTCACTGGACCCCAAACACCCTCCGACCACCACATCGCCCACCAGTCCTTCCCTGTTGGTGAAGAGGAGGTCAAGCATAGCCTTGCCCCTGGTAGGCTCTCGCAGCACCTGGGATAAGAAGCTGTCCTCCATGCATTCTAAGAACCTTCTAGACTGTCTCCTCTCTGCCGTGTTGAGTTCCCAGCAGATGTCAGGCAGGTTGAAATCGCCCATGAGAACAAGGTCCGGAGATCTTGAGACAGCCCTAAGCTGCCTATAGAATGCTTCGTCAACATCTTCCTCCTGGTTGGGTGGTCTATAACAGACTCCAACCAGGGTGTCTGCCCTGCTGGTCTTCCCTCTAATTCTTATCCACAAGCATTCAACCCGATCGTCCCTAATCTCCATCTCAATGGCATCTAGTGCCTCCCTGATGTACAGGGCCACCCCTCCACCCCTTCTTCCTCGTCTGTCTCTCCTGAAGAGCTTGTAACCGTCAATTGCAGCGCTCCAGTCATGTGAGTCGTCCCACCACGTCTCTGTGATGGCAACTACATCATAATTTTCCTGCTGCATCAAGGCTTCCAGCTTCTCCTGTTTGTTACCCATGCTTCGTGCATTAGTGTACATGCACTTCAGCTGGGCTGCTGGTTTCACCTCCGACTCCAGCTTGTCGCCCCCAGATTCTTGTCTGAGAGGACTATTTTCAGCCCCTTCCCCCTTCAAAACTAGTTTAAAGCCCTGTCGATGAGACCTGCCAATTCCCTACCCAGGATCTTTTTATCTTTGCAGGACAGTCCGTTCTCATATACAGTGATCTTTCCCCTTCTCTGGGACAGATGTACTCTATCTGTTGCCAGCTGGCCTGGTGCAGTAGAAAGTTTCCCAATATCAAAAAAACCAAAATTCTTTTGACTGCACCAGCCTCTAAGCCACTTGTTAACTATAGCTGCTGACCTGTTCCTTACTGTATTCCCTCCTGCAGTTAAGGGTATTGATGAAAAAATTATTTGTGCCCCTGACCCCTCAACCAGGTCTCCCAGGGCCCTGAAGTCATCTTTGATAGCCCTGGGAGTTCTGGTTGCAACATCATCATTCCCTAACTGCATAACTAGTAAAGGGTAGTAGTCAGAGGGCTGCACCAGTTTAGGCAGCCTACTGGTAACATCATTAACTTGGGCTCCTGGCAGACAACAGAGTTCCCTATGAGATGGGTCAGGCCGACATATAGGGCCCTCCATTCCCCTCAGAAGGGAATTTCCTTCATTGTAATCTGATTAAAATGGAAGTATTGTTCAGTTGTATAAAACTTAAGATGGAATGGCACAAGTGAAACCAGGGTTTTCACTTAGCTGTATTAATTTAGCCTGTACTTTATCCTCATGATAAACCCTTATTAGCACTGAAGTACCATAGATGCAGTCCGGTAAGAGATGCGCTTTTTGCAGTGAGGGAAATAACTCCTTTGGTACCTTATTACCAGGAGCCTGCACATGCGTCTGTGCTAACGCAGAGTTTTGGCTTAACTACACTGTGGCAGAAGAGGAGGGTCCCAGAATCAGGAAGGGTAAGAGGAACCTGAAGTGACAGAGGTCCAGCCCTGGCCCATGAGCACAGAGCAGGGCTTGCAGCATGGGAATAGTCATGGGAAGGAATATTTTAAAGTCCAACCTGTTGAGTTTTGGCTCTGCATAACAGCCTGGGTCCTGTCTCTTCCTGGCTGAACGCCTTGCCACTTCTGAGCTGGAAGACAGGGTCCTGGTATTGGTCAAGTTCTGTAGGGGCCTCATCTCTGCAAAGGGAAGCATTTGGACATAAGTTGAACAAAGTGTTTCCAGATCATTTCCTGATATGCTAAGAAATAGAGAAATAGCTGCCAAATAGAGAAGGGCTGCATTACCAGGCTTCTCGGAACACTGTACAGTCCTGAATCCAATCCTGTTCCCTTTATACTCAAAGGTCAGCTCATGAATTAAATTAGGTTCTTTACTGAAAAAATACTGCTACCCTGGTGTAGTAGAAAAACAATACAAAAATGATAGTTGATAGTTCTAGATTGTACAACTTGGAGAACAGAAGCTTAGGGCACCCTATGAGACTTCGGCAAAGCGCAGGACCCTGTCAGTGGTTACTGTAGCTTTCAAAGTTGGCCAAGAGAGGGAGGACAGAACTTCTTCCCTCTCTAGAAAGTGCAGGTCACTCTTATATAACAGACCTATTTGTGTACAGCTACAAGAAGAAAAAACTCCACAAAACAACTCTATTTTATAGAGCATCCAGTAACAGCAAGCTCCCAAGACATCTCAGCTCAACTGCTGTATTACCTGCCAAGGGTTACACCCTCCCAAGTCCTTTTCAAAAACAAACAAAATACAGCCAAGAGCATGTAGGTAGGTAGCTCCTGATGAATATCCATTGAAGATATCACCTAGAACTATAAAGTCTGAAACTTTGCAGCACTAACCATCCTGGACCCAAAATCTGCCATCTTCATCATATTCTGTGCCCCAGTAATGCTGCCTGTGGTAGGCAGGGCCAGCATCAAATTACAATTTTCAATTGCTTAAGTAACTGATTTTCTGAATTTTTAGGCATGCCCTGTAGATAGCAGGAGTGATAAACCAGGACTTCCGGCACGTGCTCCTAGTCTTCCCAATATCATAGAATCGGTAAGGTTGGAAGAGACCTCAAAGATCATCAAGTCCAACCTGTCACCCAAGACCTCATGACTACTAAACCATGGCACCAAGTGCCACATCCAATCCCCTCCTGACCAACTCCAGGGATGGTGACTCCACCACCTCCCTGGGCAGCCCATTCTAACAACTCTCTCTGTGAAGAACTTTCTTCTCACCTCGAGCCTAAACTTCCCCTGGCACAGCTTGAGACTGAGAAACACTAATAAACTAGAAGCAAAGGCAGCCACAGAAATGACTGACCAGCACAAATGGAAGCATAAATGGTATACTGGACACTGATGTTTAACTCTGAAGAAAGAGGAGGGGAAGGGAAGATATAATGGCTTATGCATGGATTTTTGGCACTTACCCCTAACCTGGGTCCCGTCCCTAGCCTACCACCTACCAGGTTCCTGTGAAGGTGGGTTCTGAGAACTTGACTCAGCTTGGTTTCTTTCCTCAGGTGTCTCTGCAGTCTTTTCTTTAAATAGCAGGGAGCTTTCCAACCAAACAGAGGATTTCTCTGGCATTTCCAAAACAGGGTTTCTGTTGCCATCAGCACTTAAGCTCTTGGAATCTGGGACATCTGTAGGACTGGAGTTGACAGGCAACGTTGCAGGACAGGTCACAGGAGAGGATTCAGGACTGTGTGAATGGTCCATATGGTTATTGGTTAGCGACATCTCAGCTATCTGCTCCTTCAGGAAGGCATCTGGCACAGACAGTAGATCTGTAATGCAGGAAAACTGCCCCCTCAGAGCATTTTGCTTGGATGCACATTCTGCTGAAGTTCCAATGAGAGCCTTGGCACCATCGCTTTGTCTGGCCAGAGAATCAGCCTCTGGAGGTCTAGAGGTGCTCCTTTTCTTCTGAGACTTTAGTCTGTGACAAGCCTCTTTTTCTGAAGCACTCTTCTCCTTGGCAACTTCAGTTTGCCCCTCTGCTTCAAGGACCCCTCTTTGTTCTTTACCCCTCTGAGCAGCTACCATCTTGCGAACTCTGGGGATTTTGCTAGCTTTGCTCCCAGAAACAGACCTGGGAGGTAAAATTTCACCCCCTTCAAATTCTGTCTGGACACAACCCAAATTTCCTGCAAAATCCGAAGAATGGATAATGTAAGTTTTCCTGCTACATTTAAGATTACCGGATGAATCCTTTGTGCTCTTCTTAACTACTCCTCCAACATCTGTACATGGCCCCAAGACAACTTCTTTGTCAGGAAAAGCAATTGCAGTGATCACAGCAGACTTCTTCCTGCTTGTCTGGCTTATTTTAGGCTGTTCTTCAGCTTCGGCCTCTGGTGTTTTCACAGTGTTTAACAGATTCTCCTCATCACAGCAATTGCTTTGCCTAATTACTCTAGTTTTTCTGTTGGTTCTCTGTCTGATGCTCTTTTTGCTCATACTTGAGTCCTCTTGTAAAGCACAAGCACGTGAGGTCTCCTTCCTCAACAGAAGTGAATTCTGTACACTGAAATCATCTGAAGAAACTTTCTGACTTGAGAATGTACAAACTGGGCTTTTTGACAAGCTCTCCATGCTTTGGATCTCAAAGATGGCTTTCTTCTTACCCTGTTCCAGTAAGTCACCACTTCCAGGACTGTGCAGCTGTGCTGGATTCACCACATAGGTTCTTCTGAGATCTCGAAATTTATCAGGAGAGCAGGAATGCTGCTCCACATCAAACCCTCTATTATTCCTATTGAAAGCCCCCACACAAGCCTTCTTTCTCATCTTAGAAACTTCAGATTCACTACAACACGTTGGAACTTTGGGCTGAAGAAACTGCTTTGCATTTTGAACATTCTCTTCAACTTGAGGTATATCAGAACTACTTTCTGCATTGGTTTTAATTGCATTTGTTTTCTTTTTTCCTGTGATTGCCTTTTTGACAGCTGTTTTCTCAACAGTTTTACCTTTGCTTTCAGCCTTTATGTGAACAAATTCAGGGACTTCTCTGTAGCTGGGGTCCATTTCAACACTACAGTCAGTTTCTTTAGCCTGAGGCTGATCAAAGAAAATCTCTTTACTCAAAGATTTTGTATGAGGAATAACAGCGGTTTCAGTAAGTGAAACCAGGGAGCTGTGAGATGTCAGCTGTGGCTGTGTGTTGCTTATGCTGGAGCTGCTGCTGTCCCTTGTGATACTCCACTGAGCTGCCTGAGTGGAACTGACATGTGAGAAGATATCCGCACCAGAAGATGGAGTACTCGTTGCAAAAAGGGTAGAACGCTTCCTCCTCTGAGTAACATGCCCTTGTGAGAGACGATCCAAGAATTGTTTTGCCATCTCTTCACCCTCATAGGAAAAAGGATGACTTTCCCAGGCATGTGCTGGCAAATTGTTGGGATTTTGTTGAGTGGCACACAAGGCCTCTGTCAAAAAGAAATAAAAAATTCTTAAGTCTGAGAAATGTAGCAGACAAATACCAGCTCTCCCCACACCACTAAAAGCTGTGCTCCAAACTGTCAGAGCATAGAAAAAACATGATTTGGTCTCTACAGGGACTCCCCAAACTTACTGTGTAGCATAATTGCTCAGTTGGCTTCCCTCCAAAGCAAGATCCCTTAATAAAACCTGGTATTTTGAAATGCACATAATCTGTATGAGTGATACTATTTATATGTCAAATCCATAAGGAATAGAACCTAGTGCACCTAGTCAGATTTTGTACCTTCAGACATTTCTGAAAATTTTATATAATCTCAGTGGCTACACTCAGAAAGCTACATATCCCCATCGAGACATCCCATTCTGGTATACACCCTACTCTAGTGATGCCAGGGTCACTGAAGCACACAGTTCATAACAGTTATTAGGAGCTGCAGGAGTCATGGTTAGAAGCTAACTGAAGCTACGGCACTTCACCCATTCATTTCTGAACATAGCCACACAAATCCATACCCCAAGAAAAGCAAAAGATGCAAATTTACCTCCAAAGATGTGAGACTCAAGAAGAACCTTTCGCGCTTCCATTGCTTCAGCTGGCTTCTTCCCGTTGCCCTCCTGGTGAGACTGAGGTTCCTCAGCAGGCAAAACGTCTTTGGAGGCAACAGGTACAGTTTCTGGGGACTCATTAGAAGCAGGTCTCTGAAGATGTTGTGAGGATATCTGTACTTCCGTGGAGTGGCTACCTTGCTGTCTTGAATTACATAGCTTGGAAATGGGCACCCTCATTGGCATCACTGCAGCCCTGGTGGGAAGGAATAACAGCATGGAGCATGTTCCATACCTCTGACATATCCCAGGATCTAGCAGAATAGCTACAGCTTTCACCTCCATCAAGAGTTGCTGAAATACCTTAATAAAGGCTTGAAGTACTGAAGAACCAACACTGCCCAGCCAGGACAGACTTCCCATTGTTGTGCAGGCACAGCTCATAAAGAAAGCACACCACTGTAGGTGTTGCGGAGAGGAGCAGGAGAAATATACACTGAGACAAGAAGGAAGTAAGGCCTTCTCAACACCCAAATTGTGAGCACAGGTTCATCTTGCTGTGGAAGGCCACCACAGCTGCTTGAAAGTACGTGTGGGGAGCTCCAAGGGGTTCTGTGTGTTCAAGGGGGAGACTACACAGAGAAGAAACAAACCCCCAAATATATTTTCAGAGATCCAGTTCTGACTGACCTTCTTTACAAGACACAAGTTTACATTATACAAGTAGATGACTATTAAGCATTTATATGTAGCAAAGCCATCTATAGCCCTCCCTCAAAGAAATCCTGCAGTACTTATCGGCTACAAAGGAAAGACTACCTACAACCAATGTGCTTTCAAACAAAGGGCAAAGGAACAGTTTATGCACAGAGTTCGCAATAGTGATGGCTTAGATAAGAAAAGACATCCCTCATAAAATAAACATCTAGGCACAAACATAAAAGAGAAAGTTGAACATACAGAAATTCAGGACAACCTTAGTGATATCGGATGTTAAGACTCACCTCACAAGCTGACCATCTGCAATATCACTTGCCCAGCTATCTTCAGTCATGCTGCTCTTCTGGCCATTAGAGAAGGATGTAGGACTTGCACAGAACTGGAAAGCGAAGAAATGGAAGGGTATTTTAAAGCTCTTGCAGTCCTCTGTGCAGCCTCCTGAACAAAATGTCAGAAGCTCAGTTTTACTCAGGGAAAGTATGTCATACACTGCTAATGACCATCTCCCATTTAAAATTGCACAAATTATGGAGTAACTTGCAGTAGAGTCACATTCTGTCTCCACAATCTTAAGGATGAAGTTAAATAAGATCAGATAATTTGAGACAAGTTTTCCCACCTACCCATGAGAAAGAACATATGGAAAGTGTCCTATTCCCATCTCAAGTTGCCATGGCAACACCTTAAAAAGTGAAATTGAAAAGGAGTCACAACCTGTCATAGCAGAAGACCCTATTGGCCAATGCAGCCAATGACTGAAAGAAAGCTTGTTTAAAACTGCAGTCTTTCCTATAGAAAAGCTTACCCTGGAAATCATTTATACCAATCTAAAAATGATAATGCAGCTAGCACAGTTCAAGCAAGCAAAGAAAAACACTTGAAACATCAAACACTGAAATGAGGAAGAAACACCAAGAAAGAGACAGAGATGAAGCCCCCTTCCCAGAGCAGAGTGCTTCCCATGATTTACCTCAGACAGCTGGGCAGTCCTAACTGCAGCTGCAATATTTTCAACTTCATTCAAGGCATTTTCCTATGTTAAGGTAACATAGAGAAAACAGTCATTAAATTAAAACATCTATTTCAATAAGAGTGCTGGCAGCTGGAGCGAAACATGTTCTGGGGACAAGACAACTTGTCAGAAAGAGTAAGCAAACAAATTACTACATCAGTGGACAAGGGAAGAGCTATGGATGTCACCCATCTGGACTTGCATAAAACCTTTGACATGGTCCCTCACAACATCCTTCTCTCTAAACTGAAGACATAGAGTTGATAGGTGGACTGTTCAGTAGATAAGGAATAGGCTCTTCAATAAATAAAGGAATTGGTCTTATCCAGTCATCAAAGGCTCAATGTCCAGATGGAAATCGGTGAAAAGTGGCATCCCTCAGAGGTCCATAGTAGGAGCAGTGCTATTTAATATCTTTATCAATGATACAGGCAATGCGCTTGAGTGCACCCTCAGCAAGTCTGCAGGTGACACCAAGATGAGTGGGTACAGTTGACACCTGAGGAACCAGATGCCATTCAGAGGGACAGGCTTGAGAACTGGGTCTCTGGGGACCTCATGAGGTTCAACAAGGCCAAGTGCAAGATCCTGCATTTGAGCTGAGGCAATCTGCAGTATAAATAGTGTGGAGGATGAGGGATTGAGAGCAGCCCTGCAGAAAAGGATTTGAGAGTACTGGTGGATGAAAAGCTGGACAAAAGCTGACAACATGCACTTGCAGCCCAGAAAAATCAACTATATTCTGGGCTGCATAAAACAAAGGACTTGTTAGAGTGGGTCCACGAGAGTGCCAAAAAATGATCAGAAGGATGGAGCACCTCTCTTATGAACACAGGCTGAGAGAGTTGGGATTGTTCAGCCTAGAGAAGAAAAGGCCACAGAAGACATTATGGCTGCCTTTCAGTACTTAAAAGTGGGCCTATGAGAAAACCCGGGCCAATCTTTTGAGCAGGTCCTGTTGCAACAGAACAAGGAGTAATAGTTTTAAACTACTGAGGATAGATTAGACTAGATACAAGAAATTTTGTACAAGGAGGGTGGTGAAACACCGGAACAGGTTTCCAACAAAAGAGGTAGATGCCCCATCTCTGGAAACATTCAAGGTCAGGTTGGACAGGGCTCTGAGCAACCTGATGTGGTTAAGTATGTCCTTGCTCACTGCTGGGTGTTGGGACTAGATGACCTCTAAAGATGCCTTCCAACCCAAAACTTTCTACAATTTTTCACATGCAGAGACTAGGCACAATCAGTAACAGCTCGCTCCTCCCAAGGTGCTGCATACCTTGCCCACCGCCCCTTCCCATGCCAGCCACACTGTTAGCGCCATACCAGGAGGGAGAGTCTGTGCCGCAGCACAGCATTCTGGAAGTGGCACTGCTCCATCTCCTTCTGTAAGATGGCCTTGTCCTGGGTGAGCCGCTGTGCATTGGCTTTCTCCGCATTAAGGGCCAGGGCCAATGCTTTATTGTTGTGTTTTAGGGAGACTTTAATAGTGGAGGAGTTGTCTGTAAGGGATACAGAAGTATCACACAGAATCAGCATCAAAGTCTCATCCATGCCTCTTCCAAGAATAGCCTCTCTCAGACTCCACAACTCAATAGCCCTCACACAAAGTTAACAGTGTAATTCCTTTCATCAACAGAAGTCTCCAGAGACTAGCAGGAAAACATTCCCATAAAAACCTGCAACACTTCAGACAGACACCCTCTCTATCCTCATGAAGGTCATGCTCAGTTAGCAAGCTACTGCTTCAGTTCTTAAAAAACAGTTGAGTGGTTCAGGTGCTGAGTTTACAAAAGATATGCTTCTAACATTGAACAAGTCACCTTATAGCTCTGAGACTTCATCCTCATCCAAAACGAGAGAGAAAAACTTACTCTCCTTTGTAGTAACCCCTAAGCAGATTTAGATCCATGTTTCCCAATTTCAAAACAAAAGTAACAAAAATACCTAACTTTTTCAAGGTTGTCCAAATTATCCCATGAACTATCATTGCACTCTTTTCCCCATGAAAACATGACTCTTGCTTGGTTACCCATTGCCCAAAGACAGCTGCCTTCATGCCATCTGAGATGGTGCCAAGAAGCCTGTGATGCACCCAGATGAAGCTCCAAACTACATTAAACCTGCTTGTCACAGATACCTTAGACACCTTTAGGCACTGAACACTAATTTTCAGGGTACAGAATCCACTAGAAACCCACAGGCAGAGCAGCAGCTGTTACATGTAACCTCTGGGTAAGAACTGCTGCCCATCACCACCATGGACACTGTCAAAGGCACAGTTACAAGCCAATTTAGCGGACAGCGTCTGCACGCACTGCAAGACAAAATACACTCACTAATTATCTTAGTTTTTATTTTCGATGCAAGCGAAGCATTCAACTTCGCAGTCCTGAGGGCACCCTTTTTCTTCTCCCGCATCCGCTCTCTTGCACTCAGGCTGAAGAAGGATGTTTCGGAAGCCTCGCAAGATGCCATAGCTGGAGAAAGAGAACCCGAGCAGAGTTAGCAGCCCTACTGTGCCTTTCATCATGTATTTGCCGGCCAAGACTTAACACTATCCCCGGGAAGCATACCTGCTGGCCTCCCCTCCACCCCGCAGCTGCCCTGGCCCCGCAGGCTCACCACCGCCACACTTCGCCTCGACCTGCTCGCAGGCTCGACGGCCCCCAGGGGCCGTTGCAGCCCCTCCACTGCCTCAGCGGGCAGCGGAACCCCTGTCTCACCTGCGTGCGGGGTGGCGAATCCCACCGGACGTTGGGCGGCTGCCCCTCGCCGCGGCCGTAGAGGGAGAGAAACGACAAGAAACACTTCCCGCCAGTGGAAAGTGAATTCAACCGAAACGGCGGGCAGCCCGCCCTTCGCTTCGCCCCGCCCCGCGGGACGGTGGCCGCCGTGGTCTGAAGAGTAAAGGAAAGATGAGAGCTGGTATGCGCAAATTTTCTGTCCCCAGTGCCGGTTGTGGGGGAGTGGGTACTGTGACTTCCCCTGTCCGTCAGGGCACGGCTGGGCGTGTGTACGCGGAGAACCCGCGGCCGCCGCGCGGTAGGGTCAGCCCGCGTCGCCATTTTGCGCCGCCACGTCGGCTTGGGCTTGGCTGAGCCGAGCTGTCGCTTCTGGGAGGGAGCCCGCCGCCCTCACGGAGAAATCCCGAAATGCTACCTTCCCAGTCACCGGCGGCCTTCCGGGCTAATAGCGCCTACTTCTGAGAGCATGCTTGTGAGGCCCTGCTACCACACGTTGCCCCGGGCACACAGAGCGAAAACGCTCCTGAAACGCCTCAGACAAGTCCGAGGGTTCTTCTGAAGGATATACTGTCACCGTAAAAATCAAGCCTTAAGACCCTGAGCTGCATTCTGCAAACTAGCATTTCAACAGCAGGGCCCCTGCATTTCAAGAGAACCCAGGCTTTTATTCTTTTTAAAAATGTTTCTTTCCTTTGTTTTTCAAAAGCTCTGGATGTGTAGATGGATTCCCACATTTCACTGTTTGTTTTGGACTATATTGAGGGTTTTATCACAAGAACTTTCTTTTGCTTAGTATGTAAGTAAAACACAGCTAAGAGGACATTACAGTTTTATGTGTGAAACAGTAGCTTTGGTCTTGCACTAATTTTATAGAGTCATCTATTAACTTTCTTATGCACTAGATTGCTTAGAACCGGTTGTAACTTGGAGTTTTTGTGCTTTGAGGGTAGATTACGTTGGCATCAAACTACTTAATTTGATCCAGGAGGACTAAGGCAGCCCACTTTTCCAGATGACATGGTGATCACCAGACTTCCTACTTCTTATTCTCGTTTAACTGCAGGGCTACTGAGAACTAAAGATTTGATAAGCGAAATAACCTGTTCCTACAATGATCAGTAAAAGTCTTACTGAAATGAGTATCTAAAGAGATTTGCTGTGAACAGCATCCATGTATAGTGTATCCAAAGTAATTCAAGTTTTTACTGAATTTTCAGCAAGACAAAGCTTATCCACAGGGGGTATTTCATAGTTCAAGTCAACCAACCAAAAGGAATTATTCACAAACTAGCTGAGAAACTCTTCATGGGTGTGTTTAAAACCCTTCAAATCTCAGATAATACTGGGCTTCAGCTCACATTTCTCCTTATTTCTCAGGTCTTTCTGTCATCCTTCAGTCGAGCAATTACAGCAAAAGGGAACACATAGCTTCTGTCTTTTGTTTTGCTGTGGCCAAGTGACTTGAATGCTCAGTCTGCCCTGACAAAAGAGACAGTGTGAGTATTGCAGAGTCGTTGCAGTGAATCACCAGTGTGAAAGTGGAGTAAAAGCAGCGGTAAACCAAGATCAGAACTACTTTCTGCATTTGTAATATGAGACCAGTAATTCTCTTGTTCAAAACACCACACAGAAATTTTGCAGCTTGCAACCAATACACATATCCCAACTGAACTGAGAGAGAGGCTATAATGTTATTCTGGAATATTAATGGTAAGAGGGCAAGAAGCTGGCAGTATCTTTTGCTTTGTGGCATCTGTCTAGAAACACTCCTTGTAGGCTGGATATGTTTGTTCATTGAAAGCACAGTATACAGACAGTGCAACTACTACAAATCCATCTAGTTTTTATCAGGCAGCAGTTAGGTTTCATTCAGCCCTAGAAAACAAAACAGCTCCTATATGTGTGTACGGGTTACCTGTGTCACACAAGTGTAAAATGGTGAACAAGTTTCAAGACCAGGTCTCAATACATTTGTACTAGCAGCATGAAATAATACTAGGAGTTCATGTGAAAGTAGTTTCAGAGATCAGAGGAAGGGGATACAAGTGGGATTTCAAACACTGACATTAAAAGAATACTGGAGAGCTGAATCTTTCTCTTTACATGTCTTCACCAAACAGCATTCCTGTTGAAGAGATCTATGAGATGTATAGCATGATGCCCTCAGCTCTGCAACAGAGCTCTGCAAATGTGAGTGATTTCTTGGTTTTTTCAGCAACTCTAATGAGGTTGGAATGAAATCTCTTTTACCTGTAGTGGCCTGTAACTCAGAGAGTTCCTGGTGCTCCTAATTTTATTTTATTTTTTACCTCTTACATGTTTAGCCATCATGTTAATGACAAGCTGCCACCTGGTGTCCAGAAAGGGCTCAAGCTCCAGCACATCAGAACAGCCTTGGCTGTGATCTCTTAGCTGATTTTTCCTATGTTAAGAACTAGAAATGCCAGTAGGTGCCATGTAGGGCGATTCCACGTGTTGGTTTGAAAGAAGGATCTTCCCCTCTGCTCCTGGGATAAGTGGGTGCATCAGCTGTCCCTCCTTTTGCGGTGAATAGTACACAGTGTATTTTTAGTGTGCTTCTTATGGGCAGGAATCTTTTTCTCTAGGAATTTCCAACCAAGGATATTTTTAGGCATCCCCATTTTGAGCACACACCATACACTGAAGAGGAGGGATGTTTTCTTAGAACTTGTCCAGCTACTTACGCATTTTCCCATGGTGGATGGTTGATTGTTGGTTTGGGTTGTTGATTGTTTGGCTTTTTTGGGGGGGGAGATAGCTTTTCTTTAGCTTTGATTTATATTCTGATGTTATTCAAGCAGAAACAAAGAACAGAAACAATCTTTTATTCATCTCATGTGTGCTTGAATAGATCCCGTCCCTAGTGAACTTAGGGATATTTCCTTGATGGTCATGAGGTAGCAAAGTTACAAAATCTTCTGAAGAGGAAGATAAGCCATTGTTATTAGGGTCTCTGGTTTCTATTTTAGCCAACACCACTGCTAATTTTAATCATGAGCTTATGATCATTCCTACTCTACATAAAGGAATGGAAATGCTTTGCTGTCCAGTTCTGGGCCCCTCAGTTTAGGAAGGATGTTGACTTGCTGGAGCATGTCCAGAGAAGGGCAACGAAGTTGGTGAGGGGTTTGGAACACAAGCCCTATGAGGAGAGGCTGAGGGAGCTAGGGTTGCTTAGCCTGGAGAAGAGGAGACTCAGGGGTAACCTTCTTGCTCTCTACAACTACCTGAAGGGAGGTTGTAGACAGGCGGAGGTTGGTCTCTTCTCCCAGGCAGCCAGCACCAGAACAAGAGGACACAGTCTCAGGCTGCCCCAGGGGAGGTTCAGGCTGGAGGTTAGGAAGAAGTTCTGTACAGAGAGAGTGATTGCCCATTGGAATGGGCTGCCCGGGGAGGTGGTGGAGTTACCGTCATTGGAGGTGTTCAGGAGGAGACTTGATGGGGTGCTTGGTGCCATGGGTTAGTTGATTAGGTGGGTTGGATTGGTGGATAGGTTGGACGCGATGATCTTGAAGGTCTCTTCCAACCTGGTCTATTCTATTCTATTCTATTCTATTCTATTCTATTCTATTCTATTCTATTCTATTCTATTCTAATTTGTCAATTAAAGGTAATTTATTTTGCAAAGCCCTAATCAGTTTAAGAGGTTAAATCTACTGTTTTCATTAACAGCTTATCTCTCCTTAAGAGTCCTAAAATCAAAAAGCTGGAATCTATCCTTTCTCAACATTAACTGTCTGTGGATCTCAGGTTTAGTTATCTTCCTGCTACTTCCCTCATTTTCCTTCAAAGTTAAGTGATGGCCTTGGCTTCTATCTCCTTGAAAATTAAGCACTAGCTTTAACAAGATATATAGATTTGTAGGAGCCTAAGTCACACCCCAGTGTAATTTAGGATCCAGAAGATTTGTAATTCACAAAAAGGGACATCCTAGACTGAGATGGACATAATGGCTGCTATACTGACTGCCTGCTGCTTCTCAAAGTTTCCTGCTCCCTTGTCCAGACATTCCAGGAGCTGCCATGTGAACAGCTGAGCAGCCACAGGTTGCCTGACAGGATGTTACAGGAGAACACAACCTGCAGGCTATGCTAGTACACCCAGGGCTATAAAATGCAGTAGTTCAGCTACTTATGGACAGTGGGGATGGGCACTTCAAGCAGCTGGGAGGGCCGAGCAGACAGGACAAAAACTGCCAGCAAAGCTGTGCTCACTCATTCATTCATTCATCAGGACCTCCGAAGCAGTTGTCTTACTTTCTGCTGACCACAAAAGAGTTGGCTTGGCACATAGTTTCTGCATACTAATTTATGAATTGTAGTCCTTCCAGGACCACTGGATTAATCCTTTGAAGCTCTCCCTGCATCCATTTACCATGTTGATTGCCCCTGAAGCTGCATAGTATGCCTGGAAGCAAAGTGAATGGATTTCACCCCAGTTCTCACAATCCAGAGCAAGGGCACTCAGAGCAGCAGCAACTGGCCCAGCAAAGTCACCAAGTTACAGCCTGCTGTGCTTCAACAATTGCATATAGAAAGGATACTGTAAACCTTGATCTATGCCTATTCTCTTACAGGAGTGGAGGTACAGGCATTTTCTCATTGCAGCCTACAAATAGTGTCTAGCTAAGCTCCTGAAGTTCATGACAATTGCAAAAGGAGTATTTTCCTCAGGTTGAGGTAAACAATAAGATTACATGTTTGTAGTAGAATCAGCTTTCACATCTGACAATCACTTTGTTCTTAAGCTTGGACTAGTAATACTACAGCTCTTGCAAAGGCCAGTTATTCTACTGGCCAGTATAAGAGCCACTCTCCCTTCGTTGCTTCTTATCCAAGTGCAGCAAAAATGAGAGTAACTTTAGGAGCATGAAAGAATTTGAAGCTGGGACCCCTTGAGCCCTTACTTCTAACCATGTATTGTAACTGATCCCTTGCAGTAGTCTGTAAAAGCTTGGTGGCACTCTATAAGCCCAAGTTGATGTGAGGCTGTTCCTTCCTCTCAAGGCATCAAATACCAGATAGCAGTAGCATATCCTGCTCAACAAGGAGAGCTAAAAAAGGGTAGAAAGCAACTGGACTCATTGAGCAGAGAAAAGCAATAGGCTGACACAGTAGGTCCAAAGAATTAATGGGAGGTGGTAGAACTGTTTTTGCAACACTGCTGTTGATTGCCACAGCTAGAGCAGCACCTCAGGCCACCCAGAGCCCACAGAGCCTTTCTGGTCTGCCGTTCTCAGCACTCTCTAAGCATGCAATGTTTCATAGTAGCACTAATTTATAATATACTATTAACCCTAAATTGGACTTTCATAGCAACTGTATCATACTTCAGCAGGAGGTGTCACTCATGAGCCAGAAAGTCAACTCCATTGATCTTCAAGGTATACATGGAAGGCTAATAGCTGTGCAAAACATGTTCACTACTATCCCTTTTAGGTTAAAAACAACCACAACCCCACCACCACCCAAACAGATAGAAAACAACAACAACAATGTCCCAAACAAGCAAGGACAAAACAAACCAAGAACCAACCAACCAACCAACAAACAGTTAAAGATTATTAAAAAACAAAAAACAAACAAACAAAAAAAAAAAAACACCCCACCACTAACCCCACAAAGAATTCAGTAATGTCAGATTAGTCTAGCATGTGCATTAATTAGGCTCTGCCTTTCTATTTCTTCATACTTTGCTAAAGCCTATTGTTTGTTGCAGCTCCACTGAGCAGGAGAGCTAAGAAAACATTCCAGCAGTAGGGCTGGATTTGACCAAGTACAGGGTCTCCCACACAGTCCGAGTTCAATGTGTGTCATATGTCACACAGCAGGAGGGAAGCTGATTTGCCATGCAGTCCCCATCTCTCCTGGTGGAGTCAGCCCTGCATGCTGTGCTTGCACTTATTAACATTTCCATCCTACAGGGAGCTACAGAAGCAAAACAATCTTTCCAGAGAAGCCTGGAGCAGATTCAAAAGCAAGGAATGCAAAGGAAGCAAAGATATAACAAAGACCCAGACTTCATGCACCATAGTTAGCTATGACTGAGCTGACAGATGTCTTCTGCCTTAGTTTTGGTAACACATATGTGACTTGTGTTTTGGAGGGTGGGATTGTATTTAAAACTTAGAAGTCATTCTTTCCTTCCCACCCCTCAGGCCTTTTATCCAAGATTCCAACATTGTCTCATCTTTCCTCAGTCACCTCACTCCTGCTTCCCTGTCAGTGTGTGTGGAGCTTACGTTTTCCCAGTGCATCCTTTCTGATTCTCAACCCCACATACTACTTTTACAGAGCTAAAGAGAGGATGAAGAACTTCAGAAGCAGGGTGTACGTGCTTCCCCTTGTTCAGTGTTGTGCAACTCCCACACATGATCCAGAGTAAGGCAGGAATGATCTTCCCCACATGTATTGTGCTGAAAGACAGCACTACACAAGAAAGCCTGGGAATGGCTAAACTTAAATAGGGATTCAGAGGGTCTTTTAGAAGTTCCCATGGACTTAAAGCTTGTCTTCAGCTCACCAGATTCACGTAATCTTTTTTTATTTCAACATAACTTATCACAAATTTTCTGTTCAAATTGGTCTAAAATAAAGTGTAATTGCTGTAAACATCTGTCCTAAAATACCTGTCTTCTCAGTTCTGAGCCATCCATGGAGAAAGACTTGATACATTAAGAAATGTATCACAAATGACACATCTTAATACATTAAGAAATTACAGATTACCTAGTGAGTCTTAGTGCTGATACTGATGGGGCTTCTTGGCTATATCATGCATCACTCCACTTTCCCTTCAAGCCACATGAGTCTAAATTCAAGGCCTAATGGAGTCAGATGAGAAGGCTGAAGGGGGCTTAACATCAACAGCAACATCACCATCTTACACAGGAGGAACTTTTTAACCATCAGTGCGTGCAGGATCAGCTGTTTTGGTCTGTTTAGTTCACTCTGCCTGAAATGGAATTGCTGGAATGCACTATCCAATCCGATTTAGCACTTCCTCCATGGCCACTGTTCACTGCTGGGACAGGCCTGCCTGTCACATTTATCACAGGCTCACTGCTGAATCATAGAGTATCCACCAGCTTCTAAATAGAGGCTTCTGTTCTTGCAGACAAACTCAGTGCAGCAGTAGGCAGCAGCTAGTGCAAAGAACTGTGCAAATTTCTTTCCAACTCTTAACAGTATCAGTCTGACCTCTTGAAAGCCAAAGTAGAGAGAAATTGTGGGTTGAAATGAGGTCACTACAATCAGGGAGGAGGGGATATTGCTGCTGAGCACATGAGTAGGGGAACAATGGTGAGGGGGTGGTTAAGATTAAACAGCTTGAGATTAAGATCTCATGACTGATTTTTGTTCACTGACCTGCAATAAAATAAACAGTAAGACTTGAACAAATAGTTGATGAGCTGTGTTACTCCAGTGCTGTCTTCACTATTAGAATACTGCCATGGTCTCCACTTTTCATTGGCTAATACTTTCTGGGGTTTATAGGTACAGATAGTATTGCTAAGAAGCAACAGAAATCTTGCTATGTTCATAAGTATAAAACTAATGTTTCGTTTCCAGAGTGCAAGTACCTGCCCTTAGCTGCTCTCCCCTGTTGGCCAGGTGGTGTCTGATTTCACACAAAAATCAAGTCCAGCATATCAGGTGGTTTGCCATTCACATGTTCACATTTGTAGACAGCCAGATTCAGGGAGCTGAAAAGTGCTTGTAGATTTGTGCACAGTGGCTTTGGTGAATGATAGTCTTCTGCCACCTTGACTGAAATTGCCTCCTTTCCTGAGCCACATTGTCTCCTGAATAATAATTTAAAAAAAAAAAAAAGGCTTTGCTGTGACCAGACAAATTAGCTATGATAACTTCAAACTCTTTTCTCAGCTATGTAAAAAGAAATGGACATAGTTCAGAGCTCAGATGAGATGCAGAGTCACAAATTTGTTTTACAGGACCTAAAAGAGATCTCTGATGATATGTGCACACTTAGCACTGGTTGTCACATGAATACAATTGGTGCCTATCCCTGCACTGCAAGTACTATCCACAGTGGGGAAGGTAAGAAAACATTCTGCAATGATGTATCAAGTCAAGTACAACAGCCAAGCAAACATCATGACAAGGAAATCCAACAGGATGAAGACAGGTGGTCTGAGGTAAAGCTCGGAAGAACAGGGCTGAATATACTGAAGAGGGTAGGAGGGTATCTAACCTATTTGGAAAAGGCAAGTGTATATTAGCCTCTGTAGTTTAGTAAGGATACAGTTAAAAACAACATCAGCAAAGTGGTTTGTGGTGAAAGGATGTAAAGGTGGAGGTTTCATATTCCCCTTATCCATTTCCCCAGAAGACAATTGTCTTCTTCTTGCTACAGCACTGAAAGCCCTTTTCTTTGGCCTGAAACCTTGTAAGCAAAGGTATGCCTCACTAGGTCTCCCAAAATCTTGCCCTACTCTCCCTCCTTACAGCCACAAACACTCTTTTTTTTCCATTGGAGGTAGAGACTATGTAATTGCAAATAAATTAGATCTGCAAAGTTGTTCATCTGCATGCCAAGTTAACTGATTAATCATGTTGACAAGGCCTTTACATGCTTGAATGAGTTTCCCCAAATACATAGGATTACATGGTTTTGGAGTGCAGTAGTTTCTTTTGATCTGAAATCTCACTTACTGGTGATATAAGTCATTTGTATAAGCAGCCTTGCTTTCAGGAAGCAGTTTAAGAGTCTAAGATTTAGGTGCAAGAGAATGATCATCAGAATAGAAGTTGTCAAAGTTTTTTCCAGCTCTGAACCAGACAAGGAAAAAAAAAAAAAACAAACAAGGAAAAGTTCCAAAATGGAGGAATACAGTTTTCTGTAATCTGCTTTAGTGTTGAAGTGCCCTGCTTTAGCATTAAACAGTAGTCCTTCCTGGTTCCAGACAGAGAGCAAGTTTAGTGCAGCTTTCTCCCCTTTAATTTTTAAAACAGACTTTCAAAGTGACAAAATTGATCCAGTTGACCCCAAATTATTTGCAATATTAGCCAGTAATTCAGACACATTGATAAACATCTAATAAGGATAATTTTATTTCAATCTTTTCAGTGATGCAGCAGGAAGGGACCAAAACTTTCAAACACTATTTCCTCCTGACACATCTGTGTTTAAATCTGTATACAATAGAAGGGATTAGTAGGCAAAAGCTAGCAACATCACATGAGATAGAGACTTTCCAGTATAAAGCAAGTGACAAAGTATTGAAATTGAGGTGAAGTTCATCTGCTCTCACAAAAAGGAAAGATTAATGCGGGACAAACAGGCAAGAGGTAGTTGACACAAAGTGGAGAAGGAAAGGACCAGATTTACACTGGGAACTGTTCAGGCCTGAGTTCAGTGTGTTTCAGGCAGAGGTTCTGCAGAGCACCATTTTTATACATACATCCCACACTGGGTCAGGTGCACCACATGAAACAATGACATAACTACAATGAAGACAAAAGAGGATGTCTCCCTGCTGTTTAGAATGGGCCCTTTTGTGCTACTTTTTGCAGATGCAGGACTAGGACTACAGCATATAAAAGAAACAACTTTTATATATTACAGCATAGAGAAGCTGTGAGTGAGTGCTCACAACGCTCATCTTTTACCTCATCAAACTGCCAAAAATGGGAAAAATAAGTGGAAACCCTAGTATGCCAGTACCCTGCTCTGACACAGGCGCTGGTTTGGACTATGAGTATTTGCAAACACCTACATTGCAGATCACAGTTTTATGAAGACAAGAGCTTCAGAGGCCACTGTTATGAATGTGGCATTAACCACCTCAACCTGTGGTCCTATGTGAAACAATGCAGTTTCATCCAGGTGGAAAAAGGTAGATGGATGATTTATGAGAACCCCAGTTAATCAGAACGACAGTACTTTTTAAAAAGGAGAGACTATCCTGACTTCCAGAAGTGGTTCAGTCTCTGTAACTCCATCAGATTTTGCCATATATCCTACAAGCAAGATCTGCTTGGCAGTTTAAGAAACTGGGTGTAGTTTATCCTTTGAAGAATATACTTACAGAGTCTCTTCAAGTGTTGCAGGAAACAGGCAAAGTTCAGTAAGGCAATGCAATTTTTTGCTGGAGGCAAAGGAAATAATCTGTTTAATATAATGCTATTTCCAGGGCCTGTTCGTAACTTGGAGATAATAAAAGAAAGCTGAGTGACTGTTTCTAGGTAGAGAAGGTTTTATATTGCCCAGGTAAGGGTAGCTGGGACAGACAATATAAAGTTCTGATGTGGGACGATGTATGTAATGTGCTCATGACCATACTATGTTTAATGCTTCAGTGGCAGAAAAATATGTTAAATCAGATGGGCAAACATGAAAGTTGTGTTGGTTAAAATCAGGCAAAGAATTAATACTTGCTAAACTTCTTATCTGGTTAGTAAGGTGCACTATAAAGTAGAAGCTACAGCAGCAGGAACACTCCACATGCTTGTGCTTCATGTAGCTCAGCAGCTGGCACATGGCAATTGCCTGCACACCAGTGTATAATGGGAGCATATAGAGTAACATGGTAAATGTCTGTCAGTAGCATAATTCTGAAAAGGCCACATACTTCATGCTTGGTCATGAGTAAGTACCACAGATCATCTCAAAGTTATATGAATACATTTTCTCCTATTGTCACAATATAGAGTCCTTATAAATCCCATTTCTTCAAACCCTAAAGCATCCTCTATTTACTTCCTATCACACATGATCATACCCATTTGCTGACACACCTGAACTGCTCCATGTGGGTAAGAACTAAATATCCTCTTTTAGCTTCAAAAGGGTGAATCTCTGCAATCCCATTTCCAGAACACATTTTTTCAGAAACACATTTAGTGTCTGAGTAAGTTGCCTTTTTCTGTAGGTCTACCTTGTTCAGTAATGTCATAATCAGTTACATTTCTGTTTATCCTACATATTTGCTGTGTTTGCCACTGCAGAATTCCGTTTACTACAAAATTCAGCTCCATAAAAAAGAGAATCTCTAAAGCACCGTGTTAGAGCTCACTAATGATTGTCCATCAGTCCAAGATTTTATCCATCTCCCTGAGATCTGTTTCCTCAGTGTTTTAGGTGGCAGTTTAATCTTGTATGAAATCCCCAACTTCAGAGGCTAACAGTATGTACTGAAACTCAGGGAATACAGGAGATTCCTTGACTGTGGTGCAGTAAATGCCAAAGTTGTCTCTGCAGAGGTTGGCTGACTTGCACTGTTATTGCTCCCATGCTAAATAAACAGTAAATGCATTCCAAAATCCTTATTCAAATGAGTCTTTCTTCAGCACTACAAAAGAATTAAAGTTGTGCAATCCAGAGGTAAATCCATTTTCTCTCACATTTTTAGAAGGATATTCACAATTATCCAACTGTTCCACAGCACATGATTATTTCGATAACTGTTAAAGGTCCAGGTGAAGATTGCTAACCCTGGTAAGTGTAAGGAAAAGTTTGATTATTTAAGTTTTTCTCAGTTTTACAAGTTTTGATCTAGGAATAGATTCCAGCTCTATATTTACCAGGGTTAACAATATGCAGTTGGATCTTAAAAGTTATTAAAATTATCATGTACCATGCACTATGAAACAGAAAAGTAAGTCCCATTAATAATTATATCCAGTTGTAAGTACTATCTGAGGAGGAAAAGGGCAGAAAAAGGCAGAGAACTCTGTAGAAGGTGAACACTCTATTGAGTATCAAATTCTTCATGCAAACAAGCTGCTTTGTGCAACCACCAGTCTAACAAAACTTTCCAGTCTTACCCCAGCTGATTCCTCCAGAAAGAATTTTTCCAGA
This sequence comes from Melanerpes formicivorus, assembly GCF_026170545.1. NCBI lineage: Eukaryota > Metazoa > Chordata > Aves > Piciformes > Picidae > Melanerpes > Melanerpes formicivorus. The sequence goes on along the minus strand of NW_027142357.1, from coordinate 16,018,714 downwards.
CCCTGAAATCACATCACCTTTATATAGCATGTTTTAGTAAATTTGTACTTTGTGAACTAAATGTTTAGCTGGTGTCAAATGCTCTTCCTCTACTAACTTCAGAGCTGTGCTGATCTGCTGTAGCAGGCGATTGGGCCAAATCCCAAAACTGCCAAACTACTCTGCATGCAAAAGAAATTAAATAATCATACCAGTGTGGATGAGAAAGAGTACAATTTTTTATTGTGCTAGAAAAAGTCTAGTGCAGCATTAATTATCGTTCAAGTAATTATGTATATGCCTATTAATCATCATTGAATCCTGTACCAGCAGGCAGTCTGTGGAACAATGAATGAGAGCTATAATAAAATACAACAAAATACAGTTAAGGGATTTCACATCTTAACATACCTCTTTTCATTTATGTAGTCGAGTCTAACTATTTTTTTCCAGGCATGGTTAGGCAAATACAATACACTCTTCAGCAAGGTGTTGGAGATTGGAGACTTTTGGAAAGATAAAGCAGTACAGAGAGCATGAATAGAAATAGAAAATAGAGTAGAATAGAATAGAATAGAATAGAATAGAATAGAATAGAATAGAATAGAATAGAATAGAATAGAATAGAATAGAATAGAATAGAATAATAGACTATATGCTAGGACCCTTTTACAACCTTATCTAGTATATGTTTAATTGTTAATAATTTCATCTGAGCTTCAAATGGTAGGCATTGATTTTGTTTTGCCTAGTAAGCATTCTGATAATGGAGTCCTTGAGAAAAAAACAAGCAAATTCTATAGCAGTGAGGCAGACTGATGAAAACACACATCTCCACTTGCTAATGTCAGAGACCTCATTTAGCCATTATTTCACACTCACATGACCCATCAGTAATAGCCTGCTAGTGATCCTCACCAGCCTTTCCCTGACAACACTGGGAAGGAAAGTAAAACTATTCTTTGCCCTTCTTGTCTGTCCTTTTGTACATGGGACACTATCTCTGCCCTCCTGCCTGTCCTTTGCTGCACAAAATAAGCTGCTCAGCTGCTCAAATATCTGTTGTGCACAAGAATACCAAGCTTCAGGCAGACAGAAATGGAACATGAACAATTCAGTTCTTAAGACAGAGGTGTGAAAAAGCATGTTTCCTCTTGTTCACAAATGTCTGATGCTATGCATTTGTAGGAGCTGCACAGTGTAATGTGTATGTGAGCATGCTTAGGATAACCTACGAACACAGGTTTACAGGACAACGCAGTAGTTTAAGTGTAGTATCTACTTCTCTGCTTAGAACAGGGAACCAAAGTATTTGCCTTCAAGCAAGAATAAAGAAAAAACAAACCATCTCCCTACAGAGCAATTAATGTGTGCCTATGTACTCCAACAAAGTATCAGTTCAATTAGTGTAGTTGAAAAATATGGTTATGTAGTGGTGTGTAGGTTACATACTGGCATTTCTTTGGTCAAAGGCAACAATGAACAGAAATACACCATTCAGTAGTCAAAACAATAGGATTTGGATTCTTGACTCTTCTGCATCCTAGAGTTTGGAGGTGACGAAACCTCTCAAAAATTTCTCCACCTCAGACAGGAATGGTGGTAATTTCTGTTTTTCAAGGAATTCTAAGAGGTTTTATTTGCTTTTTTTTGCAAGTGCTCAGAGACTCTCAAGCATACATTAGGAACAAGTGTGCTAGAGGAGTACCAGAAATTCACAGAGAGCATCCAAGTTTTCACTATCAAGCATTCTAGGTTCCTGTAGCTTGTTTTATGGTAAGAACTGTAATTGCTGGCATGTAGGGCATGTTTGTCTTCACGAACACACACACTACTGTTTTCAGATTATCCCTATGCTTCAGTATTTCTGCGGTGAAAAAGCAACTGTCATTCAGGCATAGTAGTTGAGGACAGTTAGAACAGCTATAAATAACCAGATTCCTCAGATCATGGACACCATTTGGCTAAGGAGATATTTTGGTTCCAGAGTTTAATATCAACTCATCTTCCTGCAGTGGACAGCCTCTCTGTGGCATAGGGTCCTGGGAAGGGAAAGTCTGCAGGATCCAAGAAGAAGCTAGGTGATTACTTGGAAGACAAATCCATGGAGGTTTATTAACCACAGAGAAGGAATCTCCTGTTCAGGGAACCTCTTGAGCTAGTGCAGACATTCTTGCACCCTTTCAAGATGTAGAGGGAAAGTAGTCACAGATGAGGAGACTGGGAACAAGATGGTGTGAAGGGAAGTTGACTCAGGAGACTGATGCTGAGTATCCAAGAAGGAGAAACTGAGAAATAGTATGTAAGCAGGACAAAATCCTAAAATTAGGATACATGTCTGCCTGCTTTCAGGATTCAGAATAAGAGTGTCCAGTAAGTTAGATTCCACAAGTGTAGGCATTAAAGTGTTTGGCTTGGTTGTGTTTTGTTTGGGTTTTGCTTGTGTGATTGTTTTTTGTTTGTTTTTTTAACTGAGCAAATTGTTGGTCTTTGCACAGCAGCGATACTCTTGTGTCTATACAGATGCACTACAGCACCTGCAAAAATTGAGCATTGATGCAAGAGCATAAAGTATTTTTCTATATCAAATCTTTGGTGTGCTATATAAAAGAGGCAGAGGCAGTCTTGAAACAGTTTATAATTTTGTACATATAAAGCTAAAAAACCTGCCCACCTAAGACTGTGTAACAAAAATAGGATCAGAAAAAGCTCTCCTCTGTCCCAGCCAGAGCCTTATCAACATCTAGGAACACTGAGGGCATGTGACTGCTGTGTCAGTCCAGGTATGTCACAGCTTTTTTTTTTTTTATGTATGTACAGTCACAGTGTGGTGGTCGTGGCTGCACTCCAGATCTGCTTTTTGCCCTAGCACAAGTCTTCCAAAGCAACTGCTTTCACCAGAGCAGAGAGGACTCACATCACCACTGCTTTAAATGAGGATTTAGTCAGATTATGCCTGTTAAACTGATTTTTCTGCATATCCTAATGGCTGTTTGCTGTTGTGTTGCTAGCATCAGTATTGCATCTAGCAAGCTGTAGTCACCTAGAACTACCACTCAACATCCTGTACATCCATGTCTGGATTTGCTTTCACAGTCAGAAAGAGCCCAGCTGGCTACAGCTCTGTGAGGGGAACAACTTCAACAACTTTCACTACAGGGTCATCCAGTCTTGTAATGTTGGATCCTTCCAACCAACCATGGATATTTCCTAACCAGAACTTTCCTAAGATATTTTAAGGTTAAAGACTTTTGGAGTCTGCATGGATTAGGCTCTCTTTTCTCAAAATGCATTTAGCCTTTGATGTAAAATCCATTGGAGTTAGAAAGTGCACTGACTACAGTGGGCTTCAAAGCCCACGCTTGCTTTACTTGGTAAGAGTAACCTTTTCTGAAGTCAGGGGAGATGAGCTCAGAGAAAGCTTACATTTAAATTGTCAAGATGAATTTTTATCTGCAGCCTCAGATCAATTTTAAATTACCATCTTTGGGAGAAAAAAACAAAATAAAAATTGTTTCAGACCTTAGAGGAAAAACATGAAATACATTCTTCATTTATGATAATGAAAAGCCAAAAATCCACCTGTAATTGAGTACACGGGACCCACTCCAAGCTTGAATTTATTACAGGGTGTACCTTATATCTTGAATGTCCTCATAAAAAAGCAACATCCTTCAAAGAAGTAGTTCTTCTGTAAACAGACTGGCAAGTTCACAGCCACAGTATTATCATGGAGGTATTACATACCGAACCTACAGCTATGACACAAGATGACTTAAGACAGAGCAAACAATTTACAATATTCACTGTCTTTATAAACAAAAATTATTTCTATCAATAGCTATTTGTAATGCTACAGACTTCTAAATAAATCTTTCAGGTGCTTGTTAACTTCATGATGAAAACAAGTCCTTGTGCTCAATAGTTCCTGCTGCCATTCAGCATTAAGTCCAGAGCTCTGCACAGGACTGCATCACGCCTATTTCTAGCTCAGGGCCTACACTGTGCTCTTTTGTGTAGCTAGGACCTCAGTCTGTTTGTAGACATGAATTCATGTTGATACTCTGTAACACAGAGAAGTAGCAACTTTCCCTAGGGCCTGGGGTTAGAAACCAGAAGAGAGACCCATTATGTTAGTGTACAACCCATTCCCTGTGCAAGTGGGCCCCCAAGACTCACACATGCTTTAAGATACTTGAACAACGTGCTGTTTACACAACACTTTAAAACCCTGCTTTCAAGTTTTACAACCATCATTCAGGTCTCTGTACCCTTTCTCTGTCAGAACTTGGGCTAGCACAGCGAAGGGCACAGCCTTAGTTTCATATCCCACTCAGAAGCAGACACTGCTGCAGCCAGTATCTAGCTTCTGTGAGGCCACCACGACTTGGGTTTTTTGGGTGTGTGTTTTTTTTTAATGTATTTTTGTTTGTTTTGTGTTTTTTGGGGTGGGTGTTTTTGGTGTTTTTTTTTTTTTGTGGACTTTTTTTGTTTGGTTGGTTTTTTTTTTGAGGGGGGGAGGGGAATTTGGGAGTGTTTTTGGTTTTGTTTCAGTAAGAATCCCACATCTAGCAGCAGTTGAAGCTTTCCTAACCCTATTTGCCTTTAGTTACTTCCTTTCATTTGCATCTTTCTCCAAAACAAGAGAAGACAGGCTCCTAGTTGCTATCTCAGGTTTTCTCAGGACAGCCTTACCCTGTAAGCTGAGAAGAAGCTAAATTGAGACAAATCACTATAGACTACCAACACCTACTCATCCTTAAACTTTGGTTGCTGCCATGTGTTTTTTACCCTTGACACTGATTGCTTTCAGCAGCTGTGCTGGAGATCCAGATCTGCTGAGTACTGCAACATAATGAAATAATTAATTAAAGAACTTCTTAACCAAAGCAGAACCATTTGAAATGCAAGTATGGCAGCTTCACTGATCACTGTCAATAATGTGGTGGACAGTAAGGAGTGGCTTACTTACAGTGAAAAAGCAGTTTTGGTGGAGGAAGGAGAACACTTTTACAATGAAATCATGTGCAGTAATAACTGGTGTCTTCAGGCATCTGCAAAATAAAGAGAGCTGTAGTAGAGTGTAAACCTGCTAGCTCTAGCATAGCTCACCTAAACGATGGCGGTGGAGAGAGGCAGTTCTAAGCCTGAACATCCATCCATGAATCTTTACTGGCTGTTAGAGCTTGTAATAATCTAGTCAGGCCAAAGCATATAAACACTATATATTTAGTCTAGAAGAGTCTTTAAGATGTACCCTACACAAGAACCTTCCTAGTGCAGCTACAAACCTAAGCCCTCTGGTAAGGGAGCCTATGCTGCAGAACAGAAGCAGAACACATCAAGTCACTGCTTGGGCCTTTTACACAGCAGGAGATTCATTATATTGAAGACCCCCTGTGGAAATAAGCTGAAAGGACAGAGAAAGACAAAAACATTCACCATGGTCCCAGGCCACCCTGGGGTAAATTCCTTCCTGAATTTAAGTCTGTTGAATGGTTTAACCCTGCATATATGAAAGCAGAACAGCCAGGGGCCAGAGTGACTTAATGCTATTAGCCATACCATCATTTCCCAGCTGTAGCTGTGCCAGTGTCCAATGCTTTACATGAAAATAACTAAAATCCATAGATACCAGCTTACGTGTCAAGAGACAAACAAATTCCTTCCTATTTCCAAATTTTGCAAACAACAAGCCCTGAACTTGTTGAGGTACAATGTGAATACAGTAACAGAAGATTAAACACTAATTAAGCTTGCTGTTTTACCTAACAGAACAACTTCACACTCATTTTGCACAATCACAGCCAGAAAAGCTCAAGGAAAGATAATCCTGTGCTACCTTCAGCAAAATACCATCTCAGAGGCCTTGGCATCTTGGAAGAGCCAGCTTGCTCCTTTCCAACAGATACACCAAATGTGATTTCAGGTTAATTTGATTTCAATGTCTGGAAACTAGTAACCACAAAGTCCTATTAATATCTGTAGCAGAAGCTGTTTTGACTGGGAGTTTTACGTGCAGCTGCAAAGACCACTTGCTTAATTAGAATGTAAATATTACTCCTTGCTTCTGTGCAAGGGTCTGTTTACAAAGGAGGATGGAAGGATTGAGAAGCAGGTTCATTTCTAAGACATTTCAGGTCTTCATTGTTAGTAAACAAAGCATTAGCCCTAAGACATCAAGCAAAGCCCTGGATAAAAGCTTTGTCATATACCTATCTCAGCATGATTTTTGCTGGCCTGGGGCACAATCTCAGGAGAAGCCTTAGATCCAAACAATGGGTTTGAGAATAGATATATCTGAAAGTCAGATACAGATGTTTGTCTTTTTCATGTTTCTACAGAAAATAAATATAGCTTAAGAGAAGTATTACTATAAGGTGTGTGTTTTTTTCCTGCCATTTCAGAGGTCACTGGACTCAAAGCTGCAATCCAATGCAATTAATTCTTTTGATGAATCTTTGTTTAACCTCAAGTTCATGCCTTATCGCTATCATACCCTTCTCTATCCATTCTGTTACCTGAACTTGCTGACTGACAAGTTCAGTCCATAGGAAGTTGACTGAGTTACTACTGAAGAGAGATGAAATACAAAATCACAAGTAGAAAGTATGAGAAACAACCACTGTTGTGAACAGATAGTTACAAGACAGCAGCTAAGTGACAACTAACACTGCCTACCTAGCTATTTAAGTTCATGGAACAACTGGTACATGATTATGGAAAAGAATATGATGAAAAGTTTAATAACTACCTTTCACAGCTGGACCAATCCATAAACACTCACACTTTACAGTACTTGTACATAGCTGCTAACACTTTTTACATCCTCCCTTCTTTGACTTTCACCTCCTTAGCTGAGTCTTTATGAAGTTAAATACACTGAAATATAAATTTACCTAGAATTATACACCACCTCTGGGTATAAAGCTGTAGGCACCTTACTTCACTGCTTCTCTCATTATGGATCATATTTGCATGTGAGAAAGAACTAAACTTGACCTACATTCAGCGATGCAGATAGCCATAAGCCACCTTAACACAACTTCATAGTAAGCGACCTGGCTTAGGGAAAACTCTAGGTCAGACCAGGAGACCACTCACTCTGTATGACACATGAACAGACTGTGCTGCTACAAAACACAAAAGCTTTACTTGCCCTCCAGAGCACCTCTATATGGTAAGAACTGCCTGCAAAAGTAGCAGTGACAGCCTAAGCCCACTGAGATAACTGTCACTACAACTCCAGCAGAGTGGAAGCTGTTTGCTTTATAGTCTTTGAGCAACCTACTTATGTGGGAAGCAGCATTTCACAAGAGAGGAGTCTCCCACCTCTATCAGAGGATGTTTTTATATTGTTTTACTAGAGATCGCTGCAGGATTTCTGGATGAGGGAGCATCTGCTATCATTTGCAGAAGTCAGTAATGCAAGAAAGCAGACCAACATCTCAGGGAAGGGCCAGGATTGGTATATGTCTTTGCTTGGGCCTGACTACTTCAAAGGGAGCAAGTTGTAAGAGAAGTTTGAAAAAGGCTATTGTTTAGTCTAGAAAAGGCTGTAAGAAGATACAATACAAAAATTGTAACCCAAAAAACATACTACAAGGAACTTCCTTTTCCCATATTACTGTGGAAGGGACAAATAGCAGTGGATTTCATTTGCTTGAACAGTGATGTAGGTTGACTGTTAGGGACCAGGTCCTAGCAGTAACTCAAGCTTTGAGATAAGTCCTTCAGGAAAGTCATGATCTCTTCTGTTTCTGGAAGCTGTTCAAAGAGAGGGCTTCAGTGTGATTTAAACATAGCAGTTCCTGCACTGGAAACAGAGCTGGACTCTGAACTCGTGTTGTGGTTGTTTTTTCATGATGGAAAAATTATGTTGCAACCTCAAGGCAGGAGATTATTATGGCTAGCAGCAAGTACCAGAGCTCATGTACCACACAACTAAAAATAATTTTACAGACTAATTTTTGTCAGAGTCCTTCCATCCACGCTAGGAACTATGTTTAGATACTGCAGTAAAAAAACGTTTCTCCCACTCCTTTGATCCACAAGATATAACACTAAGCACAGATCAGCCCTTAAATTTCTCCAGGGACACCTCACTGATTTTCTAAATGCAAGACAAATATGCAAAGGTATGTTGCAAGGATTGACTCAGGATTGTGTTACGTGTACAGCCACGCTCCTCAGGCTAGGTGCACAGGCCTGTGGAGCATATGGAAGTGTATGCTTGATAACTTTTAGCACTTGTAAGGTAGCATGAAGGTTTTCTGAGGTGCTCTGCCCCACAAGGGCTGGGAATGCTAATCCCCGTGTGGCAGAGAGGCTGGCTGACTGACGGTGACCTGCTGCTCCCCCGAGGGCTGCGGAATGGCATCGCCGATGGGAATGCCAGTAGTGGTCCCGACTCAGGCGAGGGCCTTGGCGATTCACCAGAGCTGCCAGGTGGGCGTTGGCGAATAGCCCCGCTCCTCCAACTACAAGGCAGACCCTAACCCTCCCCGCAGCCAAGATGGCGCCCGCAACCTCCCCGCCTCTGGGCGGCGGCCCGGGGCGTGTACCGGAATGCAGGCGGGGCGGGCAATGTGGCAAAGCCGCCCCCCTCCGCCTCCTGCGCGGCGTTGCCCGGCCGCCACCCGCTGTGGCCAGGGTAGGCTAGGGGGAGAAGCCGCAGGGGGAGCAGGGAGACCTCGAAAACGCGGTAGGTGGCGGCGCGGGGCAGCTGTTCTCACCCGGGAACGGGCGGTGGGGCAGCGCAGGGTTTCTCCTGCTCCCGCAGGGGACAGGAAAGGCTGCGGCTAGCGTCTCTGACTGGCCAGCCGCTTATCTGCGGGAGACGCCGGTGCCTGGGCCTGCCGAGCTCCGAGGCCGGCTGTGGAGCCCGGGGGTGGGGAGAGTAGGGCGGTGGTGGCGGCTGTCACTGCCGGGCCGGGGCCTCGGCTTGTGAGGGGCGGCCGTCCTCCGGCGACGTGAGGGTGAGCCACGTTACCACCGCTGCCTCCCTGCGTTCTTGGGACTCCGGCGTCCCTTCTTAACTGTCCTGCTGCTTCCCCTGCTCTGGCTCCCTGCAAAATAAAAAAGAGTGGAGGGAAAATTGGAAACCACGCTCCTCGGTCTTAGGGGTAATCATATCAAAGACGAAAGCAATGCAACCTGCCACCGCGTAATGCCCGGTCGTCTGTGGGCTTTAAGTACGGATTTATTCTTTCTTCCTCCACCAAAGGCCTGAAAGGTGTGTTTTCACTTTCAGAGACTAAAACCGAAGCAGCGCTGGCGAAGAACGGACATGCTTGACACTTGTCTGCAGCTACTTGTGTTGTGCTACGTTGCTTACCTGAAAAAGAGGCACTGACACTCTGTTGTTATCATCCCTGCCTTCTCGGCTTACGATATAATTGTAATAATAAAGCAAAAGCTGTGAGAAGAACACCTGGAAACTGAGCATGATAGGATCTTAAACAAAAGTAGCTGGTATCAACGGAAAGGGGAAGGGAAGGAATGGCATCCCGAGAGAGGCTGTATGAGCTTTGGATGCTTTACTGCAGTAAGGTAAATATTTGGTGGATTGTGGTGTTCGTGTGTCATTTTCTTATTTTGTTTGGAACTCGGGTATTTAAAATGTATCTATAACATTTAAAACATTTTTTCTCCTTTTTTTTTTCCTCCCCTTAGAAGTTAGGTAGACTTCTGTAAGGATGTAACTCCATTTCTTTGCCTGCAACCTTATCTCTTGTTTTGCTGTTCAGGTTGTGGGATTTTTTTTTTTTTTGAGGTGTGACTTTTACAGTGTTCATAGCTTAGTTAAGCAGTTACTGTAGCTATGTCTTTTAACTATGGGAAGGCATATTGACATAGTTACTTGTTTTATAGAGCCATGGTAGTAAGATATATTATATTAATTTAATTCACCACTGTTTAGTATTGACTTTTATCCTTTTGGTTTTCTGTTCATCTCCAGTTTAATTTAAACTATATTAGCAAAAACCTTAAAGAGCAGATTTCTTAAATCACTCCTGAGCCTTCCTTTGCCAGTTGTCACCACAACATCTAAGTACTCCATTAATAATAATGACTTTCCTTAACCTGGCAGGAATGTCATTAAAATACTGTCCTGTCTCTGTTTTCATTTACAATTTCATTTTACAATTGCTGCTCAGTATGTACACAAATTGGATTGCAGATTATCTAAACAGGTATCTGTAAAATAAAACACATATGAAAAATGACTTTGAAGACAGAAGAAAGGAATGGCTTGCTGTCATGTAGGAATTCAGTGGCAGTGTATAGCTTTTGGTGGTCTTATATTCTGGATTGTTGTTTGGTGTGATGCTGGGTTTTTCTTGTTTGGTTTGGTTTGTTTGTTTGTTTTTTGCAGACTCATGCTTCATATGTATCAGTGTTTCTTTGACTTTTCAAACCAGTAGGACATTAAGGACAAATGTTCTCTTGTTCTTCCCAGTTATTCTAGAGCAGGCCCTTCTCAACAGCATAGAATGTGACATTTCAAGTACAGACCATCTTAACAACACAAGTGTGTAAAGCATTGGAGGGGATTAAGCAAAGTCTTCATTGTAGATTTGCTTAATTTTTGTGTGTGAGTTTGTAATCCTAATTCTCTATATGTAGTTAAAAATCAAACTAGCAAAAAACATAGCAGCATGGTATGACTTCTTACTGCTGTGCACGTGGGTAATGTGTTGTGTTGAAATGTATCTGCATAGTACTTTGCCTTTTAAACTACTGCAGTAATGCTAATGGCAGGAGGAAGTGAACTAGCACTGGAGGAGATGGATGTTTTGCCAGTGAGTTCATCAATGTGAGAACAAAGACACTTGGAACAGACTCCAAGAATATCCAGGCTTTCCTCAGTTTGAGGAAGCAGGGCTGCAGAGATGAGCCATGCTTTGCCTGGACTCTGTCTCATTTCTCCCTAGTTCTTTTTAAAATTATTGTCTGTCTTATACCTTATCCTTCTTTGTTTGAACTTTTAGTTCAGATTGGATGCTTTCCATCTCTGTGTTGTACGCATGCAAGCAGGAAGTTTGCATAAATAAAGGAGTACTGGTTAAAATGTGTTCTTTAGATCGCTTACAAGATGTTCAGTTTCTTTATGGGAATGAGGCATACTCAGTCTAGTCAGCACTCAGGTGGTGGAGGATGGACTATTTTAAAAAAATATTTTTTTGGGCTTCATAATCTATTGGTGATATTTTTGTCATTTTTCTTTCCAGACCCATATATTGAGAGCATGCTTAGGTGGTTCACAGATTGAGAAGGACTTGTTATTAAGTAGGAAAATATGTTTTTAAAATACAGCTCATCTTTGAATTTGAAGGCAACTAGAGAGACTCCAAAAAAGAACACTAGACTTTCTCAAAAAATGTTTGACACAAACCATCTTTTTCTGTCTGTCTTATCAACTTTTTCAGGTTAAAATGGTACCTCATTCTTCTTGAGACAAGCATTCAGCATAACAGTGTTTTGTCTTCAGTTAAGTTTGGTGCAAAGCAACTGAGGAAGTTTATGTCTTAGGATGTACAATGTTGTGAAGCCTTATTGTAAACTAAATTGTTCAGTCATTTAGTGAAAACCTCTGTGTGCTGTGCTTCATTCTCCTTGGAGCATCTATCACAATGGGAAGGTATAGTAATAAATAATCACTAGTGACAGGATACGGTAGTTTAGGGGAAAGTGGTTTTGTATCTGGGAATGCCTGAAGTGTAGTATCATATGCTTTGTGTTGCACTGTTGTGACTTTGTTGTGGCTGACATGCTGGGAAGGAAAGCTGGGCAATTTCTCTGAACTAGAAAAACTGCTGGAGCTCACAGTTGAGTAAGGTGGGAATTTGTTGTGCCACAAATCTCAAATATTTGGCTTTAGGTTTTGCAGCCTTGTTAACTAAAGAAACAACGAAACCCAAGCTGGTTTTTTGTGTGATTCTTCAAATTATTGCTTATAATTAGCCTTGTCTGTCTTGCCGTTTTAGCTAATCAAGTCCTTTGTGATGGTATGTTAAATATAGCACCCTGTGCTGAAGCAGCAGGACTTTCATTGCTTCAAAATGATGAATAATGCTGTGTTACTGTGTTACCATCTTACCCTCTATCCTGAGTCATGACTTATGTCATGAGTTGTGACCACTTGACATATCTGACAGCAACAGGTGTCAGGTGAACAATTACTTTTGTGCAAAGTAACTTTAGGAAGGCCTTCCTCTATTTTCATTTCCCCTCATGCTATTTAGAAATTGGAGATTTGGTCAGACATTAGCATGTGACTGGGACCTCTGCAGAAATGAAAAGTTAATTTTTAGTTGGTATGCAGTTGGTTTTCATCTGGAAGTTTGTAATCTAAGATTAGGGTGTAGATTTTTTTTTTTTTTTTTAATGTTCCCTTGAAAGCTTTTCTCTAGGGCACTATCTACAAAAATGCAGGTAATGGCTTGCTAAGATGCCTGTGAAAGTAATAGCCACGCATGATTTAGGATGTTTCAGATGTTGCATGGAAGCAGTTTAAAAAACAATTGTATCGCAGCATGTTATTGTTCTTAGTCTAAGACGTTCCTGTCTTGATTTTTTTTTTTTTTATGATAGTGTCAAACTTTCTGCAAAAAAAAACCATTAAGGATACAACTGGCTGGCATGTTTTTCGATAACTTTCTGTTTAAAATGTTTAGGTTTTTTTCTGTACAGTGATGTTATTCCCTTGAATATCAATTCAAATGTAAGCTGCTGTCCTCTTATCCAAATGTTTGAATGTGTGCATTTTAAGGTAATTGACTTATGTGTAGAATAGGAAACAGCTGTTTTCTGAAGAGGAATGTTTCTCCAGTAGGCTAGGTAGACAATGGTAGTATGAGAAATATTGATTATTGGTTCAAAGCCTTTAACTTACACAGGAGTATGAAACGGTTCAGATATGAGTGTATGCAGCAGATACATTAAAATGCATTACTAACATAATTGTACAGCAGAAAAGCTCTTTTAGGTGAATTGAAGCAGTCTGGGAAAAGACATGCTTTCACGTGTCCATGACTGAGGTAGTCTCTACCAGTTTTGCCATGTAGCCTTAGACCAGCTTGGCTGTGATAGTGTAACTGTTGTGTTATTAGCTGATTTACCTTTTCTTAGATGTTAATTTTATATTGGTATAGAAAATATATCTGTGGTTTCTAATCCTCTGAAGTAACTGTTAGTACAGATTCAACTTGCAGAGATTCAATCTCTGTCTTATCTATAAAACATAAGAGTATTTCATCTCCTCCAGTTGTTCTGATGGATATTTCAGATTCTTAGACATAAAACATGTCAATTTCTGATATTTTTTTATTTTACTCAGGAAGTGATCAGATACCCTATTATATGGAAAGAAATTATTCTTTCCTATCTTAAAGTAAATTGCCAATTGCTTTTATGTGGGGTTTCAGTCATAAATGTACCTCAGGAAAATTTCAGTTTTCCTTGTATTACAAGGAGTTTGATTTTTTTCTTACACTCTCTTCTTTAGTAAAGCTCTGATTTAGTTCAAGCACTGCTGTTAACTTGTAAGTGATATAATAGGTTGAAGGGAAAGCCATGAGTCTGCTTTTCAGGCAGGTTATACCCTATGCCTCATACTTGAAAGAGGGAACATACAACTTGGTGTCAATATAGTTGGGACTCTTAGTTTTTAGGACTGGTAACACTAATCATAATGTTCTGGTCCTTACTGATGCAGGCAGCTGAGACAGACACATCACTTACTGTGTTAAGAACAGCAGACTTGTTCAAGATGTCATCTTAAATGGACTCTCATATTGTGCTGGTTTTTTTTTTGGTGGTGTTTTGTTGTGCTTGATTTTGTTTTTACAAAATCTGATTCTATTGAGATAAGTATATTGTAGTTTTCTCTCTGGCATAGTGAAGGATACCTATAGATTATAAATACCTTCTAATTTAATAATTTTAGCATAGAAAGAGATGTGGTACTTTTATGAGGAGAGCATTTTCTAGTACTTCATTGAAAGATGGACAGAAAACAAAACTGTTGTGTGTGATTTATGCATTGTCCCCAAAATGTCCAGAAGTGGTTAAAATGCTGTTACTTTGAGTTATTTTTTCGTCATCTGGCATCCTTATAGGCTGCCTTACAAGAATCAAATGAAGACCTGAAGGAGAAAGTAAGTGGTCTTGAGAGAAATCATGGTTTCTGTTGGACAGGAGCAGACCACTGTGATGAGTGAAGTGCTTCCAACTGGTGTGCTAGCAGTGCAAGCTTTTCTATAATAGCTGGCTTTACTATCAGAAGGCTGTTGCAATGCAAATACTCAGAAGCTGAAACTTTGCCATATAAATGTGCATTTAATTGGCTGGAGTTAAACTTCCATTCACATTACAAGGTCATTTGAGTGAATGTGTACTCTGTGCTGTAAGTGAGAAGAGTTTGTGAAAGAGAATAATTTCCATTCATTCCCTGGTATGTTAATACTAACATAATGTTTAGAACTGAGATAAATTTGTCCTCGAACTGTGAGAATAAATGTATGTGTCTTTGTATCCTTTCAAGAATGTGCTCCCTGGGATGAATTTTGTTAGCAGAAACCACCTTGTGTCGGGCTGAAACTAACATAAAAGGAGGGCACTCTTGATAGTAAAAAAAGTTGGCTTGGAGCATAAAGATACCAATTTTCTCAGTGTGTGATGTCACAGTCTTGCTAAGCTGGCCTACCAAGTGGCTGTCACTGACAAAAGGGTTATTGCTGTATTGTCAGTATCCCTTTAACGACTGTTTTATCAAGTACTGCCTCCCAGACAATATTTTATAGTCGTCTGAATCCCTCTATCACCTGTATCGAAAGATTGTGGTAGTTAATATGAGGATCATCAAATGACAGCAAGTATATACTTTCCAAACAGTATTATGATATTACCAGGGATGATATTACCAGGGATGGTTGTAGTGGGTTGAGAGGGAAGGCCGAGCTCTCCCTCCCCCACAAAGGGGAAATAAACCACAGCTAACTCAGTTGGAGAAGCAAAGGAATGATATATTTACAAGCAATATATGGAATGCAGGTTTTATATACAGTGTCTATTAAACAACATGAGGTGTTGCTTGCAAGGGTTTTTAACCCCTATCCCTGTATAAAATTAGAGAGTATTTGTAAATAAACAACAAAAAATAAATTATGATCAGATCAGGTTTTAGACATGCCTGTTGTAGGACTGCATAAAGCAGTATGATTGAACTGAATTGTTTACCTAAATCATGTTGTAGCTGTGTTTATCAGAGAAGCATTGCTTTAGCAAAATTAGCTTAGTCACGGTAAGAGACATGTAATTTGTCAAGAATATATTTTTTAACGTTAAACTGTAAGGCCTGTGTGAAACGTTGACCTTTGCATCCCAAATATGATCTCATCCCAACTTAGCTTGCACTTGTCTACTTTCTTTTGCAATTGCTGATTCGTCAGCGATTCACATCACATCAGTATATATCGCCTTTGTTACATTACATAAAGAAGTATTCAGCTTACAGCTAGATGAATGCTTGAGCAAACCAAATGTTCAGTCAAAGAAGTTTTTCATAAGTCATTTTCATGTAAATTCATGCCTCTGCTAAAAGCAGCGAGTGAAGACTTATTAAACAATTGCTGTGTTTAAATATCTTTACTGCAGATTGTTTTAAATACATCTCTGCGTTCTGAGCAACTGTAACTTGTAGAAGAGCATGTCACAAGTCACTTGTGGCCATCTCTATGGGAAAATATTTTTTTCCTTCTGTCTTTATTTATGAGATGCTGAGCTAAGAATGGATATTGAAGACCAAGAACAGTTGGTCTTGAATTCTGTATTTACTATCTACTATTTGAAGAGATGTCTTATAGTCAAAGAACTAACACAATTCTAATAGTTACAAACAGAGTATTTTTCATATAAATAGTGTCTATATGGGAAATCTTGGTCTCAATTTGCAGTAGCTGTTACATTCTTTAATTGTGGACTGGGGTGAGCATGTGCTGATGCCTGTTCAGGGACTCTGTGACAGAGAATGCAGGCTTCAAGTTGAAACAAAACAGATACATCTATCCAGACAGATGTAATAAAACCATAACATTTTGCAAGACAATTATTTTTGTTTCCTATAATTTCATAATATATTGAGCATTTATATCTATCTATCTTTATACACACACACACACACGCTACTTTTAGATAAATGTCTGAGGGTTTTTCATGTGTTTGCTCTAAGATTCAGGGTTTTACTGATGTCTGACATGAGGTTGAAATTCCTACATGAAATTTCAGAGCTCTTCACAGAATTAGTGAGAAACATCCAGCTCTGAACATACCAACAAATGTATTTCAGTTCAAGCTTTTACTGAAATGAAAGCATCAAGTGTCTCTTAAATGGAATGATTTATCACAAAGATTAAAAAAAAACAAGCTTCTGTTTTTGTGTGTTGATATATTAATATAAGAGTCAATTTGTCTGGCTCAGATCTGGGGATAGCATGTGTCCTGATAAAAGAATATTACAAAATCAACTCCAATATGCAGTATGGTGATGGTGTGATAAGGAAATAGCAGAAAGACTTGCAGACTTGCCAGCTACCCATTGAACAGCATTGAAGCTTAATGCCCAAATCCAAATGTTGTCAGTAGGTACTGTTAAAATATTTACAGGCTTCAGAAAGGTTAAACAGCTGCCATAGAAGAGAGAACAGCTGCTTTAATTATTAAGCTTTTCTTGATGGGGAAAAAAAAACAACATATAAGAAGGAACTTCCACACCCCCAAAAAAAACCCCAAACAAACAAAACTAATCAAACATGTAAGCCATCAGCCTGGAGTCTCCAGTGCCATAATCCTACTAAGATTTGTAGAAAATGACTGTGGTAGATGGAAGCTGGTTTTAAGTTACCTTATCAACTCTATCAATTGATGTTTGTCTAGTGTGTTCAATTGTATAAAACTTGGAATCAATTTACGTGTGGTTTTGATGAACCTAGGACTACCTGAAATGAACAGTTCTCTTGATGAATGACTGCAGCTTCATGGGAGCTGCAGGCTAAATGATCTAGCAAGTTCTGAGAAGCAAGGAGGAAAAAAGGTTTATTTGATATTCCTAAATGTTTGGGTTTTTTAATAACAATTTTAATTAGATCTGTAGTGTTCATGTACTTTTAAAGGCAAACATGGAATTTGTGAGAGTGAGTGCAATAATGAGGATGGACCTTTAATGTTTGTTGTGTATATAATTAAGTGCAAAAAAGGTCTCAAAAATAGCAGTGAGTACAGTGGCTCAGGTATGACTGCATACAGGGTTTTTGTCTTGGTAAGACCTTGCATCATTCGTTGCACTGGATTGGTGAAGCTCTTTGGAATAAAGCAGTACATAGAGCATGAGGTGTTATTTGCAGGAATCTGATCTCATTACTTACCTACGTTTATCATTTAAAAACTGCACCAGCGGAAGTGCAGTGGATATCGAACAGCAGGTGCACAAGTAACAAAGTCTGCTGTTCCCTAGTTTTCTAGTCTTTTATTTTTCAAGCATGCCTGTGAAAAGTTGGTGAGGTTTTTTGTTTGGTTGGTTGGTTTTTTTTTTAAATACCTTCAGTGTATAGTTCAGCTGCAGCACAAGGTCAGTGTAAGGTGTGGTGAGGCTGAGAAGACAAAACCCAGATGGTTAAATCTATATCTAAAGAAATAAACAAAAAAAAGCTTTAGTTAAATTTGGTGTAAAATAATTACACGACACTTATACAAATACTGATTTCTTTTTGATAAGCTGCACACAATTTCTCAGCCTTTTTCTTATCTGCTGAAACACTTAACAATATTTGTCTGTTGATACAGTGAAATAACAGGCTTATGATATTACTATTGTAGCACCATCCTACTTGTTTTCTCTGTTTTAAACTTTTATTGTCTGTTGCATCACGCTTTAAGGTAGAAGCTTGATGGCAAAAGTTGGCTTTGTGTGTGTTGTTCTTAAAGCTGATTCTTTTTCTCATGTAAAATGACAGCATAACTTCAGCTTTTAAAGGAATAAAGCATTAAACTCTTAACCTTTCCTAAAATATGGTTTGAATTATTGTTAAATTTAGGATTATCTTGACACTGTAGACTTCGGTTGCCTTTTAATTATTTGGGATGCTTCTTGTGCCCTTTGGCTCAAAATACACTTTCCAGCTTTTACTACTGTTAGTTCATTGTGTCATCTTCAACTGGAAAAATAAATGTTAATAGATTGTAATATGTCATAGTATGGTAAATTCCTGGTAAGTGCCTTATGCAGTGAATACTGGAAGACTGAACTACTGAATGCCAGCTTGTACCTGGAGCCTCCTGGTGCTACTTTCTGTCAAATAGGAAGACATTAAAATCTGAGTTGAGATGAAGTAGATTCATCTCATGGATGGCATCAGTCACATGCCAGTCTCAAGCTACAGGGCTGCACTTGTATTGTCATTCAAAAACAACAACAAAAAGCCTGATAAAGAGAAAAATAAAGGCTTTCCTTCCATTTCAGTAAGAAAACTTTTATTCTCCGCACCACCCCCACCCCCCCTGCTTTTGTTGAGGGTCTGAAGTAGAAAGGAAAATGAATAAAACTCTCATATATATATATACACACACACATATATATGTGGTGTTGCTTTTTTTTTAACCTAAGATGTTGTCCTAGTTTTGAGCCAGGAGCTGCCCAGGGCAAAAGGACAGAAAAGATACTTTACCCCTTTCCCAAGGAGCAAACTAAAAAAGCTGCACACTGGATTGGAAATTGAAATGGAAATTCTGTATACAGATATATGCAGAAGGCATTCCAGTAAAAAGAATGCTTTCACAAATTAGGCTCAGTTCTTCACTTGGGCCTACCAGGCCAAAACCTTCCAGAGCCTTCCAGAAACCTCCATCCCACTAAGCCTGAGCAGGCCAGGCTGCCCTTCCCCCACACCCCACTAGACCCAGGCCTACCGCAGGCTTCAACAGGCTCAGTAGCGTAGCTGAACATTTGCTGCCAGCCAAGGCCAAGAGGAAAACATCTCCCCCACAAAAGATAACGGTGCACCTCGTGAGACGAAGAGGAGAGATAGATTTGGCTGTGCAGGCCCTTTAAATAGAGAAAAATGGAATGGAATAACAGATTACTATATACTGAGATGAACTGCTTGTCCCCCTGGGACCCTCTAGCCTTTGGAGGACTTTTCTTTGTGGTTATATATCAATTAACTCTTGATTTCCCTTAATGTACAACAGACGTCAGCAGAAGATGAAAATATTTTTTCTTGTTTTGAAAAAAAGAATAAATATATTCACTTTGTCTTCTGGTGTTTGTGACCTAAATGATATCATGGCTGACTGCTATAGGTTTATTTTGGTATAAATCCATGTATGCTGAACGGAATTTTTTAACTTGTCTGAAACCAGTTGTTTCTTGTTCTTGAAGGTCTCTTCCAACCTGGTTTATTATTCTATTCTATTCTATTCTATTCTATTCTATTCTATTCTATTCTATTCTATTCTATTCTATTCTATTCTATTCTATTCTATTCTATTCTCTCGTGATTCACTGCAGTTCCCATTTATAAAAGAAAACACATGCCTTTTCTTGTAATTCTATAAATGGAAAGATGCTTGTGCAAATTTTGACAAAAGGGCTCTTGGCAAGTAATTAAAAACCTCCTATTTCTTTTGGATCAACAGCTCATTCAAAAATTAGTGTTGTGGTTAAAGTGAAAAGTTGTGCCCAAAGTTAAGCACATATTTAGATAATGCATTGGTAATTAGAATTGATGGAGTTTATCAAGGCAATTTAGCCAATTTAGAATGATGTATTATTAAGTATTTCTTTAACTGTCATTGCTGCTATAGCAAAGGTTTTCAGGTTTTATTTTGGCATTTTACAGATTTGAAAGATTCACAAGAAGCATAAGCACCTTGACATAATTTAGAAAAAAGGCTGCTAGGAAATCTCATACTGAAACTGTTGCCCTTTATGTCTGAAAACATGAAGAGGAAAAAGGTCCCTTAAAATAAACCTCCTAATCCCCCAATAAATAGTTTATTTCAAACAGTGTTAAATGTTCTACAATTCTGCATTATGCAGACTACTTCAATAGGTTTTAAGACTATTAAACTCACCAGTGATCTAGAGGCAGTATTTCATTTTTCATTTTCTACTGTTACTTTTTTCTAGATCTAATTCAGCCTTGACACCGAAGGATTGTTATTATTTTAAGTATTATGGTTGGTGATGAAGGATTAGTTGCCATAATACCAGTGCCAGGGAGATTTTATGGTAGCACTTCTAAACTGAAATCCACTTGGAAGGTTGACTGACTGCTATGCACAGTAGTCTGACCAGGCTGGCCATTTGATAACTGCATGTTAAATTTAACAGCTTCAAACAACTGTCTTGTCAAACAAGTTGGGCTTGTCTGACAGTTGGACTCTGAACTGCCCTGCAGGGAATTTTTGCCTTTAGAGCATGAAATGTGACACTTCAAATAGCCTTGGGTGGATCCAGCTTTTGTTTTTAGCAATTAATACTTCCTGAACATGGCTATAAAAAATGTACTGAGCTTTGCCCTTCCAGTTGTGTCTGTTTGCTTGATGACATGGGAGTTACTGTTAAATCTAAAAGCAGTCTTTCTATAAATACATTAATAGGGTCAATTGGAAACCTGGGGTAAATATGCCTGTATGCCACAAGTATGAGTCTGAAGACTTTAAGTGGGAGGACTTCAATGCTCATTTTGTGTAAAATGTTTTCATTTGACTTAGAGTAAGATGAAAGAGTTTAATTCTGCCTGCCTTGTTATAAATTTAAAAAAAATTATTACTGATGCAAAAAATTCTTGGTGACCTTCTTTATAGGCAAACTATTCACTGGAAAAAAACTGATTGCATTTTAACATTTCTTTGCCATTCATTTCATCGATATTCATAATGAGTAGAGGAAGCTATTGTAATTCTAGGTAATTTAATGTAGCAAAGACAAAAAGCCTGCCCTCAAGTTAGTGTGGGTTTTGGCTATATAAGTTTGTTCCCCGGTACTGCCAAGTCCAAGGATGACCTTCTTAGGCTTTTTTATTTACATAAACTGTTAAGTTGTTCAACTTGATGGGTAGCTTGCTAATTGTCTGGCAGCATTTAGCTATGGTATCGCTTTCCATGCTGTGGAAAGAATTGTACTAATTGTATTGGTAAAGATCCCTACCCTCATCTTGGTGTTTTCTGGGATTGTCTTTTTTGGTGTGTGCATTTTTGTTTGTTGGCTTCTCATTGTTGTGATTTTTGTTGTTACCACCCCCCACCCCCAGATATTTTGTTTGTTCAATCTTTCTTGTTTGATTTGGGTTTTTTTTAGGTGCCTGTTAGAAACACTATACTGCTCAGGCCTGGCAGTCTTTCTTTTTAAACTGTAAAGAGCTATGACATTTGTTACTATGCTGGGAGCTTCTTATGAAAATGGTGGCCTAAAGGGGCATTGTGTTGTTTTGCTGTTTAGTTTTTTTGTTGCTGTTATTTCTAGTTTTCTTTTGAAAAAAATAGTGATATTTAAGGAAGGGAAGGAACAAGGAAGTATTTTCATTTCCAGGCACTCTGAACTATATTTGATTTACTAGGTGTAAAATATTGTGGTGTGGGTTTTTGTATGTGGTTGTTTGGGTGTTGTGGTGTGGGGCTTTTTTTTGTGGGTTGGGTTTTTTTTTTTTTTTTTTTTTTTAATTACTGCAGGTGAAGTACTAATTGTTGCCACAGCAGTTTCACAGGCCTTCATTACAATATGTTGAGCTTGGAAGCCTAAGCTTAAGCTCTGCAGACTTGTGGTTACCAACTAATTAATTTTTAATCCTTTTTGTTATTATTTGCACATATCCATACAATGACACCCTGAAGATAGCCTGATGGTTTCGGTTTATTACTGTGAAGAGAAATAGCTAATTCAAGTTGAACTTCTAGCTTCTTGCAACGTCAAGGTGTAGAGGAATTTTCTTTTAGAAGTTTTAAGTTTCTACATAAGAATTATTATTCAAATAAGATACTGACACTTGTCTTTCAGAAGACTTAGGCAAGTTTCAGGTGAATGAAATGCTTTGGCTCATGACAGAAAGCTGCAAGGTTTTGAAAACCAACGTTTTCTTATCTTCTGGTGATTAGAAAGTTGTAACTGGTGAAAGGCATTTTATTACCACATACAGCTTCTTTCTGGTTTTACTGCTGTTGTACAAATAAAAGATTGCCTTCTGAATTTCTTGCTGGTCTCATAGGGCATATCTGTAGAGTGTGTGTGGCAAGAGTGGGAAAAAATACCAATCTAAACTTGGTTTATTACAGTTTGTCCTTGCAGTGTGTTATCACAGCATAAGTTCCTTTGCAAGCAGTATTTTAAGTGTGGTGCATCTTCAACCAGCACCATGGAGAACAATTGGGAGTTGCTATCTGAGACACAGCCTCTAGCTACCTGTCCACAGAATGACAACAGAAGAGTAATAATGAAAGTGGGGAACAGAATAATATATTCTATAGGTTTCACTGTTTTTGTTTTTCACTAGTACAAAGGCTTCTGAGTATTTAAGATGCTCTTGGTAGCAACACCAGTATTGCCATACCAACAGGATGCAATCTTGTGCCATGTGGCACACAGATATTTGTCAGATTGCAGCATACACCAGCTTGAAAAGTTAATCTGGCATTGAAGAACACAAATATATTCACATTATAATTGTCAGTTGTCAAAATAGAGGATACTTGAAGAGGTGATGGAAAAAGAACTTAACTTAAATAATTCTTAAAATCCAGTTAATTTAAACTTCATATCAAATGGCAGCAGCTGACCTCAAAGTTCAGTTCAAGATAAAGATGCTGGGTAGAATAATTTCAGTGTATGTCTTGCACAGGAAGCAGCTGATACCCATTACTACTGTCTTATTTCTATTACAAAATTAGAATTTTTAAACCAGTGTAAAAAGACCATTTTTCTCCTAAACTATCATGCTTCTGGTTTGAGAAAATATAAGATGCATTTGAAGTGTAGTCTGGTGTTCAAAAGGGAATGTATTTAGCTATGTTTTAGGAATGGTCATTTTTGTGTATTTTGCCCTGGATAAAATTTATTATTTTAAGTTTCTTAAAAGTGTTTTGGTAAGATTAAGATTTCTTGTAGCTTTCAACAGGTGACTGCTGCATGGTCTGGGCTGTTTACCATAAATAATGATAAGAAAAAGCTGGACCAGATTCCAAGCTTGAAAAATAGTTTTTTAACTTCTAATATCTTTGAAATAGTGTATGCGTCTTAATTTGCAGCAAAACTGTTAAATATTGAATGGCACACTTCTATTAGGCATTTTGCAATAGAGATTTATTTCTCATTGTTTCTTATGTTGCTAAGTGATCTTGTTTACCCTTTTGCCTTGATGATTTGTAATTCCTTCCCCCCCCCTCCACCCCCAAGTAGTGTTGTTTTAGTGCTGTTGCCTGAATGGAAATCTTTAGATTTGACTAAAAAATGAGTCAACTATTGTGCAAGCTATTTTCTCCTGGCACATACCAGTAGTGTTACCTGGTATTTTGATACAAAAGCTGATAATTTCAGTAATTTGGATTAATACATAACTAATTGGCTGGCAGAGGACTGAGGTGGAAAGGAGTTGCCTTAAGTAGTGTGGCACAGATAACGATCAGAGAGTACTGCAGTTCTTGGTTTCTACCAGAAGTAGTAGTTTTAGTGGCAAAGTGAATTGAGCAGTATGTGCACTACAGGTAAGCAAAAACTTGAGGCCCTTTATAACATCTGTGGCCTGTCCTTGTTATCTGCATAATTGCTGTTTCTTGCATATTTTGTCTGCCAATGTTCTCTTTTACTGCTAGCCTGCCCTGATGGGATGCTAAAGGCATTATAGTTTAAGGATAAGGAGGTTTAATTTAATCTTAAACTTGAAGTGGATTTAAGCTATATCATTAAAAAAGAGCAAGCAGGCCTTTAATATAATTTTGTCTTTTGACCTCCCTTTCCTCTTCTTTCATCCATAACCTTTTGTTGAATCAATTTTAACTCAGATAATGACATTATTTGCTTCCTTTATGGTCCGTGTCCAAGATGAACTGAATTTTCTTAACAAAAAATTACTGTCAAGAACTAGTGATGTACCTCTGCTGTGTCAACCAATGATTTTAATTTTGGGAATATGAATAAAATCAATGTAGTAGTTCATGTTCTATTTGAAGGCGAACTTTCTCATGCCAAGAAAACACAAAACAGTTCAACATGATGCAAGGGCATTATCATTAGAGACATAGACATAAGCATATGCAAAGTTCCTGTTGGTGTCGTACCGTTTGAAGATAGCATCTTCTCCTACAACTAGCTCATTCTTTTAGGATATAACTTCTTGACCATCTTTAGGTTTGACCTTTAAGGTGTTAGATCTCTGAACCTGAGATGTGTATTCTGTATTTACCTGCTTGAGATAATTTGCTAGTCTCTGTAGTTTAAGTCTAAGTAGTATCTTGGGAACCTGGAATTTATTTTTTGTTGCAACAGATTTCATTCTGTATATTGCAATTTCATTTTGAGGACAATTAATATATGTGTTCAAAATAACTGGTAGTTCAGGGCTCATTAAACATGAGGACAAGGCTTCATTACGCTTACAGGACATGATACATTTTTGACCATTTTTTAATAGAGAAAGAAAGGGAGTAATAACTTAAAACCATTAAAAGGGGAATAAAAACAGGTGGATAAATGTTTTGAAGGAGGGAGAGATTAGGAATTATGTGGAAGAAGGGGAGATAAGATAGTCATCTCTTAATATTAACAAGAAAATGCAGTAAAGGCAAATAATAAGCACCAAATAATCAAACAAGATACATATCTAGCTGAGGGCTTTATCTGACACCTCTTGTCACAGTATCTGAACACATTTCATATATAATTAATAGTGCTACCGAAGTAAATTGTGCCTGGGTGTTTCTGGCACTTCTTGCTTGAGTTAGGGGAGTTTGGGTCTCCATTTTTATTCTAGGGATTTGGAGTTTGTTTTCTTTGGGGTTTTTTTGTGGGACGCTCTTTTGTAAGTAGCTGTTTTGCATTGACAGGATTCTTTCTTGGTGACTGACTTATACATTGAATGCTGTGTTAGTTATTTACAGATTGGTCCTTGGTTTTAACATTGGAGGGAAGTAATCTGTTTTTTGGAACATCTGTGGTAATACAAAAGCAACAATGAAGAGATACAGACAAGGGGAAAGAGGAGGATGAGGAAAAAAGTTTTGAACTTCTGCAAAGTTTTGTAAATGATGAAGTAGATTTAGAAATCACATAAAATTGGAATACCTTAGGCAAGTATTATAAAGTTATTCTGAAAATTATTCATGACATAGAATGTGGGACTCCATTGATGTATATTAATGGACATAACCGTACAGTCCTTGTGGAGGAATACATTAGCAATGGTCTGGCATTTTGCTTTTGAAAAATTGAGCATCTTAACTTCTAGGGCATATTCTCAAATGGCATGTTTTGGCAGAATTTTCCTGTGGTGGCTTGTGGTGTAGCATGTATGCTCCCTGCTGGCACTGTACCCAGCCCTGAGGAACTGCTGGTCACAGACAGAGTCTCTGTGCTCTACTAAGAACAACTAGGAATCCCAATCTGTTTTATAGTTATCTAGTATGCAAGCCACAGGTTCCACATTGTCTCTTGGAACACTGCATTGGGCTCTAGCTGCCATATTGATCAATGAATGAAGGAAAAAGCATATTCTTTAGGATTGTTATTGGAGTTCTTGTTTAATTTTTTTAAAGCCATTAAAAGTGCTATGTACTATGTGTTATCAATGCTAGAATACGCAAGTAATTTTGTAAAGCTAGTACTTATTACTCTGGAGAGTAAGTAAAGATTGTTGGTGGGAGGCAAAGCTAAAATGCTTTGGTTGTCATCAATACCAGGAACTAATGAACAGATCAGGATTTGCCAAATCAGCATAACATGAGTGAAAACAAAGGATACAATTTTTAAAAATTTTAGTTCTAAAAATCTGTATATTCCCTTCTTTCTCCTGGTTGAAATGTGTTAAGAGCTTTCCATTCAAGTTACTACTTCAGGGTTCTTGATGGATTGCCTTCTGTGCAACACTGGCTAACATTGTTTTATTTTTACAGAAAGATCCAGATTACCTGAAGCTCTGGTTGGATAGTTTTGTTTCTAGCTATGAACAGTTTCTGGATGTGGACTTTGAGAAGCTGCCAACCAGGTATGTAGAATTACAGACTTGATATCCTTGTTTGGTATGTGAAACACACCTGGCTGAAAGCCCATTCTTGTTCAACAGAAATACTGTCATGAAACGGAAGATTTCTTGTTGTTAAATGGTGCTCCCATCCTTTTGAAGGCCAAGTTGGGTTGTGAATGATTAAACAGGGCAAATACTGGCATTTACATTATATTAGGAGATGGCATGAGTATCTACCAGTCTTGCTTGTAGGAATAATCATTCTTTATGCATTTTTTTCCATAAGTATTCATCAAATGTTGCATATGAAATAGTATTAGTCAGTATTAGTGCTTGGTATCTGTGTCGCAGTGAATGAAGAGAAGCAAGATGGAGGTGAAGAGTCGTTTGGGGGATTGTTTTTAAGATTAAGGTTAAGGTGAAATGCTTAATGAAAGATCTGGATATCTTAGCTGAAAACTTTTAAAAAATTAGAATATGCACAAATGATAAACTTTAAAGTGATCTCTTTGTATGTATCTGTGAAGACCTCAGTTCAAGACAAGAGTATTGTTTGCTTCACTTATCTCGCTGACCACAAGTTCTCAGATATAATCATGAGGTCGTATTGAAGTATAATTTTGGAAATGCATATTTAGTATTTTGAATTTGCTGTGGTCTAAGAATTGTGTTTTCAAGACTAACTTGGCAAATCACTAATAGAAGTTTTGGCAAAGGATGTTTCCTCTTGGTTTTGAGATGCTTGCATGATCTAAGGATGTTAAGAAAAAACAAATGTTACAGGAATCAGAAGTCATGAGAACCAGTCAATATTATAGTTGGTACCACTACTCATGTTTGAATGCAAAGAATGTTTTTCCCTGCATGATGGCTGCAGTCCAAGCCCTGTTGAAATCAATGGAAATT
Source organism: Melanerpes formicivorus (assembly GCF_026170545.1). Taxonomy (NCBI): domain Eukaryota; kingdom Metazoa; phylum Chordata; class Aves; order Piciformes; family Picidae; genus Melanerpes; species Melanerpes formicivorus. The sequence continues at coordinate 15,991,598 of NW_027142357.1, read as the reverse complement.
CTTTAATGGGCTTTGGATGAGATCCTGTTTGAACTGTAAGTGATATCCTCTACTGTTACAAGGAAATGAATGCTGCAACAGGATCTCAGTGGATAAAACCTGAGCTTCTCAATGTTCTGTATTAACATTTTCCTCATAATGAATGCAGAATATATAGTAAAATTACCAATAAGAAAGGCCTTCAAATTGGTTCTGTGTTATTTCAGAAGATCTATTTTCTTTGCAGTGTATAAAATGCATCTTTCTTTTAATTAAGAAAAATGCTTATCCTTTGACACAGGGTATCTTTAACATACTACTTAATATTGAAATCTGAATGTTGGAAGAAACAAATGTCTTGGTGCTTCTGAGTTTTAAGTGTGTTTTGCTTTATACATGTTCGTGGGGTTTGGGTTAATTTTTGTTGGTTATTTTTACAGAAATATAATAAAGGACAAAAAAACAAACATGAAGCTTAGCTCTGCAGAACAGCAGCATCTTCATTGTGCTAAATGATGGTTTAGTGAACATAAAAATAGTGGTTTTTTTCTGAGGTTAATGACAGGATTAGTGATTTAGTCTGGAAGAATAGGTCTATGTGGATTAAGATACAGATGTAGAGAAAATGTATCAAAATAACATGGGGATGAAGGCAGATCATTCCTGTGCTTTGATGGCTGGATTAAAAATTAGTGTTTGATAGGAGATGCAAGAATTAACAAAGAATTGCAGTTTTGCCCTTATTTGCATTTGTGAGATAATCGGGCTTGTGAAAAGTGGCATCTTTCCAGAGTTTGTCAGGTTGTATTGCAGACATTTATGTTCTGGAACTGATACTATTGAGCCTTCAAAAAAGAACAAGTAGGTACCTGTGGAACCACCAAATGCTCATTTTCTTTGACTCCTCTTGGGGCCGTGGGCTGTAGGACCCTGTAGCCTCATTAAGTACAGTGTGGCCAGCAGGAGCAGGGAGGTCATTCTGCCCCTGTACACTGCACTGGTTAGGCCACACCTTGAGTACTGTGTCCAGTTCTGGGCCCCTCAGTTTAGGAAGGATGTTGACTTGCTGGAACGAGTCCGGAGAAGGGCAACGAAGTTAGTGAGGGGCTTGGAACACAAGCCCTATGAGGAGAGACTGAGGGAGCTGGGGCTGCTTAGCCTGGAGAGGAGGAGACTCAGGGGTGACCTTATTGCTCTCTACAACTACCTGAAGGGGGGTTGTAGACAGGCAGAGGTTGGTCTCTTCTCCTAGGCAGCCAGTACCAGAACAAGAGGACACAGTCTGAGGCTGCGCCAGGGGAAGTTCAGGCTGGAGGTCAGGAGGAAGTTTTACACAGAGAGAGTGATTGCCCATTGGAATGGACTGCCCGGGGAGGTGGTGGAGTCGGCGTCACTGGAGGTGTTCAGGAGGAGACTTGACAGGGTGCTTGGTTACATGGGTTAGTTGATTAGGTGGTGTTGGGTGGTAGGTTGGACGCAATGATCTTGAAGGTCTCTTCCAACCTGGTTTATTCTATTCTATTTTTATTTTTTTTTTAAATTATTTTTAATTTCTAAAATTGGTTAAGTATTTTTATCTTTTGGTCCTGGAAATAATACATAAAGCTGGCTACAATGAGAAACTGAGTGGCTTAGTATTTTTTTTCTTTCCATATATAAATCTTGGTACACTTTACAGCTATATGCCTGAAAGACTTTGTCTACTGATGTGCAAATGTCAGGAAATAACGAGAAACTGTAGTGAGGAGAAAGCTTGTACAGACTGCTGGACAAAACTAGCCTTTTGGCAGACAGGCATGAAGTTTTGTGTCAATGTGAAACACATACACTGGTTTTAGCAGCCAAGAAAACACCACGTGAGAAATGTAATGAAACTATTAGTGTGGGCTGCTTTTGCTGAAAGAAGGACTCTTAGTCACTTGCTGGTAAGACTATTTCTTCTATAAATTAAGATAATTTCCTGAAGTCTGTACTGGAGATCTGAAAGCTGCTACATAGTGCAGATTTAGGAAATCTCTAGAGACCAACTGTATCAAATAGTATGATTTAGCTATGCAAGTAGAGCTTATATAGTTTGCAGTTTATAGACTTACACAGCTTCAGTTCTACCTTGATTTTTCTGCATCTGCTCTATATTAATAAGTGAAATGGTTTCACTCATGAATATAGTATTTTCAGTGATTTTACTGAAAAGATGAAAATGCTTATGCTGATGGCTTTGAACATTGAGCACAAAAGATTGGTGCACCTGTCTTTTCTCTAAGAACATTTATTCATTTCATGTGCATTTACTGCAAATGGGATAAAACCTTTACCAGCTGGTGGGAGTTTTTTTCCCCTCACTAAAGGAGAGGAATTGCCATTTGGTTTAATACTTTTAGAAATAGCAAAGGCCTCCAGAGTGATGTCATGCTATTTTTCTGCTCTTGGTTTGTATGATCTCAGGCAAAGGAGTTTAAGGAAACTTATGCAAAGTCCCATAGAGATAGTAGTTTAACTTATTTATTTCAAACCCACATAAAATGATGCAGGGATTATGATAGGAATGCTGGTAATGTGGTTTCATGGCTGTTGAAAAGTAAACTCTGGTTTTCTACAGCAATGTGTTCCAAAATGCTTACCACTGGCAGAGGAGAGATTCAGTTTGAGTAATCCAAACTAGCATTTCTTGTGCCAGTCTTGCATGAGACAGTAAATTCTTGTGGGTTGTGCAATAGCAGAGATGGGCAGCTACTGCAGAAAAAACATTCTTTGGGACTTGATGCATGAAGGGTATGCTTTTGTGAAGTATTTTATGATCGTACTGGAAAAGACTTGTTGGCCACATCAGGAAAATTACTTCTGGATGTGTGATTTTGGCTGTCAAAAAATAAAGTCCTCCTAATACAGAGATGGCCAGTTATCAGATTGTGAGGAGCCATGTGCATAGTCCCAGAAGGTATGAATCTGTTGCATTTTGAGAGGTGAAAGTGCCATCATAGAAAATAAAATGCCTTTCTTGAGTTGTGTTGGTAAAAAAGCAGTTGCTCTCAGTTTTATTGGTTTAGAGCTTAGGCCCTGTAAAATTTGTGTTAAATCTTTGAATCCCTCGAGAGTCTGAATCCAGGATGTGAAAAGCAAATTGCACACCTCCGAAGAGGCAAAGGAACGAACGGTGTTTGGTTCTCTGTGTGTCTATAGGTAACACTTGTTTTCTAGGATGTGAGAGCTTGCTGTCTTTATATGTCTGGGTTTTTTTTTACCAAATTTTCAGGTTTTGGTCCTTATAGGATTTCTTTTCAGCTTTAGAAGCTAAATAACGTATTGTACCACATTTCCCTCAAACAGTCACTGTTGCACTGTTTAGAATCGGTCATTGTATTTCTCCACACTTTTTGTTGCCTTACACTGGCGTATGTTTACAAGTGTTACATTAGTGAATATTTGAGCTAGCTGAATTTTTCATTTGTTGTCATTTTCCCCTTGGCTTTGGCCATTTTGCAGGCTTTTGTAACCTCTAATGGTCTTGCTTATGTCTGTCTTTTCCTGTGTAGAGTTCATAGAGAGTGTGTCAGGATAAACAGCTGTTGCCAAAGGCACACTCCTTTTAGCAGGTGCAGCAGTGGAGAAACAGTCTTCATCTCAGAGACCAGCTTTGGTAGGGTTCTTACATTCAACACCAATACAACAATCTTTTTGTGTCTCCTAAAAATTATTAGATAGCAGGAAAAAAATTGTATTTGCTTGGTTAATGATATCCAGAAACTGATAAGTATGGGTCAGCTTTTCACACAAAATCAGTGTGCCAAGAGTGTTGGAGAGCCCCCTTTCCTGCACATTCTGATCCTGATTTTTAAGTCTTCCTTCCTTCAGTATTACTGTGAACAGCTTTTTTTTTTTTTAAATTTTATATTATTTTGTGTAGAAGGTTCACTAGATCTCAATAACTATTTAATAATTGGCATCTACTTTAGCTTTTAATCTTTAGCTAGAAGTTGAAAATCTTCCTCTTGTGTTTAGTTTCCATGTTTCATTCTGTGTAGTCATCCCTTACCTTATTTAGGGATTTCCAAGTTCACCTGTTTACTTGCTGAAGACCATGCAATTTTTCTGTGGCCATTAATGCCAGTTTATTGCTTGGAAGAGGATTTATGAATCCACTTAATGAATTTTTAACACTTTTTTTTTTCCCCCAGTGTAGTTCATTGCTGGGGAAAAGGAAGCTCAGGATAGCATGTTGCCGCTATCTCCTTGTGCTTCATCGGAAAATGTTTGTGAGCTATCCAATTCTTCTTATAGAGGTCTATTGGAACACTACTCAAGCCCTTTGAAATTGGTAATGTCATTTGCATGATTAACAATTCTCTGTGTGGTTGTTTTTTTTGTTGTTGTTCTTAGGGTGGATGACATTCCTCCAGGAATATCACTGCTTCCTGATAACATTCTTCAGGTCCTCAGGCTTCAGCTGCTACAGTGTGTCCAGAAAATGTCAGATGGAGTAGAAGAGCAGCAGCAGGCTCTGTCTCTTTTACTTGTGAAATTCTTCATCATCCTTTGCAGGTATGTGTTCTGACTGTTGCATCAGTAAGGGTATTGTTTTGTTTAAGAAACCTTAATGCAGCCTATAAATATAGGTTCTAATGATACATACAATGTGATTTGGCACTTTACAGTAGGAACAGAAGAAATAGCATTTCTCAGTCTTCAAATTAAAGGAAGAAGGAATAAAAGACAGGGAGGAAAGCAATCTAATCATCTTAGCAGTAATGTTTGTCATGAGAAATGGAGTAGAAGGGGAATAGACATTAAGTTCCTTGTAATTATTTAAAATATATGAATTCCGGACATGGTGTACCTGGTATAAGAAATATGTTTTAAAGAAAAGGCACAATCTAACAAGTGTGAGATATGAAATAACTCCTGAGGGAATTGTACAGGAAGAACTGTTTCACATTCTTGTCATACTTATAATTCTGTAAACAACTTAAGAAACTGACTTACTACACTGTTAATACAACTGCTTTCCTTCTGACCTTTATGCTTTACTTTGTTGAAGCAGGTGAATAAACTGTTTTTAGGGACCTATTCCTCACTACTTCTTCAGTCTTCTATTATAAACTGCATTAAAGGAGAAAGGAGATAAAATATAACAGGGAATCTCCCTTTCCAAGGAGAATTTGAAGGGGTTTTTTTGAGTCCTTCAGCTCTCCTTACCCTTCAAACAGTGCAAGGGGTTGTAGGGCAATGTATAAAGTATCCTGGAACATTAAATAAGCTGGTAATAAATGGTAACATGTTTCTGAATTACATACTGTGGCCAGTTTTACTAATTGTTGAAAAATTCTCCTTACATCATCACTCCAGTATTTGATCTTTGTGGCTTGTCCTCAAGACTGAGAAGTAATGTGTGCATGCTGTTTCTTTGTTGCTGTTGACTTACTTACAGTCTAAAGGAAAGTATTAGATGTTTGTTTTCCTTGGGAGAATTTGAACTGAATAACTGCCTCTAGGTAATCTGTTTTCTAAACTTTTAGAAAGTCTATGCACTAGTAATGTGGGAGAAGTGGAAGTTACTGTCTTTGTTATCAGATGCCATTTCTGAACTTTCTATTTAGAGTTTCCTGGGAATCTGTTTAATCTCTGAAACCCCAAATTCCAGACAGAACTGGCCTACAGCAGAGCAAATCAGGCCTTTCTTTTCCTTCCTGTTAAAAGAAAACTTTTGAGCTGTTAATGTGACAGAAACATTTGAGTACATGCAGTCTTTTGCAGAGTATTTTTGAAATGCTACTATACTTTTATATACAGAATGCTAAAACAAACATTGTTTGAACTTGCCTCAAATGGTACACTGTACATTTCTGGTTTTTGTGTTATCCTCATAGAAATTTGGCTAATGTGGAAGAGATTGGGATGTGTTCATACATTAACCATGTTATCACCATGACTACTTTATACATTCAACAGGTATGTGGTTAACAATTCACATTTCTTATTTTTGCCTTCCAATACTTCCTGCTCCTACTTTTGTGGTCCTCTTTTTCAGTAATAGAGTTGTGTGGGGAACAATTTATGGGCTCAGAAATGTTCTGGAGGAGATGAAGATTACTTTTCAACTTCTAGTGATCTTCTGACCATGGCTTTCTTTTTTCATCAGTTAAAAAGCAAAACAAAAGAAAAAGAAGTGGCAGATCAGACACCCATAGAAGAATTTGTGAGACATGCATTGGCTTTTTGTGAAAGTCTCTATGATCCATATCGAAACTGGAGGCAGCGAATTGCAGGGTATGTGTGGAAAAGGACAAGATTATAAGTACTTTTAAAGGCAATTTTAGATAAATGATATGTAAATTTTCTGACAGAACTATTTGCTGCCTCATGCCCAGTTACGTGTATATTCATCTACTGTTGTGTTTTACAGCTGTTGGATTGTGCAGTTTAGGTGTTGTTCCCCTCCCTCACCCCCAAAGATACAGTCTTTAGAATGGGATTAATGATTTATTTTATTTTTTCTCCCACCAAAACTAACATCATGGAACAGGCATGCTAGAAACTGAATTTCATTGATATCAAAATTGTACTCATGAATTCTGTTCCATTTAGTGGAAAACTGAATCATGAGGCTTCTCAAAAGGTGGCAGTAGAGAGAGAGACAGGAAATGGGCATTCCAAGATGCTTAATTTCTGTCATTCTAGGCACAGGCTCTGTTTTTTTGAAACTGCTAGTGAATCACTTCATCTGTTCATCTATTGGGAGGTGGTGGAGTCACCATCCTTGGAGATCTTCAAGGAAAGACTGGATGAGGCACTTAGTGCCATGGTCTAGTTGATTGGATAGGGATCATAGTATCATAGTATCAGTCAGGGTTGGAAGGGACCACAAGGATCATCTAGTTCCAACCCTCCTGCCATGGGCAGGGACACCCCACACTAGATCAGGCTGAGCCAGAGCCTCATCCAGCCTGGGCTTAAACACTTCCAGGGACGGGGCCTCAACCACCATGATAGGTTGGACTGGATGATCTTGGAGGTCTCTTCTGACCTGGTTGATTCTATGATTTAGCTCTTTAGAGACCTCATCTAAGTTTCTGTCAGATTTTTTTCATGTTCTCCCTTATTAGCCCCACGTTAATAATGTTAAATATACTTAGTCTTGTATAGTTAACCTGTTTTCTGCTGTTGCTCCTTGCTGCTAGCATTCAGAGCTGCTTTTTCTGTAGCTTCTGAATTATATTTCCATCAGGAGCATTTTGACATGCATCGAATATTGAACCTGGGCAGGCAAATAACTAAAGGCATAGAGAGATCATGTATGGTGCTACCTAGTCTAGCAAAATGTCCATTTTCATGGCATGCATTCTCCAGAGCCTACTAGCTCTTTGCCTTGCATTTGTACATCAAATCACATGTCAGACTCTGCAAACAGAGTGGGAACCTTGGCTGCTGGGCTTCCTCTGTGGCTCAAAATCTGCAGTACGCCATAATACTGCATAGACAGCTAAGTTGTTTTCAGATTTAGTATAGGTAATGCCAGCACATCCCATAGGATCTTAGGCAGAGTCTAAGTACTCAAAATCAGTGAATTTATGACCAATGAAGGTGCAGAATTCAGCAGTGAATCAATATAATCACACCACAGAAACATGTTATACTTTCTGAAACAGGATGTGACTTAAAGTACCTTTTGAAAATTGTTATATATTTACTGGCAGTCTAGAAATTAAAATTATATATTTGAGGATATGCTAAGAAGTGTTTGGTTGTAATTGACCCACAGGAGGGTCCTTCCATTGCTTTCTTCATTCAAAAACTGGCCTGTTTCTAAACTAGTGGAACAAGGATGCTGAAAAGAATGGGATAGACAGACTTGCTTGAATTAGAGCAAAAGAAGTTATTGTAGATCACAATATAGACATGTTCCATCTTTGGAAATAAGTTTATAAGTGTATCAGTAGAATTCTGTCCCTTTAATTTGAATTCTTAAAAACACCTCCCCCCTTCCATAATGACCATGTAAGTATTTTGTGCCCATTTCAAGGTGCATGTTTAAGAAATTTGGCAGCCTGGCTGGTGGCTTAGTTACAGTAAGCAAGGACCAAGTAACAAATTGCTAGCTGCTTTTTTTTTTTTTTTTTTTTTTTAATGTAACTAAACAATATTGTGGAAAGCGAAGGTATTTCTTGGAACAGAATAGTACATACAAGATTAGTTGTGATTTAATTTTTTTTAGACAAAATACTACTGGACCTTTTTTCTAATCTTGTGGGCAAAAGGTAACCCCTGATTTTTGGCAATGTTTTCCATTATGAAGCTATAAATGAATAAGTCATAAAGAGATCATCCCTAATGTGTTTGATATATCTTTTTTTAATGCAATTGCAGACGTTTCCTTAGTACAGTTGAAAAGAGCAGACAGAAGTATAAACCAGCATCCCTCACTGTTGAGTTTGTCCCTTTCTTTTACCGTAAGTATTACCAACAGCATGATAAAAAATTTTCATCTTTGGAGGAGTGAACTTCACCATTCCCAGTTCCTTTCCCCTAAGAATGCCTGATCAATGTAAAAGCCCCTTCCTTGTTTTCAGAGTCTGAGTGAAGTGGTTTGCTTTGTTTGCCCCTCTTCTTTTTATTTCTTTTTTTTTCTTTTTCTCTGAGCATCACCATCTTGCCATTCATACTCGTCTTTGAAAGCCTGGGTGTTTTCAGAGTTCTTTCAGTGCCTCACATGGTTTGATAGGGCTGGTGCTGTGAATTGCAGACTTTGCCATTTATTGGGGTACATGATGGTGATTACACCTAACATCCCTGTGGTAATTTTAATAACTTGCATGGAAAAATATTCTTAGGAAAGTGTTCTTGTATTTTTGTCCCTTAATATGATTTAACAACTAGAAAGAAGGAAAGTGTACCACCCAACTAGTACATGTTCCTTGGAGTGCAGGTTTGGGAAACTGCCTTGGTTTGTCTCTGGTTAAGTCATTAAATATCATGATAGCTACTTTGGAATAGATGTGTTCTTGAATTGAAGCAGCAGGAATATGCTGGAGGGGTGAGGATAGAGGTGAAATCAGCCCTTTTTGCAGCTGTCTGTTAACTCAGCCTTAATTAAAAATAAAAAGGAAGGCTCCATTCCTAGAATGTTAGTATTTTCTAATTTGGTTTCTCAGGTTTGAGTCACACTCCTGCTGTTCTTAAGATCCCCTCTCTGTATATGTAAAATAGCAAGAAATTGGCATCTACCTAGTCTAATGATTTATTCACAGTCTACTTGTCACTGTTCTCTCAAATTCATTTGAAGTTCCTCAAAAAACTCAGAGTCTATAAGTCAGAGGAGTGATAGGGCTAGCAGACTTAACAGTGTGGTCATCTAAGCTTTCTTTCCTTTGAAGACTAGATTTAAAAAACAGCTGTCCAATTTTCTTTTAGAAAGGGCTTATACATCCAGTATATAGTCAACAATATTCCTTGCAATAATTGGTAATTGTCTTAAAGGCTAAATTATTATTTTAATGACTCTAAAAATCTTACCTTTTTAGTTTCTATTGTTTGCTTAAAGCCCAAGCTGTCATGTGTTCTCTCTGATAAAGTTATTGGAAATATTACAATGGTTAATTCCAAATAAAATTATCATTTGTAGCTTGTTGCAGCTATTTTGTCTAGTGTTACTGCTAGAGCACTGAAATCTGGGTTATACCTATAGCTAAGAAGAGTTCTTTAAGTTGTTTATAACTAATTTGTATCAGGTAGGGCATGAGAAGAGATGCAGGATAGTTATCTTTAAAGAGACTACTGTTAGAAAGGTTACAGACCTGCACAGGCTTCCCTGGGAAGTTTGGTTTAAAAGGGAGCAAGCTCAAGTACTGTTTTTCTGAGCTATCTGTGTTGCATGTGGTGTTAGGCTTTCTGTGTCAAAATTACTCTAACTTTTGTCACACTTGCTAATTGCTTGTGTGTTTGCATGTGCTTCTGTTTCTTACTAGTGTGAACAAACTGGCCTCATTTTACATTCTGGATCAGATTAAAAGTTGTATGTCTGTAGTTCTGCCATGAAAAGTTTCATGCAAGCTGAAAGTCTGATCCAGTGAATTCCTGGTAACTGTGGTCTTGTGTTACTTTGACAAAGCTAGAATTTATATGTCTGTGTCTGATTTATATGATAGAAAATGAAGATTATATAGTGAACTTTTTTAATTTGCATGATGATGACAGGGAGTAGAGAATCTTTTTATTATTATTATGTTGGGGTTTTGGTCTGTTTTTTAAGAGGAAAAAAAGCTTTGTATAATTTATGACCAAAGAAAGGAATCCTCTTTTTTATTTATGCCTATCAGAATGCTTTCAAGAAAGTGAACATCTCAAGGAAAGCCTGAAATGTTGCCTGCTACATCTTTTTGGAGCTATTGTGGCTGGTGGTCAGGTAAGGATGTTCTAAATTCCTTCCAGCTTGCTGAAGACTTGACATGCCTGTTCTTAGTTTAAGGCTTGTAAATACCCCATTATGCAGAAGTGAGAAGAATTTATTCTTGGCTGTGAATTTTGTCTTATGAAGTTTGGGGCTGTTCTATGTAGTGCTTTCTAAATCCTAAAAGCTAAGTCTTGCTTTTAAATAACAGTAGAAATTTACTGCCTACAGTAAGTTTATATGAATGTGTACCTATTGTAATATTTTCCTATCATAAAAAAATATGGATAACTAGATTAGGAATTTCCCGCTGCAAAGATATATTTTTTGTATCAACATATGAAATTCATGTAGTTTAAATCCCAATGTGTGAAGTACGTTGTTTCAGCAGAAGGCATGAGGGCTTTGTAGTTTGGAATCTGTTTAAAATCTTTGATGTGGAGAGGAATCCATTCATCATTAGCAAACCAGCATCCACTCTGGTGGCTGACATCTGTTACATGCTACTAAGTCTGGTCACAACCAAATGTTACTTCTGACAATGCAGAGAAAGCTTTTAAGAATGTTGCCATGGAGTAGCAAAGACAGACACTATTTCAACTGAAAACACAAGCTGAGACTGAGTATGATGACCACACAGGCAGAGGCAACTGACCTCACTGGCAAGAGGTGCAGTCTTGCTATGCCTGATCAAGGTGATCAGAGCAGGTCTGAAGGTAGTAGTAACCAGGAGATCGCTACAGACTTAGTGCTGTTTGATAAAGCCTGAGATCTAGCCAGAAAGTCTGGTTAGCAAATCAGGTAGGGGATTTGGTTTAGTGATGGTAATTAGGCTCAGTCAAGAGTCCAGCAGTTGCCAGGCCCATGTGCAGTCATTAGGCAGGTCTAAGGTCGAGATGAGGAGTCAAGTCTGATGCTTGGGTTAAAGACTCTGTATAGCAAGGCAATGGGCATGGGTGCAGCACAGCTCAGGCAAGTAAAAAGATTGAGAGCTTCAGTTTGAATATAGCTCACTAGAGAAGGCAGGGAGTCCCTGACAAGGCTTCTCAAAGGTCTCTGTGAGGCTGGGCTCCTGCCCCAGATACATGGTGGCCCTATGGAGTCAGACTTTCAAGAAAAGAGTCGAGGAACATGCAGTCAGGGCCAAGACCAATGTTTGCTAATTATGTGCTATTCAAAAAATGTGTAGTATTATGAATCTCATGATCTAAAATGAAAATTCAAGTGAAAGTTTAGCTAGAATTGGCAATTTATCAAGGCTACCTTCAAAGAATTCCATAGCATGTATTTAAATTTTAGTTCCTTTCCTCTGTAAACTTTCTTTTTGCATAAGAAAGGCTAGTTAATTGCATGAGATGGGATGCATTTCATCTGTATCCATCAGTATAATCCAAGTTGAATGTTTCATATTTATGTAACAAAGATCATCAACAGACATAATAATGAGAAAACTCACTGGTTTGAAGAGTTTTGGATTCATTTATTTATCATTTCTTTAATAATTTTTCACCCTTGGGTTTCAGAGGAATGCTCTTCAAGCAGTATCTCCTGCCACCATGGAAGTCTTGATGCGTGTTTTAGCAGACTGTGACAACTGGGATGACAGGAACCCTGAGGAAGTGAGCAGGAAGGCAGAGCTGACTCTGAAGTGCCTAACAGAAGTTGTCCATCTCCTTCTAACTAGCAGTTCTGACCAGCGGCAAGTGGAGACGAGTACAATTCTGGAGAACTATTTCAAGTTGCTTAATTCAGACCATTCAGCTTTACCTAATCCAAGGCGATGCAGGCAGTGGGAGAGCAGGTTCATAGCATTACAGATTCAAATGCTGAGTGAGTACTCAGTTGTGCAGTTCTTTTAATATCTCTTGTTAATAATTGTAAAGCAAGTAACAATTGAATTGTAACCACTTGGCTAAGTAATTAAAAAATTTGAAGCATTTCTGCATTGACATTACAAAAAAATCCCAGAAGAAACCATACAGAATTGCTATCATTGAACCAAAGTGTTAAGGTTCATGCACTGCCAGTCCCATTTGAAAAAACAAAAACAAGCACACCACCTTTTGCTAGGCAACAGCTGATATTCATCAGCACCTCAACTGCAGAATAAAATGGGTCTGCAATTAAACACCCCTGTGGTAGCTGTGATAGTTCACTTTTCAGATGGTATTATTACAAACACTGGCCAAAAATGGCGGTCTGAAGCAGTTAGCCTTAAGTTATTGGAATTCAGAATTTGGAGTTTTTTTCTGCTTTAATGTTTAGAATGGGAAATCTAACTGAAAGTATTTATTTTCCCAAACTTCCAGGAAGACTGAGGGTTAATACTGAGGTGATGAAAAATCCTGCAGTATAAAGCTGCTGTAGAATGCAGAGTAATTGCTTGGTGAGGAAGTGTTTGTGTGCTTTAATTGAAAGAGACACTACTTATGTACTCACAAATGGCAATAACTTTAAACAGAGCTCCAGTGCAATCAAAGATACTTGTTCCCTGAATTTTACTCCAGATATACAGTAGTTTATATGTTACAGCATCAAAATGTTTACCTTTAGACCTAGTGCTGCATGCTTAAAGCACATTGCGTTCTTGAGCAAGGGATTTACAGCAAGTGGTTTGTTTTATTCCCCCCCGTATTTATTATGTAACATACAGAGAAAACATCTGAAGGATTTGGGAAGTGTTTTGTCTTTGATGCCAGTTCTTTTTTACTTTTATAGATACCATCACAGCCATGTTAGACTGCACAGATAGGCCTGTACTGCAGGCAATTTTCCTTAACAGTAACTGCTTTGAGCATCTAATTCGACTGTTGCAGAACTGCAAGGTAAATTTTCTGTTATAAGGATATTTTTAACAAAACCTGTCTTGTAGTACTGAAGATTAAATATAGCTACCTTTTGTATTTTTCTTCTGAATTAAATGGAATTTTATAGTGTGTGTATGCTGGAAATAAAACTTTGGATTGATATGAGCTGCTAATTCAATGAAAGATAGGAAAGAGCCAAGTTGCTCTAATTGTTTTTTTTTTTTATTCCTAATTGAGTGGACATGTTTATTGTCTGTCTTGTGGTTAAAACAATGAATGCTTGTTTTGAGTTGTAAAGGTGTTTTCCTCACAGACCCCTTGCAGTCTCTAAAATGCGTTGAGGTTCCTACTGGAATCAACTCCTGCTCCTGTTTGGTGGTTGGTTGGTGTGCTGTTGGTGGGGCTTTTTTGGTGTGTTGGTGGGTTTGTTGTTTGTTTGGTTTGGTTTTTTGTTGTTTTTTATTATTCTGTTTTGTTAGGAAGTCGCAAATGCTGCTGGATGGAGGTCTGAATTATAATTTCAGAGTTAAATTTTTCTATTTAAAAAAACCTTGCTCATATGCTTTTAAAAGTGTTTCAGAATGCTTAAGTCTTATGTAGCTGATGTAAAACATGAGTTCAAGCTGTTATAAATGTTCTTCAGTTGTTCCTCTACATATGTTCAGTGTTTACATGAATGTGTTTTCATCTCAATCCCAGATTGTCATAATTTGCAAGATACTGTCTTCCACTGGTGCTTTGTAGATTTCACTTTTCTCTCTGCAAAAGAAAGTAGATGTGATGTAACTCTGTGGAGTATTTTGTTTCTTTTTCTGTGGTATGTTCATTGTGTAGCTATTTTGAACTCTTCTAATGCTGGATAATATAATGATAGCTGCACTATATTATTTGATTCAAATCCATTTTGATTTGGTATGAGAACATAGTGCAGTGAGATATTAAAAATAATTTTAATTATGTCTTAACTGCAGTTGCAATCAGTAGCAGAATGCCAAGTGTTTTGAAGCATTTTGAATAGTGTTTAGGTTTTTTTCTGTCTTCTGAAAATACATAGTTTGACCTTCCCATTCTCCTCTTCTGTTTGGGAACCTGCCAATTTTTGTCTGACTTTGTGCTCTGTGAGAAATACTGTTTTTAGTTTCTTCTTAAATAATGAAGTAATGAGGTGTTTACCTGTTTATGGGGACCAGCTATGTTCCTGCTCTCATATAAACAGCAGGGAGAGCTACTCTATTTTTGCACCTCCTTTTATTTTTATTTTTCCTGTATGCATGTCAAAAGATACACTCCTTGAGTTGGTTTTGTTTATTACTGTGATTGATTTGATATCAATGCTGTCAGTTTGCTACATAGCGGAGTGGATTGTGTTTTGTTGGTTATTTTGGTTTTTTTTTCCTTCCAGAGTCAAAGATGAGAAGTGGGGAAAGAGTAGGAATGTATTGACGTGCCTTTTTAAAGCCAAATGACAAATTTAGTTCTGGAAATAGGATTTCTTTGTATTAACTGGGTGTGGAGACCACATTTCTAGATCTTTTTACTTTACCTGTGAAAATTACGGTACTGAGTTCACCATCAGGCTGTGTAAAGTGTGTTCTGCAGCCCTGTGGAGAGCAGGAGTGTCCACAGACATCTGAAACTCAGGATGCTTTTGGATCTTCAGCAAATTTGAAATGCAGGACATTTCCATGAGAAGGAGTAGTAAAGAAAATCCACAGTGCTGTTTCTGCTGTAGATATCCCAAAGCACTTGGGGTTCAACCATCTTCTAAACTTCAAATCTTTTTTTATATTTGTTGATTTTAAGGCTTCTGCTCTAGGCTTAGAGAACTACAAACAAGCTTTTCAAAACTGCTTGGTTAAGTTTTAATGATCTAAGTGTTGTTTTTTTGCCTGTGACATGCAAAAAGAGGGATCTGCTTTACAGGTATCAGGAGGTACTTACTCTCTTCTGATTCATTTAACAAAGTTGCTTTGTCAGTCCTGAATCTTTTCCTCATCAATTAAACTCTCTTTGAGGCAGAGGTCAGAGCAAAGCAAAATGGCCATTAGCAGCATGCCTGATTAAAAAACCAAAACATATTGTGAACAAGTTTTAAATTAATTCAAACCATGCAGGCATTGTCGTAAAAATCTATTTTTCCATTTTTCATGTCTTATCAGAACTGATAGGGAAGTTGGGTGTCCCTTTGTTTGTTTTTATGTCTTTATTTACTTCTGTTTTTCAAGTGCAAATAAGAATATTGATGTTACAACCCTCTGAGGCAGTGTTCAGTACTCTTGGCTGTGATGTACCTTTCAAAATGACTTGTGTTGCTAACTATGTGCTTTCACACTTATGTAAATCAAAGTAATATCTTCAGTGTTGTCTTTGCCCTAATTCATGGAAATTTGTTTCTCAGGTTATTCTATTTCAGAGAGACTATCTATCAGACAATGGGACAAAATGTATGAAGGAAGAAAAAAAAAAATCACTCAACAATCAAATACTTAGAGGGAAGGGGGGGGGGTGCGGGGAAAGACAAGTGCTTAGATTTTTCCCACTATAGAGAAGTGTTGTTCCTTCCCCCCCCCCCCCCCCCCCCCCCTGCCATTAACCCAGGGAACTTTTTTATCAGGTCTTTTTTTAACATCCCAATATAATCTAAAATGAGAAGATGATAAATTTTAGTCCTGATTAGGTTATAACTGAACTTTGCAAACACAATAAGCTTTAAACTTTCAAGTTCAGGAACCTGACTAGGAATCTAGCTAATATATGTAGAACAATTTCTTAATTGAAAATGTAGTATAGGTGGATGTTTGATTTAAAGTTTTTTGCACCCTGCCTAATTCTTGTGATGGTGGCAGAGATATTTTACTCTTGTTCCTATCTTAAAGACTGTGTACTCTAGAAATTTTGCTACCATTGCTATTTGAGGATTAAAATATTCTGTCAAGGTATCTCCATCTTTCACCTAAGATAATGTGTAAGTGGAAAATGGTGAAACATCTGTATCCATTTCTTTGCTAATACCCCACTGTTGTCTATTTCTTACAAGCAAATTTGTGAGCATTTCCTGTCATGTCGTGTATTTTACATGAAATCACAGTTGATAAGACAGTGACCAGTATAAATTCCAGATAGATCTGTTTCCTTGTCTCAACAATCACATTTTTCATTTACTTCTGGGGGGACAGAAGCTCTTACTATTTAGTAAAAACAGTCTTCAATTTTGTATGAATTAACATAAGACTAGTCTCAAAGGAGGATTTTGTCTCACCAGTGTGAGAACTTTTTTGTTTGTTTGTTTTTTTACATGTGAAATACAAATCCAGGGCAGCCTCCACAATTTTGGCTGCATGTAACTGTTTAATGCAATTATATCCATTATTCTTGTCTCTGTTTCTAACAGCTGTTTTTAAATGCTAACAATAAAGTGGCAGACAAGAGTGAGAAAGACCTTGCCAACAAATTACTGACAGAAATGAATGAGGACCAGGTACCTACCTAACCTGTATTTTGCTTCAATTGAACTCAAGACACAATCACAGGAAAACTGATTCCTGTGCTTCACCTTAACCACCCCCTTTTTGAGCTTTCTGCAGCAAGATGAACCATGTGCTGCACACATCACTGTTTCCTGTCCCTGGAAAATAACTTCTTCTGAATAACAGATTGAATTCAACCTTGGTTTTATTCTTCAAACTGCATGTATTTGCAATAGATTGAGCCTCAGTTATGCTTATTTTAAGGAAAAGGTGAAGTACATGAATGGAATCCAAATAAAATCTATCAACCTGGTAGTGATTTTTTTTTTTTTTTTTTTCTTCTTCCTCTCCCTTTCCTCTTTTTCATTTCTTTGTCTCAGCACTGTGGTGTTTTGGATTCTGGGGCCTTGTTTATGAATCTCAATGATTGTATTTGGTGTTCTGATTCTTTGCTTGTCATCAAGATCAGATGTTCACAAAACAATGGACAGGCTGAATCAGGGAGGTAGGAATAGCCTGTTGCTTTAATTTTCCCAAAATATTGTGCAAAGTTTCAAATGCAAATTGTTGTTGTATTAATTTAATAGTAGAATGATTTATTCTGATTAAAATTGTAAAGAAATGCTGAATAGAAGGTATGGTAATCTATAAACTGTGATTCTAACTATAATAGCTTTGGCTTTTTTAGAAACTCAGTGCAACACTCTAACTGCATGTAAATGTTTCTTCATGGCTAACACAGTCTTCTGATTCTTGACATTTCCTTTTCAAAATACATCTGATATGCATATAATATTTCAGAGATGAAACAGACTATGGTTTTTTTTCAGTTTTGCTAGTTAAGTTCACGAATGGATGTGAAGTAGTGCTCCAATGTTTTTATCCTTAAAACCACCATAGAAATATTGATATAAAGAGAATTATACAAAATAAAACTCAAAAGATGAGTTAAATTGGAAAGAAATGTTGATCAATGCAATGAGGCTACAAGTGAGGCAGCCACCTTACTGTGCTGGTGTGACTTTTATATCTTGTGTGTGTTGCATTAGTGTGTAGGGATTTGGATGGAGGTGCCTGACTGTCCAGCAGCGCACACACATAGTGTGAGAGGTCTCCTAATTTGTTTTCCTCCCTCCCTCTTGAGGTTGTCCATTAGCTGCATGAGGAAAACCTGTTTGTCCATCAGAATATTTGAAGTGCAATGTGTTTTCATGAATGCTTCTCTCCTCTTGAAGTATGAAGTATGTGAATAGTTGTCTGCCATTATGTACTTCTTTGTAGGTTATGATGATGATTTTTAAGGCATGTTGTCAAACTCTTGGTTTGCCTCCTGGCAGGTGGCACAGTGTATATTTTGAAGCTGAACTGTCTTTTCATATTTGTACATAACTGCTGTATCTGCTACTTTCAGGTATTTCAGGGACACCTAGACTGCTTGGCAGTATCAACCATTCAAGCCCTCACAGCAGTGATGCACAACTCTCCAGCTGCTAAGGTAACAGTATATATGCAGAGGTCTGTTTGCAGCTGGCTTTCTGATCTTGTTTCCAGTTAGTGTCCTCACAGGATCTGGAGGTCGAGACCGAGCCCCCTGCCAGAGCAGGACCATAGAATCTAGTGCAGGTCGCATAGGAATGCATCCAGATGGGTCTTGAAAGTCTGCAGAGAAGGAGACTCCACAACCTCTCTGGGGAGCCTGTTCTAGTGCTCCCTGACCTTCACAGTGAAGAAGTTCCTGCTCATGTTGAGGTGGAACCTCCTGGGCTGCAGTTTATATCCATTGCCCCTTGTCCTATCACAGGGTGCAACTGAGAAGAGCCTATCTCCTCCTGCTTGACCCCCAGCCCTCAGATATTTATAAACATTTATTAAATCCCCTCTCAGTCTTCTCTTCTCCAGACTAAAAAGCCCCAGGTCTCTCAGCCTCTCCTCATAGGGCATGTGTTCCAGTGCCTCAATCATCCTTTTAGCCCTCTGTTGGACTTCTCATCAGAATATCTTGATAAATCTTACTAATGAAGATGAGCATATTGTGGACATGCATTCCTGCCAGATAGAAATAGTATCCCATATCCCTTTGTAGGTGTCTAATGGCTGGATGCTGAGCCATATTTCTATGGAAACTGGAAGATCAGAGTATTCATGGCAGTTGGAACCTATATTGGAAGTACAAGCAGTTGAAAGTACTTTGTTTCTTGTCCAATTAATGTGTAGGGTAGAATTAATGGGTATTTGCAGGAATTTTCAGGGAGGAGTTTGTGCTGTAATTTTATTGTGGCTTTAAGCTAACCCAGGGCAGTATTGCTGTCCAAATGTTGGTCTTGCCCTTCCCCTGCCCTTCCTTTCTAGTTATTAATTGTATATCCACTGCAACATGCTTTCTTTATTTCTATATTTACCTAAGCAATCACCTCACTTCTGCTGACAGGTTATTTTATTAAAAAAAACCCAAAACAGTCTTAGTTTCAGAGCAGGATACAGTCAAGAGAAGAGTACGCGCTCTGTATGATGTGTTGGCTGCTTACTGATTAAACCATACATGGATGCTTCAGTTTGGATTTTCCTGCTTGATTATATATTCCTCCCTTCCCCCTTTTTTTTTTTTCTTTCTCCTTCTTTAAAAGTCAATTAGTTTTGAGGAAAAACTTCCTTGGAACACTTTTCTAATTTTTGAAGTGTTTGGGATGGGTGGTTTTTAATCGAGCTGATTTAGGAAACCCTTTTGCTTAAAAACTGATATTGGAATACTTCTAGTTCTCAATGTAATCACTTTATTTCATGATATAGTTTGCATTAAAAAATGAAGCTATTAGTATTCGGTGATAGAACAAACATTTTGATTGTACTAAGGCAATTGTATTCTTGTATAAGTAATTAATAAAATATAGCTTTGATCTTTATCTGCAGATAAGAAGGATCTTACTGCAGCATGCTAGAGATAGCACAACAGAAACAGTATCCAAAAGAGGGTTCTAGCCTGTTAAATAGTATTCTTGCATTCTAATTATTTTCTGTGTTCTGTTGTGTTAAATTAGAACTTGCTGTGGTAGATGAGCAATTTTTGTCCATTTTATTTGTTAGTGAGACTGGGATTTTTATCCTCAGGAGGTCTTCAAGGAGAGAATTGGTTATGCACACATGTATGAGGTACTAAAATCGCTGGGTCAACCCTCACGGGAATTGCTTGAAGAGCTCATGAACATGGTGAGATGTGTTTGCTTTGAATGCTAACATGCTTGCAGTACTTCTATCCCTGTTTTATTGTATTTCATGTCTGAGTTCTCTGCTGTTTTTCAGGCTGTTGAAGGTGACCACATGGCTGTTGGGATACTAGGCATTAGTAATGTCCAGCCCTTATTGCTGCTTATCCAGTGGCTTCCAGAACTAGAATCACATGACCTGCAGATTTTCATCTCAAATTGGTTGAGAAGAATCTGCTGTATTAACAGACAAAGTCGTGCTACATGTGTCAATGCAAACATGGTCATCCGTATAATTAAGACACTAAATTCCCACTCCGCACTCCATTGTTCTTGTGCAGAGAACCTGATTGCCCTTTTGGGCTCTTTGGGGAGCCAGTCAATGGGTTCAGAAGAACTACTTCAACTAGTAAGACTCCTGAGGACTGAAGAACTGAAGCAAGCTCACCCTTATGTTGTTCCAGTGATGCGCGCTATTCTAGCAATGGCCCGGAAGCAGGGCATGGCAAGTGCCTTGCAATATTTCAACTTGTACCATAGCATGGCTGGAATTGCTGTCCCATCAATTCATAGGTGGCCTGGCTCTGCCTTTTCTTTCAACGCTTGGCTCTGCCTTGACCAGGACCGGGTGGACCCTAGCACACCTACCAAAAGTGGCAAGAGGAAGCAACTCTATAGGTACAGTTACTGTAACTACTTCAACAGCACATATCTAGGTCTTATGTTCCCTGTGATGTACCGCATGTCATAGGGCACCATGTCATATCATCTTAGTTTCATAGAATGCAGTATCTGGTGCTTAGTTTGTGGTCAGTTTTGCCTGTTACCAGAGTCAGGCTGCGTTACAGAAATAAGCATGTAGTTTCTCAGTTAGAATGCTTTACTGTCTACAGTGTCATTATCCATAACTCCAAATTGTAAGGTTCTGTTGTCTTTTTCTGCAGCTTTTTTACAGGAAGTGGTACAGGGTTTGAAGCATTTATTACATGCTCTGGGGTATTGGTGGTTGCAGTTTGCACTAAGAGGGAATATGCAACAGTGATGCTGCCTGACCATTGTTTTTTTGACTCTCTCTGGGTAAGATTTCATACTGAAAAGCACTTTGTTTAGGATAGTACTCTTAGCTCAGAATTCCAAGTGTGGAGTTTGTTTGTGTGTGCTTGGGTTTTTGTGGTTCTTCTGTGTGTTGTTTTGTTTCACAAATGATCTATTCTGTCACTTCAAAATAATTCTTTGTATCAGAACAGATCTAATCTCAAATAATGCAAACAATTTCCATATACGTTAGTGGTTGATTGAGCTAAAGTATGCCTATGCTATTAGCCATTTGTTATTTGTAACAGCCAATTACAGCATTGTGCTTAGAGATTTTTCTAATGTGCAGATTTTTAAATGTTAAATTAACAGAAGCATAAATGGCTGTGGTTTTGTGTGAATGAGTAAGATGTGCTACTGCGTTTCCATCCTGCCCTTTTCTATTCCTATACTTGGGGATGATGTGCACTGTCATGAAAGAGCTGCACCTCTTTCCCTTCGAAAATGCATTTACATCCAAACTACTTTGTAAGGAAAGCATCTGACAGATGGTCTTGTCTTCTTGTTGATGCTTTGGATGTATTTTCTAAAGTGGTTTCCTCACCAGATTAGTCAAGATGAAGTGAAATATTTCTATTCAATCGTTTCACTGCTTTGTCATAATGACTTAATTATTTTTATTGCTTAACCAGCACAACATAACAATTGTTCATATGCCTGGGAAGAGACCCTTTGGTCAGAGCCTTGTGTACATCTATGTTAATGGACAGCAGAAGGTCTCTGCCCCACTTCGATTCCCTGCCTTGAATGAAGTAAGTTCACCTTCTAAGTCACCCTGGTTGTGATGAGCTATCATAGAACAGTGAGAACATAGTTGGCTTTTTAAATTTGGAATTGGTGTAAGAGTTTAAGATAGCTTCACCTGTTGCTGATAAGCTTCTGTTCAACTTTGGACAGTGTCCAGAGTATCAATTTGGAGTGTAACCATTAATTAATGCTTGTTTAGTCATCTCAGGTTAAAAGCAAAACAAAAACACCTCCCCAACCTCCTGAACATACTGACATCATTTATTGAACAAACACTTAAACTGGATACAGTCCTAGTAAAACTGGTATAGCGCTTAAAAATGAGAGTAAATATAATTTCCATTGTGAGATAAAACTCTGGATTTTGGCCTATCTGTATAATAAGCGCTCTAATCAGCAAGGTAGTTGAAAGTAGGGCAAGTAAGCCTCCCATGAGAGCACCTATTTGAGGGGAAAAATTGATTTGAGAAACATGCAGTAACATATATTTTGGGGTGGTATTTTGGATTATAATCCAGAAAAGGAGCATTTATTGGGGTATCTGGAATACAGTCCTTCCTGGCTTTGCTCTGGTCAGAAGCCATGCAACAGCTGAGGTGACTAAATTACTCTTGGAGAAAGAAGACTCTATACTTTTGTGGAATGTATATGCTTTTTAGCCTGCTCTGCTGGGTTACTTCTTTTCCAGGGCACACCAGAACTTGTTGCTTTTGGTTTAATTTGTTTAGGTCAAGTTTGTAAGAGATTGTCTTCAAATTTGTTTTGCAAAATATGAAGGAAGGAGGTTAGATATTCAGTGTGTGTTTTTTTTTCTTTCTTCCATGGATGACTCTGCAGTCTTTTACTTCTTGCTGCATTGGTTCAGCTGGTCAAAGAACAACTACTCCTCCTCCATCTCAAATCCCAGATCCACCCTTTTCCTCACCGATCATGCCCCATCGGACATCACTTGGGGGCATTCTTTCTACAGGAAGTTGGGGTGGTACACTTGGAAAACCAGAGCTCATCACCAAGATGATCTCAGCAGGGACTCAGGACAGTGAATGGGGTTGTCCAACGTCTTTGGAGGGCCAACTTGGATCAGTTATCATCTTTCATGAAGCGCTGCAACCGCCTCAGGTGAAAGCATTATATTTAGCAGGTAAGTGGTGGTTGGACTGATGTTGGTAGAACAAAAGGGATGAGTTATGGACAAAACTCCACCGAAGTTTGTTCAACGTAGATACATAATGAAGAAGGTATAGTCCAGAAGAATTGCAGAGTTGTCCTAAGTGTCTTAGGACAAATGAGCTTAAGACAGAATTAGTATTTTATGAGGTTTGATTTAAAACGTTGTGTTTGCATAAGCTTGTCTATTTACCATGTGTACAGTCATACCAAAATCAACATTTTAGGTAGTATTTGCAGTTTAAGTTCATAATTTTTGCTAGTGTTTGCCTACATATGAATTTACAGTTAATGAATTTCTACTTCAAGGCGATTTATGTTTGCTTATTTTCCCACAAGAATCAATTAATAATTAAGGAGTCATTTAAGATAAAGTTCTGATAAGCTGTGTCTTAGGGTTCAAGGTTTTAAAATAGAAAATTCCATAATGACTTGAGGTTGTTAGAAATCAGCATAAAAACACTTCTGTCATTTAAAGGAATTAGTTTTATGTCACTCAACAAAACCATTTTGAAGATTACTCATTTTCTGGACATTTGGGCTCGATGCCAGAGATGATATAGTAGTGTGAAATTTGTGCAGGTCAACATTAATATTCAGTGGATTCTTAATGTATGCTTTATAAATACATAATTTTACATGTTTCTATTTTTTAATAGGTCCAAACTGTTTAACTCCATGGAAGTCTCAAGAGGCTGAAGTAGCAGATCTCCCCAGTAAAGTGCTAATTCATTATACACCAAAGGTATGAAACAGTACATTTTTTTTTCTTTGATTTAATTTCAGAACATGTTCCAGATGATCTTTTCTTTTTGCTTTGCTATTGTGGTTTCACAGACCAGGCGAAGGTACTAGCTTTTTGCTATGGTTACTATGGGAAGATTAGGAGTTGCGAGAGTTTTCTTGAGCTGTAGTCTTGTGTAGAGATGGTAGGTTTTGTTCTTGTTTGGTAAAAGGGCAGAATTATCTTATACAGTTGTGAATGTCAAATCTAGAATAACATATAAGATGTTTCCAGGTGTTGCAAATTAAATATTTAAATATCAGCATAATGGCACTAACTTCTTGAAACATGGTATGCATCATTCATAAATCCTGTATGTTCAAGGGTCTGTAACTTGTTTCCTAAATAATGCTGTAGCCTCTTTATTTGTTCAGGCCTGCAGAAACCCAATTTGTCTTGATCTGTCTGCAAATCTCTTACATGGAAGATTAACTGGGAACAAAGTAGTGAACTGGGACATCAAGGTAAATGAATAACTGAAGAAGCAGAATCTGATGCAAATATGACAGTGGTTGTATATGTTCACCTAACTTTTGGAATGCCCTGAAGTTGTTATCATGGTGCAAATTCCATTTAGCAGACACAGCATGTTTTTGAAAATAGAATTAATGAATTAATGCTCTAGCTGGAGCAGTTTTACATTACATTTATTAAGAGCAGTAGCCCTTCTGTGTTCTCAGTGTCATAGATAATGCACTAAGGTATTTTGTGATGGCTGACTACTGTTCAATCTGTGTTGCGTATTTAAAGCATTTTACCTTCTCTAGGGGATTCTGTCATGGTTGTCTTGGAGTCAGATTCTGAATTAGATTAACATTAGCAGGGTTAACACTTACAGCTTTTGCTGTGTTGCTCATATAAAAGTATTCTTAAATTGCAGAATAGCAGAAAAAAAAAGGGGTGGAGTTAGAATGTCACAAGAATCTAGCCAATTTTTTAAAGAAAATAAAGGAGTATTTTTAATTGCTTTTGCCTTGGGATTGGCAGGGCTACTCTCACAATCCAAAAGCATTAAGAAAACCCCAACAATTCACTTAAGTGTTATATCTCATTCTGTTTCTGCTTATACCCTAGTTGTCCAGTATTTTTTCCTTACCATTAAATCCGTTGGGTTATCAGATTCTTACAGGCTATACAAATCATCTTTGTTTAGCTTTTACTAGCAGTTGTAATCACAGCAGTAATGCAATCTTCGTATTTGAGCTTAAAATTAAAATTTAACATTTTCTGGCTCAACCTGTTTCTAGTCTCCTGCTCAAATATTCTATTATAGCAAAACTGTCCTATATTACAGGTTGTTTTGTGTTGTTTTGTTTCCTTTAACCAACATATAGGGTCCTTATGCCCTTTTGGTTAACCAGTTATTAGTCTCACAACCCTATCTGTTGAGGTCTGCCTTTACACTACTCACGATTTTGACAACCTTTTTTGACTTGATATGGTCAAGGAGGTTACTGATAGTGGTTTAAACTTTCTTGGTGCTCCACAAATGGAATACCATCTAAGCAAGTTACATGTCCATTAGACGTCTTCTCTATAAAATGGCAAATGATCTTCTACTTGATAGTTGAAGGAGAGTAGGAGGAAAGCATGAAATGCACACCAGCAGCTTTGTGTACCTGGAACCTGTCTCCTTATGTGTTCCCTGAACGCTAACACACATTAATATAACAACAACAAAATCTAAGTCAGATTTAGATCTGTGCATGAGGAAATCAAGTTATCCCTGCTTGTGAGAAAAATGGGGGCTCAGGGGACTTGAATTTTAAAAAGAGACTTATAGTTGAAATCCAATTAAAAAACCCAAATAAAGTAAGATTTTCTTAATTGCCTGAAGTTGAAGAACTTGCAGAAATCTGATTTAAGAGCAGATACATATGATTTTTTCTTATTGCCTGCTGCAAGTAACGTAGAAATCAGAAAAAAACAAAGCTTTACTGTTTTTCAAATGTGTTTAGCAGAAGATCCTTTCTAAGGTTTGTCTCCTTCAGTTTCCCCTGTTTATGTGAGCAAAGAAGGGAGGAAATGTAAAAGTGTGTTTTTAAAACAGCAGCTGACAGGAAAATATGTGTAATTGTAGCATCTAAAACATAGGAACTGCTGTTGTTAAACAGTGTTTTATGAACTAGATTCCAAGTAGCTTGTGATTAATCATTCTGATTAGTTTGTGACTATGTAAGATTCTTTGGAGTAAATGTTACGTACTTCAGGGGATTTAATTTATAATTATGTTTTTTCTCCTTTTTGATTTAGGATATGATCAACTGTATTGGTGGAGTAAATGTGCTGTTTCCATTGCTGGAGCAGATCAGTTTTCTTGGTGGACAGATTCCTGAGAAGTCTGAAGGGGAAACTCTATCTCCAGAACTAGTTACTCCTGTAGAGGGAGACTGGGTGGTATTGTCATCCACAAAGGCTTCAGGTAGTAAAGTACAGCTCAACTGAAATAATTTTTGAGCTTAATTTTGAAAGTCTCCCGATCTACTAGTACATTAGCGTAACAGTCTGCAGTTTTAAAATGCCCATTCTTAAACATTTGTTCTGATTATTTTGTGAAATTATATGTAGGGCAAAACCTACTAATATCAATAGGAGGAGCTTTCCTACAATTTGAGTGCTGGGTCAGTCACTCTAAGTCTTTGCAGCATAAGAACAGTACTGTTTAAATTTTACCCGAGCTTTTTTTTTCTTAGAAAAATGTTTTTTTCCACACAGAGTTTGAATTAGTATTAAAATAACAAAAAACCCAAACCAAACAAAAAAACAACAAAAAGATAATAGCTTTTAGCATAGATTTTTTTAAAACTGATATTGATAATGAGGTTTGATCTTAATAGAAACCTCTGTGAAGTCAGATCTTGCAAGGGAAACCAGCAGTTTTGTTTCAAATATCAAGTGATGGAGTAAAGTAAAAAAAAAAGAAAAATCAATCATTCTTTCTTTCTCTGTTTCTTAATTTTTTGTATATCATGGCTAGAAAGCATCAGTTTGCAAGTATAGAGGGAGAAGAATTACAACAAATGTGAAAAGTTTTAACTGAAAAAGAAATTTGTCTGTAACCCACAGCCAGAGTCAGAAAGCACCTGACTGGGGTGACTTTGTTCTGGAGAGACATGAAATGACTGTGGGTCTGCACTGGAAAAATCTAAAGATAGCCTACAGCTAGGGAATAAACAGAAAAGGAGTTGAGAAGTTTTGGAAATATTGAGACATGAGCACTTGATTTTGCTTCTTCTTTACTTCTTCTGCAGTGGTCCAACAATAAACCATGAGGTTTTTGCTGTGTTTTGCAGAGGCACGCCTGGAGAAGAACATTGTTGCAACTTTCATCTTGATAATAAAACACTTTATTCAGAGACACCATGTTAATCAAGAAAATCTCATTCATTCCCATGGAGTTGCCACCCTAGGAGCCTTGTTACAAAAGGTGAGCAAATTTGAGAAACAACCTTTAGTAATGACATTGCTGTTGAACAGAAAAGAATCTCAATTTCATTTGGAAAAAAAATAAGTTTACAAGGTTATTTGATATTTTGAGTGCTCACACCTCTTGTTATTCCAAAAGGTGCCAAGCAATTTAATGGATGTGAATGTTCTGATGGCTGTACAGCTGTTGATAGAACAAGTCTCAGTAGAAAAGAACATGCAGCTTTTGCAACAGATGTATCAACACTTACTTTTTGACTTCAGCATCTGGAACAGTGGGGACTTCCCCTTCAGAATTGGTGAGTAGTTGGACTTGGGCAACTATGCAAAGACAGAGAACTTTTCCACTTGATATTAGTCTCTATCAAGGTTCTAACAGATAATTTTGTTTTCTAGGGCATATACAATATCTTTCTACAATCATCAAAGACAGCAGAAGACTCTTCAGAAAGAAATATGGTGTACAGTTTCTTCTAGACACACTCAGGATTTACTATGGGTATGAATTCTATCTCGTCTAACTCCTCCTCATTTATTGAAGGTGACTGTTGGGTTTTTTTCACTATCTTCCTGTTGAGAATAAATGAAACTGCAGGTTAGCTTTTGGTAGTTGATGTAATTTTCAAAATTACTTTTTTTTCTATTTTACTTTCTACTTTTCCTTAATTTTTGTGATAGAGCTATATAAATTTGTGTCAATGATACTGGAAATGCATGACAAAGTCAACAGAACTACAAAGTTGAAGGACTGGCTATCAACAATGAAAACTTAAGTCATAGATCACTAGTATTATGGAAAGAGAAGGTGTTTAGCATTTTGCGTTCTTAAATAGCCTTGTAAAATTTTAAATAGGACTTTTAAAATAATTTTAGCTTTCCTTCTTGGTTATTTATATCTGCTTGTGAACATAGTTATGTCATTGAGGAAAATTCCCTAGAGACCTTACTCTTTCCTTTGGAGGGTGGGAGGGGGTAACCTGAAATGCTGATCTGTATCCAGCTCAGTCCAAGTCTACATTTCAAGGCTTTTACAGACCCGCTAAGTCTGAGCTACTACTGCTTATTGCCTTGCATCAGTAAAACCTTGTGTAGTGAAACCTGGTAGGGAAGAAATTACAAAACTAGCACAAATTGCTGTTAATGAGTTGAAGAACTTCTTAGGTTGTTTTTCCTGTCTGTTGGTTTATAGAAGTGGCTGTAAAGACAGTGATTTGGCTCCTGATGACCTGAGGACAATACGAACATCCCTCTATGGACTGATCAAATATTTCTTGAGCAAAGGTGGAACGCATGAAGAAATACAGAGCATTATTGGATACATAGCTGCTACCAGTGAAGAGGAGCAGGTATCAAATATAGCATAAATGAATAGCTTAAACTGTACTTGTTTTGATTTGCTTCTTGATGTTCAGAAATTTTGTCTTGTGTGCTTAGAAGAGGAGGTGTACAAAAAAGACCACAAGCAGAGTGTCACTTCATGTGTCATTCAGTTTATTTGTAGTGAGGCATGTAGAAGCACACTTATAACTTGGCAGTGTTCTGCAGGTGGCCATACTTTTACCAATTACATTTTTTCCCCTGAGGAGGGCAGAAAGCACACAGTGTATAATACTGCCATAAAAGTTCTTTTTGTTTACAAACCTCCAAATTAATTGGACTTCAACTGATTAGAAGTTGTAATGATGTAGTTTCTATTTTGTTAGACAACAACAGAACTTGAACTTGGTTTGTAGCTCTAATTATAGTTTAATATTATGTTCTATATAGACAAAAATGTATCCAAAAAGATACCACTTTAGATAGAATAATACTGAGCAGACACAATGTCTTCTCAATATAGGGCAAAACTTAAAAGTCAACAAAATCTTTCCCAAACAGATCATGAATTCTGAGTGAACTGTGAATTAATGTAGTTGTCTTAATTTTGTAGCTCTGTGGAATTCTGGATGTTCTCTTCAGCCTGCTTCATTCCAGCCCAACCCCAGACCAGCTTTTCTTACTGCTTTTTGAACCAGGGAATGCTGATATTCTTTATGCTCTGTTATTGCATCAAAGATACTCTGACAGGCTTAGAGAACTCGTGTTTAAGGTAATTAATTATATTATATGTTCTTAAATCAAGCAGTTGAACACAGATTTGTATTTTCCAGTGTTCTGCACAGTGTTCTGCAGAGGTGGATGCAATTGGTGAGACCGAATCATTCGAGTTTCAATTTTTTGTTCTCTCCTCTGTTAGATAAATTTCATTGTCAGCTGCCATGTCCACAGGGAAATTAGCATTCTCTTCAAGTATTTGGATCTTTATTTTTGAAAAAAAAGGGTCCATGGTCTGTGTTGTTTGAGTTAGCTTACAAAGGAAACTTTGTAAAAGTGGACCAGCATGGTATATCACGCACAATGAAGCTCAAGGAATCTGAGTCCTCCTTTGTGTTTGTTTTGCATGTGTGTACTTTTTTTTTCTGCAGATCCTGGAAGAGATGCTGAAATGTACTAAAGTTTATGAACGTAGTAAGCACCGCATGAGACTCAGAGAAGTGGGATATTCTGGACTGGGGCTCCTTTTGAATGAATCACCAGTTCCTGTTTCTCTTATTAAAAACCTGCTTAACCAAGTTCTGTATGCAGGTAATTGGCAAGTATTGTGTCTACCATTAGTAACCTGCTGCTACTCAGAGAAAAATGTAGGGGTTTTTGTTTGTTTTGGTGGTGTTCAGTTTTGTTTGTTTGAGCCAGAGCTGTTATGAAACGATTTTATCCAAAGTTTTCATGAGTCTCAGGTAGCATTTTCTTAGCTCCCAGAAGCCTGTTTCCTTTATTACCCCTGAGTGTAGAGCTGAACTCTGAAGCAATTTTGTTATTTAACTCTTACATTCTCCTGCATGATTTCAGTTGTGTTTTATTTTTTCTTTCTCTCCTACAGATCCTGCTGTGAATTTTAAAGATCTTCTAGCTGTAGTGCATCTGGCTCATAGATCAGATGTAAACATGAGGGTGGTTATCTGTAGAAAGGTTAGTTATCTTTAAATCTGGAATACTGTCCTGTAAGCCCATAAGATGTGATATCTTAATTATCTGTTACTTTATTTGGCAATGATTTAAATTAAAAATTATGTTCATGTGTGAATGATGAATGTTGTGTATTCAAGTCCTTTTAAAAAGCAAAGTCTCTCTCATGATTCTCAAATAATTTATGTTTTCTGCAGGTTAGAGATAGTTGGCTTCTTGAAATACTGTTTCCTCAACGAGTGCTTAAGACTGTGATCAAAGTCCTGTTTGTAATCTTAATAATGTTAATTTATGAGAACCTATTATAGTTCAAAATAGTGGCTGTGGATGCAGGGAAGAGAGGAACAAATAGTGACTTTTCCTGAACTGAGCTTTCTCTGGCTTATATCACTGGAATTAGTAGTACTGAATGGGGGTCTATATTATCTATTAAGACTTCTCAAAGTCACAAAAGTGAAATGGTAATGTATGCTATTGGCAAATTGTTAATACTGCACTTTTCTTAATTTTAGCTATTTTATAGTTCCTAACCAAGCATATTTTCTGTTCTAGATTTTGGGGTTTATGTAGTCCAGTGGCTGTGTAGGATTATTTGTTGTAATAACTGACTTTCTCAGGAATTGGTGCAGAGTGGATTAAATGTGAAGACTTGTTTTGATAATTTATTTTCTTCCCCAGTCCTGAGAATTATGATTATTTCTTTTCCCTTAAATATATATTTCTCATAAAAATAAAATTTTGTTTGCTTTTTCTTAATTGATTATGACTCATCTGTGAGGTTAAAAAAAGAAAGGCGTAAAAGCCGTAAGACTGTAAAATGTCTAATTGAAAAAGTAGAATGAATACACTTACAAGCTGAAATTAATGTATAAGTATGGCATTATCTTCTCTCCTTAGGTTTTGCACCTTTTGCATTCCCAGTTGGATGCAGCACAACAGATTTCTCAGCAGCTGGGCTGGCAGGACACTTTGGTTAGACTGTTCCTGAAAGAAAACTCAGAGGTCCTGATTAGCTTTAAAGAGAACAGGGCTGATTCCTCAAGGGAAGAGGAAAAAAAGCTTCCTGCTGAAGACCTTCAGAAACATCAACCCAATAAGACAGAGGGAGACAAAACTGGCAGCTTTCCATCTGTTAATGGTCTGTTTGATCAGTGGAGTTTAGAAGACAACCAGTCACTGGATATACCCACTCATTTCTCTGTCATGCCACTGGAAGATGCATCCGCAGCAGAGATGTCTTTTAGATCGGAGGACCGAGAAGAATTGTGGCACAGTAATCCTTCACATTTGAGTTTAGATCTGTCTAGCGTTGACTCTTATGAATTGGCTGATACCGTGAATCAGATGACAGATAGCCAGCCCAGCACACCATCACCAATAGAGACCACAAAACCATTTTCTGGGCAGCCTGACAAAGAGCTGGATATTATAAATTATGGCCTCACTGCTGATCTGTCTTTATTTGAAGCTCAAGGAGTAAGTGATTCACTCCCTTTGTAGTTAATTTCCACCGATGTCTGCAATCCTTTTTTAATATCTGATGGATAATTATTGTTGTGGGTTTTTTTTTAACTCCTTCCATCTTCCAACTGATTTATAGAAGCAGGAGTACTTCCTTTTATAATGTGTCTAGTTGGAATAGCTTTGATGTTAAAAACCTCCCAAGCCATCACAAACATACAAAGAAAAAAATGACAAACTTCACCCCTCTTTTCCATATTTCAATATCCTTTATCTTCCAGAGGTAGCATAGAGCAGACTTGCTGTGAAAAAATCCAGGGTAGCTACAGGGTGCGTTGAAATAATGATGTCAAGTCAGTATGTGTTACAATATACAAGCAAGCCACAGGCTCTTACATTTGCATTTTCCTGTATTTAGCAATTGGACTTTAGACTGCAGGCTTACAAAAAATGCTGAAACATGCAAGCATAAGGACTGTAATGAATGAGAAACATTTTGAAGGTTTTATAGACCAGAAGGGTTGTAAATATTTCTCTTACTTTGTAGGGGGGCGATAATGAACTCATACAGTTACTTACAGACATCCTACTGTGTATAATGTGGAAAGGCATTGAAAAATCTGATGATGCTGCTTGGATTGAGAGAGGACAGGTATTTTCTGCACTGACCAAATTGGGGATATCAAATGAATTGCTGCGACCATCTGATGAAATAAAACTCAAGTGAGTGTACAGTTCAAGAATGGGTCTTTTGATCTCATTTGAGGAAAAACTGAGGAAGTAAAGGGCATTCACTAATGGGAAGGGGTGAATGTTTCTCAGCAAGGTGTATGTTTCTTTGTTCTCTCTTCACATACAGTCAGAAGTACATTCTGCTACCTATTTTAGTGTCGCGGCCATGAGGTTTTGAAACTATATCACTGATTTCATGAGCTTCTCAATCTCTCTTACCTCACTGGCTGATGGAGAGGACAGCAGTTATGTCATTACAGACTAAGATTCAATTAAATACTTAATTGGATTTTTTTTAAAGCCACTTACTCTTAGAACATGTAATAATTACTTTGGGATTTTGTTTTGCTTGCAGCTTACTGGAGAAGATGTTAGAATGGTCAGTCACTGATAACAGAGATTCAAAAGCTCTCCCTACACATGCTGAAAATGCCTTCAGGCTCCTGCTAATTGTACAAGACTTCCTGCAGGCAGAAGGACTAGTTAATTCAAATTTGTGGACAGAAAAGGTATAGTAGCTATGTGATGGAAGCACTGTATGTGGGCTGAAATTACAATAAAAAAGTTATCGGGTGTCATCCCATTTAAACTATAAATATTACAAAGTAAGGTTTTATGATGGAGTGGATTAGATTGCCCTTTAATGATACCTAATACAGGCAATATAGTTAATTTTGCAAATTAAATAGGCCTGTAAGTGGTGTTCTTTATTGAAAATCCAGGTCTCTTCAGACTGGTAAATATTCAGATAATGTAGGAGTTAATGAAATTATGTCAGTTGTAGCTTAAGCAGATTTTGCACAATTTATCAGTATGTGTGACTCATCACATGTGTCCTGAATAAAAGATCAGCCAAAACTCTGCTCTCCGTTGCAAGCTGCAAAATGTCACCTCTGGGCTTTGACCAATATTGGAGCTCAGACATGATTTTGTGCATACATATGCAAATAGCTCTGTTTTGTACATCAGAGTAAGAAACAAGTTCTGAGGAAGAAAATTACTAGCAAACATAGTAAGTAGTAGGGTAAAGAAGCTTTCTGTCATCAGGATCTGTTTTTTTGGCGTCTGTATCATAGACACCAATAGTTTGCCTCAACATTTGTACAGTTTCTGGCAGTGGTCTTCCTTCCTTCACTATCTGAATTGTCGTTACTTTTCCATTTTTCAAGGCTAAAGGGGATAGGTGTTATATGGAAACCATCACTATATCATGATAAATACTTTAAAAATCATGTTTCTAAAGACTACTGCTTTTGAAAAATAGGCATGATGTTAAGAGTCATCAACACAGTAATTAAGTTGTTCTTCAGAATGCCTGGTTATAAGTAAACATAGATAATCTGGAAGCTTTTAGTTTTTTTGTTTTTAAAGTGTCCTATTGGTAGAAACCTTTGCCTTCTGTTGCAAACTAGCTTTGTGAAATCTGATAAATGGGATCTGAACTTTGGAGCGATGAGAGCTGTGCTTATTACCAGCTCTGAATTAAAAATAACAGTACTCCCATAAATTATCCTCCACTATGCCTGAGGAGAGTTTTAACCACTTCAATATTTGAAGCAGGACAGCTTTCAGTTTGCTGTAATTGTGGAGCTTAACAAAAGAATGGGTTTTCATTTCAGTAATTTATTGGGGAATCTATACAAGTATATTGGCTTTAAGTAAACGTGTCTGGGTAGTGAATTGTGCCGTTTGCCGTGTGATTATTTTATGCAAATCTTCTGGTTTTACAATAGCTCTTGGAAGAACTAGTAACCCTCATGGACAGCCTGTCAGTGTGGTACTCTGTTGGCCTAGAAGCAGTCAGACTTTCACAGGTGCAAGTCCAGGTGCTCCTTGGATTCATCGCACAAGATAACTTACAGGTTTGTTGCAAATTCCTGCAAGAGGCTCTGTGTTTTAAGTGCATATTTGATGTAACTGTTGTTTATAGGGGAAACATTGGTTGTAGTCCATCCTCCTACAGAGAAGATGTTTAAATGGTTCTTAAGGCTTCCAAACTTACTCTACAGTTCTGTCAATGTGCAGCTCCTGAGAATGAGGAAGATTTAGAGAGCAAGCTGTTTGAAGGCAGGACTATATAGGCACTAGTGGCAATAAGATAGTGCTTCTGGTCGTGACTTTTTATTTCTACCATAGAATGCATTTATTAGTGTGAATGCATTCTATGGTAGAAATACATACTATAGAATGAGCTCAGATTTACATCCATTAATTGCACATAAGCCTGGACTGTTCTGCCGGATCAACATTTCAAAGAAAGTTAATAGAGCTGTATCTGGAATATGAGCCCTTCAGTAAAGCCAGGGTTTGTAGTTTAGGTACGGCATTGTCTTAATGCAGCTATGTGATATTGGGGGTTGCAGCTGACTCAGGTTTCGTCATGATCAGTGCCTATATTTGGCACATGTGCCTTCAGGTTACCTGGGATGCAGGTAGAATATGGACATGCTTCTGTGCTGAAAAGATAGGTCACAAAATAAGATTTTAAGGATTGATTTAATTTTTTGTTGTTTGTCTGTCTAGGTCTGTGCCATGGCAGCAGCCAAACTAAACACACTCCTTCAGACCAAAGTGATTGAGAGTCAGTCTGAAGCATGCTACCTCTTAGGGAAGCTGGAAAGTATCTTGAGTAGATCAATTGAAGAGAAAACAGAAACTTACTCATTTCTGATTCCCCTTGTTCGGACATTGGTATCCAAGATTTATGAACTTCTTTTCATGAACCTGCATCTCCCTTCACTGCCTCCTACCAATGGTAGCCCATCTTTCTTTGAGGACTTTCAAGAATACTGCAGCTCTGATGAGTGGCAGGTTTATATTGGCAAATATGTAAGTAGTAGATTCTTTTGTATTGATTTCCCTCTTTTTAACCATGAAAGCAGAGCAATAAATTCTGAAATTCCATTGTGCTTTCTGTTGTGGTGGAACTAGATTATCCCAAATATGAAGCAGTATGAAGAGAATTCATTCAGACATGACAATGAGAAGATGGCACTTTATTGGAAGGATTGTTATGAAGCGTTTATGGTGAATATGCACATGCGAGACCGGGAGAGAGGAGAAAGTAAGCTAAAATTCCAGGTAAGGTTTGGATCGAGTGCTAGTTTCTCTTAGTACTATCTCAGGAGTTGCCTTCTACAAGATGGGGAAACTGAATTCCAGGATAAAACCTGCGCCAAGTGATTGCCGGGTAGATAACTGAGTGTTTTAAGATTTTATGAGCAGTGTGACTGTGTAAATTATTGATATGACTTTTAGTTTTGGCCTTTCTATTTTAGAGTCTTATTTGTAAGGAGAGTCATTTCTGGGCTGTAGGCATTCCTCGTAATATAGCAACCTAGAATTATGTTCACCTATAAGCTGCATGTTCTTTTACTCTGTGTGTTTTGAATTATTAAGACATCATCCATTATGAGATGAGCCAGTGACATTTTTTATTTTTTTTTTTTTTTTTTTAATTTTTGGTTTTTTAACCATACTTCAAAACAGTGAAAACATTTGAAACCGTTCATAATTCCCATTTAACATGGGGAAGAATTGTTTCTGAACTGAACTTTCTGTGTAAGTTTCAGCCTCAGTTTAAGTATTTATAGCAAATAGAGCACAATTTTATTTCTCTTATTTTCTTTATCCCTTTTTAATAAGGATTCTTGTAGTCTTTTTTACTCAAGTAGCTTGGGGAACAGCTCAATGCGAGTCACCTTCTAGAGTACTAGAATTAAAAAAAATCTTACCTATTATAATATGATTTCCAATACTGTCCACTTTTTAATGATGAAAAATTGCCTTGGTTCAGCACTGACAATACTTTCTTCATATCTTTAAGTTGAAGTTTGGTGCCATTTCTTCCAGGAAATTTCTGTCTGAAATTTCTCTCAAACATTACCTTAAATTTTCAGACATTTTTTCTGCTAAGTGTTTTTGTTTCTTCTTAATTTATGAGAATTCTTGCAAGCCACAAAACTGTGTTTTCAAAAATGAGACTTATTTCAGTGCTAGTTTTATTTTTAATGATCTTTCAGGAGCAGTTTGTGGAACCATTTAGCAGAAAGGCTCGACAGGAAAATCTGCGTTACAACAGTATGCTAAAGCAACTTAATAGTCAACACGCAGCTACTCTGAGACAATGGAGAGCAGCCCAGCTTTACTTGCTCTGTGAACGTGGTCCTTGGTCTGAAATGTAAGAGTTAAACTGTATATAATGTGAAGAAGGAATTTGTTCACGTCTAACAGTTTACCATAGCTAGAACTTCATCAAATTGACTCCTATAACCATTCTTGAGATGTGAAGTTAATATTTAATGTATCTTTTATAATGTTTTCTGCATTTAATTACTCTACATGAAAATCCAAAGTCTGATATGTAATGCTGAGATGGTTATCTGAATGTTCTTTCCCCCAAAAAATTCTTCACAAATACAAATTAGCTATCAATAAAGCAACTACAAAAACTTTGAGATATCTTACAGGTCAGTGGTTCTACCAGAAAAGAAAAAAAATAGACTCATTACATAAAAACTCAGTTTGTATTATGAAGCTAAGTTCAGTTTAAAGGAATACATTTTGCCTGTCTTAGCTTTTGGGGAACTTCTGGGTAATTATTTATTTTAGTTTTCTAATTGTCATTAACTGGAAGTGTAAACAATTTGAAGTATTTCAGTAGAAAATCAATACTGTTTTCAAAGTGCTTTAGGATGATGAGAGCTGCTGTATGAAATATAACACTAAATGCAGTTTATTGCTTTTGTGTTTTGCAACGTACAAGTGGCTGACCAATAGTTTTCTAAACACGCAGTCTTCCATAATCAGTTCATTCACATAGGTCGTCTCCTTCTTTTAACTGTTTTTATGAATATTCTTGTTTTCCTAGGACGCAGCATCCTGTTCACTGGAAACTTTCAAATGTGGAAAATTTTTCACGTATGAGACTAAAACTAGTGCAGAATTACAACTTCAACTCTCATCAAGATGCTAGTGACCAGAGAGATAATTTAGGTAAAGTTGTATTTGCTATTTGACTTGGGATTCTTCTGTCATTGCTGAATAAAGATGCCACATTAGTCTTCATGTTTAAGCATCAGTGTATGGTAGACACTTAAATCTTGAATTTCCTGTATTTCCTCTATAGTAAAATGTGTAACATAAGAGTGAATCTTTGACTTCAGACATCATTTTCTGACTGAGTAGAATTAATTTCTGCTTTCATTGAAATAAGCACTCACATAGTTTCCTTGCATATGATTATTTTTTCATGGAAAGGAAACAGAGAGATCAGAGTAAGCAGACATTTGTTTGAAAACTTTTAGACCTCATGATTGAAATGTGTACATATGAAGTGCTCTTTTTTAAAAGTGGGCCCAAGAGCTGAATTAGTAATATAAACTGTTAAGTTAGGTATATCAAGACTCCAAAAAAATCCCCCCAAAACCCACACCAAAACAACACCACCACCACAACCTCTTGTAAACAGAAGTAAGCAAAACCCAAATGTATTGTATTTCCATGAAATCTGCACATTTTAACAATGTGAGGCAGAACACTGTAAAATATTTTATTGGCAATGTCCTCATGAGAATTCAGTGTAAAATTTTGTGGCATGTTTGTCCCTTTATATTGTTATGATCTAAAATATATGTATTTCAGGAAGTAATTTTAGTGTCCTGCCTGCCCCAAAAAGTATTTAAGAAGTCTGATTGCTTCTTAGTCAGTTAAAACTGTGATTCAGCAGTAAAATATGCACTCAGTAGTTTAGATTTCCAAAAGGGTTGTAGCAAAATAATTTCAGAGCTGATTCTATTGGTTATTTATTTGTGATAGGTGTGTACCAGACACAGCCTTCTAGTGAGTCCCTACTTCTGGAGGTGGTGAAGCAGGTGAAAGTAAGTGACTTGGAAGATGATGTTCTTGAACTGCCAGAAGAAGACATAACAGCCAGTTCAAATTTGTAAGTACAGCAGAGTAAAATAATTCTCAAGTGGCAGTCAGCCCTGTAAAGACTGAAACTAGTGCTTGTCCATAGACACCAGGGGCCATCCCCTTTACCATCAGTTGCATAGCATATATCTTTACTTGATTTGCATTAATCTGATACAGAGCTCCCTGTGTTCAAGAGCATTCCAGAGAGAAATCTTGCTGTGCTTCCTTCATGTCGCTTGGAGGGGAGCTGATATGGGGCAGTGGGAACATAGTAAATGCCTCACTCAAATAGCTGGACATGTGATGCGAGTGAATCCACATGTGTCTATACTACTGAAATGTAGCCAAATTTGATTCTTTTCTTCACTGTACTCTTACCAAGTACCTAAGTCAACCCTGTAACACCTGATACTGTTTCTGTAGGGATGAGAAAGATGAGCAAAGTCAGAAAGAAAAGCTAATAATGTCTGAAGATTGTGAACTCATTACAATAATTGATGTGATACCTGGCAGGCTGGAGATCACTACACAGCACATCTATTTCTTTGACAGTAGCACTGAAAAAGAGGAAGGTGAGCATGATCAGTATCTCTTTTCAGTGTAGTTCAGCATTCTCTTTTTAGTAGACAGAGTTTGGTCAAGCTAATTGTGGAGAGGCAAGTTGTGGATTTGTACTTAATACTCTGCTTGGTGTCTGTGGCCGATGGATCCCTTCAGAATACAGAATCTGGAACTATACTTGCTGAGCTGTTACACTGATTCTTAGTATAGCTTAATGTAGTTTGGCTTTTTGTTTGTTGGGTTTTTTTTATTTCTGGAGTGTAAAAAGGCATTCTCTCTAACTTGCTACTTAAATGGCACCTCCTTGTTCTCCCTGAAAAAAAGTTTCCCCTATACATTGATTACAAAACAGTAGTAAGTAATGAGTAAAAAGTAGTCACATATAATTGATAGTCATCTCTATTAGTTCAGGGAACTTTACTAGAATAGATATGGTTGAATAAGAGAACAGTGAATTGTTTTGCAAATAATGGTAACATTTTCAAAACTAGTGTATCTGAGCCTGTTTGAGAAAGACAATGGCTTTGGTTTATGTATTTGTTCACAGAATACATTTGTAATGTGTCTTTGATCAGAAAGCAAAACCAAATTCTACACTCCATCAGTTATTTCCTGCTGCCTCTATTTCAGCAGAAAAATAACTGAAGTCTATAATATTTTCCTAGAAAAATGGTTAATCAAACCATATATAACATTTACCTTTTCTAAGAATAACTCTGTGATGATTGAAAATAACGTTATGAGAAATTTTTTATATAGTTTAAGTCAATAATCAAAGTGGTCTTCCTAGGGGTAGGTTTTGATTTCAAATGGCACCTTTCCCAAATTCGAGAGATACATTTGCGTCGGTACAACCTGAGGAGGTCAGCTTTGGAAATCTTCCTTACAGATCAAACCAATTACTTCCTCAACTTCAATAAGGAGGTACGGATTTGCCATATGTCCTTGATTTACATACTTAGCACAGGTGTCAAGTTCATTAATGGGAGTCTGGTGTCTTTTGTAATACTATAACACTAGTAGCAACACATTAGCTGGATATATCTATTATGGAAACTGGTCTGCAGTCTGTGGAAACCTCAGTCTGGCATCTAGAAACTGATTAATTGTGAAAAGATGGGTAAATCAAGATTCTTTTTCCTGTCTCTCTGTGCTGTTATATAGAACAATTATTCAACTAAAATTACATCAGTACTAATCTAAATAGCTTGAAGCCACATATATTTTAAAATATGCTGAGCAAATTAGTTAGAAACCCAAAGGAGACTTTCTATTTTATCTCAAAATTGGAAACCATTGCTATTTCTATAGTCTATGCTTTAGGATTAGTGAAACTTTTCTCCTTCCCTCTCTGGATAATGTAAGTGATCCTTTGTATGTGGGACTAAGATAAATATCAGAACCTAGGGTGAGTTACATATTAGTAGGTTAGTGTATGAATAACTCCTCTGAAATGTGTGATTTGTTTTAGTGGTTTGTTTGGGATTTTTTGTTTTTTAAAAGTAAATAAATCTTTGCAGTAGTTCTGTGAGGAAGACATTAGTATAACTTTATTTGAACAGCAGCAGTATTCCCTAGAAATCTTTTTTGGCAACAATGATTTTCTGTGTAGGATCCATGTACACAAAATAGCCCCAACAAAACTTCATAACATTGCCTTTGTATTCTGTAACTCAAGGATGTCACATCCATCCACATGATTTATTGCAGCAAGAGACAGAAGTGTTTAAGAGTGTAACTGTTCCATTTATTTCACGTTCTAATTAGCAGAGAAGTTTTGTCTCTCAGCTTCAGTCTGCAGAATAATTTTTTTTTATTAATTCTGTTTTCTACCAGGTACGAAACAAAGTATATAGTCGAATACTCTCACTGTGTTCTCCAAATATATCTGGAACCAGATCTCCACAGGAACTTTTTAAAGCTTCAGGTTTGATGCAGGTATGAGACTTCAGTATAAATGGCCCAACAAGAATAGAAAACATATATCAGGGTCGCTTTTGTTTTCAGTCCATGACCTTGAGTGCACCATTTTGGAACTTCTTTTACTGCATGTGCAAATAATTTTCCCCACTACCTTTGCATGGTGGGGCTTTCAACAAAAAACTATGTGAAAATTAGGCAGGAAATATGGTCTTAAGAGAATTAATACTGATATAAAAGCATAATGTCAAAATGTTTGTATAACTACACATGGGTACATTTTTAAAGGTAGTAAATGTGTTTTTGTCTTTCATTTCTTTAAGCCACAATTACTGTTTTCTTTGAGGGAGGAAGATTTACAAATTACTTTTAAATATATTGGAATTACTTCAGTTTTTATTTGTTTCCCTAATGATAAAAGGTGTCATGTTGTGTATTTACAAGGAGAAAGTAGCACCTATAATGGAAAGTGTCCATCACA
Source organism: Melanerpes formicivorus (assembly GCF_026170545.1). NCBI lineage: Eukaryota > Metazoa > Chordata > Aves > Piciformes > Picidae > Melanerpes > Melanerpes formicivorus. The sequence continues at coordinate 15,950,468 of NW_027142357.1, read as the reverse complement.
CTATAGGTAGATTTTTCTGAGCGCAGCTGGGTCTGTTCTTTGGTTTAAAAATACAATAGTGGAGCAAAGGCCCAAGGACAGTGTTATTTGAGTCCCTGCAAGAACTCAAGAAGTTTTTGCCTTAGAACTCTAATGGATTTTGAAGCTATGGTCCCTTTTCCTCAGTACCTGTTTATCTGCCTTCTTTGTGTTTCTCTTGTTTCTGGTTTTCTTCTCCTTCTTTCTTCTGAGGCTGATAGTCTGTATTTAAAAGAGTACTGAGATCAATCAGGGACGTGATTTCATTGAAGTATAGGCAGCACAGTCATTGAATCAAAGGGAAAATAAACTTCTTGGCAGAAATTATATTTGGCCTTCATATCATTCTTAGTCCTATGCCTTTCACTTTCCAATGCTATTCTTTAGCAGATAAATACTGACACTGGTGTTATCTTTGACATAGTGACTTCCATGTGCTCTCCTATTTTCTTTTTTTTCTTCTCTCCCTTCAGAAATGGGTGAATAGAGAAATATCCAATTTTGACTACCTTATTCAGCTGAACACAATGGCAGGACGATCTTACAATGACCTTGCTCAGTATCCTGTGGTAATGAAAAAATCAATTTTTTGCCAAATTGAAATATTTTTTTCTATTCTGAAAGATGGAGTTTTCGTTTAAATTTCATCTTGGACTTTTTTTTTTTCCCTAATCCTTTTTCTGTAGTTTCCCTGGATTTTGCAAGATTATACTTCAGAAGAGCTGGACCTGAATAATCCTGCAGTCTTTAGGGATCTCTCCAAACCCATAGGAGTGGTAAATGAAAAGAATGCGAAGGCTGTGAAAGAGAAGTATGTATTTGAACGCCAAATTATATGTCTCTATCTTTTTGAGCCTCCAGGCTAATAACATTTTAAAAATAAAGTTGTAAGGGTGAAGTGCTTAAAAGCTAGTTTTATAACATCACAGATGCATTTGCAAAGGTTGTTGATTTATTATTCTTGCGGCATTCAGATGAGTTTCTTTATATGCCACTGGAAGGACAAACCTACTGTTGTAAATTTTCAGTTGTTTCTCAGATGTAGAGATAAAAAAACGGAAAGGCTGTCGAAAGACTTAATTTAATGGCCCAGCAGCTTGAAGAGGCATACTGTCTCATGTCTGCTTCAAGATAAGGAATGTGAAATCATACCAGTGTTTTAAGCTGCCTGTGTTGAGAGGTAGCATTTATCCTAAATCTGTTGCCTACTCATTTTTAAAAAGCACAGATTATCATCTTTTGAAATAAAATATAACTCAGCATCTTCAAGCAGCTCTTCCTCAGATAGGAACGAGAAGCACATACACAAATGTATTGTTGTCATGATCCTTCCCGGTTTTTTGCTCACAAGGAAAGTGAGTGTGCAGTAATATGAGATTGCACTTGTCAGGCATCTTCCAAAACCAGCTTTTTTTCTAAGAATTTGGAACATGGACAATTTTGTTTGAATTATTAGGTTCTGTCCCTGACTATAATGAAATTTGTTCTCTAGAAGTATGTCGGACTATACTTCCTCTTACTGGTCTTGTGACACTGAGGAATGTGTCAGAGGGTGATGTGGTACTGCAGAGTGATTTTTGCCAGGAGAAAAGGAAATGGGCATAAGTGTTAAATAAAATCTCTCTTCTGCATCCTGACACAGTCACACACACACTCCCTGTTATTTTTTTATATATATATATCTGTTTTATGTCTTGCAGGAAACTTGAATAAGTTCTTTCAATAATGAATATTCAGCTCAGTGGTGTGGGATATTTTGTGTGTTGTATATAGTCACACTAACTCATACCTATCTTGCTTCTGACATCTGATAACAAATGCCTAGGGAAGAGCATAAGAACAGGCATTCAAAGGCTTAGAATAGAATAAATAGGATAATAAACCAGGTTGGAAGAGACCTTCAAGATCATCGCGTCCAACCCACCTAAACAACTAAACCATGGCACCAAGCACCCCAACAAGTCTTCTCCTGAACACCTCCTATGATGGTGACTCCACCACCTCCCCGGGCAGCCCATTCCAATGGGCAGTCTCTCTCTCTGTATAGAACTTCTTCCTAACCTCCAGCCTAAACCTCCCCTGGTGCAGCCTGAGACTGTGTCCTCTTGTTCTGGTACTGGCTGCCTAGGAGAAGAGACCAACATCCACCTGTCCACAATTTCCCTTCAGGTAGTTGTAGAGAGCAATAAGGTCACCCCTGAGTCTCCTCCTCTCCAGGCTAAGCAACCCCAGCTCCCTCAGCCTCTCCTCATAGGGCTTGTGTTCCAAACCCCTCACCAACTTCGTTGCCCTTCTCTGGACTCATTCCAGCAAGTCAACATCATCCAGTGTACATTCCTGTCTTTCAGCAGTCTTTTGTTTAGGCAATTTTAAGTCAGAATGAGACTCCATGTGTTTAATGGGACTTACTATATTTTTTTCTTATGGATTGCTGTGATTGTTTCTTTTGAATCCTTGTCTACAATAAATATAATCTCTAGAGCTTTAGTGCTCAGTTGTGTTTATAAAGGTTTGGGTTTTTTTAGATATGAAAATTTTGAAGATCCCCTTGGGATAATTGACAAATTTCACTATGGGACACATTACTCAAATGCTGCTGGTGTCATGCATTACCTCATTCGGGTGGAACCTTTCACAACACTACACATTGAACTTCAAAGTGGCAGGTATGCAGTGAGCAAATAAGCAGCACCTTTATTTTTGGTCCTTTTACTGAGAACATGATCAAAATCTAACTGGAATTTTCTTACCTACAGATTTGACTGTGCTGACAGGCAGTTCCATTCTATTCCTGCCACCTGGCAGGCTCTCATGGACAACCCCAATGATGTCAAGGAACTTATCCCAGAGTTCTTCTACTTTCCAGAGTTCCTGGAGAATCAAAATGGTAAATTGACTGCTCAGAATATTTTGAGAATATAGAAAACTGTTTGTGTATTCTTCAGAAAAGAATTATTACGTCCATTTATGAATGTGGTGGAATGCTTCTTATTTTACCTTTACAGTATACTTGTAGACATTACTTTAAACAGTTTGGAGTCGTCATTACAATTAAATGAGCACACCAGTTGTGTGAGGAACAGCCTAAATACTTAAAAGTTAAAATTTGTTTGAAATTCAAACTGTGGGCTTAGGTAAAAATAGTGTTGTTTACCTGATGTAAAATATCAGAGATGTTCATTTGGATATTTGAAGAAGTTAGCAAGAGTTAATGCTGATTAAATAGCAAATGTTAATACAGATTAATTAGTATTCTTTTTACTGGGTTCATTGAGTAATAAGAGTTTGGACATATTCAAACAGGAAACGTCTTCTATTTGCCACAGGCAAACAGCTTTTTTTCTGCTTCCTACTGTTGCCTTGCAGTGCAGTGTTTGACTCTTGATTGTAGAGCCATGCTAGCTTTCAGTAGCCATCAAAAGAAGGAAAAACAAGAGAACAGCAGCAGTTTCACCCCTATGTAAGGCTAATGGAAAAGACAGTGTTCTGTATTCTGAAATGAGTTGTAGCCATTTATTCCACAGGGAATTGTTTATCTCCCTATTATGTAATTGAAAAGTGGAATTGTATGTTTTTGCTGCTGCTAGTTTAGTCTGCTAGCTGCAATCTGCTAGAGTTATAAATTACAAAAATTGGAAACAGCCAAATCACTTTCAGAAGTCATTTGAGTGTTTAGAGTTGTTCTCATGCAAGCTGGTGGGAATTTAAGAGTTCTTGAAAGCCTTGATTCTACAATCATTTAAAACTGTAAGTAACTTCATCCTTATAAATAACCTCATTAAAAAGTTTTGGACTCTTAATCCTGGTTAAAAAAAAAAAAAGCAAATGCAGATATGTATGTAGAGAGATGTGTAATACATTCACACTGCTTTTAAGTTGGGACTTCAGCTTTGAAGTCATTTAGATGCTTTCAACAGTTCTTATCCTGTGATATTGAACATTTTAAACAGTAATAGCAGAAATTGGCCTCCTGTGTCAGTGGGGGGTTATTGGAGATTTACATTAAGAATTTTTCAATATCCTTCCTTTGTACTGAGAAAGGAATACTTTTACATCTTTATTTAGAAATCAAGATATTTGAAATATTTTTTAGTAACTCTTAAAATTCTCAAAATTATTCACCAGGTTTTAACTTAGGTCAGCTTCAAATATCCAAGGAGGTGGTAAATGATGTTGTTCTCCCTAAATGGGCCCACTCCCCAGAAGACTTCATTTATAAACACAGGAAGGCTCTGGTAAGATGATGTGTATATTTATGAAGTAATAATAAAGACAATATACATGCATATTTCACTGTGTAAAATACTGAGATTACATTTGAACTACAGTTGTGGTTACATCTGACATGACAAGTACCATTAGAAGTTCCAGTTATAAGCACTGTGCATGTCAATAGAATGCTAAAAATAAAGAAGGAAAGAGCCTGAAGATACTAATCTTTTGGAAATTTGTTGCCTTAAAAAATAAAATGCAGAATAAGATGGGGTTAGGTGATAAGGCTTCCCTTGCTTTTTGTAAATTATTCTGTATGGTATTGGGGAAGTAGCAGCTTACCTTCCCTTGCACAGTTGAATTTCAGCAGTCTAATGTGCTATGTCTTACTTCACAGTTGCTTTAACACATGGATGTTATTGTGCTTCTGCCCTGTCCATTGCTGTGTACCTAGTTTGTGGATACTCCTAGTTCAGGAATTAAATATCTTTCATGTAAAATAGTAACTACTGCAAGAAGGCAACAGTACTTTTCTTATTCTTCAAAGAACATTCTTCTCTTCCTAGGAATCTGAGTATGTTTCTGCTCATCTTCATGAATGGATAGATTTAATTTTTGGCTACAAGCAGAGGGGACCAGCTGCAGTGGAAGCACTCAATGTGTTCTATTATTGTACTTATGAAGGTACAAAGCAGTATGCTCTCTTGTCATTGTCATCAGACTTGTGAGCTTTGAGTGTTACACAGAAAACATTGAATTTGTCACCATCCCATATAGAAGCATATATTAAGGCCATGAAATTATAGATGAAATGTGGCAGTATAATATGTAATCTGTAATTAAATAACCACAATATTTGATGCTTTGATCAGACATTATGAACTTAAAAAAAGTTGTGGTTTAGTTTTGGTGGTTTTTTGTTGTTGTTTTAAAGGGAAGTTCATTTGTATATCGTTTCTGAAAGTTCTTGGGGGATTTTGTTAGTTTATCATTTGCTTGCTTAAAAGTACTTGTGGTAAGAGGTTTCTTCTGGTTTAGGAGTCAAAGCAAGTTGTTTAAAAACAAATATTGAAACTGCATATGAAGTATATTAAATTAATTTTAGAACACAAAAGCTTTCAAGTTCTTGCATTTACTCTTTAAATTCCACATGCAGAATGGAGTTTTCAGATTGTGTTTCTGTGGAGATGTTGTTTGGAGGCTTTTCTGGGGTGAAGAGTGATAATGCTGCAAGAATTTTAGGTTTTTTCAACATTTACTGACCACACCAGTTATCAATAATTCATTGGAATATGTCCTTTTTTCTGCCCTTCATCATTCTGCTTGTGATCCAGGAGCTGTGGATTTGGATGCTTTAACAGATGAGAAGGAAAGGAAAGCTTTAGAAGGGATGATAAACAATTTTGGGCAAACTCCTTGTCAGCTGTTAAAGGTAATGCTCTTTCTTCTGTCTCAATCAGACCTTTGAGGTTAAATTCAACTGTTAGAAAGGACTTCTGAAAAAATGAAAAGATAATGGTTTGTAATTTTAGGAAGATAAAGTCCTTACCATTTGCAAAGGCTGCACTGATGGAAATTTAGCATACTGTTTTCAAAATAAATTAATTTACTTTAAGATGGTAAATTAGGAGCTTAAGAGTCTGTTTTCTCAGGGATTTGCCAATGAGATTCTGATTATCTTATATGACTTGACTAGGTGGATAATATTACAGTATCACAGTGTCACTTAGGTTGGAAAGGACCTCAAGGATCATCGAGTCCAACCTATCAACACAGACCCCATGACTAGACCATGGCACCAAGTGCCACGTCCAATCTCCCCTTGAACGCCACCAGGGTCGATGACTCAACCACCTCCCTGGGCAACCCGTTCCAATGCCGAATGACTCGCTCGGTGAAGAATTTCCTCCTCACCTCGAGTCTAAACCTCCCCTGGCGCAGCTTGAGACTGTGTCCCCTTGTTCTGGTGCTGGTTGCCTGGGAGAAGAGGCCAACCCCTTCCTGGCTACAACCACCCTTCAGGTAGTTGTAGAGGGCAATGAGGTCACCCCTGAGCCTCCTCTTCTCCAGGCTAAACAATCCCAGCTCCCTCAGTCTCTCCTCATAGGGCTTGTGTTCAAGGCCTCTCACCAGCCTTGTTGCCCTTCTCTGGACACGCTCAAGTGTTTCGATGTCCTTCTTAAACTGAGGGGCCCAGAACTGGACACAGTACTCAAGGTGCAGCCTAACCAAAGCAGAGTACAGGGGCACTATGACCTCCCTGCTCCTGCTGGCCACACTATTCCTAATGCAGGCCAGGATGCTATTGGCCCTCCTGGCCACCTGGGCACACTGCTGGCTCATATTCAGGTGGCTGTCGATCAGCACACCCAGGTCCCTCTCTGTTTGGGAGCTCTCCAGCCGCTCCGACCCCAGCCTATAGCTCTGCATGGGATTGCCATAGCCAAAGTGCAGCACTCGGCACTTGGACTTGTTGAATGCCATCCCATTGGACTCTGCCCATCTGTCCAGTCGGTCGAGGTCCCTCTGCAGAGCCTTTCTACCCTCTAACTGACTAACATCTGCTCCTAACTTTGTGTCATCTGCAAACTTGCTGATGACTGACTCTACCCCTTCATCCAGATCATCGATGAATATGTTGAAGAGGACAGGGCCCAGCACTGATCCCTGTGGAACACCGCTGTTGACTGGCCTCCAGCTGGATGTGGCACCGTTCACTACTTCACTACCTTCACTACTATTGTCTCATTTTGATATTTTTTCAAATACTGTTTTCTAGGAGCCACATCCACAAAGGCTGTCAGCAGAAGAAGTAGTGCAAAGACTGACAAAAAGTGATACCTCTACTCTGAATCTCTTCCAGCACCTCACTGAACTGAAGTCATTCTTCATAGAGGTAGATAGATATGTTACTTGGAAGTGTTTAAAATACAGTCTGAAACTTCTAATGTAGTTGAAACAAAAGGTCATAACCTAGATGAAAATAAACTTGCTTCCTATTTAAAGAAAATAATTTAAAATGTGAGGTGTATAAAAGTAACTGTCTCTTTGGTTAGCTTCATGGAGATTGAATCCCATAAATTTGTATGCCATGGCTGCTTGTGTGTGGGTCTTGTTTGACTATTAAGTTAGCCACCAAACCAAGAAGGCTAAAAATGTCACTAATAGTATCTGGAGACTCACTGAACTTAGCAGCTGAACTCATGGATTCAGGAAAGATTTAGGGTTTAATTTCTGTTTTGTGACAAAGCATACCTGCATCAACTGAATATGCGTGTGCCTGTGCCTTAGAGTACACATCTGACATTGATTCCACAGGCTTTGGGCCTTATGTTTTACAGGTGATTGTCCTTTTGCTCTTTCATATAATGGGACCAAAACCATGTCCTTTCTCTTAGGGAATCAGTGATGGTGTGCCCATTGTCAAAGCGGTTGTTCCCAGAAATCAGTCACGGTCCTTTATTTCTCAGGGAAGTCCAGAGATCTTGGTGAGTTGCATGTGTCAATACTATTCTTAGACTGCAGACAGGTTGGTTTGTTGTTTTTTTTTTTCATAATGGTTGTATAGAAACAGTTCTTCAGTGTTCCTGTTCAGATGTATCTCTTTAGCCTATAATCAATGTCAGCTCTAAGGTAAGTATTTGTCTTCTGTAGAGAAGCCTGGCTGATTTGTTGAATGGTGTTTAAGAGATGAGGAGACATGAGTGTAAGTTGTAGTGAAGTGTATTGCAAGTTTCCCACTTAGTCCCATTCTATGGCAGCAGTTGATTTCCTAATGCAATGCAGACCAGCTTTAAAATAACAGAATTGAGTTGTTAATGTTATCATTAGATTTGTAATTACTTTCCAACCCATATATTAAACTGTACTGTATGTGGTGTGTACACACTCCAAAGGCTTGCACTGAAATGAACTTTTACAGTGACAAAGAGAGGTGCTGGTACTGTGGCAGATGGCCAAGTGATGAACAGAGGAAAGTATTTACAGCAGTATATAAGGTCTGTGTATTGGCGGCTGTGCACTAGGACATATCTTATGCAGGAAAGAATATTATTTTTCAGCATTCCTACTTTGTAGGTCAAACTTACTGTCCTAGCTTCATGTGGTATGTGCTTATGTCATTTGGACACATCTAAAAGTCCCATTGTGTTTTTTCTAAATATCTGGTGAAAATCCTATGTTAAGATGTCAACTAGTAATGATTACAATTTCAAAGAAGAGAATCACTTCAACTAAATGAATTATTTGAGGGGATTGATTTGCTGCATTTTTTTGTTTGGGATTTTTGTTTCTTTCCTTCTCTCTTTCTGCCTGAACCTCTCTGACCTGTCTAGAACATACACTCTCCTACCTTGGTAATACTTGCCACGTGTGGATTAACTCATCAACAAAACAGTTGCAGGGAGTAAGGTGTGTGTGTGTGCTTTTCTCCCTTATGGTTAGTTCTCAGGAAAGCTCTTTTCTGCAACTCCATTACCATCACAGGCAAGCAGAAAATATGCTTGTAGTTTATGTATTTTTTTCTATCAAACTTTTTTAGGTAACAGCAAGTCTGAACTGCATAATTGGAACTCATGGATGGCTACCTTACGACAAAAATATCTCCAACTATTTTACATTCATCAGAGACACAACAGTGACAAATCCCAAGTAAGCAAATGACAAGGAGAGGTGCAGATGAATGCATCTATCATAATAAAATACAGCATTTGTCCAACAATCAGTGGATTGTGCTGTTTGCATTGTCTGAGCTTTCCCCTAAGAATGCATCTTCTGAACTTCAGTAACACTACCTCTCCTCTGTAGCACTGTTCTGATAAAGGATTATGTAAGTGGCATTTCAGGGCTCTTCATTCTTAGAGCTACTTCACGTGTTGGGTTTTTTTTGGTTGGTTGGTTGGTTTGTTTGTTTTTTCAAATCATAAAACTCAACCATAAAAAACTCATCTTGGAATCTGAGATGGGCTGTCTTCATACTTCCTTACACTGTAGTGCAGGTATATGTGGTGGTTTAGTTTCTTTGGGTTCCCTTTGCTTTTTTTTTTTTTAGTGTTACAGTACTAAGTAGGGACATGAGTTATCCATACAGAATCAAATTGCATAAAAGATAGACAAGATCTAAGGTGAAATTTTGTTTTCCCTTGCTGATAGCAATGAATTTAACTTTTTAAATTAAGTATAGTCTCTTCTTACTCATTTTGAAGAATGTAGGAAATACAAAAGACATTGATGTCAACTAAGGTTACTCTTAACTGCTCATCATTTGCCTACAGAACACAACGCAACATGAGCGGTCCTTTTGCACCTGGGCTGAACATCACTTCTAAGTTGTTTGCAGTATCCCATGATGCAAAATTGCTCTTTAGTGGAGGACACTGGGACAACAGCATCAGAGTGACATCTCTTACAAAAGGCAAGCTGATTGGACAGCACATCAGGCACATGGGTTAGTAACTCTTTATGTTGTTGAATGAAAGGTTATATCTATTGTACTTGATGTTTGGTTATTTTAAAAAGAACTATAGCCAGTGGACTTCATAGAATCAATAAGGTTGGAAAAGACCTCAGAGATCATCAAGTCCAATCTATCACCCAACACCTCATGACTAACTGAACCATGGCTTCAAGTGCCACGTCCAGTCCCTTTTTGAACACCTCCAGGGACAGCCACTCCACCACCTCCCTGGGCAGCCCATTCAAATGGCAAATTACTCTTTCTGTGAAGAACTTTCTCCTCACCTCAAGCCTAAACTTCCCCTGGTGCAGCTTGAGACTGTGTCCTCTTGTTCTGGTGCTGGTTGCCTGGGAGAAGAGACCAACCCCTACCTCTCTACAGCCTCCTTTCAGGTAGCTGTAGAAAGCAATAAGGTCTCCTCTGAGCCTCCTCTTCTCCAGGCCAAGCAACCCCAGCTCCCTCAGCCTCTCCTCATAGGGCTTGTGTTCCAAACCCCTCACCAACTTTGCCCTTCTCTGGACACGTTCCAGCAAGTCAACATCTTTCCTAAACTGAGGGGCCCAGAACTGGACTCAAAGTACTCAAGGTGTGGCCTAACCAGTGCAGTGTACAGGGGCACAATGACTTCCCTGCTCCTGCTGGCCACACTGTTCCTGATACAGGCCAGAATGCTATTGGCCTTCTTGGCCACCTGGGCACACTGCTGGCTCATGTTCAGCCAGCTGTCAACCAGTACCCCCAGGTCCCTTTCTGCTTGGCTGCTCTCCAGACACTCTGATCCCAGCCTGCAGCACTGCATGGGGTTGCCATGGCCAAAGTGCAGCACCCAGCACTTGGACTTGTTAAATGCCATTGTGTTGGACTCTGCCCATCTGTCCATCCTGTCAAGGCCCCTCTGCAGAGCCCTTCTACCCTCTAACAGATCAGCACCTGCTCCCAACTTGGTGTCATCTGCAAACTTACTAATGGTTGACTAAATCCCCTCATCTAGATCATCAATAAAGATATTGAACAGGATGGGGCCCAGCACTGATCCCTGGGGGACACCGCTAGTGACTGGCCTCCAGCTGGATGTGGCACCATTCACCAATACTTTCTGGGCTCAGCCCTGCAGCCAGTTCCTAACCCAGTGCAGCGTGCTCCTGTCCAAGCCACGAGCTGACAGCTTGACCAGGAGTTTGCTGTGGAGGACAGTGTCAAAGGCCTTGCTGAAGTCCAGGTAGACTACATCCACAGCCTTCCCCACATCCACCAGGCAGGTCACCAGCTCATAGAAGGAGATCAGGCTGGTCAGGCAGGACTTGCCCTTCCTAAATCCATGTTGGCTGGGCCTGATCCCTTGGCTATCCTGCAGGTGTGCTGTGATTGCCCCCAAGATGATCTGCTCCATAATCTTTCCTGGCACTGAGGTCAGGCTGACAGGCCTGTAGTTTGCAGGTTCCTCCGTATGGCCTTTCTTGTGGATGGGCATCACATTGGCCAGTTTCCAGTCATCTGGGACCTCTCCAGTGAGCCAGGACTGGTGGTAAATTGATAGAGAGCAGCTTGGCCAGCTCATCTACCAGCTCTTTCAGCACCCTAGTCTGGAACCCATCTGGTCCTATAGGCTTGTGAATATCCAAGTGGCTCAGCAAGTCCCTAACTACTTCCTCATGGATTTCAGGGGAATTATACTGCTCCCTGACCCCATCTACCAGTTCAGGAGGCCAATTATCCTGAAGTCCTGTCTTACTGTTGAAAATGGAGGCAAAGAAGGTATTGAGTACATCAGCCTTTTCCTCATCTTTAGTTACATTGTTCCCCTCCAGGTCCAATAAAGTGGAGGTTCTTCTTGCCCCTCTTTTTAGCATTAATATATTTATAAAATGCTTTTTTTTTGTCTTTCACAGAAGTGGCCAGCTTAAGTTCTAACTGGGCTTTTGCCTCCCTTAATTTTTCTCCTACATGACCTAACAACATCCTTACACATATCATGAGTTGCCTCCCCCCTTTCCAAAGGCGATACATCCTCTTTTTTCCCCTTAATTCCTTCAAGAGCTGCTTGTTGGTCACCTTCCCCCCCCTCCCCCATCTCCAGGCTGGTCACCTTCCCCGCTGGCTCATCTTTCACTTCATGGGCACATCCTGTTCCTGTGCCTTAAAGAGCTCCTGTTTAGAGTAGGTCCAAACATCCTGGACCCCTTTTTTCTTAAGGGCTGCTACCCAGGGTAACCTCCAAATTAGTTGCTTAAATAAGCTGAAGACTGCCCTCTGGAAGTCCAAAGTGAGGGTTCTGTTACTGCTCCTCCTTATTTCCCTGCATATTGAAAACTTCACTATCTCATGATCACTGCACCCTAGACAGCCTCATACCATCACATCTCCCACCAGCCCTTCTCTGTTTGAGAACAGCAGGTCAAGCAGACCCTGACCCTTGGTAGGCTTGCTTAACAGCTGCATCAAGAAGCTGTCCTCCATACACTCTAAGAACCTTCTGGCTGCCTTCTCTCTGCTGAGTTAAGTTCCCAGCAGATGTCTTGCAGGTTAAAGTCATCCACAAGGACAAGGTCTGATGATCTTGAGACAGCCTCCAGTCGCTTATAGAATATTTTGTCAACCCCTTCATCCTGGCTGGGTGGTCTATAACAGACTCCAACCAGCATGTCAGTTTTGTTAGCCCTCCCTCTGATTTTAACCCACAGGTGCTCAATCTTTTCATCCTCAGCCTCAAGTTGTGTGGCATCAAGAGATTCCCTAATACACAGGGCCAGCCCTCCTCCTCTCTTGCCTGTCTCACCTAAAGAGCTTGTTACCATCCAGTGCAGTACTCCAATTGTGTGAATTGTCCCACCATGTTTCTGTAATGACAACTACATCATATTTTTCCTGGTGAGCCAAGACTTCCAGTTCCTCTTGGACAGACAAACATATAATGGTTATAAAGGTGTGGCATCATAAGAACAGGAGAATACTTTAATCATGTTTATACATAAATATTTGATGTTTTAATGGATAGCATGGTTCCTATTTTTAGGTACTAAAGCTGTTGAAGTCAAGATGGTTCACCTGGCTGTGCAATGACTTTGTTGTTTACTACAGTCTTATCAACCCTCACCACAGAATATTTCATGCTGACCGAAAAACAGAATGCTTTGCAGACGTACTGCATGCACATTGTCACTCTGTTGATAACTACCTGTTTTCTTTCCTTTATCTAGATATTGTGACCTGCTTGGCCATAGACTACTGTGGAATTCATTTAATTTCAGGCTCCAGAGATACTACCTGCATCATATGGCAAATAGTTCAGCAGGTAGGTTATTGAGGCATACTCTGAGAAGCAGTTCCTGAATGCTTTTTTGTGCTTCTCTTTCTTACTACGATGATTTCTTGATTTCCATTCTTTCAGTTTTGCAGGGAGGATAGTTGACCAAAGTGGATTATTTTATAGTAATTTTGTTACTTCTGTTGTCTTGTGTGTTTGAAACATTTTCTATATACATCAATTATGCACACAGCAGAAATACAGACTTTTAGATGCACTCTTAAAGATTTCATAGATTACTTTTAGGATAAGCAAATCCTACTCCCCATTGTACAGGTAGAATAATGGAAGAAGAGAGAGATTGTTTGAGACCAGAACAACGTTTAGAGTTGATGATTTTTACATTTCCAGATTGCTGCTCACTCCAGTAGTTGCATTTCAGTATTGCATTTCCTCTCTGGGAAGTACTGATGACTACCCTAGGAGTTAACAAAGGCAACACTAGTCTGTTACCTGTCATGTGAGAATTCTTTACATGTTGGTCTGTGCCTTCACAGAATGAAAGTGATTGTGTGATGCACTTGTGTACGTACACTCAAAATGGGAGGGCATTTCTATTGCAATTTTTTATTGCAATTAGGATTGTGAGTAGAATTTCTGATACACAAGTAGGGTTAACTGCAAGATGGAGCTGTCACGTTATTGTACATTGGTCAGGTCACCTTGTTCTTATCACTGAACTAAACCCAGCATATTAAACCAGTACAGTGGTGCATAACTGCATGTGTTTTTACGGATGCTTTCTTTATGGTAAGAGTGCTTATAATTCTTTCAAGAACTTTGTATCAATGGTGCGTGGTCAAAAAGGTGAAACCTTAGTGCTCACAATAGTATTACTGTTTTTTTTTTTTGTCTCAAGTAAATATAAATGTAGGAAATTTTTGCTTTGTCTTTTCAGTGTGAGTTAAATGAGTCATGCTCTGGAGACTATAGTCATTTAGAGTTGTTAATATTTTTAAAGTATTTTTTTATTGAATGGAGAGATAAATGATGCTGTCTGCATCATAAATTCTTCTTGTGAAGGTTTTAACTTAGTCTTTACAAAGTGCCAGCAATGGACTGCATACTGTAACTTCCATCATACCTGTCTGTTTTTCGTTGCATCTTCTTCCCCAGCTCTGTGTTTTGGCAGTTGTTCTTCGTTTCTGCATGTTTCAGGCTTTCAAGGCTTTGTTGGTAGTCAAATTTCTGTTGCAGAAATGAGAATAGAGTTCATATTGTGCCATCACTCTAAGCACAGGTCTTGCATTAGAACTGGTTTGAGAATAAGTCTGTGCTGACAGTACACTCACTGGAACAAAGGCACTAACTTCTTTTGATGCCCTGTGGTCATGTGGGAAAATTACTATTTTTAATTAATATTATTGCAAGATTTTCTTTGCACATCATACTAATGGTAGTCACTGAGAAGGATTATTTCCTTACTTTTCCTTAGAAAGTGGAACAGAGTTGCTGTGATTTTAAGCAAAACAGCATTCAGCTTCTTTAAGCTTGGCTGTGACCACACTTGTGGTCATTGCATACCTGGACATTTGATGGGATAGAAGGAAGTAACTCTGTATTTCGCATCCACATAGTATCTATATGTTCATTTATTCTTGTGATTTCAGTAAATAGGGCTGCTGACATAAAAGGCAGTAAGTTGAAATTGGAATTGGTGAGTTAAGCCTTTGGTTTTGGCCTATGTCATATATACATCTCTCACAACCCATACTGAAGATACCAGAAATTTATTTTTTGTTTGTCCTTCAGCTGCAAGAGAATGTGTCATTGCACTTTTTGTTACTCTCAGGGAGGAGTGCCTGTAGGCCTGGCACCTAAGCCATTACAGATCCTTTACGGGCATACTGATGAAGTTTCGAGTGTTGGCATCAGCACTGAACTGGACATGGCAGTATCAGGATCCCGGGTAAGCATCCTCATACTTTTTTCTTCTTTGCCTCTTTTCCATGCAAACTGTGGAGTTTGTTTGAAGTTGATTAAGAATAATACAACAAATTTTACTATATCATATTGTTGTGTTTTTTTTGTCAGCCTTGCACATCAAGAAGATATGTGCTCTCTCTCTTGCTGCCTCCTTAAATCAAGCTCTGTCCAACAGCTCTGCACAGCACAGGCCTTAGCTACCATGTTGTGTTATTCTGCACAGATGAGCTTTAACATGTGTGGAATTGGGGATTTTAAGCTTCTGATAGAAACAGCAGCTTACTCATGCTCTAACTTACTGTATTACACTGGCAGGCTGCTGAACTCTTGACTCTAGTGCACATAATGCCTACTTATATATGTGACCTATTAAATGGTTGATCTGCTGCCCATCCATCTCCTCATATCCTGTTTGCATTAGCTTTTTTCATATGCCTACAGTATATGGCCTTGAAAGGAAGACGTCTTTGTGTGTAGTTCCTGATGCTCAGGAGTTGTGATCTCCAGTTAAGGATTTCAGTGCTTTCAAAACATTCCCTCTGAATTTAAATACTCTTTCTATATGTTGTGGTAACTTACCTGCTGAGTAAGAACTTCACAAAGTCTGTCTGCTGCAGGATGGGACTGTTATTGTCCACACTATTCGGAAAGGTCAATATGTGAGGACTTTACGACCACCTTGTGAGAGTTCCCTCCTGCTGACTGTTCCTAATTTGGCTGTGTCTTGGGAAGGCCATATAGTTGTCCACACCAGCATAGAAGGAAAGACTACTCTTAAGGTACTTAGATTCATAGAATATCTCTGTTTCTTTTGCTCAAAACTTTACTCATAAATGTACCCAACTTTATCCTTATTTCCTAAAGTAATGAGGCTTTTCAACCATGCTATCTGTTTTTGTATTTTTACTTTCCTAGCCAATTTGAGTAAAATTTTCTTAAAAGAATTATCTCAGACATACTGTGTAAGTTCCATCAGAATCTCCAAACAACTGCAAGGAAGATGGCCAAGCATGCACTAGTGAGTCTTCCAGGGAGAGCTGCTTTGGAATGGAAAACTAGGGCAAACAAGTTTTACTGTGCTCAGAAACAGAGGCTTATAAGGGGAGCAGTAAGTTCTGGGTGCAAGATGCCCAGTCACCAATTATTTTTCTTAGGTTTTGATTGGAGAGAGCTGTCAGGTTCACAGTATCACTTACTCTGTCTGTTCCATAGCTGTGTAGTTGCTTTAGTAATGAGAAAGCTGTTATAATTTCTGTGAGCATGGGACATTTCTTGGAAGACAAATTTATTGGTTGTAGGCATGCTAGCTGCATTGGGAAGATGGGGAGAGAAGAGGCCAAGGTATTGTCAGGCTGGAAGAACTTAAGATGGTTATGTTCACTTTAATCTGTCAGGAATTAATTTAATTATTTTCTTTTTGTGCAAATGGGAACACTCGCTTCCCTTTTTTCTTTGTTAACAAAAACCCTTATGAAATAGGGATCTGTCCTTGAAATCCATGGATATTTCTAGAAAGTTTGGAATTGAATAGGTTAGATGTGACCTTCAAAAATTTCTGCAGAGGACCTGGTGCACACACATATTGCATACAGATTCTCGTTTCATTCAACAAGGAAACTGCTGTCAGCGGTACTGTCTGGGGGTGACTGCTCAAGTTAGTTCCTGTTAGTGAGCTAAACATATAAATAATACTCTCTTGATCCCATCAGTCCTCTGTGACAGATTATTTTTGATCTGTTCAGGATAAGAATGCATTACATCTCTATTCTGTCAATGGAAAATATCTGGGTTCTGAGACTCTGAAGGAGGAAGTGTCAGATATGTGTGTGACTGGCGAGTATATCGTGATGGGAAGCTTACAGGGATTTCTTTCTATACGGGATCTCTACAGGTAATGTACCACCATTGGTAGCATATTAGTGAGATGCAATATAGAGGCTTATTTGGCTGTGTAACTTGGACTTTGCTTGGTACTGTAGGTAGTAGACATTGCTTTTCTCTGTGCTCCTGGGGGGGGGGGGAGGTTAAGGGGGAACTAAGATAGGGAGCAGAGAAAAATGAGAAATTTTACCAGACCTCCTTAATCTGAGGCATTTATCTCATTTAGGAAGAGCTGTCTCTGACACTTGCAAGCAGTGATTGTCCCCATGTCTGATTAGTTACTGGGAGCTCAGGATCTGTCAGGATCAAGCTTCATGTAGTACACTGAATTTTAAGCTCTACTTCACTGCTACCCTCTGGAGAGCTCTACTGCCCCTCAGAATGGGAGTGATTTGTGCCACTTAGGCAGTTGTGGGACTAATGTTACTGTTCTTTGGTAAAAATATGTCAATTTACTGATTTACCCATCCATGCCTTATATTTTCTATAACTGATGTTTCAAACTGCATCCTTGAGAACTGGTTTACATCCTGTGGACAGCAGTTTTAACCACAGTGTGATTCTTTGCAGTGTATGCAGACAAACACATGAGGTGCTTTCTGTGTGTTTTTTGTTTATTTCAGCCTGAGTCTGAGCATCTCCCCCTTAGCCATGCGCCTGCCAATTCACTGCATTTCTGTCACCAAGGAGTACAGCCACATCCTTGTTGGTTTGGAGGATGGCAAGTTGATTATCGTTGGTGTTGGCAAGCCAGCAGAGGTAAAACCCGCCGTCAAGAACTTTTTCTACCGAACAGTGGGAAGTTCACTTATTTCTGCTTTCCAATTGAGCAAGAGGTCTCCTCTATGGCAGGGTAAATTTAAAAGCAAATTTCAGTTTTCAGTGGGAAAGAAGTAACTTTTGAGACTGCTCTACTGAACTTTCTCATTAAGAATCAAAGGTATGTAGGGATCGCAGATGGGAAACTCAGCTGAACTAACTTCCAGACTTTATAAGCGAAGCCATAGTAGCTAACCTTTTCAGAAATGTGGTAGTGTTGTCAGCCACTTCTTGATGAAATAATTTTCCAGAAGAAAATTGGAAATGAAAGAGAGCAAACTCCTTTTCTTTACTTTTTATGGTTTCTGACAGATATCTTTTAATATGCATTGACTGACATGGGGGGGAATATTTCTTTCTGTTAAGAGTCTCTGATTGCAATGTGAAAAGAATAATTTGTGTAGGTTCCCAATATGCTCTGTGCTCCATATGGTGAATATAAACTTGTTGGTACTGCATATGCAATATCAGATACAGAGCATCCATCAAATAGCTATGCCAAATTTTTCTTGATCAAACCAGATTTTTACTTTCGGTACTTCTCATCATGACTTTCAGAGTACTTGATTTAACTTAAACCTGCTTCTTTTTATAACCTGATCTGTTGTGCTACAGTGCATTTATTTGAGAATGTGATTATCACTTTTGCATGACCTTTAGTACATGCCAGAAAAGTATGTCTTAATTTTATATTTTGTTAAAATAGAGTGACTTTGCCAGTATTTTAAAATGTTTTAGCTAGGAGATGCACAGATTATTATTTGAAACGGTCTTCACACAATGGTAGCCTGATTATGCTTTCAGCAGATGGGGGGATGGGAGGTTTCCACTGGCTTCTAGTGGGACAGCTTTTTCCTAATGTAGAATTGACAAAAAGCTGCTTATGATGTGGTTAAATATATATTTGTACCAGCAGTTTTTTAAGTCACTGTAATTTCAAAGCTTCTTGTTCCATAAGATCTTTTGAAGGCTGAAATTTGTGTATCATTAGACTGAAGGCTTTTTGCATTCTTTTTTTTTTAGTTTGGGGTTGTGGGTTTGTTGTTTGTTTTTTTTTTTTTTTTTCCCCTGTGTCTTCAGTTCTTAATCACATCTATTTTTCTAACTATGGAGAGACAGTTTTGTTCCAAAGACTGGATTCCTTTTATGAATGTAGAGGCTTTCCGGTTACTCTTTTTCAGGATTGTCTGTTTACAATGCAGATGATTTTTCAAGCTTAATATCCCTCCAAATAGATTTTTTTTTTTTTCTTTAAAAAAATAATAGTTAAAAAGCACAAGACTATGTCTCAGATATTCTAGTTTTCTATGATAGCATCAATCAATATATTTGAGAAGTGTGTGTATGTGGGTATTTATTTGTTGATTGATTTATTTGTAGCTTGAAATGAATATATTAATTACTAGAATTTTATCCTTAAACAGAAGACAGTGTTGCATTTCTGGTGGTGATATTGATCCTTAGGATAAAGGAATAAACTGTCCTTTATTGTGCATAAAGTGAAATGCTGCTTGGTATTATGATTGGCCTTTGGTGTTTCTGCATTGACAGTATCCAGTATGAAGTCAAGTATAGTAAATGTTGCTGTATTTTTAACAATTAGTTACCTGTTTGAGATGGTGAAGAAGTCTGGGGTATTATCACCTGGTTAGTATTAATCCCTGTCAGCACTGTGCCTTTTCTAGAATGCTGCAGCTGTGATGATACAGTTCTTAAGCAGGCTTGGTTTTAGTACTAACTGCTGGGCATGCATCTCATTTATTAACAAGGAGTTTAATAACCTAATCATCTGTCAGGCTGATCATTACTGGCCAATCATAAGCCTTTTACTTAAGGAGTATACTGAAAGAGTTTCTTATAAGTTGTTGTCAGATGGCAGACCTACCAGATGCAGATTTAATGTGGCCTCTGGCTGCCTGTGTTTACTTATTGGAATATTCAGTATGAGTTATTTCTGGTTTAAATTTTACTCTGAGCATTTCACCTAGGATCTTTGTTAAACTGTATAGATTTGACACCAGGAGATAACCTTTCTCTCTTTTCTTCATTCTGCCATCCCTGTCCTGCATTTGGTTTTCTTTTCCTTTTCACTTCTAGCAATTTCTATTTGAAAGCTCTAAACCAAAATGTCCCTCTAATTTGGTTTGGTTTTGCTTGACATTCACCTCTTTTTTTTCCTTCCTATCAAAATAGCAATCTAAACACTGTTTCTAATCTGTTTCAAGTAGGCTCAGTATTAAGTATGCATTACTTGGCAATATCCCGTTAGCCATTCAAGATCAGAGAAGGTTGTGATTAGCATTTGTCTGTTGTTTTTTGTCAGTCCCAAGAATCATCCCTAAGTGTAACTTCTGGTTTGTTTTCACATAATTTTTGTTGGTGTAATTTTTGTTTATGCAGTACATTGTGGTGTCTGCATTTCACCAGAATCAGTGTCTGAATTCCTTTTTAATTTATCCACCTTATCCCTTCCCCCTCCTTGTGTTTCTCTGAATTACTTTTAAACAGATACGCTCAGGTCAGCTTTCCCGAAAGCTGTGGGGATCAAGCAAACGGCTCAGCCAGATTTCATCAGGAGAGACTGAATATAACACTCAAGATTCCAAGTGATTGCTGCTTCTACCTTCTTTCATGGATTCCAGAAATAGGTTTAATCTTTTGGTTGTTTTAAACATATATCTCAGCATTCAGGAGCTTGGTTCTTAAGTCTTCAAGATAAACCTATGGTAGAGGTATAGTAAGAAGAATATGTACCCATGCAAGTTAGCTCGCTTGCATATTTTTCCTTAACTTGGTCACTGCTCAATCCCTCTAAATAGCTGCCAAAACTGTTTCAGCAAAAAGGAAAGAAACAACCAAAACCAACCAAATACAAAAGCCAACAAAAAGCTCACAAAACTGAAGTCTCCAAACCCAAGCTTGGTAATTGAATTCAAGATAAGTAGCATTTGATTTAAAGCTTAATAGGGTCAGGTGCTCCTTGATCACAAAGAAGATATTTGGCTTTGCTTTGACGATATTGTAACTTCCCCAACAGTATATTAAAATTCTGGCAATTGTGGTGGTCAGATTCAAAATTGGGATAGCTAAGAGTTAAAACCTTTCCAATATATTTTTAGCCCAATGAACAACTTTTTGCCATTTGATCCTGTAAATGGCTGTTGCTATCTTGTTTTGTGTAGTTCCAGTTTTAAGGTGTTCTGCAAGGAACATCTGTATTGCACTACTTGATTGTAGAAATAGTTTAAAGTACAGTCATGAATTAACTTCAAAGGAGTTGAAGATGGTGAAGGAGGTAGGAAATACTTGCTGCTGGAAATTATTTATATTGTTCAATAGACTAAAGGCACACACCGAAAGATCCCATAATATATTTCATATCTTGAAGAAGTACAGAGGAAAAATCAGCATCTGTATAGGTCATATTGCTTCATTAGTAAGGGAGCTCCCACAAACAAAATGTAAATTCCTACTGCAAAATCATTTAAAAAACATTGCAGCACTGTTCAGTTTAATAGTAGCTGTTGGTTTCTTGGCTTGGTAGCACCAGACCAGCTGTTAGCCACATGTTGTTGTTTGTTTGTTTTACCCCTATAAAAGCAATCATGGAAACAGATAACGGATACATTTGCAAGATGTCTCTAAGACCTGGGAAAAGAAAACACTAGATCCTTACATGAGCTATATCCAACAAAATAGTTACGGATTGTATGGCCTAGTTTGGGGAAGCCATTACTGAATTTTTGGGGTTTAGCAATACGTGATGCTAAAAGGGTGTGTGTTTTCTTATAATTCTAATGTTTTGATGATGTTAATAATATAAATGATAAACACTATACTATTAGAAAAGCCTGGGGTTGAAGGAAAAGCACGAAGGTTTGGATTGGTGGGTGAAGGTGTGTGTAAGTGTATATATGTGTGTATGTTTGTGTGTGTATATATGTGTATATATGTATATACATGTCTGTTCAAAGGAGAAAATACCATGGGCTAAGGGGAATGTAGATAAAAGGCAGAGTTATCAATGATTGTTAGCTAGAATGTTCCCTTTTGGCTACCCCTTTTTTCCCCTCTACCATCATTTTTCTTGTTATTTTTATTTATTTAAATGAATGTGTGTTGTATCACCTATAAATGTTATCAGATATTCCCTGTGGCTGGGGAGCTGTTGAACTACCTGAGGAACTCCATCATGTGTAAACTCATTTTGTGAACTTACAGCACAATATTTCTTAACTTTGTAGAAATGGTAGTACTTACCCCACAAAAGGATAATCTTCACAAGTTCTGTTAGTCTCCTTAAAACTGTTTTCTCCTCCTAATTTTTTTACTGGAAAAAAGAAGTCTCTCATAGTGACTGATTAGTGTGCTGTGTAAAGAAAGTTATGTTGCTTTTTCTTGACTTTTGTAGATGAAATAATACATCAGACTAGTGAGCAAGTGGGTCTATGCATAGTAGCAATATTGTTAACTCATCACTGTGACAGACTGGATCATCTGGAAAGTAATCATCTGAAAATAATTTTCCCTGAGTCACTTCCCAAGAGAGGATTAAATTTCCAAACTTAGAGTGGTGTGTTTTTTTTCAGACACCATGAATGCCAAAACCCCCACATTCTATATTTTTAAATGAGTTGCAGAAAAGTGAAAAAACACTATTTTGAATCAATTACGTATCCAGTGAAAATACTAATGATACGCTAGAAGTATTAAGTGTGTATATGTGCAGTATGTTTGTCCATTATGATTTCATGAAGGGATTTCAGGGGAGCTTGTTCAAGAGTGCTTTAGAAGAATTTCAGCTCAGAATGTGAGATATTTATTTGTATTACGGGAAATTGAAAAGATAACTGATTTGGGGCATTGAGTTTTTATAAGCATGCATATATGTTCTGTTTAAATGCATATATGAAGTTAAATATTTACTTGCAGGAGAAAGGGGTGGGAAGTTATGATCAAGTGGAAAAATGGAGAAGATAGGTCTTTCAGAATGTTTGGTGAGAGCAGTTTTCTGTCCTTTGCACAGCAGGGTTTGCACATGGGTTTGAAAATATCCTTAGGTACGGTTATACAACAGTTGAATTAATGTTTTCAGTAGTTTAATAAAGAACACTGAATACACTGTGTCAAAGTAAAATATGATGGAGTTGCAATAATTGGAGATTAAAGATTTTAATGGTGAAGAGCTTTGACATTTGAATGCCATCATTTCAGTGCATCACAAACATTGGGTGATCTTCACAAATACCTGTAACAGGTTTAAATGTGAACAGTTCTTAAGCTTTCAAACTTCAGGCTACTTTGTGCTCAGAACAAAGCAGCAGCAGAATGAGGAGGGGCATGAGTGAGCTCTGAGCTGCTTCATGCTGTACACACAGTGGCAGCATCTTCTGCCTTTTAATCTTTTATGTGGTCTTTGAGGATGGGAGGTATACACCATCACACACTTGATGCTAGATGCCCTCTGGGAAGACCCCCATAGGTTTGAAGATATGCACTTTGCCTTTATCAAAAATCAGCTTTAAATAAAACATACAGGTCCTAAGCGTGAGCATTAGCTGGTATGTTGTTTCTTTGGTTTTAACTTATTTGTATAAATCTCTTTAAATGTAGAAAATTTCTCTGATCAGTAGTTTAGGTTGGGTCAATTGCAGTCCATTATGCAGTGTGCAGTAAATTAGTAAACTGACTTTGATAATTCCTTGAGTCAGTAAAGCTTAGGATCACTTCTTCCCTGTAGTACTGGTGAAATAAGATTCTCCTTTGCTTTTGAAATAAGATTTAAGTATTAAGAAAAACCAGTTAGATGAGAGAATCCTGATTAGGAATTCAGAATAAACAAATCTTAAGCAACAATTGTTTCATAACAGTACATTTGTCAAGATCTTCTCACTGTTACTTTTTGGAACAACTCTAATGATACTTACCAAGTTTAAGATAGGCTTATCTTTGAAGCTGAGTAAAGTAAGTGGGAGTGTTAAATATACATGTCTAAAAAACTGAAAAATTAGTCTCTTTTCATACCTGTACATAAATGAGATCAAGTAGTTAGTATTGAGCAACTTCTCCAAAACAGTTTTGAACTTCCATACCAAAGAATGATATTTAGAAGACCCAGTTCCTTTCTTTCAAGTAAAATGTTTTAAAAATTGCTCTTTATCTACTTAAAATTCTTGATAGTAATTTCAGTTGTCTTTTAATCTACAATGAGAAATCTTATCTTGTTTATGCAGGTTTTGTACTGTACAAGCATTCAGAAAGTTAAATTTTTGCTGTCCAAGTTAGCATCTGACTCCTGTGGATTATTCTGTATCAAGATACTTATCTAATATTTGCCTATAGGATATCTAGAAACCATGTCTTCTATCATCCATGTACTTTACCAACACCAGCACAAAATAATAATCCAAATCTTAAACTCTCTGTACTTCTCCTGATGGCAAATACATATTGTGGAAATTCAGTTTTAGGAAGCCCATTTAATTGAAAAAGAAAATAGAATTAAAAAAAAAAACCCAAACCCAGCAATCATCAAAAGAACCTCAAATTAAAAAAAAACACCCAAAACCAACCCTCCCCGCCAAAAAAACCCACAAACAAAAACAAACCCCAAAAAACCAACAAGCCTTCACCAAAGTGAAACCAACAAAACTATAACACCCCCATGTACACTTTCTGTTGTTTTGCTGTTTGTGCAACCCTGCTATAAACAAGCTGTTTATTTTTTTCCTTTGGTATGCTTTAGGTTGTCAATATTATCACAAAACTGGTTTATCCAAGTCTTCACATGCTTTAGTCAATTGGCTGGTTTATAAGGATCTTGTTTAAAATTGTATTTCTGGGTCCTTTAAGTAGAGTACAGAGAACAAACTTTCTGCACTGTAAAAATTCTGTATGAGACTGTTAACAATCCTACATCAGCTTGCTTTAAGGTAGATAGTCCTGCAGGAATAATTTCATTCTATTTCTAATGCACAATAATTAAGTAGTTGTTTTAACTCTTGCCGTAGTGGGAGCTGTATACCTCACTTCCATAGACCATGTCTCCCTCCTCCTGTTTTTCTCTGCAGACTCACTAGAAAATACAGGTTCAGCAAGCTTCACAAGGCTTTTGCTGTATATGTATATTTAGTTGAAAATGTGTATCTGTTATGAATTACAGTATGGTAAGGAGCTTTAGAGATAGGAAGGGAAGGAGTTGTCAGCCGCCTTCTGCTGCTACATTAAGAATCTGTGTAGATGCTTACTCTGTATTGTCACCTGAAGGCACTCCTCTTCCACTGTTAAAAGGCGTGTTGCTGGCTAGGTTAGATGCTGTGGTTAGGTGCTGTGAATATATTTTTCTTTTTTCCTATTCAAAGAATTATTTTTTTTAAGTTATATATAAATGCATATCCTAATGTTAACTTGAGGGTTGATCTAATGTATAGTTAGATTAAAGCACTAGTTTAGGATTATATATGAGTGGAGATTCAAGCACATGCATCAGTGCTTTCCAGTATATTTGGTTTAAAAACTGTCTTCAATCTTTTGAGTTTCAGTTGCAAACATGACACTTGTTAATAATCTTGTCTTGGGCAGAGCAGTAGTTTTTCTGCAGTGGTTTCATGACATACCATGTTAGACTCAACTGAAGTGTTTAGAAGTCAAATTCTCATTATCACTAACTGTCGCTCTTAGCACATACTTTAAAGGAAGTTAAAAAAGGTAAAAAAATACTATTGTGCTGCTCTTCACTATTATAGTCATCAGATGCCTGAATGCAGAGATGCCTGAGTGGCAGCATAGCCCATATGCAAGTGTTGCTAACCTTACTGCAGTCTTGAATACTTCATGTGTAAGGAACTACTTATAGTGTTTAATCAAAGGTACTCTTTGTTTTGATTTTAATTCACCTTTTTGCTGTGCATCCATGGAAAGCTGGTGTGTCTACCTTTTAGTTACCATTTACCCAAATGGCCAGATAAAATAGGTGTATCATGTCTTCTCTTCAGGAGAGAATTCCTCCAGTCCTGTGTTCTATTTTCATCTACAGGACTTGGGAAATGTGGCAAGTATTTCCAGAGCTTAGGTCCACGATTATACTCGGCACAGACACAATTTCATAACATGCCTTCTGTTCCAAAAGCATGATGGTCAGTATAGGTTATGGTTTAAAGCTGCTGTTTTGAGCTTGAAGTAAGAAAAGATCCAGCCATATGTATCATAGGTCTAACAGAACTTAAGAGGCCACTTACTTAGCTTGCAATCTATTCAGCATTTCCCTGTTGACTGAACTGTACTTTTTACCTTGAAGTAACATTTTAAAGTAAACTTAGTGCTGCTTCTGCCAGTACTGCTTTAGTCATGCATAGCTATGAGCTGTTGCTTACAGCCATGAAAGAAAAAACAACAAAAAATCAAGGATAACTTGTGCTAGATGTTTTGATTCAACCCTTCACTAAGCAGGAGCAGCTTAACACACAATTAGAGAAATGCTGCTTGTAAAACTTAATTCCCTCTGGTCAGTATTTGGAAGGAAGCTATGATGCTACTACATTTGCTTAATGAATATATTGAAGCTAACAAGGGAGAAGCAACAGTTAATCATGTCTTCTGGTAATTTTTAGAGATTGTGCAATGATGTGATTACAAACGGACTTTTAAATGCCAAAAAAATGCCTTTAAGAGTTAAACATTAGGTCTGAGGAGTGTTGGAAGTACCTACTTTCAAGAATGAGCCTTCAGGCACTGTAATGAATTTGCTGTCAGTCTTCTGTGCAATATCTTTTTCCCTTCTGGGTGCTTTAAGAGTATACTGTATGTCTTACTTTGTTTTGATCGGTATGTTTTAGGAGTGTGTATATTGGGTAATGATGGATTTTCTGTACAGCATGGTGGAAGATGTTTTAAAATTTTGCACTTTTCTAGGATTTGCAAATTTGTAACCTGACAATTTTTAACATGCACACTTTTGTACATAATTAGCATTGTATATACATGAGTCTGAAGCAAATAAAAGTAACTGAATGCATAACTTCTCCCTTTATTAATAGCACAAAAAATGAAATTCAATAGTGTGGAAGTATACTAACAATTCTTTCATTTAGCAGGTAAAGCTAGACAGCAGCAACAGCTCAGTCAGTGTCTTAATTGTGTTAAAGTAACTTTTGTGCAGGGGGGAAGGAATCAAGGTGCATGCACAAATGTTCAGTCCTTTTCAGACTGAGAACACTTATGATTACTCACTTACTCCAATCAAAATGGTCTTTTTTGCTGGGAAGAAGTGATGTCTGAGATGTGAATTAGGGTGGGGGAAAAGCCCACTAATGCATATTTATTTTTATGTATAAAGCTAAGGTTCTCCACCCACCCTGGGACTAGAGCATCTTCTTCCCTCCTCCTCATTGTCTTCCAGTATAGTGACTTTTGCTGCAGAATATGCAAGGCTACAGATTCTGAAGATTGCTGTCAATCAGGAGGAAACTGAAATCTGTACCAGGCTCATGTTCAGTTGGTTTCTTACCCCTGTAAATAAGACAAACCATGCTGTAAGCTTTAAGAGGAGCTAGGACTACTGTGCTTCCATTTGTCACTGGGGATAGAACAAGGCATCCTTATCCGTAACATGTAGCTTTAACTCCCTTCCTTGCCTGCATCACAGGACATATATCTTAGATTTCTAAGTAATGTTTATGTGATCAAAGCTGAGTTACCTTGTTCTAGAGTTCAACTTATTAGGGCCAAACTGGCACACTCTGAGCCTTCAGTAACAGAGCCAACTACTGGGGTTCTTTCTCTGAACAGTAACTATAGTTTGAAAACATTAAGTATCAATGGATGTAAAGCCATAACACTTACTGGCTAAGTTATACATCCTTTGTAGTGCTGTTGTACAGCCTGCTCCTTTGGTGTATAAAGCAGAAATGGAGCAGTGGATTAAATAACTTCTGATGTGGGGGACAGGCAACATCTGCCAGTAGTCTAATAGAAATCTCTCCTCCTTTCTATCTGAAGGAAGATACCAATTTAAATGAAGCGTTTACCTCAAAAACAGACGTGCTCCTGTCACTCCTTGCAAAGTGGCTTTGTCTCCTTCCACTAGCAGCATTGCACCTTCTCGCAAGCCCTGACGTAGGTGGAAACATGTAACATTATTTTCAAGCTATCTGAAAGGCTGGAATGCTTGTCACAAGCAGGCCTGTCTTAACAGCAGCTTGCCATGACTGCAGGGAAGATTCTCTGGTTTACCTATTTCTGACAAAGAAGCCAAGACAAAATTACATGAGTTACCTTGTTTCAGAAGCTGGCTTTCTTATTTTTCACTTTTAAAGGAGAAACCATTAAGGAGAAAAGGAGTGGGGTTTTTTCCTACAAATAATTCTGCCACCACCATTAAAAGGAGGCACCTTACCATCTGCATGCACACCACCCTCCCAAAATATAGTGGACAGTGACTATAAAGATCAGAGCTGCCTAAAGTTACAGGTTTTGGCAACAGAACTCCAAACAGCTAATACACATTTCATTTTTTTCATGCCCATTTTCTGCAAGTGAGCAAAATCCAAGGTTGAGGATCTCAGCAGAACATAACTGGCCTTACATGCCACAGTTCTGTAAGGCTTGGCAGGAAGGGAACCCACACTGAAAGCAAGAATGTATTTAAAATGTTTACCACACTGCAGCTATGAACTTCATGCCTGGGAATTGCCACTCACCAGAACTGGAGGGGTGTTTGGTTCTTCATGATACTGGCGAATTCTTTCCTCTCTTGTTTCCTGCAATAAGTGTAGATTTAGTGACCCAGGCAGCAAGGTGGGACATGGCTCTATCCAAGTGGCATGGCACTGAGCAATTTCATAGCGTTAAACAAAGGAAGAACTTCCTCTCAGAGTGGAATAGCAGGATTGACTTTAATACACATTTTACCTGTTATCAGTAGCAGTAGTTGCTGCAGATTGATCAAAAAGAAGTCAAAATCCCAACCCTGAAAAGCCTTAAAACTTACTTCCATTCAATTTATCCATCTTTTTTCTTTTTTTTAGTACTCTTATGTCCTCACCCTCAGAACAAGAGCACTGAGGAAGGTGGTGGAAGCAAATGCCCAAGATCTCACCTACATCAAAGAGGGTGGTGAACCACGGATTGCCACTGATTAAATATCTGCTTGTTTGTCCTCAAGTAGGTATTATACTGAAGAATTTTCTGCTGTGAACAGCTCTGTTTCCTGAGGGTTTGCTGCTGAACTGAGCAACAGTAGTTAAACCAAACCAGAAGGATATTTTGGTAAGGAAACAGGATCACAGCAAGGGCTTGGTGTGGCAGAGAGCTTATGGTCTCAGAGAAACTGCAGAAATTATCTATATGGAGAAGACCACCTGCTAAGGACAAGCTGGTGAAATGAGTACCTTCAACTTCATGTGAATTCAAGAAGCACACCCTGATCTTCCCACCTCTTGTCTCTTAGTTCTCAATACTTCCTCTAATCATGAAGAAATTTTGATTATGAGGGAAGTATTTGGTCTGTTAAAGGATGCACCACAGGAACTATTCCCTGAGAAATTATCTCCTGACAAGCTATTCAAGAATCAGCTCCTCCATACAGTGGAGAGGCCAGTCTTTGTGCATGATGATTAAAGTGTTTTCCTTCCAGCGGCACTAGTACAGATGCTTGCTCAGTACTGGACATTACAGGGTGCACTCTCTGTACACTAGTGCCTAGGTATTTTATTACATAAGTTTGCATGCAATTTTGAGATCTCCCTGTTACGATGGTTCCTTCAGACCTTTCAATATTTGAGCCTCTTAATCTACTTTTCAGTTAGGTCTTCTCAAGCAGCAGGCAAAACAGATTATGGCTGGACTTCTGAGAAACATAGTGCATTGCACCTTAACACTTCAAGTTTCTCTCTCTTCTCCTCCCTTCCAGGCCAGGTATGAAGCAATGGTGTTTCAGACATTGCAAAATTTCTGTTTCTGAAAAACACTTTGTTCCACCTCAGTAATACTGTTGCCAACTCCTCCTCCCACTCAAAAAAACAAACACAAAAACCCAAAACAACAACCAAAAAACCCACCAAAACCCAAATAAACCCCCAAACATTTAGAAGGGAGTGAAATGTTTCATCCTCAGTGGCATTTGCAGTTGTTCTAGGGAGCAGCTGTTAGACATTCTATTGCTCCCAAATGGACACTTGTTCCAACTCTGCATTCTGGTTACTATGTTGGCTCTGGTATGCTTTACTTACACCCATGTGAGTGCTTTTAACATCTGGGTCCAGGTAGTGGGGGTTAATATTAAAAGGAACTAAACCTAGGGCCTGCAGGGAAGGTGGGTAAACAATTGGCATGTCATTGGTAGTATTGATGCTGATGGTTGCCACATTAGTTCCTGCACTGGACCCCATGTAAGGAATCCCATCCTGAAAGACAAAAGCAATCATCAGTACACAGCATCATAACTAGGAACTGTATTTTGTAACATCTTCTATCTATCTCAGACTCAATGATCAGATCACAGTCATTCTAGGTCATCTCACTGCTTAATTTATAGGTGGAAAACAGAGTAATTCAGGTCTTGAGGTGGACAGTAACTAGCTGTTGCGTGTCCTGTGCTCGCAACTCTGTGACCCCATCACAAGAGAGGACACACATCATCAATGCATATATTGGACTTAACTATTACAGGGAAAGGCTTGTCTACATTGCAGTTACAGAAAATACCTACACTAGCTTTTAACTAGCTTCTGCAGAGCACAATGCTGAGTATAATGTCACAGCATTAGCTGACCTGTACCATGACCAGCTGGCTTCAAACTAGTTCAGGTATTACTATCCTATGCATAGTACTATATAGTGTGCTGTACATGGAAGAATTCCACACAAACATGCAAGTATATGGATAATGCTGCACAATTTGTGAAAGTAATCTCTATTGAACAAAGTGATGCTAATATAACCAGTTATTTAGACTTCACTGAGACTTAAATATTTTCTGGCTTTTCTGCCCAGAACAGGCAGTGAATATCTGTATATTAAGACAGCTGAGTTAACCTTTCTTCTTGGTAGTTAGCCATTCCAAACACACTGTGCTTGAATAAATCTGCTTTAAGTTGTTTGATAGTTTAACAGTGCAAGGTGAACACTGTGGTTCTATTCTCCTTCATGAATGAACTATTTTTTGCTGTGCCTGACAAGATTCACCAGCCAGAATGGAGCTGCTGACTGGAAGGGCTCAAGGGCACATGTATCACTCAACTTCAGGTCAAGGAGGCACCCACAATAATTACACCATTTTCAGTCTCAACAGGGCACTGTCTAAAAGGCATGTATGAATCTAACTCTATTGTCAGTTTATTAGTAGATAACCTGTAACTTGAACACATCTAGTATATATTAATAAGGTACAAAGTGGACACCTCAAGCTGAAAAACAGTTCTTCATTGCTCTTCATTGGTATTTTAAGTTGAGAGGCTTACTTCTAAGGTACTATGCAGCATTGTACATCCCAAGGTCTTGCGGTCCTACATCTAAGAAACTGCCCTAGAAAGACAGATGTCTGACCTTAGTCTTTTCAGGTTTCAGTAACTAAAGGACAGCCTAATTTGACTATAGATTTCAGTTCACTACATTTCATGAGAGGACTCAGCATTTGAAGTATATTAGAAACAAATATATACAATCAACTTGGGTTTGTCTGAACAAATGCTTATCCGAAGACCCTGCCATTCTGACTTGGTACAAGTTCTGTAGTTTTTACCTCAAGAACTCTTTTCCTGATCTCCTGTATCAGGCAGTTATCGTAGAGAGCTTTCAGGAGTCGGAATGTGTTCCCACCTCCTGCAGAAAGAGATTCCAAATTATTTAACATGCTTTCACCACCAATTTTAATTGAAGCCTTTACAAATGTAGCAGACTCAATGACTTCTATGTTATATTCAGGGTAGTATCCTGTTTCAATAGCAGTAAAACCAGAAGCTTCAGAAGAGTGGTCATTAGGCAGGACATGGACTCATGCCCCAAGTGATGCTGGCCGTTTGAGAGCAGACACTGCCAGTACCCAGAACCGTGGTATTAGGACTACACTCAGTGTAAACATAGTAGCCATGAATCTTCCTAGACTTGATAAAGTGATGACACAGCTTTTAACACTGAAATACTGTTGAAATTAATAAAATGAAACATACTGGAGATGAAGTTCCATTAATAAATCTCTCCAACTCTCTGCCTCACCGCTACATTTAGAGTCTTACTGCACTCAAAAGTACAGTTTTGTTTAGTTTTCAATAATTTCTAGGCCCAAATTTTTAATTGTTGTCTCTACAGTGCCACATCTAAGCAGGACTAACTCTGTGCACTATATAAACCCTCAACAGCATGCAAGAGGTAAAACTTACCAATAAATATTGCTTCAGACTTCCTTACAGCTTCCACTGGATCACAAGATTCATGAATGCTGTCCAGTCCATAACCTTAGATGAAAAATATTTACCTTTGCCACTTCAGTTTGGAGGAAGGATGTGGTATGTTCAATCTCCCCTGCTCTAACACCCCCTCGCTCCCCTCCAAGACAAATGGCTCACCAGACAACCAGGGAAACCTCAGAGAACACTACAACGCAAACCAGAGTATACATCCTACATTAGTGCAGGGCTTCTGCACCCTGCTGTACTAAAGCAAGTATCTCCTTGAAGGATATATGTGCTCAGTGTCTAAGAGCAGATCCTTTCACTCCGCAGGTGAAGGCTGAGACACAAAGTCCTGCTGAACATACTAGCCATACAGAAAACAAGAGCTGGCAAAAAGCTGTCAGCCTTCAGCTCGGCTGCGAGTCTGAACGGGATGTACCATCACTGGTCTAGCATCACTAGTAAAAATATCTGATCTGACGGGTTTTTTTTTGTTTGTTTGTTTTTTTGTAATGGTTAACATATCTGGCTTTGACAGATTTGTCTTGCTGGGGTTCACAAAGTACAGAAACTACCATGAGAGCCTGGTGAACATGAACAACTGATACAGCAGCCATCCGCAAGACAAGGAGCAAAGTGTGCTGCCCAGGGAATTGAGTACTTATTATTACTATAGTAACACATCGTAAGTTATCCTGTACAGTGATAGGTGGAGGTGTTGCTGTAGGCTGCTCTGGAAAGACCTTTGCTTGAAGCAAAGGTCAGCTGCTGTTCATCATGGAAATATCTGGCTCGTTGAAGTGCATTGTAGTAGTGGTCTTCATTTAACAGCAGTAGCTGCATGGTTTGAGTGGAGGTTTGAGATGTACAGGGAGAGATGTTCCCCCGTATAAGGAGGATAAAAGAATCCCACTTAATATTCAGGAATAAAAACTTCCTCGCTGAAGTGGTTAGAAGTACTGAAGCAAGATTTCTTCCGGAGGCCTGTAAAGCATGTCTGCTAGGCAGAAGTTGGAAAACAGCTCCCGGTGCTGCACTCGCTGCCACTCCCAGCCAAACCCCTCCCTCCCCAGGCTGCCTGCAGCACTACCCAGTTCGGACCCCAGTAAAAGGGCCCGCTGCAGAGATGTTCGCCTACGGGCGTCCTCCGCCTCGTCCCTGTGCCCTCCTGGGTGCAGTCCGGCACGGACATCCCCTGAGGCACAGCTGCCCCACGGCAAAGACGGCATTTCCGCAGCAACTGCCCGAGGAGCTCGGCGCCCGGGGCGAGCCGGCCTTACCCAAGCTCTCAAACTTCTCCCTCGCAGTGCGGGCGTAGGCATCGCGGTCGTGCAGCGCGTAGGGAACGAACAGCACCCGCTTCACCTTCCTGGCAGAAGAGAGGGAGAGAGCACTTAGAGCCGTGGAGGGGTGGGCGGCCTGGAGTACGCTCCGCAGCACGCTCCGCAGCACCCGCGCAGCACTTACTCCCCGAGGAAGCTCTGGATGTGCTGCTGGCAGTGGCCTAGGTACCCCCCTCCATGCAGGGTGGAGTTGGAGACCAGCAGCAGGCGCCGCGGGCCTCCCATACCTCCCGGCGCCGTGCCCACGACTGGCACCATCAGCCCTGTCCGGGGCTGGCCTGGCTCGTCCCGCCCCTTCCTGCCCCGCCGGCGGGCTGACGGGTGCGGCCCAGCCGCGCCTCTCTTGCTGCCTCGGCCCGGACATGTTGGACTTCGCTATCTTTGCCGTCACTTTCTTGCTCATCTTGGTGGGCGCCGTCCTCTACCTCTACCCGGTAATGCAGCCGGCGGCGGGGGGCGGTGCAGACCCGGCCTGGTGCCCGCTGCGAGCGGGCAGGGAGCGAGTGGCCCCAGTCGAGCCGCCACCGCGTCCCGGGCGGCCCCTTCCCACGACCCCTGGCTTGGGTGGGGTTTCGGACCCTCCCTGGCAGTGCTCTCTGAGAGCATCTGGAGGCTCGGGTCCAGCCGAGACGTGGCAGGCGCCTGCGGGAGCGCTGCTTCGGTGAGACGGCCCCGCTGGCCGCGGGTCACCCCGGCCCGCAGGCTCCGAGCCGCAGGCTCCCAGCCGCCTAACGCGCTGCGTACTCTGCTGAATCTCTTGGAAAGGTTTCCTCTGCTCACCTTGTGGGTTTGCGTGTGTGCAGATCTCCAGGGCAAAATCTGAGTGTAAAATCCACGGTGCAAACCTCACTCTTGAAATCGTTAAGCAGGGATCTCTCATCTAACCAGATGAGTAATCCTGGTTTATACAGTGGGACCAGGCCCACAAAGTTTATAGGCTTCATAAGCCTTAGCAGGTTTGAGGCCTGAAGATGTGGCTTGTCTGGCTTTTGTTGGTTTTAAGCAGCGTTGATACGGAAAATCCATTGTTTATGCTGGAAGGTTGTGGGGCTTTCATAGAATAGAATAGGATAGAATAGAATAGAATAGAATAGACCAGACCAGACCAGGTTGGAAGAGACCTTCAAGATCATCTTCAGTTCAAGGAGTTTGATGCATTTCCTTTCACTCTCTAGGCATCAAGGCAAGCATCAGGTATCCCCGGGCTGGCTCCAACTGATGAAAAGTGAGTCGTTTCCATCTCCATGTAGATCAAGTTGAGTATTGGCAGAGAATGTCGTTCATGACCAGATAACTTTGTGTCCCTTAGGGATGGCAACCTACCAGATATCATTGCCAGCAGCAGTTTGCATGAGTTCCTGGTGAATCTTCATGAGAAATATGGCCCACTGGTCTCTTTCTGGTTTGGAAGGCGTCTTGTTGTCAGCCTTGGCTCCATTGATCTCCTGAAACAACATATTAACCCCAACCGGCTATGTAAGTGTGCTTTGCTTTGAGGCTATTTGTTCCTTCTGGCTTTGCTGGGCATCCTGTGTCAAATGAAGGTGGAGTTGCATTCCAAGTAGAAAGAAAATGAGACTTAGTTTGCAGCTGACACAGTATTTTTGGTGTGTCATTTGTCCTGCTTGTTGGATTTGAGTATCAGTGACCAAGAGTTGATGATCTCCAGTGGCCATCAAGAAATCAGTATTCTTGTCTTTCACCATCTCCCTGCAGGCAAATGTTTATGGAAAGCATCATGCTTATTAGTCAGTTGAAACAGCAAGGTGAATATCCTGTAGCCACTTGGCACACATTTTAAAAGTAACTTGAAATACAATTTAAGGGGGGGAAATTTGCTAAATTGAGTCTGAAAACAGGTGTGCTAGTTTGTGGTAGCTCCTTTGTGTGGTTCAGTTTGGAGGGTTTTAAAATATTATTTGAAGAAGTTTGTTAGCTTTTGTTTTTCTTTGTTGTGTAGAATTTTGTGCTGGAAACCTTTAATGTTCTTCCAGGCAGTGGTGCTGGTAGCTGACTCGACCATTTAGTCCTGCAGTGGTATTTTAATCTATGGTGTCAGCATCTTAGGTGGGTGTTTTGCTTCCTAAGGTGATCACAGACAGTAAGTTAACTCAGATGATGTTTGGTTTTAATCAGTTTTCGTCTTACAAGATTGAATGAGGTGCTGGTTGCACACCTCTCACCTGATCCTGTAGGCTGTCTTTAGGTATAGGTGGATAGCTTAGCACCACTTTATGCTGGAGTCATAATGGGTAAGCTTCTTGTACAGTTGCATGACAGACTGAAAATAAAATGGTGACAATCTGGGAAAGGAGTAGGAGTTAATGAAGATCAGCAAGACACAGTGGATAGCAATGATACTCCACCCTGAAAGCTCTGAATGCATTCGAGGGTGTTTGGGGGAAATTGAGCAGACAGTCACTTTCTCAAATCTTACAGAAGCAGTAACAGGCATCTGAGCAGGCAGGTTCTCAGAAATGTACTGAATTTGGGAGTACTCAAATACTGGAGAAAAAGAAATGCAGTGCCTAGGCTTTACTAGGAAATGAAGTGACTGAGGCATCTACAGAATAGTCTGGTGTCCTCTGTGTGAAGGGTTAAGCATATTTTTTTAAGGATTGGAATAAATAGGAAATGCCTGCTGTGCTTCTATGATAATTACACTTTAGACAAAGAAAATAATAAAAGTCTTTCTGTCACTTGGGTCATCAGTTAATTAATATGGAGATAACGGGATACAAGAAGTGAAAGAGGGAGCGAGGCTGGATTGTATTGTGAGGCCGGATGCTGGGTTGGGGAGGTGAGATACTCCCATTTACATTAGCAGCTTGCCCAATGGTGTTATGCTGGGATCTCATGTTGACACAGGGAAGCACTGGTGTCCAGGAAAGCACTCTGAAAGTCTTGGGATGAGGAAGAAGATTTCCTTGCAAGTAGAAAGAGCAGTCACCATTTTGATGTGCTAAAGGCAAGGAAGAAGTGAAGACCATGGCAGATCCAGTGGTTTTCTTTCACGTGCACCAGGAGAATTTTCAGTTTCTGCTGGTGTTGATGCTGAGCATCCATTGGCCTCCCCCAATGCCTCTGCTTCCCTGGCTTGCTGTGTGAACTTTACCACCAGCCATGTGTCCTTCTGGCAACCCCGGTACTGTGCCTAGCTCTGCCAGGGCTGGTCAGCAAGGAATCATGGCATGAATAGCAGCAGCCAGGAACTGTCAGCAAGAGCTGGTCACATAACAACTGGCTCCACGTGGAGAGCCACAGCTGTCATCTGCTGTGCCAAAAGACACGTGCACATACTTCTCATCATTCAAAGTAGGAAAGAGATTGAAATGCAGAGTTTAACAGTATTGGAAGGGGAATTAATGTGAGAGAAAAGCATTTAGAAAGGTTTGCTATATTCGTGCCTCGGGCTTCAGCAGCTGCTTTAGTTTCATCAGGTAGTAAGTTGTCCACAGGTAGGAATTGTCTTGTATGTTTGTCTAGTAGCATAATGAGGCCCTGATCTCTGCTGGGAATCCTAGATAAATCCACAGTTGATAGAGACATATGTGTCTAGCCCAGCCTTGAAGTTTTCTAATGTCTTAGAGGTTTCACACTCCATCTCGGAGAAATAATATACTGTGACAAACAGTGAAAATACCCCTTTGGAAAACTCTCTGATTACTGCTTCCAAAGAGTACCTTAAAGATTCTGTCAGTTCTGTAAGGCCCACAGCAAAGTTTACTCTAGAAAAGCAAAGCATATGCCATACTTTATTGCAGTTTTTCAGACACCCAATATTCTTTAGCAAACGTATTAAGTAGATGTGCCTGTCCTGTGCCAGGACAGTACTCTGCCACAGAGAAGAGATCCTATGAGGTCCCAGTTCACTCTAAGCAAGAGAAACCTGACAGCCCAAAGAGACTGTTCCTAGGGTAAAGGAGCTATGCCTTGCTCATTGGCTAGAAGTAGCGGCACCCTACTGAAGAGGTTGCAGCTTTCATCTTCCTTGTGTAGTGTGATTGCCTGACTTTCATTTCCTTTATTGGCTTTCAGTGGATCCCTTTGAGACAATGCTGAAGTCCCTCCTGAGGTACCAGTCCAGCCTGAATGGGGATGCAGGAGATGGCCACATAAGGAGAAAGCTGTATGAAAATGGTGTGACCATGTCCTTGCAAAGTAACATTGCTCTCATCCAGAAGGTGTGTAACTGCCCGCATATAGCAGAGCAATCCTTGTGGCTCACAGGGGAAAGTTTAGTGAGAACAACCACTGGGATTAAGGAACTGCCTTCAAATTGGTGTTGGAACTGTAAGCACCTGAGATGCCAAACAGCTTCTGTCCATTCAAGCTTGGTGTGAATATTTGGTTTCTCTTAGCTACAGTGGATTAGGGGGAGGGGCTGAGCTTGGTGACCTTTTATGCCAAAGATACCAGATGCAGTTAAAGATACCGGAGCATCTGGATTGTAGATTTATTTCCCAGGACTGGAGGGAGGAGCAAGGAATCGGCTGTTGGAACCACAAACAGGTGAAAAACTGTTCTGTTGACTCAGCCAGAATATGGTCTGTTTTCCCAGTCTGGAGCTACTAGTATTAAAGGTTTCTTTTGTGACAAAAGGGAACAAGAGAGGAGGACGGGGGGAAATCTGTTGGGGGAAATCCTTGGGAAGAGGCAGAACATTTGAGGGTAAAATGTTATTGTTTAACAATGGAAGTAAACTCTGGGTAGCTTTATTTCATAGCTGTGGAAGTGTGGTCTGCCTGAGGAACTGGGTGGGAATGTCTTCAGAGTATATTTGGTAAATAGGCTGCTGATACTAGTGCCAACTAACGGTTCCTTTCCTTTCAAGCTGTCAGAAGAGTTGCTAGCCAAATGGCTCTCTCTACCTGAGGCACAACATGTGCCACTCTGCCAACACATGCTGGGCTTTGCCATGAAGTCTGTCACACAGACAGCAATGGGCAGCAGCTTTGAAGATGACCGGGAAGTCATCCGATTCCGCAGGCACCATGATGCAGTAAGTGTCACAAGGAGTCAGGAAATCTATAATTTTTTCCATGCCAAAAGCTTGTTTCTGTGTAGTTTAGCACAAGCTGCTGCTGAAATTTTAACATAGCTAGCATTAAGTGTACGAGCTTGAGGGCTCTGCCTCAGTTGTCCCAGGCTGAAACTACCAGAAGGATCCTACTGCTGATCCTGGAGTCATTACTCTAAGGTGTTTCTTAAAGGATATGTGGGGATGTGGAACCATGATCCAATGACAGTTAAGAGGCATTCAGTACCTAAGTCAGATAAACTCTACTGGGAATGCCGGTGGAACCTTCTCCTTTCCAAAGTTCTTCTAAAGGCTCTGTGACTTTGTGGAGAAAGAAAAATCTAAGGAGGTGCCAAGTTTTGTCCAAATCTGTGGGTGATAGAATGGGAAAGAAACAGTTCAGTTTTCCATTGAAGATTCCCATGCTTTATCCCCTGCAGTTGTAATTACAGTTGCTTCATTTCAAGTGAATTTCAGCTATCATAGGTGGAATGGGACATGATGCCCTAAAGAGGAGACCCGGTCCATATTCACAGGAAATCTAAATTTTATTTGATGTTTCCATTTTCCTGAATAAGGAAGACTGGAAGAATCCCAGCAGTGATGGTAGTGTTCTCTCTGTCCTTCTTCCAGATCTGGTCAGAGATTGGGAAAGGTTTCTTGGATGGGTCCCTTGACAAAAACATGACTAGGAAGAAGCTCTATGAAGATGGTAGGTTCCTCCTAAAATCACGGTATTCCTTTCATACTGGATTAATACATTGAGTTAGCTATCATATGGAAGCACTTCATTTGCCCAGCTGTCTTGGCTTTTCTGCAGAGTTTGTCATTGTGCCATAAGATACCAGATGTATCTTTACTCTCACATAAGATCATTGTTTTGGAGTTGAGTGACAAGCCTGCCATTGCACAAAATGTTCATAGGCCTAGAACTCTAGTTCCAGGTCTGGCTTTGAGAGAGGATCCTAAAAC
The DNA here is from genome assembly GCF_026170545.1 of Melanerpes formicivorus. Taxonomy (NCBI): domain Eukaryota; kingdom Metazoa; phylum Chordata; class Aves; order Piciformes; family Picidae; genus Melanerpes; species Melanerpes formicivorus. The sequence continues at coordinate 15,911,131 of NW_027142357.1, read as the reverse complement.
CATCAGTGTGTGCTTTCTCCCCTTCTGTTCTGTGCCCTAGCATTGACTTTTGACCTTTCTTGGAGTCAGACAACTCTGCTAGGTGGAGACAGATGGAGCTGCTTGGTTTGGCTGCATGGTCATTCTTATGATGCACCATTTGGTGAATGTGCTGCCAGACAGTTGCTCATGGGCTAGAAGACACCAGCACAGATGTGCTGCTTTGATGGATACTTGCCACATGATAGCTTCTGATGTGCTGTTACAAGGTAACACGATTTTCAGGTCTGCTGTGGCAGTGCTTTTATTTCTCATGTATCATAGTGAGCTATTTTTCGATTGCCCATCTTTTTTGTGTTAACAGTTAAACCTTTTCAGTACTGATTGGTAAGATGTTAAACAAAAATAGCTTGTATCTAGAGCTAAGGATTTGCTTGTAAATACTCCAAACTCAGTTTTACTCATTTATCTTCCTGGGTCTGTGGGTTTCAGAGCCTGAGGACAACTGCCCCATTAAAATGGGCTTCTGCCATGGGCACTTGTTGAAGTCTGTGCCTGAGTTGTGGTAGGATGTTAGTACAGCTTGGTATTTCTGTGTTTCTGGCCTTTCTCTGCAAAGAGGAGGAAGGAAGGATAGTTCTAAGATGAGGGAGCTGAACTGGGCCTTGGTAAATTTGAGTTTAATGAGTTTCAAATCCAACTTGTGTTTCATGTTTCCTGGATAGTCTTGAGTAGGTAAATTAAATCACACAGCCAATGGCATCAAGGTTCATAACTTTCCTCAGTTTCCACAACAACCACCAGAATTTAGGCACCCAAATGGCTTCAGGGGTGTGGACTCTTTGAGCCAAAACCCTCCCATGTTTTCTCCTCCCTCCACTCTCTGTTTATGCAGACTCTTTAGCACAGAGCCATCCTCTTGCACCATGCTTGTAGAATCCCTCACAAGAGGGGTTCACCATCAGTAACTGGAGGCACTATAACACTTCAGTAATTGTAATTCTACAGACCATGCAATTAGTGTTGCCTGGCTCACATGTTTTTCATGGGGGGCTGATGAAACATTCTCTGATGGTTCAGGACTACTTGTTACTTCACTTCCCCTAATGTGATTTCAGCTCATTGAGTACATCTCAGTTACACCTGTAAGGGTGGCATTCTGTAGGCAGACTGTCTTACTCAGTTCCTACATTTCCAACTAAATTGGAGATACTGCCTTGCAAATTGACAGTAACATCTAACAGGAGCTGCTTCTGTCAGTGAGCCCAGCAGGGACAGCTGGTCTGAAAATCTGCCTGGGGAGATGGATTTGCTTCTCCACAGCACTCAGGATGACCAGGTGTTAAAGTAAACATTTCTTTTTGCTTCCAAAGCTCTGATGGAGATGGAATCCACCTTAAAGAAAGTTACCAAGGAGCGCCGAGGCAGGTCATTCAACAAGCATGTCTTTATAGACACCTTGCTGCAGGGGAGCCTGAGTGACCAGCAGGTCTGTGCAGCTGTTATGGCATTACACAGTAATGGAGTTTTGCTGGAAGGGCAGCTCATTACATTGTAGCCTTTCATTAAATTTTTGCATCTTGGGTCAGATTCCTTACTAAAGTAGAGTTCCCTGGGATTTTTCCTACACCTACAACGTTCAATTGTGTTTGACTTTGGTAGCTTTCCTTGCCACTTCTTCAATGCTATTTTTGTGAACCAGAAGTATGTTAGTATTGAGCATGTCTCATGTGCCATTTCAGTAGAAGTTCTACAGAGAGTTCAATCCTTATCTTCTATATGTATTTCCTGCCCTCTGCACTAAAGGGATTTCATATGCTTCAGTGGAGAATGTGCTACTTCTTTTTTTATCTTTACAGTATTGCAGACTTCATTCTCTAAAGTAAATCTTATTTCCTAGATTCTGGAAGATACAATGATTTTCTCCTTGGCAGGATGCATAATCACTGCTAACTGTAAGTACAGATTGTATGCAACTTTCCGTCTTTACACTCAGCTGTCTAAAACTGTGTGTGATGGTATCTGAGGCTAATAAAAAATATATTCATGATTCTTTCCCTCCTGAGCTAATTTTTACATCAACTCTCAACACAGCCTCACAGCTGGTGATCTGAAACTAAGCTGTGTTTGACAACCTTCCCAGTCTTTTGGTGAACCTTAGAATTTCCTCCCACTATTGATGCCAAATTTGATGACAAAGCACCAAAAGATGATACCTCTCATCAGAGAATATCCTCTCTATGTGCTCCAGGGAGACTGTTATTTCAAGGGCCTTGATTCATCAAGGATTCCAGATAGTTCTTACAAATAGGCAGTTAGGAGTAGTACATTTCCTTGTATCTTTAGGGAAACTGCATTTTACATTCTCATTTCTTATGCAAGGTTTCTTTTTCTTTCTGCTATGGAAGATAGCGCTTGACTAACTTACAAAATAGATGTAGAGGAGACAAGTGCTGGCCAACCCGCTGGAGAAAACTCTACCGTTCTTGTTTTTCCATGTTAGAGGACCCAGATGTTGCCACCTGGAGCACACACTTGTGATATACTGAGGAAGCCCCCTCTGATACTTTGGACAAACCAGACTTTCATCTGGCTGGTTGGTCTAATAATTGTGGTTCCCCAGAGTTTGCTGAGCTGTGTGATCCCTTCCCCAGAGCTGTGAGGCTGAGTGGCTCAGTCTCTTGCACAGCTCCCTAAGCTCCTTGTAGCATTGGAAAGAGAATTTTATCTTGCAGGGTCTCTTGTTACAGAGGAGTTCAACCTGTTCAGCAGTTTGTAAAGGAATGAATTTTCAGTCTTACCTTGATTTCTTCCCCAGTGTGCACCTGGGTGGTCTACTTTCTGACAACCTCAGAAGATGTTCAGCAGAATCTCTACCAGGAGATGGACCGTGTTCTGGGGAAGGGGCCAATTACACATGAGAAAATTGAGCAGCTCAGGTGAGTTAGGAGGTTCTCATGGCGGGGTCAGGGCCTTCATGTGCTAGAGCCTGATAGCCAGCCTATACTTGACCAGGAGAAAGCATCCAAAAGCTACTCACTTTCTTTTTTCCTTTCCTGAAAGTGGTCAATGCACAAGATGACTTTCAGCACAGAGAGAATCTATTGTAGGGCTCTGGACATAGGGACCATGCTGCTATCTTCAGGGTGTCTATATGAAACCCTTTAGGATATATTTAGAAAGCATGTTATAATCTTTTCAAAGGGTCACAGAACTAGGATGACTGCTTATCAGTGTGCCTTTATTTTTCATGCTACTGTTGGTTTAACTGAGTGTATTTTGTATTTGGACTAGTGTTGGAGTTTCAGTAAAGGAGTGTTGAGTATGTGGGTTTTTTGCCCCTTCTTGTATGAGCAAGAGGTCCAGGCAAAGGGCTGGTGTGTTTATGATTTTTAGCAGTTAGTATTGTCTAAAATATGGAAAAAAAAAAAAAGTGTGGGAAAGAGGGATTTTGGTAATCTTCACTAAGAGTTGGTAATTCAGTCTAATGCTTCTGTGAATGATGCTGGGACTCCTTGCCAGAAAAAAAATGAAGTGCCTCAGTGAGGCTTGAGACAGGTTTAGGAGCAGACCGTGACCCTAAATGCAGCTGTTGACTCAGCTTTCCTTGCTGCCATGAGGACAAACTGGGACAGTTAAACTTACCAAGTCTTAATGGTTGCAGATACTGTCGGCAAGTCCTATGTGAGACAGTGCGAACAGCGAAGCTTACTCCCATTGCTGCACAGCTTCAGGAGCTGGAAGGCAGAGTGGACCAACATACTATCCCTAAAGAGGTAGGGCAGTACTGGGAGCGCCAGGCCATTCTCCTTTTCTGAAAGGGAATTTTCTGGTTCCTGTTCTTCTTGTAGAGGGGTGAGGCAGGAAGAGCTTTTCTTCTGATGCTGTTGAACTTGAGCAGCTGCTCTATCATCTGGAAGTACAGTTTGGCTCAAAGTTCACCCAGCGGTTCTTCTGTGGGAGACGCTCTGGGAATTCATGTTCTCTTGTTGAACAGATTTGCTACCAGTTCTAGGTCCACCAGGAATGAATCATCTTTTGAAGGGGCTTATGGAATCAGTTGTGTGTGAAAGAGCATGATTTTGGGATTGATCACATGACCCATATTTTCCACACAACGTGGTACCTTCCATTGCAGAAAATAAAATAGACCATACATACATGCCAGCAAGAGTAGAGGAATGGGATCAGACCCACTCTAACCAGCACCAGTTGCAACATGGGCCTTAGAAGTTAAAATCCTAACACATGGACATGGATTGTGGAAATCTGTAGATGAATATAGCATATCAGCTTTTAGAAGTAGCTAATAAATGCAACTAGTCTACAGAATAATTGTCATCCAGCAGGGCCGTTCAGAGGTGTCTCTGTTTCTGCATTTGTTTCTGCTCTGACATATACGTCCTAATTTTCTTTGCAGACACTTGTGCTGTATGCTCTTGGTGTGATGCTGCAGGATAGTTCATCATGGCCATCACCATACAAGTATGTAGAATCAAGAATTTTATTGCAACTAATACCTTTCCTTTTAAAAAAATTCCATACATGTTACAGCACAGCCTGTTTGGTTGCAGGGCCTGCCTTAAGCAGATTTTAGAGGTGAAAGGGAGTCTGTAAGAAAATCAGTTTATGAAGGTCTCAGTTTGTTTGTCTCCATGAATAAGACTTTGGAGCAATTCAAGTCATGATCCTCCCGTGCTCCAGTCTGCGTGTGCCTGACTCTATTTGTTAGAGTTTAACAAAAACCTTTTTTGCACACACATTCTTTTTCAGGTTTTCTTTGAGAGAAACAGTGATTTGAATGGCTTTGGATTCACTGCTTCTCATCATGAAACAATGACGCAAGGGAGAAAATGTCAGTCTGAAGTTTCAGTTTTTTCAGCGGGGAGGGAAACGCTACTTCATTACCTCTAGCTGTGAAAACAAAACTGCATCCAGGCCAGAATTTCAGATGATAAAGAAAAAAATTGCTGTAGCTTTCTCTGGCCTCCAGGTGGCAAATATTAACATGTATCTGACTTCACTTGGGCTGGGATGAAATGTGGCTCAGTTATTCTAGACAGAAAGGACAAACAGCTAAGATCTGGGAGAAGGAATAGCGCCTTTAGAACAGCATTTGTCCTCTCCTTGAAGTGCATCTTGGCAGGGATTGCCTACTAGGATAGGGAACACACTCTGGTTAGAAAGGATATGCTGAAGCCTCATAGGAGGGACGTTGAGGATGACCAAAGTGTATTTATTCCGAGGAGGTGGTTGATGTTTAGCCTGAGGCAGATGTGTATTACTGTGGCAGAGACAGGAGATCATTTTTTTGTGATCTTTTCACATATCTACTGTACCAAAACGTGTGTGGCTGTTCACCCTCCTGGTTTTTCCTAGGTAGCTGCATTTTTTTGCTATTACAACATCTCTAATTTACCACTACAGTTCTTGGGAAATGTAAGTTTGATACTGGCTTTAGAAAGAGTTAGCACCCACATGTCCTTTCACCTTGGTAGAGCTTAAATGTTTAAGCAGGGAACCAAAGGCTTGAAGTATGTGCAGAAAGGTTTAGCAGAAAATCAAAGATCCATCCATCAGATTTCCTGGTTGTGGTTATATATTTAAATGGAGTATCTTACTGGCTTCCCTGTGGTTAGTTGATAATGGGTATCTTGTTTCAACTCATGCCATCCTGATGCTGAAAGCTGCCTTTCTCACTTGAGCGAGTCACCCGCTTCTCTCCCCAGTAGATACACATACACACATGAGCTGCTTGAAGAAAAGGGTGAGGGCAAGGAGAAAAGGCAAATATTCCTTTGAGAGGAAAGGACACAGGCAGGGAGAGAGAGACAAATCAGACTGTGTGTGTCCTGGAGGAGAATAGAGGGCAGGTAGCAGCATCAGCTCAGATGCATGCTCAAGCTGAATACTTATTGCTGGGAGGTAATGCATCTTAGTTTCAGCCCTGTGTCACACTAACTCAGTTTATCAGGATTTTGACCAAGATGGGACACAGCTGACTGGCTGGGATCACAGATGGAGTTGCCTTGCTGGAGTTGCCAGCAAGATTTAGAAAGACCAAGTTAGTGAGACTGCCTGTCTTGCTTGTGTATATGCCTGCACAGAAAGCCTCCACACATTTTTTTTCTTTCATAGGTTTGACCCAGAGAGATTTAATGATCAACTGGCCATGAAAAACCTCTCCCTGTTGGGTTTTTCAGGAAGCCAAGAGTGCCCAGAGTTGAGGTAAGTATAGGAAAAGTCTTTTTGTGTCTCTGTCACAGACAGGAGAGAAGAGACTTTCCATTTCTTCTTGCAACTGCTAAGACAGTCCAAGCTGGCAGTTGTCTTTAGTAAAATCTACATCACAGCAAGGGTTTCATTCTTTTCTCCTGCCTCTTCCCTCAGGTTTGCCTACATGGTGGCTACAGTTCTGCTGAGTGTCCTGATAAGGAAACTGTATCTCCACCCAGTGAAAGGGCAAGTCATGGAGACCAAATATGAGCTGGTAACCTCACCAAAGGAGGAAGCCTGGATAACGGTGTCTAAGAGAAGCTAAGAGCAAGGAAAACAAGGGGCTGAAAGTGCCAGCAGTGAAGTTCTGAGCAAGAGTCTTAGGGGGAATTGCTGGCACCACACTATTTCAGCCAAGGATTTTTACATTCAGATTTTGTTACCTTCCATGTCCTTAACCACATACCTCCCTTAAGTACTTTTCTAACTCAACGAGTAGTCATATTAAAGTAGATTTAATCTGTCTGCCTTTTTACATTTGCTTTTGGATCTCTGGTCAAACCATTGCAAAGGGAGGAACAAAATCTTGCTGTGCTGTATGTATGAGCTATTTGGTGTCTGCTAATCAAAGGCTAGACCCCTTGTTAATCCAGCCCCTTTCCAAGAGCAGCTAGGGCTGGAGAAGAGTGCCTGTCTTATCCAGTGAACTGCTTCTTCATGGGTTCCAGCTATGTAAGACCTCAGAGACACAAGGACAAAGCCTTTCTCTCTATATAGGTATTTTTATTCAGTGTCTTTCCCTACTTTCAGCTATAGCTATAACTGTCAAGAAGAGAGAGATATATCTTGTGAGAAGTATGTGTGAGAGTGAGTGTGTGTGAGAAAGTGGGGCAAGAATTGCACCACCGATTCTCTTGCTGTGCAATCTTGCTGTGCTTTGGGATTGCAAGAGAAAGAATGACTAAGAAATGCTAGAAAACTGAGAAGAATAAATTTGGTTCGGCCCCTGAGAAAACAGAAGCATCAGTAATAATATAATGAAATAAAACCACTGAACAAAGCCTTGCGATAGAGATTCTCTCTCCTGACAGTTTTGAGGGCAGTGTCTAATCTAATCAGCATCAGAAATTGACAAATGCTTGCAATTTGTTCAGCACTGGGTCAGCATGAGACTGGTCATGCAAATACTGGGAAGAGAGAGTGCTGATTTTATAGCGCTCTGGATTAATGTTGTACTTAATAACTTAAAAACCTTTCAAAGAATCATTTTCCTCTTCTAAAATAGGTGCTAGCCGAATCAGCATTGCATGCCACATGTCTGCATGCCTTTCCCCGTTTCTTTCTTTCCCTTTTGGCCATCATAGGCCAGCTCCTGAAAGATTTTTTCAGAGCCCTGCTCAGTGGCATGTAGGGTAAGAGCCTCTTAACCCTATCGTCTCATTAGAGTAATTGCCATATGACTTTCTTTTCAGGTTGTATTTCTTCCACTTTTTTTTTCCTCCCTCTCATAGTTTCACCCTTCACCTGATCTTTTCAAGTCTTTTCCTCATAAACATGACTTCTGTCTTTTCCAACCAAAACAATTCTATGAATCTGTTAGTTCCAGTTCCTAGCCCTCTAACCATGCTGTGAAGCTGTGTGGTGCTAGGTAAGGTGTTGCTCAGCCTGCAGCTGTGTATGCCTAAGCTGCTTTTGTGCATGGCTACCAAAGCACTACAGGGCAGAGTGTGTGGCACCCATTAAAGCTACTTTCTATTGCCTCTGCAGACAGGGCACACATACCTGCGACTCTCACTTCTGCAGACATTGATCCTCCTACTGGCACCTTCCAGGTCAGTAGGTATTGCTGCCAAGTGGCAGCCTTAATGCAGTCCTGTCATTTATTATGGGGTTAACATCTGATACCAGCCTTTGTGGGCACCAGACAAGGAAAATTCTGCTCTTGGATCAGCCTTGCTTTTGATGGAGCTGTAGAGATTCTAATCTCCCCCTAGTGCAGTTATGTTGGGGAAGAGGTGAGACAGAGATGCTGTTCTACTGTTTTTTGTCTGTCAGGCAGAAAAAGGGTTGTGCAGTTCAGCTTGCTGCCTCTCTTGTGTGCATTTTTGTAATGAACTGCAGGAAAGCTCTTGCTAATTTGACCTCCATTTAATCAAAGGTTGGTCGTGTCCCCAGATGGCAATTCATGTTAGGCTTTGCTTCACTGCTTATGCTAAAAAGGCCTGTTTTTGTTGAAGGTTGCAGATGTTTCCTAAACCTTCCAGAGAAATCAGTGTAGTAAAGGAGTTTACTTTTAAGCATCCCTGGTGTGCAGAGGAGGCAAAATAGAGGTTAAGTTACTACCTTCTTGGGAGAAAATGGTACACATACTTGTGGCACACACTTGTGACTGCTAGGAACTTGACAAGGAGTAGCTGACTGTCATAGAACTGAGTGGTGAAGATCTGCTTTCTTGTAGTCATGTTGTAGGAGTAAACCTTTCAGACACCAGCAAAGCTTCCCAACTATAATTGTCTGTACTTCTGTTACAGAATTTCTCTGCCTTGCTGGAGCTGAAGAGGCCAAATGCCTTGCAACAGCCCTTACCAAGTTACAGAATCACAGAATGTTAGCAGTTGGAAGGGACCTTGAAAGATCATCTAGTCCTCATAAAAGGCAGCCTGGTTGGTTAACCCTGACTTCCCCCTGATAAAACCATGTTGATTGCTCCCAATGACCTTCCAGGTATGGAGGTGAGGCTGACTGGTCTATAGTTACCTGGGTCCTCCTTCTTCCCCTTTTTGAAGACTGGAATGATGTTTGCATTCCTCCCGTCCTCAGACACCTCTCCTGTTCCCCATGACTTGTCAAAGATTATGGAGATTGGATGAGCAATGAATTCTGCCATATCTCTCAGCAAATGCTGATGCATCCCATAAGGATTCATGGATTTATGGATGTCTGGATTGCTTAATTACTCCCTAACTCAGTCCTCATCAACCAAGTCAAACTCCTCCTTTATCCTGACTTGCTCTGGGGCCTCAGGGGTCTGGGCAGTCTCCAGCAGTATAGACAGAGACAAAGAAGGCATTCAGTAGCTCTGCCTTCTTTGTATCCTCTGTCACCAGCACACCCACCTCATTCAGCAGTGGGCCTACATTGCCTCCAGTGTTAGTTTTGTCTGCAGTGTATTTGAAGAAGCCCTGTTATCCTTGACATTTCTTGCAAGATTTAATTCCAAGGAGGCCTTAGCGTTCCCAGTTGCCTCTCTACATCCTCTGACAACAGTGGCCTTCCTCCCAAGTGGCCAGCCCCTCCTTCCATGGTCTGTAGACTCGTTTTCCACTTGAGTTTGCCCAACAGTTCCCTGTTTAACCATGCCAGTTTCCTGGCTCTCTTTTTCTTGATTGCCTACCCATTGGGATACTCTGATCCTGAGCTTGGAAGAAGTGGTCCTTAAATGTTAACCATCTGTCTTCGGCTCCTTTACCTTCTAGTTCCCTGTCCCATGGGATTTCCCCTAGCAATTACTCGAAAAGGCCAAAGTTGGCCATGCTGAAGTCCAGGATTATGATCCTGTTTTGGTATTCTGTTCCTACCACACAAGATCCTGAGCTCCACCATCTCATGGTTGCTGCAGCCAAGGCTGGCCTCAGCCTTCACTGCTTCACCCAGACCCTCCTTGTTAGCAAGTATGAGATCCAGCAGCATTCCTCTCCTAGTTGGCTTGTCCACCATTTGCATCAAGAAGTTATCATCCATGCACTGGAGGAACCTACTGGACTGTGAATGGTGGTCTGAGCAGGCCTTCCAGTAGTTCTACCCAGCCTTCTGGGTAGTTAAAGTCGCCCATGAGAACCAGGGCCTGTAATTGTGAGGCTATTATCAGCTGTATGTTGAAGGCCTCATCCACTTCCTCATCCTGATCTGGTAGCCTGTAACAGACACCTACAACAGTAACACCCATGCTGGTCTGCCCCTTAATTCACAACCACAAACTGGCTCCTCATCCCCCCCTGGATAGAACTCAGGACATTCTAGTTGCTCTCTCACGTGAAGAGCAACTCCACCTCCTCACCTTGCTGTCCTACTTTTCCTAAAAAGGACATAGTCATTCATGACCCCATTGCAGTCATGTGAGCTGTCCCACCATGCCCTTGGCATTGCCACCAGATCATAACCCATTGTTCACACACAGATTTCTAACTCCTCCTGTTTATTTCCCATGCTGCATGCACCGGTGTACAGCCATTTCAGGGAGTGAGCTGAGCACACTGATCCCACCTCAGCAGGGTGGGAGGCCTTCTGGTCTTCATTAATATTGGAACACTGCCCCACTGGTGCAAACTCAGCTACAGCCACACCCCCCTTCAAATCCTGAATGAAAAATTAGTGTAATTCCATGTAATTTGTTATGAATTTTCTGTCAGCCTGCACAGGTATTGCATCCTGAAGGACTGTTTCCAGTCTGCACCAGTAAGCAAGCATGCCTCAGGAGTCTGTAAAGGTGACCCAAAGTGCTGGAGAAAGATGCTCATTAGTTTGTGTTTGCTCAAAACTGCTGTCAAAAATATACCCTGACTCATCAGTTAAGGAAATGTGTTGAGCATGGAGGGAAAGGAGTGGGGTAAGGTGTTCTCAATCATTTGTTATGCACTGCTTGGAGTGAGACAGAGGTTGTAGCCAAGTTGTTTGCTGAAGTCTGTAAGTTTCCTTTCCTCACTGTATATGTGTTGGTCATTTCAAACAGCCTAACTATGAAGATTTAGTGTAACACTCATCAGCCCAGCTATGGATCCATTTCCTGGGGTATGTGAATATTCATGGATCAGAGTTCTCGCAAAGTTCATTTGTTTTGACTGGAAGTGTGATATACCAGTTTTGTCCCATGTCTTCCCTCACCCCTTGTTCAGCAGACACTGTGAGCTGGTTCTTGTTTGACCTCATTTCCTAAGCAAGGCTTATGTTCATGAAGTGCACTTCCCTCCATACTGATGTTTGGTCATTTTCCGTTTTCTCTTCTCACAAGAAGTAACTGCTGAGCCCTTGGGCCAAATCAACTGCATTTGACAGGGATTGGGATTTGAAATCTCAATACTGTTATGTTCCTGCACATTTTGTAGGGAGGAAAAAAAAAAAAAATGGGCATAGGGATTCTCTGCTAGATGTGTCACAAGATCACAGTCAAAACCAAAGCATTGTCAGATACCAACCTGGGGAAAAGTTTGAGTCAGCACCTTAGCAGATGCCAACCTCAAGAGTCCAGTTAATATGGAATAGGTTTTTATCAGTCTGCTGCTCAGACCCACACACTAAGGATGCATTTAACAAGTCCAAGTGCTGGGTGCTGCACTTTGGCCACAACAACCCCACACAGCACTACAGGCTGGGGTCGGAGTGGCTGGAGAGCGGCCAGGCAGAAAGGGACCTGGGGGTACTGGTTGACAGCTGGCTGAACATGAGCCAGCAGTGTGCCCAGGTGGGCAAGAAGGCCAATGGCATCCTGGCCTGCATCAGAAATAGTGTGGCCAGCAGGAGCAGGGAAGTCATTGTGCCCCTGTACTCAGCACTGGTTAGGCCACACTTTGAGTACTGTGTCCAGTTCTGGGCCCCTCAGTTTAAGAAGGACATTGAGACACTTGAACATGTCCAGAGAAGGGCAACAAGGCTGGGGAGAGGCCTTGAGCACAAGCCCTGTGAGGAGAGGCTGAGGGAGCTGGGATTCTTTAGCCTGGAGAAGAGGAGGCTCAGAGGAGACCTTATTACTGTCTACAACTACCTGAAAGAAAGTTGTAGACAGGTGGAGGTTGGTCTCTTCTCCCAGGCAACCAGCACCAGAACAAGAGGACACAGTCTCAAGCTGCACCAGGGGAAGTTTAGGCTTGAGGTGAGGAGCAAGTCCTTCACAGAAAGAGTAATTAGCCATTGGAATATGCTGCCCAGGGAGGTGGTGGAGTGGCCGTCCCTGGAGGTGTTCAAAAAAGGATTGGACGTGGCACTTAAAGCCATGGTTTAATTAGTCATGAGGTGTTGGGTGATCGGTTTGACTTGATGATCTCTGAGGTCTTTTCCAACCTCGTTGATTCTATGATCTTATGGCCCAGACATCCCTTCTGGCTGTAACATGGGGAGGCAGGTAAGCATTGGAAAAAAATGCCTTAGTCTAGGAACAAAGCCAAGAGGGGAAGGCTGCTCTTACAATGTAGAGAGTTACTGCTTTTTGTGTCTCATATTTGTGCTCTACATTGGAACGATGCTTCAGAAGTTGCACTGGATGGTTTTGAAAAGCATACAGAAAAGCTGTCATTCAATTCCATGGACTCTTACTGTAGAACAAGCTTCTACAAAGGGCTACAATCTCATAGAAGGCAAGAGGCTAAATATGTCTCTGTTCCTATGCAACCTGCTGCTTTCAGCAGCAGACAGCCAGCACAGGTGCCAGGAACAGTCAGGCCATTGCTAATTGATTGCCATGTCTGGTTTTGGCTGGCAAAGCTTTTTGTGCCTTGTACTGGTGGAACTGGTGAAATAGTTGTTAGCGTGACTTTGAGAAAAGCAGACAATGTATTGAGCTAGTCTCCCACAGACTCTAAAATATCCATGAAGTGTTACCTCTAGATTTTAATTAATCTGGGCTGCATAGAGCCATTATTGCTAATTAGCAATATCCTTCTATTCCCAGCAGTTTGAGGACTTGCAGGTAGTGGCTGTGGCATGCAGCACAGAGTTTTGGGCTGTATGTTTTATTTTCCATCATTAAATGGAGAAGATGGTCTTGGCAACTTCTGTCTCACTTTCTGCAAAAATAAATGTTGGCTGTTGGGCAGAGTGGACATTTGCTGATTTAAAATACCTTGAGCAGCATTCATGCCAGCTCCCCCTTTAGCTGTACAGTTATGTGAACCTGGGGCTGCTGACAGTCCAAACTGGGACAGTGTATCTATCTCTCACCTGCATAATTTGTTTCTGGACTTTTTTGTATTAAGTCACAGATGAGTAGCAGTGCCTTCTCACTTGTTCTGTCTTGGGAACTGTGCACACATTTCTCACTGACAGCAAGAGATGTCTGTAGAGTCTTACCCCTCGAGAGGGCCATGTATTATCTTCCCACGGTTTCTGTTACTGATCTAAAAGATACAGATACATCCTGATCAGCAGAGTGAAATCTACAATTTATTGATTGCCTTTTTTCTGTTTGGATTATCTTATGGCTTTGGGACAAAATGAAAACACTTTGAGCTGTGGCAGTTTGGCCCTGGCTGGGGGCCAGATGCCCACCAAAGCTGCTCTATTACTCCCCTTCTTAGATGGACAGTGGAGAGGGAAAATAGAACCAAAGGCCCATGAGTCAATACAGAAGCAATTTAATAGGATGAAAAGCCAAAGCAAAGGCTGCATGCAGAAGCAAGAGCAAACAAAGATGTTAGTGCCTGCTTCCCATCAGCAGAAAACGTTCGGTCACTCCTGGGAAGTAGGGCTCCGATATGCATAGTGGTTGCTCTGGAGGACTAATGTCATCAACAGATGTCCCCACACTTCCTTCTTCCACTTAGCTTTTTTATCTGAGCTGATGTCATATGGCATGGGATACCCCTTTGGTCAGTTTGGGTCAGCTGGCCTGGCCATGTCCCCTCCCAAGATCTTGCCCACCTCTCAGGCTGTTGTGGGGGTAAAATGTTAGAAAAGCACAGCCTTGGTGTGTGGTTCAGTAGTAGCTGAAACACTGGTGTGTTATCAATACCCAGCTAGATCACTGCAAAACACAGCACTAGAAAGATGCTATGGAGAATTAACTCCAGCTCAGCCTAACCCAGTATAGGAGGATGCAGAACTTCCACTGCTTCCCTCCCCCTTTTATCAGGGTGACAAGAAAAGGGAGATAAAGCTCCCAGTAAGATGGAAACTCTCGATCACTTGTGGGTATGCCACAAGGAAGTGGAACTGTTGTAATTACTGTGGCAGCTCTTGCTGCTTCTTTCCACTTGCCCAAAGCACAAATTGCTGGAAAGTATTCCAGACATCTTTCTCTGGAGCCTGAGAGTATGTACCTATCTTGGTATTTCTCTCTACTTGAGCTCAGGACTGGTTTTTAGCAATTGCTTTTCAGGTAAACAAAAGGCCTACTTGACATCCCTTAAAATTCAATGCTGGGTTTTTGGTGGTAGCAGACTGGGAAGAGGACTACCACATGCAGGGGAAAAAAAATGCTCCTCGCATATGGAGGGTGGGGAAGGAAAGAAGATAAGGGTTTCCATGGCAACATTCCTTAAAGATAAGTATTTTTAAATCTGTGTGAATTTCAGTATTCAAAACACAGTTGTGTTTCCCACAAAAAGATTTGGAGGAGGGCTTGAGTGGAAAGAATGTTTCCCCTACTTTTTAGGTAATTTCTATTTCTTTTACAGAGGAGCTTGAACCCAAGAAAAATGAAGTACGTGCAATTGCTCCGATGGTAATTCTCCTGTAAAGAAAAGCCATGCTTCCAGGAGGCAAAAAGCATCAGTCATAGTTTTGCATCTGCACCAACATCTCTGGCACAAGCACTTGATCATCACTTTAATGGGAAAAGTAGTTTAAATAGATCAATGCCAGGCCAGTAAAAAAAGTCACAAGGACAAATCTTGCAGGATTCTACATTAAAACCAGTATAACTTGGAGCAAAGTCATAATTATAAATGAGATACAGATAAATGATAGTAGTGATGATAAGGTAGCCTTTTGCTTTGGCCAGAGAGGAGAAGATGCAGACCTGTTAGGGCAGAGGAACTAGCAAAACATGTCACCGGTGTCACTTGACGACAGTGAAACATTGCTCCAGGTGGGCAACTGATGCTCCAGTGACACTATTAGGCAGGAAGCGTTTGCTCTCTATGTGGGGTATTAGTGCTGGGGCCACCTCTGAACCTCTCTGAAGGTAATCTGCTCTAGTCTCTGCAGTAACCAGCTCATGGGCACTGGCATACTCTGCTCTCACCTCCCTGCTGGCACCCAGGCAGGTCAGCTCTCTCACAAGCCTGGCAGTGAGGCATCCAATACTGTGCCTGATTGGCTGCCAACTTTGTAGTCTCACCAAAAAAAGCTGCTTTTTTTTTTTTTTTTAACAGTTGCTTCCAACTCAGTAATGACTCAGACACTGCAGCAAGGGTAAAGCGATCATCTTCCCCTTCAGAGCTTTCAGCAGAAGGCCCTGGCTATCCTTTTTAAAAGAGAGCTTGCTGGGACCAGCCATCAGCCAGATTCAGTTCTTCAATTTAAATGATGGAATGAGATGCTCCAACATTGTGTACTGCTGGTTCAGGGACTGTGTTTCAGCACTGGACTGAATGATTTCTACAAGTACTTTGTGTTCAGGAGCCTTGGGAAAGGGGAGGCTGGGAGGGAATGAAGAGCCACATGTAAAAGAGAAGGTGCTATTCATCCGTTAAGACTGTTGTCCTGACCACATTTCCCATGAATCCAGGAAAGAACAAGTATCTATTGGAACAATAAAAGGAAAACCAATCATATTTGGCCATTTATCGTTTGGGGTGAGTGAGGGGAAGCAAATAAGGATGTTGAAAAAAGCAAAGTTTATAATATGAGGGCTTGTTAGCTATGAGTTATTGATTATATATATCATGTTCATCCTATCTCTTTAAGAACACTGTGGTATTTTGTGTTGCACAGATGACATAGCTCCATGTATTTGCCTTACAGCTGAATCCTGGAAGATGGAGGAACTCTGTGATACCTAAATAACAAATGCAGCAATTCCAGTCCCTGCTTAGCAGCCTTAGCATCCAGTATGTCACAAGCCGAGTCTTATTCCATTGTTGGATGCTTTTAAGTCAGCCTGGTACAGTGACAGAATTCAGGGCAGCACGTGCATTAGACAGCATAACTGGATTACTGCAGTGCAAGGGAGAGGAAGAAGGCTGCCCTGTTGCTACATATATGAGCATTTTCGCATAGCTCTAAGCTTCCACAAATGCAGTTTCCAGGCCCAAACCCCCTGCCTTCTGGCAGCTTGACTACCACCTGCAACTGTCCTTGAGGAGAAAGGTATGGCAGATTTGTTTCTGAACACGCTTGGGTTTTGTCAGGTGGCTGTCCTGCTTTTGCAAGCTCTTCCAAGAGTCTGAATGGGGGAGAGGTACCTTGGGAGGAGAGGAGTGAGCCATGTGAGTTAATGGTAACTGACAGGGATGCCTGCGAGAATACAGCATCACATATAATGGGAAACCAACTGGACCAACAGTTGCAGCCATCTTACATTCACTGCTGAGCAAGATGTTTGGGAACAGAGAGTTCGAAGCCCTTAGTCCTTCTGCTGTGCAGAATCCGTATTAAATTTGCCAGCCTTCACCTTGATGATATTGTGATACTGTTCTTCTAAAAGGGAAGAGCAAATTGTTTGCTAGCCAAGTCTGCTCTAAATTAACCACAAGCATAGGCTTGGGGTTGCAAACCTTTGTATGACTGGGACTCCTATTTATGCTGTGTGACTGCATTGTATACACTGGCTATTCATACGTTGGCCTAGCACAGTTGCACTTAAATATTTATTGTGGCTTTCAGTCATTGGAAGCTAAATTTTGGAAGCTGTTTAGGGGTTTGGCTTTCAAATACCCCAAAAAGCACCTGCTTGGCTACTTAAATGCCTAGATGTCTTTGTAAGTCTAGTATTGTCATAATGCAAAGGAGGAAATGATACAGAGGTTTTGCTGCATCAGGCCTCCAGTTTCATATCCCAGCAGTGATAACTAGGCAGGGTCTGTTGCTATATATACACCATAGTTCATAATGAATCTCTTTTGTGCTTAAGGAAGCTTGATGGTGACTTTTATATAATAAAAGCAAAATACTGCAAACATACATCCTGCATTAGTCCTCATGTATTTTACAGTGTGGAAAACCAAGCTGAGCAATCACATTTTCTCAGCTACCCTCAAGAACTGGAAATCCTATCACCTCTGTGTTTCTTTCTCCCACTTCTGCAGCACTGGTCTTGAAATTGTCACCACAGCTAAAAATCTTCATTCTGTAAATTAAACTGTGATTTTTAAAAAATTTACAGTGCAGCCTCCTCATAAAACTTCACTAAATCTTTTGCTGATGTGACTCACTCAATTACTCACGTAGGCAGACGTTCAGATAATAAAAGTAGTTAATGGAAAACTGTGAGAAATACTGCTGGTTCCTCAGGAGGCAAGGGAGGGGGAAGGCTACTGCGGGTATTTTATCCTAAGAGCTGCTGAGTTCACTGAGCTCCCAGCCATTTTTTTAAGATAAGGGTTTCTCCATTCTGCTTTTTCCTTTGTGTAAAAACAGCTTCAAAAATCAGATTGTCAGCAGAGGAGCAAAAGTACACCATATATATATGTCTGCTCCTCTTCCTACAAATCAGAGATGATAGCCAGTCTGTGCCCTGAAATAATCTCTTCACGCTAGCAACGTATAGACTTAAACAACACTCAGTACTCTAATAAAGTCTGAATTCTTCAATCAAGGGGTACAGCTAGCAAGTGGCTAAATGAGCCCTTTGGTTGGAGGTATCATGTATACTGACAATGACTAGGTTTTTCTGGGATAAATAATAAGAAGCCTTTGAGATGCAGTGTGCAATAGGTTAGGTAATACAACCAGAAGGCAGATTTCAATGACATTTCAGTGGGTGCACACTGGAGGAATACAGCACTTTATGAAGCTGGTAAAGCAGAGACGTACTATAGCATAGTAAGATAAAGACTTTGATGTGAAAGCCCCTTTATGCAATGAAATTGCACATGTATGATGGCTTCAGAGAGAATTAAAATACAAGTGGAACTAGTGGAAGAGACAAAGTGATTAGAGCTGAAGGCTAGCTGGTATTAGAAAACAACTTCAACAGTTAACTCTTGGTTATGCGGCCCTGAGGCTGATAGATTTTTGAGGGATGTGCTGCTGCAAATGGCTGTGCAAGCCCCTTCCAGCAGCAGTGATGGGTATGAAAAGAGAGAGGACAAGAGGGTGTGCTCATTCTTAATGTAAGATGAGCTAGGAGGGAGACTATGGCTTGACTGTAAAGTAGAGCTCTTGGCACAGAAAAACTGCATGGGTGTCGAGGCTGTGGACCTGCGAAAGTAAGCTGTCAAATTATATTTAGCAAATACATACTGCAGGAAGGCACAGAGAAGGGAGGAGGGGAAATAACATGTATCTGGGCCCCATGGGTAGTGATCATACAGAGCAGGGAATGAGGCTGTTTAGAGAGGATGAATTGCCTTGGTGTTCCTGATCCAGATAAATCTCTGTGAGGCCAAGGGTATGCACAGACTTATATGATTACTCTAAACAGCAGAGCTCAGCTTCATTAATCTATCAGTAATGGCTCAACCCTAGACTCCATTAAGTGAAGGGTGACCAACCTGTGGCCTTCTAACCACTGACCTCTGACCCTATGCTAGGGATGTCTCCCACAGCAATTCCATTCCCTGGTTGGGGAAGCAGTAGTCTGATGAGGGCTTTTGAAGTAAGTATCACAAGCTGCTGTACATCCCAGCTGCACACCCCGATTGGCTCCGTCCCTGTAGAAGTTTACTAGCTAAGGCTGGTATCTGACTAGCTGAGGAACCTGAATATAAATAAGTCTTATCAGACCTGACATGGGGCCTCACAACATCCTTCACTCTAAATCAGAGAGATGGATTTGATGGGCTGGCTGTTCAGTGAAATATGGCTGGGTGGTCACATCCAGAGGGTAGTGGTCAACAGCTCAATGTCCAGATGGATACTGTTGACAAGCAGTGTCTCTCAGGGCTCTATAGTGGGACCTATTTAATATCTGCTTAATATTCAAGGTGAGGTTTGACAGGGATTTGAGTAACCTGATCTAGTTGAGGATGCCCCTGCTTACTGCAGATGGGGTTGGACTAGATGATTTTTGGAGGTCCTTTCCAACAGAGACCATTCTGTGGATATATATTTATCAATTACATAACGTGATCAAGTACACCCTCAGCAAGCCTGCAGATGACACCAAGGTGAGTGGTGCAATTGACACACCTGAGGGATGAGATGCCATCCAGAAGGACCTGTACAAGTTTGAGAAGTGGGCCTGTGTGAACAGGCATGGAGTTATAACAGCTTCAGAGAAGGACCATGAAAATGATCAGAAGGCTAAAATACCTCTCCTATGAAAAAAGGTTGAGAGAGTTGGGGTTGTTCAGCCTGGGGAAGAGAAGGCTCCAGGGAGACATTACTGTCATCTTTCAGTACTCAAAAGGGGCCCATAAAAAAAAATGGGAGACAATCTTTTTATCAGAGCCTGTTGGAACAGGACAAGTGATTATGGTTTTACATTAAAAGAGGGTAGATATAAGTGAGACATTTTTTACAATGACTATGGTGAAATACTGGCACAGGTTGCCCAGAAAGGTGGGAGAAGCCCCATCCCTGGAAACATACAAGGTCAGTTTTGAGGAGGCTCTGAGCAACCTGGTATCATTAAAGATGTTCTTGTTCACTTGCAGGGAGATTGAACTAGACAACCTTTAAAGGTCTCTTCCAGTTCAAAACATTCTGTGATTCTATGAAAATAGACTGCAAAAAAAACCCTTATACCTGTACAAATCAGATCAAACCTTGTGTGCTGACATGACAGATGGTCATTTGGGTCCTGTCTTATATTCCAGGCTGCAGAGGTTGTGACTTTGCCTAGTTTTTAGTAGGATGGGTATAGCTTAGACTCTCTTTCCTGCTAAAACGTCGCTCATCTGAGTCAGAGATGTCTTTACGTTCCCTCTGAAAGGAGACAACTTAGGGAGGCCTGGCTGCCTTCTGCACATAGATACTCTGTCAAACCAGACTGAGGCTGAGTTGGATGAGGCTGCTGTGACTGATGGGGGGCCATCAGTCCCCATCTCCTGTTAGCTATTATTGCATCCTGTCAAAAATAGCTGTGGGTGAGAGAAAGGGCTGAAGCGGTCCTGAGTGTTAATCAAGCAGCAGTTCAGAGCAGTTTGGAGGTGAGAGATGCAGACTGTAATAGTGAACACAAGCTGTGCAAAGAGGAGCTGCCTTCACAGACTTGTGAAAGGAGATTACTCGACCTGGTGTGTAATGGGAGGAAGGAAAACTTCCCAAATGTCATTTATTCTCTTTCCCATGCAAGGGAGTTACGATAATTCTAGGAACAACGCACAATGGTTTGATGGCTCTTGCAAATATGCAAAGCCATTAAAAAAACCTTATTAAAAATGGTTTATGTGGTAAAAGTATGATTACAAACAGGACAGGATTAACTGAGTTCCAGAGGGCAAGTTCCTGGAGTTATGCAGGTACCTAGAAATCTGAACTTTAATTACAAACAGGAAGAAACAAAGACCTCAGAAAGTGGTGCTAACTGTTGTAGCCGCAAAGCAAACTTGCAAATGTGAACCGTCGGAAAAGCTGGTGTGTAATACTGCAATCAGGGCTGAGTGAGCATAAAAACTGAAAACTAGTTTAGCACATCACTTGACAGATAGGAAGTAATTTATGTAAATTTAAGGAAGTGGTAGCTGGATTAAGTTGGTCTAATTTAAAGACTATTTCTAATTATTTTTGGTATGTGTACAGAGGATTATAGGATGGCCATTATTCTGAAAGGAGGGCTCTTTAAATTTAAATACACAAAAGTACTCTATTAAAATGTACACCTGCTGTGATAACAAGCACCTCATTATGCAGACAAGTATGCCCAGCTACTCTGATGAACAGCTGTGTGCACATATTTCAGAAAATGCTTTTTGTTACACAATAAAAACCACCAGCAGGGCCACTGAGAGGTCAAGAGGTGCCAGACCTGCAGGTGGGAGCTTCCTGTAAGATTTGCTGATGTTGAGTTCAAATCTGAGAGCAGTTGGGCTCTTGCAGGTTTCCACTAGGTACCTAAAAGCAGAGAGGGAAGATGATACAACAGTTCCTCCTCCCTACAGTCTGGTGCTGCTAATCCAAGTTAAAACTATTAACAGCATCTTCGAAGAACCTTTTTCTCTACATCTTCACAGTTTTTTCCTTTTGCCAAGGGAAGGATCATACAGGTTTACCATGGAGATGCCAAATGACAGCTTGACTTTACACCTGAGAAGTGAACAGAGAGGAAAACCTCAGCCTGCTTCCAGCCTGGCACAAATGTGGAGTCCTGAGAGTGTGGGCATGAGCAACCCCCATAGCTGCAGCAGCAGCAGATGTGATGTGAGAGCTGAAGCTACTGTGAAGGGAGTGTGGACCCCACTGCCAAGAGCAAAAGTGTTATTTGTTTGCTGCAGGCCCTAGGGTGAGGTGGGAAAGTCTGGCTATGACTGATTCATGGTGGTGTTGGACAAGGCTTGGAGCTTCACACTGTACAGCAGTCCTGTGTTAGTTGATTTAGTTGGCTTTTCTTCCTGGAGACTTTACAGCAAAGGCTCAGATCAGCTCTTTCAAAAGGCACATTAACAATCAGCACCAGGGCTGACACCAAGTCTTTATAGCAAAATCAGTATTTTTGGATGCATAACTCCTGTTTTGTAAACTTTGGGGATAGAGGGCACCAAAAGCGAGGCTGCATGACACCTCTTCAGTCCTGTTTTAGGGCAGAGGATGCCAGCATCTGTTGTGCAGAGCTGCAGGCAGTCTGACACTACGCTAGCACAGCCCTGCACTGGAGCATGGGTACTGGCACCAGGCAGATATCCCTCAGGGCAGTGATTTCCCATCTCATTTTTCTTTTAAGGGATGACATGTCCAAGTGCTGGCCCAAAGGCTAGGCCATTGCAACCTGTAATTCTGGAAGTCATCTGGAGGCCAAACATCTCTAGCTGGATGCCCTTTTAACAACTTCCAAGGTGTGGGAACAACTTCCTACAGTACCAGGTTTTCTCTAGCTGCTGACTACCACAGAACATGAAGGCTGGAAAAGTGATTATCAGGGCGTCTTACCAGAGAATGTAACGCACGTCAAGTAACAGAGCTGCACTAGAGACAGCCGGCGTGAAGAGCCTCATGGGAACACCAGCAGAGTAATCACAACAAAAGCTCATTTCAGAGACAAATACGCTCCCCTTAGACAAAGCTGGGATATTTCTGCAGTTGCCTCCGTACCCCTCCCCTCGGTGGACAGGCGCCGGGCCCTCACCTGCAAACGGCCACTGAAAAAACCCTCCATTGACAAAAGAACGCCAGAGTCGCTCGTTCCAGCGGTTTTTCTTACGAAATGCCCACAGTGAAGGAGGCGGGAGGGCTCAGGCTCCGGCTCCACCTCTGAAGCGGGGCCTCACAGCCACCACCCGCTGCGCACCGCTACCCCGGATACAGCCCACCGCCCCTTGCCACACCGGAAGTGGGTGTGAGCGGCCGTGCGCGTGCGCATAGGGTGCTGCCTGGCCGCGCCCCGCCCCCGCCGCGGTGGGGGTCTGGCGCGCTCCCTGCCCGCGGCGCGAGGCCGGGCCCGGGCGGTGGCAGCGCCGGGGGGTGTGGGGGTGCGGCGCGAGAGCACGCAGGGTGGGCCTGTGGCGGAGAGGGGCGTAGTAGGAGGGTCGGACGGACGGTACGGGGTGAGAGGATGTGAAGATGGCGGAGCTGCAGATGCTGCTGGAGGAGGAGATCCCGGGCGGGCGCCGGGCCCTGTTCGACAGCTACACGAACCTGGAGCGGGTGGCCGAGTACTGCGAGACCAACTACATCCAGGTGCGGCGGGCGGGGCGGGCCGCGCGCAGCTTAACGGTCGTCGTCCTCGCCTAACGGTCGCTGTCTCCGCCTAACGGTCCCCGGCCCCGCGGCGGCCCCGGCGGCGAGAAGGGGGCATGGGGCAGCTCCGGCTGGGCAGTGTCCTGTTCTCCTGTGTCATTTGTCGTGGGGCTGCCTCCGCTGCCCGGCCCTAGGGTCGGCGGGCAGATGAGGGGAGCAGGATCGCAGCACCTCCGTCCTCTTGGCGATTGGAGGTTGACAGGCGAGTGACACCGGCTGCTTCAGCTTGGAGAGGAGGAAACCTGGTTTACCTCCGGCGTGAAATACCCCGTCGTGACGAGGCGTTTAAATATGTAATCGATTTCTAAATTAAATTTCTTCCAATTTGTGACTATATTGAATATTTATTGCGGATTGTGTCTCTGTCGCTCCTTTTCGTTCGTTCCCTTCCCACCTTCCACTCACTTTTGCTGACGCTAGGAAGATGCCTCATTCCTGTAAATACAGTGTTTCTGCTTGTTGATTTAGAGCCCAGTGACATGCGTTTTAATCGGGATATGCCTGTCGGTTTATATTTTCCTTCTCAATCAGGACTGCAGTATTCTATAGGAAAGGCAACTACCAAGTCATAGGTGCAGGGTCTAGTAGAGATAGAGAAACGTGAAGAAGGAGATAATGCGCAAGTTGCTATCACAGTGTGATTTTTGCGGTCACCACTCTGCAGCCAGGTTGTCGTTAGGACTTTGGCTTTTCTCTCTTTCTGTTTTCACTAGGGAGAGAAATAAAATATTGTTGTCTACGTTGATAGGCCAAATGAGTTTCCACCAAAATGAAACAAAAAAAGGCCCCCTAAGAAGAGTCAGAGTGAAAGAAACTAGGGGAACATGGGTTTGTGGTGGCAGTGTCTAAAGTACAAAGGGTCTGTGCTTTCAGTCTGCTAAGTGGAGAGTGCTTGTGTGTTTTCAAAGGGCGAGCGGGATTGAGATGTGTGTCAAGATTGTTCAGTTCGTTAAAATGGGAAAGAATATTTAACCGGTAATAACACAATCCTTAAAATGCCTCTGTGAAAAAGCTCTGATTGTTTCTTTTGAATTGTTGAAAAGCTGTCCTTTAGAGAGAAGAACGTGCATATTTTGGGTTATTTGCAACATTGATCACTTAGAATGATGTTATGTAGATGTATTATGTAATAACATTTTCTTTGTTGAATTAGTGTGACTTTTGCACTTTAAGAGAAATCTATTGAAATATTTTCATAACATTATAACCTGACATGTATTTGAATTTACACTTTTTTTGAAAACTGGGGAGATGGTGTTTCTGGAATAGTAGTGTTGGAAGGCGGAACTGGACGTAGCTTGGCATTTCTGTTCTTTCTCTGACCTTTTTTTGTGTTCTTTGTAGAAACTAAAGTTTTAAATAGTGCTGTTGAACAGCTCCATTTTTGATTGTTTTAATAAAAGCTACAGAGGAATCCATGCTCTTTTGTATAAAGAATAAAAAAGATGGGTTTTTGCCCCAGACAGCATACAGTCTGTAAGGGCAGCCTAAGATAATAAGAGATGGATACAGACAGATGGTGAGTGAAGGAGAAGAATGAGGCACTCTTGGTCAGCCTCATGGATTCTGGCCACCACAAAGCAATACCGTGACTACTGGCAATTTATTCAGGCATTGTGACAACAGAGAGCTTTACGGGGGAGGTGAGAACAAAAGTATGAAATTGTGTTGCAAGCGTTGACTGTGAGGTGTAGCATGGGTCACAGCATGAACATGTTTAAATTTTAAGCAAGCAGAGAATGAAGGACATCATCTGTGCAATAGGCTGAGAGACCATAGAGTAAGGTTACTGTAGAGAAGAGGAGCTTCTGGATTTAATGATGTGAGTGTTTCAGTAATAAATCTGTCAGGGAATAAACTTCACAGTGCCAGGCCTACATAAACTCCTGCACAAGATATGTATACAAAGGTGGATTTTTGTATTCCCCTTCAAGAATAGAAATAGGTAAATAGATGTAGCTATTGCTTAGTTGGGTATTGGTGATTTTGATTCTAATAGTACTTACTATTCCAAATATATTGTGTCCATTTAAGTCCAAAATATATTCAAAATATTAGCCTTGGATTTCACGGTGAAGGTGTGCTTGTGATTGCTTGGAATGTGTGGAAGAGATTGTCCAGAAAGTTACATAGTGAGCATGAATTAATTTGTCTATAATCATGTAGTGTTTCATTGCTGAATATTCTTGCAATTCAGAGGAGGCTCAAAATGTGCCTGAAATCTAAACTTCATTTGCAAGATGATAGGCAGTGTGGTGATGGGGGCATTGAAGAAATGTCATTGGACTGTATTTGTCAATAGACAAGCTACTCCCTTTTGCTTTTTGTGCCAGTTGGTGCTTTGAAGTTTTCTTGTCAAGTACAAAAATTGTTGCAAATGTCAGAGGAGGCATAGGTCAGTTTAATAGAAAATTAATAGAATAAAAGTTTAGTACTAAGGGGAATGTGCTTTTTCTCTTTTGTCCTTTTGGCAGCATCATAGCAGATTTAAAATAATTGAATGTGTGATCTCTTAATGTGGAAATTGCTAGTTCATAGTAGAGTTGTGCTGGCTGCAACTTGTTTCACTTCTGCTTACAGAATGAAAAATCCATGTTGAAAATTTTGGCAGTGTTTATCCAAATGATGATTGATACTGAGTGAGCTCAATTACTTTAGCAAGAGGGAATGTTACATAAATTTTTATCCTTCCCTTCAGTCTGTGATACATTAGAGCACATCATCTTAAAATTTTGTGGAAAATGATAGGAAATAGAATCGAATAAACTAGGTTGGAAGAAACCTTCAAGGTCATCGCGTCCAACCTATCAACTAATCCAACCCACCTAATCAACTGAACCATGCAACCACGCACCCTATCAAGTCTCCTCCTGAACACCTCCAATGATGGTGACTCCACCACCTCCCTGGGCAGCCCATTCCAATGGGCAATCACTCTCTCTGTATAGAACTTCATTCAGGGTTGGAAGGGACCACAAGGATCTTCTTCCTAACATCCAGCCTAAACCTCCCCTGGTGCACCCTGAGACTGTGTCCTCTTGTTCTGGTGCTGGTTGCCTGGGAGAAGAGACCAACCTCTGCCTGTCTACAACCTCCCTTAAGGTCTCCCCTGAGTCTCCCCTTCTCCAGGCTAAGCAACCCCAGCTCCCTCAGCCTCTTCTCATAGGGCTTGTGTTCCAAAACCCTCACCAGCTTTGTTGCCCTTCTCTGGACACGTTCCAGCAAGTCAACATCCTTCCTAAACTGAGGGGCCCAGAACTGGACACAGTACTCAAGGTGTGGCCTAACCATGCAGTACATATATAATAAATGGACCTGCAGCAATGAAAGATGAAAGGCTACTGCTTGGGGGGGGTGGGGTGTCTGGTGAGGAAGGAAACAGTTTTTCCCTTCATTTTTCTTCACCAATTTAAAAATATTTTCTATTTGAACTTTCTCACAAGTCAATCAGTTACCTAGAAAGGTGATATTTTTTCAAGAGACACTGCTGTGTTAAATAGGAAAATAAATTGCTAGAAGAAAAACTTAGTATAGTTTCAACTTGCATGCTACAGCAAGTAGTTTAATCATTTTTTGTGATTATGATTCTACTTTAATAATCCAGTTTTAAGCATAATTGCTTGCTTTAATTTGCTTGTTTTGCTACAGAAATCAAATAATTTTTCTTGCCAAGAAGGTCTTCATTTTTCTAATAATTTGGAGAAATCATGTTTCTTTTAAAGAGAAAGAGAAGATAGGCATTTTTGTTTAGGAATATGATTTTGTGGTTTCTGACACAATGCCAGTCACAGGTTAAATTCTATACTGTCTGTTTACTGCTTTATGTACTAGTCCTGTGTCTTCTGTTACCAAGTTCAGTCTCAGTCTAAACTGTGTAACAGAGTAATTCTATTCACTTTATTTGATGTCCTTGATACAAAAAATATATTTGCAGTCTGCATTGACTTCTCTGGGTTTTTCATAAAAAGTAGAAAGTTGTTTTACTGCACAGTGCGTCGGTTTACAAAATTTTCCTATTCCTGCGTTACTTTTGTTCAGCAGTATTCCAAAGAAAATATCTACTTATGAAGTAACGAGACCAAGGAATTATGTAATTTGCACATCTTGTTGCTGATATCCCAACATGATCCCAACGCTATCTTGGACCACCAAGTTTCTTTGAGCGTGTCCTGTACAAGTCTGTTCTGGAATAGTCTGTTGTTTCTCATTATCGTTGCTCTTTTATAAACTCAGCTTTTTATTTTGTGAAGTTTTCTAGACTACTGAATGCTTTTGTCTGTTAACTCTTTGTCATAGTTCTCAGAAGAAATTTCCAGATGGAGGCATTTCAGCCAGTAAGTGTCTAGCATGAACAGATTCAGGGTGGGAGGAAGTCCTACCGCCAAAGTTTGCGTGTAGAATTGAGTGAAAAGACCAACCTCTGCACCCTGCTCAGCTTTCAGATGGAGCATAGGATTTCTGTGTACTGTACTATCCAGATTCCTCTATAAAAGGCTCTGTATTGCCTAGTGTTTCAAGATGAATGTGCTTTATTTCTCAGCAGCAGAGACCGTAAAAGATGAGTGAGCTTCTGATTTTTGAGACTCTTCATAGTCCTCAGGTTTCCATGACTGTGTTGTGTTTTACATACAGAAACAGCCTTTTGGTGTTTGTGAGGGAAAGGATGGGAAGGGAATTTTTATTCCTGTTCTTAATATTCCATCCTTCTGGTTATTAGATGTCCCTACTTTCAGCTCCTGTAGATACCTTTGTTTAAGTATATACCTTTATTTAAATAGACTTAGAGGTGAAAACTACTTGTTTTTCAGTGATTCTACTACATTCCATAGGTCAGTAAATTTCATAGTTGTTTCCTGCATGTCTGTTAGTTTTACTTACACCTTCAAAGCAAAACCAAGTAGCTGTAGGTTTGGAAGCATCTTCTAGTAAGTAGAAAAAGATAAGGCAGCATCTCTTGGCATCTGTTGGTTCTAAATTACAGAAATGGTGATCCTTTCAAATAGCAACGTCATGGTTACAGCTTTAGTAGTGTGATGTGAACTTTCTGTGGAGTTGCTTGTGATGACCAGTACTAGTATATAGCTTGTGTACTTAGGGAATTTCAGGTATTAGGGATCTCTCCTCAACTTGTTTATAAACCATATTCTCTTTACTGAAGATGTATATCACCTTAACAAAGGCAACAGAGTTACATTTGTAAAATTTAACTGTCCGAAAGGTGAGTATCACAGAAAAGTTCTTTTCAACCTCTCAGTCCTTGTTTCTTTTATAATCTGTCTTGGGTGATTAAATTTAGGAACACTTCTGCAGGCATGAAAGTGGATATTGATTAGCTGCAATTAATATCAGGAGGGTGCTGACAAGTTGAAAGTCTTTGAAAATACTAGGAAACTAATAATAATAGATACATAATGGTAAGAATAGATACATGAACAATATGCTATAGCATCTTGTAAGTGAAATGGATGAATACATAGGTGTATCTGGCCCACCAGGCCAGTAGATAGGACTTCATAAAAATCATGTAATTTTAAAATTGCAGTGGTATGCAATAGTGTATTAATCTTGACTGTCTGCTAGGTGCTCACCAAACCATTCTCTCACACTCAGTCCTCAGCAGAGCAACAGAAGGAAGTAAGAATAAAAAGCTTGTGGGTTGACATATGGACAGGGAGATTGCTCACTGGTTATCATCAGGGGCAAAATAGATTTGACTTGGGGAATATTAGTTTATTGTCAATTAGAAATAGAGTAGGATAGTGAGAAACAAATGCAAAACTAAATTCACCATACCCTCACCTCTTCCACCTTCCCAGGCTCAGCTTAACTCCTTCATTCCCAACTGTTCTACCTCCTCTCCAGTGCTGTAGGGTAGGGGTGGAAGGGGGATTGTGATGAATTCACAACACTTCATCTCTGCTGCTCTGTTCTCCACGCACTTTTCCTGCTTGACTGTGGGATCCCTCCAACATGAGTCCTTCCCATGGGCCGCAGTTCTTCAAGAACTGCTCCAGTGTGGGTCCAGTGGTGTACAGTCCTGCAAGAACAGAATGCTTCAGTGTGGGTCTTTCATTGGCCAGAGTTCCTGCTGGAAAACCTGCTCCTGCATGAACTTCTCTCCATAGGCTGCAGCTCCAGTGTGGGCTTCTTCCAGAGGTGTCATCTTCTGCAAGGAGCTCTAATGTGGGCTCTCTACAGTCTGCAGCTTCTTTCAGAGCATACCCACCAGTTGCAGCATGGGGTCTTCTGTGGGCTGTAGTGTAGATACCTGCTCCACTGTGGTCCTCCATCAGCTACAGATGGAAAATCTAGTCACCGTGTTCCTTCACCATGGTCTGCAGGGGAATCTCTGCTCCAGTGCCTGGAAGATGCTCCTCATCCTCCTGCTCTGGTGTCAGCAGGGTTGTTTCTCTCATGGTTTTTCTCGTGCCTCACTCTTGCAGCTGCTTCACAGTGTTTTCTATCCTTTCTTAAATATGTTATCACAGGTACCACCAGCATTGCTGACAGGC
This sequence comes from Melanerpes formicivorus, assembly GCF_026170545.1. Taxonomy (NCBI): domain Eukaryota; kingdom Metazoa; phylum Chordata; class Aves; order Piciformes; family Picidae; genus Melanerpes; species Melanerpes formicivorus. The sequence continues at coordinate 15,881,717 of NW_027142357.1, read as the reverse complement.
TCAGGTTTGGCCAGTGGTGAGTCTGTTTGGAGCTGGTTTAAAACTGGCTCTGACTTTGGAGAAGGTCCTGATCTCTTCCTGTAGAGAAGCCACATTGCATAAACCCAAGACAAATGCCGGAGGAGATATTGCTTTGGTACACTCCATTTATGTTAGCATTTATTTGTGATGTAGAGAGGTGGGTGTTCTTCTCAGAAATCACAATTGATTGGACAAGAGGAAATGGCGTTGAGTTATGCCAGGGGAGGTTCAGGTTGGACATTAGGAAAAACTTCTCTAATGAAAGGATTATCAAAGACTGAAACAGACTCCCCAGGGAATTGGTTGAATCACCCTCCCTGGATGTATTTAAAAGCTGGCTAGGTATGGTGCTCAAGGACATGATGTAGTAGTGGCCCTGGTAAGAGTTAGATAATGGTTGAACTTGTTGATCTTGAAGGTCTTTCCTCACTGTAGTGATTGTGTATGTGATTACCACTAAATCCCCAAAGCTAAGGGGAAACTAAGTGATTGATAAGACTGTATTTATATAGAAGACTGATATCAAGAAATGACATTTTCTGCAGATTTGAAGTAATTGGCTAAGTGAGTGAGAGCCTTACTGCTTTTTTCAGTGTCTCCACTCTGGTGCCCTCTGAATGTTAAGCCTGAAATGTTAAGCCTCCATGTTCCTTGGAGGTGGACTCTGTAATGGAACCAGTGATAATACTAATGCTTGAAGGAGTTAGGTAGCTTCACTTGCACTGTCAGGATGTACGAAAAATCTTCTGAAGTAACACGGTATATGCCTATTGGACTTGTAAATATATTAAATGGTTGCACAAATTGTTATTGCATATCTTTCTATGTCTCAAGTTTTACAGTGAGCTTGTTGTTAGGTTGGTAGGTTTTGGTGCAGGACTGTGTTGAGTATTTCTTTTTGAGTGAATCAGTGTAGCTGGCAAAGTTGCAGTATTAATCACTTAACAAATCCACTTTCCCTTTGCATTAACTGTGCTGCGTTTTGCCGGGAAGGCTAATTTAATGCATTTAATAGTGTCAGAAGTTCAGCCTGGAGTTCAGGAAGGATAGGATTGATTCTCTATTGAGTAGATGTGAAAATAGCATAAGCCATTTTATTAGTGGCAATGGGAATTGCTGGTGGTAGTACTGTATATATAGGGAGGAATATAAAGCTTGTAAATATGCAGCTTTCTCTATAAAGTTTTTTAACCCTAAATGTTAGTAGCAAGTGACATTCCAGTTGTTCCCTTCTATAGTTTTATTTTCACATTGTTGTCAATGAATAATATTGATCTAGAATTGTAATTCAGAGAAGGAGGCTTCTGCATCCAACAGTTAATGTGCTCTCGAAAATTCATTGTCTCTTGCTCATGTTTTCTTGCGTTTGCAGTTAGTAATCTTTGTGGCTTAGTGCTATAGGTTTTAAGGCCAGAAGAGGTGCACCACCATGGTGCACTGTGTAAGAAAAGAGCTTCTCCAGTCAGTGCTTTAGGCAAGTGTAAACTTACTCTTATGTTCAGCGGAATATTTTCTTGGAGAAAACATTAAGTGCCATAATTTGCAGCAAATTTTCAGTAAAGTCTGTCTAGAGTCCACTCAGCTGGCCTGCTTTATCTTGGTTTTTGTTTTCAAATACTATGTTTTTACACTTAATTGTGCACCTGAAATTAACCTCTTGCTTAGTGATATAAATTTTGTAAATTTTCTTGGATACTTCTACTTGGAACTCTAGTCATTGAGGTACTCAAACTTCATCCAGCAGAACTGCATGACTGCAGATGAAGCATGTAATCACAGCACAGTGAATTTGAAGTGTTTTCTATTTTCAGGGCTCTCGCAAGTTAGGCTGGCATTTTTAACTTGAAGCAAATGAACTATGTTCTTGCAAATCAGTCATGCCTGTTTCAGTGAGAAATCTTAATTTTCTGGTTCCCAGGTGTAACGAACAGTTTGCTCTGTCAAATTTATAGTGATCTACTCTGAACTATGGACTTGATACATGCTATTCACTTTTCCTCTTGCTTTTTTCCCAGTAGATGCCATTGTAATATCTATCTTTACTGGTCTTTCAGTTTGAAATTTAAGTGCTTATTTTGTTATTATTGGCTTAGTGTTCCTGTATTGAAGTTTTATGCTCAGTGAATTGCTGAATGAGGAACAAATACTGCCTGGTTGGAATCTTGGTAGGCCGTATGTTGGTTGTACACATAGGCAAAGCTAATTTTGTGCAGAATTCATAAATTAGATGTTTTTTCTTGAAGTTCAGAACTCCTGTAGGCAAATGTGATTTTGAAAAAAATAAATTATTTTGGAAACTTTGTGAATTTACTGCTTTAATGTAGATGAACTCTGTCAAAATTTTTTGGAATAACTTTGGCATCTTTTATCTATTGTTGAGCCGACTGCTGTGTTGTCGGCATTGGTTATACGGCAGATAATATTAGGTTTAAAAAACTACTTTTAGATGATCAGGTCATGTCTATTAAATTGGTATTTCAGCCAATATTATTAAATTATAGGGATGGCTGATACTTTTTTTTGTTGAAGGTGTTTTCAACCTTGATGCATGCTATCATTATCAAAATGATTTTATTATTTTCAATTTTAAAATGTATATTTACATGGAAAAATGAATGAACTTCAGAAGAACTGTTTGTGAATTAGTGTTCTTTTTTGTTTGTATGACTATCAGACATAGAATTCTGTTGGAAGTAACTGATAAACTGATTATACTAATTTTTTATATGTTATGGGAAGTATTTTATGGGCAAATTATTGTGAGGTTGATAAATGTTTAAAAGCAGATATTATTCTCATTATTCTTTTTGATGAATATTTTTGGTAAAGAATTAGGATAACCCTTGCAAGAATTTATCTTGTTTTTTTTGTTTTTTTTTTTAAAGATGGGTGTTTTGGTTTTTTTATGTATTGATATAAATGGGTTCACTGGATTTAAGGGAAGGATAAGAATGTGGTTTCGGTTTTCATTTTAGAGTTGAGGGAAATATTTCTGTCATAGCTACACAGAATAAAAATTAAGGACTTTTGCTGTTGAGTGCCTTATGAGCAAGAGATATGAAAAATATGACTTGCTTGCTAGTGTTAAATGAAGTTTCACTGGTGGGATTGAGGGTTTCAGAAGTATGACCTAGTCTTGCCAGCAGTGGAGGGCAGAAAGCAGTTTTGACATTGTCAAATGCATTACCAGTTGGGATTGAAATTTTGTGCTAGGTGCAGGAATACCAAGAGACATGCATATTGAGATTTATGAAGGCCTGACCTAACAGGCTCATCCAGTGTTGTAGTGTTGAGATTGGGCTATCTGCTGGACCATCCTGAAAAATACTTGTTTATGTAGATTTGAAAACCTGCGTTTAAAATTGCTAGGGGTGTGAATTCTTCCTGTTGCCCACCTATAAATCTTTGGAATGTAAAGTGCCTAGAAATTAAAGCAATGCCTGTCAAAAGCTTCAAGTGTTAGACTTTTCTGTTGTTTAGGGGTAAGATTGCTGAGCCAATCTTAACATCTTTCTGCTTCTACTTCTAACTACACCCTTGTCCTGGGTCTGGTCTTCATCTGATCACTTGTGAGCCTGATCAGTTACCTAAATCATCAGAAACCTAAATAGGACAAGAGCAGCATCATTGCTTTGCTCAATGATAGTGAGAGTGTGAAGTGAGGGACTAGAGCGAAATGAAGGAGTGGGATGGTTCCTGCTGAGAGCAGTGAGCTGTTAGATTGACTATTCTAAGGTAAGAGAGTGGTTCTTTACGATTTCAGGCATTGGATTTGTTTATTTCAAGCTTTTATGCAGCCATGGTCCTGCTCTTTGGGTCTGAAGGTTAGTAGTGAAAATATGAGGTGTTGTTCCTCCCCTCTCTTGATAAAGTACAGCGATACTAAACTTAGTTGGATAGGTAGTGCTTCCTTACATAATCTGTCTAATTATGGCTATTAGTTAAGGTCCAGACTGAATAGTATTCTCAAAAAGACAAGGCATTTTAAACAATATAATGGAATGGTTGGGGTTGGAACAAATCTCTGGACATTATTTAGTCCAATTCCTCTGCTAACGTAAGTATGTCTAGAACGAGTTGCACAGGAATGCATCCAGGTGGGTTTTGAAAGTTCTCAGAGACTCCACAACCTCTTTGAGCAGCCTGTTCCCATGATTTGTAAAGAAGATTCTCCTTAAGTTCACGTGAAACCTCCTGTGTTCCAGTTTGTATAGGTTGCCCCTTGTCCTGTTGCTGGCCACCACTGAGAAGGGCCCAGCCCCATCCTCATGACCCCCACTCTTTTCTTTCACATGCTTTTTACCTTTTATATGTTCTGAATTTGTCAATGATGGATTTTTATGCCCATATATGAGATATTTTTGTGTTGTCCACTGCTACCCATTTTGCTGGATTATTGTGGATATTGCTTCTATTTCACAGAAATCACAGAAACATTCAGGTTGGAAAAGACCCCTGGGATCAACAAGTCCAATTGATAATGTTAATCTACAAATCATATGACCTGTATCCTTTGAAATGCTTACTCCACAAACTGGTGTTGATTTGGCTTTCCTAGCAGAGAGAATTATAGTGTCAAGTTGCTCATATCAATTAAGAAAGATCTAGATAAATTTAATTTGTGGGAAAGAGGAATGGAGATTTTTGTGGTGAAGTATGTATTTAAGTGCTGAAATGATAGCAAAATTGTTTGGATTTTCCCACAATGGCTGATAATTATTAAAACTACAACATTAGGTTTATTTGTTCTTTATGATAAATCAGTGTGCAGTGTTTTCTGACATCTCAGTTTTCTTACTTTATCCAGCTGTGGGTTGTTTGGTTGGTTTTTGGTCATAAAATTAGTCATTAAAAGGAGGAAGAAATTCTCTCTGACTACATGTGAATCTGTAACAATCAGATGGTGGTAAGCATAAAAAGAAAATATTGGCAAACTGAGGGCACTTCTATAACAACTTGATGGGATGAGTTAATAGAACTATTGATTTATTGTTCTGTGGATCACTATCTTGCTGCCATCTGTTTAAAATGTAAATTTCAGATTTTTTAAAAAACATTTTCAGTCTTTACATTTATTTTAGTCAATTTGTTATTTAATACAAATACAATGGGGCAAATCCAGTTTTGGTGACTGGAGCAAGGAGGAGGTATAAAAGTCTAATTTTTGGTTTTCTCATTTGTATACATGAATAATATACCAAATGCAGAGATCCTTGAAAATAAGCATTTTCACTGTAATTCTAGCATATTAAAAATCCTCATTTAAGTAAGGTTTATAAAGTGTATGTGCGTTTATAGGTTTAGGAAGTACATGTGTTATGCAAGACAGGCTCTTATGAATTGTCTCACTTGATCAACAGATGGATAATTAATGCAGAGGTATAAATTATTTAGCCATTTATGTATACAAAAATAATTTTTTCATTTAATGAACAAGTGGGCAAAATACAGTGCTGATAATCAACTTGTTCTCTGGAAAGGCTGTACTTAGAAGTAATATCAAGAGGAGGGGATTGTGCTTTTGCTTACTTTCTTATGATGAGCTGAGGCTTAGATTTTCGTTGTTTCACTGTCCATAAAATTTGATTTATCTTTTCTTCAGTTGTATCTTGTTTTAAGAATACAGAGAAGAATGAGAGATTTCTTTGCCCTTGTTAAATTTAACGTATTTTGTAAGCAGCATGGGCAACTTTTCAATCTTCAGTGTGAAATCTCAAATCGTATTTTCTGTGTGATGTGATACCTTAAAAGAAAAACATACTTAAGGAAATAATTTCTCTTCAATTTTAAATGAATTATGAAAAAAGAAAAAGAGAACCAAAAAACCCAATGCAGAACAAAGCATTAAAAACAATCAACATTTTCTTCCATTCTCTGTGCCACTCCTGAGGTTGCATAATGATACTGGCAGCAGTAGCAGTTTCTATGGACCTTTCTTTTCTGTAAGCAGCGTCATGCATTTTATCATTTGAGGGAGAAAGGCATTCTGAACATAAAACATGAATTTTAGATCTGAAGTTCAGTTTGGGGGTCTGCTGCAGTTACTATATAAATACAACTTCAATTTGCCTTGTGATAAGTGGGACCAAAAATGATTCCTTAGTGATGTATTTTATGTTTTAGAGTTTATGCCATTGTGAGAGGTACCAGAATGTGTAAAAATTATGTATTATTGCTGCTGTAGTTTGATATTCTGATGTCCTGTGTAGGGAATAGCATAATAATTCTTAACTGCAGAATTAAAATTGTTCTTTATGTGAAATATTCATGACCTAATTTAGATTGTATAGTGGGAAGGAAGTGTTTCCCCTATTTGAACCACTTTTCTTTGAAAATTGTATATGAAAATTGACTTTAAAACTATTGTGTCCGAAAGAGTTCATTCGTAGGGATTTTGTTAGGTGAGGATAATGAAATTTCTCAGTTTAAGTTTTATTGGGCTACTCTGGATGTGGCTGTTGTAGGAGGAATTAACAGTGTATTTTTAGCTTTTGCTGAGATGTGTTTGACAGATGGTGTCTTGTCTGTCCAATCTGATTTCTTCCCGCTCTATAAATATTGATTGGAGAAAAAAAATGGTGTTCCACAGCTTTTAAAAAATGTGTCATGGTTGATGCAGAAGTGATTAAGGGATATTTGTCCAGGTCATGCGCAGAACAGTACCAGTAGGTGCAGAAATCGGTCTCTGAACAAATCTGATAGAAATCTGACTAGTGTTAAATAGAACTAAAAAAAAATCTACAACTCTCTACCTAAAAGGACGTTGTGGGGAGAGAGGTTGGTGCTGGTGTCTTCTCACAGGTAATTAGTGATAGAACAAGAAGGAATGGCTTCAAGCTAAAACAGGGTTGACTGGACATTAGGAAAAGAATTTTCAGAGTGGTCAAGCGGTGGAATGAGCTGCCCAGGAAGCTGGTTGAGTCACCAACCATGGATGTGTTTAAAGGCGGTATAGATGTGGTGTTTGTGGATGTGGTTTAGGGGTGAACTTTGTAGACTAGGATTATCGGTTGGACCTAATGATCCCAAGGGTCTTTTCCAACCTGGATGTTTCTGTGATTTTGTGATATGTTCATGTTTTGGGACAATAATGTTAAAATAGTTCCTGCAAGTGCTTTTGTAGTAAAAAATGTTTAGTGGAAGCTGAGGTCTGAAATGTCATTAATACATGTGTGAAGATAGGCAGCTGCCAATTTTTGGGCATTGCAGGTGCTCTATAGTACTTTTTGACATGCCTTGTGAAATGTATTCATCTTTTTTCTGAAGCATCTTTTCAGCATTTGTGATAACTGGCTTTTTCTGGACAGACCTGTGTGGACACTTCTTGTGCCATTGTATGTGGTGCTTATCTTTCATTTTAGAATTCAATTTTAAAGAGCTTTGTCTTGGGTTTGATCCCAAATAACTTGTCTGATTCTTCAGGAGGTGCGCTGATAGAGATTTGCTTCTGAATGTTGACTGGGACATTGCTGGAGTTGTGTTTTTCAAACAGTCTTAAAATGTAATTTTGTGTGACATTTACACAAGTCACAGTTAAGCGCTGTCTTCAACTGATGTTGAAGTTTAGCAAAAAAGGAACTTAGACTGTTTCGAAGTAGAAGCTCTTGTTTGATATTGCTGTCATTCCCATGAGATTAGTCATGTTCATTTATTAACCTATAATCTTAATTCAGAGAAGGTACTCTGTATGTAATCTACTTTGAATAAATTCAAACAACCATGTAGAATTCACAGAGCTTTTGCTGAGATGGCCCGTTCCATTATATTGGCTATCAAGTAATGCCAGTGCTTTGCTTTAAGATAGCAATCCTAAACATTTATTTTATGAATTCCTTGCTATAGCTCTGAAGGAATTTTATGAAAAACACAGTCTCTTCAGACTCATCCTGACTTGATGTTCTGAAACCATGGGCTAAGCAAGACGACCCTCTTAGATTGTGTTTCGACTTCTGGCTTTTTTTTTTTTTTTTAATCAGACAGAAACTTCTCCATATTACTAGAAATTCTGAAATGACTGTGTCCTGGAATCATAGTGTTTTCCAGTCTGGGAAATATATGAATTATTGGATGTGGAGAAAAAATTTGCCCAAGTTGGATTTGGTTATCAAGCATTATCATGGCTAATTTGTGGAAAGAAATTGTATTTAACTTGTGGGGAGGTGACTACATTACAGTTTCAGTGTGGAGATAAAGTGCACATCCTTTTATGCATGTAAAAAATGCATAAAACTTTAAAAAAATGAGTTGCTGCTTTCATGGAACAGTGTCTGGCCAATAAGCACTGCAATTAGTGTGAAAATAGGTCAAGCTTAGGAAAATGTGTGTGTAAAATGCAGATCTGACTGGAAATAATTACAGAAAACTTGATGCTGTGGTGTTAAGTTACATGCTACAGGTTGAATATAGCAACTTTGCCTGCTGCTGTTGAGCTACATAGCAATTGACAGAAGGTTTACTTCTAATTTTGAAATAAATAAACCAACACTGCTGGTTAAACTGGTAAAAGGAGAATAACTACTAATTACAATGCCTGCAGAAATGGTTTTCTTTCTGCTTACTTTCTGAGATTCTTAAATTGTAACAGCATGGAGATGTTTGAGTCTGTTTAAAACAAAAAGCCTTCTGCAACCTTCTGTTGTTTTCACGTGTTGACAGCTCTATTGTGAACCATGAATAAAATTGATAAACTGAAACCCCCTTATTTCTAGCAGTCTACCCTTAGAATTAACGCTGGGACTCTTTTGGGGACGTAACTTCTGTAGTTCTAAAATGTTTAGTAGTTACTCAAGGAGTGCTAATCAGAGATCTAGAGTTTGGCTAACAATCTCTGTATGAGAGGCTAGAATCTTGTTCTCACTCTGCCAATATTGTGTTTTGTCCAGCGCTATAGTAACAGGAGCGAAAGGTTGTGAAAACATTCTTTGCCAGAAAAGTGAGCAGTTACAGCTCTCAGGGGGCACATAGTGAACAAATCTCTTAAGTAGATGCTAGTTTTGCTTAGCAGTTTTCAGCAAGAACTTTTGTCTGTCTTTTTGTTGATTATGGCAGTCTTCATCCTTGGTTCAGTTATGGATGGGTATCACTGAGTGTTAGCACCACTGTCATCAGATGGGTAGTACAGCAGAGGTCAGCTTTCAGCAGGCTGAACATGGATATCAGTAGCAAATGGACCTGTTGTCTGGTTGTTTCTCATCTCCCTTCCAGTAAGGACATGGTAAAAGTCCTGGGGGTTTTGTGCATGGTTGCAATTTTTCAGAGTCAGCTAGCAGTGTTTTTGTATTGTAATGGTCATGTAAGGCACTTTGTGTGACAGGACTGGCGTGGACGATGATATAGCACTGAAGAAGCCAGAGACTTTGGCCTTTAGATTAGTCTGCTGTAGGAAAGGAAGGCTGTCCTTTGGAGATATAGTTCCAGTGGCAGATGATCACCTAATGGGCTTTGCTAATTTGAGCGTAACTGTAGGTTTTGGAGTTCTAGTATGCTGCCAATGGTTCTTTTGCTTCCTAGAGGAGAATTGTGTTTTGCAACTGTTGTGTAAAGGTTACTTGTTATCTACTGTTTTATCTGAAATAAAAGAAGTTGGTTTTGTTTTGTCAGATTGTGGACATGTATCTGAAGACAGTTTGTTCCTTTTCAGTATATCTGGATTGACAGCAACTGTAAAAAGTGCCAAGCAAGAATAATTTCAAATTTAGAGCTAACTGATGACTATGGAGGAATTTGTTGTCCAAGTGTGGTTATTTCCTTGAAATATAGTTACACAAATTCTCACCGTCAGTTAGTTTACGCCCTCTTCTATCTACTGTCTTTGAAATGGCATACTCCTGTTACCTGGGAGTCGTGCTGCTATTTCATCAGATGTGTTTTTTTAGATATAGTTATCTAAGAGGCTAATTTAAAATGCGAATTCCAGAATGATAAAGTTTTGGGGCATGCTCATGTAAGGAATAGAAACAGTGAACAGCAATTGATAGACTTGCGCTAGTTGGCTTGACAATGTGGAATAGTTCTGAAAAGAACAGAGTTGTTAATTGTGGGCAGACAACTTTCCAGTAGATTGTGTTCCTTGGGCCACTTTAATTTTTTTTTTTTTCATAGGCTTAGTGGAATGACTGCAACACATCTCAGTGGCAGCCTCATGTAGCTGTGATAACTGATGCAGATGTGGACTTAACTTTTGCCTGCTTCTCTTTTTGGGAGCTGCTCTCTGATGAGGGTGTCATATCTTCTTATATGCTGCAGTTGCACACTGGCAATTACAAGCTGTCCTGCTCTCTGCATTACTTGATTGCATTAGTACATTAGACTGTGAACTGTGATTGTGAATTACATGGCTGTGCATCCTACTTAGCTTTCCTTACTATGAGATTGTAATGTTTGGCAGTGGACACTTGGTAGCAGAAACTTGCTTCTACTGCTGCAAGATATCTCTGCCTGTCATTCTCAATTAAAGTCATTAGTTGACCTCAGTCATTGCTGTGCAATGAACTGAGAATTTATAGTGGAATCAAGAAACTGCCAAAGTTGGGAAATAACTCAGATGTTATTTGAACCCCTGTAACTGGATAATGTTTTGGGAAGCTGAAATAGACATCCTTTCTTAGAAAGTGTAGATTTAATCAGATTTCTTGAGAGATAGCTTTGCATCTGATTTTGCCAAGGAGAAAACAATTGATGCAACTAACTTTTTTTTTTTTTTTTTGTACAGCAGAGTGTAATTACTATGTGATTGTTCTTACTGCTGAAAACCACTTCACATCTGAAGAGTGACTTGTAAATGCTATGACTTGTTTGATCAAGTAGTTGTGAAATCAGATGGGAATTGATCAATGATTTTTACTTGTGCACTCAGTGAAAACTCCACACACTAAAGTGTCCTTGGTGACTGAAGAGTTTTAGAGCAGCAGACACATGAGGTAGTAAAACCTGTGGATCTTTCCTGTTTCTGACATTCTTGCTTTAGTATGTTTGTATCAGCTTAGTCTCTTATAGTCACAAATTCCTTGATTTTTGTACTGGTATTAAAGCCAAAATTGGGCTTGCATTTGGGACTCTAATAATAATTATGTTGTTGTATGAACTAGAAAATAATCCACTTAGCTGTGTTATTGCAGAAGAGCTAACTGTAAGATGAAGCTTGCATTGAGTAACAGAAAGAGCAGAGTCTTAAACGTGCATGGGGAATAATGGGTTTGTCTGACTGCTGCTTGCAAGCGCTACATCTGATAGTGTAAACCAGTGATGAATAACTCATAATATAACTACATGTTAACTATATTTTAGATGTTCAGTTTCTTGTGATCTATTATTATAAACTATATTAATTTATGTATTGAACAAACTGTTGTAAGCTTGGCTAGTAGGCTTATATGAATTCAAGGTGCTCTGGCTGTTTTTTTATAAACAGGACTTTGGCTCCATTTTCAAAGAAAAGGAACGTGCTGGTTTTGATAAGAGCAGGGTGTTTGTGAAAATTAGTCAGTTATGCTTGTGAATGTACAGAAATAATCATGGTGAAGATTAAGGGAAACATGACAGGTTTTTTGCAATGATGCAGCAGGAAAGCAGTAGTGCAAGTTACTAGATGTCAGGAAAGTTGTGCTTATCCACAGCTATTGCTTGTTATCTTTTACCTTGGGGTGCAGTAAACTGATAGTTGTCTTTTGGAATTCAAACCTAGTGAGTTAGTTCTGCCCTCACTGGTAGCCTTGAGTGCTGTATTTTTAAAAGTTGCTTCTCCATTTAGGAGATAAGGCTTGATGTATATTTATTTCTGAGGTAGCTTACCTAGCTGATAATCAAACCTACCTTTTGTGGCTGAGCACAGAAATAAAAAGATTAAATGAAGCAACTGCAACAACCCCAAAACACTGCAACTTAATGCCTGGGACCTGATACTGACTGCAGTGGATTATTGAAACTTTCAGCTGGCTTAAAAATAAGGAAGTCCCACACAATCAAGAAATTTTAGTGAGAAGTAATGCATCATTACAGTGTCTCTTGGTAGTTTGAAAACCAGAACAACCCGATGTTAAACATTTCACAAAAGTGTGAATACTGGTGTTGGTTTGGTTTTGGTTTTTGTTGTTGTTTTTGTGGTTGTAGTTTTGTTGTGGTTTTTTTTTTTTTTAAGTTTTTTTTTCCGGGAGATCTCATTTCCTTCTGTTCTAAACATGTCAGTGGTTGCTTTTGCTTTTCTTACACTTGTTTCACCTACCTCTTAGAGACCAGCTGTATGAATTGCATGGTACATGTTTTCCATTCTAGGAATGAGCAGTTCTGGTAGTGAAGAAATAAGGGATGCTCTTTAGCAATAAGTATTTAATGAAGTAGTTTGTTTAAAACAGAACACTGTTGTATTTTTCACTGGCAGTTATGTAACTTCTTGGCATGAATTTGGCATAATTATTGGATTAATGATGTTCAGTTTTCTTCTCAATCATTTTTTCTAGCTTACAAAAGGACCTCAGAAAGCATTTGGATGGGTTATGCAAATACCATCTGTGCAGTTGAATAAATGTGTAAAATATTTAATTATGTATGAAGCTTTCAGTAACTTCAAGGAATTCAGCAACAATTGGAAAGGATGATATGAGAGCTCAGTCTTCTATTTCTCACAGGAAAACGGAAGTGTCCTTTTTCAGTGTCACAGTTAGGCATATTTCAGACTGAGTAACATAAGCTTGTTTAACTCACTTTTTGTCATGTACATTAAATTTGAATTTTGTTTCACTAAACTATGTTTTGAACAAGAGCAAGAGATGCTGCATATGTTGGGGAAGTGATTATGCAGTTCTTGAAACACCTTTAAGTAGTTAATCCATGTCAAACTGTTCAACCTCAGCTTCTACTTTCACATCTAAATATTACTATTTCAGTGGCAAAGAATGCTAACAGGGTGCTGTGTGCATCCACAAGGGCATTACTAGCAGAGAGAAAGAAGTTGTCTCTACTCTACTCAGTGCTTGTTAGGCCATACCTGGAGAACTGCATGCAGTTTTGGTCCCTGCTGCACAAAAATTCAGTGGTCTGTTTTGTGGCATTTAATTTAGGTCTGTGCATTGAAAACATTCTTGCTACCAGTTGTTGATCACATTGAATGCAAGCTTTCTGACAACTGAAAGACTTCAAGGACTCTGGTTTAAGGGTAATGATTAATGGTAATGACTCTTCATTTTATTAGAATGAACATAGCAGAATGTTTCTCTGGTTTTCAATGTTCTGTATAGAAACAATATTTGATATGTTACAAAAATTTCTGTAGAGAGGTTATGAGTTTGGGCCCAAATTTGACTAGAAAATTTTGGTAGGTGTGGTAGGTAGGTGTTTATTGTTACATTTCCCCAGGGAAACTTCAGAGTCGCTGTAAGTATTTCAGACTCTTTTTCCTAGTCAGGGTGTGAAACCCAATTTTCATCTCTTGAAAGGTCATTAATTATTTTTTGGGGAGAAGAGTTGTGAAATACTCAGTTTGACAAATCAGCATGTTTGGCATCTTTCAGTATACTAGGAGAAAGCTCAAACTTTAATTTTGCTGTCAAGCATGAGTGGGCTTTGCTTGAGAGAATTTTGGACTCTCTATAAAGGCATATAGAGCAAATCATAATTGTTCAGTTTATCAGCCAAATACATAAAGGAAACCTCTCAAACAAAAGGATTTTTGTTTTACAGGATAGTTGTTTTGTGATATTTTTAATGTATTTGAACATGAGAAGCCAGTCCCTTGTTGGTTTGAAGTGGTGTGAATTAGGGTGGTTTGAGCTATTAGGTTATATCAGTGGAAAGGCTAGCTCTGAACATGTACTCATATTGAGCTTCTTTAAGCACTAAAACTGTAGCAGAGGCTCATTATTTCTAAAGTGATTGTTTTCCTCTCAAACATTTTGGTTATTAATGACAAAATACTGGGTTTGCTGGCTTCTACCCAGCTATTCTGGATATAGAATGTACTAATGTAAATCAACTGTTTCTGTTTCTATAAATAGACTTTATCAGCAGCTGCAGAGCAAAAATGACAAGCTTTTGGTCGTTTTTGTTATTGCTGTTCAGAAGTTGTTTGAATAGCTATGAAAGTGTGCCTGGCATATTGAGCTGAGGTTGTGAGGAGGGAGAGGGAAATAAAGAGTGCATTTGTAGGTCAGCAGTGTCAGAGAGCAGAGGCAAAGGGCTCGATATTCCTTTGAAGTCCTTAAGCTGAGTTTAGAGCTCTTTTTTTATATAAAACCCATGCTATCCCACTGGCTATAAGTCATGAGTTCATAAATAGGGTCCAGGGAGATAGTGTTATTTAACTTCTTTATGGCTGGACATAAGGCAGCCTTCAGAAATGTGCTGTGTTGGTGAAGATCATCACACTGTGCTCAGAGAAACTGTCTCCTCTGCTGTTGGGTCTGGTTTTGTCTGCTGTGTGGGAAAGAAGCAGCTAGGCAAGAATGCTTGCCTTCTAACTGCGACAGCATTCCTCCCTTCTAGCACCGTCGTGGGAGCTCTTCAGTGGCTGAAGAGCTTCTTCCTTTCCAGAAGCAAATTACAAAGTGGTACTAATGTGGCTTGCAAGAAAAAGGAATGTTAACAAGCCAACCAAATTGCCATTGCTGCTTGTGGAGAGAAGAGAGGTTGCTGGGGGGGGGAAAAAACCCACAAACCTTGAATATCTTTAACGTGAGCTTTTAACTGAATTCCTGGATTTGTATTTTCACATGTCGTGTTGTTTGTCTTTTTGTTGTGTGTTCCCCCCCAAAAAAAAGCTAACAATCTTCTTGGAAAAGTCTTGCTACTAAGTCCTCAGGAAATATCTTGGGCTGTAAGAATCATTTTACTGAAACAGAGATATGCTTACTTTCACAGTTTCCTAAAGTAACATATTGTAAGATGGATGGTCATATTCAAACTGTGCTGAAAGATATGGAGTGACTTCATATTTTTCCTCTAATAAAAGCACATTTCTTGAGTCTTGATACCCAGTCTTCTGTAAATAATGTATAAAGGAGAGAAAGTGATGAAATACGATATTACGATGGCAGGTGGGAGTAGAGAACATTTGTCAGCTGTTGCTTTAGAAACAGCACCACCAGCCTGAAGTGGCTAAAGATCACCTAAAAGTGAAATTTAATGTAGTCTAAAGCCTTGGAAATGTAAAAGTTTCTTGGCATCCTAACTGTATCTTTAACTAGTTCTTCAATCTATATTCTTTGTACTAAATTAGATCTTAGTAATGTTAACTGTTACTCACAAAGAAACACAGAACCCTGACAACTAGACTCTTAGCTTGTTATTTTTTATGTTGTTTGAAATGTGTGTTTTAAACTTTTAGTAGATGTCTTATGGCTTGATAGTCTAAATATTTTTAAGTATTCTTTTACTAGAAAAATGGATCATCCTAATTCTTCATGGAATAAAATACTGGCAGTGTGAAAAAACACACATATTTAAAAAGAAAACATGGACTGTAAAAAATTATTCCTGTTGCATTCAGCTACCATTGTAAGGGAGTAATTATAGTTCATTCACTGTGAACAACCATTTTTGGTAATATTGAGGTCTAAATAATTGGGAGAGATGAGGACTAGGATATTTAGCAGATCCTTGCAGGCTGTTAGGAGATCTAATTCAAGTACAAAATTTTAGAAAAACTGAATAATTCTAAAGTGCACAAAGAGTAGAAAAACAAGAGAACATGTATCTCAAAGTGCTTTTAAAGTGTATTGCTAAAATACAGTATAAAAGTTGCACTGTATTTCAAGAAAAGACGAGCATGTTGTGTACTAGCTTAATTCCTTTCCTAAAGTATAGAAACTTAGAATATAAAGTTAGTTACCTTTTTTGAAATGACTGGAAAGGATGAAAAATGGTAACTTCAATGTAGAATGAGTTTAACTTGTATAATTCTTTATTCTTTGAAGACAGACAAAAGAGGTTAATTCCAAGAATCTTTGTGTGAGAGACTTTACTAAATAAACCTTTTATTTTTGCTTTTAGTCAACAGATAAGCAGCGAGCTCTGGAAGAAACCAAAGCCTACACAACCCAGTCATTAGCAAGCGTAGCCTACCTGATCAACACTTTGGCCAACAATGTTCTCCAAATGCTGGATATCCAAGCATCTCAGCTTCGGCGCATGGAATCTTCAATCAACCATATTTCACAAGTGAGATGTTTTTCCTGATTACTTTTTTCCCGTCTTCATGCTTGAAATTGTACAGCAAGTAAAAGTCTCACCTGACATTTTATGAATGAAAACTATAGTTGTGTTTCAGATAGGAGGATGTGTTTTTAACACACAAATTCTGGGAGTGGGTCTCATTAAATTGTTGTGTTATCTGTGTTAGTGTGAGTGTTTTACATAGAATGAGATATTAAATGTATCCTTGGCAGGTTTATCTTTGGAGAGGGGGCTATTCTGCATAAGTGAAAGGCACAGAAAAATCACTAATGGAAAAATCAGAATATTATGTTAGTGGAGAGGTTAAGCTTTATAGCTCCTGTTTGGTGACTTACTGTTCTTAATATTTATTGGCTACAGGCACTTAAAGGAAAGAATTATGAAATGGATGTTGGAAAATATCCCTTGCCTTCTTTTTACTTCATAGTTTCATAGTTTCATAGTTTCATTCAGGGTTGGAAGGGACCACAAGGATCATCTAGTTCCAACCCCCCTGCCATGGGCAGGGACACCCCACACTAGATCAGGCTGGACAGAGCCTCATCCAGCCTGCTCTTAAACACCCCCAGGGACGGGGCCTCGACCACCTCCCTGGACAACCCATTCCAGGGTTTCACCACTCTCATGGTGAAGAACCTCCTCCTCACATCCAGCCTGAATCTCCCCACCTCCAGCTTCATTCCATTCCCCCTAGTCCTATCACTACCTGAGATCCTGAGAAGTCCTTCCCCAGCCTTCCTGTAGGCCCCCTTCAGATACTGGAAGGCGACAATTAGGTCACCTCGGAGCCTTCTCTTCTGCAGACTGAACAGCCCCAACTCCTTCAGTCTGTCCTCATAGGAGAGGTGCTCCAGCCCTCTGATCATCCTCGTGGCCCTTCTCTGGACACGTTCCAGCACCTCCACATCCCTCTTGTAATAGGGGCTCCAGAACTGGACACAGTACTCCAGGTGGGGTCTCACCAGGGCTGAGTAGAGGGGGAGGATCACCTCCCTTGACCTGCTAGCCACACTTCTCCTGATGCAGCCCAGTATCTGATTGGCTTTGCGGGCTGCAAGTGCACACTGAGAGCTCATGTTGAGCTTTTTGTCCACCAGCACCCCCAAGTCTCTCTCCTCAGGGCTATCCTCCAGCCAGTCACTGCCCAGCCTGTATTTGTGCCTGGGATTGCCTCGACCCAGATGCAGGACCCTGCACTTGCTCTTATTGAACTTCATGAGGTTGGCCTGTGCCCACCTCTCCAGCCTGTCAAGGTCCCTCTGGATGGCCTCCCTTCCCTCCAGCGTGTCTGCTGCACCACACAGCTTGGTGTCATCAGCAAACTTGCTGAGGGTGCACTCAATGCCACTGTCCATGTCCCCCACAAAGATGTTGAATAAGACAGGTCCCAGGACTGATCCCTGAGGGACTCCACTTGTCACTGGCCTCCACTGGGACATGGAGCCATTGACAGCCACTCTTTGGGTGCGGCCATCAAGCCAGTTCCTTATCCATCTAGTGGTCCACCAATCAAACCCATGTGTCACCAGTTTGGAGACCAGGATGTGGTGTGGGACAGTGTCAAAGGCTTTGCTCAGGTCCAGGTAAACGACATCAGTTGCTTGCCCCTCATCTATTAATTTTGTCACCTGCTCATAGAAGGCCACCAGGTTGGTCAGGCAGGATTTGCCCTTGGCAAAGCCATGCTGACTGTTCCCAATCACCTCTTCACTATTCTTTTGAGCGAGTAGTGACTCCAGGAGGATCTGTTCCATGATCTTTCCAGGCACAGAGGTGAGACTGACTGGCCTGTAGTTCCCTGGTTCCTCCTTCTTGCCCTTTTTGAAGATGGGGGCAATGTTTCCCCTTTTCCAGTCTGTGGGGACTTCACCAGACTGCCAGGACTTTTGAAATATAATAGAGAGGGGTTTAGCAACCTCATCTGCCAGTTCTCTCAGCACCCGTGGGTGTAACCCGTCGGGTCCCATGGACTTGAACACTTTCAGGTTCTTCAGATGATCACGAACCTGATCTGCACTTACAATGGGCAGTTCTTCCTCCCCGTCCCTGGCTTTGACTTCCATAACATCAGGAGTGTGGCTAGAGGCCCTTGCAGTGAAGACTGAGGTAAAGAAGTTATTAAGTACCTCAGCCTTTTCCTCATCTTCCCCTGTTGATATAAGAATGGCACTGAATGATAAAAGCATAGATGACAAAATCAGTTTGCATCTGTTTTTTCTTAATAAAATGTAGTTTTCAATAACATGAACAGAAGACAAAATTAACATTTCAAGTTTGTGAATGGCTGCAGAACTCCTGCTAATTTTTGCAGTTTTTCTGAGCAGCAGTAAACTGACTATTATGAGGAACCTGTGTCCTGTCACCACAGTGATGAGAGAATTTTGCTACCAGAATGGGCTGAGGATGGATAATAGATTTAGTGGAGATTTATGTGCCAGTGATGGATTAGAAGAGAAATTAACAGCAATGAAACAGCACTTTCTGTTTTTCTGTTACTGGGGAGTTGGTTGACATCCTTACTGAATATTTTGTCTTATTTGAACAATACATTTTGTCTAGAGGATTTTCTGATGTTATGTGATAATGTCATAAATTAAAATAAAGAATATTGTGACATTTAGAAATACATTTGAAAATAGGAGTTGTGTTAGGTAGGAAATAAGCAGATTGAGCTAATCTATTAGTTTGCTGATGCTAAAAGGATTGCTAAACTAACAGAGGTTTGAACTGGCAAAAGAAGTGAACAATTTTATGCTATCTTAATGGGTTGAATTGTCTCACTGAGGGCTCATATGAATTGCAGAGTAGGTACAAAGGAAGGCGTGGGGAGGATTTTCCCTTCTGATTGTAGTAGATTGCCTCAGTTATCTTATGCAGGTGCGAAAATAAACTGATAAATTTGATTTCTTCAGCTTCATGCTTTCTGTATATATGCCTCTGTCTGTGCGTGTGTATGTATGTGCATCTTCACAGACTGGTGCCAGCTGACAAGTATTTGAGCTATTTGATATCCTGACACAAAAGATAGTGTATGACTAAAATATTCAGAGTTCACTGTATTTTGCATTTTATAGGTGTGGCAAGTTCATTTTGTTACACAGTTTCTATAAAGTAGCTTTTGGGGGAAGGGCCACAATGGTTTAATATTTTTTATTTTCCATCTGAGAAGCTGAGATGATTGAGATGCTAGGTTCCGTGGTCTTCGGAATTTGTATGAAATGACTGGTTATTTAAAACAGAGCACTAAATTATTAGTGCCCAACACCTAATGAAGATGTATCTGTCAAAAATCACAGGCTGCACTTCAACAACAACAGAGAAGTTAAATTTTTTTGATTTGTTGTTTTGGTTTGATTTGTTTGTTTGTTGAATGTATCCTTCATGTGTAGGATACTCCCCAAATCTTCTTGGAGGAAGTTATATCAGGAGAGGAGACACAATTAATTTTTGGGATATTACATGCACAAAGCATGTTGAACCAAGGAACTATATTAATTTGAATAGAGTACATGGAGTATCCCATAATTACCAGTGTTCTAGATGGTTGTTCTGTCTGTCTTAATTTCCATGGTTATTTTTCTTCCAAAAAATCTTCCTGTCTTTTCAGGAAGTTTGATTGTACTTCTCCTAGAACAAGCTTAATATACTGGGTATAAAGTTTAGTTCATAATTTTTGGTACCACTTAAAGTGCCTCACAGTATAATGCCTCATTGCCAAATTATGATTTCAGCCAGTCTGACTTGAAATGATGTCATTAATGTAGAAAACAGGTTGGTAATTACCATCTGCTCACAGTGCAGTGTTGTGTTTATGCTTTGCTCAGTAAGTATTGATATATAAGTTTAGAAAAAACTAATGCAAATTATGGTATCTGGATGCATAAACCTGCTTTTAATTCTGATTTGGAATTATGCTGAAAAAAGGAAGCAAGATAATTTGGCTCTTAGAAATCTTTTTTTCAGAAGTGTTTTTTTTGTTCAAGTGTAGCTGAAAGTGGAAGACATAGATGATAAAATACTCTAGTTCTCTGTTCATTGATAGAATGCAAATTTGTATCAGTGTCTACATTTCCTTCTAAATGCCAGCTTAATCAAAGAGCTGAAAAGGGACATGATAATGATTTGTGTTTCTTCATATATATATATGTTCTGAATAAGGAAATCATTACTATTGAGACTATTTTTATGCAAGTCATTAAATCCTATTGGTTTAAAGTTAGGCTTACTTTGATTTGGACTGAAAGCTGGTTAATCTATTTTTTATTTGCCTTCTTGAGCCTTGTCCAGAACTAGATGGTATGCAGTTTTTCACATCTGAGTGCAAATTGAAATCCTAAATCAGATCACCCATATAATTATTTATATTTGGGGGGGGGAAGTGCTTGTTTTCTAGTTAGTATAAACTGTGAAATGTTGCTAGTGTCCACATCCTTTAAATTATCTGGCAGATTTTAAGGTTTTAATATTTGTATGAAAAATATTTTTTGAAGCTTGGTTATAGAATACACTTAGCTAACAAGGTAGTGTTAAAAATTATATAAACAAGCACATTATCACAAAGGTGAGTTGTAATGATGAATTATCACCAAGGACACTGCATGATAGAGAAATCTGCTTCATCCTCTTACAGAATTTGACTCCCATGACATTGGTTGTGAGAATAGGTACTGATAAATTACTTACTTGAACTTCTCTGTAGTCAGCATTTATTGTTTAGCTGAACTGTAGCAGCATGTGTGACCTAGTCGGTCTCTGAAGGGAAGCTCACATAGATCTTCCATTGTTGTCATTAAAAGCTTGTAACCATTTTCTGTTGTCTTATTCTTGCAAGTTAGAAGAATATCCAAACTCTTTCAAAAATGGTAATGCTAATTTTTCACAGTATGTATTACCTGTTTATGGAGCAAATAGCTTTTCAACATTTTTGTATCATCATGACCTTTTTCTTTTGTGTAGAAATTACACACAATTTGAACTGAGGCAATTAATATCATGTTTCTGGTGTCAAAATTAGATAGGTAATAATTTAAAAACAATAACCCTGTTTTCATGGTAATTTGCAATTAGTTTGTTTAAATTCTTTCAAATTAGATATTTTTTTTTCCTAAAGCCCAATAACACTAAGCAGGGGTGGTGGTTTTTTTTGTTATTTTGGCGGGGGGGTTAACCTGAATTTTCAATGCCCTGGTTACTATACTGGTAATAAATGTATCATTTTAAATGTTCTGAGAAGAGGAAGTAATCAAGGTTTATAGAGACTTTTAATTTCCAAAATTTCACAACTATTTAGACTTCCAAATGGTGGTTTTAACCCCAGCTGGCAGCTAAGCACCACACAGCCATCAGCTCACTCCCCCTGTCAGTAGGCTGGGGGGAAAGAATCAGAAGGGTAAAAGCAAGTAAAACCTGTGGGTTGAGATAAAAGCAGTTTAGTAATTAAAATAGTAATGATAACCATAGTAGTAAGTTGTAATGAAAGGGGCAAATGACATAGAGAAATAGTGCTAAAGAAAGGGTAGTGATGCAAATCAAAACAATTGCTCACCATCAAATGATGCCCAGCCAGTTCCTGAGCAGCAGCCCTCCTGCCAGCCTTCCCACAGCTTTATATGGCTGAACGTGATGTGAAATAGTATGGAATATCCTTTTGGTCAGTTGGGTTCAGCTGTCCTGGCTGTGTGCACTTAAAACTTACTGTGCAGCCCCAGCCTACTTGCTGATGGGGTGCTGTGAGAAGCAGGAAGGGCTTTGACTCTATAAATACTTTCAGCAATAACAAAAACATCCCTGTATCATCAATGCTATCTCCAGCATGAATCCAAAACAGCCCTGTGCTAGCTGCTGTGAAGAAAATTTACTTTATCCCATCTGGAACCAGCTGAAGTACTAACTTCAAGGAATTTCACTTGCAGGTGAAAGAGAATATTTCTCAAAACTCTTGAGTTCGAAGTGAAGTGGAAAATAATGTATTCCAGAAATGGTTTAATATTTTTTTTTCTGTTTTAATATTTACAAATATTGAGGATATTTTTATTGAATTCAGTATGGAAACTTGGTATTTCAAAATGGCCAGAAAAATACTAATAAAAAAAAGATACAGTGGTTTATCTTTTACCCCTGTAATTACCCTATCTCCTGTCTTATTACAGGGAACTTGGAAAGCATATGAAAAGATGATAGTAATGAACCTAACCTCTAACAAACTGTCATTTAAAACTTTTTGCCAAAGGTAATGGAGCTATGGGGGAAAAATGCATAATAATGCTGTCAGGAATTTGAAATTTCTTGTTAGAAAATAGGCTGTGCCCTTCTGTAACATAGAATACTATCTCATGTATTTTTCCTGACAGACTTTCCACACTAGGTGTTTTTTTAGTCCATGTCTAACCCCAAGAACTTCTCAACAGAAGTTTCTGAAATGCTGAATAACCACTCTGCAAACATTGTCCTGTTGCACTTAAAGGATTTATGCTAGTACTGCAGTCAGTAATTACCTGTGTGTGGAGGAGAAATGTTTTCATTTTCTTTAGTGGCAGGTTAATGTTTGTTCCTCTTGTTGCTAATCAAATAGTCAATGTTCCTTTCTGCTGTTTTATAGATGTCTTAAGATATTATGACTCCAGTAGTGTACTAAGCAAGAAAATGAAATTGTGGAAAAAGCAACCAGCAATGTACGTTTTTTCCAATACAATTTTAGGAGTATGTACCCAAATTAGGTGCTGGTTTTATGCTCTTAGCCATTCTGTAGCTATTTGAGGTAAAAGAGATGTTCTGAATCATCGTGAAAGAGAAATCCTATTAGATAGGCGTCACGTTTTAGTTATCATTGTTTGCAACTGTAGTCATGTCTCACTAATCATTGTAGTCCTTAAGGAAACTGGTTGTATTTAGAATTCTCAGGAATAATTAAACTCCCATACTTTTAATTCATGGAAATACATTTTCACAGTGCCAAGATACAGTCACTACTGTAACATGCACATTAATTATCTGCACTTACAAACTATTTGTAGATAATTGTGTAAGAAAATATTAAAAGACCATCTTTAAAGTTGCAGAGGTTAAATGCTAGAAATAAGGAAAAAGGAAGGAGTCATCTTGACAACACCACACTAACCACTTTTCTTCCTGATTGTTGACTGTTGACACTCTGTAGTGTCCAAAGCATAAACTAGTTTTGAACAACCAGGTTCAGATCGTAAGATTTCAGTGTTTCAATAAATTTGATAAGTCATATAGCATTTAAAGTGCAGCTGTTAACAGCTGAGGTTAACATTCTAGTAAATGGTATCAGAAGCCTGTGAGACAAAGAACGTACAAGAGTTTGTGGATTCATGGAATGGTTTGGACTGGAAGGGACCTTAAAGATTGTCTAGTTCCAGCTACCCCTGCCATGGGCAGGGACTCCTGCTAGATCAGATTGCTCAAGGCCTCATCCAACCTGGCCTTGAACACCTCCAGGGATGGGGGCATCCACAACTTGCCTGGCAACATGTTCCAGTGTTTCACCATCCTTAATGTAAATAATTTCTTTCTAATATCTAGTCTAAATCTACCCTTCTCAAGAATCAGTGTAATGTTTCTGCATTTCTTAATGATCTGTCCAGTTCACAGATGAAGTCTGAGATAATTGTAGAGATTAACTTCTTTAGGGTATTAAAATATGAGACTGTCCTCCAAGTTGTTGCAACCTCATACTGTTATCTTTTCAAGAAAGTCTGTGCTTTTTAACACTCAGCAAATGAGGTGAGGATTCTCTAGACAATCTCTTGGTATGACTGCTATTAATTGCAGAACTTGTTCTTTCCCTGCCTTTCAAAAGCAAAGGTTTGGCACAGAGAAGTGATAAAATATTGAATCTTATGACAATGCAGAGTGGTACAGTTTTGATATTATGGCCTGCGACATGCTCTATTTGCATTGGTGCTTGTACAATAAATATAAAGCTCTGAAGACCCGATCTGCAGTATTGTTTTGAAGGATGGTATATAGGTCTAGTTTTCACAAGGAACTTTATCAAAATTGGTTCAAGAAAATTGTTAAGTAGTAGTCGAAATGCATGTATTTCTCTTAAGCTTGTATGAATCATGAATTTCTGCAGAGTTGATATACTCGCCAAATCTGAGTGGGGTTTTCTTGAGGGTAGTGGAGGATGTGTCCCCGATAGTGTCACTGCCTCCATTAAATTTCAAATCATCACTCAACAAATTTGAGCTTTCCAAAGAGAGGATTGCTGACATATTTTGACAGTGAATAATCTATTTTGTAGCTTTGTTTTAAGAAGTAGCTGTGGAGCTTTAGTACAAACTGCAGTTTTAGACTAGTGGTACTGGAGGTGCGGAAATGTACATGATAGAGCTGTATATGGTCCTTAACTTTAGCAAAGTTGTATGATTTTGAAAATAAAGTGTGAAATGCTAGGTTATCTTGACAGATAGTAATTCAAGATTCCTTGTAATATTCTGGTATTTGTGGAAATTCTTCTTTAAAGAAAGTGAAGAAGCAACTTCTTGGGAGTGTTGTTTTTGTAAAAAATTGTGTAGTTGTAAAGGTTGTGAATGCACAAGGTGACACAGGGTTTTGCTTGTTTTGCTATCGGCACACACAAAGGGACAAAACTGTGTAACTAAACCCCACGACCTCAGTGTTTGCCCACAGAAGAATAAAATTTTTAAAAGGTTATGAAAATTAGTTCTCGTTTGCACCAGTTCCTTGGTTACTGCAGGTTATGTCTCCTAACTGTGAAAAGCCTTTATGGTGCCATTCATCACCACTAAATCCTGTGAGTGTTTAGAAATCCTAATGGGGGGTTTATTTTTTTTATTTTGTAGCTTGTAGCTAAAATGCAAATTTTCTGTAAGGAAAGCTGTTTTGTGAACAAGGGATTATTTTTGTTTTAAATGATGCAATCAACTCCATGCACTGTGATTTAAGAGATTTTATTTTCCTGGAAGGAATGGGTAAACTTTTTTGTAACTTTTCCCTAATCTTATTACCAAACAAAATTTGAGTACTTTTATTTAGGCAACAAATTTTTGGTGGGTTTTGTCTTGCATTAGAGATTCACTTATGGTAGTTGTTGTGGAGGGAGGGATGTTCAGTGTTCTAAATGAAGGCAGGTGGCTTAACCAGTGGTTTGTTGTGGGTGAATTAGTACAGAGCATCTAAATTTAGTCATTGCTGTGTAATGAGTGCCAGTTAATGACTGAAATATGTTGTCAGTTTCTCTGAGTGAAATTTTATTCAATGATATGACTACCAATTCTAGCTTAGCAAAGTGCTTTACAGTGTGAGAAAACCTGCTTGTGGTTTGGTTTTCAGGTCATAAGGTTTGGGAAGGTAGGATTATGCTTCATGTATCTAGAGCATATTTCAAAGGCCAGCTTAGGGAGCAATTGTAGAATTAAAAAGGATAATTGAAGGAATCATTTAAAGCAGTGTCTGTAAATTAAATGGGAACTACTAAGAATGGAAAGGAGAAGGAAGTTAACAGTAAATTGAGCAAAGATGATGTAATAAATTATATGTAGTGATATGTTTAGCACAGTATGCAGAGATCTTTGGAACTAACTCAGTTTTTTTGATATACTGACTATTCAAATGCGTACAACTGTTAGTAAATACACTACGTCTTTTGTAGACGGTGGACATTCACAAAGAGAAAGTTGCTAGAAGAGAAATTGGTATCTTGACTACAAACAAAAACACCTCAAGAACTCACAAAATCATTGCACCAGCTAACTTGGAGCGACCAGTTCGCTACATCAGGAAACCTATTGATTATACAATTCTAGATGATATTGGACATGGAGTGAAGGTAGGTGATATTGTTAAAACAGCCAAATTGCTGCAAATACATTGTCTTTGTATATTTTAAAAATAACCTGATGCTTTTCATAGTAATATACCAGTTTCTCATTGCCTGGCCACTCTGTCTAAAAACATAAGAGGATTTGGGTCAAATTTGCAGTTGCTCTTTCCCATTCTCTTGCACTAGTTGTTCTCAACCTTGTGATCCCACTAAATCTTTCTTCTGAGGATACTCAGGACTGTGTCTCTCACCTTCTAAAACACTTGTAAATACTTTCTTGTGTGATGCTGCTGATACACTATCACTTTTCTGCCTGAATTAGCACCACAAAGTATGGTCCAGCTGTAATTGCTGCTGGTTTGCTTTGAAACTCACCCAGATAAAGGGTTTGCATGAGAAGTATTGTGTACTTTCTTTTCGTCTTTCTGTCAGAGTCAGTTATACCCATATCCTGTGATGTGCTTTGCTAAATTGAGATCTCTACACCTTTTCTGCCATATGAGGTTTCAGAATGGAAATACTGCTGCCAAGTTCAAAGCTAGTTGGTTCTCCCATTTTGATTAGGAAAAAAAGGAATTGTTTCAGGGCAAAGATCATACTGAGACACAACTAAGTGGTGCCTATTGTATGCAAGTGGTAGATCAGTGTACACAACGGTGGTAATATCATTTGTGAGATTAGACAGGCATTTTAAAAAGTACATCCTGCATGTAAACATAGTCTTAGGAGGCATGAGCTCATTGTTAACTTGTTAACTGCCAGGAAAACAAATATGGAAATGAGAATACTGCCAATATTAAAGTTCCAGGAGAAGAAAGGTAAATAATACAAAATGGTGTTTTTACATGAGACTAACAAATCTGTAAATCTGCTAAGTAGCAGTAAGGTAAGATGCTTCTTCCAGTCAATCAATGTACACCAGAATTTGTTTTGCTTGACACCTAAGTGCATTGGATTATCTAAATTGTTCAAGTTGAACTGTCTGCTTGAATAGTCATTTAAATGGCAATAAATTACTTAACCAACTTAAAATTTAGATTCTGAACAGTCTGATTTTACTCAAGGTTTTTTCAACATCCTGTTCATTAACAGAAAGTCTTTTTTTCCCCTATTCATTACCAAAAGAGCCCACCTCAGTTTGTAACTCTAAACAGATTTTTAAGAGAAAAGAAGATAAGTGACTCTTCAAGCTTAATTTGGAAAACCAAGCCAAACACTAAAAGCCCAGCATTTCTAACTACAATTTTGATCAGGAAATTGTTACCAGTCTTTGGTTAAAATCTATTTCCAGTTCTTAAAAATTTTGAGATTTTGCAGGTCAGCAGAACTCCTCCTGGATATGGGTGGTACATATTAACCTGTAGGATTACTGTTGCTAATACTGTAATGATCACTTTTTTTTAAAGGCGATTGTTTGAACTTGTTAAAGAACTGCTTTGCAGCACAGTATTATCACTGACTGTTAACCACTATAAATTGGTGTCCTGCTTGCCTCAATGTAGCAGAATCATGCCCAATGTGATACAATGCATTACATTCTTTTGAAAGAACATACTTCATCAAATGGATGATGACTCAAATGTGTACTTGCATCTATTTTTATGCTTGTGATACGTTTGAAACATTTTACAAATTACATTTACAATGTAGTATATTTATTTAGAAAATGAAAAATGTTGTGTGCTTGTGAAACAATAAGCAGAGAACTTAAAATAATTATATCCTTAAGATCCATAGATGTCTTCCAGTAAGGGTAATCCTCTGTTTAGCACAGAAGAAAGAAGTATTCCTTTGCTGATGGGGAGGAAGTTGTTAGTTCTGCCTATGAACTTGGTGGCTTTGTTCTGCTTGAGTAACTACAGATTAGTTTACTAGGTCTCTATCTGAAGATCAAAAAGGAGGGAAAATTAAAAGGGATAGGAACTTTAAATTTGTCTATTTATAGCTCTTTATTTCTTGAGCTGTGGCACTTTTCAAATAAATAATCTGGAGTTACTGAATAAATATAATTTAAGTTCCAGTTAGAATCACAGTGCCTTAGTCTATATTCTTTGTCCTCTTTCTGCTGTAAGGATTTCCTTCTGCTTCTTGAACATAGAATTAGGCATTGTCAGGACGTGAAAGAGCTAATGCAGCAGGCATTCATTGTAAGCTCCAAGAAAAATGTCAAACTGGACAGAGAATAGTACAGGATAAAAAGGAAGCATCCTTAGTCAAAAAAATCTGGTATGCCATGTTGAGAGATGTGGTATAGGCATTTGAGCACCTATTCCTTCTGTTTAGAAATTCAAAGCACCAGTAGATACCATCTTTGGGGAAAAGTGCTCTGCAATATGGTTTCTTAACAGATACGAGGAGAATTTAAGTGCCACTGTATCATTCCAGCAATTCCTCCTCATATTCCCTCCCTGAAGCTACAATGCTACAAAAATCTAAAGAGCCTGTTCTCCGAGACTTGCTTTTTTGGTTTTAATATTTCCTGAATTACAATGTCTTCCAATCTGCCCTTTCTGCCAAAGAGATCTTCAGTCAAGAAGATGGGGAAGGAAAAAAAAGAGTGAAGTCTGATCTGTTCCAAGTGATGTGTACTGTAATTACTAGGCAGTGCTGCTGTGCAAAATGTCTGTGCTCATGGGCCCAGTAATGTAGCTGGCCACTGTGACCAGTATAGGGGAACCTGGTTTTTCAGTGTAGTTGTATGAAGCAGACACTGTTTTAGTCAATAGATCTGTAAAACATTTAACTCATACCCAGGGTATTTTTCTAGTAAATGAGATTGTTTCTCTTTTAATACATTAGGATCTTTTCTAAAGGGGTGAAAAAGCAGTTGTTCTTGATGCACCACTGTTGTGATTCTGCATGTTTAATGTAAGAGATGTAATGATGCGTTTAGATTAGCTGAACAGAAAACAGATCAGATTATATTCAAATGGAAAGACTAGTACTTTTGAAAACATTGAGGAAAGAAGATGGTATTGTGCCAGTAAGATATAGGACCTAGTGTCAAAAAGCTAGCACATAAGTTTTAAAAATTATTTTGCTGTTTGTTAATGTCTTACCAGTATTTTCTAAACTATGCATTTTGTGGTGCAGTATCCATATGGAGTGCTGTATAGACAAGATGTCATGATTTGCTCTTGATCTTTGTTCAAGAGAACAAACTTCATGGCATCAGGTTGAGTTAACTAACAGTATTGTCTAGGAAAGAATTTATATTACCTTAATATTCTAGAGGCTTCTATTTCAATTGTTATTAATATGCTAATGCATGTAACAATTTAAATGAACTCAGGGTATTGACAGGACTATCCTTTGGCAGTTCAAATACATTAATCTCTGAAGTTAATCCATCTAGATCTCACAGTCCATTCTGAAAGAAGCTGACTTTTAGCACTGTCAGAACTTGAGTAAACTGTACAAGCAATTAAGCATTAATTTTAAGCTGTTAAGCTAAAGCCTTTGTGGTCAATGTGTATTGAAAGTTTCAGCTTGAAAATCTTTTCATGACACATTCTGCTTTAACCACTCTTTCTATGATCTACTGATACATTATTTTGTTAATGCTGAATGCTTAACTTTTTTCTTTCTTTTTCCTTTCTCTTCATATCCTGAAGTTCCAACTAACCTTTCAATGCTTTTTTTTTTCCTTACCTCTTTTATTTGCTCCATTTATGCATTAAGTGGTTGCTTAGATTTAAGGTAAGAAACCCCAGGGCTGGATTTCCATTCTTATTCTTTTGAGACTATTACACACGGGGAGATGATTAACATTGTTACTGATTGTAGCAGAGAGAGCAACACTTGCTCTCTCTCCTGTGTATCAGACCTTCTGTTGAATGATTGCATTGCAGGTAAATGTTTTGTTATATAAACTGATGTAAGCTAACACAGTTCATTTTAAAAGCTTTGTGGCAAAATATTAACTGCCTTCAGCATATCCACCACATCATTTACAAGGGAGGAATGTTGTGCTAACCTTGTGTAGACAAAAAGGTACAGTGACTAGGTAGCAGCTGAATATGAGCCTCCCCCTGTGTAATATTCTTTTTATCCTATATACGGTGTAAGTTAAGATTTTATTTGGATTAATGTTTCAGTGTGAGATTGCACAGATAATGGGCTCCAAAGTTGTGTAAAAAAATTAAGCTCTGAATATTATTTTTTTAAAGTTGCAGTATCCTTAAATTTTTCAGAAACAACTGGCACTGTTTAAATACCAAGACACACCTGTATATGGACATTTTTACAGATTTGATAGCTTCCTGTTTAAGAGTTATTGAGTATTTCACACAACTAAGTGATTTATTTAGTTGAATATTAAATGAATGAACTCAGACTGAAGTATGAATTATAGAAAAATTTTCAAGGATCTTAGCGATTTAAATGTTAGTAGCCTTATTAGCTGCATTAGTATTAATAAAAAGCATCAAATCAGTTAGACAAGCAGTTAAAAGAAATTACATTATACTCTGGAGTTCATAATACAATAACTCATAGGCAGGTTATAGCCTACATTGAGTTATTATCCTCCTCCTGAAGTGCAGCTGGTTGGGGGAAAGAGGGAATGAAAGATTTTGAGTAGCAGTTGGCGTACTTTTAGAGAGGTAAATGTATTTTAGAACATAGGAGATGAGTATGTAGTATGAGTATATTAACTAAATGACGCTTGTAATTGATGTGAAAAAATTTTCATAATTAACTATTTTCCATGACTGGAAAAAGCTAAAAGAAAATCTTCTATGTTCCTGTAAAGATTGCCTGTAAAACCAGGTATTACTGTATATATCCCAGTGATGGCTAGATGGTACTTCTAAGTAAGGCATTTAAGGGTATGTAGCCCTTGTGATCACAACGGAAGATGTTTAATAGATGAGAGATTTGTTGCATGTAATTTTATATTTATTTTTACGTGAATGTGTGAGGTAGAGAATTTCAATTCACATGGTGTTTGAATGCTTTTTGCTTGTGGATTGCGAAAGATATCTCCTCCTGGACTTATCTTTCTGTCTGTTTTAGAAAATGAAAAGATAGCTATTAACTCTAGTTCCGTGAGAATAATAAATTTATTTTACTTACAGGAGCTTAGATATGAAGTCTTTAGCCTGCATTTATTTTTCATGGCTGAAGGGGAGCCTTAGTCTTACCTAAGAGTTACACTATTAAACTGATTGTTGCAGGGCTAACTGTGCTTTTGTCTGGGTAGGTAGCTTAAATTTAAATTCTGAATGAATTTTGAAGAAAATTTTAGTTAAGTCAGAGAAACATTAATTGAAATTGGCATTGTTTAAGTTGTTTTTGTATTTACCAGATTTGATTCTTCAATTACTTTAGGTAAAAAATAGGTAAACACGCTTGCTGAAGCTTCTACTTGTGGTCATTTGTTAAGACAGGGTTTAAATTTAGACATTTCACTTCCCTATCAACTGACAAACTATGGTTTGCTTAGATGTGCAGAGTAAGTATTCAACTGGCTGAGCACAGCCTGAAAAGGAATTTACTTTGAGGCAGCAGATGATGAGCAAAAAATCTGTTCATCCTCTCATCCTCATTGTAGCATTACCAAGATGAAGCAAGTTGTGGAAAGGGAGTTTTGATTCAACTGTAAGTTGTTTTTCTGAAGTTGCATATAGAATTGCTCAAAAAGGTTGGGTGGCTGCTTGAAGTTTTTGAGTATAATCCACTGATGCAACACTTACTAGGTTTTTGGCAAAGGTGATTCTTCTGATGTCCTGAAAGTTCTAGAAAATTTGATGTGACTATAAGGCACCCCTGAAAGATTTTAGGACCAGGTCCAATTTTAGCTTTAGAAAGCTGCTTCTTATGAGGTTTGGTTGTGTGGAATATCTAGTATTCAGACTTGTTTTGGGAAAAACAAAAACCCAACACCACAAACAAAAGTACCCTCTTTGTTTTGATAGTTAACTGGCAATGAGGGTTTTTTCCAGAAAAATAAAAATGTGAATTGAAATGCTTTCTGCAGGTAAGTTCCTAATCTCCTTACAGACATCTAAATACATAGTGTATCAGTGCAAATGCACATTGCATATCTGATGACCAGCTCTTATATCTTACCAACTATGTATCTTTCCACTTCCTGTTTGATGAATTTTTTTGACCATGAAAACGTTGCCAAGAATTGAATTGAAAGCACTATAGGATTTGTCAGTTTTAATGAGTTTATATCACTGAAGTTTATCACTACACTGTATAAAAAATTTGTAATCCGTTAAATGTCTATAAAAACATAACTGTAAGGGAAATTCAGTCATCTGTTAGGACCATAAGAAGGTGATTTAATCACTGGGATCTATGAAAAAACCCATAATTTTTAATTATTTTAAACAAACCCCCAAATGTAAAATTACAATTTTCTAAGGGCTCTGGTCAACCCTGTATCATGTCTTGAAGTCATTCAGATATTGCCTTTCTAAAACTGAAATACTAGCGTACCCTTTTTAAATGGAATAGTCATGTTCCACAGTGGTCCATTTCTTTACAGTTACTTTTGTGGCTGTTACTGTGCAGCTGGATCTCAGAGTGTCCTCTAGGATCACAGTTCCAGTGTTGCAAGAGTTACAGCTTCGGTGGGAGACACTTCTGTAGTGTAGGTGCTTGGTAATTGACATTAAAACCTTCTTCAGGATATCCTGTACAGACAGCCTTATCCAATATCTCCACAAAATTGTTTGATGATCCTCCATGTAATTTCAGTTGTTAATATTTTGCACTTTCTTGCTTCTGTGGGAAGAGGCAAAAGAAGAATTGGAAAAATAACTGCATGCATTCTGCATAGAACCTGGGTACTACTTGTCTGTTTACAGGGTTGTCTTGCCTTTAGAACAGTCACATTTTTTACTTTTTTTTTTTTTTCCCCCCTGAGCTTTGTGCTTGAATCAGTGCTCTGGTGGTGTGTGTTTGTTTGTTTCCCTTCTCTTTTAGCATAGTGGTTAACTGTTCTGGTAGTTGTGAACAAAGGGGAGGAAGGAGAGGTGGTACTTTGTATTTCTTTGTTGCAGGCTCTGCTTTGCCGCACAGTTTCCTCTGCTTTCACCTTCTAATTAAAGCAGTTGCACCTGGATAGTTCCAGCTGTGCAACACTAGGGGAAACATCATCAGAAACAGTACAACTTTTGGTAAATTCATACTTCAGAAAATGTGGGATGTGGTGTTATTTGTGTTTTTGGTTTTTCTGTCTGTGTATGTGTTTTTGGTGCTTGTTAATTTGATTGCAAATGGAAATGTGACCTTGTGACCTTGAGTTTTGTGCTTGCTTCCGATTTTAGAAATTTGTAAGAAGGGAGTGTGTGGATGAGGATTTGTGGAAGCTATCTTTACAGCCATGTACAAAATAGATGAAGCAGTAAAAATTTTGCAAGTAGCAGTATTAGTGGCCTCCCCACCCCCATCCCCTCCATGTTGTATTGTTATGTCAGCTGAAGTTGCAATTTGTATAGTTTTCATTTTTCTTTTTCTTTTTAAGGCAGTCTGTAACCTTTTTTAGTGTCCTGCATGTTGTTATTTATACTGATCTGTGCTTTTGAATTGGAACTGTTAGAACACTTTTATATTCTTCATTTCTCTTCTGTGATTATTTGACCATAAGTCAAAGGAGAAATTACTCAGGGATGTTTAACTTAAAGTAGCTGATCTTAAAGCCATTAATCCTGAGATTTGAAGACATCCTTGTAAACTTAAATTAATTGTGCTCTCAACATTTCAATTTCAGTGTTGAAAAGTCATTTCAAAGAGTCTGAAACAGCCTACTGCTTGTGCATTTTGCCATCTTTCATGTAATCTTAAGGATGACTTCTTTTGTGACTGAAGTCCCTTGATTAAACAAGTACCACTTTTTCTTTGGTCACACTTTTTTTAAAGCTTTCTTCCATCCTACGTCAAGGATATGTTCATTCTCAGTGTTAAAGAAATTAACAGTCACTGGAGTTCTGTGTTTGGCAAGTATTACTTACACTTCTTACTGTGGTGGTGTCACTGTGTCTTCCACCTTTACTGTCCTTTCTTTTTGTGTATCTTTATCACAGTGGAAGCCTAAAACTTGGTATTTATTCCTGCAATGATTGTATACAAATAATAACAGTCTCTATGGAATTCCATATTCTGAATGGAATCTTAGTAATAACTAGTGGTTACATGATCTGGCTGGAAACAATAGCATAGCCAAACACCTGACTGTACGGTACAGGGGCATGTGAATGGTTTGAGCTTGCTGTCATCTAAAGACATCCAAAACCCCTGCCCAACTATGCTTAATGGGCTCTTTGAAACATAGCAAATGGCAATACAGTGATTGTTTAATTAAAGTGGTGTTTTGTGTGTGGGTTTTTTGACCACTGAAATAGGCAGGTGGGAGAAACAGGCATCTTTAATGAAAGAAGAAATACAGGGAGTGCTGCAACTTTAAAAAAAATATAAGATTGTGCTATTTCTTAATGTTCCGTGTATAGAATAAAATACACTTAATTTTACACTTTCCCTTCTTCCCTTAAAGTAGTTGTAGTTCAGTGCTTACTTCATCCCTCACTTGAATTAACTTTGGATTTCTTGTTGCTTAGAGTTGGCTTAAAGGACTTTATAATGCTGTGCAAAAGAATTGTGTCTTAAATTTACTCTTGCACAACTAAATCTGAACATCTGTTTTTGAATCTGACAAAAATCCCCTGAAAACCAAACAAACCCCAAAAACCTCTTCCAGCGCTTGGTTTTCTTTTCCTCCCACCAGTTTGAAAAATGTGATAGCTCTGGGATTATTTGGAGCTAGACATTGAAGTTTCAGTGGACTAGAATACAGAGTATATTACCCTTTACACTGTTCTCACTATTTATTAATGCACAAATCTAAACATTGTCAGGATTTTAAGCAAGTTGTTATAGTCAAATTTTGAAGGAGTAATTTGCCTGTAATGATGTTTGCAAATACTCTCAATGCCTTGATCACTGTGATTTTTTTTATTTTTTTTTTCTATGGGAGGTGGAGGCAGAAGTGCTCTTAAGTAGAGCATGACAGGAACAACAGAGAAAATATGTAAGCATACTGATTTCAGTTTGTTGAATATCTCTGTATCTAAGCAGTAGTTTGAACATTCATAAATCCAAGCTGTTTAACAGAGACTTCCATGTGAGAAGACTATGTATGTAGTGATTCCTGTAAGGATGCATATTTTGAGAGAACTGTGCTTAGCCAGCACTGCACAGAGGAGCAAAATGCCTACATTGTTAACAGTTGTTGATGATGCCTAGATTGGTCAGTTAGTTGGGAATGCAGGTGGTTCCTTTTTTGTTTTTCCAGAAGTTAGAGTAAATTTTTTAATGTAAAAGTTAGTTCATTATTATTTTATTCTTAAAAAGGGGGAGGGTACAACAGGAATTACATCACATCACTGCTGGATATTTTTCTCCCCATCCATTTATTTCCTAAGAGATTAATTTGCTGCAGATTTGGTGGGGGAAAAAAGCACATATTTTAATTTTTTTCCATGTAGCTTTCTTTGTGTGTTTATATATACATCAATAATGTTGACTGAATTAATTTACAATTAATACAATTACAAATGAAAACTTTTGATATCATACTGTGAAGATACTAAAACATTAATGGATCATATTTGGAGATTGATTTCTCCAAATGTATGAATTACATTAAATTGTGACCTATTAGATATAATTTGAAGTGTATTAAATAAATTTTTGTGAAGTTAGCATTCAGTAGTGCAATATGAAATACCTGCCTTTGTCTCAAGAGATGACTGGAAGGTTTAATCAAGTTTGATATGGTGTCTGTATTATCAGTCATTTAATGTTTATGTGACAGCCTAATGGCAAATTCACTTTTTGTATATACAATTTTAAAAAACCCTGTGTAATAGAGTCCTTTGAGCACAACTCTTGACTTCTAGCAGAGTGGAAATCGCATATAAAATGCATGGCCTCTCCGTTTTTTTGTTTAGACCTTCCTCTACTTAGAGTTAATTGCTGAAGGCATCTTAGTGTTTCTCACCCGGGAAACTGAGCTTAGTGAATGTTTTTCTTCTCCCCATTCTTTTATACAGGTCAGCACACAGAATATGAAGATGGGTGGACTGCCTCGTACAACACCACCCACACAGAAGCCACCAAGTCCACCAATGTCAGGAAAGGGAACTATTGGGTAAGTGCAGTCACCAAATGTGTAATTTGCTGTAGTGAGCAGAAGGGGGGGAAAAGGGGAAGATTCTTTCTTTTTCTGAAGTGTGTATTGTTTTTATTGCTGTTTGTTTGTTGTTTGGCTTGTTTGTTTGTTTTTTGGTTTGAACCATTCACAAAGGTGAAGAGGTATTATATCCACATCCTCTTACACTGATCATGTGTTACATATCATTTAGCATGTTTCTGCCACAAGACAGCAGGCATCAGCAGCCTTTCCCAATAGAAATGTTTTGTCATTGCAGAACACTTAAAACAACATGCTTTAGAGCAAAAAGTCATTAACTATGTGGCTTTAACAAGTGGTGCTAAACAACTGGAAAATCAGTATGTGGCACTGTACATTAATTATTTGTACTGTGTGTGATAAAAGTACTTTCCTGTTAATTCTGTGAACTTGACTTTTACCTTAGTAAAATATGCTAGCTCTGGGATGAATGTGGTTATTGGTATGTGATTAACTATGTACATACAGACCATGGTGTTTCATTTTATAACAAGTTCTGGGTTACTTTCAAAACAAGAAGAGGATGTGTGACAGAGTTTATTAATAGAAAGACTGAAGTACATAAAGGACATTGTTACATTTTTTTCTCATCCTATGAAGTGGGTACTATAAACTTCTATAGAAAAACATTTTATCTCCCATTACTGATTGGTACGTAGCTATCTTTTAAAGAATGAAAAATCTTTGGTTTTGTCTGTTATCTTAATTGTTTTCTGAAATATATTTGTCCCTGTGTAGACGTCACTCTCCCTATCGTACGCTAGAGCCAGTACGTCCCCCAGTGGTACCAAATGACTACGTGCCTAGCCCAACACGCAATATGGCTCCCTCACAACAGAGCCCTGTTAGAACAGCTTCTGTGAATCAGAGGAATCGCACATACAGGTATTTGGTGCAGTCCTGTACAAGGTCTGTTTAGTATTGTATAAGCATATGGGGGAAAAATGCTATGATAAGGATTGAATCCATCTGCAATTGTACATTGAGGCATGGTAATTCATGACATGGACTGGGAATGTTATTTGGCATGATGGGAACGCACTCTAATAAAACTAGAGTAATGAATCGTGGTAAGATTGTTTACTTAATCCCCTAGTCACCTTAATTTTAGTGCTAACACAGTACTTAATTACTAAAATTGTGGTATTTCAAGTAGGTAGATCACTATATTATTTTAAAGAGTGCTTACAAAACAGGGAAAAACTTTGTATGCCACTCACCTTCTACCTGTTGAAGGATTGCATACGCAGTATGCTTGTAGTTCACACTGTTTCAGCAGTCATTGATCTTAATAGATTGAGTAGCCTAAAAGAACATTGTATTTTGAGAATACTGGTGACTTCAAACACAGAATAAAGCTAAACTAGAAGGCTAGCCCTTTCTCTGGGATAATTAAGAACTTCATGATACGACAGGTCTAAATACTTCCCTTGAAATTTTTGCTTTTTAAAGATCATAATTACTTGAGGGTGGCTAAACAGATGGACTTAAAGTATAAGAGAACTTAATTTTACTATCATACAATTTCCAGATTTCAGTAATCTCATGTGAAAGCATAGAAATCACTCTGAACATCTGCACATTTTATAAGTTACAGGAAAATTATCTGTATTTGCTCAATAGGGGGTTAAAATATTGAAGTGATGTACTTTGAGCAAGGTTCTGGAAGCATTTAATTTATGGGCAAGTTCACTGACTGGAAAACTACTTGTGTTGTAGCCAAGGTGAAGAGTTTTAGGAAAACTAAACTTTATGTAGCATTACATCATTGTTTCTTTCCTCTTATTCCATCCTACTTTGAATTAGTAAGGTGCTCTTTGAAGGATCTTACACTTAAACATGCATAGCATATTCATACCCTGGGTTATTTTGGTTTCTTACAGCAGCAGTGGGAGTAGTGGAGGAAGCCACCCAAGCAGTCGGAGCAGCAGTCGAGAGAACAGTGGAAGTGGAAGTGTGGGTGTTCCTATTGCTGTTCCCACGCCATCTCCTCCCAGTGTCTATCCAGGTAAATGAAGACTTCCTCTTTCTGACTCAGCATTTATCTTTAGCATTTGCAAGTCTCTTAAACCCCAAGAGTTCATTATCCAGAAACATGCAAGACTTGGAAATTGTGTGCTGTTGATAGTATGAGTTTAAATCAAGCAGTATTTTTTCTGGGAGTGTCTGATGAACTCTAGTACCTTTTATATATTTTATCAGATTTTTTTGTCTAGCTGCCTGCATGTGACTGAGTAGGACACAACAGCCTTTTCAGTGGGCTGGGGTAAACTTCCTCCTTATGCTTTTAAACAAAAATATGGTGGTGGGTTGTTTGGGTGTGGGTTTGTTTTTGGGGTTTGTTTTTTTGTTTTGTTTTGGTTGGGTTTTTTTTCCATTGGCTGTTTATGCAGATACATAGAAGTATGTTTTTAGAAAATTAGATTAAACGAGAGACAGGCACAAAGTATATATTTAGTACATTAATATAAGCCTGAGTTGTCACAAAAAGATGCTTGTTCCATGTAATTACCCTAGTCTTTGCAGAAATAGGAAATTATATTAGTGCTCCTTTTCCCTTGCTCAGCCCTTTCAGTCTAGAAGAGTGAACAGTTGGCTTACAGTGTGATCCGAAATAGATGATATTTCTGAACCAAGGAACGGGACATTTTTGGCTTTCTTGTTTGTATTTTCCAATGTGTACAAAAGTTACAAGCAGCAGTGCTACAGAGCAAAGCATAAATAAAAAGATTTGAAGACATCTTTAGGAAGTAATGGCTTTCAGTGAAAAGTTCTGGGTTGTGGCCTTCAGATGTGAAAAGAAGTGAACTTGCTTAACCCTCATTTACCATCTACATAGGAATGAGCCTTCTTTTAACAGCTCCATTTTCTCTCATCTCCTTGTGCATTCTGAAATGCTATGCACCTAATAAACAGCTAACACTGGACAGTCAAAGGCTTTCTCCAGTCCTTGCTAACATATCTCCTTATTAACTTCACCTGTTCCTCCTCTCTTCACTTAGCCCCTGCTGGCTCTGCTGGCACTTCTCCCCTTCCTGCTACCTCTGCTCCTGCCCCTACTCCTCCCGCTCCTGCCCCTCCCTCTGCTGCCCCAGATGCTGCTGCTGCTGCAGGAGCTCAGCCCCTTGCTGATGGCTTCACCTCTCCAACTCCCCCTGCTGTTTCTTCCACACCCTCTACAGGTGAGTATCTGCTCCAGCTGGTTGGGCAGGTGAACCCAGATGTGATCACACTCCAGGGCTTTTCAGAGTTGCTGCAGAAGCAGGAATTTTGTATGTTTTCTTAACTTTTGTTTTTAAACTTTAACTAGAAAATACCTGCTAATACCTATCTATAGGGTCATGGTTACAGTAGATAATTCAAGGTGTACTAGTTTTATAAACATAAATCACTTAATTTTATGATTTTAACATTTATATAATTTTTACAACATTTAAGTAACTTTAACATTTATGTAAATATTTATTGCATTAACATTGTGATGTGGTTTGGATATTGAGAAACTCACAGAATAAAAATTGCAGATGTTCTGTTTCCCACTATATGCATGTCTCCTCAACCCCAAAACTCTGAAACTTAAATGTAGAGTGAGTTTTTAAGGAGTTGTCTCAGTTGCCAGATACCTGAAAAGAGAGTCTTTGACTATGATTTCATTTATTCCATCCTAGAAGTAGTTTCTAACATTCTTTTCTCCCCAGGTGATTCTCTGCTTATTTTCTGAACAGCACTGTTAGTTGGTATTGTGTTTTTGAGCTGCAGAAGGTAGCAGCTTTAAATCTTGGAAATGGTATACAGTTAGATTGTACTGTCTGTTGATTAATTGCTGGACTGCAAAGTATTACTTTTTTGCAGGTTTATAACTAAATCATTAAACTTACAATTCTTAAAATATATTGTATATAATGGATAATTTGGAATTTTTTTCTTTCATTTTGTAGCTTAGACACCTTTATATTTTCATACTGGCTTTTGTCAGCAGTGCTGAATTCAGGCCAGTAGTATAGAATAGAATAGACCAGACCAGGTTGGAAGAGACCCTCAAGATCATTGTGTCCAACCTATCATCCAACACCAGCTAATCAACTAACCCATGCAACCAAGCACTCTATCAAGTCTCCTCCTGAACACCTCCAGCGATGGTGACTCCACCACCTCCCCGGGCAGGCTATTCCAATGGGCAATCACTCTCTCTGTGTAGAACTTCTTCCTAACCTCTAGCCTAAACCTCCCCTGGCGCAGCCTGAGACTGTGTCCTCTTGTTCTGGTGCTGGTTGCCTGGGAGACCAACCTCTGCCTGTCTACAACCTCCCATAAGGTAGTTGTAGAGAGCAATAAGGTCACCCCGAGTCTCCTCTTCTCCAGGCTAAGCAACCCTAGCTCCCTCAATCTCTCCTCATAGGGCTCGTGCTCTTGGAGGAGTTGTTTTGTGTATTCCTGTTGAGACATCCAGCTGAACTGACAGCTCCTATGATGCAGACTGTCTTAAAACAACAAATCAAAACAAAAACCTTTCCAAGCCTTTGATTCTCAGATGTAGATGTAAAAAAAGGCAAGCATCATTATTCTGTCTGCTGATACCCTTCTCATTCTAACCTAGGTCACCCAGTTCAGTTCTACAGCATGAACAGGCCTGCCTCTCGACACACACCCCCAACAATAGGGGGATCTTTGCCATATCGGCGTCCTCCTTCTATAACATCACAGACAAGCCTTCAGAATCAGATGAATGGAGGACCATTTTATAACCAGAACCCAGGTAAGAAAGAATTTTCTTTTCTATTGAATTCAACACAGTGGTGAATGGTATCACATCCAGCTGGCAGCCAGTCACTAGTGGTGTCCCTCAGGGATCAGTGCTGGGCCCCATGCTCTGTAGTATCTTTATCAATGATCTGGATGAGGTTATTGAGTCCATCATCAGTAAGTTTGCAGATGACACCAAGCTGGGGACAGCTATTGATCTTTTAGAGGTTAGAAGAGCTCTGCAGAGGGATCCTGACAGGCTGGACAGATGGGCAGAGTCCAA
Organism: Melanerpes formicivorus; assembly: GCF_026170545.1. NCBI lineage: Eukaryota > Metazoa > Chordata > Aves > Piciformes > Picidae > Melanerpes > Melanerpes formicivorus. The sequence goes on along the minus strand of NW_027142357.1, from coordinate 15,840,491 downwards.
CGGCATGAGATTCAACACATCTAAGTGCCGGGTTCTACACATTGGTCACAACAACCCCATGCAGTGCTACAGGCTGGGGTCAGAGTGGCTGGAGAGCAGCCAGGCAGAAAGGGACCTGGGGGTGCTGGTTGATAGTAGGCTGAACATGAGCCAGCAGCGTGCCCAGGTGGCCAGTAAGGCAAATGGCATCCTGGCCTGTATCAGGAGCAGTGTGGCCAGCAGGAGCAGGGAGGTCATTGTGCCCCTGTACACTGCACTGGTTAGGCCACACCTTGAGTCCTGTGTCCAGTTCTGGGCCCCTCAGTTTAGGAAAGATGTTGACTTGCTGGAGTGTGTCCAGAGAAGGGCAACAAAGCTGGTAAGGGCTTTGGAACACAAGCCCTATGAGGAGAGACTGAGGGAGCTGGGGTTGCTTAGGCTGGAGAAGACGAGGCTCAGGGGAGACCTACTTGCTCTCTACAGGTACCTGAAGGGAGGTTGTAGCCAGCTGGAGTTTGGTCTCTTCTCCCAGGCAACCAGCACCAGAGCGAGAGGACACAGTCTCAAGCTGCACCAGGGGAGGTTTAGGCTGGATGTTAGGAAGAAGTTGTTCATAGAAAGAGTGATTTGCCATTTGAATGGGCTGCCCAGGGAGGTGGTGGAGTCACCATCACTGGAGGTGTTTAAGAGACTTGATGAGGCACTTGGTGCCATGGTTTAATTCATTAGATAGTGTTGGATGATAGGTTGTACTTGATCTCAAAGGTCTTTTCCAACCTGGTTTATTCTATTCTATACCATATTATTCCGTACCATTCCATATTCTATCTCCATTGCAGATCTCACAGTTAATCTTGGGTAACTTCCACGATGTTGCTAGTAGCCTTGCCAAAACTGTGGTCCAAGTACAGTGTTCACCTTCCATTATGGCAAGCAGCTTAAAACAATACTGTCTTTGTTGCCATATACATTTTGATCTCTCAGTCCCTGTTAGGCAGGCTGTAATCCTTTATCTATACCATGTGTCATGTTTCTGCTTTGGTGTGGGATGTACATTTGAACATTGATTCTTCATTAATCCATCTTTATCTTGTATGCTTTTTCCTCCCATCAAGAAACTGCTCTTATACAAGGTTAAGCATTAGACACCGTAGAAACTTCAGTGGTGTTTGGTATGGGACTGAAGGGAGCTGTGCCATCTGCTAAATCATAGAATTGCAGAATGGCAGTGGTTGGAAGGGATCTCTGAAGATCATCTAGTCCAACCCCCCTGCTAGAGTAGAATCACCTAAAGTAAATCACCCGGGAACATGTCCATGTGGGTTTTGAATGCTTCCAAATATGGAGGCTCCCCAGACACTCTGGGCAGCCTCAGCCAGTGCTCTGCAACCCTCAAAGTGAAGAATTTGATTTCTTACATGGAACCTTCTGTTCCAATTTGGTTCCATTGTCCTTGTCCTGTTACTGGACACCATTGAGAAGAGTCTGGCTCCATCTGTCTGACACTTGCCATTCAGGTATTTATAAGCATTAATGAGTTTCCTCCCCCTCAGTCTTCTCTTCTCCAGACTAAAATGTCTCATCTCTCTCAGCCTTTCCTCATGAGATAGGTGTTCCAAGTTTCTTAATTATCTCAGTGGCTCTGTGCAGCAATCTTTCAAGTATTTCCTTGTCCTTGAACTGGGAAGCCTAGAAGTGGTTTCAGTAATCCAGATGAGGCTTCATCAGGGAGAGAACTTTCCTCAACCTGCTGGCACAGTCATCTTAATGCATCCCAGGATGTCATTGGCCTTCTTGGTCATACTGGTCCTGATACAGGTCAGGATGCTCTTGGCTTTCTTGGCCACCTAAGCCCACTGCTGGCTCGTTCAGCCAGCTGTCAACCAACACCCCAGGCAACTTTCTAGCAACCCTGCTCCAAGCTGGTAGTGTATCATGGGCTTGATGTGACCCAAGTGCAGGACCCAGCACTGGGCCTTGTTAAACCTGCTACAACTGACCTGGGCCCATTGATCCAGCCTGTCCAGGTCTCCTTGCAGAGCCTTCATACCCTCATGCAGATCAACACAGTCACGCAGTTTAGTGTCATCTGCAAACCTACTGAGGGTGAACTCTATGCCCTTGTCTAGATCATAAAGGTATGAACTAGCTCCAATACTGAGGCCCTGGAGAACACCACTGCCCGCCAGGTAGATTCAACTCTGTTCACCACTCTTTGGGCTTGGCCAGCCAGTCAGTTCTTAACCTAGCAAATCATCCACCCATCCAAGCCATAAGCAGCCAGTTTCTCCAGGGGGGTGCTGTTGGGAATGGTGTCAAAGGCTTTACTAAAGCCCAGATAAACAATATCCAAGGCCTTTCCTTGATCCACGAAGGTGTTGGAGAGTGGCCTAGTAATGACTTCTTCCAGCTCCCTCAGCACTCATGGATACATCCATATTGGGGCCCCTGGATTTGTGGATGTTCAGTTTACTTGATTGATCTCTAACCCAACCATCTTTAACCAAGGCAAAAATCTTCTTTTCTCCTTACTTTCTTTGTGGTTTCAAAGGTCTGGGATTCCTGAGGGCCCAGGCATTGTTATATTAATGGTTGGCCTGTCGTAAAAAGCAGGATGAGATTTTAACAAGGAGTGCAGTATACTGCAGAATGCAGTAGCTTTAAATCTAAGGAGTCCTTTTCCCTGTGCTTCTGGTGTGATGTGAAGGCAAAGTTTCTTTTTTGAGAAAGCTGTATAAAGATGCAGGGGACAAACTGAAAATTCCTTGTTAGGAATTGCCCTATGACCAGTAAGACTGAATGTTGGCTTGCAAGTGCTACAGTGTGTTTGTGTTTTGCGGTTGTTGCGGTGGTGTTTTTTGGTGTTTGTGTTCTAAATTGAGTACTGAGCATAAAATTAGGTCAGATACTGCAACCTGCATTTAAGGGATTTGATGGGGTTTGAATGTGACTGCTTATGAGTTATCCTTGTGAAGAGATGCATGTGCTTAACTTGAGAAGGAAATTGATGGTCCTGCTGGAGACAGGGTTGTGTTGCCTTAAATGCATGGTATTTGTTAAGCACATTATGTGTATATTGAAAGCTGAAGGGGAATAGGGAGGAAGGAAAGGGTAATAACAATAAAAGAAATGTTTTGGATTATCTTTGCAATAAAGAGGATTTTCAAGCATAACCACAGAGTTTCTGACAATTGCTGTGCATTTCTGCATTAGCAAAGGGATCATTCTCTGCAAGATACCATTGCACTGGTAAGAGGTAATCATAGCAGATGCCAAATAGACTTTAAGTAAGTTACATAACCACAACTCAGTCTTGTGTACCCAAAGAGAAGATAATGATTATGGTGATTAGTTACTTGAGCTTTAAATTGCAAACAGAATACTTCAGTTATACTTTTTTAATACACCGAGCAGAACACAGAACTTAGTATCTTTGTAGTTATACTAAACCAACTTTTTTTTTGTTCTGTGCCTTAAAATAAGAGATGCATAATTGATGAGGATGATGAGAATGGAGAAACTGTTGTGTCTGTAAGGAGTAGTAGTGGACGGGGACCACAACCGCTTTTCAACATTCCTGAAGAGATGGAGAAAACATGCACTTGTTAAAGTCTCTTTTTCACCTCTTAACAGGCAGAGGAGTTTTCCAGCTATGGCTGCTTGTTCTTTGCAGGGTGTTTGATAATATAGCAGTGATGTTTTTTCCACTTTGTTTTTTTCGTGGTGTTTTTTTATTTTTAGTGTGTTGGCAGAGTTATTTCTGTTTGCTCACTTCACAGGAGGATGAAAGATAGTTGCCTTGCCCTCTTCTATTGAATGCTGTTTCTAAGATTATACAATTTTTCTACTTCATGGTGAGATCTTTTTAACAACTGAAAAAAAAACATCAATAAATGCTCTCAGCATATGGTTGCCCTGAAACCACCCTTGCCAACCCTGCTACCTAATGAACATTTTAATGTTGCAACCTTAAGATACCGTTATCTAAGCAGTATAGAGCTCATCAGAGGCTTTAAAAAGCCTGTGGGAGAAACTGGAAAAGTACTGAGATGGTGGTCTGCACTATGCACTACTTGTATAGCTGAATTCTTAGTGTCTAGTAGAAGGTGCTCCTGAGCATGTCTGAATTAATTTACAGCAACTGTATAATCTACTAGTGGTCTGTATGGAAGGAAGCTGAGAGGGAATGTTGAAGCTGCTCTTAATTTCATCTTTTAAGATAGCAGAGGTAAAAATCTTCTGATGCACTTTATAAACAACGTAATTATTAATAAAATATTTGTTGTCTCATAAAGGTCAAAACTGGCTTAGAGTCATTATATATCATATAGAGACAGTACAGTAGAATAGTCCCTGCACTGAGCATAGACTGAAGCACAGGCCAGTTGGTTCAAGTAAACAAGAATTATGTCAGGTAGTGTTAGCATCATCATTTTGAGTAAACTACACAACTGAAACTAAACTAAGGTTGGGTTTGTTTTTTTTTATTTGCTTGGAGCACTTGTCTAGAGTGATTTATTTTTCTACATGGAAGGCTTCCTTATTTCTTTCCAAGAAAAATATATAGCACATGAACAAAATACATTGAAGGGATCTGCAAAACTGAAGCTAGTCTTGTGTCATAGATATAAATTGTATGAATCTGTATGACATTGAATAGGGGAAACATTTTGAAACTGAGTATTTTTATGGTGTATGTAATTATAAAGGCAGGGCCTTCACAGTTGCACAGCAGTACTGAATTCATTAATATTATTGCATTTCAGGACTTCAAGTTCCCTTTTCCTGTTTTGAAAAAAAAAAAAAAAAAAGCAAGTCCAAATCTTTTTCCAGCTGCTGTGGTTACACTTGAAGGAATAAATGCTCTGAGAGGTTCTTTTATTCAAGTCAAAGAAGTTGTAATTAGAAATTTCATTTTTTCTCAAGAAATTTCAATTAAATGGAGTGATAATGGAGCTTGCTTTATATGGGGATTCAAGGATATTTTTGCAACAAGAAGGATGGTTGCTCTGGTTATGGTTATTTTGTTTTGTTTGGGGTGTATGATTGTGAAAGGGATGCAAATGTGAGGGGTAGAAGAAATTCAAAGCACTTCCGAAAATAGTTGCCAAAATGAGAAAGCAGAATAAATTTTGAGACATGAATTTTAGATGCCTTGGAGTTCTTTTCATTTTCTATGATGATGTGAATTAATTCTGAAAATGACTACATCATACCTGGCAGTTTTCTTACTGGCTCTGGAGCTAATCTGAAATTTAGTTTAGTTCTGCAAGCTAAATAAATATACTGGTACATTAAGCCCAGTCTTTTTCCCCTCATTGTTTTGACCTGACTGAAGAATCTTTTTTATTTATTTTTTTTGAATGCCACTGCTAACAAAATCAGTAGTTGTGCTTTTCCTGAGGTGTGCTTTTGGGGAAATAATCTCATACCTCGCTTAAAGAGTATTACTTTTGCACAGTAATACTAAAACTAGATAAAACTAGTGAACTATGTGTTTAGTGAACTATGTGTTTTAACTTAACCAAAACTTTCATTCCTGGTTAGATCAGTGTTAGAAAGTTTGCATCTGGCTGAGGGTATCTTCTTTCAATGTGAATTCAGATGTATTGTACAAAGATGGCTCTTCTGGATGGAGGATTATAGGGAGAGAATCATCTTGATATGTTAGTTAGATCTGTTCATGAGGTGCTGTATTGCTGTAGTAGTAAACATCAACTTAGGGGAATGTTATCATCAAATCAGAAAAATACTTCGACACTGATTCTTAATCTTAGGAAAAAGAGCTGGGTTGGAGATTTAAAAAATGGAGAGATCTCCTTGAAGTAAAGATTAGAAATATGCTTAAACCACCTGAGCCATTTTTCTTTGAATGTCAGCATATTTATCTCAACTTCTTGGCAGACTGCTGCAGTGTCTGAGTGGTGGTGATGTCTGCTTTCCTCTCGGCTGCTTCCTTGTGTCTCTAACTGAATGCCTCTCTCTTTTTAATTTCTGTGGCAGCATCCCTTGCTCCTCCTCCCCCCTCCATTCTACAGGTAACTCCACAGTTACCACTAATGGGATTTGTGGCCAGAGTTCAAGAAAACAGTAAGTTTGCTGCTTCCTTGTGCTATGATTTATTACTGGATGTGATGTGGCTTTTGTTTTGAGTGGCTGAAAGATTTCTGTGTATATTGATAGAATTCTCTCTTCTCTACTGCCTCTGTAAGTTCATCTGGAACTGTGAAAAGAGGGAAAACAAAGTAATTTTATTGGAGGAACCTGATTGTTCTTTGTTGCAACTGAATGTCTCTAGCATATTTCCACAAGTTCTAACTATGGGTTCCAGTGCAACTGATTGGGATAAAGAGTATTATTTCAACCTGCTGTCATGGTTCTGGAGACATTTTCATGGTTATGCTCTTATTTTCAGTTTCAGATACTCCTCCCCCACCACCACCTGTGGATGAGCCAGTGTTTGACGAATCTCCACCTCCACCCCCACCTCCAGAAGATTATGAGGAAGAGGAAGCAGCTGTGGTGGAGTACAGTGATCCATATGCTGAGGAGGACCCTCCTTGGGCCCCAAGGACCTACTTAGAAAAGGGTAGGTTTAAAGCTTGTAGAGATAGTATGGTCGTGTTTATAACATTTTGTAGAGGCTCCTGCCATCCCACTTTGGGCACAGATGCTGCCTAGACTTTTTCTTAGCCAGTATTTGTTATTGTGGTAGAGGTGCTCCTCCAAATGGCAACTTACAGAATGAAAATTAAGCTATTCTGAGTCTGATTCTTTCACCCCTTTCTCCACAAAAGGAAGATAATGATTAGTTAGCTAATTACATAGTTTTTTCAATCCTCTATAATCTCTGTAAGACTCACCTTTCAGCAGTCTGTTTAATCATAATAAACTCATATTAGATAAAATATTAATGAATCAGTTTTGCAGTTGCACTTGAACTTTGAATGTATGGGTGCATGTGAAGAAGTGTTAGTAGCAGGTTTGGGGCTCTGGAAACTGCAATACTATGACAGTGTGGAGCCATGCTAAGCTAAAAAGCACCATGTCTGTGTAGGATTGAGTAACTGAGGCACTGCTGCATGGCTGCATCTAGATATCTTCCAGTTCCGAAGCAGGTGTGTAGAAACATGCTGGAGTAAAACCAGGTAAAAGCAAATGAGGAGGTAAATGCCTCAGGGACACTTGCATATAAAAAAAAAACAGTCTGGTGTTCTCTGTGAAAGAGTGTTGTGAACCTCTTAGCAAAGAGGATGATACAAAGAAACCGTGCATCTCAGCTGAGTGACTCTGACATACTCAGTCTGCATCAGGGAAGAAAATTCAAGAATGCCAGAAAGTGGCATCATGCCTTAAGCCCAGTGTGGGACTTGAGAGAAGGGAAGAAAAAAAAGATGCAACAGGCAGTTACTGCCAAATCCAGCCCAAAGAAAATATTACTATTCCTGAGGGAGGTAGAGAAATATGTGGGAGTTTTTGTTATTCCCCTACACTCTTTCTAGCTGGAGTAAGTGTAAGGAGTACTCAGGCTTTGCTGACAAGCTGAGACCATTTGTCAGACAAAGTGGCTGACTTGAAGGGTGTTTAACGTGACTCACTTTATCTATTGACCTCTCCACGTCCCTGATTGACAGTGTGTCACTATTCTGTTGGTGCACACAGGCTCTTTGATTAAAAGTGGGGTGGTGTTAGGCTATGCCTTTAAAATTCAGTTACAGATTTCCAGCAGAAAAGTAGAAAAATATAAATAAATCATTGTTGGGTGTAAAAAGGAAAAGAAAAGATTATTCTAAACAAATTCATTGGATAAAATCTGGAATAAGATGTGCTGTACCATAACAATTCTTCTCCTTTTTCCTTCTGATCTTGGCTGTTTTGCTTTGCCTGGGAGAGATAACGTGCTTTGGCTGACCTTGGCTAAGTCTAATCCATTGCTTTGCTCTCTGCTCCTCTCTCTCTTAGGACACGGTGTTAGGGGCAGTGGAACAGGTTTAGCATACTGGAAAAAATGAGACATTGACATAGGTGTGGATTCTGTAGTTCTATGGATAGCTCTGCTTATATTTGGCCCATGTCTTGAGATTTGTCTTCTTTCTGGAGCTGGGAGAGAATTGCATGACTGTGATACTTTTTAACATTTTTTAAAAATGTTTTTTGGTAGCAGGCAAGCTTTAAAGTTAATGAAAACCCCCATGCTAACTAAAAGGAGACCTTCCTGCTCAAAGAATGTGCATGCCTATCCTGCTGTGAACTAATAATGTTTTAGTTCTGCAAAATAATTGTTCCTGTGTCAGCTCCAAACATTCCTATAGATGGTGTTCTGTGCCACAGTGCAAAGCAACAGAACTGATGGAGGGAAAGAGCTGCTCAAACACTATTACCCCCAATAAGTGGAGTAGCAACTCCTAGGATTTCTGCTTGTTTTGGTTTTGTGGCTGATCACTTATTTAAGTTCATGTGAAAGCATTTCTAATAGGATTAGTGTAGATGACCTTTTTCTAAGTGAGAGTGTAGAAGCTGGGACACCAAGGAGATATCAAATACAGTTTAATATATATTGAGATGGGATTCAGTATGATCCTGTTCAGTAAAGAGGTCATGCACTGTCAGAGATATATTTAACATTAAGATATGCTGTAACCTGCAGCTAAGGAAGGAAGTGAATAGCAGATCCATTTTAAACATATGGAGAAACTTTGATTACAGCATCCTGTTAAATTACCAGGGATGTTGAATTTGAGGGCCCCATCACTTGGCTGTAACAGCAACAGTCAACCTGCAGGGTCCAGGAAAGTGCTGTGCAGTTTTTTACTGAGCTGCATGTCTGGGTGGGTGGCATGAAAAAGTAAGAAAATGTCCTAATTTTGCCAATCAGATGAACAGAAATGGGTATCCAGAGGGAAAAAAATGCCCTTATACCACATAAAAGAAACATGGGGCCACAGCTGTCAGATTTCAGTTGGATCATCAGTCTGGCCTACATTCATGGTCTGTTGTGTGTTCACAACACACAGAGTTCAGCCAAACTCTGTGTTGAAGAATCAAAAATCACTGGTTGGAAGAATACCAACATAAATGAGCAATTCTGGTTTTCATATCTCCATTGAAATGTGTTCAATAGAAACTAAAAGAGGTCCTGGCTTAGTCTCAGAGGGAAGAATGTTCTCTCCTGAGTCAGTATTGCTGCTTCCTGTCTCATCTAGTGTTTTTTGCATCAATGGCCTGGGTTCCTAGTAACTCATGATATGTGACAGGCTCACAGCTTGAACCAATGGGACTACAGAGGGATTAAACAGTCTTTTACAGACAGGAGCACTGCCAGTGAAAAAGTAACATTCAGGAGGAAGCAATGGTGATGTAAAACCAAAATCAGGCTTCAGAGAATTTTGTAAGAGGCTGAAGAAGAGAATTTTCATCACAAACTTAAGGAAGAGTTTCCTACTTTTGATGGTGAAATAGTGAGTCCAGTACCAGAAAGGACACAAAAAAGAGAAAAAAGGCATTAAAAATCACCATGATCCTTGCATGATTATTATCAAGAAAATGAAGAAAATAGCACAGGAATAAATATTTTTAAATCAACAAGTACAGAAGGCAGTTAAAAGAATTTTGAAGGACTTAAAATGAATGTACCATGTGTTCACATAGTGACTTCTGTTTTTCAAGCTAAAACTTTACTAATTTCACCATCTGTTTTGTTTCCTTAGAATGATGTGTCTAATGCTACTTAGAATGAATTTACTTAACTGCTGGTGTAAGTGTAGAGCCAGCAACGTGTGTTCTTTAAATATAGACTGGTTACATGATACAAATATCTGAGCATACTCGAATTCTCTGTCAGGCTTGGCTTGTATGCGTTACTTCATAATGTCTTCATGATCCAGGTTTCCCTAGTAAATATTTGCACTGATTCCTTTGCTCCCTTGAAAGGAGATAACCTCTTTTCTTCTGACAATAGAATAGAATAGCATAAACCAGGTTGGAAGAGACCTTCAAGATTGTGTCCAACCTGTCATCCAACACCACCTAATCAACTAAACCAAGCACCCTATCAAGTCTCCTCCTGTACACCTCTAATGATGGTGACTCCACCACCTCCCTGGGCAGCCCATTCCAATGGGCAATCACTCTCTCTGTGTAGAACTTCTTCCTAACCTCCAGCCTAAACCTCCCCTGGTGCAGCCTGAGACTGTGTCCTCTTGTTCTGGTGCTGGTTGCCTGGGAGAAGAGACCAACCTCTGCCTGTCTACAACCTCCCTTCAGGTAGTTGTAGAGAGCAATAAGGTCAGCCCTCAGTCTCCTCCTCTCCAGGCTAAGCAATCCTAGCTCCCTCAGTCTCTCCTCATAGGGCTTGTGTTCCAAACCCCTCACCAACTTTGTTGCCCTTCTCTGGACATGTTCCAAGAATGATGAGGGAAAGGACTCTTGGATAATGTGCTCACGAACACATGCTGTTCATTTTTTTTCTTGTTGCTTTGGTTTAGAATATCTTCCGTATTACAAGATTTTAGGATCTCGGTCCAACATCTGTTTTGTTTTCAGTGGCAGCACTGCACATTTCATTGCCAAGTGCTCAAAGCAGTGACTGATGCTCTTTGTTAGACTATAGGGGAGTCCAGCATAGCTAATTTTCTGTATAGAACACATAATGATAGGACTGAGAATGGAAAATCTTGCCATTTAGAAGACAATGCTCTCTTTAATATTTCCAGTGTTTTGTCCAGTTCCTTTGACCTTTCACAGCTATGGTGCCTACAGTAAAATATTCTGCAGCTGTAAGAAAAATGTCCCTATATAGTCATATATTTTGTTTCAGACAACCACCTTACTTTTTCCTCACTCCTAACTGGGATTCACTCACCTTGGCACTGTGTATTCTGGAAGTGAGTTCTAGCTACTGGGACTGCATGTATGCCTTTTACAGATTTAAATGCAGAGATAGCTTAAGATGGGTGGAAGTCTGGGACAAGCCTTGGCTCATTCTTGCGGCTATCTGAAGAGAGCTCTTATTACTCTTCCTCTTTCATGTTTTTTGTTAGTTGTGCAGAGATCTGATTTAGCATGTGTATCTAATACATGAATCTTGGAATAGATCTGAATGGTTATAGCCATAGGGAATTAAATCCATGTTCTTGTATAATACCACACCAGACAAGGTGAGACAGTGCAGCTCTCTGAGACTGCCTTGAATGTGGAGAACATTGTAAAAGGTAGGTTGGTGTTCCTCCTCCTCCCTGTACCTCTCATAACACTCATGCTCTGTTCTTTCCTAGTGGTGGCGATTTATGACTACACAAAGGATAAAGAAGATGAGCTCTCATTTCAGGAAGGTGCCATTATTTATGTCATCAAGAAAAATGATGATGGCTGGTATGAGGGAGTCATGAATGGAGTGACAGGGCTCTTCCCAGGGAACTATGTGGAGTCGATCATGCATTACTCGGAGTGAAGAACAGAGAACAGAACACTGCATCTGCTGCTGCAGGAGCTGTCAGAGCTTCCCAGATCTTCACCAGCCTCTGGGGCCTCATCCAGTATAACTGAATGAAGGATAATTCTAACAACCACTCTTTTGTTGTGGGTTGATTGTTGTTTTTTGTCCCCCCCCCCCCCCCCCTTCTTTTTCTTTTCAGTTTTGTTGTTTGTTTGGGGTTCCCCCCCCATTATAAAACAATAGTGATTTGAATTGTTTGAACAAATGGCTTTTCCAGCTGCCATCTGATGTTGAATTAAGATGGCCCATTCAGTTGTTACAAACTCCTTGAGTAGCTGATACTTCACTCGAATTCTGAGGACTGCTGACAGGCTTTGGGATCTGTCTCAGGAATCCTGTGTGCACTTGTGGTACTACCCTTGGCAGCAGTGACTGCCCTTAGGATGTCCTGGATGCTTGTGGTGAAGGGTTACTGGCCAGTGGACACCCCTCCTGTTTCTACACTACTCTCCTGCGCAGCTGGAAGAACAGTTGTGTGCTAGCAAACACTGGGATTTCTGCACAGAACCATTCCTGTAACTGACTTCCAGATAGCTGGATACATCTATAGCATAAACACTTCTGCAGCTGCTCTGCACATGTAGGCTGACACAGGGGCACACAGAGCTGGCTTTCTTCACTCATCTTTCAGTTTAGACAATTAAGATGGCTGCAGCTCAGAGGACCCTCACCCCATTTCCTCATCTTTGAATGCCACAGATTTGTTTTGTGTTCTGCACTGATGTAAATGCCCTCCTCTCCACAGCAAGCTACTCACCGTGGGTGCTGATGCTTTAAATAGAATTCACAGATACTGTTGACGGTGAAGGCAAAACACAGTTTACAGGTCCTTCTGGGGTCTGAGGATAAACTCTAGAGGCTGTGATTTAAGGTTCAAATCTATTCATGCCTGCTTGCACTAGAGAAACTTAACCCCAGCTTTAGTCTTATGCACAATATAATCTTAAAAATCCAATCAGGTATTGTAAATTGGCTATTTTGTACTTGATGGCTAGGTTTGCATATGTACTGAGAGCCCTGTGCAGAGGCAGGACAAACGGCAATTGTCGTCTTCATGTCTGTTGCCAAAATCTCTTCGGTGGAAGTCAAAAGGGCTGTTGTGTGTACTGGTTTCCCATGGAAATCCAAGCAGTAACTAGTAGTAGTCTTAGCTCTTCCCCCAGCCCTCTCCATTGTTTATTATAGAGAAATAGGTATTTTGAGCTGTACTGGTGGATCTGGGGTGGAGTAATAATACGAAGTGAAGGCTCTGTAGCCCCTTGTCTTGATAGTTTTATTTTAATCTGGTCTCAGTTAAAAATGCTGCTCAGTGATTCTGCCTAGCAGATCAGAGTAAAGTGATGGCTGTACTAGTCTGCCCTTTGGAAGGACTACATGTTATCACTGAGTAAATATCATGCATTAACAGTGAACTGATTAAACCTCCTGTTGCAGATCTGTTAGCCTGCAAATTCAGCCAACCCTGTCTCATGGGAGTCTTCTGGGCCAGGGCATCTTTCTGGGCAACTTTTGACTTATCACCTGGCTGAGTTCCAGCTGCCACCCACAGTGGCTTGTCTAAGGTGAGATAGTGCTGCAGCTGTCTTCTGAGGCATGTGTGGAAACCGGACCACTACTGGAGCTGGGTTTGTGGCAGTACTGGCAATGATACAGGTAACTGACGTAGTCCCTTTGCTTAGCAATCACTGCAATATTCAGATGGAAGGTACAGGCTTGGTGCAGATCTGGGCAGGGAGGTGCCATAGCTGCTCATGGGGGAAGAAAGAGGAAACAGAACAGGTGAGGTGTGTTTGTGGGATGTGGATGAATGTGATCATCTGCTGCAAGCTTGTGGAAGAGTGCACTAACTCTAGTGACAGTGTGTAAGGAACTAGTTTGGTTGAAGCCTGTACGAGGTACAACTTTGAAGAAACTGGTGCAAAGATAAAGTTGCTTTCTTCCCTGCTCAATCCACAGCCATGTAGCAAAAGCACTGTTGTCTTCTTTCTGGAAGCTGACAGTATTATTGTTCAGGATGAGAGCCAGAACAGATACCTTTCTACCTTTCTCTAGGAAAACTTGTGGCAAGAATAACAGAAGCAGCCATGTTCAGTTCCCTCAGCTCATCATTTCTGTGGGAGCAAGCCTAGAAACACTGTGCAGTCACAGAAATGAGCATTTCTGGTATTATAGGGTAGGTCTTAATGCTTTTTGCACAGGAAGATGGTGCTTGCAGCCCAGATAGCAGTCCAGGCAATTGAACAGTAGCAATGCACAAACCTTTGGTGCTCACAGGGTGGCTGTTTTCCAGGAGTTTCTCTTCCCCTTGGTGTTTTGTGGTAAAGCCTGAGCATAGTGCTCAAATGCTGTGCTAGGACAGCTTAGTGAGTCACTAAATGAGCTGAACCTCTCTCCCTGTGCACCCATGCTCTAGCTGGCAGGTCAGGTGTTAGTGAAATATGTAAGAGCATGCGCTTGAATACTTGTGACGGGTGGGTGGGGATAGTGTGTGCTTCCACTGTGTGTGATACACACCTGTGTCCTTAATTTTCCTTCAGCTGCTTGGTCATCTTGCGAGTCACCTGTGTTGCAAGAGCAGAGTAGCGTGAGCTCTGGGAAGTGCTGAATGCTTGCCAAAGCTTAGCACAGAAACATGAGGCTGCAAAACCTCAAAAGTGAAATGTATGAAGTTCCTTAACTGACTTTGGTCCGATGAACCAGAGCTTAGTTTGTTCCCTGCTGCTAGTATGTGGAATTGTTGTCCAAGAGCTGCTGTGGATGGAATTTTTGGGTCACCTCCTGCTGGTTTTATGCTTTATTATGCAGTACTAATGTAAAGAGTTTTAGGCATATTTTTTATTTTGTACATATTTTAATTCTGTGGCTTGTTTGGGGATGATGTGATGTAATGGTCATAGACCAGGCCAAGGTAAACAGGCTTTATATATTAATGTTACATAGATTGCATGCTAGTGAAGTCCGTGGGGGTTGTGTTTCAAGTTTTGTCCCTTGTACTTCTCCTTATTCAAAACCTTCCCCCCTGCAGGCTCCTCTTTTAATTTACATGTTTACTTTGAAAGGGGGTGGAGAATGGAGGGGAGGAAACAGCTTGGTATTTCATGTAAGTGTGTATCACTTCACTGAGTTTTCCTGCCACAGCTGAAGGTGTTCAGTATCACAGATTGTTGAAGCAGCAGTGTTTATGCATGAGGGAGAGGTGGGGGAAAGAGACACTCCAGAATAGCCCAGGGAGTGCTGTATGACCAAAACTAGTATGTTTCTGCCTTTCTGAGAGCTGCCTTAGCCCAGACAACAGGTTTCATTGTACACAGAAATCAGTCAGCATCTCTAGCACTGTATTTTGCCTTGGTTTGTTGTATTGGAGATAGCTTGCTTGTTCTTGGCACCAGTAACAAGCTATTAACAGCTGCCTCTCTGCTATATGCCTGCTTGAGAGGCCAGCTGCCTGAGTCTGTCCCCACCTAGTGCTGAAGCAGGTTCTTTGGGTGGGTGCCTTCTTTTCAGCTAAGGTTACATATGTCTCACTCATTTTAATTTTCTTTCCTCCTCCTTTATCTTATTTTTTTCACTAATCCTATGATGGATTCATGCTCTTTGTGTCTGTCAGTGGCTGTTTCATCAGAGGGCTGAGGGGGCAGGGGCAGGAGAGACAAATGGCAAAATGATGTGTCCCTGCACAGTGGCTGGATTAGGCACAAGAAAGCTGAAGCAACGTCTCAAGACTGGCTGGCCTGCCTAATGACATGGGCACCAATACACTGAAGAACTATTGCTCTCACTGGAGGACAAGAGACATGTTCCCCCCAGCCCAGCTTGGCCCTGGGTTAGATGGCAGCACTTGGTGTGTCTTACCAGGAGGCTGACTATATTCCTGGGACTCAGTTTGTCCTTGTGGTTAGTTGAGCTGGCCATTCCTGAAGTGGCTGGAGGTTGCTGCTGGTGTGAACCACAGCTCCCACAGTCCCAGTGGTCTTTGGCTGGGTGGGTGCCGGGAAGGTTTAGACCAAACTAGTTCTTGCTAGAGCAAGTTTGTTCTCTTTCACAGCTCCTGGGCATTTTCTTTCTTTGCTGCTGACAGCCAAAATTGACCTTGGCAGCGATGCAACTTCTGAAAATTGGCACGTTTCTCTAGGGTGTTTCAGCTGATCCTGGAAAGAAAGCAAGACAGCAATGGGGCTGCTGCTCCTTTCCTGGCAGAGGGTAGGCTGCCTGGTGTGCACGTGCCCATCGTTGACTAGAAGTGTGCTGTGGCATCTCCCACCTGTGCTTGATGTTAACTCAAGGCTCTTCCTAGAACTCTCACTGCTTCCTAGCAAGTGCTGCAGATGTGCCCCCTGCTAGAAATGAGCTCTCTCTAGTTCTGTCTCTGAGCTTCAGGCATAACTCAGAAGCAGAACTTTCATGTTTTCCTTTCTGGAAAGGAAGGGACTTTATCCCTGTTAGTAAACTGGAAGCATTTACAGTACTTCTCCTTCCAGAGATGGGACAGAGCATCTTGTACAACAGGTGCTATCTCTGTTCTCTGCAGGGCAACTTGTTGGAAGCTGCTAGAGGATGCTGTTGGAAAAACCGTGGGTGTAGTGGTTCCTGCTTGGAAGCAGTATTTGCATTAAGAACATAGAGTCACTGACTGAGCATTGCAGCTTTGGACAAACCCTATGCAGAGACTTCAGTTCCTGTCTTGGTAACAGTAGCAGAAAGGAAGGTACAGTGCTGTTGCATTCACTAAGGCAAGTATTTACAACCTTAACCTCTAGAGAAGATGGTGGTGTAAACTGAGCAGGAGCAGGCAGATGATGAGCTATAGCTTATGGGCCACCACTTCAAAGAGCTTACTGTGCTTACAGATAACGTTCAATGTTCCTGCCTTTTGAGACATCTCGGTATGGGGCACAGCCACAATTTCTGGGTAAAGTGGTATTGCACAAAAGGAACGGTTTGTAGTAGGTTGGTTGTTTTGTTGTGTTTGGTTGGGTTCCCCCCACCTCCCCTGTTGCTGAAGTAGGTGTGTAGTAAACAGTCCTACTGATCTACTTTTGATTTTGAAACTGCAAGAATAGTAATACCCCACTGTATGTCCATGGGAAGGGTTGCTGAAAACTTGATGCAGCCAAGGTTTGCCAACTGCTGTTACAAAGAATAAATTGGAGACCGTGGTGTTCTGCTGATTTCACTCAAAAAACCCACACTTGTATTTTGTGTAATCTCCTGCCCATACAGGAAGTGGTACTCACAAACATTTTAATAGTAAAGTGAGCAGCAGCCTATTGTCCCAAGGTAAGCCTACACCCTGCCGAACACCGCTGTGGTGCAGTGCATTTGTTCCTGTTTCTCTTAAAACCTCAGAAGAATCCTGCCCTTGCTGACTAACGAGGAAGAGCTGTGTACAAATTCATTTACATTACAGCGCCTTGGTTAAGTGCTGACATGCCTGAGATTTTTTTGTAAAGAACAAGTGCTTCTTTTCACATTTGAAAAAGTGTCTTTTGCAACTTGCATGGACAAGTAGTTTCTATGAATTCTCTGGAAATGTCAGTGTCTAACATGGATTTTGTCCATGCACTTTTTTCCTGAAAGCAGATACCCCTACCCACCCCCACCTTTGGTTTGCAGTCAGACAAGCACGCTGTGCTTTTGCTTTAGGCACTGCTGATGTGGTGGATGAGTGCAGAGCCCACTGTCAATGACTGAGCCCGCAAGACTCTGGGGAGCTGTATGCCACCAGTAATATTTTGTTTTGTGTGCCATTTAGACCACCTTCCAGTGAGTGCAAAACCCAATTTTTAAATTTTTTTAATTGTACTTGGAATTAACTGTTGCTGTGTACTAAACCCTCTTGTTACGAGCCCTGAATAAAAACAAAGCACACCCCCTGTGTTCTGTGCTACTGCTGCGTCACATTCCTTGTCTTTGCTTAGAGACTTTTCAACACATTGATGACAGGACAGTTGCTTGTGCCTGCAGGAGCCACATCCTGGAGGAGCTCTGAGCACAGCACTTCCCACAGCAAAGGTATAATCACTGGCACCCATCCACCTCTGTATTACTCCTTTCCTGTCATAACCACTAATGTAATGCCCTTGAGTTTCTACTATAAAATGTGACTGATGCAGGGCCAGCCTGCATGCATACACCAGGAGGAGTGGTACAGAGGTACAGAGCTGAATTCCCTACAGTGGAGCCCAGAGCAGGTTGCCACAGAAACACTTACCATCAGTCAGCTGTCATTGTGCAAGCAGAGCTGTACAGGACTCTGCACATCTATGGGAGGAGGCAGATCAAAAAATTGAGCAGTCCCAATTGGTCATCTTTAGACCTGTATTTGGTGTGTACCACGTTAGTGGTACAGCCAGCTCTGACCTACTGGAAAGAGCTGTTCAAAGGAACAGTAAAAACCAATTTTATTGAGGGCAGTTAAAGGCTAACTTATAAGTCATCAGATACCTGATCCCTGCAGGGGGCAACCACTGATGCCCTGAGAAGACAACGTAGGTTCTGAATTGATGAAAAAGGGAAAGGGCAAGACAGAAGATTAAAACAGATTAAATTTAACTACATCTTTATTGAATTGTGCATATTCCATTGTATAATGCTCTATATCAGGTACTCTGTAATGTAGTATTTCTTTTGTCCTCTCTCATGCTTAAAAAAGTATATTTATACATTTATTTATATATATTTATAACATGGCAAAGCTCCCCCCAACCTGAAACTATCAGTCTAAAAGAGCTTTAATTTTTCTTTTTGGAAAGGGTAGAAGAGGGGAAGCAATCCCATTGAAAGATAAAATGTGCAATTTTCTTTTTAAAGCAGTAAACATGAATGTATTTACAGCACTCAGCACAAGTTTGCTGCACAGACAAATCATCATCGCAATGACACTGTTCTTACATTTGCATCCCCAGTATTACACAGAATATCACTGGTGGCTGCTAACAATTAGTGTAAGCCATAAACCAAACTGCTCCTCTAGTTAATTTCTGGTCCACCACAATCCACTAGAAGAATGGAGATTTGCAATTAAGCCATGTGAAAAAGCATTTAATTTTCCTTTCAGCAGTACAAGCTGTATAGTGTTGCACCACCAGCAGCCTTGGGCACAGGTTCATTTTGCTAGTGTCCTTTGCCCCCACCCCTTGCAGATGAGTATTGGTTAAAGGCAAGAGATGCACAACACTAACAGTGGTGGCCCTGTTCTCTCAACAAACAGCTGCTGAAGATCAGCAGCACTTCAGCTCCTGGCAACTTGGCCTCAAAACAGGCTGGTGCAAGCACATCTGCATACCTGGAATTTAGCTCTGAATGCATCTTTGGCATCTCAGGAAAGGTGGAAGGAAACTATTTTCCACTGTAGGGAACAGTTGGTTAAATTCCTATGCCTCCTAAAAAAAGACAAGCCACCTTTAAGCATTTTAAAAAAGAGCATTTGTGTTCCTAAATCTGTTATTCAGAGTCCAAGTCATTTCCCTCACTAAATCCCTATCACAGGAGAATGTACATATAGCACTAGTTCCTGCTCCTCCTGTTCTTCCACCTTCTCTAGCTTTCCTCACCAAAGATACCATTTCTGATCAACAGAGGGCTCACTGAGCCCTTGCTGCGTTGAGTGCCTCAGAGCACCAAATGGCCATCAGCCCAAGTCGCTATTTTCCCCACCTTAGTGGCAGTTGCTTTCAATTGTCAGGGATAAGCATGAGCTGTCACCTCCCTTGCAGGTTAGTGTCTTAAAATTTTCAAAACTAGACAATGCCTGTGACTCACTGGATCACAGGATTAGTGAGTGCCAAACCCTGCTGGTTTTGTCTGTCTTAATGGGTGTTTAATTGAAGCAGAAAAAGAATTCAGAAAGAAAAATTAATCAACTTCAGAGAAACTTCAAATACCAAATAAAATCTTGAACCCCACCAGCACATTACAAAAATGTCTAAGAGAGACTATCTCCTGTAGTGTTAAAGCCTAGGGGTTGGAGTTTGGCCCAGTTGTGCTCCAAATGGAGCCACAAATGGACATTGGGAAAAGATCTCCTCCCCAAAAAAGATGTGACTCCACTCAGCTCCACCTGAGGAGCACTGTTTGAACGAATCTGTAATGTAACAAGAAAAGAAAAAACCCCACCACCTCACATGTTCTGGTGGCATCCTTAGTGTCTTCTGTGAGGAGTTTATATTGCTTTCCTGGAGTGCAACTGATTTTAACATCACTCTGTATTTAAGTAATGCTCATAGTAAGACCCACTTCTGATCTTATTTTGAGTAAGAAACAAATTTACCTGCAACAGTACTACTGAATTGGAACAAGCTCGTTCTACGCAGTTTTCTGTAATAAGCAGAAAACTTCTCTTTTGCCCTTCTGCTGTTGAAATGGCACTTTTGGTTCCTTTAACTGTGGAAAAAATAATTTTAACTCAGAGGAAAACTGGCTACATTTCATCTCTGAGCTGCTCTGAGTTGTATCTGGCTGCCTGTGGGCATAGAAAGAAGAAATTAGAAAACCTTTAAAAAGTGCAAGTCCAGAACAATAAATCTTAAAATGCACTTGTTGAGAAAACCGCTCCCTCTCCCATCAGCCTGAAACCAAAGTGATTTGGGTACCATCACTTTGTTTCCCTGATGTGTCCGTCAGTCACCGCTGCCCTGCAGAAAACTGCAGAGTAAGTTTAGGAGAGGAGCTCTTTGGCTTTAAGGTCACGCACCAAGTCAGAGCAAGGCAGTGGTGGTTTGCCACAAGAGGAAACCACTGCATGGGGCAAAGCAGGAGCTTTCCTCTTCCATAGAAAGTAACAGGGTATTTTATTGTCAGACTTGTGCCTGACTTCCTCCCTCAACCACAAGTTTTGACAGACTAAACACAACCGCAGACATTTAGGACCTGTGGTTTCTGTTGGTTTTTTGAAAAATAATTTCTCCTTTAAGATTAGTGCTGATCCAAGAGCCTAGTTCTCTCTTCCACAGCAGCTCTCCAAGACCAAAATTGCAGTGTGTCTGAGAAGTCTAACTCCCTGCTTTCCACACCTGTGCTGCAGTCACAGACAAACCTGGCTGAATGAGGGGCATCCTGCTGCTCACAGAGGTGGATGCTACTGCTGCATGGCAGAAAGGAAACGACCAAATCTGAAGCAGATTAACAAATGCAGCTGTCTGCTTTCAGCTGCCCCTGAAGCAGAGAGGCTTTGCCTGACACCCACCTTAATGACTATCAAAAGCTGTATGCTTCAGTATGTCACACAGCCACAGCTGTACTTAAGAGTAGTTTTTTGGATCAAAGCATCTGCTACCTTTATATCCAGAGTATGAAAGCTCAGCTCTCAAATGCTCATTTTAATAGTGCCAAAAAGATTACAGACTATATTTGTAGCAGGAAGCTTCTTGCTACATCTGAGATCTGGCCCCTTTGTTTTCTGATGTAAATAAATACAATGGTACAAGACCAGTACACATAGGGAAAAATAACTTATTTGCAAATAAGGCATAAATATTTACTGCCATAACATAGTAAATACACTGGAAAAGCAAGTTACAATGAGGGGGCCCTCATTAGCTG
Organism: Melanerpes formicivorus; assembly: GCF_026170545.1. Lineage (NCBI taxonomy): Eukaryota > Metazoa > Chordata > Aves > Piciformes > Picidae > Melanerpes > Melanerpes formicivorus. Next base: position 15,819,478 of record NW_027142357.1, on the reverse strand, counting down.
AAAAGGCAAGCAGGTTGTCTGAACCACACTAACCAAATTCCAATGTTTAGCTGAGAGGAAGTGAGGGGCAGCCACCTACCCTATTCCTGTATCACTACTGGCTCAGGCAGCAAGTTGTAACGAGAGGAATACAGGGTGCCACCTTTGCTGATGTTTGTTCTTTTCTCTGCAAACCCAAGAGTTAAACTTCTGACTCCCAGCAAGCTGTGCAGCAGCCCACAGGGGTAAGCGTGGATTTGTTGTCCAGGGAGTGGTACTGAGGAAATTTACTCGGGCATAGGAAAATGAGAACAAAACTCGAATGCCTCTGAAGAAATTGCACTCAAAACATTGCTAAGCCTAAAGCCCAGACGTACCCGCACTGAATGAACAAAAGGGCTGGAACTGACACTAGTGGAGCTGTCCTGGAGGAAAAGAAAAGTAGAACTCCCTGACGGCTCTCATCTGGGAGCACACTGCATCAGCCCAGATGTGCCTTACCAGGGAGCAAAATGTGTCCAGTTAGCTATCGCCGATAATGGCTGAGGAGACACCGCTGTATCTGTGCACCTTTTGCTCCACTAGTGAGAATGAGCCCTAGGACCTGTATACAGTATAGAGCAGCAGGAGGACCGATGTTGGAAGTTAAAGCACCCATGAACTGCAGTATAGCTTGACAAGCTTCTTGTGAGGTTACTTGCCAGCTACACTGAGCATGCTTAAAATCAACAATGCAAATGCTTTTAAGGACACTTTATAAGCACAATAGTAGAAACAAAACTCTGTGAACAATTAGAAAGATACAAAAAAAGTGCCTTTCCATAGCAGTGCTTTAAAAATGCACACAATGGTATATACTCTTATTGCTCAAAAAAACTAGTCTGAAATAGTAAAACAACTTCCAGAGGTGCTGAAGCAGATTTGTAAAAAGTCATCTGAGACAGGTCAGCAGAGACAGCACCATTGCTCTTCTTTTCATCATCCACTTATTTAAAACACTAGAGTTACAGATGTGTCATTCCCCCCCTCTAATTAGGAAAGCTATTTTTTCCTGTTCATAAATTATTCACAAAGATTTATCGTTTGGGTGTTCTGTTTTGCTTTTTAAAAACTTTATGTAAAAAGGCAGCAAAAGGAATGAGGGACACTTGTTTGTTACAACAGTGATTAAATCTAGCATCCTGAATTACTTGAGATTAGTTTACTTCTTTTCTTTTTACATGCTTGATGATACTGTCAGCTTGAGCTACTTCCTTTGTTTTGTTCTTTTGGAGGAAGGAAGGCATTTTAAATTTGCTTTTGGAGAACAGGTAAACAAATGGGAAAACCATTTGCCATCTGAGCCCTGACAGTATCCCCACAGCGGTGAGGGAAGTTGGGGTAGGTATAGTCCATCTCTGTTTTGGTTACTTGCCCAAGGTCGTGTGGCAGTACCTTGCAATGAACATGTGCGATGAGACTACTTAGGCCAACCGTGCTACCCTAGCACAGCACCCAAATGCACATGTGGGTCTCTACAGTCAAGCTACCGAGGTACTAGAGAAAGGACTCCAGTACTTGATCTGGGGATAGACTGTCACTTGGTGGCAATGAAAAATCCAGCCAGTACTAAACTCTATTTTCTACTCGTATGGGTACATTACATTAAATTATTAGCAAAATTGTTTTTTCTCTCAAGCTTGATTCCCCCCCCTGCAGTCTTCTCTATTGACTGCTAGATTTTGTAATTAACAGGTGAACACTAAAAAATAGGTGAAAATTAAAGGTGCAGCTTTGTAATTAACAAGTTTATGCACTGGTCGCAGTCTCTGGCAGGTCAAAGAAAAGAGAGAATTCTTACTGTGCTTAGCCTGAAATTACCACTGCCTTACCTTTTTCTAAGACAGAAAGCTTCACACAATCACCAACGTTGGAAGAGACCTCAAAGATCAAGTCCAACCTGTCACCACAGACCTCATGACTAAACCATGGCACCAAGTACCACGCCCAATCCCCTCTTGAACACTTACAAATGATGCTTTTAAGTATTTCCAGACACTTGTTTTTGTAAAGATAATGCATCTTATCAGGCACAGATAAGGTGAAACTGTATACTGCCTATGCTTGTACGAGAACACGGCACTCTCTACAGAAACCTACCTTTTGAGTCAGGGACAGAATCACATACAAGTGATGCACTGGTGTGGGTCAGCCTCGTGGGTTGGCATCAGTTGCAGGTGTCCTGGTAGCTTTCAGAAGGACTTAACACAAATATATTATCTTGAGCCACAGAAACAAATAACTGAGCCTACTCTAAAGTCAGAATGCATAATGGATTGGAATAATACATATTTATCCTACTTACTGCATGTACAAATAACTCTGAAATAATTTGTAGCAATGCATATTTTAAAACTATTTGGAAGGGAGGGGGAGGCTCTTTATAGTATAAATATATTTCACTTCAGCCCACTATATATAAAATCTATTTTCTTCCTCAGACCATATTCATCTTCAGTAGTATTATGACCAGAATGTTTTGGTATCTTGCATTCCACCCTTTCAATCAATGGAACAATGCACAGTTACTAGCAGAACATCTCAGCTCTGCACCAGTTACCCACTACAAACTGCCAAGAGGTTTGTGGGAGTGGTTTTGTTTTGTTTTTCTTCTTCCTTTCTTTAAAGTGCCCCCTACATCTTCATCTTTGTGTTAAGATTTGACTAGTCACAGAGTCCAATTCCAGATAATACAGCAACTGAAACAATAAATACAGCTCTACAAAAACATTCTGGTTATCTCTTAATTGCGACAAAATATATCACAATATATTATATACCTACACTTATACTACATGCACAAACATGGCTCACGTGGACAGACACTACAAAAATTATCTCCCCCCCTCCCCTAAATGCAGAAAAAGTAAGAAAATGGGGTTTGGTCCAATCCATATGAAGGGTAAAAGAAACTGAACAGCTAACGCCTCTCTACCAACCTTCCCCAATAAAGTATCAACACCCTCAAGGCCCCCAATATGTTCGGCCTAGCCATGAAAGGGGAATGTCTTTATATTTAGCCTTAGCTACAGTTTGAGATCACTCCTTTTGATGGGGCTATCACCCACATCCCCCACCTTCTCTCCAAGTGCACAAGATCACAGGTTGGCCCATCGTGGAGCAGCCCACAAGTCACAGAGAGCACCAGTCCCTAGGGACCGACTACCAGTCTCGCGACAGCTTCGTGTTTTGGTCCCTCTTGGGAGGTGTGGGGGGCGGCCCCCTCCGTAATGTTGCATAGCCAGATATATGACTGCCCCCAAAGCTGCTTGTCTTCTGCTGGTCAGCCAGCAGCTCTGGTGGAGGTGGAGGCAGGGCCATGTCGTCCATGGTGGCTGTGGGCTCTGTTCTGGACATCCGCGCGGAGGAGAGGGAGCCATGCCGGGTGATGGATTTCCGTTGCAGCGTCCGGTTGAGGTCTGCCAGGAATCCCGGCTGAACGCTAAGGCTGGACTTGGGTGAAGTGGGCACTTGAGGGCCAGCTGACCCTGCTGGCTCTGCGACCTCCACCTGTGTCAGTCGAGTGCTGTCATTACGCTTGGGACGTGTGGGTGGTGGGGCTTTTTTCACAGATGGTTTTGACCACACTTGAGGCTGGGGATTGACAACAGCAACTTTTGGGGAGGTACTGCCTGAAAAGACAGATGGGATCTCAACCGGCGGGGGAGGAAGATCTATGTCAGGTGGTGGTGGTGGAAAATCTGAATCAGATGGTGGTGAAGGGAATTCAACCACAGGTTCCTTCCCAGACACACCTGGAGCGGGAGCCTTTGCTGGAATCACTCCTTGTGGAAGGACAATAGGCAGGCTCACCCCAGAAAGGTTGAGCTTTCCTGGCTTTGGAGGAGCTGCAGGAGGTGATGACTCCTTGGAAGGAGACCCTGATGGCTCTGGTGGGTGTGCAAATTTGCTGACAAGGCGGTCCACTGAAGGTTGCTTGGACTCATGGTACTCAGTGGAGCTGGTGGACTTGATGCTGGAGTTTCGCTGAGGTGTTGGAGGTGGTTTCTTCCCTCCGGGGCTTGATGTCTTGCCGGTCTTTTTGACTGGAGACCCTGATTTGTCAGCTGGGGGAGAACCTGCAGAGGAAGCTGGAGAAGGAGGTGGAGGAGGAAACACTAAGCTGCTCTCTGGTGGAGGAGGTGGGAAATCTGGTGAAGGAGCAGATGTGGGCTGCCATTTGGGCTTTGCTTTTACTGCTGGAGGTGACTGTGGTGCCACACTCAGTGGAAGGGGTTTCAGAGGCTGGGGCTCAGTGGCAGGTGGAGTGGGAGGTGGTGGGAACTGGTTAACTATCTGTTTCACCACTGATGGCACTGGAGATTGAGGTGATGGAGGCGGCTTCACAGAGAAACTCTGCTGTTTTGGGAACGTTGGTGGGGGCGTGGGGCCAGGAGGGGCTGGGGGCAGTGGAGACACCTGGGGAGAGGTGACACTTGGTTGTTTCTTTATTGCAAGAGGCAAGGGAGCTGGCACAGGGGGGGTGACATGTGTGACCCCTGGTGATGCTGCCTTCCCACTGGGCTGTGGGGGAAGAGCTGCCATGACAGGCTTTGGAGGTGCCTGGGGCGGTGGTGGTGCAGGCACAGGAGGTGGAGGTGGTGGCAATGAGGCGGCAGTGGCCTGGCTTACATTTGGTTGAACCTGATGGATTTTAGGGGGGGGTGGTGGAGGTGTGAACTGTGGCACAGAAGGCGCACAAGGTGCTGGCTTCAGTTGTGCCATGGCTGAGCCTGGTGTGGGGGGAGGTGGGGGAGGTGGAGGAGGGGGCATGACCCCGTTGGGGGGCACCAATATCTGAGGCTTTCCCAAGGGCGGGGGGGGTGGAGGGGCCTGCTGTACAGCAGGAGCTTTGGAAAAAGGGCTGCCGTGCTGGGCAGCATTCTGCAGCCGGGTGATGGTGCTGTACTTGACGAACATGGTGGCAGGTGAGCCTGCAGATGGGGCAGCCTGGCTTGGGAGGGGGGGTGGAGGTGGGGGAGGGGGTGGTGGGGGTGGCGGGGGAGGGGGGTGGCGGGGGAGGAAGCGGGGGGGACGGCTGCGATGCTGTGTAGGGGGTTGCCACTTTTGTCTGTGGGGATATGGGAGGTGCTACAGACATGAAGGGCCGACCTGCAGGCTCTGTTCGGGCCTGCTGGGAAGAGAGTTTTAGTGACAGTGGAAAGGGAGAAAAAGAAAAAGACAGGGAGGGAGGGAGAGAGAGAGAGAGACAAAGAGATTATAAAGTCAAGGTCTAAATGTGCCTGTCACTGAAAAATAAGTGGCAGATTATGGCATGCAGGAAGTATTAGCAAAACAATGCAGCGAGGGACAATTCCATACAGTGACAAGCCTCGACTATGCAGCCTGAGTGGCTAGACAGGGAGAGGAGCTGGGAAGAACCAGTGGCGCCACGCTGAATATCAGGGAGAAAATACACCACCAGCCTTGTCCCTTTTGTGGGGCAGGCAGGGTTATGCAGTGAGAATCACTGGTCCTCCTCTGGGCACTAGTCACCCAGAGCACTCCCCAGTGCAACATAGGCCATGACAGAAGACATCACGCAGAACAAGACTCTGCAGACATCCTCAGCTCAGTAGGACTAGAGTGAAACCATACACAGCCTCCCAGAGTGTTGTGTAGGCCTTACTCTTCGGCATTACAAAATACAGAAATTCTGAACTGCTCTAAAACACATGAAGAGCAAGCTCTAAGAAGGAATACTGCTGAGAGCATTCTATTCCACATGTTCTGATATCCAAGTCTGGCAAGGAAAGAAAATGAGGAAAAAGAGTAAGAACTGAGTTTCCTAGGAAAATGTTCCCAGAAGGAAATATTTAGAGATCTGCCAGAGAAAGTTAGTTTGGGAGGGAAAAGCTACACATGCAACTATTACACTAGGCAGAAAAAAAGTAAGGAAAGACAAGGAAAATCTGGGAAGTAGTCAAGGGAAAGCAGCAGGCAATGTTTTAATCTACTTATTGGGTTTTGCTCAAGTTAAACTGTTTCTCTCAAACTGTAAGCCTACATTCCTGTTAAAAAGATAATTGCATTACTCAAGTTTATAAACAACTTCCTAATACAAAGTGGTTTGGCTACAAGCCAAATTGAGAATTTCACAATGCACAGCATAGAAACATGCATTAGAAATGAGACACCAAGATGGCAACTGACCACACTGGGCACCTATCCTTCATTAGTAGATACTTCACCACAGGTTAGCCCAGTTATGCTCATTTGCAGGTCTGCATATTGCTCTGTTGTAAACACAGGTGCACAGAGTTCCTCTATGTGCAGAACACCATCAAAAGAATTAGAGTCAGAAACAACAAACAGTGATTTACAACACACATGGGGTGTGCTTCTACCTGTCACATTAGGTCTGGAAGACAAGTGTATAACAGTTCTGGAGCTAGAACAAGGTGTCCACATAACAAAACAGGAGAGATTTTGATCTATGCAGGTGTTAGTCTGTAAATTACCATTCTCTCCATCACTCAAGTTAATGGATTTTTAAGGAGCACCACCTGACCTTAATTGTGCCCTGTATAAGGCACCACGGGTGTGCTGACCTTAGCTGTGCTGAACTTCACTTTTGACACCTAAGACAGCAAAAGGTAACAGGAAAAGTAAAAGCGGCATAAAACAGATAGGGAGACCAAGGCATAACAAAACAGCTAACCCTGAATGGCAAGACCCTGGAGAACTTTTCAATTTGTCACTTAAAGTACAGACAGCGAGCACGCAGCTTGATGCCTGTTTGTAGCATCCCGTTTGAAATAATGTGGTCAAAACCAAACAAAATGAGGCATAATGAGATCTTCCCTGCCCAGCTGTGAATATTGTTGTGTTCACATTAAAGTACTCTTTAGACAAACAGAAATCTTTCTAAATATCAATACCTGCATTTTGGGAACCATGGGGGTTTGGATCTTAGATATATTTGAAACAGAGAAGAATTTTCATGGTCTCTCTCACAACCAGTCATTTTCCCAGTGAGCAAAGTAAACTCTCAGGCGAGGGAGCATGTCAGGGGGGAGCCCCTCCCACCTCCAGAGGATGAAATTAAATTACCACATCTAGAAATGTGTTCAGTGATATTTTGCTTAACAAAGAACCCTGAAACAGATCACTGTCCTTGCTTGTTCTTGTAACTATGTGATGTCTTTCTGTGTATCTTGAAAAATTCCTTATTGCTTGCTATCAGTTCCTATTGGCACAGCTTCGTGACTATCTGAAACACTCAGAAATGCTATTAAACATGGTAGCTATTTTTTTAAACAACTATGCTTTTTTGTTTAGCTGTTTTTACTATGAAAAGCTTCTGCAATTGGACTGCTTGCTATCTCTTCTCCTGTGGCAGCTGCTTTTGGATTGGTAAGCAAATTTCAGTCAATTATGACAAACTGCTAGAAATCTCAATATTTGTTTTTAACTTCAAGAAATTGCTGTGAGGTTACTGGCACTTGCTAAATGAGGGGAAAGCAGGCAGAACTTGTTGAGCAGTTAGTCACTGGCCAAGTGCTACTTGTCATCTCCCTGCTGAGCCAAAGCATGCTGCCCTGCAGACAGGCAGGCCCAACAAGCCTTCATTAATTCTGCCACTAGCAGCAACCTGCCCATATGAACTTCTTAAGCCATCTCCGTCACCAAAGCACTGTGAAATAACTACCTCTCAAATAACTGTATGGAGATTAATCTGCCTAAACCAGCAGGTCTCAGTGTCTCTGCAACTGCTACTACTTCTCATGGAAATGATTTTTTTTTTCAACACTGCCGTTTCCTTTTTGCCACACAGTTTAACATTTTCCTTGGGCCCAACATGTACAGCACATGCTGTAGTCTCACTGAAAGGAAATCTGTCACCAATTTAGTCAGCATTGTTTAACCTGTCTTCAAATTATTCTTTTACAGGGTTCATTTCATTGGGATTCTGTGGAAGTTTTATGGCAATCCATTCACCTGTGTTACACAAGAGGAACAGAAATACACCTTTTGAAACATAGATGGCCCTTACCAGGGATTAGTCTGAGTGGTTTATTTTTTTACATTGTTTTAACCAAATAACGTAAAAATTCCTGAGGTTTATTTGAGTGAGCACTTGCCAGAGCCAACTCTGATGTGATTGGAAGTATTCTCCAGGAGCCACACCAGTCAAACACCACAGAAAGGACAGAAAACCAAACAACAACAGACCCGAGCTCCAGGCTTCAATGGGTTAAAATCTTTTGTAACTCTCCACTAGCAACAGAAGACACTAAATCTGCCTGAATTCACAACTGCCCTCAATTTTAGTACTGCTTTGACCATATTTATGGTTACTGTTTCCATTTCCACCAAATATAACAGAAAACAATTAAGTACTTCCTAACTGTATCTGCCTTCAGGTCTGGGTTATTTGCACCTTTCAGATGGAAAGATATGGTTGGTCACCTGGAGAAGAACTTACTGAAAGAATTTAATTAAACTTGTTAACATCTGATCTTTATTTTGTCTTTATTCAACATTAGTTAATAGGATTCTATGGGAAAGGTTGTATAATACCATCAAAGAAGGGAAGGCTTCTGTGCACACAAATAAAACCAGAAGGTTCCAGGGATGAATTCCCTGAAAAAGTGATTCCTGAAAAAACAATTATGTAGCAGTAGATGTCACTGACAATACAAAAGAGAAAAAATCTCACTGGAGACAGAGGTGTCTCTCTCACATTTTGTTGGGTGTTGGTTCTCAAACTAAAGTCTTCTTGTTACCTTGCTGGATTCCTCCAGTTGAGTGCCTCGTTTCCAGGCCTCGGAGAACATGGAGCTGACAATACTTTGGGAACGGACATGTCCAGCTGGCTGGGTGTCAGAAACTCCACTGTCAGACTGATTAGAATGATTTGATTGAGATTCTGTTTGGAAGAAAGGTAAGAAACAGTTAGCACAATGCTTCTTAGTGTATAAGTGAACTGTGTGTGCTTGTAATGTGACTCTGTGTGACATTCATTGGTCACATTACATTTTATAAACATGGGATAAACATTTCATCCCACCACAGGACATTGCTCCCCCTAACTACTGAAGAAGCTCTAGCTCACATCCTGGCTGCTGCTGCTGTGCAGTAGATCCCTGGTGTTAACCAAATCAGAGGCTCCAGAGAGATGACAGCCTGTCAGATAGCTTCAACTAACTATGAAACTATGAAACATAAAAACACACTGTAGTTGTATGAGTTTGGAAACACCCAGCAGCTCCTGCACTTTGGTTGAAGCCCCATTTCATGCAACGCATGCAGTCTGCTCTCTCCAGCACTCCTTCCCAGCACAACCTTAGATGCTGGATATAGGCTGAGGACAGGGAAACTGCACAATTTGAGGCAGTAGCCTGATTCTGTCTGCTCCCATCCTCAAGGGAAGAGAAGGAATTGTGTGCATCCTGCACCTACCAAGAACAGCTGATGTTCTAGGTGCATAGGGTATCTTTAAAAGACAGCAGAAGCCACTGCCAAACTGATTTATCCAGCCTGGCACCTGCTTTCTGTGTAGTCCCCAAGCTGTTTTGGAGAAAAAAAGGCATCTAAGCACATGCTGGTCTACAGTTCTGGCAGAACGTGCGTGGCTGGTGGGCAGTGGTGCAGCTCACTACAAAAGAAACTCCATCAGAAAAACACCCAGCTTGGATAGAGGAGCTGTCAGTAACTGAGAATTTACTGCTACACCTGGCAAGCTGTGCCACACAGCTGAACAAACATTGTCCCTTCCCAGGGAGGCTGAATTTGCTCAGCTCATCCTCACAGGCTACTTTCAGAACCTTTCCAGTTCAGTAGCATTACCTCCTGGCCTGTACCTGCGATGGACAAAACACTGCCACACAACAGCCTGTTTCCAGTAATGAAACTTGCCAAAGTGTCAGTCAGCTCTGAACGGTGAAATGTGACCATATAAACCATGCATCAGGTTTTCAATTGTTATGTGCTACGAAAAGCCAGCCCCACTCCAGCTGAGAGATTAACAGGAACACAGTACTGCAAGTACACAGAGTTTGATACAGAAACAGGAGTAGTATTTTCTAAGTTTGTCTGTAGAGAGATTGTTTGGATCTTGCCTTTAGCCAGAGACTGTTTCATATTTTCCAATTTCAGTCAACAGGAGCAGTTTAAGAGCTACGTACACAGGCTATATGCATCATTTAAACATACATTTGATTTCTTTCTTCAAACAGAATAAAAGAAACCACAACATATTCCAAATACACACTGCAGCAAGTAATGTAGTAAGGTAGGTTTTTATCTGGTTTTATATACATATGTTACATAGATAGTCTACGTTTTAGATTAAATATCATAAAAGACTTTGGAGAGACAGACCATTTCCAACAACAGTCTCTCCTGAGGCCTCCAGATAGTGGATGATAAAAAAGGTAATTAATTATTTGTATTATGAGACAGATCATATTATTACCTGGCAAACTAGATGAGCTGGATCCTGACTTGATACTGGAGCTAGACAAGGAAGTCCAGTCATATGCCGATTCTGTTCTCTTCAGTGCTTCCTGATAGTTCATGTACAGTTGCTTCCCATACTGAGCAAAATGACAAGCAAATTTAACAACTCTATATGGTCTGTTAAGATCCACCTCTGGCTTCTCTGACATTTTTTAACTCCAGACGGACAGGCTCTCTGTTAAAGAGCTCAGGTAAGGGTTTTTTTTCTATTGGTGAACTGCTGAAAGAAAACCAGTTTGTTTTGGCTAGAAGAGATAGCATCAATCAAGAAATGGGGCAACAAATAAGTGAAGCCAACCTGGGGATCTTAAAAACAATTCTGGTTTCTCTTTTTTCCCCATAAGTCTTCTTTTTAACAATCTGTAAGGGAACTGGCTAAAATCTTGCCAGGATGTCAGTTAGAACCTTGTCGCTTGACAGAGGTGCAGCAGAAACAAGAAGAAAGGGTTCAGTTGCTGAACTATCACAACAACAAAGCCTAACATTGTGCTAGGGAGTGAAATATGTAAGAAGATTGTACAGCTTATGTTCAGAATAGCTAAACAATGACAAGTTAGATGTAATGTGTATTTTGCCAAGTAACTGCAAAGGGCTTCCAACAGGTAATGGCAACTCATGACAGCAGCGCAAGATTGCCTAGGGAGGTTACCTTAGCAATGCGGATGCCATTGATCCATTGGTGTAGAGTTCTTACATCATCACAGCAAAGATACTTGATATACTGGGATTTCTTCTGGATCTGAGGATGCTGCAGAAAAATTGTTAATCCTCATCAGTATCTTCATGGCTCAAAATGCAAGGAAAGCCATTTATCTGTGGAGGTCTATACAGACAAAAAATGCTGGAAGCTTTTCAACAGTGTGGATTTGAGCCTGCTTAAAAATGTTTGAGAGTGTTTCAAGAAGTGGCAGTGGGGACTGTTTCACACACAGATGGGCAATGTGTGCAGTGTGCACTGATTTAAGGTCTGAAACCCTAAGAAAGGGTGAATCTTTCAGCGTTTTAGTGCTGTACCTTCCACCTATCATTAGTGTTCTGTATCTGTAAGGCTCTTTAGAAATTTTTACACTCTCAAACTAAGTGTCAGAACAGTGTCAGCATATAATAGGGTTTCATGAACAGAAGAGACTCCTCAATGTACTAACTCACCAACAGAGGAAGACAACTGATATTTCACCTTCCTTTCACACAAAAACAAACACTTTGGTCTCTGCTATTGTATGTCTTGAGTGAGACACTCCACAAATGCCATGCTGTTAAGCACAATTAATTTTCAGTTTGTAGAGTGTTTCATGGTCCCCATCCCACTGATATAGAGCTATTATCTAAAATACTTGCTGCCCCACATGCACATACAGAAAAAAAGACACTGTATTTATCCATTCAGCACTCAAGAAAGAAATGCAGTTTTCAGAAGTCAGACACTAGAAATAATTCTGGATGGATTATTCAGGAAACTGCCCATGCTGTAGAGGTTGTCAGTCTTTCTCAGCTGTCAAGCTAAGTCAGAATATTCAAGCTCTTACTATCTTCCTCTGTTAGTTTACAGTTCAGCGACACGGTTTTGCTAGATGACTGTAGGTATTTAGATTTTACTGAAGACTGTCTGAAACTTATATCAAAGAACTTTTCATCTCTTTTCATAATATTTTCTCCTACTGGGTTCCAAAAATGAATTATTTCAAAATTACCCTGGACATGTTTATCTCCACAACCAGAATATACGTAACTAACTTCATTATGATAGTAGGTAATTGTTTTCATTTTCCAGTGCCAGCTTCTTTCACCTACATGTTGTATAACAAACAAGAGTCTATAGAAGCACAAACAGTTACTTCACTAACAAGTTTTCTGCTGAACTTGTTAAAACAATTTGGCTAATGTAGAAATCAAACATTTATAACCAAGAAGCAAATATTATAAACACATATATAAACGTTATATTCAACAATAGCATAGCACTTGTCTTGCACAGCAAGGTTCACGATGAACAAGAGGCAAACATATAAGGACAAATCCATTCTGAACTTGGTTTGTATTTACCATTCACCTCTCAAAAAGCATATTCAGCTTCAGTTATTTTTGTGGCACAAAAGTGAGCTTCCATTAAAAAACCTGTGGTATGGCTTCTATATGCTGATACTAAGATAAGTCATCAATGTAACAGGAATACAGAACTCAATCCTGATTAATATAGTGATTTTCTTATTCATAAGTTCCACCCTGGAAATGTACCTTCACTTTGTCTCTTACCAAACTAACTACACCCCATTAATTTACTTAAATAAAATGACAATTCAGATACATTCAAATTTTAGTTTAACACTTTCATGTCCTCACTTATGCTCAGAATATCAATGCTCTAAAAAACCAAATTACTTAAGACTTAATTTTGTTTACTCTGTGGTCAACAAGTCTGAAAAAAAAAACTCACTATTAACTTGTCCAAATGATGTGGACAGAATGTGACATGTAAGCAGAAGAAATCAATTTACTTCAAGGAGCTTATAAAGGCCTACAAACACAGACATTTTTGGTTTTATCTGTGTTCAGTTACCTGTGCTAATGACCTCTAAAAACAGAAAACATTTTCAGGTTCCACTTTCTCCCTTAACATCCTGTCCCCTGTTTGATATGCAGTGTCGGCATCTCAGGGAGCCCAAATGAACATTGTCCTGTCTGTTGGAAAATAGAATCCCTTTTTTCACACAGTGTACAGGCAGCCACACACTTCTCCAGGCACATTAATATAGTGTTGTGTGAAACATCACACAAGCTACAGACCAGGGAAGGTAAGAGGTCAAAAGGAAAACTCTAATTGCAACAGTAACCACCTGTAGTTCCTTGCACCCTTTTCAAATCCATGAGGGCAATTTACTTGCCGGGAAGGTACTGCGAAAACCTGTTTCAAAATAGCTTTGCAGCTAGCTGTATCAGCAGGAACTAACACCATTTTGACACAGTGTGGGAGTAAAGAGAGACAGGGAGATGAGTTGCTGCAATTTAAAACAACTTGAAATACTCAAATTATTAATCTCATGGGGTTTATTGTCCCTATTTTTTCTACCTGACCTCTATACACACAAGCTTCTTCCTTTACAGCATCCCCTTTCCCTCAGGTTTGGCTCACACTCTGAGAAGATGGCAACTCCCTAAAGTTAGTGTTTCAAGGGGTATTATCTTCCTGAATTTGAATTGTTCTACAGTATGGAGTCACCAAATAGAGAGAAAGAGTTTGGTGCCATGTTTCAGTGTATGATAACCAATTAATTAAATAGATTTGGACTCATCAGTCTGGAATTCAGAGCAATATGAAAATGTTTACAACGTCACAAGGATCATGGAGAACAGGCAACAACTATTCACTAACTTTTCACTTTTTAAACAAGAGCTCAAGGAAATGGAAAACAACTCATGACTTGTATAAAGTATAAGAGTGTACAAGATATAGTCAACTGCTGCAGCATTCTAAAAGTTTTTAAGTTTTCCTTAAAAACTTTTTTCCTTTCCTGCAGCCTATAAAGAAAAGCCACTGGTTAGGGAAATCTAGAGTGCTACATGAATGCACTAAAGCCATTCTTCTACTGCTCTCTCTGATCTTCCCCATCATTCCCTTCTCCTCCCAGTTCCACATGGATCTTCTGGCAGGTGAAGGAAAACTGTCAGCTTGATGGGGAAGAAAGTGATACATAGCTATTTCTTCTCTCTGCAATAGTCTCAAAGAATTTTCTCTTTCTTCTACTGCAGCTCTGCCAAAAGAGGCTTACTACGCCTCCACAGAAGATGTAGTTAAAGATAGCATTCACGTTGCTACTGTTTCTTAAAGTAATTTAGATTTCTCATGTGCAGAATGAAGATAATTTAGAGATTCACCTTGAAACTGTTCCCCATTGTTACATTAATATGGGAATTGTATTCTAAATTATAATATCTCCCAAGATTAATACTGTGTTAACTGGCTCTTACAAGGAAGTGTAGTTATTATAAGGGACTAGTATTAGTGTGGAAATGTTTCAGGCTCCTTTCAGTAGGAAAACGTAGCAAACCATGGAGACCTTGGAGTTCTAGTGGACAGCAAGTTCTCCATAGGACAACAATGTGCCCTTGTGGCCAAAAGAGCCAATGGTATCATGGGGTACATCAAGAAAAGCGTGTCCAACAAGTCTAGGGAGGTTCTTCTCCCCCTCTACTCTGCCCTGGTGAGACCACACCTGGAATACTGTGTCCAGTTTTGGGCTCCCCAGTTCGAGTGACAGGGACCTGCTGGAGAGAATCCAACGGAGAGCCATGAGGATGATTAGGGTACTTGAGCACCTCCCCTGTGAAGAGAGACTGAGGACTGTTTAGTCCTGCGAAGACTGAGAGGGGATCTGATCAGTGTGTGTAATTATCTGAGGGGTGGGTGTCAAGTGGAAGTGGCCAAGCTCTTTTTGGTGGTACACAATAATAAGACAAGAAACAATGGGTTCAAACATGAACATCGAAGATTTCACCTCAACATGAGGAGAAACTTCTTTACAGTGAGGGTGACAGAGCACTGGAACAGGTTGCCCAGAGAAATTATGGAGTCTCCTTCTTTGGACACATTCAAAACCCATCTGGATGCATTCCTGGGTGCAGACTACCATAAGTGATCCTGCTTTGGCAGAGGGGTTGGACCCAATGATCTCTGGAGGTCCCTCCCAATCTCTACTGTACTGTGATACTGTAATTAAGAAGTTACCTTCAGCACTAAGCAGTAGTCTGTGGGGGCCTTGTATTTGTTCCGATAGTCCTGCCCATAGTAAACGCTGACATGATCTAGCTGCAGGAAACACACGAGATCCCGCGAGACCTGGTAATTGCAAAAAGAAAAGTCATCATTTACAGAGCAGCTTCATAAAAAACCCACATGCACTGACAGCCAGGCCAGTGTTAAGGTCTAATACTAATACAAGGTCTACTTAACATAAAATATTAGTTTCAGTATGATTTGAAAACTACCAATACAAGGAGGAGATAAATACGTTCATTTTTAATCAGGATCTCCTTTCCCAAATTCAGTTTGGCTTTCTGTCTGCATTTTGCTTTTCCTTAAGATTTTACATCAGAGTACTAATGTTTATTCAGAGTTAGTACCAGGAGAAAGTAAATAGTATTGGCTGACTGTGAACTTTTTAATAGCTGCTGGTTACATTTCATCTTGGTAATAATCAAGGTGTCCAAATTCCAGCAGGACTGAGAGTAAAATTCTAACGACGTTTGGCTGTGATTGTAGGGCACAAGCTTCAACAAGCTACTTTGCATATAGATTGTTGTAATGAAGCAAAAATCTGTGGAAAGAACATTTGAGATGTATTCAGCTCTAAAGGGAGCTAATCCACTGACAATTTCTTCTTCATTGCCAGCTGTGTGGAAAGTGGACTTTCTGTACTGGGGGATCAGGTGAGGCTGTGAAGACTGACTGATTCATAGACAGTTTGAACTCAGAGCTCAGCCTCAAAACTATAATGCTTTTGTGGCAGTGTTCTATTTACTTTTCTTTACTGATACAGAACATCAGTAAAAGGCACTGAAGACATGGTATTGTATTGACCATTTGCAAAAATGGAAGTGCAAACTGGTCTGAAAAGAATGTTTTTTATGTAATTGATGAAATGATGCAAACTGCTTGTGGAGTTGTTCTGATATTTTATGATTGGCATTGGTAGTGCAATCTGGTCCTTACCTGAATTCTGTTTAGGAAAAGTCAGCCTCTTAAGTCCATCAATTGCTTTTCCTCAAGTGTTTCTGAACACCCAGGCCCATGCTCACTCAAAAAGCAGACTCTTGTCTTCTTACATTTTAAATCTGAGGTTACACCTTTCACATCAAGTGCTACCACAGTAAATTACACAATGTCTGCATTATAAAGCTGCACTTTGAATTCAGGGACATGGCACTAGGCAAGGCACAGCTAAGCCAAAATTGAAGGCAGACTCTTGTGCAGTAAGAGTGATTTACCTGCAACAAACAATTCAGGGAAATTCTTTAATACACCATACCTTTGCCTTCCCTTTAGGGACATAGTAGATTCCAGAAGCTCGAAGAAGAAAGTAACGTTTCTTCCAAGACTTCTTACCATCCTCTTTCAGCCACAAAACTCCCTCAATCTCTGGCACAGTTACAGAACTTCCACAGAAACATTCCTGCCGATAAATACAGTGGTTTGATAAGAGAGAAACAGACAGAACATCCAGCATGCAGGGGCTTGTTTTTAGCAACTCCAACTCTAAAACTCCTTATCTGTGGAATGCATACAAAACAGGGACAAACTCTTTTTTTTTTTTTTCATGCAATGCTATGAGTTAGATTTATTGTAGAATCTATAAGGTAATTCAGACAAACACAGTATTAGCTGCAACTGTAAGGATTTTCTAACCACTGCTAACCAGCAATAGATCCCCCAATGGCTTTACTGGACTAAAAGGAACACAGCCACCTTACAGACATAGCCTTATAAGCCTAAGTAAACAGACAATCTAATGATACAGCTGCAATTCATTCCATGTGTACTTTTTTGCTACTAACTGCCTACACATCAACCTTTGTTACTGTTCTATTTATAAAAGGCTAACAGAGGAAAATAAATGCTTTAAATCGGCTCCAGATTAATATGCAGATTTAGGAGTAATCCTACAAGATAGGACGATTTAGACAGAATTACAACCCTCTCCATGTCATGGCTTCAAGCTTCTTTTTGATCCACAGTATTCACATGATTGCTTTCTAAAACCTGTATTAATAATATATCGAGCATGTGTATGCTACTTCAAAGCTAAACTGTATTAAGTATAATCCAAAATTAAACACCCCAAATATTTAGTTTGTGTAACTACTGAAATCATAATCATTATTCTGGAAATGAAGTAGAAACTGTGACACTTCAGCATGGGTTTGTCTTTACAAAAAGCACCACAAAACTGTTCAGTTTTCAGCTTATGTAATCTGTTTATTGTACACAGAAAAAACTGTACACAGTTTTCCCCCCATTGTCCTTAGTTCTGCAAACTATTTAATGTGTTCAATACTAATTGACTTTCCTTTCCATCACTCATTTTGTAAAATATTTGGTTGTTTATTTTGAAATGTAGTTGAAACAATTTTTAACTACTCTGCTTACTAGCAAAATTTGAAATATTTACATAAAGCAGTCACTAAACCAGTGCTGTAGGATTTGGTAGAGATTAACAATTTGGAAAGTGCTAGTAAAAAAACCAAACAAAATCTCTTAGCCCCACAGGTCAAAAAACCAAGCGACAGTTCTTCACATGTCAACTGTATTTAGCCATAGCCACCTCATACTGATGATCACTATGCATGGTATTTTAGGTATTAAACAAAATGACATGGTTTTATTAACTGATCATATCTGAAGCATCTGGTAACATTAAAATAGTCATTTGTCTCAGACGTAACACATTCCACTCACAGTTGTTCCTGAACTACATCCAACTCCATCCATCAATTTCAATCACCACAACTTTCTAGACTTTAGCTTCAAGCCCTGACACAACCTCTATGCCCTTTTTGTTTTGGCAGTCTTACCTCCAGAAGCACCTCTTTATTTCTGTCTGCCATTTCAGAGGTTTCTTTCTTCCCTAGAAGATAGTTCTGTAACAAAAGAAAGCTTAACATCTCTAAGGGCATTTTGAAATCAAATAACATTTACCTTCCTGTAGCAGTAAGAAAGACACCATTAATTGAACAAAACTCTGTAGTCCAAACTATCTTATCAAACTGCTAAATAATATAAGGAACTAAGTTATAACCATCTTTTCCAGAAACATCTGTCCATACTCTTAAGTAACAGGCTCTTAACAATGTTTTCCAGGCTCTTAACAAAATTTTCCTTTCTTTCTTTCTTTCCACAAAACAAACAGCTGCCTGATACATTGCATCCAGAAATAAAAACACTATGGATTGAAAAATCTTATGACAAAAATACTGAAACCACCAATACCTTTGAATTTGTTACATAACACCTTTATTTTATGTGTTCAAAGCAGTGCACACAAAAGGAACATACTCCTTTCTGCCTTGACCTGGCAGTTTTGCTGAATTAAAGGAATTTTCATAAAGCATTATTCAACACAGTAGTCAGACAAGGAGTCTTCTTAAAAGGAATTTAATTATGCATAGGTACTGTATCTTATTTTAATAAGGAGTTCTGCAGTTGTCTTCAGCTTGGAAAGGACTATGACAGTGAAATCTTCAGTATCTTCCTCTTCCTAACCTCTATATCTTATACTGGAAAAACCCCAACATTCACAATGTTTACCCAGTTCATGTTTTAAACCAAGGAGAAATACCTGGTTTATGCTGGTACCTCATTCTTGTTAACAGTGCCTGCCACATGTACTAACAATAAATGTTATCAACTACATGCTTTTAAAAAGAACTGCAAGTTTTGCTACTTCACTGCAAAACACTTAAGACCTGTTTTTCAATAATAATACATCAAGGGCACTGATGATGTCCCAAAGGGTAAGCAAGCTAAACTGATATCCACTTTAAATCCAAGAAATTACCCAAGAGAGGCCACACAGCTATAAAAATCCATGACCCCAAAAGACAGTAGAATTAGGTAAGACTTAAGAGAGAGGTTAAGTGATATCAAATCCAGTTTTCTTCAATTCAAATTCTTCAAAGAGCAACCTTCTGCTTTTCTGTTTCTTTTACTCCACTGAAATGCTGCCAGATACCAAATCTGTAGGTATGAGGCCTTTGAAGCTATTTGAGAGAGAAAAGGGGCCTTCGTTTTCATAGTTGGGGAAGCAGAAACACAGGTGAAGAGAGAAAGGTCCCAGCTTACACAGGGAGAGGACACATGTTCTCTTCCCTTGCCATTTGACTATGGAGTAGCTATTCTCTTAGTTTTTCTCTTTCCCTTCTTGTCAGCTCCATCAGGATGCAGAGTGGAGAGGCACTGCTGTTAGCAATACCTGCCAGCACCTTTCTTGCATAATTTACATATTTGAACTGCACTAGGTGTTGGTGTAAATGCCATGCAACTGCTTGCCTTCATCTCCATTAAAATTACCCACAAACACATTAGCAAACAGATTGCTTTATCTCATGGTTTCCTGCTAGGGACTTAATTTCTGGCCAACCACAATGTGGATGTACACAGTCCCAAAATGTAAAGTTGCCTGGCATTTTAATACATACACAAGCATCAAAATGAAAGTATGGAAATTAATGCTACCAAACAAAGTAAGAAATTGCACCAGGCACGCAGAGGTGGATGCACACAGGTGACTCTCAGCCTTACCTGGGGATTCTTGAACAGCGCGTACTTCTCTATGCGCTCCACAAACATTAGTTTGTTCTGACTGTCTCTTGTCCAGTTCAGAAGATTTTCAACTAAGTTTTCATGATCTTCAAAGATCCTCTCTGCAACAATAATAAGACAGAAAATAGATCTCACTTTGTCACATTTCCTGAGAGAAAGTTCCCTGTAGTCATAATTCAGAGGACAGCTACAGACAATTGTCGTATCAGCAGGTAAGGGTTATAAACATTTATAATTATTACGTACCCATTTGCAATTCAGAGATGGTTTCCACCAATGACCAGTCCAAACTGTATCCACAATGCGATTTGTCCATCAGATTGTCTAATACTTGTCTCACTGTCTGTCTCTCATCCACCATCATTGTTTTTGAGCTGTCATCAGACATATGGACTCTGATCACCAACTATTAAGGAGAAAATTAAGGAAACAAGAAATAGGATTAATTTCCCACATTTCAAATAGAACTACAGTTTTAGAATAGAATAGACCAGACCAGGTTGGAAGAGACCTTCAAGATCATCGCGTCCAACCTATTATCTAACCCATCTAATCAACTAAACCATGCAACCAAGCACCCTATCAAGTCTCCCCCTAAACACCTCCAACGACGGTGACTCCACCACCTCCCCAGGCAGCCCATTCCAATGGGCAATCTCTCTCTCTGTGTAGAATTTCTTCCTAACCTCCAGTCTAAACCTCTCCTGGCACAGCTTGAGACTGTGTCCTCTTGTTCTGGTGCTGGTTGCCTGGGAGAAGAGACCAACCTCTGCTTGTCCACAACCTCCCTTCAGGTAGCTGTAGAGAGCAATAAGGTCTCCCCTGAGCCTCTTCATCTCCAGACTAAAAAGTTTTAAAGATTTTATTTATTTTTCTAAGATTTTGTTAAAATAGTGTGAAATACTAAGTATAATCAAAACACTCTCTCTCAGACACCTGTATCAGTGACTCGTAACAAGATACTGGTCTGCTTTAGTATAAGAGAGTAAATATAAAGGCACTCCAAATACAATGGCAACACACTTTAGTTATGTGTTAAAGAGGGGAAAGGAAAAAAAAAGAAAAATAATCACTCCTGCTGAAGTGCTCTGTTCTGTTTATTTTACAAAGGGTCTTTGTGACAATTTTTCTCACATATATAGATGGAATAAACATAGAGAGTTCTGCACAACCTTATACAGAATCAGAATTTTTCAGATTTATAATTCAAGCTTTCTTCCCCCCTTCCTCCCCATTTTCTAAAGATGCTGGTTATGCAAACAATATACCTCTACTAAACCATCTTTTCCTGGGGAGAATTCAGGATTAAGTAAAAAACCGAAATCTGCTTTTAAAACAGAATGACATTTTAGGCACTTTAAGGAGGTCACTGTCTGGGGGGGGGGGGGGAAAGCACACTTCTTTTTTAACCAATCATAAAGAATTAAGACAACAGATTCTTCTTGACAATCATTATGCTTTCTTTTTTACACCCTGTTCAGCTGGAGAAGTTATCATGTAGTAGTTGTTGTACACTGGTTGGCTTCTTAATTCCCATCTTCCAGCCAGGATATGATATGATATGTAAATGCTAAAAGTAAAAGGAATTTTAAGGCACTGAAAAACTCCAAATTTAACAGAAGAACATGCTCTTTGATAATGCATCAAGTAGTGTCAGTAGACCACCTCCACTTGATAACCCCTGTCTGTAGTCTGCAATGCTAGAAATCCATTCATTACTACAAAATTCTGCTATGCGTAATGGGAATGGGTCAGTAAAGAAAACAGACCCAAATTTGCAATTTTTGACTGCTTAGTACACAATCTCAAGAGTTTGGACTTTCATTTCAGGTCTGAGTTGAAGCTGGCAAAGTCTTCTCAATGTCCACTAGCTGCAAAAAAATCTATTCCTTAAGACAAACATCATGTAGTTCTATACGCTAGGATGTTGTTGTTTAGGTCCAGTTTAGATGAGGACGTAAATTGCCACATCACTCAAGATCAGAACATCAAAGTCTTCCTATCCAGGATAACTTAAGGACAATAGGCACAAATGAGAATAATTTTGCATTCATTTTGCAGGTGAAGAAATATAAAATAAAGATCTTCTAAAGCAATTTAAAGAACTTACCTTCTTCACTTGTGCCTCTTTAATCTTCTCTAATGCAACCCTAATCTTCTCAGCCTTGAGTTTAGCAGCCTGTTCCTCCTAGGGGACACAACACACAGAATTCCAGTTAACACAAACTTCAGACTGGTTTTAGTGAATTTAATTTTCAGGCTACCATGCTTTTAAGCATGGAATGAAATGATGACTTACCTACCACCTATAAATCCTCAACTATTTCTTAGTGATGATGAAGATTATTAATTTTAAAGACAAAGGGTTGCTGTACATCTCACTTAAAAATGAAACTGCCATCATCTCCAACAGAACATACAGGATGTATGCATTTTGTAAAAATACATTTGGCATTTCTTTATTCTTCCCCATTGTAAGTAGCCTTGTTCATTGCTAGAAAATATTTTAGCATATCAGGTAGTTACAGTCATAAGTATGGACAGCACATATTCAACAAGAGTGTATAGCTGAGTACACCCCACAGATTTTTGGTTGATCAACACAAACAGCACACCGAGAAATATCAGAATTTAACAGTACACAGAGCCTGGAGTACAAATCCTATAAATAGGATTCCACGCTGAATGTGTTGGTTGGAAGATTTTAAACTATTAAATCCCTTTGCAATAAGTAAGCAGCTTGAACATTCCTTTTATCTTGACTAAATGCAGGCTGCATTTCTTGCTTAAAGTATTTTAAGACACAAAGCAAGCAAGCATTCTTTTCTTTGATGTTCTTTTAAGCAATCTATTTTTGTTACACCTGGAAATGAATTAAAAATTCAGATCATTTCAATCTATCTGTTGATGCTAAAGAAATCCTTATACAGTAAGACTAGCAACACTAACTTTTAATTTCTGGATACTGGTATTTCTCCTGAAAGTGGATTTCAAATATGCAGATAACCAAGTAAGTATTCTTTTTGTAGATGCCATATGCAGGTTTTACATTTTAGAAATCTTAAATTGTGGATGTTCACTGCAGCTAATATCTGAAAGTATAATGATGATTTTAAAACTCTAGAACAACAAACATACTAAATAAGCATATACCTCCCCCTACAAAATATTAAACCTGCTTAGAAAAGAAAAATTGAGATTCTTCTCTGGTCAGAAGTAGCACAGTGCACCGCAAGAACACTCAGCATGCCACAGACATTTTGTTATGAATTGCTTTTCTGTATGATGTAATTCATGGCTTCTTTACCATGTGTTTAGATGGCTGCCCTTCTTGTAAAAGATTCAGCTACCCTGAAATACACAGAACTCCAGTTTTCCACTTCTCAGTGAATTGCTGATATTCCTATCAACTGCTGAAGGCCATTCCCTGTGCCATTTATTGTGCTCCAGAGGTTTTGCTCCGTCACACCTGTGACCATACCATGCACTGGAAAAAACATCAGCTAGACAAGACAATAGGCTGCCTTGTGAGTACATAATTCTTTCCAATAAAATGAACCAGTAAGTTGACATGAGCAGAAATAAAGTGTGCTTGAAACATTCTCTTGGAACTCAATTACCTAGGAACATAGGGTTTTATTAATCTACAGGGAACTATGACTTTTTATGTGCTATAAAGACAGTGTCATATAACTTGGGTTAAACCACATTAGTATTGTATTAAAAACAAACAGTGCCATGATACCTAGAACCATTTACGTGAAAGACATATTTCAGGACTCTAAAATACTCTTCCTCAGCAATAACTATTCCATTTTCAGAAATAAATTATTACTAAAAAATCAAGGCTTTAAATACTTAAGACTTTCTAAAAGTGATTATATGCATATGCACATTATGAAATCAGCAAGAACAGAAGATTTTATTATCATACAGTTGAAGAAACTAATTTACGGTTTCAAAAAGCCGCTTATTAACCCAGCCATAAACCTTTATTGCTGTACAAAGGTTGACAGCACATTTAGGTTTGCTCCTCACTAAAGTAAGACACACAATTTTCTGCCCCATTTCACTGTACACCTGTGCAATGCAACTGTCTACAGCAAACCCTGGCAGCAGCACTTTACAGCTGTAGCACACAGACACGGGCAGCAACAAGACAGCAGGTAACAAGGCATCAGCCAAGGGCCTCTCATATACTTGAGCTAACACAGCTAGAATATCTTTATTATCTCAAAGTTTAAAATACATCATTCCCTAAAATATTTTTAGAAGAAAGATTTCAAGGGTTCATTATTATTGCCTACCAGTCAATTTTCATTTCCCACTCAAGTTTAAGGTGGGTCCAGAAATTAGAATTTCTTTTACTTTAGACTAGATTTTAACAAAGTCAGCTTAAATGTAACAAAACAAACTAAAAGAACTATGATTTAAAAAATAAAAACTGGTTTCATTCTGCAACAATGTATTATAAGAGGTCTGAATCTACTCATGGAAAACACACAGACGGAATCAAGACTTAGAAATTTCTAATTCTAGCAATTATTTGTATTTTCTAATTATATTTTCTAATTTTTAACTCTAATAATAGTAGTAATTAGGAAGCAGATAGTAGTCAAGGACTGTAAATTATTCAAGGCTTGCTTTATTGTCAGGACTAATGCCACTGCTGCATCATGCTGGTATGAAGAATGATGTTCCACTGAAGCCAGAAGAAGAAATATCTATGTTGATGAATTTATTAAGCATGTAATTCTTCAAAACTCACTATTTTTTTTCTATTTCTCTCCTAATGGCCCAAGTAAACAGTCACCCATGTATCCTTACCATCAAAGCCATCCCAAAACTGCACTCAGGCACAAACACAGGCTCCCTCCTCTTCCATACATGGAACCAGGACAATTGATCAATAGCATGGAGTATCAGTTTGTACTATGTGCAACATTTCTTATCCCACACCAAGAAAGGTGACAGGTGGCAAAAGTATCTGACTGCAACTGTAAACTGTTCAGCACCACAAACTAGCAAGGCCAGAGCACACAGCCTCATCATATTTGACTTAGGTATTTATTTCCCCTTTGCTAGAAAATCCTTCTAGTAATAGCGGTGTGAGGTAGGCTACCATAAACCCGCACATCAACGGCAGGACTGCTGCCTAGGCTGTGCTTTCACAAGTGACGTCTACCTCTGTAAGTTCCTGCTATGGCTGGTACACCTTGCACAGCATCACTTCTTAGAGCAGACACTTCAGTCAGAAAGCTGATCTGGTTGAAAATGGACACAGCAGACAGAAATGCACTGATGGTAATTTCTTGATGCAAATGGTGGACAAGCCAGCTAGGAGAGGTATGCTGCTGGATCTCATACTTTCTAACAAGGAGGGTCTGGTTAAAGTGGTGAAGGATAAGGGCAGCCTTGGCTGCAGCAACCATAATGGTGGAATTCAGGATCACAACCCTGGGCTTCAGCAGGCCCAACTTTGGCCTTTTCAAGCTAGGGGAAATGCCATGGAACAGGAACAGAAGGCAAAGGGGCCCAAAATAGTTGGTTAACATTTAAGGACCAAGCTCAAGATCAGAGCATCCCAACAGGCAGGAAATCAAGAAAGGGAGCCAGCAGATCCACATGGTTAAACAGGGAACTTCAGAGCAAACTCAAGTGGAAGAAATGGAAGGAGGGGGAGGAAGGCCACTGTTGTCAGAGGATGTAGGGAGGCAACTGGGAAAGCTAAGGCCTCCTTGGAATTAAACCTTGCAAGAATGTCAAGGACAACAGAAAGGGCTTCTTTAAATACACTGCAGACAAAACCAATACTAGAGGCAATGCAGGCCCACTGCTGAATGAGGTGGGTGCACTGGTGACAGAGGATACAAAGAAGGCAGAGCTATTGAATGCATTTTTTGTCTATACCTCAGTAAGTGCCCCTCAAACCTTTTCTTTGCCATGCTGAACAGATCCAGCTCTCTGTGTCTCTGGATTCTATGGATGCTACAGTCTCTTCATTATCTTCATGGTGCTTTGCTGAACTTCTCAGTAGCTCTGTATCTCTACTGTGCTGGGGAGCCCAGAACTGAGCATGCTACTCCAACTGTGGCTTTACCAGTGCTGAGCAGAGAGGAAGGATCTTTTGCACCCACCTGCTGGCAACGCTCTCCCTAATGCAGCTCAAGATACCATTAGCCTTCTTTGCTGCAAGGGCACTTTGATGGCTCGTGGTCAGCTTGGTGTTCACCAGGACCTCTAGGTCCTTTTCTGCCAAGCTGCTCTCTGTCTGGGTGGTCCCCAGCATGGACCCATGCATAGGTTAGCTCCTCCACAGGTGCAGAACTTCACACTTCTCTCTGCTGAACTTCATGAGGTTCCTGTCAATCCATTTCCTCATCCTGTAAGGTCCCTCTGAATGGCAGCACAACCCACTGGCATCACAGCCACTCCTCTCAGTTCAGTGTCATCAGCAAACTTGCTGACTCTGCCCCATCATCAAGATCAGTAATAAAGATGATAAAAATGACTGGACCTCTGGGTACAATACTAGTTACTACCCTCTAAGTAGACTTGGTGCCACTGATCATCTACCTCTGGGCCAAATAAGGCAGTCAATTTTCAGTCAACCTCACACTTATCCATCCCATACATCAAGAGTTTGTCTATAGTATCAGGGTTAGATAAAGAGAGGGTGCACTAGAGTGGTCCTCAAATTGGCAGCCAAAGGCAAGCTGGAGCAAAGGGATCAGTGCTAAGGAGCCGTTTTTGGTGGGGGCTAGATGTAGGGAACTTAATCTGAGCCAGAAATTAGGTTTCACATCTGCCCCATCATCCAGATCATTAATGAAGATGTTGAAAAGTATTGAACCCAGTACCGATGCCTGGGATACACAATTGGTTAATGGTCTCCACCTTGACTTCATTCTGTTTTGAAGGTATGCTTCAGGGTATGGCACAATAGAATCTTATTCACCAGGGACATAGATTCTGCTGTCCCCCTTAAATACTGCTCAGAGTAGATTTGGCAAATCTGTAACAAGAAAACAAACAAACATACAAACCCCAAACCATGCATTTTGAGAGTATTTCAATGGCTCTTTATCCCTCAAAACCACAGCTGAACCAAATTATCTCCTGCTTTCCTCTGAACAGGGCCTATCTTATGGTTCAAGGTCAGGCTTTTCATTGGGACTAAGGCAATTAGTTAGAGGAGAACAGGTAGTAGATCTGGGACCACAACAAAGAAAGAAAGAGAAGAAAAAACAAACAAACAAAGAACCTCCCCCAAAACAAAAACATCAAACAAACAGAACCACAAGCAACCAACCCAGGAGGGAGAATAGGCCTTAGAAACCATGGTAAGGAAGTCTGAGTGTGGAAAAAAGACTGCAATGTAAAACAAGGCACTAACTGGTAAAGAGTTTTAGCTGGACAAAAAGCTCACATGACATGCAGAACAAAGTAGAAACATTCGAGAACACAGGCTGTTTAACAGTGTAATCCTGCTGCTAACCACCTGCATAATGGTTGTGGTTTCCAGTTACTGCCATAAAAATTCCTCAAAAACTGTAGGAGGCAGGAGTTTTCAAATTCGGCTTACATCCTTTTCAGATTAGGAATCAACTGCTGTATTTCTAAACTGTATTTTAAAAATTGCAGACAGATACTTCAATCAAGAATGAGCACACATGAATCAGACTGACCTAAAATGCATGAAGCAAACTTGACAACTGAAGGGATTAGTGTGGAGTAACCAAAAATTTAGAAAACAGGGGAATCAACACTCATTTCAGATCAATAAGAATGAAGCACTAGGTATTTGGGAAGAGGAGGCATAACATGATTCCTTTTCTCCAGATGCCAATATACATATGTGAAACATTACACCATTAAAACCACCATCATCTAGCAGTTTCAGCTTCATGTGCATCAGAAAGGTAGAAGAAATGGTAACTTCAAAATCCACCATGCTACATTTCCATTTCCTGTTTCCACGTCCTAAATTGGAATGTAGTTCAGCCCTGAACACTCTTTTAAAATTATTTGCACGTGATCTGTATTTCACAGTTAAAAGCTTAGTTTTTAGTATTCATTTGATGGATTTCATTCCAGCCCTACAGGGAACAAACTTCCAGATTTGACATTAAAAATATATTGCCTTCTTTTTGATAATCAGTAACTTCTCTGACACTTTTGCTTCTTTCCATTTTCAAGAAATGTGTTTGAATGTTGTGTGAACAACAACATATGGAGAGACCACTACAATGAACAGATAATTGTCTGTGCTGAGATCTGCCCTGCGCTGAGAGAGGAACTGTGTTTGTGCATGGCTGTAATGCAAAAGGCACTCCATGAGTAGGATTTTCACAATTAGTTATATTACCAAAAGACAGAAATGGTGCTGTCATTCCCACAAAGTGGCTCTAGTGTCAATACAAAAGGTAAACAGATCAAAGAAGAGAAAGAATACAACAGTCAGTAAGACAATAAGAAATAGCTGACACACTGGAGACACTAGCATAGAGCTTCAACATGGTCTTACAATTTACTTATCTAGTATCTTGCTACAATTAGAAGGAAAGCCCCATCTCTTGGGACTCCTTCTCTAGTACTGGAGCTTATATAATGTTACAGCAAGCTGAAGAGATTTAAGCAGTAAAGTGGTCTTCCATTTCATTATTTTACTGATGACATTTCCTTCTACAGCAGGCTAGAAGAGAGACAGTAAGTATCTACATCAGAACTCTGTGCTCAGCAGTCCAGCGTAGAAGGGACAGCTGTACTGAGCCTGTCCTAAGCTGAACTAACAACAAAGGCTACCCTCAAAACATCAGCAAGCCCACCAAAAGCACATGACTCAAAGGGCTACAAACTCTAATAATCCAAGACAAAGACTTACAAATCTAAACATGAAACTTCATAAACATGAAACTAATAGAATCACTGACATGAGCTTGTCCATGGCCATACGATGCAATGGATGAACAGAATTATAGAATCATTTCCGTTGAAAAACCATTTAAGATCATTAATGCATAATATTTTATGCAATTTTTAACTGAAGTTCCATATGCTAACCAATACTCAACCCATATCTAAATAATCAGAAGGGAGGATATGAAAACACATGGAGATGAAAGAGAAAATCTTGGGTTCCCTTTGTGTCACAGCTGTTGTTAATCTATTTTCAATCAACCAAAGTTTGCTGGTTTGGTGGCTGTCTGCTTTGTTGGGGGTGCAGGGACAAGGAACTGATGGGGGGAAGAAAGGAAAGAGGTATGGGATTAAAATTTAAGCAAAACTATCACAAGCAGAATGTTACTTGGTTTTGTCTGTTTATAATCCTCTAGAAGACAGCCTGAAAATTTATCATCAAGATGCAGGCTGAGCATCTTGCAAAAGAAAAAACAGTAAACTAGTTCTAAGCTTTTACTGGAAAGTACAGGCCAGCAAATATTAACCTTACTGTTTTGAAGTCAGTACATTTGTCACTCTGGACCTGCCTGAGGTTTCTCCTCTGGAGTGTCTGTCTTAGGAAAGAAAAAAACCCAGGGAGCAGTTTGCAGAAAGGAGCTGCATCAGACACATCTGACACCCCAGCCACTGAACACTCAGTTTTCTCAGCAAGGTGTGTTTTCATGAGAGATTTACAGCTTTCCCATCCCTCCTCCCTTGAAACTATACTTTCAAAAGGAAGTATGTATAGAAAATGTTATCCTTAGACTGAATGGCAATTTGTGCTCTCTTAGTGTATTACTGACCTTTATCCTCTACAGAAAATAAATTTATAACCAGGATTTGTACATACCTGGCTCATTAGACCACTGTCTTACAAGCATGTTCTCACCACATTCTATCTAGACAGTACTCAAAACTTCTTTAAAAAAACTCCCATTAGTTGATATCAGTTTATCAAAAATGAACTCATACAGAAATTGACTTATTTTAAGGATACTACTGCCTTTAACAGTACTGAATACTCATAAATCTTTTACACAGCTGAGGTGGTGGGTTTTTTTCCAGCTAGTGGATAAGAACAACAGAAAAAAAGAACTTCTAGCTCAGTACATTTCCTTTTCAGCTAAGGCATTTTACCTGCTGACATGGCTATTAAGTATTTGCCCAGAACTTGAACACTTTGATAAATCTGCAAAAACAAACAATAAAATTAAGCCTTTAAGAGCACAACACCTTGGACAATCAAGAAAAATCATGTAAGTAAATGCACAAGTTCCAGGAAAGGGCAGGGGTGGGAGGAGCATAGCACACACCAAAAGCATTCTTTCTACATAGAAATAGTCACATACAGGTGGAAAGAAGAAGCATCACCTTGGTCAGCAAATGAGAAGGCTTTCCTGCAATGTTTCTCAGAAGAAGGGAGGTTTCCCTGTCCAAATAGGAGTGCTTGTGCAGAAAGAAAGAGAAAGAACATAAGTCAAAAGAAGTCAGTATAGTAATTTTATAGTGTCTTGATTTCAGAAGATAGAGTTATGAAAAAAAAACCCTGCACCATTACATTATTTCCCTCCCATAAAAATGTGAGCGTTCCCAAATACTGCAAGCCTACCACAGTGGTACAAAAGCAGTTTTGCTAACAGAGAATACTATTTCAATCCTCCCCTGTACAAAATGTTACAGTATAGAATTAAGAAAAAGGTTTACTTACCTGCTACTGGTTTCTTTCTGCAAGAGAATTTATTTGTAAAGACATTTAAAACTATAAAAGTGAGGAAACGTGCACTTGCAATGCTTTTCAAAATCCTGTCCACTCTTGTACAACTCAGCATTCTACTTCCATTACACAAACAAAAAGCCACTAAAAACTGGACATCCTGAAGACAAGGAACTGTTTTCATGCTTTCTATGCTGGCTGCTGCTTACAGAGTTAAAGAAAAAGATGTTACTGTAATCATAATCCGGATGTAACTTATAATTACTTTTTAAAAGAAACAAAACAAAAATAAAACCGCCAACCAAGGACTGAAATCTCTCTTATTTTGTACAATCCAAAATCATATAGCTCAATAATTTGGAAACCAATTGTTGCATTTGTCTCAGAAAATAAATTATCTGAAAATATATTTTAATCTGTTTAAAAAGGGGAAGCAAATCAGTAGCAACCATAGAGAAGGACTTCTCAAAAGGCAAAAAATCAGTTAATGACAGTTAATACAGTGATTCTTTTCTCCAGTATCTGCTATAGATAAACAATGATAAACCATCAGCCCATAGGAATTTGCAGAACCACATGGACACAACACCAGGGAAATCAGGCTAATACTGTGGGACTTGACAAGATCATTAAGGGTATCTCCTGTGAACCACAACTGAACTGCAGATTTTGTTCCATGTGGCTGCATCTCTCAGCCTTATTTGTGTCAACTGGTCCAACACTATACAGAACATGGCATGACAACTGAGCAGCCTACTATGCTCTTGTTTAATCATTAGCAGCTCAGAATCCCCATCTCTTCTTCAGAGATGCAATAAGGTACAGTCTCCTGAAAAAAATGAAGAGGGCATGTCTAGAGCTTCATGGAAGATAATATCAAATAGTTTGGTGTACACAGTTCCTGCAGGGTGAGTTTACCTAATGTGACTGCCACATCCTGAGATGACTAATTAAACATCTCTAGCAGGCTTTAAAAGTTACAGCTCAAAGAAGATTCTAAATAGTATCTGAAGTAAAACCTAGGCTCTAGTCTGAGCTCCACCTGGTGCTTAGCCACTAATACAGACAAAGGTTGCATGCTACAGACCAAAGATTTTTCTGCTTGCCGATTAATTACTGTTTGTGTCTACATCCTGTGATTCAGAAGCACAGCCGCACTGCCTAGAAACAACTTTTTCACACCTGAGCCACACACTGATGAGAGCTTTGCGATGCAGGATCTGGTATTGGTCTTGTGCATAGTTTACAGTCATACGGAATTCTCAGATTAGATTTCCTGACACATATAATCACATCATTTGGGATGGATGAACTAATACATTCTGCATTTTCTACACACACAGGATTTCCAGGAACTTCAGTGACAGAAGAACGGCTGTCATTTAAAGAACTTTTCACTTAGTCTGAGCAAGCCTGAGGTAATGCCAACACTGCTGGCAAATAATGCAGCTTTGATTAACTTGAAGGCAGACTGATCTTATTTTTATGATTCTGATAGACACATTTTCACTCTGAAATTAATTCTACTTAACATGGATTCACTTTTCTTGGTGAATGGAGCACTGCAGTAGAAAGAACATTACAATGCACATTTGCAGCCTCTTCCTTAGGGTTTAGCCATCTTCTCTCCTTTGTCCTGATACTATTGTTGACTGGTAGACTAAGTGGGGAATACCAAATCTCTTCCTAAAGGAAATACTATTTGCTGGAGAATACTTCTATAAAGAAACTCAAGGTAGATAATTTAACCTTATTCTTATCATCTATCATTTTGGTTGTTGCCATCTTGCATTTATGTACAGTGGAACTTTTCTCCACTAAGGAACTTTTATGCTATCCAGAAATGGGAGTGCCATAAATTTCTTACAAAACAGTAACCACTGGGGACAATGGTAATACTGCTTTCCAGCTCCACAGCAAAATATGGTAACAACCAACCACAGGAAAACTATTCTGGAAATCAAGAATGATGGTATTTCATAGGAACAGCTGCTGGTCAAGAAAAGGTGGGGGAAAAAATGGTGTGATGGCAACTACCTCTGTGAATTTCAGCTGCAGAGATACCTCTAGAAACAGGAAGGCAACAGTTGTTTGCTAGATACCTTTTGTGCATGGCTCCTTCCTACTGCATAACATTCTGCAGTACCGCAGATACCCAAAAGTTAAAATTAGCAGAAGTAGCAAAGCAACAGGAAAACCCAAGTGCTAGGAATTACAGCTTGGCTAAACAGCTATCTGCACATTTTAAACATATTTGACCTGCAAAAAACACTGGAGAAAGAAAGAAAGAAAAAGTTTAATTTTAGAACAGCATGCTACTCTCTCACAAACCAGTGGTTTAAAACATTTGTCTGTTTCAAAGGAAAGATTTCAGCTCACTGATCAAACTCTGAGATGAACAGATGTTGTCCTCTTGCAGTAGGCTGACTGCTTTGAGACCACACAGCACACACGTTTCTTATAATTCTATAATATTCAGTATTCCTAAGGTCGGAAGAGACCTCAAAGATCATCGAGTCCAACCTGTCACCACAGACCTCATGACTAGAGTAGGGAGGACACTACTGCCCACTGCAGGCTTGAACTCCCGACCTTCCCATTAAGACCCTTAATGGGAAGGTGATAATGACCATTTTCACTATCATTCTTTTAGAACTTGTCATGCAACCAGACTATTAAAACGTCTTCAGAAGGTACAAGTACTTTAAAACATCATGAAAGCATCTGAATGTAGCATCTATATTACAACACCGGAATTTGCCCAACGCTTCAAAGATAAAAACATCCAGTTCTTTATACTAAGAATGAAGTCATACAAGAGCTAGGTTGTAACAGTGTTGGAAGATTATTGCTGCATCCACTAAAACAGTCAGGGAAGCTTACTCAACATGAGTTGGGTTGAGTCAAAGACTTGATGCCTAACTCATTTCAGATTCTTTGAAAGATCCTGTATTTCTAGGCCAGCACTTAACTAAGGCTGCAAGCCTAAGTGGTGTATTACATATGCACAGTTCAAAGCTGATTTTTACTTCTACTAGATGTTTTAAAGTTGTATTTTTATATGCATAAGATAGCTTTCCCGCTAAACTCCAGCCATCAGTTATAGCCAGACCTTATACATATATACACACACACGGAGAGACACGCATATCTATAGAATCATTATTTTTTTAAAATAAAGAGCTAATGGAAACACAGTGCAAATGAAAAAAACTTCCCAAAGTTATTTCCATTATACTTAGGAAAAATTCACTTCAAAGGCATAGGCAGATGTTGAAATTTTCTACTAAAAGAGGATCAATGAAACTACTTTGTAACCAATTTTAAAACCAACGCACTCTGAGATTTTGAAGGATGAATGAGAGGCAGACTCGACTTATGATTCCCAGTGAACCTATCACTGCCACTACCACCAAGAGAAATTTTCCTCCTTGTCACATCATGAAATCATGCAATTTGCACTTTCCACAAAAATTGTTAAAGTGAAAAATATGTTAAGAGGACATAACACTAGGTGTGCTGGTGACTGGACCTCACTAACCTTTGTTTCTTTATAACCATCAGAAGATATTCTTCCTTCCCAAAAAAAAAAAGCAATAATGAAACCCACCATCAAGTATTAAATATGCTTGCAACTACTTTTCATGTCAAAATTGCTTCTTTTGAGGACTATTTTTAGACTACATAAAAGTGTTCCCTCACAATATTAAGCTACAGACTTTGAACTAAGTTTCACAAGATCAGTGTACTTCAAAAGACCTGGAAAGAGAAAAATATGGTTTCCACTCATTTTATACAAGACACATAAGCAGATGTTGCAATGATGACTTCTTTCTACTGTAGCTCCCAGAAGCAAATATTCCAAGTCATGCAAAACCTATAAATGTTAATAATAATTTTTAAAAATAAAAAAAATCCTCAAAATACTGGGAAAGATATGCTGATCAGAAGATTAATATTCTATACAACAAAACACATATCTTTCTCAAGGGATGACAAAACAGCTGTACACAAAACTATGAAGTACAGAAACACTGTTTACGTTAAAAAATGAGGTCTGATGATAAAAATATCAAAACTAACAAAAAAACCCCAAAACAACCAGCATATAAATAAAACTACTAATGCCTCCAAAATGAATTTTAGCTGATATGGATAATAAAACATGGAAAAATAGACGTGACTAAAGTGAACATTAACATTTAAAAGTTCTAGATGCTGTGAGGACAAAATAATTAAAACAGTTTTCATGTGCAGTTCATTCAGCAAAAACAACTAGCCTTAATGTTTATAGAAACATGGAATGAAGTCTTGTTTCAAATTATGTTTTAGACTTCAAAGATTTCCTATGTGCTTTCTTTGAAGACAGGAATGTAACATCCATTATCTTCAGACCCAAATACCAGAACTTCATGGGCCAGCTGTTGAATATTATGTTTCAGTGTTTTCAGAAAAACTCCTCTTAAACAGAGCATAACTGCTTATTGCAGGAAGTTTTTTAAAAACACACACACAAAACCAACTAAACAAGAAACAAAGCCCCCAAAACAACAACCAACACCTGGACTCATTTTTCTAAACTAACACTGAATTACTGAGCACATTAGAACTATTTTTGGTAGACAGTAATTGATGAGGGGACTTTAAGAAGATCTTTTTAGAAGAGGTGATAACCTCAGCTACCTAGCCAGGTTCTAGAAGATGCAAACTGTGAGGCATAACTTGGAGCTGTAGCAGGCCTCCAGTTCACAAGTAACAGGCTACATACATTGCCTCATTTCTTCAACTCTACCTGCACATTTTTATAAAACCTTGACAATCAGAATCATATTGAACATTGATCCATTTTCTTGTCACACATCAGTAACAACGGGGATCAGTATTGGGTCCACTCCTGCTCAGTATCTTTATTAATGGACTGAACAAAGGGACAGAGTGTACTCTCAGCAAGTTTGCTGACAATACAAAACTGGGAGGGGTGGCTGACACACCAGAAGGCTGTGCTGCTGGAAAGAGTCCGTAAGAGAGCCACTAAGATGACTAGGGAACTGGAACATCTACCTCATGAGGAAAGGCTAAGAGAGCTGAGTTTGTTTAGCCTGGGTAACTGATTGAGAGGAAAATCTCATTAATGCTCATAAATGTCTAAAAGGGTAGCTGTCAGGAGGATGGAGCTAAGCTCTCTCAGTGGTCTCCAGCAACAGGACAAGGGCAGTGGACACAACCTGGAACACAGGAGGTTCCACACAAACATAGGAAAAAATTTTTCACTTTGAAGGTGGCAGAGCACTGGAAGAGGCAGAGCAGTGTGGCTGTGGAGCCTCCATCTCTGTAGGCATTCAAAACCCACCTGGATGTGTTCCTGGGAATTACTTATTGTGACTCTGCTCTAGCAAGAGGGATTGGATGAGATGATCTTCAAAGTTGCCTTCCAACCCTTACCATTCCGTGATTTGGTGATCTGATTATCACTTAGCACAGAAGTGAGACAACTTTAGAAAAATTCAGTCTCGTTGCTAAGAGACAAGATCTGCATGCAGCTCATCTGGCTTTTAAGAATAAGGGCTCAGAATACCTAAATGCAGGATTGAAAAACTGTACAATGAAGTATGAAAGGTGTCAAAGATGTTCTTTACACTATCATTTTACAAATAATTAGCAAAAACTGAGTAGGAAGTGTAAGAAGGAAAATAACCTGTCAATCTTCTAGGGCATTTTACCTTATTGTTGTAATACATAAATAAAAAAAAGTCTTAACTATTACAGAGGTATGTACAGCAGAGTAACTTGCCTCACTGCACTAAAACAACAAAAAAAGACAAAGACTAGACACTGAGGACTTGTGTATGTAAATCACTTGCCGTATTTTCTTCAAAACTTTTTAACAATTTAACATTAACACTTGCACCTAATCACACCAGCTGGTGGCACTCGTGCACCACTGTGCTCGATTTACAAATCCTTTTATAAAAAGCTTCTCAGAAACAAACTGACCAGGCTGGACGAGGCTCTGGCCAGCCTGACCTAGTGTGGGGTGTCCCTGCCCATGGCAGGGGGGTTGGAACTAGATGATCCTTGTGGTCCCTTCCAACCCTGAATGATACTATGAAGGAAACTCAGTGTGCAATAGAGGGCTGCACACTTGCAATAGTTAGTCAAATGGTAACCACTATAGGCTTCATTTCAACTACACCAGTACACTGAATTCTAAGACTCCAGCTTAAAAAATTAGAATTCTCTATTTTCAAAAGAGAACTCCAGAACTAAAACTCACTTGAACAATTTTGCAAATTGCAATTTGAACATAATTTTTGCAATCTTGACACCAAAGGGGCCAAAGACAGTAAAGTCTTTGCATACTCTTTGGGATTATGTATTCATATGGAAGGTGTAAGAGTACACAGTATAAAATGATGAACATCTGATTTTTAAAATCTGTTTTCTGGTTTCCTCTGCAATGGGAGTTACCAAGTCTGGAGGAAAAAAAGAAAAAAAAAAGCTGAGGGAAGACATTAGCCTTCTTTACAACTACTTGAAAGGAGGTTGTAGTGAGCTGGGGGTTGTTCTCTTCTTCCAGTAACAGGCAACAGGATAAGAGGAAACAGCTTCAAATTGCACTGGGGAGCTTTAGACTGGATATTAGGAACAATTTCTTTATGAAAAAGGTTGTCAAGCAATGGAATGGGCTGCCCAGAGAGGTGGTTGAGTGACCATCCCTGAAGGGATTTATGACAGGTAGATGTGGCACATAGGGATATGCTTTAGTGGTGGACTTGGAGTGTTAGGTTAACGGTTGGATTGGATGATCTTAAAGACCTTTTCCAACCTATATGATCCTATGATTGCTGAGAACAACGATGCTTCCAAAAAAAATATTATACATATTTTAACTAGCTTTGCTCACCAAATAACTAGGAAATAGGCAAAATCAACTTGACTAAAAAGCTTGACGGTCATGATACACATGGTTATGTCATTGCATTGTTGGGATACTATGACTTAAACTCAGGTCACTCATGCGATTTTCGTGTGCAGGCAAATTGACACATATATTGACATAAGCAGAAACATACAAACATGTCGTAATAACTTACAGGAGTTCCCCACAGAAACAGTAAAAATGTAGGATAATGAAGAGGAAAGGGTGTAAAAGAGGGAGAGTAAAAGGGAGGAAGGAGAAATAAAAGTTTTATGATTGCTCAGAAGACGCAAGAAATAAGTGGTGATGACAATTAAGCAAAGGCAACAAAATCAGATTAAGAAGTTGCAGCGACCCTTATCCAAATTTCTTATGCATCAATTACTTGAAGACAAGAGCAGAGTCAGGCTGTCTTCTATGGGAAAGAAGGAGACCGAACACAAGTATGTTTTTGACCATAGTAAGAGGAGAAGCAGTCAATCTCAGATAAAAGCAGTGCAGCAAAACATCTGCAGACACACACAACACACTTTTTCTACATCTGTTGAGACAAGTAAGAAAATAAACACAGGTAACATTCTCTTTGCACAGCCACTTGCTCACTAAGCCAAAAACTGAGAGCTAAAATCTCTAAACACTACAAACAGAAAACCATCATACTGTCTCTTTACACAAGCTTAGCCACTTTCCTTCAGTTCTTTCATACTAGTAAAAGACATAACATGCTCTGGTGACAATTAATAAGTAAATACAAGAAGAACATCCATTTAGTAGAGATTTCTTATTTCCAGTTGCACATACTATTTTAGATCTCTGAGCATCTCTCGTAGTGTAATTCATGTAAAAATGAATTAAT
The DNA here is from genome assembly GCF_026170545.1 of Melanerpes formicivorus. Classification (NCBI taxonomy): domain Eukaryota; kingdom Metazoa; phylum Chordata; class Aves; order Piciformes; family Picidae; genus Melanerpes; species Melanerpes formicivorus. The sequence continues at coordinate 15,781,251 of NW_027142357.1, read as the reverse complement.
ATTATGCTACTAAAAAGCACAGTGTCATTCAAAGCCTGCTCCTTTCCCTTCAAAGATATACAAGGTATTTGTTTCAGGAACGTTAAGTTTTGGTGACAGAGTTACTCAGTTGAGGTTTGACAGATGTGAAAGCAGTAACAGTTTATTCTTATCAAAACCTTAGAAAAGGATAACAGACATTTAGAAACTGAAGTGGCAGCATTAGATAATGGAGCTGCCTGATAGTTCCATGTACAAGACGTGTTTTCAGCTGCTTATAAAAATTTTGTCAAGGTAAAACTATTAAGTCAGAAATTTTCCATGGCGAGTTAACTGTCATAGGATGATTACTAGTCATTTACATTAGAAGAAGCATTTCCAACACAGGAAAGGAAGATTTATCTCATTTAAAATATGTTTTTAAAGACCTCTGCACACCCGATCAGTAAATTAATTATTGACAAGGGCATCATCAAATACTTGCTTTGCATTGTTCCATGTGAAGTCACCCAAATTTGCCTGAGCATAAGCCTTTAGAATTAGAGTCCATTAAGTCTCCGTGAATTCTGGAATATGACAATTAAAAAAGCTCAAGTCTGTACTGTCTCACAGCACTGCCCAGCCCTTCAACTTGGCTGAACATTACTAATATTGAACAAAAGACTAGCCAATCTGAAAATGCCTGGGTCCATGACAGGAGAGTACAGAAGCCTTCTTTACATTACAATGCCTGGCTGCTGCGGAGCACATTTGAGCCAGACATGTAAAGTGAGACTCCAGAGCTCTAGATCAGCTCTGTGCTCCAGAGTGGTCAACCCTCCTCCCAGAACTTGTGCAACTCTTTTTCACTGCAGGCAACCACAATTTCTTAACTGTAAGTTGTCAACTCCACAATTTAAAAAACACAACTGGCAAACAAAAAACCCCAAAACCCAACCCAAAAGAAATTAATTTACAGTAAGTATTTCTTAACTACTACAGATGCATGCAACTTCATCCCAGTTCCAACAACTAGAGTGTAAGCCCACTGAAATTTGCTGCAATGTTTGAAATGTCTGTGGACATTGCAAATTGAAAAAACCTGCTGCACCATGTGCCTAAGTTGCAGCATTTGCTAGTCCATGCACTTTCCAGGTGAGGTTGTAATGTTTCCCTGTCAGTTGGGTTCCTTGGGACAGAAAGGATTACGAAAGCTAGCGAATAAGCTTAGTTCCAATACTGGTTTTAAAGAAACTTAAAACAAAACCATCACAAGACAGACAAAGCCCTAACCTTCCCTCAGCCATGTGCACTCAGATCTCTTGTGTGGACAGCAATGATTTTCACCAGTGGATGAATGGAACAACTAATTCATAAGGATGATTTTTCAGGAAGAACACGAGCTGATCCAAATCACTAGGCAGCTACACAAACACTAGTGCCAATACAAGATGAGGCAAGGCTGCCCAATGCAGCAGTAGCATGGACCTAAATTAGCATGAACCAAACAAGAAATCCCAAATAAAGTTTGTCTGCACAGAAGTGGTTTCAAGCTGTGGAATTTTCCCAAAGAAGAAAAATAACCACATAAAAGGGAAAAAAAAAAAAAAAAGGAGTACAATTTCATGGTAAATGGTTGCCTGACCTATCCAAAAGAGCTGCATTTAAGTGGAAGACTGAAAAAAAAGAAGGAAAAAACAATGCCACAAACTTTAAAACTAACTAATGTGCAACTGCATTAGATAATGAATGTTGGACACTTCATCCTTGTGAAAGGCTCTACCTGCAGCACAGAAAACTAGACATCAAAGGAGCTAAGAAACCTAAGGAATAAACTTTAACACAGTTACAGTAGTAATTGTATTATCATCTGCTTGTATCTGTTGATTTCTGAACTATGAATCAGCCCTAAACCAAAAATATCATAGGCATCAAATCATCCAAAGACTAATCACTAGAAGAGAACAGGTATATATAGTTCATGAGTTCAGAGTCACAAATCTACTCTTTTGGTTAAAAGCAGAAAAACCCTATGAAAAACAAACAAACAAAAAAAGGTCCAATAAAGTTAAGTTTCATAAAGCAAACCATTGATTTAAATCTTGAGTAACTTTTACAAACATGAAGCTAGTAAATGTCCAACACAGGAACTGTACTTAAGGCTGCAAATTTGGTTAACTAAAAGTCTTTATATTTCTGAAGGCAACTTTTATTATACTATAAAAGACTAAACATTAAACAGCACATCCAAAACTGACACAGCTAAAAGCCCAGTTCTCAGATGTTTCTTCAGAACATGAAGTCTCTTCTTTTGAGTTCAAACTCCTTTAGAAGCCTGACAAATCCCAGTTTTCATTCTCTAAGTTAGAGCTGTGTGCAGCTAAGGAAAACAGCATAAATTCTTTTCTCCTCTTAGGAGTTTAATGTTCTGCAACTGGCTCTTATGTTTTTAATTTTTGTCATCTGTTCCAAATTTGATTTTTGGCAACCTGAAGTAAGAGCAAACATGTAATCTGTTGCTCATTTCCTACAGATGTAGTATTTCTCTTCCATAATCTAATTAGACATTGCAGAAAAAGTGAAGGAATTTGTCTTGGTTTTAAGTGGACCGGTGTATCTACCAAGAAATTGATTAATTGAGCTTTTAAAACAGCCAACCACAATTTTTAAGTGATCTCTTCACTGGAAACTGCAACCGAAATATACAACTCCCTGCAGGGCTTTTGACATTTGGTAGAATTGTAAAACAAAGATTGTCATTTCTCAGCTCAGGTATAGTGGCTTGGTCCAAGACCGCTTCTTCCAAGAGGTATGTTGCCCAGATTTACTTGGTCATTGATCTATGATATTTTGTCTATTGCAGATGAATCTAGTAAGCATTCCAACCTCTGGGCAACCATTTTCTTAGCTTCTGTATCAAGGATAATAATTTTTTTCCCCAAGATAAATCCTATCTTAAACATAAGTATTCTTCTTTAATGCTGTGGAATAGGCATGGAAGAGTGAGATCTATTTTAAAATGTGGTTACTTAGAAGCACCCAGTTCAAAATATTTTCTACAACTGATAAAATCTGTGATAGAGACTTCCCTGATCAATTCACTTAGAGACAGAAGGGGAAGCTAAAAGGACAAAAAAGGTCACTGGACTACCGACAGCTTCCATCAGCAACAGCAACTGTTGTACTGCTAGCATTAGTGACCAAAGAGCACACGGACATACAAACAGAAGTTTAACCATTTTAGGAGCTTAATGGCTCAACCAACTACCACTGCCACCAGCTTACATTCTTTGCTTGTAATAGGCAAGAGTGTACTACAATTAGAAAGTGAAGGCTGATGAACATTGAGCTGTGTGCCTTCATCTTAAAAAGTCAGAACAGCTGGATAACAGAAACCATCAAGTGTTTGGTATCTCCAAAAGAACACAAAGGAATAAAAGCATAAAAGCCAAGAACACTGCAGGCAAATTCTAGCAGATATAGTATGACTGCTGGAGACAGTCATATCACTACTGCCACATGCAAGGGGCTACCAGAAAAGTTTCTGAAGAAGCAGTTTTAACTGCAGATAAATGCATGTGGGACATCAGTTATTTGAATCATTTAGTAGCTCATCCACAAAAGACTATATCATTGCAGAAACAACAGAAAGAACAGCATTTAGGCATAGACAATGCCTTTAGTGTTCACACTTACTGTAAAAAAAATATACCAGAAGTGTAATTTTTCAGCTGATACCAGCTTTGCCAGTCAGCTGTATCCAACAAGACATGCATTGTTTGTCCATTTTCCTTTTCCTTCCAAGGAGGGAAGCTTATTGACGAGTGTGAGTTAATAGGCAATCTTGATGCACTTGATAGATGTGCCAGTATAAGAACAGATGTTTAGGTTCTCACTTCCCTTTCACTTATTTTAAATCTATATACCCCAACTTTTGAAACCCACCATTCCATGCACGTGTAGTAATTTAAATTTTTGAACATCTCCCATGAATTCCAATTCAAAATTCTTAAAGGCAAAAGAAAAAAAAGCCAAGCCGAACCAAACCAAACCAAACCAACAAAAAAATCATCCCTTCCCATCATTTGCTTTGCAGGTTCCACAAGTATAATGTGAAATAAAGTTTAATTGCTAGTTTTGCAGGCATTGGGAAGAGTGTGTTAATAATCTTTGAGTTCTTGTGCATCATATGACAAAAAAATGTTTTACTGTCATGCATAAACTCCATGACTAGCTAAGCACACTGGATTACAAAAATACATAAGTATTGTTTATATTTCATAAACTGCTATGTTTATCTCAGAGGATGTTTTGAAAACCTCCAAAAATCTGGCAAGTGATGAATCATTTTACATGTAGTTCCAGAACATTTGAAGATGGGATGGCTCACATTTCTTATGCCAACAAAACTGGAAGCCAAAGTAGTGCTTTGAGATGACAAATATGCAAATTTTTTCCTTACTGCTGACGTATTAAAAACCACCTTGTAACTAACAATTGGAAAAGAGGAAAAGGTTATCTAGTTGTGTTTCAAATTAAGTCTTTCCATTCACTACTTTCAGCTTAGGAAAAGGATAACTGGAAACAGTCCAGAATATACTTTGTGCAAAGACATAACAGAACTGCCAAAAAATGAAAATAATTTTTTTAAGAGCCTTTAGAAGAAACACAAAACAAATGTCTGTCATGCCTTGTTTGTTGCAAATCCGTGACCATGTTCACAAATTGAAGACTATCATCCTTTGCATCTGCTAACTACACAAAACATGTAACATCCGGAAAACTACTCAAGCCTTAAACTCCCAAAACATAAGAGACAATATTGCTCTGTTCCTCCAAAAGCTAAACCAGACCACAACTGTTCTTTAAATCACATGTAAATAATAGGTGATGTTCAGCAATCCTACTCTACTTTAAGACACTACGGCCTACCAAAGGCTATATATGTCACAGGTTGATTGCATATAGAAACAGTTAATTGCATTTTCATAGTGTGGAACATCTAGTAATCACACATATTTATGACCTACAATAACCTTTAACGGTTGAAAAGCTTCCATATCATGCCACTGCATGGCAACTATAATTTCAGTGACAAACTGTGTATATGAGAGCTAAGGGTATGGAACACAAACTTTGTTTTCCCTTATGCCCATTTCCAGTTTATTCCATTTTATTGCACAGGAGCCTCCAGCCAATACAGCTTTGCCTGTATGTGCTGAGATCATAGTACAACCATTACTAACTGTCATGCCACAATGCTCTCTTCCCCCAGAGGAAATTTTTATTCTACACTGTCCTGGACATGGTTTAGTCATGAGGTCTGTGGTGACAGGTTGGACTTGATGATCTTTGAGGTCTCTTCCAACCTTGGTGATTCTGTGATTAATGAGCCAGCTAAACCTGTTTGGGCCACTAACTTTCTCCTACCTCCCCATCTGCAGGGTCCAGGTTTGAGGTCGAGGAGCCAATAGACATGCACCTTTGAGGCTGCCTGGAGAGGGTGGAAGCTGGACTCCAAGCCTCACATTTCGGAGAGGCAACTGCACGTGTCAGAGGCTATGAGAGAAGGTGTGTGCAGTTTTGCTCGCCATACAACATTTTGAATTGATTGGCAAGATTTGAATAGCTAATGTGCCATTGGGCCGTTCAGTTTTCAAAAAGGGAATTTATAGGGGAAGATTTCAGAGGCCACATTTCTCTCTCTCTCTCTCTCTTATCTCTCGTTTTCTCCCCCCACCCCCTTCCATTAGTGGGATTCAAGGCGTTGACAAGCACCTACTTGCTCCTGTCTTCAGGGCAATTAGCTTCTTTCGTCCTGGCAGCACAGTGTTTGAGTCCTGTATCTCTACCACAGCAGTGTGCTCTCCCTCTCACTTCCTCTAATTTTGGATACGACCTCTTGGATTATTCCTGCCCTTTGGACTACAACTACGAACTCAGAACGCTGCTTCATTCAGCAAAAGTTTTGGTAGTTAACGACTCAGTGGTTTGTGAGTAGCTTACGCTAATTTACCTGGTTACCTTATAGCTTGTTTACCCATTGGTTAGCCCCGTTAGGAACCCGAGGTGGTCCATCTCGCCACCTGGGGCAGCATTGCTGTTTGTTTTGCAGTTTGTTCCTCCGTATTCCAAGTTCTGATTTTCCTAGGCTGTTATTCCACTGTTTATGACCATCCTATTGTGTGTAGTCAACCTATCATCGACCAAGCAAATGAACCTGAATCAAATTGGTTCAGAAAAATAAATTTTAATATTTAATAATATTAATATTTTGTCATATTTTCAGCTTATCAATTTGATCAAAACTATATCATATACTTCAGCCTTCTCTGCCAAGTGAAGCAAAGAACCTTTAAGTCCTGTCATGATTTTTTACCTCTTATACATCAAGTCTGAAACTATGATGAATTTCAGCAAAAGATTTTAAAAATAATGTGTCACCACCAACTGCTAAATTATGCATTATCTTCATACAAGAGTCAGAATCTCTCAGCTGTGCAAAGTGGGTTACTGACTTAAAGAACTCCACCATGCTGGGAGTGGGAGTGGGGATGATGCTGTAACTGCGCCAGACCAGATGGCAGACTTCAAACTTCTCTGCAAAGTTTGTACTGACAGTACAATGCACAACAGTAACAATGACTGTCCATGAAAGGACCCTTTCGGCGATCAGGCATAACTAGCTACATCAGCATGATCAATACAGTTTTCTATTCTCTCCCCGTCACTGCTACTTCTTTAGCACAGCTCACTGAAAATAGAAGCAATCTCTTGGTGGCAGAGTGACCAAAGGCAGAAGGAAAAAGATAATATGGGTGGGTGGAGGGGGACAAGTTAGTCATATAGTCATCACTTCCCCTACCTTTAATTCATACTATTACATCACTCACTGAGTCTGCATTCAGGTGTTCCATAAGCAGAAACCAAGATTTAAAGTGTATGCCACTCATTACAACTAAAGCATGAAGACAAAACATAGCCTACCAATTTATGGAAGCACACTGTTCAAGCAAGGACTTAGGAAGTTCAATGTAGCAAAAATTATGGGGGGGCAAGGGTGGAAGCAACTTTTCTTGTTCAGCAATGCTTACAGAAGACTGAAGACAAGAGCATAACTGTTAATACTATCACTATGACAAGATCTCAAGTCTTTGATGTCTTTGATGACATTAATATTCACAGAGTCCAAAGAGACAGCGCTAAGACTTGTTATGAAAAGGAGAACATTAAACAAGTCATGATGACAACTAATAAAGCCACGATTTAAACAACCCAGGAAATTCCAGTCAGTCTCTGGAAAGTGGTAGACTAAGAACAAACAAGATGGTCCTGGATAATAAGACCCCCAAGAATTATCATGTCATGATGCCAACATATCTTCAGCCCCAGGAAGTTCCTGCAGTACAGACTGCTAGGAGAAAGAGTGACAACATCGCTAAAGGGCCTGTCCAATTGCTCAGGGAAGAAGATTTGAATACTCCATTAGCACCAATGCACGCCTGCTCTCCCATGCAGCCTCTAGGTCTTGGCTCCAGTCCCCCTGCTGCACACATCAGACCCCTTTGAGCCTATTCAACTCACCCAAATAACACAAAATGAGCCCCAGAATGAAGTGGTAAGATTTGGAATATTAAGTACCAGTAAGTGCCAAAGCCGGGGGAAGGGAGAAGGGAGGAGATGAGACAGTGTCAATAAGAGCATGAAGGAAGAAATGATGAGAGAAAAGAGAAGTTGTATCCTCTCATTTTTAGGGGTTGTGGAATGGCAGCCTCTTTCTGTACCAACTGTCACTATTAGCAGTCAGAATAGTATACTACATTATGCATACCTCCAGTGGGCCAGTGCAGGGCACTTCTTGCACAGGATTTCCCTACATTTCCAGGTCAAAGAACTCCTAAATAGACAGAATTATTTTTAAAGATAGAATACTGAAGTTAATAACTGCAACACAACTTCCTTTTTCAGACAAGCATTTCCTCCTATCAAAACAGTCTTCTGTTTTACTTTTATTGGAAGCACAAGAGGAAGAGCATAACATTAAGCTGCAGAAGGAAAGATGACTTTTTTTTTTAAGTATCTAAACTGCCTAGGGAAGGCAGAAAAGACTGGTCAAAAGGGCAGAGCTGCCAAGTCATTAAACTCTTTCATAAGAGCCATAGCAGCAAAGAAAAGTTTTAAAGGTCAGCTCAACTACAGTCAGTCTCAAGGAAGACAGGCAAAAAAAAAGAGGAGCTAACTTGAAGCCCTACATAAGAATAATGAATCTCAAGACAGATTTGCTATGGCCATGAAGTAATTGCTTCTCCTGCTTTTTTAATCAAAACTGTGTTGTTTTTCCCCCTATATGGGCACTTCGTCAAAGGCTCCGTCATCAGAGGGATGTCCCCTATTAGAAACACCACCGAGTCAGCTGTGTGGAAGGGCATAATTCAACTAGCCACAAATATTACTAAACCCCTGAACAGTAGTTTTCAGCAGCTAAATGAAACAAACAGAAAACAAACTCTTGTTAGCACCTTGGGCTCCAGTCTGTTTATAAGGTGAATGTCATCTAAAAATCCGGGCAACTGAATCCCTTACAATCTCCAAGCAGATGTTATTTTCCCATTTTCTATTCACTACTGATGAGGAAAAAAAAAGTTGCTCCACAGTCAAACATCCCATCCCATTACCTAACAGTTTTAATACTGAACTGCTGAACACCAATCCTGTAAACCTGAGGAAAAATTTCTCAAGAGTTTAACACTTTCCTTGACCTACTGAAATAAAGAATGGAACAAGACAAAACAAAGCTGCATTGTCACTGAGTGTAGAGCTTTCCGCTTTCAAGAGAAGAGCAGGACTTGGCTCTCAAATTACCAACACTTTCTGGTTACCTCCATCAAAGGAATCATTATTATCAACTTATCTGGGCAGCGAAACAATAGCTACATTCTTATGACAAGCAATAACTGGATATTCAAAGGCATCTCTCACATGTTTGGAATAAAAGCTTTTGGGGGTGATTTTGAGCCTTGCAGTCAGCAGCTAAGAGCTCAGCAACTGAGAAAGCAAGTGCAACACTTTCAGCAATACAGATTAGCTTCCTGTGAAGACAAAGCAACTTCTTGACCTCTGTCTATTTATTCATCAACATCAAGTTATTAAAATGCAGCAGGTGGTCTGTTGATTGCTCAAGCCATCAAAGAACTGGAAAAAGTGGAAGATAAGAAAGGTAATCCTACTAATGTCTCAAGCATATCGCTTCTGAAGAGAGGCTGATACCTAGAGGGAAATCTGCAAAATCGACTGCAGAAAGCATCCTACCTTTTTAAGTTTTAAGAAATGCAAAATTCAAGCTTTTCTTGTGCTACATGAGTTACAGAAGCAATTAATTTAAACTCATCATCTTTTCAGCCTAGGGAGAGACAGAAATGCAATATTGCCTAAGCTTCTACATTTAAACAAAAAAAGGATAAAATGATGACAACTAACAATGAGAGAACCTAAAAAGCCAAAAATATGCCTTGCCATGCTACAGAAAGAAAATGACTGACAAAAAACGACGATTATCATAGGCTAGCTTCAACACTTAGGCCTCCAGCAATAATGCAAAGGTTTGCATTTAACTTCCAAAGACAAAAGGACACATTTCTGCCCACCACTGTTTTGCTTCACTCAGTATGAATCAGCAATAAAAATAAAATGAACACCAACGTTCTATACAAGAAGAAAATTTACCTAAATTGCCACTTGTTAATTTCTCACTATTTAAAATAAAGATTTATATGTCAGCGACCTTGATGAGTCAATTATTACGGACAAGCCTGCACCATTCACTCTTTACATCAGCTGAACTTCTGCTGCAGATGGGGAGATGCATGCCTTCAGCACAGCTCACACAAATTAGTGTTAATTATTGATTAGAATAAATTCAGCTTGTTCCAGATTTCTCCCATAAAGAGAACATGCATACTGGTACAACTGACTTTTGAACAGGCCAAATTTCTGTTTCAGAGAACAGTGGTACAAGATGGCTTCTAGTTTATGTTCTCTAAATTCTCTGGAACATTTTCCCCATTTCCTCATGCAAGTCACCAGTACTTGCATCATTCCCCAAACTGTCTGTGTTTTTACTGAAAAGTTTCCTCTCTGATGAAGCCATGTCAAGGCACCAAATGAGTATCTGCCATTACTGTATTCCAGCCCAGTTGTTTCTCTGTGTAGTCTGATCAGTTGTACCTTCCTTTTTTAACAGCTGTGTGCTCCTCAGGTTTAAAGAAAAAGCAATATGAGATGTAGTTAGAATAAAAACAATTAACTAGAAAACATTAAAATCTTTGACTGACTTGGGAAGAGATCAGGAAAGCCCTTAAAAAGGAAGTACATATTCTTAGAAAAGATTCCTTGCAGACAGAAACAAAAACAGAGAAGAGGGTACCCATAAGTATGTGCAGCCCATGCAAAAGCAATCTTAATCTTCCATCAATTCTGCTGTACTGCACATGGTGAGCTAAGACTGTTAGGATGGAGGAAAGGAACAACAAAAAAAGTTTGAAGAAAAACCACCAAAATCTTGAATTAGTAAGACTCTACCTCAGTGATTGGTTGCCCTTGTGATGTTAAGTCCAGTTCCTGAGGTCTCGTCACCTTATCGATATCCAAGGAGTCCATGCTGGAAGCTGCAGAGGTTATGCTGGAACGGGAGGAGTTACTGATTGAGCGCACCTCAGCATCACTCACTGTGCCAGCAGATGCTGTCCTCCTGTGCTGAGCAGTAACTACTGGTTTGGTGTCTTCTGCAACAGACTGTTGGGCTGCCTCATCCATACTCAACGAGGCCTTCTCTAACTGTGCGGTGATGTCATCCAAAGATATGTTGGCATGTGATGGTTTAGTCATCTTACCAGAAGAGGGAGATAATCCTTTCATGCTGCTGTGCTTAGTAGGTGGTCTGCTAGCAGGTGGTTTCTGAGCTTTGGATTCTGTGGCAAGGCGTTTCACTGCAGCATTGTTTGCTGAATGAGACCCAATGCTGCTGAGCTCCTGCTCTATGGAACAGAGATCAGCCATGAGGGCATCTAGATCCACAGTCTCCCCCTGATTCAGGGCTTCTGCAACAAACAAGAGTTTTCAGTATGTGCAGTTACTTCATTTGTCTGTGCAACTTCTCACTCTGTATCAAACACTACAGAGTAAGGGAACAAAGGAAGCTGCATTTTCTTTTCCCATCCATATTGCAAAATCCCTGCTCCCTGCTAAGCAGAAATGTATCTGCACTGCCACCCTTGACCAGTCTAAAAGCGATTACCTAAATATCAAAACTATTTAGGTTAAGTACATTTGCCAACAGAACAAATCTATGGCAAGTTTAAAATGCTGTCCTGTGAATAGAATCTAAAAATACATTTGTACAATAACATGCCTCAGCTTTTCAAAGAAGTGTAGGTGTTTTGCTAAGCGTTTTCTCCTACAGCAATGAAAGAAATGTGACGCTGCTTTCAAAAAATCCACAAAATACTATACACACACATAAGCTTTTAAATTGTATTACAACCAGGGGAAATTTTTAGACAAGGAAAAACGTGATTTTTGTTTAATGCAAAAGAATTCTGTAGCTATATTCCTGCATCCTGTCCCATGATGTAAGATGCTCTCTCTCCCCCCATTTAACAGATAAACATCAATTCTTTCTTTCAGGAGACCAGATCCCAGAATGTAGGCTTCTGTATAGACTCTAGACTACAATTCTCAGATACCAGATGCTGTACAAGACACTGCTTTACAATACTCAAAATTCTGTGCCATCAGAAAGCAGTATCTCCAGGAAACATTTCTGACTTAGGCTACAAGTGTATTTCAATGCTCTTATTTCTTCTACTTTGTAACTGGAATATATTCCTAAATATTTGAGAGGGAAAATAATTCCACAAACCATTCAAATTGTACATGGAGAAGCGATATGAGAAGTTGGCAAGATTGGTTTCCTGACGGAGAGGTGATCTCTTCACTGGTGCCACAGGCTTGTCTGTATCTAAACTCTGAAAAAAACAAACAAAAAACCTCAACAAAACCCAGAATGAAGATTGACTGATCAAGTGAGTCTTCAAGATGAATGAAAATTCATTTTCACTACGATAATGTTTTAAAAAACTCCTGGCATATAAAAAAAAATAATTCTTTTTTCAAACTTTAGACTGAAGATACATGACACCATACTAGGCAGATTTATCTTCAGATACTCAGTGGAGAAAAGATGTTAAACAGATTATGGGGGGTTTAGAATAAAAAAAATGTTACACTGTTAAAGTAAACTCCAGACAGTTTGTGTAGGATGTTTTTTCAGTAAATATATTCTGGTTAAAAGCACCTATAATGCGTTTTACTTGAAAAATAGTAATTGTTATTATTATTTCACATTCTTAGAAACAAGTGTGATATCCTCTCACTATTATCAGAGCACACATTATTTCCCACAACATATGATGTTAAACCAGCGGTTTGGGGAACAGCTGAAAACTGCAACAGCTCCAAAAGTTTATGGTTATGAGAAGCACGGTTAACATTTCCTTCTTTTAACTTGTACATAGAGCAGGATAAACATTAATGCACTCTGCATCATTGCCAAATGCTGTGCACGCCCGCTCCAAAATTTGTGACTAGATTTTATAAGGCTTTTGTCAGACCAGTAGTGAAAGAGGGCAAAGTGAATTCACATGATCTCATGGACATCTTAAAAATTACAAAGCTTTTAAAAAGCACTTCCACGTAGAAAGGAATCTGGATCTTACTTGCAATCCCCTCAAAATAAACATTTAGGAAAGCTAACAAAGAAGTTAAAGTTCAAGGAACTCAAGGATTAAAAAAAAACCTTTTCTCCTACTGCTCTTAGAGGCCAGCTGATAAACAGCAACAAATGCTGAAACTACAGGAGAATGCAGTTTGGAGGTCATTAGCTCTAATGCCCTGTCTCTATTGGGACTTTATTTGGGACAGCTGCATCAAGACATGATTACTTTCCAAACAAATGAACTGCGACACAGCTAACTGCATTAACTTGTTTATACAAAACCATACGAGGTCATTCAAACTTTTGGGAGAAATGTCATTTTTCAGTAGTCTAAAAAGACAGAAGGGCAGCTGTCAGCCTGTGTTGCAGACCATGCTGTACAGCAATGTGAAAGCAAGAAAAAATGTGGGTCCTCCCCTTAACTGCTAGTAGGTTTGAAGGAATCTGCATGGATTAGCACACAAATTGAAACATTACCATGAAGCCTGTATATCTGCAGTGTAGCTATAAGCCCCAAGTCTGCTTGGACATCTAGGCCACTCAAATCTGAAAGAAATGGGCAGAGCCCACACCTTCAAAGTGGCTCCCACTTGCCATAAAAACCTCTCATACAAACTTACAAAACCCAACAAGCATTACAATATACAGATTTCACATGCTCTTCCATTGACCTCCAAAGGCAGCATTCATTATTGTCCTGCATATACAAGTGTACTATCTACATTTGTATCTTGCAGGTTGAGATTTAACAAAAAGGTAACAGAGATGAGCTAATCATGTGACAGAACTTAAAATTCAGACTCAATTTTCCTTCAGTCTTTGGGTAAGATAAAGATGAGAAAAGCTGTCTCTTCTCCTTCTTACTGGAACTTAAGATATCATACCTTTGCCTAAGTCTAAATGACAAAGAGGGAGAAGATTAATTCAGCAAGCTCACACAGCTGAATAAAACATAGCAGGCAGTCACAGAAAAATGGCTTGCCACCCCAGGAGTCTGGCATACCATGCAAAACAAGATCTGCTTGTGAAGGAAATCCAACATGGATTCAGGAAGGGCAGATCCTGCCTCTCCAACCTGATCTCTTTCTATGATCAGGTGACCCGCCTGGTGGATGTGGGGAGGCCTGTGGATGTGGTCTACCTAGACTTCAGCAAGGCCTTTGACACCGTCCCCCACAGCAAACTGCTGACTAAGCTGTCAGCCTGTGGATTGGACCACTACACTCTGTGCTGGGTTAGGAACTGGCTGGAGGGCCGGGCCCAGAGAGTGGTCGTGAACAGTGCCGCATCCAGCTGGAGGCCAGTCACCAGTGGTGTCCCCCAGGGATCAGTGCTGGGCCCTGTCCTCTTCAACATATTCGTTGATGATCTGGATGAAGGGGTAGAGTCAGTCATCAGCAAGTTTGCAGATGACACAAAGTTAGGGGCAGATGTTAGTCAATTAGAGGGTAGAAAGGCTTTGCAGAGGGACCTCGACCGACTGGAAAGATGGGCAGAGTCCAATGGGATGGCTTTCAACAAGTCCAAGTGCCGAGTGCTGCACTTTGGCTACGGCAATCCCATGCAGAGCTATAGGCTGGGGTTGGAGTGGCTGGAGAGCTCCCAGACAGAGAGGGACCTGGGTGTGCTGATCGACAGCCACCTGAATATGAGCCAGCAGTGTGCTCAGGTGGCCAGGAGGGCCAATAGCATTCTGGCCTGCATTAGGAATAGTGTGGCCAGCAGGAGCAGGGAGGTCATAGTGCCCCTGTACTCTGCTCTGGTTAGGCCGCACCTTGAGTACTGTGTCCAGTTCTGGGCTCCTCAGTTTAAGAAGGACATTGAGACACTTGAGCGTGTCCAGAGAAGGGCAACAAGGCTGGTGAGAGGCCTTGAACACAAGCCCTATGAGGAGAGGCTGAGGGAGCTGGGATTGTTTAGCCTGGAGAAGAGGAGGCTCAGGGGTGACCTTATTGCCCTCTACAACTACCTGAAGGGTGGTTGTAGCCAGGAGGGAGTTGGCCTCTTCTCCCAGGCAACCAGCACCAGAACAAGGGGACACAGTCTCAAGCTGCGCCAGGGGAGGTTCAGACTCGAGGTGAGGAGGAAGTTCTTCACCGAGCGAGTCATTCGGCATTGGAATGGGTTGCCCAGGGAGGTGGTTGAGTCATCGACCCTGGAGGCGTTCAAGGGGAGATTGGACGTGGCACTTGGTGCCATGGTCTAGTCATGGGGTCTGCGGTGTCAGGTTGGACTCGATGATCCTCGAGGTCCTTTCCAACCTAAGTGATACTGTGATACTGTGAAAAGCACCACAAAGGAGGAGGTGCCAAAAGAAGATGTCCTATCAACTGCCTCAATGCAGAAAGCATACTCTGGAATAACAGCGAGTTCTCTAGGGTGTGTTAGGTCAGCTAAACATGTCAACAGTGGCAATACTCACAATCTTTTTTTTTTCTGAACAAATAAATGTCCAACCATGTGTTTGGAGATGAAGGCCACCTCTAGCCAGCAAAAATCAGTGCTCCTCTACATACATGAGACAAAATACCAATTCCATAGTTGCCAGAAGGAATCACACCCTTTGGGAAAGGTCATACTATCAGAAAAACAATTTAATGACTTTTGAGATTAAACAAGCCAATTCAGAAACTTTAAAGAGTAGTGAGCTGGTCACATGCTACAGTCTATCTTGCTGCAAATGGCAGTGCTAAGTAATTAGCATCCAACCAAAAACAAACGTGCAATAGTTATGAAATATTATCCTGTAAGATGATTGAAATTTCCCTAACCTGTGTAAGTTTGTCCAGTTCCCCCAGCCAGGCCCCAAACATCTTGTCCAGATCCTGATCTTCCTTGTCACTATCTTCTTCTGCTCCATGGTCAAGTTCTTCATCTGATAATTGCTCCATCTGGAAAAAAAAAAAAAAAAAAGGGAAAAAAAAAACCAAAAGAGACTCAAATTGTTGAAGTGCCTAAGAAAACTGGTATCAGCTACTAAATTTCTGGAAAGGTGTTCAGAAGTCATAGCACATCTCTGTCCATAACCTTTATAAAAATTGCATACATGCAGTTTACAATTCCCGCTCACAAGTGAAGACTTAGTGTGAAACCTACAACAGTGTGGAAGTTTTAGGCTATGCCTTTAAAAACTAGTGGCAGATTTTGAGCAGAAAAGCAGAAAAATATAAATAAATTGCTATTAGGTGTAAAAAGGAAAACAAAAGATTGTTCTAAACAAATGCATTGGATGAAAGTCTGGGATAAGAGAAGCTGTATCATAACAATTCTTCACATTTCACTTCCATTCCCATTCCTTTTCTCTTCTCCTCGGATCTTGGCTGTTCTGCTTCACCTGGGAGATAACAATGCTTCTGGCTGACCTTGAGATAAGAACTAAGACTGCTTTCTCCCAGCTCCTCTCTTTTCTCTCTCTGTTACAGAGAGGGTGGGGGAGGTTTGGGGGGGCAGTGGAGCAGCTTTCCTGGTCTTTTGGACCAGGGGGTTTTCCATGTTATTTGCTAATTGTAAATATCTGTATATATATTGTGTACATACTCATTGCATTCCATTTTAGAGTGTAGGTTTTGCTTGTAAATACAGCTTCATTTGCTTCTAATTGAGTTAGTCTGGCTAAAGTTAATGCTGGGGGAAACTTCAACCCAGCACAAATAGATAATTACCAACCTGTTCTTGCAGCTCACTTTTGTCAGAACCATGCAGAAAAAGATGAAGAGTCCACAATATTTAATACATGCACTGATTGCCAGCTATTGTTAGCATAGTCTCTGGACTTTACATTACAAAAATTCAATGCTTGTCCAAGGAATTCAGCTGACCACAGTTAAGCAGCACCATTCAATACAGAGGAAGTACAGTCTCACTGCACTGCAAATAGCTGACTCTACATATCTTTAAAGAGAAATGCTAAACAGGCCACAAAGAATGCCAGCAACATGTCCCATGAAACCGTTTAAACCTTGGACACTGTCCAGATTACTTCAGTGATAACTGCACAGTTTTTACCCAACAAAGAAACTCCTCCCTGGAATCTTACAGCTATCAGACCCTTCTACATTCAACAAATTTGAGTGACCAAGATAAAGTCTTAACCTTCTCCAAAGGTTATCTGTTATCACAACAAAGAAAATTAATCTTTTCATAAACAAGCCTCTATTCTCTTCCTCAAACAAGTCCTCCAAGCCTCCTGACACACATGCCACTCTGGGTACATCCACACTTAAAACCAATGATCTGGTTCAGAAAAAAACCGTACATGCTAGGGGAAAGACAGACATAGGCAGCAATTTGGGAGTGATCAGGCATTGCAGAAGAGTAAATCCTAGGGATATACTACGGAATGTCCAGAAAATGAGAACAAATTGCCACCAAGAGCTACACACAAGAAAATCATGGCGTGCTCTACAGCTTGATTTGGTCAAGTCATGGGCTATGCAGTAATTTTGTTACATAGCTTTCAGAAAGCATCAGTTTTCACATCAGATTTAAAAACAAGTTTTCTAAATGTTAGGGTCCAAGAAAAGACAAATCTTGGTCTGAAAGACATCATGATGTTGCATAACTGTACTGATAAGAAATGTTACAAAATATGATAAAGGTGATCTCAAGAGAAAAAGTGTTTAATCAGGGTTTGACTTTATGTAACAGTTCATGCAAAAAACCTCCACAATTTAAAATTATATGTTCCTTCTATTTATATATTGTTTATATTTCACTTTCCCTCGATGAAATAATCAGGAACAGGAGACTTCAGGGGTGATCTACAATTCTGAGATGCCAACGCCTCCCACAGATGCAAGATACTGTCATCCAGTTGCTCCAGGCAAAGCCATTTCAGTCTCCTCCTGAGATTTTATTTTTGTGGGAGACCATAATGTAGGTGCTTACATTAAAGGGGCAACAGTATTAAAGTTAGCCTGGTGTGGCATACTACACTGAGCAAAGACTAAACAGACTAAATTTACCATCTGAATCTCATTTCTTCCAACACTTGTTTTGAGTTCTGTTAAGTACTTCTAGCACTCCGGTGAAGAAAGCTCTACCTAAAATCTAAGAGTGATGCTGAAGTTAAAAAAAATGCCAATGTTTATGTAACAGAAATGTTTCCTTCCACCAAGGCTGCACCAGTTTTTCTGTTCTGTAAGTATGGTGCACCTACCCCTGTAAGATTCCTCTCCTTGAAGTCACCTGAAAGTCTTTCCACATAGAAATGAAGACAGGAGAACAGTAGCAACTCATCACTGCCTGAACTTCCGCAAAACAAACAGAAGCTGCATTCCACTTTCATGCTCCTTCAAATCTTTGCTTTACTACTCCTTAGGTTTTAATATAGACCAGAAACATTGTGAATGAAAGACAAAACGTATTTAAGATTATGTGGTCAAACTGGTTTAAGTGTATTTGATAGCATAGCATTTCTCAATTCCTGGATACACCTGAAGTAAGGAATTTTTATTTGAAGACTAAGGGAAGCTTGTAAAAGTATGCTTTAGGAAATATGACTGTGAACTGGTAAATCAAATGGAAATTGTGATGTAAAACAGACAGAACTTGATATTTACAGATACTTTACACTGCTAGCTTTTCCATCTGAGCTATTTTTGCCACTCTACAGTTAGATGGGACTTGTTTTGTAGTATATTCTATGGCACTGTTCATAACTCATCCTTTCATTAAGAG
Organism: Melanerpes formicivorus; assembly: GCF_026170545.1. Lineage (NCBI taxonomy): Eukaryota > Metazoa > Chordata > Aves > Piciformes > Picidae > Melanerpes > Melanerpes formicivorus. Next base: position 15,762,842 of record NW_027142357.1, on the reverse strand, counting down.
AGGAGCTTGCTCTTTTTATTAATATTTATGAGGTTCTAAGCTGTGGAATGAAAACAGCATTCTCAATTTCTCATAAACTGTTGCTTGATTTAGCTATTTTAGCTTGGCATCAGAGACACAGCTTTAGTTCCAGTTACTCTGCAGACAGAATTAGCAGCCTAAAGAAAACTTCTACAAGTAAAGTACTGTTGTGTCAGTAAGTCTGGCAACTAAACCCTGCAGTATTTGCCAGCTCCTTGTAGTCCCCACCCAAGCTTCCTAACGTCAGCTGCATTTCCTATGAGCCTGTCAGTGTTTGCTTGCAAGAGGCACACAGAGGATAGTGTCTCACTTAAGAAACAGCTAATATTAACTTACTAGCTCTGTAAAAGGGATCTCTCTGAGCACAAGCTCCACTACTGGAAGGAGACATCCCAAAGGACTTTAATTAAAGGAGTAATTCAATAAATTAAGGCAGAGACAAAATGTTCAGATAACAGTATCTAAGCTTTTTGGCTTAAGCTCCGATTGCAAAGCTTTAAATTTTTTTCTTTTACAACCATTTTCTTCTTGTTGATCACAGCAAATATGCACCATACCCGAGCAATCATGACTTCACTGGGAATTATCACACCTTTCTAAGGATATGTCATTTTTATTTGAAACAAGAAAGAAAAAAGGTGTAAATTTCAGGGTTGGAGGTTGTATGTGTTTTGTTGTATGTTTTCACATTTAATTGAGCTATTTAGAACTAAATTTGATCTAAGAAATAGAACAGGAATAATTGTTCTGTTGTAACACCATTAAGTAAGGCACTTAGATACCTGAAGTATTTGTACGGGAGCAGAGTTTAGATAGCTGTTGCTTCTCCTTAGGCTCATACCAGATGAGGTGCCACAAGAATTTTACAATGCAAGTTATTTTTCAACCCTTCACTTTCTATTCTGTTCAGGGGTATATCAGAACAGAATTTGATTAACATGAGCAGCATCATTCAGGGATACGTAGATAAGATAGAGTACCAACATGGTATTGTCTTCCAGATGAAACTAAGTCTTCCTGCACTTAAGCACGCTCTATGTACTACTGCATTATCCACTATCGACTGCATCAGTCAACTTTATCTCTTTGAAATGCTATTTGAACAGGAAGACATGTAATTAGTGTCAGTTATCTAGTTTCCAAAACATTTCACATTTGTTCACCTTTATGTGCATGAAACACTATATTCTAGTATTATTTTACGAAAAATTACTGAAGCTTTCATTAGAAGTTAATGAGCACCATTAACATTTAATCATGACCTACTTATTTAATGTTTAAGGTAATGGGGGGGGGAAGAAACATTTACTCTTGCAAGCTGATTCTTAAACAAGCTATTGCAACCTTTATTATTCTAGGACAAGCAAGAGATAGCATAATATCAAAACATATGAGGTGAGATGAAAAGCCCATGAACGCTACTTGAAATAGAAGAAAGCAACAGCCTTGGTGGAAGTAAGTTACAATCAAAAGTGTACTTAAAGTGTCTTTCACTTGAGACTCCTATCTCAAAGTGCAATTATGCAGAAAGAAGTTCCTAACTTAAATCGAGTTAAAAACTATACGAAATTCTACTATATAAAAACTATTTCCTTATAATGAAAACATTCTGCTCTGAAATAAAAACAAAGTAGTTGTGAAAGAATCGTACTGAAGTATCTGTCTACACCACACTTAATGATGGAAAGATTATCAGAGAAACAAAAATAGAATTCCAAATCCAACTGGAAATACCAATGAGCTTACAGGGTCAGAAACAAGAATGTTTATTTACTATAATTTCAGAAGCACTGTAATAAGCATTTTGAACTAGAGTTGCCTAAGTGTGTTCAAAGGCAACTGACAGCATAAAACTCCAAAATGAAAACAAACTATGTTTTCACCCTCAACCTTTATCTTATTATTTGAACACAAGCTTGCACAAGCTCATGCTTGTAACTGGACTAAGGATTCTCTTCCTAAAAACAGTTATAGAATTTGCTACAAATCTACTATAAGGATTAAGCAGACAATACAAAAATGTTCAAAACACCATCTGAGCAAGTAACTGGATTTCTGAGGCTTAAAATCCAGCCTTGAGAACCAAAAGCAACTATTACACACCACATTCTGGTTTAGAAGACACACTCTGTTTGGAACTGCTTCGGAAACCAGAGTTCCTCCATTTGTGATCCTATGTCACAGAATTACAGAATGCATCGGGTCGGAAAGGACCATTGAAGGTCATCTTGTTCAACCCCCCTGCAGTGAGCAGGGACATCTCCAACTAGATCAGGTTGCTCAGGGCCCCATCAAGCTTGACCTTGAATGTCATCATGCCAGTATCTATTTCTGTTTAAGAAGTTCTGTTTGACAGAATGCTACAGTAGAATACTATATGAGCACATAAACAAAGTGTGCACACAAATAAAGCACTGATATTCTAGCAGGTTATCACTTTTAATACTAATTCACTTAACTGCTTAAAAAAAATACAGGTTACTTACATGGGAAAAAAAATTAAATGCTTTCATAAAAGTGACCGCCAGAGCTCACATTCACATTTCTACACACTTTCACGAAGTTCTGGTAAATAATGAAAGGTAGTTTGGGCACAAAAATTATTTTTTTCATATTAATACTCTATCCACATAACAGGGATCAAATCCAGCATGTTTTTCAGCAGAAAATAAAGTCTTATGGTATAACTGAATGTAACATTTCCCCTTTGAATTTCATACTGCAGCACCCTAAGACAACAACAGTGCAGATTATTTGCTTTAATATTTACATGTTTCTGAAGCGAAACTGCTCCTGAAGAAGATATTTGAAGAGGGATTAAAAAGTCTTGGGAAATATTTTGTGCCATGTTACAGTGTTCTATAACCCAGTTTACATTAATATTAATCTAAATGAAAACCTGAAAAAAAGAGCATTTTTCTGTTTCTTTTAGCTTCCAACACCACAGGTACTGAGCAGATCTCAATGGCACACAGCCATTTCAACACCTCCCAAACTCAAAAGCTAAGATAACTCTCTCAGACAAAAATTCAGTTTCACAATATCCCAAATAAAAATCTTATGTCAAGTGAAGTCTGCCTTCAATAGGCTTTTTGAGCAAACTTTGAGGTTTGCCTTTTTTTTTTTTTTTTTTTAAACCATGCTTTAGGCAATAATTTTCCATTTTCCAGACTTGTAGTCACACAACACAGTGAAAACACAAAGGGTGTTTGATAAACGAGAAGGCTTTGGCCACTTCAATAAAACCAAATAAACCTTTTATAAGCAAAAATCTCATACATTTTGGAAATCATGCGTTTATGCATTGTTCAAAGGTATCATCTCTTGACACATTCTAAAAACCAAATAGTGCCTGTGCCCTCTTTTTTTACCAGTAAAACAAGTAAACCTGTTTATGTAATAACACTCTAAAATTGAAAAATACTGAATCTAGGCCTTGCACACATGAAGAGATTCACATAATCAGAAGTACTGTGGGTGACCCCTTGAGGTCCTGGTTAGCAGTAGCTACCTGCCTTAATGCAAGATCCAAGAAAGTAGCAGCTGCACCTCATCACATACCAAAAGATTGAAGATCTAATTAAGGTATATAAAGCATTCATAGTTACTAATGTATTCCAGTACTGGGTTACAGAATTATTAAGGAATGTAACAAACTTTGATTCAAGTCTACTACCTGATTTCTGCCCTTTTTTCCCCTCCCTTCTCAACTCATTAAGGATGTTTTATTTATATCAATACATTACCTGTCACATCTGTACTGTGAAACTCAGCTGCATCCCAACAATCAAGGAAGCAAGCCTTACTTTGTAAAATTAACTTTATTTAATTTTCAGAATATGATACAAAAAAGGTTAAAAAGCAGTTTTAGCCTGTTTAATTTTCAAGTATTTTATGTTATTTCATGCAGCTGGTTTGGACTGCAGAAATCCATCAAGTATGAAAACCATGCAGCCTCACTGCAAGGCCTTCTCCTCAGATTTTGTCAAGAGCTGCAAAACTTCAGAGCTCAAAATATCCTCTCCCTTAACCCACTGATCTGGGATGTACCTTTGAAACTATGGAAAAGAAATCTCTGTGTCTGAAATGCATGTTTTGAATTGCAAACAGGCTAGAGTCTTTATAGAAGAACAATTAAAAGCTGCTGAAAGTAGCAGTTATTCAGTCAAACACATACAGCACGTTTTCTAAAGCTACTCCTAAAATTAGGCACATGCCTGTACAAGAATATGCCTTTGCCTCTAGCTCTAAGTAAGTCCAGTCAGACAACAACCGTCTCACTAAGCTCTTAAAAATATTTCTCTTTAGGTTATCTGTAAGTTTGTAATACAAAACTTTACAGTAATACCGGCGAACAACGTAACTTACATAACTTTTAGCAACTGCTAATGAAGTATTTTTTTTAAAGCAACTGGAAGAAGAAAAAGGTCTTCATTAGATATCAGATGTAACATCAAAGCAAAATGTCTTACTGTTCCTGGAATTCCCTCAAATACACTAGTGTTGTATACAGTAAATACAGATTTCTAAAACTCAGCACTGCTCATGAGAGCACTTTTACACCTTTCAGATTACAACAGGCTGTTCAGCAGCTACCTCCAGAGATTCTAATCAGGAAAGTCAAACATACCACAGTTGCTCCCCTGTTCTTCCACAGATTCAGCACCAAACCTTTAGAATGCAGCAAAGTGTGTTAAGCAGGGATATGACAACAGAGTACTCTTCACAGACAGCACAAATATGAAGGAATAAAGCTATTTTTGACTAGCAGTATGAAAAAACAGAAAAATTTAATTCTCTATATTCACATCCACTGCAGCTAACTCACTCTGATCAAATTGTACACTCCCCCCTCTAACTTTAGTTGCCACAAGCACTCAATTTCCTAAAACAAGCTGAAGATACTAGAATATTTATTTCAAGATTCTGATTTCTAACAAACAAAGGGAAATACTTCTGATGTGCCACAAACTCACCCACAAAATACCCACTCACCCCTTTGTTTGAAGGCTTGAAGAAAGAGGTAAAATGCCAAGTGGATCAAGTAGTTTACCATGTGTTTCACAGGGTTGGTTTCTCATTATCATTTTAGTTGCCTTAGTAGTATTATTACTATTTACATTGACTATAACTTTCCAGAATTACAGCCTAAAAGTTTAAACTGGTCTCCACAGAGTGACCCCTTGTATGTCTAAACATGTTGAAAAGATCTTTATTCTTTTAAAAGGAGACACAGCAAAATCACCAATATGTCTAATGAAGAAGCTAACTTCATCTGAAATTTCTGCTGCTGAGAAGGCACACACTAAAACCTTTATTCCCTCCAATGTATTTCAGTGCCTGTCTCACATCTAGCCAAACAGATGTTGCCTTGAAAAGAAGGGGTTTTATCAATCATTGTCTCCCATTTCCTGAACCAAGATTCCAGCCAGAGAACCCAAGTGGGCATTACAATTCCCATAAAAAGAGCACCCTAGATGACATCATGTTTCACAGCAGGTTCTTTATGAAGACAACCTGAAGATAGCTCTAATGAACTGCTTGTTAGCTAAAATATTTTTCAAGAGGATAAAATGTAGGTGCTCTCTAAACAATGACATTTCAGTAGTCACAGAATCCAACATCTTAGTCTTACTAGCTAAGCTGAGAGAATTTTCACTGTGAAAACAGTATGAGATTATGAAAGCTAGGAAAAGCTGTATCAGTAGGCAGAGATGTACTTAAACACACACATTAGCTCAAATTTTCCAGAAACTTCATTATGCAGTTATCATAACACAAGCACTATTGTAGCAACTCTTCCCATTCAGGTTTAGCTTTGGAACAACATCCACAAAAAGAATAACAAATATTAACAAGCCGATGGAGAGAGAGAGGCAGAATTAAGTTTAATGTTGTAATTTCAAGAAGCGTATGCCTGGAAATATCTGGTTTACATAATGACTATTTAAAAATATTACAAAGGAGACAGAAGATGCATTTTGTATTATAAATGAAACACAAGTATTTTGCAGCAGCTGCAACTCTGATAAAAGGCAGCTAGATATTGAAAAAAGTTTCATAGTCAAGCTGAGCTTCGTTACACAATTTGAGAATGTACAAATTCAAAGCTTTAAGGGTGTTATTTACATTTGACTCCAGACAATATACACTTGGAACATGCTCATGACAGTACTAGAAAAGGACAGAAAAACACAATCAGGTTAATCTGTCTTAGAGATATTTAAATAAATGGCAAATTTTGATGGAGTAAATTACCATTACAAAGCAGCTCTCTCAACCACTGAAGAACCACAGGAGACTTGCACAAGTTCTGCTCTTTCAGCCCTTCATTTTTCTTTCAGAAGAATCTGCCTACAAATCCTCAAGATTACACTTCCTACATGTCAAAGGTCATCAAACCTCCCCCAGGTTGAAGCTGATAGAGCCTCTAAAATAACTGAAAAACTACTAAGCAAAATGAATTTCAGAAGCCTCTAAAAGGTAATTCTTGGCCCATACAGATTAGAAAAAAAGGAAAGCCTTCAGACCTTCCTTGCTAATTTGATCTGATAGAGGCAGAACACATTTTGGCCAGCTTTAACCAATAGTTTGAGTATTCAGCAAGACAGACTACACAAGCATCTGAGAATGAGAATTCTTTACTTCAGACCACTGGGTTCCTCGCTCTGCTTTCCCAATTCTATTTCAGAAAACCTAACACCCCAAAATATCTTATTCGTTGTGAAGTGGGGAAGAAGGGAGGAAATGTGCAGCAGCATAGGGAGAAGACATAGCAGGAAACTTTTCGGTCCTGTAGTTTAATAATTCAATTACAGTTACTATCCTAATGCGTTGCTGCAAATGATAGGAGAACACTAAGGACAACACAGGTAATCCTTTTGTCTCCAGAGTACACAAAGGGAGTGGATGAGAGATCTAGCAGTGTACATCTCAATGACCTGGTAGACTCACATGTATCGATCAGTCCGCCTGAAGCTCCGCTTTTAGAAATGAAAATTAAGAACTTACACATCTGAACTTTTACTGAAACTTCCCAGTGACTTTAAAGTGTCAAGTGAAAATGCAAGTCTTTAATGTCTTTGTATGCATTTAGCATCAAAACTACACCACACATACTAGAAGAAAGAAGGTAGAAAGATTTCCATTTTACAGCTAAGGACCAAGACAAGGAACACAAAGTAAAATGCTCACGGATTGGGAAGATGGAACAAGGAAAACTGCCCACATCCACAGCTGTACCTTCAACATTCTGCAACATTGAACAACATTCTGCAGGTACCAACAGGATACAAAATCTGATTAAAAAGCACAGAAACATGCATGGAATTTTGCATAATGAAAGGATTCTATTTTGCAATGAGGACACTTCAGACATACTACTAGCAACAGTCCAAGTGATCGTACAAAAGTTCTACCACATTTTTCAAATAAAACAGTACCTAACTCTGATGTCTCTCATTTAGCCCTCTCTTTCCTCTACAGCTGCTGTTGACTGAATTACACTAGATGAAACAGATGGAAAATAAATAAATAAGTCAATCTCAAACAATAACACACAACAAAACCAAGGCTGTCTCATCCCATAGGAGGGCCTCACAAGAGTCTTCAGAAGGATTCAACCAAGATATAAGCAAAACACTGTTTTGTGATGCAGATCAACTTTCTTCCCTCTTTGGCAGTAAACAGTTCCCTCCCTATCCTTGCTGTTCAAAATGCACGTTATATTTACTATTGCCTTTGCAGGCAATGCATAAATAGGTACTTCTTTTACTACACTATATTATATTATACTACTTCTATTTCTATACTATACTATAACTATATTTCTCAGGGGCAGCAAGAAAACCTCCACTCTGGACTTCTGGGGGGTGGACTTCAGGTTACTCAAGGAACTAACTATGAATCTATTCTGTTCTATTCTATTCAAAATTTCTTGATTCACGATCACCAGGTGACTCAAACTGCATGAAAGGATGTGGACTCCATAGGAGGTTGTGTCTCAAACAATACATTAGAAGACACACAGCATGAAATAATAGCTTTGTATACATTTGCAGTTAAAATTAATGGGCACTGAAAAACACTTCTTGTTAGCTGGATTTAAAGGAAATCTTTTTACTGCCAACACTAAACTAAGCACTAATTTAATAATGCAACTGAAGAAGGTGAGACTACATTCTCTCTGCTCTCAGACTGATACCTCAAAACAGGTACCCAATCTTCAACACTGTCCAGTAGGTCTCTTCAATCCAGGAAAGTACAGGAAGTCACAACATAATTTTTATGAGCTTGCTTGCCTCTTGCAGCCTCATGCATTCCAGAAAAGACTATGTAGTTATTCTTCTCCATCAGCAGACTAAGAATAGCAATGGATTTTATTATTATATCTGGCCTTACGCATACATCCCAGGAAATACCCAAATACATTTCTCTACAACTACCTGAAAAGATGTTGTAGTGAGGTGGGACCTGGTCTCTTCTCCCTAATAATAAGTGGTAGAACAAGAGGAAATGGCCTCAAGTTGCACCAGGGAGGGTTTAGATTGGATGTTAGAATTAGATTCTTCATTGAAAGGGTTCTCAGACATCGGAATTAGCTCCCCAGGCAGGCAGCTGAATTGCCATCCTTGCAGGTGTTCAAAAGATGCACAGATGTTGTGCTAAAGGGCACGGTTTAGCAATAAGCAGCGCTTACTGAAGACATATATAAAGGATCAAAACATCCAGGAGAAAGTAAGTGTAAGAGAATAATTTAGATATGGGTCAAAGTATGATGGAAGTGAAAGTATTTCCTCAGAAGACTCTGAGCTACTCTATGCTTCAGTACAGTTAACTATTTTTTGCTTAGTGGACCTTCTCAAAGGTTAAAAATAATCATTATGCTCACTTAAGATATTACACCAGACACTTACAATCTGTATGATGGGGGTACTATCTAGACTCAGAAGTTGTTGCCAAATCCCTTTCAACAAGGGCCTAGTGACAGCCTATAAACCATAGCTCAGAAAATGGAAGAGGAGTGCTTTAGCTATGATACATAAACATTCTTCACAATTTGTTTTATATAAGATTTTATTTTGGGGTATATATGCTCTACACTAACCTCAGTTGCAACAGGACAGAAGACGATTTAAGATTTCTGGTAAGAATTAAGATTACATTGTGAAGAGCTGCATTTCACTATACCTGGAACTACCATCTCCAGTTTAAATAATAAAAAAAAAGAGGTAATATTTTTAAAATTGAAACCCCCATAAATCAATGATTGATCCACCCCAAGCACATAGGTGTTAAATTCTTAATATTTGAGGCATCACATTTTGTTGTTTATAGTTCACCATGACAAAACAGCATAAGCTTAAGAAGCAGCACTTCAAAAAAGTGTTTAGAGGAGAAGCAGGAAAACAGTCTTTTGGATGAAACATTACTGAAGAAGGTAAAAGAATATTCCATTTAGAATACATCTGATTTACTTTAAACCAACTCCTAACAAGCTGAGTCAAAGAACAACACCACTGGCTTAAATGAAAGGTAAACAGATCTAAACAACAGGTTATTCTAGCTCAATTAACTTGATATTTCAAGCCACTTATAAGATCAAATTTAAGTATTTGAATAGGCAGTCAACATCCATCCTCCAACTTCATTGCAAATTTCAATCAGGGACATAAAATCCCTTTCTATCCCCATCATTCTTTTACATCTCCAGCTTATGCATAAAAGGATGTGACTGCACTGAGGTGACAGATGAGGATAGCCACTCTGATGGGGTGGGGGGAAAAATACTGTGTGGTACAGCATCGTAACATTACCAGAAAAGAAACAAATACTACCCAAGGAGAAGTTTTCTCCATGGGAGGCTGGAAGCACTACAAAAGAAGAGCCTCATGAGTCTAGGAGAAAGACTGATGCATGGCGCTAGACAGCTGAGTCTGTCAAGCAGTCAAGACTCAAAAGAAAGGCTGAAAGTTAGTAGGAATGGGACAATTTTCTGTGACAGGAAATGATCTCCTCCTGATCTTCTGGCAGTAAACCAGCACCGCTCACTAGATAGCGATGTGAGGAACGCAGTCTGAAGAGGCCCTTGCCACAATGAAATTTGGGAGCAATTATGCAGCGTGAAAACTAGAAAGTACAGACAAGTCCTGCATGATACGGATGTAGATGGAAAACCACATTTATGAATCTCACATCTGCAGTAGATCCAGTGATTCAAAAGAGTACTTCATCAACATCTCCCTTGGGTCTTGCAGGTGAACAGGCACAATTTCAGACATCCATAAACCTCACATGCATTAACAAGACAGAAAGAAAACTGCCTGCTGCAGAAAGTGCAACTCACCATTTTCCTTGTTGATACTGGGAGAATCCAAGTTGTATACTGACAACCCCAACAGGCAAGAAAATAAAATTTAAAACAAACCAAAACCCTTGAAGAAAGTCCTACCCTTGTCCCAACTCTTCCCAGCACTTGCTCTTTCTTCTCAAAAAATAAAAAAAAAAGCCACTCCAGAAGTGATCTCAATCCACAAAACAACTTCTGTAAGACATCTGGCTGAACAGCGTGCCAAAACCTGTAACAATTCCACCACCACTATTTCTCTAGCAAAGCCTGCACAAATCACTGAAGAAGGTAACGTCTGTGAGCAGATATAGAAAGGCAAGGTCATCACTGATTGAGGCTGAAAATACAACTTAATTGTTGCTTGCCATTTTATCAGAATGTCACTGAAAAATTTGCTCTAAAGCTTCTAGAAAAACAGCGAAAACTGACAATACTTCTCACAGCATTTTTTCTTTTCAATAGTTTATTCACTTGGGATTTTGATTTTCCTGTCAATTCAATGTCATTTCTCTTTAAGTACAGTTTAATTATCTTAAATCAAGAGGTCCACACAATAATTCAAAACAGCATCAACAATTTGAGGTATAAAGCCATGAAATTTGTTACAGACTCCTAACAGGAATCTATGCATTGTTTACTGAGCACTGACCTTAATCTCTAGCTTATGAACCCACTGAAATTATTATTTTTTTTTTTAAACTGTATTAATTTTGTATACTTAAGATGTTGTGACAGTTTAGGCTGGGTACCTCCTGTTACTGCCACATAAGTTACACCTCCAGTGTTCTGAGTGTCCAACCCAGTAAGGTGGACACAGGAAACAGCGTATTTATACCCATAAATCCTGCATCCTATAAATTCATCTGCCAAGTCATTCTCTTCCTCTTTCTTCCCTCCCTGCTCCTGCGGGAGATGCTCCCTATCAGGTAGTGGTGGAGGAGTATCTCAAGGCCTCTTAGGCCTGTATAGGCCTAATGCCAAGGGAGGGGAAATGACACAGTCTCAGACCCAGTCAACCTGAGACTAGCCTAGCAGTAGGAGGGGAAGAAAGAGCACTGGGGTTTTTTTGGTAGACACTTCGGTGGGGAGAAGGGAAGTGTTGGGAGTCCTTTGGGTGTGGTGTAAGGGACTCTGTACACTTTGGGATACCTTTGCCACTATGCTTCGTAGTTTCTGTAAAACACCAATTGCTTTTCCATTTAAACTTTCCATCACTCTCCATTCCATTTGTGTGAGTGCCATTCTTTTGTCCCTCTTGGGGCAACAGAGGATCTGTCTGGCTCTAAACAAGGACAGATGTGCTCTAAAAATATGTATTCATACTAAAAAATTACATCACTTCAGTTTCTAAATAAATCTTGGCAGTGGAGAGTGAGGGAGGGAAGCAGTGGGGAAAACACCAGTTCTGGACTCTACTTCCTGGAAAAAAGCACTTAAAGCAAGAAAGTAGCCTCAGCAAAAGAGTTTTATGTCAAAGATCAGAGCCGTCTAAAATCCAGTAAAACACCAACTGATGCATACCAAAAGAACTTTATCTGGAACATAACTGTAGAGACTAAGACCAAATATAAATATTTAACACAGAATCCTGAAAAAGTATGGAAATCTGCTTTCATAGCAAAAAGTATTAAAAGGAAGCATAAATCATGCCACTGAGGAAGCAAACATGAAACTTCTATACAGTAGAACAATGACGGAAGACAGGGCTGGCAGATGGATCTTGTTAAAGAAGGACTTTAAACAGAAGGATTTAAATTCATGGGATTAGCCCAGCATTCCTAAGAAACACTGTTCAGATCTTAAGATGCAGAGGCCTTGTCTAAACAGCTCAGCACCAAGAGTCACATAAACAACTACTGTAAAGTCTGCTGTCACCGCATTTGGTAGCTTTTTGAAAAATGGAACTTTCCTTGCATGTGAAAACTAAAGACAGCAGCGTGCTTTGCTACTGCAACAGAAAGAAGAAAACAAAAATCAAGGGAATCAAAAAACTCCATAATGCCACTCATTAGTACAGATTTCAAGATTATCTCCACAAAGTTTCTTGATTAACACTAAACCTCCTTCTAAACTAATGAGTTTTTTTTAGTCAGTGAGAGATAATCTTAAGCAGGTAGCTGAGTACAGCTATCATACACACACAGAGACACTGTACATTATAATTCACATTACATTTTGCTTATAAACATGCTTGGAAGTTCTGTCATTCAGTATTACTTTTTTCGGTCTTTTATCTATGTCTGATGCTGTGGTCAGCATCAATAAAGTAACACAGAAGACATTCAGTTCACAAGCAAAAAGACACAAAAGGGCAGCTAAAATAATTTTAAAGTTTAAAACAAAGTCACATTTATTAAATTAGGCTGTGATATAATTTATGGCCAGTTTTAAAGCCATATGAAAGTAAGATGGGTACCTGTTCTCCGTGCTTTTTTTTTAAACACAAAAACTGAATGAGACTTTTTAAACACTAGGGCTTCTTAGTGAGGGCCACACTGACTGAAAAATACTGTAGTCTCATTTCCATGCTAAGAAACACAAGTAGATAGGAACAAGAATGAGATACTCCAAGGTATTCATCAGTCTGGGCAACAGATATCCTCCTCTCATAACTCAATCATGAACATCAAGAGTCTCTGTAGCTTTCAAGAAATTAAGAATGGTACTTTAGAGGACTGCTTATGAGCTTCACCACACAGCACCTTCCCACAGGACCTCGGCAGAAAAATGCAGGACTATTTCTTTTGATAGTAACTAGCCTTTGTTCTCCATCCTTCCATCAGGCACAGTCTCTCCTTCATCACACTGGATATATTTGGAACATGCTGCTTAGTAAAAAGCCACAGGTGAACTCAGCTTATCTATTTCTCAAGTTAGATAAGGGAACAACTTTCAAAGTAATCCATGGAGCCCACATTCAAATTGCCCAGGAAAAGCAAAGCCCAGAGCAGGTTGTGTGATATGATGAAGGTATTAGATCATTTGTGCTTGCCCCTTCAGGAGGAAATGCACCTACACACACACATTGGGCTGTGCTTACCCAACAGTTCCAGTCACACAGGAAAAGGAGAGGCTGCGGCATACACTTCCTCCTCCTCCTTTCCTATGATGAAGAATCCAAGCATCAAAATGTTAAGGTACTTCCAATACCAAATCTTTAATTTGACCTATTCTCAGGAACATGCTATTTGCTAGAGAAGATTACATTTAAATATAAATTGGAACCATTTTCAGAGATAAACAAATAAATGTAGAGTATTACCACCCATAAACACATTAAGAGTTGTGAATTCAGAAAGCTTTCAGCTCCAAATTCATAGCGCTGATGCATAAAACACGGAAATGTATGCCCGTGCCATTATAGAGAGCTTTCAAATGAGAGGCTAAGTACAGAAACAGTGTTTTCCCTGTTGGACGTTTTCATTTAAAGTTTACAAACATTCATCAGACATTTCTGGAAGCTAAAAGCTTACTTCACAAGCTCAGGACATTGCATATATCTGTGGAACTGGTGGTCTCAGAACCAGTCTGAAGGCAAGACATAAAATCATGTCTGTACTTGTAAATATGTATTTTTATATATATATATGTAACTTTATATTATTTATAGACTAAGAAAACTCTCCTGACGTGTTACTTATAAATAAATTAAAAAAAAATAATCTTACAGACTACTCTAGTGAATAACACTGAACCATTTCAGAATGAGCAAAGGCACAGCTCTGTTAAAATCTATCGCAGAACTGAAGACACAAAGCTACAAATGAATACCTAGTGCAACGCAAATTCCACCAAAATGTAACATTTTAAACAAAGGCTTACACTTTAACAGGCCTCTATTTGTAGCACAGTTTTCCAAAATCATCAGGAATAAATAAGAAATTCTTTCTTTAGAGGGAAGCACTCCTTTTTTACATGAAATGGTATGAAGAAATGGCATGAAGCGGCATCAGGGGAAGTTCAGATTGGACATAAAAAGTTCTTCACTGAGAGAGTGGTCAGTCATTGGAACAGGCTTCCCAGTCACAGCCCATGAGCCCATGTGGCTCATGGAACATGTCCATGATACTCTAAAGTCACATGATTTAATTTAAGGTTATCCTGCAAGAAGCAGAGAATTAGACTCAATGACCCTTAAAGGTACATTCCAACTTGAGATATTCTACAATTCCATGAATATCTTATTGGAGTACAACTATAATTCAATTCCATTGAAGTCACTTCAATTCTTCATTAGCTGAAGCATACATTAACTCGTTGATCTCAGTTACCTCTTCTGCCAGTATAAGAAATATTCTGTAGTATTCATATAAAAATTAAGTCAGTCATGATACACAAATATACATTTGATTCAAAGTTAGTATATGGTGTATATATACGTATGGCACCACCAGCACACAGCTGACTGCCTTCAGCCCCTGCAAACAATGAGAAATAGAAGTGCACTGACCAGGCTCAGGTGGATGATGGAGCACCATTACTCCTAAATTCCTTCACAGTCTTCCAATACCTGCTCTATAAATTCCGCAGGCTAGTAACTACATCTCTGTTTGGGGGGGTTTGGTATTTTTATTTCAAAACTCAATACAGATATGAGCATGAATGCTTAACATTTCAAGAAACACACAGATTCAAATGCTTTCATGAGAATACTTGGGCATACTTTTAAGAAATTAAAAAACAAAAAAAATCACTTGTTATTCCAAGCAAGGAATACTAAGGGTGTACAAAATTCTGTCTAATGGCTAAGCTAAGTCTGGAGTAACTGTGGCGAAGTAAGAATTTTCTGGTCTTTCTCCCACAGCACTGCCAAACTCAAGACTGCAAAATTCGTTTAGAATGACACTTTAAAAATGTCTTCTGATAGACCTTTAGTCAGTGTGAAGAGTACTTACAAGAACAGTCTGCTGAAGATCCCTGAAGTTTTTTAATAGAACCCTAATTGCAACTACAGACAATTTTTGGTTTACAGTGTTTGAAATTATCTTTTCCTTATGGCAAGATGAAGAAGGATCCTGTATTCTGTTTCCTGGTGAAGGAAGAATGAATGACCACTTCCCATTGTCCTTGTCCAGCACAGACAGGTCACTAGCACACTCTCAAGGCTTCCCTAACTGAAATAACATCTCAGAAAATTTTTGGTTTTACCAGGTCTACATAGCTCAGTACTCAAACAAGGATACCAGACCAGACATCTATATTCTCAGCTGTGGCTACAGTTTCTCCCAATACACTGCAATAAGCTTGTTGCCCTTGAAAGCAGGGTGTCTGCCTTTCTTCCCAATTTCTGGCTCTAAGGATGATATTGAAAAAATATATCAAGACTCAAACCCTCAAACTTTAGAAAATTTCAAGTAATCAATAGTTTGCCAAGAAACAAACATTCCTGCCTCTTTTTAATATCAAGGCTCATTTTTTCTTGAATTCAATGGAAAAATGGAAAGAAAACTAACTCACAGAATACTTTTTACAGTTACTCAGATATTTTAATTCCTTCTTCTTTCTGTTAGAAAAGTAGTGATACTACCAATAATCACGTTTAAAGTAAGAAAAACAACCAAACAACAACAAAATCCCACCTGACATATTAATACAATACTGCTTTTCCAGAAGCACTTTCAATCCATTATTTACACACACTATCTCATTTTTTTCCTACAGACCATAAAACTCATGTCCTCATATGAAGACAATTGCATGCAATTTCTAAGATTAAAAATTAGAAAAACAGGGCTAGAAACAAGCTTACAGTATAACACATACTGAATTCACATCATGTTCAAAGCACCATGACCACCTCAAGGCAAAATACTACCTAGGTTTACAGTACTGCTGCAGTCACCCAAAGCTCTTCTTCAAAATACTTCTCCCTATGTCCACAAGGCTGATTGCCAGTGCTGTCATTTCCTTCAGCATAATTTGGAAAACAGCAGGAAACAGGGCTCACAACAAATGCAGGAATACCTGAAATACAGAAAACATACAGAACCTACTGTCCCTCCTGAGCCCATTTTTGAAGTCTGACTAAGTAAGCTCTACTGTGACTTAACCACAGGGAATTTCTCCCAGGATGAAGAATTCTTTTCTGGTCAAGAATTTTCACAGACTAATATTGTTATGCTATATAAAATGAGGACAAACTTTTATTCTAGACATCCATTCTTTTGGCAGGACTAGAGGAGGAGGTAATATCTAGTTCACAGAAAATTAGGTCACCCATTTCACAAGCAAATACAAACTGCATGTTGAAGTTTGCAAGCATTTTGTAGGTATTCTCCATCAACAGGCAGTTGGAAGAGATTTATCACAAATTCTGCATACAGCTAGATTAATTACAAATGCAGGAGGAAAGAAGTTCATATTTACAAACTTAGTCAAACAAAAAACCCATTATATCATCTTAACAGCTGTGTAAGAATTTGGCAAGCCTCACAAGTGAAGTTTTGTTTTTCTGAATAAACCCAAAAGAACAATTATTTTTATTTCCTCAAAAATATCTTCTTTGATATAAAGGCGTCTCTAAGGATTAAGCCAGATTAATAGACTGCAGAACACAACACTAAAAGTGAAATGTGTCTCAGAATGACTATTTCTACTGCTAAGCAGCTGTAATGACTTCACCACACTGTATAAAGAATGTAATTTGTGACACTTGAAATGGTAATTACTTGGACCACATTCATGTCTTGTTAAGGGCAAACATGAGCAAAAAAGAACTAATATGCATTAATTTGTTGCAGCTAAAAACCAGCCATAAAACAACAAAAGTAGTTATTTTAAAAGTAGGTGACAGAGACTAGAGTGAAAGGTACCCCACAGTAAGTCTTATTTCATTACAACCTCAGCATTTAAAAGCAAAGTAATTTCCAAGTTGTATTTGTTTACTGCATTACGAGTAAGTCAGTGCAGATGCAGCATACCTTCAGAGCTCTAAACACTCGCTCAAGTGTTGCTGGCAATGTCCTCCTATTGTCTTTCTGAAGGATTTATAAAGTTTTGCTGTTAGGAGCTACAGCTGTTAGGACCAGCACGTAACAAATCAGAAGAGGTTTGCAAGTCAAAAAAATGAATTATTTTTGCTGAGTTACAAATGTCATTCCACTGGGAGCTTTCTGCATGTTCTCCCTGCACCCCACCATATCTTTGCAGTAAAGGCAGCTTATAATTATGAAAATACATAATCAAATTCCTTATGTATACTTATTTATGAATAAGTTTTGCCAGGGACCAAGACCAGAATGTAAAGAAATGCTGCACCAGACAGAATCACAAATAATTCCACATAACTTTCCACCAGCAGGAGGGGAACACTGGAATGAAACGGTGCTTCCTCTTTGGAGGTCCTGAAATCTATACAGGTGATGGACTGCATCTGTCTTCACCCTTCAGAATCAGCTGTCAATTTGATCTCAAAGGTGAGGTATTACAGGTCTTACTATTAAATCACCATTTCTGCTTTTGCTTTTTCTTTTTCCTTTTTATTCACAAGCAGCATGTTAAAATGCATTCAAACAGGTGAGAGCATCTCATCTTTCACTTATATCACAGCAGGTACTTCACCTGACTAACTCTGAACGGTGCAAAGGAATGAGTAGACAGCATGTTTATGCAGTTAGAAATGCAGATCTTTTGTCAAGGTATCCTGACATTAATCTGCTCTCTTTTACACCAAGAGAAGTAGACCTGATCACAGAAATGAATATGGAAATTCTTAAAGGCTGGAAAATTACAGCAAGGTGCAACTCCAGTATGGCACATCAGTAAAACCAAGATAATGAAATCTAATTTTAAAACAGGAAGTCTAATTCTCTAAAACACGTTCAGAACATGATCAGTGCTTTTTGATTTTAATCTTTGCATCCAAGAATACTTTCATCAAGACTTTTCAGGAAGACTTCTAGCAATGTAATGTAGCAGGGCTCATACCACGCAATTTCAGCTGAAAATGTTTCATGAGGTAAAAAAAGCTTTTCACACTGAAACCTGCTAAAAGACAAGCTAGTTGGTCCTAAGTACAAAGGAGGGAAGTTAGGTTGGGGCCTTTAAGATAAGGCAATAGAGGACACAATACAGTCCACACTAAGATGTTTGCCTTTTCATAGGACATAGATGCATTAGAAGAGAATTATGATCCTTGTGACTCAGTGGCTGAAAGGATTTGACATAATTCAAAGCAACAATTTTTAAACAGGTCAAAGGATAACAAACCATTTAATTAAAAAAAAAAAAAAAAAAAAAAATCCACCACCATCTGAGCTATATATCTATGTTTAACAATCCCCAAGCATTTCTGGGGTACGTAATTTCTATACACTTCTGTACAAATTGGAACATGAAGAAGTTGATTGTCAAATTAATTTTGCGGGTTGGGGTGAGACAAATAAAAAAAAAAAAAAGTCAGACTTCAAATCAGACCAAAGACAATCCAAACATTTCATAAAGCACAAAAGAAAAATTCAGAAAAACTGCCTATGCTTGTTGGACATTACTATGTAAACAATTTTCAGATGCCACATGCAAAACAAAACCCCACAGAAGTCATTCACAAGTTCAATTCTTAGGTCATACTGTATAAGAATGAGATGAAATATTAATAAAAGTTTTTTTTAAATTCCACCATTTTTTGTTATTAATACAATTAATTTTCATAAATTATCCTTTTTCCATTGTGAAGTCCTGCAAAAGCCTTGAAAACTGCTGAAGTGACTAATTCCAATCACTTAATTATGGTACAGCAGATTTTTTGATGCAAAGCTCCCACATAAGTATAAACATATCACCACTCCCTCTCATAATCAAGTACTGGAAGTAGCCAGAAGACCTCTCCTTCCCATTCTAAGGAAAACGTTGAGACTAAACTTCTGCAGAGTGCAGCAGATAATCCAAGCAATTTGTATATGCAAAGTCAGGAAATCAAAGTTTCTCTCTATAAATCTTCTGATTCATCTACAACAAATTAGGTCTTCTTTTTCCAAGAGGAAGTGATGGCAGAAAGAAGAAAGTCAATAAACACTATATTTACAGTAGTGTGTTTGGGATTTGACATCATTGTACACATACAAAAACCAGTATGCCATTTAAACCTAATTTTACAAGTCAAAGACTAGAAGGAATGCCTCTAAAAGCTTTTTCTTAAAAAAAAAAAAAAAAAACACCAAAACCTAAAACAAAGCAAAACCCCAAACAACAAAAAAACAACCCTGAGAATCCTACTCCTTTTCAAGTAAAGAAAAACAAATGAGAAAAGCCCACCTTCTGGAGGAAAAAAAAAAAACAGCCCAAAAATTAGTGGAAGAAAGCTGGTTAAGATTTCCAAACATCACTGCTGCCACAGTGCTGAACATTGCTGGTCATATGGATCAAGGATGGATTCCGAGTACTCACTGCTATCCCATTCTAGCTGTGACTGCATAAGAAAGGTCAGAAAGTTATTTTCTCTCCTTTCTATTTACACCTTTACACTTTTTGCACACTTATAAAAAGCAGCAGACAAGAGGTAGGTAAATAGGTAGGATTACCAACATAATCCATTACCAAGAATCTTCAAATATTTGAGTCAATAAGTCAGTCTTTACAGCATTTCCACACAGAACACAGAGTTAGGTTTTGAGGTTGCATTGGGGGGTTTTGGAATAAACTACTCATACAGAAGGTAGGTTTAAAATCGTGCTGACGAAACTGAAGCACTTGTTCTCATGCAGCTGGATTTGGCATTCTGTTGAAAATGATCTTTTGCATTTCACAGAAATCCTGCAACACACTTTGAAGGATGATATATATATATATATATAAATAAGGAAGCAATTACCTGGGCAGTTTTCCTATCATATTGATTTTGGAGAAAGCTGAATACGGGTCATGTTCATTTGCTTTCGTTTTATTTTTCAACAGCATTTTAAAGTCTTAAACTCACATGCTGACGTGGCCTGGACACACAACTGTAGCAAAAGCCTGACAAAACTGTAATCAGTGCAAAGTTAGTGTAAAAACCACTCTTTGAAAGACTGGTCACCAAGGTGCATGTGGAAATTTTAGTAGAGAAATTAACTCATTATTTACTGTACAATCAGCAGTGAATGACTCAACAAGTAGGTGCTAGTATGCTGTAACATCAGTTGCAGCCATTCTGTCAGAGCTGCCAATGGACCTTCATACTTATTAAGGGAAGTCACTGGCTGTGGTCCCATGGCAATACTGCTGAGAATGACTACCAGGAAATCATGTCTGGCTCTTAGCACTATTTCTGTCACTGTGTCTATCCATTCTGTGCAACCACTGTAGCAAGCAAGCACAAGCCAGAGCACGCACTCATGACACCATTTGTGAAGAACAACCTGTTAATAAAAAATAAATAAATAAAAAGGGATGCCATCTGTTATTCCTGGTCTCAACTTTTCATCTGAGGTCCCAGTCTTCTCTCAGATGAAAACAGTTAAAGAAGAGCAATACACCTGTGGAATCATTCACAGCCTCTGTGCTGTTCTAACATCACCTCCTTCCAGCTCTACTATTCCTGACAGTTTCTATTTTTTAAAATACAATCAAGTCACAACAAGCAAGTTCTCAGCCCCCTTTTCAATTCTTGTGCATCATCTCAAAAACTTCACCCAGCTGAGAAGAATATATACAAAGCACAGGACTAACATCCCGTTATACTATCCAACCTCTCTCCCACATGCACTTTGAGGTGGAGAATACCAAGAACAATATGCTGTCCAGCTTGCAACGGACATTCCCAATCTCCTGTGGGACAATGGTAGCCAACAGAACTTAAAAGCATGTACACAAACATAACCCTAAGTACAGAATGGAACTGAGCACATAAAAATAATGTTTCTACTTATCCAGTTTCAAATCAAGCATAGTTTCAGAAGACCAATACCCAAAAAAAGAGGACAAGAGAGTTACACATACAACTTTCAGAATTAGAGAATTGGAAGAGTGCATAAAAGAAAAATACATGTAACAGGAAGGCAGAAAAATGGTAAGGACAGCATTTAATCCATAATATAATGCTTCCTCTGTGGTAGACCTAACTTCCTCTTTTTAAATAATGTCCTATCCCTCAAGAGAGATCGGCAATACACAGAGGACACAGATCAATTTTTAACAGAATGCAGAGTCGTGGATATTATTTCAGTGCTTACCTTGCTCACCTTTGGAAAGAAAAAGAACAGAGTTAGTTACAAACACATTTTCTCAACAAGATCTATAAAATACACCAAGTACAGTGGCAACAAATATATGAAACCTATATAGTTATCAACTATATTCCATTAAATACCAAGCTACTGCATGCACACCTAATGATAAGATCATCATCACTATTTATTATTGTGGAAATATACCCCCCAAACCATGTTTTGTATCTCGACAGAGAATTCTTGATGAACACTTGACCAGACTGCTGCCACCCCCCAATTCCTATTGAAATGTTACTAATCACACTACAGATTCCAGCAGAATTCAGAAAGATTAGAAAATAAATATCATGTAAACTAAAGGCTTCTTTTAATGGACCTTTAATTCCCACACACAGTAGTGTTTTTATTCCCATTTTTGGGTTCACTTTTTATTTCTTAAATGCTAGTGAACCTTTTACTTTACAGTCTACAAAGACATGAGGCACAGAGTGACATAACAATTCATCTTGTCACATTCAAAATACAGTATGTACTTCATAAGAATTAGTGCAAAATATTAATCAGACAGTACCACATATGAAGAACAATTTAAAGTCAGAGACGATACAATAATATGCTTTACATCCTGCACTCAAGATCAGTCACTAGGCCAGAAACAAAGCAGCAGCATATCAACTAAAACTTTTTGTGATAATGATAGCATACAGTTCATGCATTAAATCAAAGTAATCTGTGCGAAGTGACAATGTTCCTGTCCTACACTATATATATTTTAAGTTTAAAGGGTGCACAAATATTTAAGTTTAAAGGGAACAAACTAATATACTTTTGAAGGCACTGGGCCCAAAAGGAAAAAAGATGACTCATAAAATCATTCTCCAAACTCTTGGGTATAACAGTCTATCCAAGCTTACTTTCTATATGACATCTCTGAATATACCAACTATCCTCACATCAGTAGAGGAAAGATTAAGCAACACCTCTTTTTCAAAAGAGAGACATCCAAGTCATCACATTTCAGAAACGAAACGCGACCCAAGTTGAAAGTGCAGTCGGAAAACACTTTTGTTTGCTCTACAGTGGACTTTTGACCCCACAACGCAGGCTACTTGTTCCAGGAATATTACATTCCAGTTGATAAAAGATAATTTAAGATTTTTTTTTTCATTACAAAGAAGTAATAACTAATTCCAAGGTTTTTTAATTTTTATTTTACTGCCCCCCCCCCCCCCCCCTTAAATTACTGGTTTTGAGGAGATTCTAAAGTTTTTGCACAGATTCAAACTAAACAGGAATACAAAATATCAACCCAGAAAATTTCATTTAAGTTACTCAAAAGCACTTGAATGTGTTGTTTGTTTTTTTAGGGGGGGTTACTTTCTATTTTATTTTTAACAAGTCTCTGATTTTTACTGGCTTAAATACCAAACACAAAAGGTTAAGCTGCATGTTACACTATCAAGTGGAGTTAACATAGAGCAGTCTTCATACTCTGTGTTTCACTTTAAGAAGGGTGACATGAATATGTGGTTCATCCTAAAGATTTCTTTCATTTTCTTACTGCTTCGATTTCCTGGTCTGCCACCTGCCAGAGGGGAAGACAATATTCACACTTTTCTACGGGCCCCTGCTTCTGCTTCCATTTAATTGCTGAAAATGACAGTTCTCATTTTTGCTATGCTGCTTAGAATTTCTAAGGTCTCTAATCCAAAACATGTAATTCTTTTCCTTCCTCTCTGAGCTGGAATCTACAGTTGTACTCACATCTCTCTGACAAATACGCTTTCAGTTTCATAGAACTGATCAGAAGATATCACTAAGTTACTTATTGATAGATATACCTGACTAGAGGCAGAAGAAAAAGTGATCTTCTGTTACACAGCTTCACAGAGTTGCTCTCCTGATCTGTGATGTACTCAGAGGTGGACAAAGGAATTCACAAGCTTTAAGAAGTATTGCTACCTTGCAAAGTTACTGGTGAGTGAAAACTACTGGGTTTCCCCCCTTCCCTCCTTAAATAAAATGCCACTGTTTAATAGATACAAGTGCTTTTCTTAAGCCCCCAGACATAACCTGTTAACTAAAATCCAGACTACTAGAGATGTTGGTCACTGATAACATGCAGCAAACTTGAGAATGTTTTTCAGGAAATGTCATGCAATGATCCATATTTCTATCAAAGCTGCTCAGAACTACATGTCCAAGTAAAAGGTCACTTTAAGTCATGCATTCATGAGACAAGTGACAACTTCCTTGGAGAACAGAGGTCTGTAAGGCATTTGTCTTTAAAGGCTCAGAACAACTTGAGTTTTTTCAGTATGGCAATTTTTAACATTTTTTTTCCAAATGCACTATAAAACACGTGTGTAAAAGGCCTTTAGTCACCTGTGGAGAACAACTACAGGCACCTGGGAAGTCCAAACTTGCATTAGTATATTAAAACAGATTCCAACAATGATTAACTCATTTTAAATGGTGCAACAAGATCACAATGATTCTTCTAGCAAGAAGAAAAGCAGGAAGTAAAATTACTTAGGATAAATAAAGAAAGCTTGGAATGCTTGGCTGCTGGCACGGAATCAAAAACCCTATGCAAGATGCCTCATCACTATGCAGGCATGAACTAGGCAAGTCAGGATGAAATTAAAAACTACCATACATGAGCAGCAAAACACCTAGGAATAGCCAACCATGCAATGGCAAAGAGTGAGGCTTTATCTACTGGTAATGTACCTCCCATAGAACAATAGTGAGGCACTTACTTGGGCAGTGAACATTGTCCTTGATCCTGAAGGAAGCTAGAGTAGGTATGCCACTTATTTCACAAACAGTGTCTTATCCTTGCAGACTGAGTTTCAGAATTAACACAAATTTAAGAACTTTGGATCTTAACTTATCTTTGTGTATAGTCAGCAATGATATGGCAAAACATGAGGCAATTCTCAGCTGTAATGAAATGGTTTCAATTTTGTTAGTACTTCTCTTCCTAATTCAATACTTATAAACCATGAAGAAGAACAGTAACAAGCAATAAGATCAGAAACAAAGTAGGAAAACCACACAGGATTAATTTTAAGTCTATTAGTATACAGAGACAGTATTTATGCTAAACTAATGAGCTTCCTATGCCATTTTCACCTTTGGAAGGCCATCATTAAGCTGCAAAAATCAGTTTCATTCATGAGATGTTTGGAAACATTCTGAAAACTTAAATTTCAACACTGAGCTAGAATCCATCCAGTTCTATAAATCAGCATGCCTAAATAAGTATAGATACCATTTGTCATGTAGCTATGAAAGCAAATTAATTTACAAAGTCATGGTACAAAGTATTTCCTACAATGGATTCTGAAACCCTGAAGAGGTGTCTTTTAATACCCATATGACACAAACAGCTGTCTGAAAAGGAGTTGTCTTTATTCTTAAGAATGCATTTAGATCCTATAGATAAAAGAACCTTTAATTTTGCAAAACTATATAATCATGGTCTAGGAAGATGTACACAAGGATGTAGCTTCTCTTCCTCTCTCAACAGCTACCCCAAAGTAGAATATTTTACCCCAACTCATCACCCCTTCAACTTTACCAGTTTGGCATGACTTTACCAGTTTGATCATGATGTAAAGTAGATCACATTAATATGTTCTTTTGAGTATTTTTAACAGGCAACAGTTTAGTAGTCACTAAAACTAAAGAAGACCTAAGGATATTTCAGACAGGAGAAGCATAATTAAAACAAACAACCAAACAACAAAGAAACAAACAAAAAAGAAAGAAACAAACAAAAAAAACACTCAATTGCTTCACTTTTGCTCTTATTCATACCATTTCATTAAGGGACCTACTAAAAGAAGAGAGTGGAATACAATTCTGGAGACTGGTTCTGCACTCGTCAGAGATGCAAGCAGGAAGAACTGCAGACCTGTGGCTATTCCATGCATAGTAAATGCATCTCTACAGATATTAATGACTGGAAGAAGTTTAGAATCAATGCATGCAACAGCTTTACTACCTCCAAAGGTGGTGCAGGTTTGGTTTGCTAACACAGTCTTCTATAACATCTACAACAGAGTGTATCAGTGACATCTTGTCACGAAGAGATGGAAAGAGGAGGAAAGAGAGCAAGCGTGTACACAAGCTGTTTCTTTCTGAACATCTGCCTTTTCAGAAATAGTGTACCACAAGGATCAATTCAGCAACTTCAACAAGTTAAACATACAACTACCACTACAAATCTACACACCTTTGAAAGAGAGGAAAATCTGTCAAACAATCTCAGCGTACTTTCTCACTGATTAAACCAATCGAATATGCATTTTAGACAGATAATTCATCATCGTTGTCATCAATTAAACCATTTTAAGGAAGTCCAGAGTCACTAAAACAACAGTAATTGTTTTCATCAGGGACTGAAACAACAGGGTTGGGGCAAAACTGTCTTAGCACTATCTGTATATTCCAAGAACAATGAAATTCCAGACCAGAAATCTCTAAATTCTGTCTTGTAAAGGTATCATTTTTCATAGTATGCAGTAACTCAATAGACTTCTAATGTTGCACTTAGCAGGCAATTTTCTGACATATATTGAAAGGATTTAAACTTCAGAAATTATATCAGACTAAGATTGGATTATTTTATCATCAGTGCTTGATACACATTTATTATTTGCACTTTGAACATTATTTAATGACTTAGCCTTCAAAATACAATTTTACAAGTAGATGGTACAAGTTTACAAATTACAGTTTCAGTAAGACTAGCAATTAGGTCTTTTGGATACTTCTGATGATATTTTTCCTTTTACGATGACTAAGGGGAATTCAGACAACAAAGTAAGATTTTGAACAGAGTATCCTTGAACAGTTTTTAGTACTTCCTCAAAGAACCTGCAGTTATCTACAAGTCACTTAGAGACAATGGTAGGATAGTAGAAGCAGAAACTACTTACTCAACAACAGCTTTAGTACAGGGCAGCACTTTTACTAGTATCAGTTCAGATATTAAGACTATGATCACAGAGCATCAACTACCTCTCTGTGCTAAAGATGGCTATTCTTAAAGCAGAGAAAGGCAAAAAATGACAGAATTTACATCAAGATGAAGCCTTTTCACGTATCATTGGAATGCAACAGTTTTTCTTTAGGGAGCAAACTACAAGAAGAGCCATGAAGGCAACAGTTGAAAAAAACAAACAAAAAAAGCCCAACTACAAGTAATTGGATTGCACATCTCAAATCTAAGCACAACACAGCTATGTTTTTATTTTACTTTAACCCACTATTATGGACAAAAACACACGTCAGGAATACTACAGGTCCTACAAACAGTGCAAGCTGCCGAGTCTCTGGGGAAAGGGAAGGACAGAATGAGATAATCACAGCACTGGCAGTACCAAAGGCCCCTGTGCCAGCCACAGGCAGTTGACTTCAACTCTTAGTATCACATGAGAAGTTTCTGCCAGTCCCCATGCAACTGCACTTAAAGCTTTCTGAAGGGTAAAGTTACCAGAGAAGATAAAGGTTGCCAATGAGTCTCCCTCCAGTACTTTTCTGTATCTACATTTTATTTAACATATTCTTCCACTTCATACAGGTACTTCAGAGGAAGGATTGCATTTTCTACTTAATATATCCAAGACTTTTAGATGAAAGTGCTGCAATACTGACACAAGAAATAAACTGATCAGAGTCACAAAACAGGAAAATGATGTCACTTCTTACTCCTGTTTCTTTCTAATCCTAATCTGCTAGAAATTAGCTATTATGATATAATAAACAGTAGGAAACAGTAAGTTTTGCTCTTAACACAACTTAAGCAAAAGAACACCCTTTTAGTATAAGAACACAACTTGCTATTTTAAATACTTAGGTATTACACGGTACAAGACCATTTCAGATGTCAAACACAATTAGAATATAGCATTAGCCTTCCAGTAAGATAAAGTAATTTTCACACAAGATGAGAACAATCCGCATTCAGTTTACCATTTTCTCTTTGCAACATCAGTGCAACAACTTGAGATCTTAAACACTTTAAAATATTTACTCAAGAAAAGTAAACATATCATAACAGTTTTGCTCCTGTGTGTAGTAAATGCCTCACCAGACATACTATATTTTTGTATAAAAACTTGTACCTTACACATCGCTCTCCTAAAGATACCTGAGACAATGAAGATTCAATGGCTTTTCAGTTTTAAATTAATCTGATAAATTTCTGGGACTAGTAATTCAGCAACAGGTAAAAAATATGTTCTATGACAAAAAGTTTTAAAACTGTATTTATAGCAACTCTGGAATTCCTCTTTCCCAGATCTCCCTACAGAATTCAACTAACTCATTATAAAAATGAGACCACAAAAACTATTCTTCCTAATATTTAACCTCAGTCCAGTTTCAAATTCTTCTGTATGCCATCTTTCTCCATACCATTCCTAACAAAGAGAATGATAGCTCACAGAAGATGACATTGGGTGCTCATAATTAATCTATTTTTAAAAAAACAAATGTATCCGGACCAAGTTGCATTAAAACTATGCTGCAGATAGTTTCCTTAGTCTTTACAAAATTTTCAACTATGAGGATGATTATTAGCAACCTAAATCATCACGGAATTTTACTTGCCTTTCTCACTTGGACCAACATGCTTAATTGGATAGTTATTACTAATTTCTAGTATTAACCTCTGGAAGATAATATGCCATTTTCAATGAGCACAGCTTTTATGTGACGATTAGGCCTGCAGACTAACAAGAAGAAACTTAAATCCCTTGCCAGTCTGAAGAACAGTTATAACAGGCAATTACAGTGCAAGTTTCTTCACTGGCATTCCTTAACCTTGTAGACATTCCTAAAAGTGGAGAGCACTCAACATGTGTACTCACTCAAAATCTGTGACTGCCAATTATGATAGTTTTTGAATCCTGAAAATAACTTACTCAACATGACAACTTTGCTTTTGTAAGTTACATTTCCTTCAACAGAATTAACATTTAAATACATCAAACATGAGAAGTCAGCAGTCTGCTAGATTGCCCCTTTTTATAAGGCTTTTTTATCTGAGATTGTCTGATTCAGCAACTCCAGTGAAACACCACAGAATGAGCATCCACCAGTGTTTAGTTCATTTTTGGAGGCTGAAATGCAAGTTGGACATTACTGGCTTTGTTAAATGCTTGTAGCAACTTCTAGGTTTATTCAGTAGGGTCTTCATTCTGAACAGATGTTAATAGGAAGCCATGGAGCACATTATTTCAGTCCTACTTGAGAACTCAGAAATAAAAATACTGCTTCACATAACAGATAATTTTGCAACCTTTGGCTTAATTTGTAACACAAGAGATTTAGATTTTCCTACTCTTAGGAATGCAATCTAAATTACTTAACGGCTGGGATTTTCAGCACTATTCTTCTTAGTATTTGCCTAACTGGCTTAGTCACTCAGATTTAACTCTGTCCCAGTTTGATAGATTTACTTTCTTTCCCCTCCAGTGGCTGAAAGACATTTGAAGAAGGAAGGTATGTTGTACAACCAGTAGCAAATTATATTAATGTAGCATAAAGAAGTTCAATTAAGAGCACAAAGAAATAACCATTTGTGTCTAGAAAAACTAGATGACTTTATTAAAAATTCTGATGATGAAGGAAGAGATAAAGAAGACATGTCCATATTCTTGCAAAATTCAAATAAAGAGCACCACCATTGCTTTACAGCTAAACATATAATTAAAACCCAAAAGTCAGTGGCTTAAGGGAAGAAATAAAGCAATACCCACATATTCTGGCACTCAGATCACACACCCTCTTGAAAAATAAAGCCTCTTAAAAATCAATCATATTGAACTATTACCCACAAAAGTTAGCACAGCAGTCTCATACACTCCTTTAAACCAACAGGTGTTCTCTGTACCATGCATTACCTTATTAAGAAAGGAATCAGCTGCAATATACAGGAAGTTCAAAACAGTTTACATAATACACTCCTCCCCTGGGAAAAAACTACTTTACATTCAAACACGAAAGCAGTGGTCTCTAGATATTATGCTGGGAAAACAGACTGAAGATTATAGAAAATTTGTCAGTGTCCCTTTTTACATTTTTTTTTTTTTTTACAATCTTCTGCATGATTAACAGCTAGTAAACAATGCTGCCTTCCAGAACTGTGGCTTATCTTTCAGCAGTACTTTTCTCTCTGTCATTCCATGCTGAGTTTGAAAAACAATGCATGTTGTAAGAGCCTAAAAATCAAGCCATTTTAAGCAAATATCTAACTGAAAATTTAATCTGTAGCGTCCCTTCCCTCTTTGTTCTATGAAAGCAAAACCCCTTTCTAATGTGGATTGCTGTCATGTAATTTGAGTGTCACTTGCTGATATGAACACATACTAACATAGGTACAGAAAAATAGTTCTGTATTCGACTACCCACCACACCCATCTAGAAAGGGTATCTGCAGAGAAAAGCTGATTCAACAGCAAAACTGGAAGATTTGATGGTTTGGACTTTTTTTTTTTCCCAATAAATATCTACATTTTCTGCTCAGAAGTGCTGTACAAATGAATGAGTTCCTGCCTGTAGAACAGGGGATTGAGGGGAAACAGGTGAAAAGAGGCTATTTGTTTAAAATGGAGTGGATGTGATTCTGTAGCCTCATGAAGCAGTAGCTTCCCACTCCTCCATCACATGAATAGCCATATGAAAGAGCACACTTATGCTAAACCAAGTGTACCTGTGCCCCTCCAATAAAAGAGGAATTACACTTCATATACTGCTGTTCATCCCCTTCTGAATATCTATAACCAGATAAAAAACATTAAAAGTCTTGAAATACTAGTAAAAATTCTAAAATGCCAAGACAGTGCCCAAACACACATGTGACTATTTTCTGCCACATGAGATAAAAAATCCAAGAGATATAAAACCTACACCTCACAT
The DNA here is from genome assembly GCF_026170545.1 of Melanerpes formicivorus. Lineage (NCBI taxonomy): Eukaryota > Metazoa > Chordata > Aves > Piciformes > Picidae > Melanerpes > Melanerpes formicivorus. The sequence goes on along the minus strand of NW_027142357.1, from coordinate 15,732,395 downwards.
TAACGCAGCAGATATGAGTGTACCTATATGAATTGCCCACGGATCATGTGACACTCATGTATACAGACACTCCTCCCTCCCCTCCCACCAGCAATGATTTTTCTCCATAAAAAAAAAAAAATTAAATTAAAATAATCAACCACTCTCCCCATCTTAATGAAAACCAGTGCAGACACCACTTGCAAAGCTCTTCACAAATCAGCCCGCCCTCAATAAGTTGCATGCCTAAAAAGCTTAAAAGATTTCGGGTCTTTTGGGTTTTGTACAAGACAAAACGTTGTAATGAACAATCCCAATCGATCTTTCCTTTCTGTACCAGGAGAAAGGATTTAAGCGTGGTGGGTTGCCCGGGTGGCACTGGGGACTGGCCTGCCTGCAGCTCTACAGGGTGGAGGCTCACCCAAGCTGACATTGTCTGGATGCCACAGACCACATCCCTCGCGCATCCCCAGCTCCCTGCCCAGCCCCGCACGGGCGGATCGCACATACACTGATCTCCGGCAGCCACCCGCACCGCAAAGCCCGCTTTGAAAAAAATCACCCGCTTATGTTCGAGCCGTAGGTCCCGGGCCGCGGGCCGTTAAAACCTCGCCCCTCTCACACTCCTTCACCCCGGTCCTCCCTGCCCAGTCTCCGGCCACAGCGGGGCTACAGCAGTCCCTCAGCGGCCCCCGCCCCATCGCCGGTCGGAAGGGAATCGGCAGGAAGCGCCGCTCCCCGCCTGCCCGCCCCCCGGTCGCCGCGGCTAGGCAGACGCCCACCGGCTCGCCCACCACAGCCCCCACCCCCAAAAAAAAAAGGACAAGAAGGCGGCTCAACCACTCACCTCGCCCCGGCTCCGGGGGAGCCCCCCGGCGGGCTGGCGGGCAGCGGCGACTCCCCACAATACAGAGGCGCGAGGCGGCAGGCACGCTCCCGCTCGCTGCCGGCGGCGGCACCACCCGGGCTCGGCTCCGCCTGCAGACCCCCGCGGCTACTGCTCTTCCTCCCGCCACTAATGGTGGCCGCCGATACCGGCTCCCGTTGCCGCTCCCTTCCTTTCCCGTTTCTTGCTTCCGTCAAGCGCGGAACCGCCCGGCCGCCGGAGCACGTCCCTGCCCGGCAGCGGAGACACCGCTCCCTCCACGCCGCTACCACCCCAAGCGCCCGCCGCCGCTCCGGGCTCCCCCCGCCGCTCACTTCCGGTGCGCAGGCCGCACCTCGCTCCGCCCTGTCGGGGGCGCCGCCAGCGCCCGAGTGGCGGCGAGGGCCTCGCAGTAGTGGCTGAGTGGCCGTTGGGCGGATGCAGCAGGAATGGAGGAGCTCTGACCAGCGCCGCTGGCGCTGGGCTGGGGGAGGTCGCGTGGCCGAGCCCCGCGGAACAGGTCTGGCCCGACCTGGCGGCGGCCGGCGCGCTGGCGGCGGGCGCTGGCCGTATCCCAGGCGGCTTGCGGTACGGAACGCGCGCTGCGGCTCGTAAGGCAACGACCGGCTCTGGGGCGTGTTACCCGTCCCGCAGCAGTCACCCAGAGTTTCTGCTGGCAGCAGATTACTAAATCCTGGAAATCCAACCCAAACTCTCCGTGTCCCGCAGAGGCGGCACTGGCCGCCCCGATCCCCCTTGGCCAGAAACTCCTCTGGCTGGGAGTTGATCCCTGTTTCTCATCCTACCGCAGTTTAAGTGCCGAGATCACCATTTTGTAAATTATTCACCAAATGGGATGAAATGCTATAGATGCGGCTGCAAACAATGTGTGCGAGAGGAGATTCGCCTAAGTATAGCTTATTGCGGGGGCAGATGAGTGTATGCTGGGGCTCCAAGCCGGGACACGGAGAGGTGATGCTCATGCTGCCTTCGGTTGGGAGGGTGGTGCTTCCCGTTTGCTAGAACTGCTGTCATACCGTGCCAGGACGCTGGCATGTTTTACAGCGGGTTTTATCTGTCGGTGTGTGACAAGGAGAAATCTGCAGTCAACTAAAGCACAGTATTTTCCATAAATGAGAGCAATTATGTAAAATTATGTTAATTGTTCTACTTCTGTAAATACTAATTTACCAACAAGGTTATAAGCTAGGTCAAGAGCTACATGAAGAGGAAACTTAAAATACAGGCTAGTACACAGGAATATTATTTTCATATGTACATACGATTAAGTAATTTGAAAGACAAAGTTCACACATACATTCTAACATATAGTGCAAAAAATCCTTGCCATATAAATAGCCTTAGCATGTAATCACCTCCAGATTTTGGACAATATAATAAAAGGTTGACAACAATATGCCAGAAAAGCAGTTATGGATGCAGAAATATCAGACTGTTTCAACTGCATCTCTGAATGTCTTTCATGAAAAACTACATGTGTTCATCAGTAAGAGAGTACAGTAACCTGTAGTTGCAGATAATCCCACCATTCAGAATAATAGACCAGTACTGCTACACTGCTTCATCATTTGTGTAAATGATCCATAACTAATAAATAATTGTCTGAGCTCACTTTACTTCACAAATGCGTTAGTGACTTAAATTTTCAGTGCTATTCTGCACTTCCTGAATATCAGCAGTGAGAGTGAGCTGGCAGTGACTGTGAATCTGATGTTATCAGCAGGTTTAGACTGTCTCCAGGTTGTATTAATCCCACCATACTTTCTTAATGAACTGAAGGGATAAGAATGACAACACCTCCCTTAGCATCAGATCAGAGCTTCACAGAGGAAGCACAGTGAGTGCATGGGGGGGACAATACAAGTTGCAACTTGGGTACAATATGGCCAGGTTCATTCTGTAACTCCGTGGCAGCTCCAGCAATGTCTAACCCAGCACAGAAGCACTACCAAGTGATGTTCAGCTCCACAGCAGCTCAGGAACTGCATGGCCATGAAGTGTGCAAAGCCTCATCACTCAACTAAGAAAGGAAAAAGAGGTTGTAGATGTTTAATGCAAATTCTGCTTTTGGCATGTGGAAATGTTACTCCTTTGTATCAAACTTGTTAAATTGCCCTGAGCCTACGCAGACAACAGACAACATCGTTAATTTAGTGCTGGATAGAGATCAGAGCCAGACCATTTTAAGCTTGAGGACCAGATTGAATCTGTGTGAATCCTACAGAACCACCATCCAATTACATACATCAGTTACTACTGTATTACTACTGTAGAATCATCCCCCAGGCCAGGGAAATAGTACATACCTGCATTAGATGTCAGGTAAGGTTTTCAAGGTACTACAGTGGATTTAGTCATACATCTGCCAATAAAATTAACAGCTAATGAAATAATAAAAATAGTTATGCATTCTGAGTAGGTTAAAAGGTCAGATTATATCTGCTTTGAAATAAATAAGGATAAAATGGATGATTATTTTTTCAATCAGGGCAATAATTTCATGATTATTGATCCTTCCTTCTCCCTAGATGTTATCTATCAATCTCAATTTTAAGTATCAGGTAGGCACTGTTGGCAGCTGAGCTCAACTTTGAATCTTTCAAAAGTTTTATTTTCTGTATTTAAATAATTCTGAATATGAAAAAAATAAATAAGCAAAGGTTATATAGGCTTTTGGATCATTACATACCTGGGGGAATTTCCATTAAGGACACACCAGGCAAGGTTTGGATATGTGAGAGGTCAAAATCAAAAACCCTACAACTCCCATTTTAGTTATTCTGTTGGACCTAAAAATGCTCAGTGACTTGTGCAGTAGAAATTTCACCTTTTGGTGAAGACCAGCTGGGTCTTATCCAGACTTTATCAGTCAAAACTATATATATATATGTATATATATATATATATATATATATATATATGCGCATATATAGGTACATCTATATACACATGCTTTGTCCTGTCATGGAACTTTGAGCACGCCTGGCAGCTCTCACAAGGAGAAGAGCACCCTGTTTCCACCTGCTTCTTTATCAAATTTTTGCCAACCAAACTCTTCAAGGTACAAAATCATTAAAAGCTTTTCCTGTGCATCAATAGCTTGCTCAACCTGTACTGCATCTATTGCTGCTCTGCTAGCTATAATGGTATTTCCAAATGGGAGTTATGATGAAGTATTACACTATTTCTTATCAACAGGTATAGCACCCATAGCCATTAACATAAATAATTCAGCTTGCCCAGCCTATACATTAAAAATGCTTTCTCTGAGACTTTATCTACTGTTCAGTGTATGCAAGAATATCTTGAAGAAGATCTGACCTTGAGGCAACAGGTATGATGACAACAGTAGCCCGTAATAGGAATGCAGACTTGGGCAGGAGCTTCTGGTGTTTCAAGCCTGCTGGCATGATACATATTCTATGGTAGAAAGCACTCATGTTCTAGGTTAAGGCTGCTAAGCTTTCTCAGGGCTACTGTTCTTAGGAAGGGCTGCTGCTATTTGCATGTGGGAACAAGTTCAAACAGAGGAGCACCATAAACATTAGAATGTAAACATAATTTTATGAACTCATTTCATCAGTGTAAATCAGGAAAATCTTGACTAATTCCAGCTACAATACTCCTGATTTACAATGAGTTGACAGCTCTGAATCCAGAGCACAGAACAATTATGAATAAAAATATAACGACTCTTTTGTTTATGCACTCTCCGTTCCACTTCTGAGAACTAGAGATGGACTGTCTTCCCATTTCTCAGGTGATGATTTAAAGCACAGAGAGAGCAAGCTACAGTAAGACAGTAAGTATCATTCATAGCAAAGGTCTGAATTCTGCTTGTCAGTACCAAACCAAACCCTTGCTTGGGAGATTGCTCCTCATGCTCATTGACTGATACTCTTTTTATGGAATTTCCATCATTACTATAATACAGAGTAGCAAGTAATCTGCCTATTGCATTCATGGTCATTATCACTCCTTTCAGTGAAAACTCAAACCACCCTATCAAACATCACAATAATCCAGGGCTAACACAAAGCAAGAAAACATTTCTTTTTGACCGTCAACACAATCAGCTTATGCTGCTGAATCTGGAAGCATTTTTGCCCCCTACATTGTTGCAATCTAGCACATGCAGCTGCAAATGTGGTCTTTGCTCACAAAGTTTCCTAAATCCCTTTTTCTTAATTCTGCTAACTTTTTTGCCTTGATGACTGTCTATGGTAACTGTATTCCACAGACAGGAAATATAGTGTGTGAAGTAATAGTGAAAATGTGTTCTGGAAAGTTTTGCTGTGTGAATTGGGGCACAGAGCCTGCAATTAACTCACTTAGCTAGACACTTGATGAAGTTTCATATTATGTAAAGTCTCCTTTTCCTCCAGGGTTTATATTACCATCCATTACGTTTTATTCCACACATCTGACTTTCTGGTTCCTTTTTAGTTCCTCTGAGGAAAATCCTGGCACCTGTGCATCCATGCACATACAAATAGGGAAGCAACAGTGCACACAAAATTAGGATCTTGCAACATACAGAGCACTGCAGTGACTCTCTGGACTCTCCTCCCAGGGTGAAGTCAGTAATTGATTTTAATGGGAGCAGGGCTGAGCTAATGCTGGCACTTTGGAAAATCCCACCCGAGGGATTTGGTGATACTGAAAGTGCTCCAGGCAGGTTAACTGTGGGGTGTTTCCACTGATGGGGAATGGCTCAATTGTCTTAATTAGTTTTCCTTCTTCAAAGGACAATCAGAATGTATGTATTTCTCAAAGGTCTCTTCCAACCTGATCTGATCTATTCTATTCTATTCTATTCTATTCTATTCTATTCTATTCTATTCTATTCTATTCTATTCTATTCTATTCTATTCTATTCTATTCTATTCTATTCTTATATCTTTAGAAACAAAATACTGTAAAATGCGCCTGTTTCTAGAGAGTCTTACTGAGAGACAGATAAATGAGTGGCTTTCTGTAGTGCAGTTGCAGACCTTAAGATCTATCACAGCTCCAGGATCTATTAATACTCCCTAGATGCCTCTCTTTTTCCTTCATCTGACTTAATATGATTACAAGGGAAAAGAATGTAGCTGTGGGTGTCAATCATGGTAGTTGCAATGGCCATTCATAAAACAAGGGATTTAATCACTATCTTGGAGACAGGAGGAGCCAATACTCTTCTCTCTGACTGTATGGTTAAAACCAAGAGAAAAAAATCTCAGTGGTGAAGATGAATTGGAAAAGGCTCATTAGCAACAGGGATAAAAAAAAGGCAACATGAACATGAATGAAGTGCCAACAACAGCAAGGAGGATGATGTAAGCAAATGCACAGGGACATTGATTCTGTCATGGTCAGTTTGTGGAGAAGTCACTACATGGTAAGGATGATCTAAAAAAGACACCAAAGCTATGGCAACAGCATTGCAAACAACTCTGCAAATAAATATAGCTTGGAGCATCTTTGCTTTCTTTGAGTGATGCCTCTGAAAATTCTGTGGTTATTCCTTCATAAGAACTAGAAATTTCTGACATGTAATTTACTTAAAATACAAATAGTGCTTCTTTTCTATACACTCGTTCAAACTACACTAGAATTTTCAGCATAGGAGCAAACATTATGCATTGCTTCAACAGCATCAGAAAATCCCATTTGCTATTGCATATGGCAAGGGTTTGGTCATGAACATCACAGTGAAATGACAAAAGTATACCAGAAGTTTTGCAATTATGAAAACCATTAGTTTACATAAAAAAAAACATGTCCACAATTTGTTCAAAATAATAAGGGAGGTGAGTGGTAGAGTGAGGCGAATGGCAGAGTAAGGTGGGAAATCAGCTTTGGTTTTGCTTGCTGTTTCTGCTTTGCAGCTCAGATTTGTCTTGTAATCCTCACCAAAAAATTCTCTTGCAATAACCTTTTTGACATGGCTTGGCTTTATGACATTTTAGGCATAATGACACTGCTTGATATTAAACTTCAAGAGTCCCAGGATATGCCAAGGGTCAGGATTAGGCACTTCTCTGGGTCAGGCTGGAATAATTTCTCAGAAGGTCTTCAAGTTCATGTTATCCATGCTACCATTACAGAGTAAGGCATAAAAATACCCAACAAAGAATCATTTACCTTTCAGATTACTTTTGACCTTCTGCTTTTACTTCCTCCATTGCAGAATTTCTCATTTTGCACTGAAAAGTTTCTATTTCATGTCACTTCAGAACTGATATCTTTTGCTTACTGGGTTAGAAAAAGAGCATTTTAATGTAAATGTTGAAAGTGTCTTTCCTTCAAGACCAAATACCTTATCTGCAGTTAATCCTCATTACAGAATAATTACCTGCTAAATCTGATTTAATAATTATTAAAGTATATTGATTTTATGAATGTTCAATAAAATATTTCTCAGTGACATTGTTGTCTGAAATAGAATTTTGGAGCTTCTCCTGTTGTACTGTGAAAATCTACTATATTACATTTAGCTTCCTTAGCTTAGACTGAAATAGTTTAAATTTAGTCAAAGGCACTCGTGCACTGGCCATAATTTCAGGGGGAAGCTCTGTGTGGATGTACTGCAGTAGCACAGTACAGTTTCTCGAGCTGCCAAGATAGAGATACCCACATCTCTGGTATACTCAGTGCTAGCACTGTTTGTTTTTCCAGTTGCTGTTACCTATTTTTTCCCAGCTGTCTTCAGCTATGTTTTGTCCTCAGATCCTATTCTGGATAGTGACTTGCTCAGGTGCAGGGTTTTTGTCTTTATTTCAGGAGCTGGTGGACACCAATGAAGTTGCAAGACTGGGTAGAAACTACAGCTTTCTCTAAAAGTTCTGTGTTATTTAACCGTACCAAATATGTACAGAGCAGAACTGCTCTTTTCTTGTCATTTTTGTTCATATGTGAAATGTTTGACATATGCCTTGTAAATCACACATTGGGATTCACTGGAATTTCTGTCTTGACCACTTACAAGACATTGGCTGAACTTGTTGCAGTTTTTTAAAGAAGTAGTTTTAATTGGTCCAGCTGCTCTTTAACCAGTGAGTGACTGAAAATAGTTGTAGGAAATTTCAGATTCTTTTTTTGAACAGCTGCAGATGAATAGACAGTAGATTTTTTGAACAGTAAGTTTCAGAGTTTTTCTCATTGTATTTTGAAACCTTAACAATTTATTTAAAAGCTCTCATTCTGGAATAAAAAGTGGAAAATAAATAATTTAGCACGCTTAACATGGTCTGTGTGATGTTTCTGGACTTCTCAAAGACAGCAGTCATGAATTTTTGAATAATTTTACTTATGAAGTAGGAAAAATTATATGGCACTTCAGAATAAGTTCTAAGAATTTTATTAAAGATTTGATGGGCAAGAATCCAAGCAAGCTTCATTAATAATTATTTCAGAAAAAAAAAAAATCCTTCTCGAATCTTAATGTGTGCTTTTGAGGAATATGATTTGGGAGCATCTGTTTGGGAAAACTCAGCTCCCTTAGCTCTATCAGTGTGATCTCTCTCTCTTAGTCCAAGAGACACATGTGCAGTGCTTTACATAGGTACACCCATACACATAATTTATCTTTGCATGTAATTTGTACTGAAGGACTCAGGGATTACCTTTAACTAAATGAAGAGTGGGATTAAGTGAACATATGGTGTTAAGAAAGATGGAAATAAATCCCCCTTCATCTTACTCTGCCACACTTACATTGCTTATTAGAGGATTACTTCTGAGTCTGTGTGGACAAGGTTTCTGAGGAAGGAATTGACAGGCACAAAGTTCCCCAGGCCAATACTGGTTATGAGGGAAATTCTGCAAAATTAAACTGTCTAGGTAAAAGGTACTTTGTCTTCTGTCAGAATCCTGAAACTCATTTTTCACTTGTACTGTGTCAATATGTACATGTAAAGAAAGATAGGACCTACTGGTTTCTTTTGACAGATCAGCATGAGTAGGTCGTTTTTCTGTAAATCTTACTAAATGCCTTTCTATAAATGTGACTGGAAGTCTCATAAACATACCCTAAACTGACAGATTTTCAGCCTGAAAAACAAAAAATACAGTTATTTTGAAAATTTATGTATGACATTAGGTTTAAAACTCATGATTTTCCTGATTATTTACCTGACAATGAGGCTTAAACCAGATTTTTAAAACCTGCAACATCTATTGTATATACCAACCAGCAGTAAATTGGTTATCACAGTGTGAAAACAGCTTCAAAGGACAGAGCCCACTGTCTCCCAGCAACTGCAAGCCTGTGCATCTAGAGAGTGTAAACAATTCATGTTCAGCAACCTCAGTGAATTCTTCTAGACTGTAATTTGGAGGTCTCCTTAATGACACTTCTCTTCCTGGAGCTGTACATACGCTAGGTTATTCTGCAATCTTGCTGCTTCCTCCAGATGCTCCCAAAGGTCCATTCATGTTAACTAATTTGCCCATTAGACACTCTTCACATAACTTTCAAAACCTTGTAAAACTCATAAAAATCTAACCATTTTTTCCTCTTCTACTGACCAGTTGTCCTTTTCTCCAGCAAGTACAAGGTGTCTTCTCCTTGTGTCCTAAAATAAACTCCCTGTACAAATATATCACAGAATTACAGAATCATCAAGGTTGGAAGAGACCTCAAAGATCACCAAGTCCAACCTGCCACCACAGACCTCATGACTAAACCATGGCACCAAGTGCCACATCCAATCCCCTATTGAACACCTCCAGGGATGGTGACTCCACCACCTCCCTATGAAGCCACTGCATGGTCCTTACAAATCTCTTCCATATGTACTCCATTCTGACATCTGTGAAGTTAGTAACACTACCAGAACAGCCAGTAAGAATATAAATGTCTCAAAACAGCAATCTGGAAATGCTTACAGTGCACAAAATCAATGTGTGTGTGTAACTGCCTGGTTTTATCTTTGATATTCTTGTCCTTCCTTTCCCATTTCCTGCACTGCATATTTTTCCACTTTTTGTACTGTGTCAGCTCTTTCATAAGATGTAGATCCCCTATTACCAGTGTGTTAATACATGGCATGAGAAAGCACTGTACATAGTGGACAGTTGGTCTGGTTGAAGTGGTCAACTGGAGATGCCCAGGAATTAAGCTACCTAGCTAGAATGACAGTTCCTGCAGGGCTGCTTCAGTAGTTCCAGACAAATAGTCCCATCCATCTTCTTCCATCAGGACAAAATTTTTGCGCAGGAACCTGTGCAAAAACCTGTATTACAATACTATCAATAAATGGTACAAAGGAAGCCGGGTCTTTCCAGGAACTTACTACTGCTAATTTACAAAAGTGTTGAAGAACATTCAAGGTGACCAGCTGTGCTCTTTCCAGAAAGGGAGCCCAGGCTGCAGCTGCAGGTCTGCCCCCAGGGCAGGTTGTGTTGTGGTAGTGATACGGGTCATGGCTACCTAAGCTGGGCTGCACATATGCTGCAGCAGGCAGGTATGCTGCATTGCCCACTGCTCTGCTAGGACTGAAGAGAAATGGCTTGGTGGGAAGTGTCAGCCCCTGTGAGGCTGCAGTAGGATGTGGCAATGCTTTTAATGTAGTGGCTTCTTTCTGAGAAGCTCTCTTCTGCCAGAGAGGAAAATTGGTGGTGGGCAGGGTCTCTGCATCTGGGCCAACCTTGGGTAAGTGTTGGTGACTGCAGCTGTGCTTCCTTTAAATAGTTCATGAGTTGTGCTCACTTTGGTTTTTGTTTCACAACCAACCAGAAATCGGCCCCAGCAACATCCCATATGTTTTTTTTGGTTTTCATCTCCTTGGTTATGTTTATTCTATGGCTTTACTTAGGATCCAGCTATGACTATGTCATGGATTTGTTGTGTACACTCAAAGACAGAAGCATGAGCCCAACACCTATGTTTAAAACATTATGGTTGTGTCTGGAAAGTCAGAAAAATGGGACTATGATCTGTTCTGAGCTATTCTTACACCATTGTAAACAATTTTAGCTAGCTAAATAGAAGTCCTGCCACTAAATACAAGTGTCAAATTGCAAGCAGATCCTCAGCATGCCAAGACCACATCGCTGTAGTCCCAGACTTCCTGTTAGTAACCTGGTAGTGCATCATGTTAACCAGCAGAAACCAGGACTGTTGTTACCAGCTCCCTGCTTATTTCACTGTTCCTGTGCAGATCCACCTTTCAGTACATCGCAGAGGACTTGCAGGAGCCCCAAGGCATAGCTTCTCTTCCAGAAGAGAATGCACGCAGAGCCTGACTTACTGCTGGTCAGAGGGTTGTATGCAGGACCATGTAAGTAAGATGTATTGAAGCTCAGACTTATCCCTTGGAAACAAATGTCCTTCTTCAATAGACTTCAAAGAGACAAATTTATGCTCTGCTGCATCCTTAGGTCTCAAAAATCTCCCTTAACTTCACCTATCCCCTCTCCACCTAATCCTTGCTCTCTGCATGGTACGTCTAATTAATTTTCTGTTTCCGTTAAGCCTGAGTTGAGACATCTTTGTCTGCAACAACCTCTCCAGTGTGAAGATTCAGACTATTTGCAACCTTCCATAAATAATTCCCACTTTAAAATTTCAAGATCCAAACGGCTCCCTGAGTGTTGATGTATTTGTTGCCTCCCTCGAACCTAAAGAATCCACAGATGGCAAGGAGATGTACACAAGAAACACATGCTGCTAATTCACTCTGAAAGTCTAAGATCAAGGCTAAGACCACTAAAAGCCCATGCCTATGAGTATCAGTCAGAGAAAGGAAATTTTGCAGAATTTATAGCTCTAATGCATACAAGCATGTCCTAAGAGGAAAGTATTTTGGTCACTGTAACTAATGCTGAACTAGTGTAAAGCTATATGGGTTAAACCATATTTGTTTTTCTTTCTGTTAGTTGTCCCTCCAGTAGGGCTTTGTGTTTGAACAGTTGGCACTTTCAGTCTGTGCACAGACCTGGTGCATTGTCTCCTGTTACAAGCATTCCTATTCCTTTCTGATCAAGCATCACATGGGATAAACATAATAAAGCCAGATTGGAGTTGAGAAGCAGAGCTCATTTTTAATTTTCTAGTGTTTTCTAGTGTTATTTAGTTTGTGATATAGTCCATATATGACTGGAACCCAGTGTGTGTGTTTAACTTTGCTTTTCCCACTGAAATGTGTCATCTGTACTAAAGAGAACAGCTCTGCAGCACAAATTCCCTTCTAAGTAGTAATTGCTGTATAAATGAGGTCATTCTCTTTTTAAAAACATTTACAAAATTATTTATTCTGCATTTAAAAAAGGGGGAGTATTTTAAACTGATATGGTTTTGTTTGTTCATGCAAGATCAGCCTTAAATGAATGCAAAATAGTGCTGAAAGAGAGTAGGCCAAGGGTACTTCTTAATGGAAGTAATTTTCTGCTAAATCTGAAGCAGAATGTCATGAAGCTAGAAAAGGTCTCAAACTTGGCTGCTTAAAGTTAGGAATTTATGTGTCAGTGACTAAATAAAATGGCCTGGTTTTACAAAATGGTTGGTAGGCACCTACATTTATCATTGAAATCAACAGGCATTGCATATGCTTAACACCTTGGAAAATCAGGTCACTTATATTTAGGAGTTTAAGTACGACATTTGGAGCTTAAATTTCAAGTTCTAGAGTTAAAATCTTAAGCCAGGGTATCTAATGCCTATATCTGATCCAATGACATAGGTTGCAGTTAACTAAGGTTTCACAGAGCCTCGTTTTGAGAAGATCAACAAACCCACCTAACTTGGTGATACCTGCACACTTACTTGAGTGCACTCAATCCACTCTGCCTCTCACACAGTATCACAGTATCACAGTATAACTTAGGTTGGAAAGGACCTCGAGGATCATCGAGTCCATTGCTGAAGATACTAAACAGAACTGTCCTCAATACTGAACCCTGGGGAACCCCACTTGTGACTAGGCACCAATTGCATTTAACTCCATTCACCACAATTCTTTGGGCCCATCCATCCATTTTTTTTAATCCAATGAAGCATCTACCCATTCAAGCCATGAGCAGCTAGTTTCTCCAAGAGGATGCTGTGCAAGTCATTATCGAATGTTTTACTGAAGTCTAGGATGGCAACATCTACAGCCTTTCCCTCATCCACTAAGCAGGTCACCTTGTCATAGGAGATCAGGTTTACCAAGCAGGACTTGCCTTTCATAAAGCCACGCTGACTGAGCCTGATTGCCTTGTCCTGTATGCGCTGTGTGATGGCACTCAAGACGATCTACTCCATAATCTTGCCCAGCACTGAGGTCAGACTGACAGGTCTATAGTTACCCAGATCATCCTTCTGACTCTTCTTTAGATGGGTGTCACATTTTCTAACCTCTAGTCAACCGGGATCTCCCTGGTTAGACAGGACTGCTGATAAATGATTGAATGTGACTTGATGAGCACTTCTGCCAGTAACCTCAGTACCTTTGGGTGGATCCCACCTGGCCTCTCTTCCAGCACATGCTCAGCCTTTTCCTCATCCTTGATCACTGTGTTCACCCCAGCAAGGTACTAGGTCTCAGTTCTCACTTTGCATTGAAAAAGCATCAAGGACTACTTCCCTTCAATCCTTGAGAGCTGTATGTCTGCATTGTACAAGGAAAAAATCTTTATGAAACAGGGTGAATCCAGGGTGAATCTGGCTTCATCTTTCTTTGTACACATGGTGCATTAAATGAGTTTGGGTAGCCACAGCACTACTTTGCCAATCACTACCATATGTTAGAGTCCATTGTCTCACCATTATGGAAGACTAATGGGTTATTACTCCAAACATTAATCAGAACATCATACGCCGCTCTGTCATGGCTGCCAGCCTTTATAGATGCAGAATCCTAATCTTTGACTCCTTTTAAGGTGGTGTTGTTACCAGCAAAATCACAGCCAAGTCACTACAGTGCTGCATAGCTAGCTCAGGGCCTAGCAGCAGCAATAGCACAGCTATGGGGACATGGATATTGTCCTCTGTAGCTAGTTTAAAGCTAAAATTGCGATCGCAGTATTTCTGGAGGCGCAGTGATGCTTCTGCATCTGCGCAGCTATCTTTAGCATTTCTAGCATCTAGCACGTTTATTTTACGTGGTCGAAAAGAAAAAGTTGCTGAAACTAATTCAAGCTCTTTCAAGGGATTTTTCAGATAATTTATCTCATCACTACTCCTTATTTTTAAATGTTCTGTCAAGGATGAGATTCCTGCACACAGCATTTTCTGTTTGGTGTTCACAGCTCCTTCTTCCCTGGTTTGTCTGGTAGAAGGGAATAGATGAAAATCACTGCAATGCATGCTCTATTTCTGTGTAGTTTGGAAAAAATATTTAAATGGCAAGTACTGCAGAGAGATTGTAGGAGTTTGAATGTTATTTTAAATGCCATTTGTACAGTGCCCATGGTAGAAAGTCCTTTATCTTCCAGAAGCCAAGACTTCCTCAATTGTGTAAACATGCTCTCAGAAGGCAGCACTGTGTTAGATCACCACTGTGCTACACACAGGTGGGGAAGGCTGGAGTTCCTGCATCCTGCAAAGCCCTGACTCCAACCCACTTAAATTAGGAAAGACTATTGCTGATTTTAATAAGCTTTGGACCAGAGCTTACCCATGAGCAGCAGTGAACGTATGTGTGACCCAGATTCAAAAATGAGTTCTGCTGGGTGCATTTTCCAGGTAAAGACTGAGTACTGGTGGGGACCACAATGACAATGCAGGCTCCCTAGAGCAATCTCTGAGCACTATGTGTGACTGTAATCTGCCTCAAGCTATGACCTGCGTCTTCAGATATCTTTATGACGTTGAGTAATTTATCTTTTTGACACATCTGCCCGGAAAACTCTATGACTAGCTTACAGCAAAAGAAGTGGCCAGAGAAGTAGGGTTGTGTTTGTAGATGCTGAAAAGCTGGAACTCCTGAGGAGTATGAAAAAAAGCTGAAGGTGCACCATCTCTGTAAAAACAAACAAAACAGACTTCTAGTTACCTTTATCCACAAAGCTATTTTGTCTAAAAGCCAGAATTAAAACTCAAAAGTTCCTGGCTTGGACCAAACCTCCATTGTGGGATAGCATTTCATTATAGAAGTTATTTACCTACCAAAACTATTTTAAGACAGGAAGCATTACCTGTGGCTAGGACTAATCATCTCTGTCACATAGCCTGTCTCCTGAACAAGCTATTAGTGCAGAGTATAGCTTCCTGACAGACAAGAAGCATGGTGTGGATTTTGTTAATTTCTGTGGTAGGAAGCAAAGCCAAGTACATTGCACAATGCATGGCATGTTGGGACACAGTGAAAAACATCTTAGCTGAGACTGCTCATTGTGTCAGATAGCACAGATGGACATGGGCAAGGAAACGCCTATTGCACCCCAACATCCAAGACTCCTATGCTGAAAAGGGAGAATGACCAAGATGTTGGAGGCAGCTTCCACTTTTTCTGATAAGCCTCTGTGCTCTCTCAAGAAAAAGTGAGAGTGCAAGAAAAGCAGGACACCACAGGGAGATAGAGCAAACATATGGAATGGCAACACAAAAGATATTGGTGGAAGAGGAGAGACAGAATGGCAAGAAAATGCGGCTGCTTGAATTGGCAATTGCTGCCTTGTGTGCTCAGCCTGCCCCAGGCACCTTGACCACACACAGCAGGCACACAGACAGGGCACAGCAAGACCTGACCGCAGGACATTCTCTCCAGGCTCTTGTCATGCAGCCAAATGGCAGATATAGTGCATTGCCCTTTGTGCACATTCACAGAGGAGGGCAACTTGTGACAATGAGCCAGGGTAAGATTTTACTTGTTTAACTTGAATGAAGGAGGTCATCACATTTATCCTTTGTCTCCCTAGATGAGGTTGCCTCGTCTGCTCTGCTATTTGTATAGCTGTCTACACAGCAGAAATATTTGCATTTTTTTTCCTGGGCCCTGCAGCCAGTGCACCACTATTTGAGCTGGTAAGATGCCAGATTCTTACTCAGTTGTTAGACTGAACTGATGATCTAGTCAGCTTTGTTATGTTATTGTCAAGCACAGCAGCAAGATAGCAGACATCACCACCACCAAGATCATCAAAGAGAACATTCACACTTAAGAGAAGAATAATCTCAGTTATAAACTGCACCACAAATCTAGCAATATTATCAAATATACAGCACTACAAATCTAGCATATTATCAGAATCTGAATGCTAGAAAATCGTCAGGGCTTGACCTCCTCTTGTTGGATTATATGATGTGCTGCTGTTAGTAGTGACATGACTGGAGCCATATGGGATCTTCAGAAAATTATGTGCTAATTATGCGTTAATGTGATCAGTTCTTATGTGCCTAATGACTGGCTTTTTAGTGCTGCTCTACAGTTTATTTCCCAGTGGATCGACCATGTCTGATAGCTTCAGAGATAAATACAGGAATTTGCCATTTGAAGAAAAGGATCTGTGGGCTGACTCACTTTCCCCCCCCCTAAAAATTGTATTGGGGTGTCCATTTCAAATTATAATTACTTCTGTTCCGATGAGGGAAAAGACAACATTTTAAAGTGTAAGACAATAGAGAACTGTCTTCTGTGCATAGCCTCAGAGCAACAGAACAGAATCAACCCAGTGTAAATATCCTTCTGTATCTTAGCAGGACATGCAAAGGTTATTTTTAATCCTTTGAGTTCTTTGTACCTTTAAGACAGCATTTCTGAAACCAAAAAGTGCTCACTGCAACATTAAGTATTGATTACTTAAAACTCAGCTCACGTTCAGGGTTTCTGTGGTATACTACTGAATTAAGGCAGATTGCATTTTCACTCTGCTCTTCTTTCAAGGTCTCAGGTTTCAATGAACTGATGGGCAGCTTAGAGCTCTGGCACACTTGTCTTCAGTCTTCCTTATATACTATTTGGAAGGGCTGGGTGGCAGCTAACAT
Organism: Melanerpes formicivorus; assembly: GCF_026170545.1. Classification (NCBI taxonomy): domain Eukaryota; kingdom Metazoa; phylum Chordata; class Aves; order Piciformes; family Picidae; genus Melanerpes; species Melanerpes formicivorus. The sequence continues at coordinate 15,715,635 of NW_027142357.1, read as the reverse complement.
CCCTTTCAGTCCCTGGTGACACAGGCTCAGACATCAGAGCTGTACTGGAGCAGGCAATGAAAGGACAGAGTACCCACACTGCATGATTTGAATGGCTGCACCATTCAGGTAGAGCTGCTTAGTGCATTCCTTACATGCCATGTTTGGAGAGTGTGCTCAGCACCAAAAGGCACTGTCTGGCAGCTCAGCTTCACTTCATCCTCAGAATGACTAATGGAATAAGGTGTATTTTCTATACTACAGTAGACTTGACAATTGAAACTGTGCCTCAAGACACAGTTGGCCTTCTCTGTGTTATATTTTCCCTCTGAGCTGCTTTAGTCTTTTCATCCAGTTCCTCATGGTCAGCAGGCTGTGTGTATGGGTTTCTCTGCCAATAGCATTGTTCCCTGCCTTTGAAGCGCCTGTGTGTTGCAATGTGCTTTTTTCTTCACACCTTCCTGTGTAACTAGAGGGGTGGATGCTTTCCAGATATGGATTGGGAAATGACTGAATGTGTATATCTATGAAAAATAATCAAACAAAATGAAGGATGGGACTGACCCTTGACATTTCACTGCAAACATTTTTATGCATGCAAGTTGCTTAGTTGACTTCAGAGAGGCCATTAATGTTCATAAAGGATATCTGTGTGGAAGAGACAGAAAGGTGGACATTTCATTTATTGTTATGATAATGTAACTAGCTTGTGGCTGCTAGGAGATCATGATAAAGGATGTCTTAGAAAGATAGCAAGTTCATGAAGTGTTTCATTTTGAGGCATGTAGAGAATTATTAGCAGAACAGCTGTAGCTTTTTATATCATTTCATAATGCATGCAATGTGGCATTTTGAAATTAAAACCCTCTTTGTGGCTTTTTGTCACGTACATCACGGCCAACAGTCTGCCTTTTCCAGAGCATTCCCTGACAGATTCTGCACAAAGGCTCAGACACCTTTGAGGAGAAAGGACATTTAAAGCACAAACTGTTTTCCAAGAAGGTAGTTAGGTGAGATTGCCAAATTGAACCAACCAGCTGTAAGGAAGAAACAGTCTGTGTTTCTGCATCTGTGCAGTGGAAGAGCTGAGACATTCCCAGGCGTGGCCCTGGCAGACACCAGTGCCCATGTATTTCTGGAATGAATGCCAGCTGCCTCCACATCTTTTCACTCACACATTGCAATGCTGTACAGTCAAAGCCACTACAATTCAGAGACGGCACCACAAATTATCTCAGAAGAAAGTAATCAAGGATCTATTGCTCCTAAAAGAAAAGACCCCTGAAACCAGAGTCACATTACAAGAGCAGAAAATAGCCTTATGCCTGAAGAGCAGAATCTACAAACTGTTTATGCTTTCACTCCTCCAGGAGCTCCTGGGCATTTCATCTCAGCCATTAATTCCTACCAACACAATCACTGTAAACTGAGAACTCATTCTGATCTCTTTAAACAAAAAGATGGGCACATGGAAATACATAGTGTAATGTTACTTCTGGGTTACAGGAAATGTAAATGACTCGTGCCATTAAGTTCAGCCACAAAATCTGTATTCACAGACATGAAATAGGTTCCAAATCATTGTGGGAACTCGGGAAAACTATTGAATAATTTCTTGGTTTAGTTTCCTCATCTCTGAATAAGAAAACCTTTTTGCAGGGAGGGGCTTAGTTTAGAGATCCATGGAAAGCTTCCTCTACTCTGAAGGAAAATGTGGCAAGTATATGATAATGTTTTCATGTAAACGAAGAAAGCAACTCTAAGTCCAGTTGCCCTCTTGTAGGCTTGTAAATAGTCAACAAATTCCAGTAAATAGTCAACAAATTCCAGTGAAGATATGAAAATCTGTAATATCTTCATACATACACAAAGGATCTATGGAGGCTCAGTCACCAAACATGACCTAGTAGAAACATTACATTCCTATGGAAAACAAGCCTGGACACTTAAAAGTGCTGTAGTAAAATTACCCTTGATGAGTCAGACCAAGAAGCATTAGTTTATTAATAGGGATCTTCAAAGATCTTGTCCACTTGGAAACAAAAATCCATTGTTAGGAAGGCAGGGAATGCACCTTTCTAGTGGATTAACTGCTGGATACCTAATGTCTTTTGTTCATATGCCAAAGCTTGTGCAAGGATAGTGCCCTCTATTCTCCCTCTCAAAATACTGCTTGGAGATAAAGTGAGCTGCTGCTTCCTGAGAGCTTCTACTGCCTGCAGGCCATCCTGTCTGAGCCACCTGTGAAACTCATCATTTTGCCTTCTCTTATCCTTCCTGCAGCAGAAGGCAGGTTCATACAGGCTCCTCTGGTCTGCCCCTGAAAATCTCTGTCTCCCCCTCCAACAGCAGTAATACCTTTGTCTGACATTTTGGTTTGCATAGGCTACAAGTCAGCAAACACCCTGTTCAGGGCTGCAGGCTAGGGGTCCAAGCACCACTGCCACATTGCTCCCTTTTCCAGTGCTTGCCTATGTAGTTCAGGGACACAGTCTGTCCCTTCCTTCACCCCTCCTAGGCTCATTCCAATCCCCACCCACCCCTTAATCTAATATTAGGCATTTAGATTTGACTGGCTTTTGAAGTAAACAGGTCAGGTTATTTAGCTTAGGCTGCTGGGTTGCAATTGCAGTTCTTTACATGCTGAGTCACCCTGGCAGCAGATATCTAATTCTCATTTGAGGGAGAGGCACATTAAAAATGCACTATGCACTGCTAAAATCTTACACAGTTGCATTCAGCAAGAATGAATGGGAGTGACAAGACAGTCAAATTGCAGGGGGTTCTACTATGAAGTAGCATAAAATCTTTTGTACAAGCTCTTGGTTCAGTTCTCCACATGGACTTCAGTGAACTGGCTAAATATAGAACACCCGAACCATTGGAAAAGGAAAGGAAATGGAAACCCAGAGTAAAAAAAGACACTGATGGTGATGCAGGAAATACTTCTCAATTAAACCATTTCCACTGTAGCCTTTAAAATGTTCTCAGAAGATCACAACTGTAAAAAATGAGTCATTCCTTGTCTTGAGTATAACACTGGCTGGATGTTGTTCACAAAACATTGCAAGGGATCTGTGTGACAGTAGGATAAACTGTGTTTGTTTTTACAGACATGTATAAAAACACACACCACTAGAAAATCAAAGCAACAGCCACATAAGAGCTAAGACTTTCCATAGGAGACAGAGAGCCATAGAAAGGCAGGCCCTGCCTGACCAACTTGATCTCCTTCTATGATCTGATGACCTGCCTGGTGGATGTGGGGAAGGCTATGGATGTGGTCTATCTGGACTTCAGTAAGGCCTTTGACACTGTGCCCCACTGCAAACTCCTGGCCAAGCTGTCAGCCCATGGCTTGGACAGGAGCACTCTGTGCTGGTTTAGGAACTGGCTGGAGGGCTGAGCTCAGAGAGTGGTGGTGAATGGTGCCACATCCAGCTGGCAGTGAGTCACTAGTGGTGTGCCCCAGGGATCAGTGCTGGGCCCAATCCTGTTCAATATCTTTATTGATGATCTGGATGAGGGCATTGAGTCCATCATCATTAGATTTGCAGATAACACCAAGCTGGGGGCAGGTGTTGGAGGGTAGGAGATCTCTGCAGAGGGACCTTAACAGGCTGGACAGATGGGCAGAGTCCAATGCCATGAGATTTAACACATCTAAATGCTGGGTTCTACACATTGGTCACAACAACCCCATGCAGTGCTACAGGCTGGGGTCAGAGTGGCTGGAGAGCAGCCAGTCAGAAAGAGACCTGGGGCTACTGGTTGATAAGAGGCTGAACATGAGCCTGCAGTGTGCCCAGGTGGCCAGTAAGGCAAATGGCATCCTGGCCTGTATCAGGAACAGTGTGGCCAGCAGGAGCAGGGAAGTCATTGTGCCCCTGTACTCAGTGCTGGTTAGGCCACACCTTGAGTCCTGTGTCCAGTTCTGGGTTCCTCAGTTTAGGAAAGACGTTGACTTGCTGGAGTGTGTCCAGAGAAGGGCAACAAAGCTGGTGAGGGGTGTGGAGTACAAGCCCCATAAGGAGAGGCTGAGGGAGCTGGGGCTGCTTAGCCTGGAGAAGAGGAGACTCAGGGGAGATCTTGTTGCTCTCTACAACTACCTGAAGGGAGGTTGTAGCCAGGTAGGAGTTTGTCTCTTCTCCCAGGCAACCAGCACCAGAACAAGACGACACAGTCTCAAGCTGCACCAGGGGAGGTTTAGGCTGGGTGTAGGAAGAAGTTCTTCATAGAAAGAGTTATTTGCCATTGGAATGGGCTACCCAGGAAGATGGTTGAGTCACCATCACTGGAGGTGTTTAAGAAGGGACTTGATGGGGCACTTAGTGCCATAGTTTAGTTGATTAGATAGTGTTGGATGATAGGTTGTATTTGATGATCTCGAAGGTCTTTTCCAACATGGTCTATTCTATTCTATTCTATTCTATTCTATTCTATTCTATTCTATTCTATTCTATTCTATTCTATTCTATTCTAATTCTCCAGGAGCCAATGACCCCAGATGCTCTCAGAGCTGAGAATGTCACTTGCTGTCAAGACCTGACCCAAAAAAAGGAAATCATGGTTGCATTTTATTATTTTGGCACAACAGATTTCAACAGCTGCAACCAGGGTTAATGAACAGTTAGTCAATTTCCAGAGGCATAAACCTCACAGTCAGGCACATTTGTGTCCCTGAAAATCTATCAAAACCATTGCAAAAACAAGGTCCTTTTTATGTGGCTCAAGCTGGTGAAGTGGAAGAGACAACCTGAGTAAGTGTAGGTCAAGTGGGGTTAAGCTTTCTTTCCTCAAAGAGTTATCTGGAAAGGATTATGAATCCAGCAGCAGCACTGGTCATCAAATGTCCTCAGATGTCTCAGGGCTACTGATGCTATCTTCCAGCAAAAAGCCTGGGTTTTGTTCCTTTAAATGTATTTGTTCTTGAAGGTGTTTATGGCACTTGCTGGCAGGTGACAGTGGGAAAATCACTAGACTTGTATTTGTTGAAAAGAGTTAAATTATTACTGGAACATTTGCCTCTTTCTGCCCCCCTGCCCTGCCCCCCTCCCCCCCCCCAAACCAAACCAAACCAAACCAAACCAAAACAAACCAAAACATTATCTTCTTCCAGATTTAAATTTCTGTACGTGCAGCCTTATGGCTGATGAGGTGGGTTTGTGGTTACAGTCCTGTTTCACTCTTCCTACATGCGACTGCAACTTCTGAAAGCAAAACTTTTTAACCTTAAAACTGTCTTGGATGCAACTGTAAAACTTCTGCCTTTCTACCCCTGGCCCTTTAAATCACTTTCAGACCAGTACCTTACTTCAATTTATATCAACAGAATTTCAGAGGAGGGAGGTATGCCACTGTTTTGTCTTTTATGATCTTTAAGATAAAGGTTCTAAATGTTTTTACAAGATGGAAGAAAAATATTTGTAGGGCTAAATAGGGGATTTGGAATACCTAGTTCCAATGACCAAGATTTGAGGCAGTATTTTCCCAGAAGGTGGCTTGGAAATACCTTTCATGTGACACAGAAATCCCCCCCAATTGTGGGAGACTCACACAGATGAGATTTTGTACAGATTATCTTCCCACCCCTATGCCAACACTGCCCCTGCAGGAGCCAAGCTCTCAGGGCTCCCCACATGCTGTAGGGAGAGATGTTTAACACAGTAGAGCTGGAAAACACTTCAGATTACACCGTGATCTTTAGATTATTTTTCTTTTTAATTGTGTGGGGTTTTTTTTATTTCATTTTGTTGTTGGTTTGTTTCTTTGCATGCTGTTTTGGTTTTTTTTCTACTGAGATCTATTAATTAGGATGTTTGACTAGGCTGGTGAAAATAAAATCTGAGGAAAGTAGACTCCAGGGAAGTATGCCATCTTACTTGGGCTGAAGAGCAAATTAGTCTATGGATGATTTACGTCTTCTTTTCCATGATATTTGCTCTTTCAAGGCTTGATAGTCTGCTTCATATTTACCAAAATAAAAGCAATAATATTACTGCAATCCAAGTGCTTGTAAGTAATTTAAGAAGGTATGCAACAGTTTTCTTCAGTCACAGATTACGTGGTCCTGCCTATGAAATTTCTCTGGAGAGAATGGCACAGTCTGCAAGGTTTCCTTAAATTTCCAGCATTTTATTCTGCCAAAAGCAGGACACAAGCTGGGCCACAGTGCCCTTCTCCTGACAGAGGGCTCTTATTGGTGTCATCCTCATGATCTGGGTGGGCCATTGGCATACAGGGTCCATTGCTCCAAAGTGATCCTGAAACAAACCTGGTGCACATACAGGAGGCATCCATATCCAGCATTTTGGTTTGAGGCCTGTTCTTAATACAAAGATTTTCTTGAAAATGTGATGCTTGAGTTTAGCAATGAGCAGCACACATTAAAAATTGCTAGGCCAGTTTCCAATACACTCCCTCAGAGTAATATGTACTGTATACAGTGGTCTTACACAGGTTGATTGCTGTCACCTCTGAGTCCCAGGGCAGTGTCTGTATGATCAGGAAATGAATGCCCAGGAAAGAAAACCATGACCCATATTCAGTCCTGGTATAAGCACCTGTATCTTAATTTCCTGTGATTATTTATTTTGTAGCCCAGAGTAGAAGCCTAATCAGAACTCTCTATTCTCTGCTTATATAACAGCTTTCTCCACATACCCTATCCTTTTGTAGGCATTATTTTCACACATACACACACAAAGAAGATGCAGATACTCTTCTAAAAATGCAAGCTGCATAAGTCTTGCTACCTGTCAGGAGATATGGGGCAGTGGGAGACTGCAACTTGAGCAAGTGTAGAGGATCCAAAGACATGCAAGTTCCAATAGGACTAAGTCTGTTTGAGTATAATCAAATCAACATCCAGTGTGCTTGGCACTTCATTTGTTGCAGTGTTCTCTTCTCTTGTTATTTGGATTCAGTGCCTCTACACACCTCACTGGGTTTTTTAACAGCCAGTGGGTGATTTTGCACATTCTCCCAAGGTTAGATCACTGAAGCTATTTTCCTTGGATGGGTTTCATGCATGTGGACTGTTGACTACCTTCTTGGTCTCGTTTCCTGACAGTGTGAACATTTTTGTCAAGGGAGCTCCCTCCTGTAGTGGTGAAAGGGTTGTAGGTGTGTGATGGGAGATGTCTGATTTAGTGTCTTTTGTGAAGTAGCTGTAGGTATCAAAAGAAATTCAGGCCACTCTAAAAACAGCCTGCACTGTCAGCAGCAAATATGAGACAAACTGCAAGATGAAATGTCTGCTTTCTTGAAAGAAGGCTTAATAAGAATATAGAAATTGAGACAGTGAGAAGAGAAAGTCCCCAATGTTAGCAAATTGGGAAAGTTTATACAATATGGCTCAGTCACTCTTGCTCTCTCACATTAGAAATGTGGAGCTTAGTTTTGCATGTGTCCTAGGAGACTGTGCAGTTCTCAAGAAATTAAAACACCCAGTAAAAGTAAATTGGCCCTAACTGCTGATTTCAGAGAGAGTGCTTTCTCCTCCTCTCTCTTCTCTCCATCTTATAAAACCAACATACAAACTTTTGATTTGTAGTGAGAGGCTCTAATTTAAATTTAGAGCCACAGAAAGCCATTTAAATCTACAGCACAAGAAGAAACTGGCTGACACCATCATCATGGGTTTACAGGGCAGTACCAAAGCTAGCATACAAAACATCCAGTGTTTCAAATAACTCATTCACAAAATTTGTGTACTATGTTCTGGAGGGAGTAAAATCCTGTTTGCCTTTTGGGAGTTGTCACATTGAAGCCAATTGGATTACTCATTTGTTTGAAGCAAGAAAGATTTAACCCTCAAAGAAACAAAATGAATTTGCTAAATGAAAGGGATTAGATTTTTCTATGTAATGTTGTGTTAAAAAACAAAACAAAACAAAACAAACCCCAACCAACCAACAACCCATAAAATCCCACACCAAAAAGTATCTCTCCTCCCCCTCTTTTTTTTTTTTTTTTTTTCCCTTTGGTTTTTTTTTTTACAATTTGAAGCCAGAAGCTGAACAGGATTTCTGTGCCCTAAGCATCTTAATTTTAGTTGCTAGCTTCTTCGTCTTGCCATGATTAAATCAGTATGCCAGTGTTAATGGATGCTTTTCAGTACATCATATCAGGACAAATTGTTCCTGGAGGGTGGAGCCACTGTCTTGCTTTGGTGTTTGTGCAGGGTATGCTGTTTGGTCTCCAGTAGATCCAGACTAGTTTGCAGTGGGTTTAAAGTTGGGCATAGTTTCTGATTTGGCAGTGCTGGAGGATGGTGAGCCAGCTGCAGGTTTTTGCCATTCAGGGGATGTGTTGATACTGGAAAATAAGATGCCTATGATGGTGGTTTACAAAATAACAGTCAAGCATTTGACCCGTCCTTGGAAAGGAGATGAAACTTAGATTAAGGTTCTTTGGCTGAGCTCTGCATTTGGGTTCTTTCAGCACAGAAAAAACATCTCTTGCTAAGTAGCTAAACTCATTCTCTGAATTGGTGTGAATGAGGGAGGGATGGTGCCCTTCTGTGAATGGACAACTTCTGCATGGCTGAAGGTAAAACAATTGCAGCCACAGTCCACTATATCTCTCACATTTTGTCATCCTTCCTGAGCGCCTGAGATAAAAGTTACTGAGCAATCCTGTATTTCCATGGTCTTCCTGGAAGCTGTACATGCTTTCAGGTGCATCCTCCTTCATGATCATTTTATATTGGGCTTCTGCTCATGAGCTCTGCTGCAGTGGTGGCAGCCTCTGGTTTGAGAAGCTGGACTCCACATGGACAGTAGGAGAGAGATCCAGTCTTTCCCCTCTGCTTTTGCAGAAGCAGGGAGTGGCAGCACCTCTAAACCAAATCTTGTTTGCAAAGCGATACCATCCAGGACCACATCTAGGTGGATCTTCCCAGTTTCAGCTAAAGATATGTTCTGTCATGAACTTCCTCCTCCTAGCACTTATAATCTGTTTTGAAACCTGAAAACATAAACTTAGAGCAGCATCTGTATCACATGTAATGATAATTCTCTATGGGGAGAGCAATGCAAGGTTTATGCTTCTTCTCAAGACGGGGGCCAATATTCAAATGAGTGAGAGTGTGGCAGAATTATAGAAAAACTTTGGAAAATCTCTGACAAGTACAAAAGTGCTGCTCTTCTGTTGATATCTGTAAGAGGAGTTTTGCAGAGAGAGGAACAGTGCAGGCTTTCGATATGAATGTTTCTGAATCTGAACAGCACAAACCTGTTACTAATTGTTTGTATTCCATCCCCAATTCAGAGAGACCAAACAGAAGAGTGATTTCATAGCGGATAGTCTCTTCAATCAATGACAAAAACATTTGGACACTATGACAATTCTTACCAAGGCCAAGACTCAACACAGGAGGATACAGCATACATGGAAAGAGAGATTTACGTGCATGTTCATTCTCTACATAAATCTATCTCCCTCCTCAAAAACATCTGTGAACTCCACAGACCCTGGGTAGCTGTAAGACACAAAGAGTGGAAGATTTCTAGTTTCTTTTAATACTTTAGCAATAATGTTATTTATCTGCCAAATGACAGACCTCTTGGTGGCAAGAATTTCATGTTCAACCAGACTGCTATTTGATGTAACCTGAAAAGTTTACATCTGTTAAGCAAATAAGAGAAGGAGATAAAAGTTTGCTAAGGAACAGCTGTAACCCTTGAAGAGCAAAACAAAATCCACTCTGGCAAGGTGCTGCCCCTCAGTCCATTACTACAGACTGCAGAGCAGATTGATAACCTCTGTTTTCCCCTCCAGAAGGCCTCTGGTTTACCCAGGCTGGTACCAAGGCAGAGCAGAAAGTATTAACTGAGAAGAGAGTGATGCCAAAGATGAGTGTTGTGAATAAGCTGAGTGATCAAACTGTGCTGCAAGCTAAATTCATCTTCTCTTGGACTACACAATTTTTTCTTGTTGCTGCTCAGGCAGCCAAAGCTTAAGGCCTCTGTTGCTGAGGAACAAACAGTGCAGGTTTGCTTATACCTCTATTGCACTAATTACTTTTGCCCAGCTGCTGCAGAAAACATCTGCCCTGTGGTGACAGTCCAGGTGGTCACATCATCAGACAAGATATCAATAAAGGCAGGTCTCCTCTTATTAATATCTGAATAACTCAGAAAGAAGAAAAAGGTAAAGAAGTTCAGTCAGGAGAAAAGCTGCTGTCTTGTCATGACAGTTGTTACAGTGTTGGCCTGTGGATTTTCTGCCACTAGTGTAAAGAGGAAGCAGGAAAGGCTTGTCCTTGCTTCAGAAGAATAGTTAAAGCACTAGGTGTGAGGGGTGCAGCAGCTGGTGGGAGCAAGAGCAGAGGCTGTGTAAAATGTGGGCTATATAAAACCATGCTCTGCTGGATGCTGTACCCAGTTCTCAAACAGTTACACAAGGAGAGAGCCTTACCCACTCACAGCCAACATTGAGGGTGCTCTTGGGACTTGCTCTTGCCCAGATGAGCACTAACCCTCCCTGCATCCCAAACAGGGATCAAGCATTTTCCCCTGCAAGGATTTTGTTTCTTGGCTCTGCTGTCCCAGGGCACAGAGGCACCAGCCACTGTACAGGCAAAGCCCTCTTCAAGATTGGCCTCTTCTACAATTCCAAGCCAGACATGGGTGATGCTGTGTGGGGATTCCATTAGACTGTTTACTTTTTCTTCTAAGACTTTGCCAGAAGTCTTTGCCAAGGTATCTTTGAATGCAACAGAAATGCCTTGAACCTTAGTAGTGTCTGTAGCTCCCGTAAATCACAGGAATGGTGAGCGTCACAGAGTGAGCATTATCTTCTAAAGAGGATTTTTATTATTGCAGTGTCAAGCTAGGAGAGAGTATGAAAAGAGCAAGGCAGGCGGTGACTATTATTGGAGTTGTTGTGCAGCTCAAGGCTTGAAAAGTGTTGCTCTGAGCCATTGTCAAATGACCCCTGCTTTTAGTGCAGCTGGGTAGATATTCTCCAGTGTAGGGCTGTTGGGCTGAGTCCAGCCCTAAGTCTTTGAGAACAGGGCTGCTGTGAAGAATGACACACAAATCTCTGCTAAGCGGGAATATCAAGACAGGGGTAGCTTAGGAAAACAAAAAAAAAAGTACTTATCAAGAAATAAAGAAGTGCAGCTTCTTTTCTCTGGTTTGCATTTCAACAATTGAGAGGGGTGCCACAGTGCCAGAGCTGAACTGGCAGCTTCACTCCAGGGCAGCCTCTATGAGGTGAGGCCACCCAGGGCTGCCCTGCAGTGCTGCCTGCAGCCTGGCTGCTTGCAGACTCCCACACCCGGAGCTCCTGCTTGTTTCCTTAGGAAATGTTTGCAATACGTAAGAAATGCTCTTACCAGCTTTTGCTTTCCTGACGCTAAATATCTGCCAGACCTCACTGGAATAAAATAAAGTGCAGTATCAGATCAAGTTCACTAATAGCAAAATCTTATTAATTCTGCATTTTCTCACCATAGGAAGGCAAGTCATGGGATCCTTGGGTACATAGTCTTATTCTGCAGAGCAGATTTTATTTAACATTCTTGGGGCCAGGCATTCAATTGATGTAAGCAGATACAACTCCAGGTTGTAGTTTCCCTGATTTATACTAGCTGCAATGCTGACCCTTTGCTGATTGCATGTTACAATTCTCTGGAACTTCTCTTGCCACAGACTGCAATAAAAAGCTTTCTTCTTTTTTTTTTTTCTTTTTTTTTTTTTTTTTTTTTGGGTGGTGGAACAATCTCTTTGTTATTATGGTTATGCTTTAACAATGATTTTGTCCTTCCACAAACATAACATACAGTCTGCCTAGGAGTTTTGAGAAAAAAATGCTGGTGCACAATGACTACAAATAAAACAATAAAGCAAATCGTTTTCACTTCTAAGCACAATTGTTATTCCTGACTTTAAATCTGTCTATCTGCATGCAATTCATCCTCTTAGGAATTGTTGGTGATTACCTACCTATTTCCTTCACTCCTGGCATCACTCATCCCCAAGACAATGCCTGCTAATTTCTTATTTCGCCTGGTTTTACTAGCTCAGCTATTCATCTTCCTAGCCTGAACAGTTTTTCCATTAATTTTGTTTTGTTTTGTTTTGTTTGGTTTGGTTTGGTTTTCATTGTTTCAACCTCTTCTACTGTTGTGGTGAGAAATGCTAACCCAACAGTCTGAGGACCATAAGTTTGTGTTTCCCCACAAGGGGCAGCAGCAGGAGAAGAACCCTTGGCTCACCTGGCCTGGAGGGTTTGTTCCTGAGGCCAGCCAGTGTGGGCCACCCTCTATCTATACAACAGCCTATGGCAGCAATGGGCAGTCCAGGAGGAGACCAACAGTACACCTGAGCTGCTTTGAGCATCAGGATACTCTCTGCTCTTGGTGTCTCCTCTTTGCCTGCCAGTATACGCCCTTACATTTATGTCCCATACTCCCAGAGACACATGGGAAAACCTCAGACTTTCTGAATGCCAGATACTGTTGCATCTAAATCTGCATTCCTCCTACCCTTCATGCCCGTCCTGTTTAAGTACCACTACCTTTTACACAGCTTAAAGCCTGCTCTAGACCTATGGAAACCATGTGCACAAGTGCCTGTCAGGCAGCTTGCTATGTGACGATCTGAGGCTTGGCGCAGAGGCTGTCATTTTACTTGGATGGAGGCCATTTCCCTTACAATGACCTTACCAGTGAGCATTTCCAGTAATCATCAAAACTTCTTACAACACTATCAAAGGGGTGGCAGAAACAGGCCCTTTTTCACACACACACACACACACACACACACACACACACACACACACACGTTTATTAGTCTTCAGAAAGAAAAGAGGTGAAATCAGCAGCAGACATTACTACTTAAGATTTCCTCCCTGGATTTCTGTCCTGGTAGTATGCAATTAAAAGAGACTGTGTAAAACAGAAGGAAAGTAATTAGATCCCTTAAGTTTTTGCATCTAAATTGATGCAGACACCATAAAGAAGTATTAGTCTAAGAAATCTACAGGCATCTGCAATTTCTGAACCACTTCAGATTTCTAAATCATAGAATCTACTCTGCATTTTCATCAGAAGTATTAACATTGATTTCTTCCTAAATCTCTACCTAGTTGCATAATGGAATAGATTTACTGCTCTCTTGCTGTTTGAGTTTTAGCCCTTCCATTGTACTGCATGGAGGTGTGATTTATTTGTCCTCATAAGAACCCATAATTAAAGTACAGATTGATTACACAATGTCTGACATAACTGCAGACTGTGCCTTGCAAGTCAGTTTTGAGCTCAGCGAGTATGATGTAGCTGAGACTGCGTATGGTTTAGTGTTATACAGAAGGAATTTATGGGAGATACTTGGAAGCAGAAATCAGATTAAAAGAGAGAATTATTATTCTTTTCTTGCCTAAATATGAATGTAAATAAGACTATACATAGATTTCCCACACTAGTCAAGGAGAAGGATTATGAACATTTCATCTAAGCGACGGCATGATTAAATTTTCACTTGACATGTGAAAAGCTTTATTCTGTGATTTAAAAACAAGAACATAGTTATTAAGTTATTAGACCAAACTCACCAGTATTCCTTTAAATGATTGCCACATGAATGGAAAATATGGAGCATTCAATTGATATATTAATAGTTCTTATTTGGAGTAAAGTTTTGAAAAATACCCCAAAATGTAATCATTTTAACAGCAGGACTAACCATCAATAAATCAGAGATAACATTCATTCAGCCACTGCAAGCCCATTTGAATATGGAAACATACTCCAGCTTCAGGATTCCAATAAATGCTTACACAAGATGAGGAGAAAATGGCTGTAAAATGTCAGCTACCTTGATGTTCTTTCTATTAAGCAAGGAAGAAGCCTGAATCTATTTTGCCTGCAGATCTGGATTTACCTGTGTCATAAAAATTATTGGAAAGCCTTTGCTGGGAGTTATTAAAAAAAAAAAAAAAAACAAAGAAAAAAACAGTAGAGACTTAATTCAATCCTTTTCCTGTCCAACACTTGCTGAGACTTTATTAGCCAGCATTGTTCACATCTGCTTATAGGAAGCACACCAGAGGAACATGTGATCCAGCTGTTGCTATGGTATCAACAGAAGAAACAGTGGTAAGAACCTCTCCAGCTGACACCTGAGTTAAAGGGACATTGCCAAAAAAGATGATTTGAGCATATTTAACCTCCATTTGTCAGATTTTTCTAAAAGAATTGAGTATTTAACACTGCAGTGAGAATTAAGAGCACTGGAGCCTCAGGGGTGGATGGTGTGTGTGGGGGTGGGGTGGGTGGTGTGCTGGGTTGAGGCAGCCCATATACTAAAATATGGACTGCTTCACGAATTTGCGTGTCAATATCAACAATACAACAATATCAATAATTCTGTCATGTAATTTCTTTTAAAATGCCTCCTTAATTTAGTAGAATGGCATCTGTTTTAAACTGAGTTCTGAAAACATTCAGTAAGCCTAATTCACCATCAGTACAAGAAGGTGGATACCTAATTCATTACAAAAAAATAATGTGTAGGGGAGGGCCTAACAGATAGCATCTTGATCCAATCTTTCCTTGTTTCCCTCCTCATATTTGCTGGAGTATAGATAATATGAAGACATCAAAACCTCATTACCAGATACCTCCCAAAGCAATGTTGCTCACCCTAATGCCCTGCCGCTGCAGTATGCATACAGCCTACCAGAAAAAACAGACATACAGAATGAGGTTTGGAGACTGGTTTTTGCATCTTCTTCAGGTGGAGTTATTCCAAGAGCTGTCAACTAAAAAGCAATGGAATTCCAACAAATGTTTGTTTGGTTGAGTACAATACTCAGCATTTTGTAAGATAGCTAGCAATTTGGAGGCTGCAAAGCCTTGGAAGATTGGGATTTTCCTTTGTTTCTGCTAGTACTTCCCTTCAGTGGGTCAGTGAGAAATACTGGGATTACTGACCTGTCTCTTTTTCATGCCTGTGGCCAGCCAGACTCAGTCTGTGAGTCTGAAAGTGAAAACACATGGAGCATCCCATGCTCTGGGCCCTGGATAAGAGAGCACGTGTTTGATATGATATTTGGTCATAAAGTGGCTGTGAAGCAGCTATTCTTGCTCCTGGAGAAATTTTCTGTTTCTGCCATCCCATCCTTCAAGTCTTGAGACTACTTTCTATGCCTGGGCATTAGTATACAGCCTGAGTCTGAGTGGAGAGACTCATGAGGCAAAAGCCCAACAAAGGCCAAAGCAATGAGCACCGAGGAAGCTCATGTTGCTATAACTCTCCCCATTGAATGCTTGTCCTCCTCAGATGTGATGTGGCTGTGGGTGACTGTAGTAGTGCTCAGGAGAGCCTATAGAATTTACCACTTCTGGCCAGTTCTTGGGAAGCAGTGTACTGAGGTGTGCCAGTGTTCCCCCATCTGGGAAAAGCTAAGGTTTAGGATTTAACCCAGTTTTGGATGAAGCTTCAAGTGAGGCTGATTTTATCATGATGCTTCCTCTATCTCTAGCATGAGCTTTGATGTTGATAACCTCTGAGAGCCACCACCATGTCCATAGAACTACTGTGTTCCTTGTAAAGTCAGAGGACCAGGCATAGTGCTAATGAAAGGACAATGCATGCTGCATTGAAGAACTGCAATCAAGGAATCTGCTCCTCTGGCTTGAATGCAGATAGTTTGCTCTGGTAACGTGTAGAGAGGGCTTAAAAATGCATTTCTTCTCCCTGGTTCCTCTTCAGTGTTATAGACTTCATGAATTAATCAGGAGAATACTTGGTACAGTAGGTGGAGTTATGAGAGGCTGTTTATGTTCAGCAGGAACACAAAATGCTTTGTAAAACTAATCCATAAAACAAAGCCTTGCAAGGATTGTATGTCATTCAATAGCTCACTTATACATCTTGACAATAAAATATGCATAATCTGCTATTATATGGCTTATTTTTCCCCTGACAGAATATGAATAATTTAAATAATATTTTTTTCAGCCACAGACCTCTTGCCATGACCCAGTCAAATATTATCGTTCTAGACTGTACTGCCCTGCAAACTAAACCTAGAGACATCCCATACTGCACAAGCAGTCCTGCTATGCACATGTGACAGGACAGCAAGACCAGGCTGAGAGCTTGGATAAGGAGAAGTGGCTCTCATATGGTTCCAAGATATTTCTTATAATTGGCCTCTGAAAGTTCATCTGCTAATTCCACAGTGCAGGAAGGTTTCAACTTTTAGTAACTCAGAAAGAGTACTTCAGGGCAGCACTCTGAATTTCAGAAGTGCTGATAAGTCAGCTTATCAAAATGCTGATAAAGAAGCAACAGAAAAGAAGTCTGGGAACTTCTGCTGAAGGGTTGTTCAGCATGCTGGTGAAGGCAGGAAACTTGGCAGTCAGTGAGGCTGCTGCCTACGTTGTGTCTGCCCCTTGCTCTGGCCCTAACCTCTCTTCCATTATGTCTGGCATTAATCCTTTGTTTGCAGGCTTCTTTCTGTTGATTACCTCAGAATTCTAATGTCTGCAGTTTATCCTTGTTTCGATTAATCTTAGTTGTCCAGGACAATATCACAACTTTCCTTCAGAAAGGGAAATCTTTGCCAGGGACACTGCTGGAGGTGTGAATGTATCTGATGTCCAGTTCTTATCTTTCTTTTCTATACAGAAACTACTTAATTGCACTGTCTATTGCCATCGCAAGTGACTATTTCCAGTCCAGTTTTCCCCCTTTGTCTGTGTATTTTTGCAGCTTTGCCTTGGCTTTCTTTACCTGAAACTTTCAACAAGCAGAAATACTTTTCAATAAAAAAAGATATTTAAGCCAGGAGAATTTTCTCTGGCTCCTACTTCTGTATATCCCATGGACTTCTCCTTCTCTTTCCACATCCTTTACACCTTTGTATTTGCCTTTCTGTACTTCTGCTGCTCAGTCTGTGTACTAGTGTGATCTCACCTCTGCTACAGTTTAGTCATTTCCTCTTGCCTTGTGCAATCCCATTTCCCTTCAATCCCTAGCTGCCAGCTCTGTATCCCTGCAGCAGGCTCCTTCTGCCATTTCCACACATACTGTGGGAGGTTACAAATATATATCTATACCTATGTATATATCTATATATCTCCAATCAACTCTTGAGTGGCTGTTCAGCTGCAGATTTCAGTCTCTCATTATTCCAATGGGCATATGGAATATGGAATATGCCCATTGGGATAGAGAATATGAAGGTCTACATCAGCATGAGCAAACTAGTCAAAGCTGACTCTGTGCATGTCCTGCATGTCCCCAGATATACTTTCATGCCTATTTATAATTCCTACTCATTTGGAAACCAAGGTTATTGCTTTCTATAAACAATTTGCTTGGAAAATATCCTTTGTAGTCTTGCTGATTTAGTGAACGCTGCCCAGTTACCCTAAATTATTTCCTTAGCTACATTTTTATTAAGAAGCCCAGATTGTCTTTAGTATGAGGTAGGTTCCCAGGAATGAAAGATTAACACCACCAGGGTTTCCCTGGAGATTTCAGAACATGAAAGGGCAAATTTCTGGTGTACAGAAGGCAAAATCCTGTTAAGGCAATGTGTTCACAGCTCTTATGAAAAGGGGGCAAAGGCTCATAAAGTAAGATTAATAAACCAAATGGTAAATCAAGTTTATGAAAGTTGTCAGTGGTGGGACTACATTAAAATTATATCTATGAGGCATATGACAGCCATGGATGAAATAACCTTTGTCTCAGGAAGGTGGGTGAGAGAAAGTTAATTTATTCTGTTGAGAAGGAGGGAAGAAATACTGAATGTTGATACTTTGGGAACTGTCTATGGACAAAATGACAGTGACAGTCAAAGACAAAACAATATGTAGTAGCAACACATACAAGACTGTTTAAAAGATCTAATGTGCCAAAAATGGAAATGAAACTTTGCAAAGAGGCTTGTTCTTCAGGAGAATACCACTCTCTTCTTTTCCATGTTATATACTTTCTAGAGTTCATAGTGTGTTTTGCTTGCTAAGTGTACCTACCCGTTGCCCAGTGAGAAGCAATATTATTTTTTTCAATGCAGTGAGCAGGTGATATTAAGAAAGCATTCTGAGTGTGATGGCAGAGAAATTAAATTTCTTGAATCTTTGTACCAACTCTCACATATTGGCTTTCAGAATTAGCTCCAGTGAACATGTTCTTCTGTTAGGAACCTAAATTTCAGTTAGTTCAACTTACAACATAGTGATTTACTTGAGAAGTAAGTGGGCAGCTGGCTGGTTTGTCAGAAACAAATCATCTTTCCCCAGTACTTGCTGACTTCCTCTGAAAGCTGTAACTGGTACTGTTTTGCAGTGATACCCTGACTAGGAAGAACAATGTGCTAAATGGCTGTGTTCCAAGCACACATGGTACTGGCTTTGTTAGGACCTATCTATACACTATATGAGGCAGTGTTTCCAATGTGCAGTAATGACTTTTATGAGACAAATAGAATTGGAAAACCAGGCAAGTTTTCTTCATGTCTAGAATAAAAGCAGTTGAATTCAAAGCTAAACACAGATTCAGAACAATTGCTGTGTATTTAATTTTCAAATGTCTGTAAGATTCTTTGTTTGAAATCATCTTAAGATTTGTGGCTCCCTAACAAAGAACAATTTAAGATCCAAATTTGAGTGTCTGCCTGATTTTTCTGCATGCAACAGTTTTGCTGCCTGACAGCTGCTTTAATCTACAGGCATTAGCAGTACATGTGATATGCTGGTTTATAAAGACTGGTTATTGTACAGCACTTAATGTATAAAATCTACTCAGCTGAAACAAGAGTACTATGGATCCAGCTCCAAAGAACTCAGGCATTTTAAAAACTTATTCCTTACAGCTTATGGTTCTGAGTAAACTGTCTTTGTTAGCAGGGTTTGAGTTCAGGCTAGTTCCTCAAGCTAAGTGCTGTAGAAGCTATAGCTTCTATAAAAGCTGCAGAAACAAGACCAAACTGGAAGGAGCACAAATTAGAAAAGGAAAACGAGGAACATGCCAATAAGCTCTGTAACCTCTTTCTTCCCCAGAGGGTGCCTGAAGTGCACTACCATGGAGAGTTCACTACTCTGTAAATACAGAAGTTTCAAAGAAGATATGTATTGCCCTGAGTTACTGGAAACCCATTCTAAAGCAAAAGAGTCATCCATTCACGGTATCACAGTATAACATTAACACTGGCAGATCCAGTCCAAGTTCTTTGATCAAATAATGTCAGGCCAAAATATTACTCTGAGTGGTGCCAGGTCTATCCTGCACTTCAAGGGAACAGAAAAGCACCATTATTTGAATTACACGTTTGGTCCCCAGGCCGCATTAAGCTCTTAGAAAAAGGCTCTTAACTTCATATCTCTAAAAGCAGTAGATAAAGAGAAATATGAAGCACAGGGGAAAGAAGAGTGCTCTACCAATTGAGAAAAAGGATATTAGACTTTGTTTCTCCTGAAAATGCTGTCAGGTTGGTATAAAATGCTGGTGTTCAAACACAGATCCACTCATTTACAAACCTCAAACCTCATGCAGTAGCATCTGTAGGATCCAGAAGTGAGGCAAGATCCATTTGTAATAATTCTGCTTATCATAAGTCCTATATTGTATTGCATCAAGACTTTCTGTAGATGCTGCAAGGACAAGGAAGCAACAAAAACAAAGGAGAAAGGAGGCCTTAGAACTTAAAAAAGTGTGTTGGGCAGCTTCTGCTTTTACTACAGTCTTCTGCACACACAGTCACTCATCTTTCTTGTCTCTCATGAGTCAAAGACTAGACAAGATTCAGCCAGAAGGTGGCCTAATTAGATTGCTTTTATATTTAAGGTAGCACCACCTGGAGTCACTAACACTATGAGTTATGGGAGTTCTCTCATGATAGAGCATTACAGTGCTTGACGAATAGGAGAAGGCAGACCCGAGTAGCTTTAGAAATCAAGACAGAAGGAATAAGATGAGCATGGAAGGCTTCTGGGGCTGTGTCTCAGTGGGTTTTATGAAACAACATTGTGTATGGAGCATAAGAGGATGGCTTCATGGAGCTGGCATCAAGTTTTAGGCTCTAAGTGTGCTTCCATTTTCAAAACAGAAGGGAAAAATAAAACAAAATGTATTTTGAATACAAAGTAACACTGCTATATGGGTATCTTATCAAAATGCCCAGGCCACATGTAGTTCCTTGCTCCTCATTTGTTTAAAAAACTTCCAGTATGACACAGGAGCAGAGAAGGCAGAGACAGAGTCTTTGCTTGTTATCACTGCTCTTTAGAGGTATGGGAGCACAAAGATGTCACACAGCAAACCCCTCTGCAGGTGATAAGGCATGGACATTTTTTTCATGATCTGATTTAAAAAATACCCTGGCATTTAAAAAGACATGAAAATATGGCCTTGTTTTGATGCATCTACAAATGCACCCCAAAATCAAGCCACCATTCAAACACATCCTTGCCAGGAACCTTATTCACAAAGAGCTTATGCAAAGCACAACTCTTAGAAGTCTGACATCTGACAGATGTGCATATTAGCCACTCCATATATGAACTGGTTATCAACCAGATAGAAAATTGAGGTAGCTACAGAAGAGCATAATAAAGATAGAGAAAGGCCTAAATGTAGGAATGGGTCTGAGGATGGAATGGAAAATACCTAGCCAAATAACTTTAACTGGTATGTTTTTATTAGAAAGCCAGCACGGCTATAGATAGAGAACTGAGACTCCATGTACAGGATCTTATTTGTATCACTGAAGTTTCCAAATGATGGAAGTATGGGATTATTTAAGATTGACAAGAACTGTGTGACCCTACTACACCTTCAGTCATGTAGCAGATAATCATCCCAGGCAAGAATACACTTCTGGGTTTTTTTTTTCAGTGTGGGAGCAGTTTATTTGAATGCCTGGGGGGAGAAAAAATAAATAACACCCGGGATCCACTTTCAACATGAAGTAGCTCTTTTTCACATAACACTAGTGGCCATGGAGATGACACTGAAGGCCAAACTGTGAACCCTGTCCATACTGGAACACAGTAGTGAGACGAAAAATGTCCTGGAGGTGAATTTGAGAAAAAAAAGATACATTTTTAACACAGTCAAAAATGTCCCATACAGTAAATGATGTGGTCATTTTGAAAATTGTTATTAAAGAAAATGGTGCAGATTAGCTCTTTTGGTATTTTTCTTCTGATTCCATTTCTCTTTCATTTCCACTGCTAAATGTTATATAGTTTGAAATAAATAATAGCCAGTTCCAGTGTGCTCACCAAAGGTATTGCAAAGCACAGAAGGGTTGTCATGGAGACAGAATTTCTTAAACGAAGCACTCGAATCCCTAATATATTTAAGCAACACTTACTCTGCAGGACAAACAAAGTAGAATATTTGTCACAAGAAGCCAGGTTAGAATTTCTTATGTTGAAGTTGACAAAGAAAATAAACCAAAATCCATCCTGGGAAATAAAACCAAGTGGCTGCTAACTGTGTTTAAATAAGAAAAAAATGGGCACAGACTTGTCTACACAAGAACAAGTCAACTCATTGCAGAAGAAGAAATAAGCACAGCTACATTTTTGATTTTCACCTGCTTTGTGGCTGAAGTGGTGTGATGTGTCTTTCTGATGGGGAAAGCAGGTTTCCTTAGGTGGCTCTAACTGTCAAGAAGAATGAACTGTGTTTTCATTTTTGTCTGCTGTTATTTCTTGAGTGACTGCTTAACCTACTGGGTTTATGTAGTCAGTTGGTGATATATAAAGGCACACGTGTCTTGTGAGAACCTTTTTCAGACCTAAAACAACACAAAGAGCAGCTGCCAAAGGCAATCTGTTGATTGCCTTTTCCATCACACTTAATTAAGATAGCTTTGACTTGGTAATTACATCTACACACAAAAGCCATGTTTTGTGGGACAAAAACTGGATAGCTGAAGTGTACCCACCAAAGTGTCTCTGTCCAGCGCTGCTAAGAATAATTAAGAAATTAATTTCAGCCAAGTTTCCAGTCTTTCCCATTACTATTGGTCCTTATTGCTCCTTTCAGGCAGGTTTCTTTTTCTTTTGCCTTTGCATTGTCTAGAATTTCCTCTCCTCACTTTGCACTAAGTAGCAAAGGGAGAATAACAAGGAATCAGAGGCAAGGAGCAAGATACTGGCTGAAAAGAAAAAAATAGAAATGGAAATCTGAACTGATTTCTCAAGCAAAACCCCCATGGACCTTTACTGGGATATCTGCCCAAGTAAGGGAGTATTGGGAGGGCAGGAAACAGTCTAGAGAGATCTTTAAAATATTGCAAAGCTTGTAATTAATTCAGATCAAGCATTCCTGGGGACAGTTTGTGGTAATGAGAAGAATGTACTGAAGGTGTAGGAGGTTTCATAGTTTCATAGTTTCATTCAGGGTTGGAAGGGACCACACGGATCATCTAGTTCCAACCCCCCTGCCATGGGCAGGGACACCCCACACTAGATCAGGATGGACAGAGCCTCATCCAGCCTGCTCTTAAACACCTCCAGGGATGGGGCCTCGACCACCTCCCTGGACAACACATTCCAGGGTTTCACCACTCTCATGGTGAAGAACCTCCTCCTCACATCTAGCCTGAATCTCCTCACCTCCAGCTTCATTCCATTCCCCCTAGTCCTGTCACTACCTGAGATCCTGAGAAGTCCTTCCCCAGCCTTCCTGTAGGCCCCCTTCAGATACTGGAAGGCCACAATTAGGTCACCTCGGAGCCTTCTCTTCTGCAGACTGAACAGCCCCAACTCCTTCAGTCTGTCCTCATAGGAGAGGTGCTCCAGCCCTCTGATCATCCTTGTGGCCCTTCTCTGGACACACTCCAGCACCTCCACATCCCTCTTGTAATAGGGGCTCCAGAACTGGACACAGTACTCCAGGTGGGGTCTCACCAGGGCTGAGTAGAGGGGGAGGATCACCTCCCTCGACCTGCTAGCCACACTTCTCCTGATGCAGCCCAGGATCTGATTGGCTTTGCGGGCTGCAAGTGCACACTGAGAGCTCATGTTGAGCTTTTTGTCCACCAGCACCCCCAAGTCTCTCTCCTCAGGGCTACTTTCCAGCCAGTCACTGCCCAGCCTGTATTTGTGCCTGGGATTGCCTCCACCCAGATGCAGGACCCTGCACTTGCTCTTATTGAACTTCATGAGGTTGGCTTGTGCCCACCTCTCTAGCCTGTCAAGGTCCCTCTGGATGGCCTCCCTTCCCTCCAGCGTGTCTGCTGCACCACACAGCTTGGTGTCATCAGCAAACCTGCTGAGAGTGCACTCAATGCCACTGTCCATGTCCCCCACAAAGATGTTGAATAAGACAGGTCCCAGGACTGATCCCTGAGGGACTCCGCTTGTCACTGGCCTCCACTGGGACATGGACCCATTGACAGCCACTCTTTGGGTGTGGCCATCAAGCCAGTTCCTTATCCATCTAGTGGTCCACCCATCAAACCCATGTGTCACCAGTTTGGAGACCAGGATGTGGTGCGGGACAGTGTCAAAGGCTTTGCTCAGGTCCAGGTAAATGACATCAGTTGCTCGCCCCTCATCTATTAATTTTGTCACCTGCTCATAGAAGGCCACCAGGTTGGTCAGGCAGGATTTGCCCTTGGCAAAGCCATGCTGACTGCTCCCAATCACCTCTTCACTATTCTTTTGAGCGAGTAGTGACTCCAGGAGGATCTGCTCCATGATCTTTCCAGGCACAGAGGTGAGACTGACTGGCCTGTAGTTCCCTGGTTCCTCCTTCTTACCCTTTTTGAAGATGGGGGCAATGTTCCCCCTTTTCCAGCCTGTGGAGACTTCACCAGATTGCCATGACTTTTGAAATATAATAGAGAGGGGTTTAGCAACCTCATCTGCCAGTTCTCTCAGTACCCGTGGGTGTATCCCGTTGGGTCCCATGGACTTGAACACTTTCAGGTTCTTCAGGTGATCACGAACCTGATCTGCACTTACAATGGGCAGTTCTTCCTCCCCGTCCCTGGCTTTGACTTCCATAACATCAGGAGTGTGGCTAGAGGCCCTTGCAGTGAAGACTGAGGTAAAGAAGTTATTAAGTACCTCAGCCTTTTCCTCATCACATGTGACCATGTCACCATTTTCATTTCTGAGGGGCCTCACACCTTCCTTAGTCTTCTTCTTCCCATTAATATACCTGTAAAAGTTCTTAGTGTTCCCTTTAATCTCCCTGGCTAGATTCAATTCAAACTCTGCTTTGGCTTTCCTAACCAGGACTCTTGCTGCTCGGGCAGCTTCCTTATATACCCCTGTTCTAGCTGTCCTTCTCTCCACTTCCTGTAGAGTTTCTTTTTAAGTAATAGTGTGTCCAGTAGCTCCTTGCCCATCCAGGCAGGCCTCCTAGCATTCTTACCTGCTTTTCTCTTTGTTGGTACACAGAGCTCCTGGACACAGAGGAGGTGGTCCTTGAATACTGACCAGCTGTCCTGGGTCCCTCTTCCCTCCAGGGCTTTGTCCCACGACACTTTGGCTAGCAGATCCCTGAAGCGATCAAAATCTGCACGCCTAAAGTCTAGGGTCGTGAGCTTGGAATACTTCCTCCTGATTGCCCTGAGGATGTTAAATTCAACTGCTTCATGGTCACTGCAGCCAAGGCCGTCTATGAGCCTCACATTGCTTACCAGCCCTTCCCTGTTGGTGAGAACAAGGTCCAGCATAGCACCATTTCTTGTTGGTTCCTCTACCATTTGGAGGAGGAAGTTGTCTTCTATGCAGTCCAGGAACATCCTGGATTGCTGGTGCCTTGCTGTGTTGTCCCTCCAGCAGATGTCCGGGTGGTTGAAATCACCCATGAGGACCAGGGCTTGTGACCTGGAAGCCGCTTCTATTTGCCTGTGGAGGGCCTCATCTGCTTGGTTAAATAATCATAGTTTCTGCAATATTGCTGTTTTCCCCGGCTCTCCCAAGTCTGTAGTTTTCAGAGTTGTATGGAGAACCTGGGAGGAGAACACCACCTGGAAAATGAAAAGGTTTGATGTGAGACAATTACTGCAGCCAAATAACACAAATTTATCTATTTTGCCTTGTAATAATTCACCCCACCCTCACGGTCCCCTGATTGATGCAACCTCCTAAAGTTTTCTAATAAAGGAGCCCTGCATTCCCTAAAAGCACTGAATGGTTAAGGTGCTGCAACTCTGCCAGCTGATGTTCTCATAATATAAATGCCTCACTACTTTCTGTTGCTGACTGACAGAGAAAAGGAGGAGATGGGCAGTAAGTAAGCATTCCTCATCTGATAGCTGGTCTACTCCCACACTAACCATCAATAGCTGATACTTGTCACCCACTGCAGGGAAATATGGAACCCAGAACTTGTCACACCCCGGCACCCTCACAATAAGTTTATGTCCTCTCTTAATTCTAGCTTCCTACTTCCATTTCCTTTTGCAGCCAGCTGAAACTTCCTCTCCTTGTTTTCAGGGTTCTGAATGTTTCAAACTTTGCTCCTCTCTTTTTCCATTTTAATTCCTCCAGGTCTTTCAAACAATGTCTTTTTTAAGCACCAATGTTTATGCCTACTGGTGGCAACTTGGTCCTCTTCTTCACATGCTGAACTTCTAACTCATCTGAATGCTTATTCTGCTTGACAGTCTCTTTTTGACAAAACATTTGCAACAATGCTGCTCCCCTAAAATACAATGCCTTGGCACTCATTCTGTTGTTTTGTAGAAGGCTCTTAAGAATTTGGAAATCAATGGCTCTCTCACACAACTCAGGGAGCTGATAGCTTTTTAAAGTGCTGAGTTCTGTATATGTGCAGATTTAATGCAAGGATCCACTTCCTGAGCCATGCACAACCAGGTTTCCAGGGGAAAAGTGAGCAGTTACATAGTGTCTTCACTAGTGTACCAATATTATGAGTCCTCTGGGATACTCAAGTATTCCAGAGTAATCAGTGCATTGTATTCTGGGTACAAAGGCCTTCCTCTTCCAGGCACTCCTGAGGCTGTTCTTGCACTCTGGGGGTAGTGTGACAGACCAGCAGAATCACCCTCTTCACCATCAGCCTTTATGTATGAGGTCACCCTCACAGCAACCATTCGAGGCTAACATACCTCATCTTTTGGACACGCAGCACTCAGAATCAGGGTCTGGATTTCAAAACTCACATGAGTTTCTGCAGGCCTCACCCAGGCTTAAAGCCAGTGGAGCTTCTGGGCAGGGTCATACTTTGAGCTAGCCTTAGCACAAATATGGCATTATTTAAACAGTTATACCAATAATAAAAACTTTTTGTTAGTTATCCACCTAGGCAACACATCCACATCCCACAAAGCACTCTCTTCTCCTCTACACATCTAACCACTGAAATTTTTGTATATTGATTCATTAATGTAATAATAATGTAATGTCATTCACTCAGTAACCACTCACTAACAGAAACACTCATGTCCAAAAGCAGCATAGTATCTCATCTCTGCACCTTTAGAAACTCTCAAGAGATGATTAAAAAGCCCCAGCTGCTCATAAATGTCAGTCCGGGAATCCCTTTGTTTTAAAGGGAACTAAAGATAAATAATTTCCCTGAAATCCTAAGCTTGTTCTGAATGTCTGGTTAAATCAAATACAGATATGCTCTATTCTTTTGGCAAAGCTGTTTGCTTGCTCAGAGACAAAGAACATTGCAACATATGTGCATGCAAATCTTCATATAAAACAAACCCCACATCCAGATCTGTGATCAGTTGATTGTCCTGGGGGATGAGGGAGTGTTTCAACAATGCTGTAGCTGGTTGGAAGATAAGGGAGAGGAAGTGGAAAAGGCATGGGGCGGTAGAAAAGGGAGAACAGATTTTTCATTATAAAGATGACATTTACAAATGCCGTCCCTTTTGGGTGAGGTTACATTCAAGCTAGACAGCCCAGACAATATTAAAACTCAGATGAGGCTTTATTTCTGAAGTGCTTTTCTTCTGAGGAACCTGAAACACTTTCAGAGAAGTATGAATTAAGCCTCATAGCAGTGGAGTGTATGAAGCAATGATTGTTTTTCATTTAGTAGATGGGGTATAAAAATGAAAGAGGTCACATGAGCAGTTCAAGGGCATACAGGAAGTCTGTGGCACAGTACAGAAATAGAATCCAGACCTCCTAACTCCTAGGCTTGTACTTAAACCACAAACTAATCCTCCTTCCCTTAAATATTCAAGAAGGTGAAAACTACACAGCATCAGCAAGTTGAAGATGTGAGCGATGCTTGCCTTACATAATATAAGTATGTACCTAAAATAGTATATGCATAGGCAGGAAGAGACAGTCACACAGGGCATTACATAGTAAGTGTAGCACGAATGATAAATCTGTTTTATTCCTTAGTGTGCTGCTGGAGTAGAACTTCCTGGGTTCATTCTTGCTCCCAGCTGGGACAGGATTTCAGGAAATGGAGTTGAGAGAGGATGGTTAGCGCCTGTTTGTTGGCCTGGACCTTTCTTACTTCAATCAATGACATTTTTACAACAAATATAAATAAATATGCATGAGTCTTTTGTGCCCTGATAAAGATGATGCTATATGGAGAATGCAGAAACAAAGGATGAGTGTTTTCATCTGTAGTAAAAGCTTCTATAGGGTTTTTAAAAAAATGTTAAATTATAACAGAAAGAAACAACAAATAAGCCTGGAATGATTGCTGCGTATTGTCATGTTTGAATGGAGGCATGGCAGCAAAGATCATCTGTTTCTAAAGTGTAATTCTTCAGTGCTAAATAGGAAAGGCTACTCTGAAAAGTTGCTTGTGTTTTCACTGGTTGACACTTAAAATATGTGTTCTAGGTTCAGTGCATCAACTTAAAACATCACACAAAGAAACTCAGTTTAGACAAGTCTAACCTTCCCCCATGACTATGGGGAAAAATGTCCAGTCATGTTTTCCAGTATTTGGTCACGGCACAGGTTTGTGTGGCAGTGGCTATTTACTTTTGGTATGAAACAAGGCCCTTCACAGAGACTGGTCTGTGCTCTTTACTGAGATATCTTTGAATTCCAAGACACAGCTGCATCTACAGCACTTTTTGTTTGCTCAGAAAGCATTAATCTCAAAACCAGGGAGAGACAGAAAATATTTGCCTCCTCTAAGTGGTTAGTCTTGGGTAAGGACTAGTAACAGTAAATGAAAAGGGAGAAGAAAAGGAGAGAGCTCTTGCTTCTCTTTTCAGTTTTGTCTTAACTTTTATCTTATTTAGCCTATTTGTCTAAATGCATTTGTGTTCTGAGTCTTGATTTCTAGCCTCATTGTTTTACACTGGTACTTTGAAAAATAAGTAATAGATTCCTTTTAATTGCTTGGCTCCCTTAGTGCAGGCTATTGCACTCAGTAATTAAAACATCAAATTAAACAAGACATCAATGCTTCAAAAGGAGTCCTCCAGCTCAGGGATATGCAAAAAAAATGCTAATTTCTGTGCAGCTCATTGGACCTGGAAAAACTGCTTTTTATACAGGGTTAAAGACAAGCCAAAGGAGAGAAGATGTGTGGCAGGCTGGTGTTGGGAGTCTAGTACAGGCATATTGTCTTTATGCCAGCATTCTCCTGACACTGAAACAGTTACTGGTTTTGTCTATACATATATGCAACAAGATATGTATCAACAAATGGGCTGGAAAGATAAACAGCCCAAGACCAAGCCATCAGAATAGTCACATTCGTTAGACACCTCCCTGGGGCAGAACTGCCACCCTTCATTAAGCTGTGGCTATCACTTGCTGCTAAGTTTATCTTGCTTCACTGGGGTTTTCCAGCTGTACAAGTACACAGTGTCTAAGGATTTGCTGGGGGATGGGGGAGACTAACTTTCACATCAAAATTAATCTATGCTAGTCAGACAGGCAATTGAGAATAATTTATATTAAAGAGAAAATGCACTGTCAGATACATTCAGGTAGCAGCCAACAAAATTAAAACTCATGCATCACTGACTTCTGAAGTTTTGTCCATTTCTAAAGCCCCATCTTGATGCTACCCTAGCTATACCCTAGTTGCGCTTCATCTGTAGGCTACAGGTTAGAAAATTGTGCCTATTTGGTGCTCAGTCACTCACGCCTTCAAGCTTGCTGTTCATTATAGTCCTGCAAGTAGGTGAAGCTCTAAGCTATGATCCCTTGCAGTCTAACGGCAACATGAATTACTGGTTTTACTAATGAGATGTTACAGGAAACCGATAGAGAAAATTTATACAGAGAAGTAATCTGCACAGATAAAAAGACTTGTGGAGTTGAATATTTGAACAAAACTCATTGCAAACCTGAAACAAGGTTTTTGACACACGTTATCTGTTTTTAATTAGAGGAAAATACATTAGCGATTTTCTAAATAGTGTGCATTCGTCTCTGTCTTACAGATAAAATTCTGTGGCTCCAAAATGGACCAGAATTTTACAAACCTCATCTGACAATAAGAGAGAGACTAAAGACATGCAAAGAATGGTTTATGATCACAGGGTTAAAGAATATTCTTTGCTGTTGTGTTGCTGTTGTTCATATCACTAAGGTGCTGAAAAGCCAAGGGGACTCTCTGGATTCATGTGTCTGCACTTGCATGAAGAGAATTATGATATTGTACTGTGACATATTAGTGTACTCAGAGGTCACACCAAATAGTAAGAAAAGGTTATGCTGCATCTGATTCAAACCTGGTAGAAAACAGTACCTTGAAGATCCCTGCTACACTCAGCAGATGGGGGCTGAATAAGTGCACAGAACACAACAGAACTCTGACAAGCATTCATTCCTTTGTTAAAGTTATTGCTGTTTTTTGGTGCAGTACCAAAAAGACAGAAAGAACGATGATCTTTTCCTGCGGGATTTTATTAATTTTTTTTTTAATAGCACAATTTATCCTTTCTAAAGTAATTAGATTAATTAACTTTGCAGGTAAAAGCCAATGAATGATATTTCATTTATGCCTTTCAGATTTGACTATCATTTTTCTTACATTAGTCTTCCTTGATATTGCCACTGGGTAATGTTTCCATATAGTTTCTGTAAGTTGCAGAATAGCTAAAATACATCTGTTACCCGTGATCTCTCGAATGTGTCCAGTTACTTCTATTGTAATCATATCTAGGTGACCTGTTGCAGATTGTTTTCATAGATTCACAGATTGCATTGGCTTGGAAGGGACCCTCAAAGGCCATCTTTTCCAACCCCTCTGCAGTCAGCTGGGACACCTCCAACTAGATTAGGGTGCCCAGGGTGACATCAAGTCTGATCTTGAATGTGTCCACTGATAGGACCTCAACTACATCCCTGGGCAATCTGTACTCCTCTGGGCTAGCAATTTCTCAACATAGAAATATCCTTGCCTGAAGAGTTGTGAGAAATAGAAGAATGAAGAAGGCCATTGAGACCTTGGGGCCTAACTCCTCAGACTTTTCCTTACTCTAAAATAACACAGAAGTATTTTCCCTTGTTACCATGGCATTCTGCAAACAACTCCAGCACACTAGAAATTAAGCGGGAAAACCTCTAAAAATTTGGCAGTTGGAATAAACATCTGCAAGGAGCTGGCTGGACATGGGGACACACTGTCCTTTGCAAAAGAAACCACAGAAATTGGCAGAGATGCATTCCTTTTTCTAAGGGCCTCTGCAGAGTCTAGAGAAAAGGGTATGAGGCAAATTAATATCTATATCCAGAAAAGAAGAGAGACAGGATAGTGGCTGGAAAAATGTGTCACATGGTGAGGAACACTACAGTGCAGAAAGATAGAAGGGATTATAAAACCAAGAGATGAATGGAGGATACCAAAGAGGGGTGCTCTCTATTCCCTAAAGAAGAGCAGGATGCATATTGCAGACAGCAACTGCGATGACTAGCGTATCATGTGTGATCACATAGTCATGGGCATCTTTTGGGGAACCTCTCAGAAGGCTCCCAGGCCTATGGGAGAAGGGCAGGTTGTTCTGAAGAACATTACCAGCTGCAAGAGATGTGGAGAACACATAGCTGTAAGCTGAAGATCTGAAGTCTGGGCAAAATATCGGAGTTCGTTTAGGAAACCACTGGAGGCAGAAAGAGGCCTGCTGGAGTTGTCTGGCTTTCCCAAGGCTATTCTTATTTCTATTCCTAAAACTGACTATCACAGGCTATGTGAAAGTTTAAGTCAGTCTTTTGGGTTGGGAGTGGCATTTTTTTTCCTGAATGAGCATTGCATATAACATTTATTGTTTCAGGTGGTGCCTGTGATAGTAGGGCCATTGGCTTCCTCTCCTGGGTGACTTGGCTGAATGTGGCTGGGTCAGATGCCTTCATCTGTGTACTTCCATTCTTGTACCGTTATGTACACATCTTGGTCTCAGCTGAGGTTGTAAGCAGGAATAACCCAAAATACCAAACACAGCTGTTTTGTTGGATTTTGTGGAACTAAAACCCTGGAAATCTTCAAATAAAGCTTTTTCCCATAAAAGAAACTTCCGGCTGTACAAGCTCTAAGTGTTTTTAAACAAGCAATGTTTGGCTAGTAACATTGCTCTTTTGATGTGCAACTTGCTGTTTGATTTATAATAAATATGTAGTAACTTGCTGAATACCACAGTAACTCAGGAAAACATTAGTGCCCGATTTGAAGGTAAGAGGGTGTATAATTTCCTTGGAAGCTCACCATCAACCTGACAGCATATTTCACCAAGGTCTCCTTACTTGGATAGATTGTGTTTGAGTAAAACATTCCAAAACTTGAAGCAGTCCTTACTAAAAACTTGCATGGGTTTGACAAACCAGTGAGCAAACTACATGTAATGTGTAGTATGTGTAGTATGTTAATTTCACCAGAGAGTCAAGGAAGCTCTTTTTATATGAAGTATTTCAAAGGAAGCCAGGTCATTTGTTCCACAGGTGGCAGGATGCTGTGTGCAAATATTCTCCTTATATTTATGATCTTCAAGTAAGGCAAAGAGACTTCATCTACAGAAGGTTCACAAAGCTTTACAAGTGATGTATCTGCTCACTGTGATGTGCTATATACTTCCAATTGGCTATAGAAGAAGGGGCATGAGGGGATCATGACCCTAAGCAGGATTTGTATACCACCTAAACCAATGAAGATGGATGACTAACCTGTTGAAAGCCACCAGCACTAGAATAGTCACTGTGGTCAGTCTTCTCCTCTGCTTGTGTAGTTACCTTTAGAAGCTTTTCCTAATGCTGAAGTGTCTCTTGCTGCAGTGAAATCCCATCATGTGCTGCCCTGCCTATGAGAAATATGGAGGACACTTGATTCCTTCTTCTTTGCCCAGAGCATTTTGTGTCTTCAAGGACTGCTATCCTCCACTCAGTCCCTTCTTCTCTGATTGAACACACCCTCCTCAATGCTTTCCAAATTTCTGATTGATCTTGCTGCATTCCTTTCACCTCTCTCCAGCCAGGCACATTTTTCTAGATACATAGTACTCCAACCATCACGTGCTAGTCCAGCATAACATGCTAGTCTGATGTAGAACCAAGTTGAAGGACAGCTTCACATAACTGTCAGTCCAATGTGGGTTTTTGTGGCTTTTTCATGGTATTAGTGATTCATATTTAGCCTGTAATCTATGAATGGGTCCTCACAGATGTTTTTTTCTTCTGCAGAGCTGCTGTCTCACTTGTTCCTCACTGTATAATCATGCTGCACACTGAACCTTGTACTCTATGATATTTGTGGAAGGCCAGTTCTAAATTTTTTTTTCAGGTTTTACTGTTTGAATCCTATCCTCACACATGCCTGTAGTCCTTTCCCCCCAAGCTGTGTGAAGGTTTGAAAATCAGATTCTATTAATCATCCAAGTTATTAATGAAACTAATGAACAGTGCCAGGCCAGACCAGACTCCTGGGGAACTGAGAACTGAAGAGCTCAGTTTACCTTTCTATTTTGACAGCAAATTGTCTGTAGCTACTGAGCCTTGTTTCCAATCAGTTTGATACTCAGTTTTCATCTGGTTATATTTCTCTTCCTTGCTTACATAAAGCTCTGCCAAATGCCTCATGAAAATTGAGATATATGGCATTTAGTGCTTCTCCCTGCCAGCATGGTAAGGCTTACCTCATCCAATGATGACATTAGATGGTTTGACATGAGCTGTTCTTTAGAGAGCTGTACTTTTCCTTTTTCCCCTCTAGGCACTTATGAATAATGTATTTTTCCTGCATTTTTGCAGGAACTGAAAGGAACTCTCCATAATGCTCTGTCTCTTCTTTCTCACTTTTTAAAAAGAGGAGTATTACATTTGCCCTCTTCCTTTCTTTGACGTTTCACCTTTCTTGACAGAACTACAAATGGTTCTGAAATCATATCAGGTAATAATTCATAAAACTCAGTTAATTTGAATACAGTTGGCTTCTTAACGCCCTCTTCAAACCATTCACTCCTTATCCTACGTGCAGATCATACTACTTGCCATGGTGTCAGTTATATTTACCTGCCTGCAGCTGGCTCCTGAAGCCTCTGAGGCAAACACACCACACTTTCTTAGCAACGTTTATCTTTTCTGTTCAAAATTACCCATTTCCTTTAATTTTATTTTCTTTTCTCTGACCGTGCCTGCAGAAGTGTTTCTTGTTACCCTTTAGGGAATTTGCCCATGTTACCTCATTTTGTGCTCTTGCTTTGTGTTTCAAGCCTATATACAAGTGCCATGCTCGTATATTCATCCTCAGTAATCTTCTAGTTTCTTAGTATCCATCTTCTCTTTCTTAGTAGCCTTTCCCTTATAGCTCTCTAGAGTAGGACCCTCCCAAATAAGTCTCCAAGTGCTTTAAATGTACCGTCTTGAGGTCTATACACCTGATTTTGCTGCTTCACTTCTTCATCAATTTCCAAAAGAAGGCCATGGAAGCTGAAAGTAGTTCACTCCTCTGAAAAGAAGACTTTAACTGTGTTTTTATTATTTTGTTCACAAGACCAGCATTTTAACTGTGCAGCAAGCAGAGCTCTAGTTCTCCTGTTTCTTCAGCATTATTATTAAAACATTTTCTGCCAGACTGCATTACAGTGCGGATGCCTCTCAAGCTTTCTTATCTGAGCATGGTATCTGATGCAAGGTGCACAGAGTTCTTTGTGAAAGTGTTAAAAAAAATGGTAGTGTTCCAAGCTGATGAAGTCTCTTGTGCTTTTAGTCCCCTTCAGGAGAAAACAGTCTCTTATCATCAAGGTTTTCACAAATGCTGTGCAGAGGGCTGATTATGCCATCCCCAGATACTTCTGGCCTTGCTGGGAAACAAACCCCATGGGCTTTCAGCTACATCCCTTAAAGTGCATTTACCCAGGTGTAAATGACCTATGCAGACTGCCTGCAGTGCAGCACAGCCACATGTTTCTGAAGTTGAGTTCTATTTGAATACATTTGCTACCTTATAGCAAAGATAACTTTGAAAATTAAGATGACAAACTAGAGAAGACATATACATGTGTTCTTTGGTGAGAGGGCACACTTAGAAGGCTTCATGGTGTCAAGAGCCAAATTTAGAATATTTTTCAAGTTCTGAACCATTTGGATGGGAAACTGATCTCAAGCCTTTCAGCTGGTTCCTACACTTATGAAATGTAAGATTATGTCTGAGAGACATCGAAATTCAGCCCATGTCTTCCTTATTTGAATAACAGCAATGCTGACAGAACAACCAAAAATGAAATAACTGATCAACCAGCTAATCCACATCTTTCCATCATCACTTCCTAAAATGTCATGTAGCCACATAAGCATACCACAGCCTATAGCTTGCATGCCTCACACAAAACCTGAGCACCTGCAAAACAAAAATTAGGGAGCATAGATCTAAAGTAAAAATCTACAGCTTTACATTAACTGAGGAATACAGACATCTCTTACCTTGCCATTGTGGTGTGTCCAGAACTAGAAACAGGATTATCTAGTTATTCCAAGACCAGGATGGGATATAGCTGAAACCAAAATGTGGGTAGACAGTCTTCTCACATGGTCCACAGTTTAGGCTTACCAGTTTAACAGAATTCAACAGGTCAAAAATTGAGCTGGTATGAAATCCTGGCCCAGTGAAATCCATGGCAAAACTCCCACTGATTTTTCTCAGGCCAGGATTTAGGTTTAGCCAAACTGTGTCCAAATGTTGACCTCATTTTAAAAGCAGCAAATGCCACACATTGGTTTGTGCATTAATGTATTCCCATTCAGACAAACTGGAGTGTTTTTGCACAAGAAAATATACAGGGGATGACTTTGCTGTCAGGTTGAAATGGGGTCTGGATGGCACTACTTCCACTGTAGATGAAAGGAATACTCTGCAGTGAAGGTGTGTAGTAGCCAAGCAGGGTGTTTTGTGGAGCTCTGGATTTTGGTATGAGAGCCCCTGACTCCCTAGATCCTTGAGTTTTATATTCAGCAAGATGCAATGAGCTGAAATGCTTCTCAGCAACCCAAGAGGATTCCCTGTCATGCAGATTCACAGAGGCTGGTGCTGTTTGGAAGAGATGAGTCAAGTCTTCTGGAACTCTTGACACAGCGCCTGGGCCCCAGATAATTTCTCCCAACTGCTTATCCCATGTTCACTTCTCTCTTTCAGTGGATGGGACAACAACAAACAGGCATTCCTAGTATGGTTGCAACCTGAGTTCTGACTGTGGAGTTGTTCCTTCTCTTTTGAAGTCTATACTGCTGTCTTAAACCAATATTTTACCACTTCAACTGATGACATACTGCACCTTAGACTGCCTGTTTGTGCTTGACTTGTGTATGATGTGTGCTTTTCTCACTTCATATCAGTGTTTACAACCAGGTTGCAGCAAGAATTTGAGTGCTCCTGTGCTATCTCTTGCTCCCCACACCTTTGGAGGCTTCTGCCTGTCTAAAACTGATGTTGATTTTAGTACTCTGATATTATCTTAGGTTCAACAGATTAGTTTGAGCTAATGAACAAAGAAAAATGAGCATAACCTACCCCCAGGGACAAAAAGAAGAGCCAAGAGCAGGTGTTGAAATACCAAAGTGATGTCAGTTAAACCTCTTCATAAAACAGTCAAGTGGAAATACTGAAAAGGAAGGTTGCATTTTTCCTCCAATACAGGTCAAATAAGCAGCTAAACAATCTTTCTCCATCCCATCATTGCAGTACTACTAGAGATTGTGCTTTTCCAAGTAGTTTCCCTGATGTAATCTAAAATTTTGCCTTCTTTATATGAGTTTACTGCCCTCACACTGTTAATCCTCTTTAGGCAGAAAAAGAAGAATGTATTTCCACAATGCAATTTTCCCAGACCCAGAGATGAATGAATTGTTTATGGTAGTAAGTAATTTGTATAATTTAGTCCATTTTTTCCTACTTATGATTTGACCATTACATGATCCTGACTTCTATGTTTGTAAAATTAACTGTAAATATTCATCAAACTGATTATACAAATACATTTCAATTGATGAATTACTTGCGGACCGATGTCTTTGAAGATACTCAGTTTGTTTTTCACCCCCAAGGGTATGCAGCTGTTTGCCTAATTCACATGCCATCATTTCTGACAGAGAAACTAAAACTGTTAAAACAGGAGGAGAATAATGGTGGAAGTGTTTCAATTACTCAACAAATAATAATAACATTCCTGTATGATGACCATCTAGCTTAATATTAATCTGTGTTACAAATTATTTACAAAATGTTTTGGACTGACAAATAATTTGCTAAACTAACAGCTTAAATGCACATTCCTGGATACCAGGAGGGAGATCTGATCATGAGAATAGTCAAGAATCACTTCACTTCTGTTTCCAAAAGCCCTGCTCCTTACTGATTTCTTGTTTGTCCTGCAGAGCTGCTCTGTGAAAACCTACTGCAGGATACTGCACATAATACAGAACCCACATGCAACTGCTCATGGAATTTGACCAATTAAAGGAAATTTGTTCAAACAGACAAAATGCTATATAGAATAATTTTTTTCATAAAAAACATTTACAAAATTACTTTGAGTTATGAAAGGAGGATTGAATTAATAGTCACCTTTTTTCATATTCCACATGGACACTTCGGAGACTTATGGGATTATTTCTTACTAAAAAGAGTGTGAAAATACCCAAAGATGTAGAATAGGGCTAATGGAGTCATCAACAATAATCTGCCGAATCCAAGGAAAATTTAATCACATACTCCACTGTTATCATGAAACCTTAGTATGCCTGGCTACAAAAAATGGACTTTAATAAACTCTCAGATCATCCTGAAATCAGCAAAACCAGAGTTTTACATCACTTTTAATAACTTCCAAAGCTTAGTGAGATATTAAATTTTGATTTTATTTTAATGTCATCTAAAAGATTAACCAGATGGCTGCAGTAAGCAATATGTAGTTTGACCTCTACAGGGTCAAACTTTATGTATAAGGAAAAGATGAGATTATTCTGGTTTTATTAGAAAAGACCCCACAGGTATATGAGGCAGCAACAACATGAAGTGGAAGTCTGTACCTAGATTTCTAATCTTAATTGTTGCGTGCTGGCTTACATACAAGTTTTCTAGGTAGTTCTGGCACATGGTATTTGGTTAGCCCTTTATTTGGGGATAATCTCTGGTTTAAATGCCAAGCTTAGTCTGTAAAACAATACGCCCAATCTGCAGTCTGCTCTCTCCCATGAGCACTTCAGTGGTGGTCATGCAGGTCAGCCATGCAATATGTCTGCCAAAGGACAGCAAAATGCCTGTTCACATTAACAGTGTGCACATGCCTGTTGGTTCACGTGGGTAGAAATAAGTCTGTGTCATTACATGCCATTGGTGTGTCTGGGGAACCAGACATACTTGCTGTCCGTGTCCTAAGATAATTAGAGGAGACATCTAATCATTCAGTACCTAGGCAGCTTCCTAATGGACTTTTTGGTTTGCACCATAGACAAAGGGGACACCTCTGAAATAAAACATGGAATTTTTTTCTGCTTCTTTTGTGGATGTGTCTTCTAATACACCATCATATAATCTTTTATCCTTTTCTTTAAAATAGCAAGGATTCCTATGCCCTGAACCTACTAAGGTCTTTGTAAACAGCAAAATGATGATTTTACATTTCCCATTTTAAGGGATGCTGACATGTGGAATAAAAGCAGGATTTCTTTTCTAAGGAACATCCATTATAAAATGGATCATCACAATCCATATGCATATCCAAATGTACAAGGAGATGGGTGATTTGATAAGTGTTTCCTCCTGCTTTGGGCACTTTTTGCAGCTAAGAGTCAGGAATTTTGCCCCTAGTTCCTTTATGGAATATTTGAAACTCCCTCTAATATATTTATGATGTTTTCCTACGTAGTTCAGCACAAACATTTCCAGTGTGCAATGACTCAGTACTTTTTTTGAAGTGGCAGAAATACAATGAAAAGCCTGTTTTCCATGGTATTTTGGCAGAAAACAACTCTGTGGGCTGGTGTTGGCAACACCACAGTCTAAGAATAGGCCACTTCTTAGGCAGAAGGTTGTTGAATTTAGACATAAGCTAGATTTGCTTGGGTGTAAATAAGCCACTGTCTTCAGGAAAAGGAGTCATTTGAAATGCTTATTCTACAAGCTAGAGTGCATTAGTGTCTACCAAAATAATTATTTCCTGTGAGGGCTACTCAGAATTAAGTAATCTCAAAGAATATATTCCATTGTACAAGAGAGGCTGCTGGGCAGCCCCTTTGACACTTTCTCAAAAGGGCTCTCATTGTATGGAACACTCTCTTCTAGTTTCAATTGTTCATAAACATGAGTAATGCTTCCTTCCCAGTTTGTGTAAAAGGGAAGAACTGTAAATGGATGGTGCTTTACTGTACAAAAATGGGCCCAATCATGACAACATGCTGAACCCAGTGGAGGTGCTAGTGTTTTCTCTAGCTAATGGTCTACCTATAAATACAAGCTATGCAGACTGTTCTCTACATCTAAGGGCAGTGTAGATGATTTCCTAGAAACCTCAGCTACAGCAACCCCTTACTACAGGTAACATTTGCCAAGAGACTTAAGCGTCTACACCACCAGTTTGATTTCATATGTATTTCACCCCAGGGCTCTGGTTTCCTGATTAGCCATACTGTTCACATGATGACTTTGGCAGCACTAATTTTGGTCAATTATTTCTCTCCAAAAGGAAATGCTGGCACCGTTGACAGACCAACCATTTCCAGGCAGATCACACTGGATATGTATCTCCCATGCTTGGAATCCTGCTCTGTGTGACTGTCGTTCAGCTTTCCTCTCTCAGCAGCCCTCTAACAGACTCTCAGACCTTGCAGGACCTTTGATACTCCACCTTCCCCTTGGCTAAGAAAGCACAGCCCTAGCAGACAGAAATCTTGTAAATGATGTTTAGGGATCTATGCAGCTTCTTTGGACAAGCTGTGGATGGCTGGAAGCTGTCTTTTTGCACAAAGCTGAATTCTGAATTTGTCTGCTCAGGGTTTCTAGGCCTTAAGTTCTTTGGAAGATGCTTCTTACTTAAAATAGCTTGTAATATTCCTGCAGAGCTCATTCAAATCTTTTGTTTTCAGCAGGTTAAAAGAGGGGGAAAGAAATTAATTCTTAAAGAATTCTGAACTACCTCATATATAGGCAATGCTGCTTTATTGCCATGTCTTCATGTCTTTAATGGCCATTTTCCAACTTTTCCCATACCCCTCTCCTTAGGGACGACAGAAGATCACTAGCTTGTCATTCA
Organism: Melanerpes formicivorus; assembly: GCF_026170545.1. NCBI lineage: Eukaryota > Metazoa > Chordata > Aves > Piciformes > Picidae > Melanerpes > Melanerpes formicivorus. The sequence goes on along the minus strand of NW_027142357.1, from coordinate 15,676,017 downwards.
CTGGAGAAATGGAAGAGCTAGCCCAGCTCCCTTCAACTGCCTGGCAGCAGCTCTAAAACAGAGACTGAGAAGATCTAAGGACTTATTTCCCAGCAAGCATTTACTCTAGCAAGGGACAATGTACAAGCATACAATACAAGTAGAATAAAGGCATCCAGGCCACTCACTCATGATCTGTGTTATGATTCCTCATGGAAGGGAAGAAAGAGGAATATTCCCTCAGACAACTGTGAAATTTAATCTTTGTATGGAATTGTGGGATAGTCCAGGGACTTAAAAATTAATTTTCTATAGTGGTTAAATGGGAATATTAGTGACCTAATATACTCCTATTAGACTAGAGTCCTCAGGAAGAGGTGCACGATAGTATACCGTTGCAATTGTTCTTCTAGTGTGCATGCACATTTTTATTTGCCTGAAAACTGGAATAAGTGATGTGATCAATTATGGCACTATACAAATTCCAGTGATTGAAAGGAGACTTAATATATTTTTCAAGTATCTTCTCAACTATCCACTTGTTCAGTCATAGCAAATTCGGAATGTCTTTCTTAACAGCTGAATATTTGGCTCAGGATATGTGGGTCATTACTTCCCCAACTTTTAACATAAAGGCAAAGTGATGGCCTGCTTCGGACATCTTAGGACTTTTTAAAAGATATCCAGATAATCCTCTGAGAAACCATACTAGATCATGTTGCATTTCTCTAAAACTCAGGTCATAGCCCCTGTCAGTGCTTGATTTTCTAATAGTAGGCATGAGAAGCCATGATCAAATACCTGGACTGTCATTTTATTTATATGTTGTGATGCAAAAAAAAAAGCTCAAGCCTATACTCTATGTTATTGTATACCCTAAAAACCCATTTACTTCTCCTGGACTAAAATTTCAGCCATTTTATGATGGGATGGAAACCTTCTACTTTTTTTTTTTTTTTTTTTTTTTTTTTTTTTTTTTTTTTCCCCCAAACACATCCAAATTGCATTTTTAGCTCTTTGGGTGCTCTCACAGCTCTAGCTCCACTGATATGATGTTAGTGTGGATTTCTATCACTGTGACAGCAAGCAGAGCCTGCCAGCTAGCATACAGACAGACTCAACAGACAGAAATCTGAACGGAAAATAGGGTAAGAATAGGAGTGAATGGTGACTGAATTAATGATACTGCAGAACACTGTTGGGTAATGCTCAGAGTATAGAAGGAGGGACAGAGAAATGAAAAATTAAGAATAAGGGCACGTTAGGGCACATTTTCTTTTTTTTTTTCCCCCTAGATAATCTAGATAAGTTGTAGACAGGCGGATGATGGTCTCTTCTCCCAGGCAGCCAGTACCAGAACAAGAGGACACAGTCTCAGGCTGCGCCAGGGGAGGTTCAGGTTGGATGTTAGGAAGAAGTTCTATACAGAAAGAGTGATTGCGCTATGGAATGGGCTGCCCGGGGAGGTGGTGGAGTCACTGTCATTGAAGGTGTTCAGGGGGAGACTTGATGGGGTGCTTGGTGCCATGGGTTAGCTGTTTGGGTGGGTTGGATTGGTTGATGGGTTGGACATGATGATCTTGAAGGTCTCTTCCAACCTGGTTTGGTTTATTCTAAAGTTTATTCTAATAAAGTTTTTACATGGTTTGTCCGAAGTGCAGGATAGCTTGCAGAAAGCTCTACCTTCTTCCCCAACCTTCATGATAACTTTGACAACAGAAAAAGAGCAGGTAAGTGAAGTGACAAAGACAAGTATCTAAGTGATCAGAAATGAACTGTTTAAATAAGAGGAAGAGATGCAATTTAGAGAAGTAGAAGAGCCATACCCTAGGGAACACAGCAATGATTTGTGCCCTTTTAAAATTCTAGAAAACCAGGAAGTGCAGATGAGCCAAGAGCCTTTTTAGGGGGGGTGATAGTGCAGAAGCTTTTCCTTATGCCAGGGTTCAAACGGGAAACCATTAGGCAAAACTGAAGTCATGACCAGAGGCTCTGGGAAACCTGGTACTGCTGTTCATTGGTGCAAAGAGAAATGATACATCACAGCTTGGCCTCCAGGGCACAGTGGGTAATTTCTCAGTGGCCTCTCTTCTGTCCCTCCTCTATCATCAGTCCTGTCACTGTCTGCATCCAGTGCCTTGGTCTGTCTTCACCATGGGAGAGACAAAAGAGGAGCAACAAAGGATGGAAGGGAACAAATGGGTCCATGGCCACAGTGCACACTGTTCCCTCTTGGTTTCTGTTGGTAGTATTCCTAGACAGAGTCTTTTCCTATACAACTGTTTCCACAACTAGTTTTCCATTTGAATGGTGCCTTTTTGCTAACATATGCCAGTGACATTAATGGTAGCACCCCTTTCTCTAGAATATATTCTGCTAATCCTGTGATGAGGGGAGAATACACTCTCTGTCCATTTCCAGTCCATATCTTGGATACAAAAAGAATCTAACAGCCATGATGCAGAATTGTGCAACAGGCTTTATAAATGTTGTGTGGGTCCAGTTCCTGGAGGCAGAAGATGTGGCAATAGTAGTTTTCATCTCCAGGATGAGGTTGTTCAGCAAAAAGGTACTGAATTTTATAACTCTGTTTGAAATTATTACTTCAAGTTAAACTGAGACTGCTTAATTGATAGCTGCTTGTAGACTCATAAGACTCAAAAAAATATTTCCATATATTTCTCTAGAAGCCACAAAATGGACTAGGAAAGTCTTGTTTCTCTTCTTTGTAAGTATAAATGTATAAATTTCAAATGGAATATACCAGCTAAAGTTGTTCTCAAATTACATACACAATACAATACATGACCTAAATGATAATGATATGCATTGATACATTTAAATATTTCTGCTTTGGCAGACAAAAGTAATTAGTTAATAACCAGATCACTATTTCTTGCACTGTTTGGTCTGCATTTAAGGGGCAAACAGATGCAGAAAAATGAAAAGAACAAGCCTAGATCATCTACTGCCAAAAAATGTCAGTGTGCTCAGGAGCTAAGAAAGCAGGCAAGGGGAAAGCCAGCAGGCTAAGAAATCAAGGTTTCTGCTCCTAGGAGTGAGGAGAGATGGAGCTTTCTGAGCATGTAACCTCCTGAGGAGCCAGGTTTGGCCATGAGGAACCTGAAAACTGCTGCTTTCTTCTGCCATGATGACGGTAACAGCATATGTCTGTATGTACACTTGGTGAAGAAATAGCGCTCCACCTCCAGGGAAGTTCTTTGCTCCCTAATAGGAGAAACACTGCAGGGCCCCAAACACAAGTGTGCATCTCACAATACAGGCACAAGAGTCCCTGTTTTGACAGGTGGGCTTCTGCTATGTTTTAGGTGCTGCTGAACTTTACAGCGGCAACTTCCTAAGACTAAAGTCATCACAATTTGACTTCCTCTTCAAGCATTGCCATTAGAGTGGTTTCAGTTGGCTGTGTATCATGTGCTGTGGAGGGAGGAGAAAAGTTGTGAGAGCAACAGAAAGTGCAGCCTAGCCCCACAGGGAAGGGAGGAAGGCTGGTGGCACGGGCACCTGGAAGACGTGACAGTGCCTGGAGGGGGTGGGGACAAGGTATTGGGCCCACCATTAGCACCATGCTCCTGGGGATCCTCGTGGTGCTCTGCTTCATCCCCACTGCTGATGTAACAGGTAACAACTACCCCACTCCCCTTTTCAATCTTTTCCATTGTTTTTCCTCACTTTGATCATCAGAAGGAAGAAGGTCTAGCATAGCACTGAATTAATTTTGTACAAATTATCTTACATTTTGATGAAAGGAGAGAGAGAAGAAATGCTTCTGTGCATAGATTGACTTTACATAAGAGGCTGATTTTTTCCCTGCCACAAGTGTCCCTCCAAGATGAGACTCAATAGCTTTTTTTGAATTTGTCTTCTCTTTAGATGCATTTGGCAACTGAATGCATAGACAGAGGGAGGTTATTACACCTGCCCCTCTCGCTTTACAAATTTCACTCACAAGTGCAAAGCAGAGGAGTGAGGAGTAGAGGAGCTGAACAGACCTGATGCACATGCCTCTCTTATGGCAGGCTGAGCTCAAAGATAGGAAGGTGTGAATTGCTGAGTTTCTGATTTACTTTTTTCATTAATACTATATTGATACTTACTAGATACCTAACTTCTTTCTGAAAATATCTTCAACTTTTAAAAAAAAGGTCTATTTGCAATATTAAAAACCTGAGTCTTCGTGAATATTTCCGAATTTCCAGTTGCGGTTGAGAGCATTTTGTCTTGGCATTGTCTTGTTGATGCAGTGCTCCTATGTTCAGAGTTAATGCAACTTTCCAAGAGGTATATCAAAATACAAACCAAGGCAAGGGATGATAGCTTTTGCTAGGATTTTGAGACAGATAATTTTTCAACCCACTGGCCTGTGAACTGTTATTGGGTCTTCTCCAAGCATCAGTGTTTTGTGTTTTACAGGCAAGTTACAGATAGGAACAAAAACCTGTTTTCCAATGCAAAATGTTTCATGTACAGAACATCTTTAAAAAACTGGTTTTTTCCTATTAGAAGAGATAAAATTGAATATATTTTTTCCTTATTTTTACCTTATTTTTCCATAATTATTTTTCTTAGTGAAGGCATTGTAATTTGCATGACACCATGATCTCTGCTTTTTTAAGAGATCATAGTTTTTTTCCTTCCTTGTTGTTTTCCTATGTTTTTAATTCTGTGTTTGCAATATCACAATTATTTCCACAGTGGGTCCCTGGGTTGTCAGAGAAGACACTGATTGAAGAGGGGATAAGTATCAGCAGTGGGTTAACAGTTTTAAAAACATTTTCATGAGGTGTGAGCAGTTTTTAAGCAACCCTTTTCAACGGCAACAAAAGAGAATAAAGTTTACGGGGGTTGTTCCATGATTCCATAGACATTTATACACTTGCTTTGCATGAAAAACTCGAGTCTCTCAAACAGCTTAACCAAGACTGTTCAACTACTTAAAGAAAAGCATGAGGTCACTTGCTTCTCAGGGTTCTCCTCTTTTTTTTTTTTCCCCCATATTCTTTTTTCTCTATATCTTTTTTCCACCTTTCCTCCATTTCAGTTGAGATTATTGATCCTTAGTACATGGAAAACATTAAGGCAGGTCAAAACTGTGATGGACTTCCTCAAGCCACAAAGTTATAGGCCTCAGTCAGGTATTTCATTTTGGGGAAGACAACAGAATTTGTTCTGTTTTGCTGTTACTACACTGCACCAGTGAGTGCTGTAAATCAAATCTGAAACATGGAAAGGGACTCAAAAGATGACTTTATTCATTTTCCCTTCTGCAGAAACATTAACATTTACAAAGTTTGTCCTCCACGTCTTTTTGCCAGCTAAATAATTACTTAGCTTTGGTCTGTCAGAGAGGCAGGTAGATTAAGTTGCCTGTCCTGTGTATTTGGTGAAATATGCAATATAAGTGGGTTCCCACTGCAGCATACCAAAAATTACCTAATCTTTTTATTACATGCACAGCCTTCTGGCTTACAGTCTCTGGGTGTTAAAATCAACTTTTAGCCTGTTAAGGTTACCAGAATGCAAAGACGTATGCAGCAAAGTTAGCTGAGATAACAACATCAACATATCCTTTTAACAAAATAAATAAATAAAGTCACAAACTGACAAGAAGAAAGCCCTGTGTTCATGCTGGGTTTCATTAAAGCAAGAGTGTCACCTGAGCTTTATGCAGTACAATGCTTCCTGCAGTACTCACACCAAAGTGGAAAACATTAGTACAAAACAAGTCTCGAACAGCTTGAAGGGGCAGATCCCTCCAGCTGCACATTGTATGCACAGCTGGGTGGCCTAAAACCAAAGTCAAAGACAAAGTCTTTTGTACCTGGGAAAAACGAGTAAAGATGCAACAGACCAGCAGCAGCAAAAAGGGAATTGTTTATAACATAAATGTGTGTCTTTCCGTTTGGGGATTAAATAAATTCCTTTCAAGTTTTCCCCTGTCCCCTCAGGGTTTTAAGAGGCCTGTTTCATTACTGTGCTTATAGATATTCCAACTTACCCCAGATTCCTTGATCTGGTAAACAGCTTCTTCAAGTCAACTGGCATAGGAAAGAAAGAGAGTACAAAATATTTTTAGCAGAGTATTTTTTTTCCAATAGCTGATGATGATTCATGGAAAGTTCTGGAAAAAAACCCTCAAAATAGTTATTTTCCGTACTTTGTCATCCCTACTTCACTTTCTTGGCAAATAAGAAAGAAAAAAAGCCTTCAATGAAGTTTTGCTTGCATCAGAGGTCCATGATTACAGAATCAGTATTTTATGGGTATTATATATGGATGGTTGTTTTTTTCATGATTCAGAAAACATGAAGTATGATTACAACAAATGTCTAGAATGAGAAATAAGGTGTAAAAAAGTTTAACAAACATTTAGGAGAGAAAGGTTATATCCTGTGCATGCTGATTTAAATGATTTTACATGTTTAGAATTCATTGCTTTTTGAACCTGTACACAAAATTTCATAACTGCCATTTTCTTGGCTATGCACAATGATACAGTTCTGGAAATGGCAATCATAACCCTGTTTAAGGGAAAGCATACACTAATGGAAACACATATTAAATGTTTCAGAGCTTCACCATTTTAACAAACTCAAAGCAACTCTTATGAGAAAAACTGCCTCTGTGAAGGCAAAAGCAGACTCAGCACATATTTGCTCATGATGATCCAGATGCTACTGAGAATATAATCAAATCCTATTCAGAATACAAGTGAAGTAAAGGATGTCTGGCCTTACTATGTTTTCCCCATGAAACAAATACACATTTTTTCATGAGTGACTTCCTTCAATTAAAAAAACCTATTCCAAGTCCAGTGGAGAAGGATGACAGCACACTTTTCTAACACAACTCAGGGTAAGCCTGCCTTGCCCCTGCTGGAATTACAGCCCAATCAATTCACATAGTGCAGATTAGTTCCTATAAATGAAAACCAAAAGATCTCCCTCAATCACTTTAGATTTAAACTAGTAGAGCCACTTGGTGAAAACAGATTTAGGTGCTCAGTTTATATGACACAGGAGTAGTCTTCGTTTAATAATCCACAAATAATCTTCCTACTGCTCAGCTACCCTGTATTCCAACATCAGCAGCAGGGATCTGAGTTACCAACATTCAGCCTTCATGTCATGGCAAACAGATCAGACAATAAATCCAGGAGGTGGAAGTAAGTTGAAGGAACTTAATTTTATTTTTTTAAAGTAGTTGCATCAGAAGAAACTGGTTAAAAATTAGCAAAATATCATGGCAGGGACATAAATCGTCCAAGCCTGTAGATAAATGGTGGAGCTCGGGGCATGAAGCTATGTACTAAATCTCAGGAATCTGGATGACATTAGCTTAATATAGCAAAGGGTGGGGATAAGTCACTGGGGTCTGCAGATGAGTCTAACTAACAATTTGAAGATGGTCCCTCAGTGATGAGATTTTCAGTTTTCTTTATTTTTCCTCTCTCCATAGCAAAAAAAAAGAAAAAAAAAAGATCAGGCTGAGCAATAAACATCCAATACTTTTCTGTGACTACTTGCAGTGAAAACAGGCAAATATTTTTCTGAAGTGTAATGCTTCTGCAAGTGTCTGTTCAAGTATGCCTGTTTTGGCTGTAAACTCTAAGACAGAAGAGATCTTTTCTAGTGTATTCAGTCCCTATGACAATCAAGGTTGTCATGGTGGACACTCTGTGAGATGTGTGGAATTCTGCTGTGCTAAAGGTAGAACAAGTCTACCACAGACTGGCACATGGCCACTTAGGCAAAATATGATCAAATACCTTGTCTAAAGGGGTGGAATCCAAACCTCAGCCCTTACTAGAATGCCTTATAAGCTTATGTGAGAGCTTTTGTTGGAAAATGCTGACTTAATGAAACTGAAATGTTTTGCTGAAATGTCTTCATTTCAATGCGAATTCACCATGCGCAGCACCTCAGCTAGAAATCTGCCTTGTCTGTTATTAATCACAGAATCACAGAATCACCAAGGTTGGAAGAGACCTCAAAGATCATCAAGTCCAACCTGTCACCACAGACCCCATGACTAAACCATGGCACCAAGTGCCACGTCCAATCCCCTCTTGAACACCTCCAGTGATGGTGACTCCACCACCTCCCTGGGCAGCCCATTCCAATGATGAACGACTCTCACAGTAAAGAACTTTCTCCTCACCTCGAGCCTAAACTTCCCCTGGTGCAGCTTGAGACTCTGTCCCCTTGTTCTGGTGCTGATTGCTCGAGAGAAGAGACCAACCCCCTCCTGGCTACAACCACCCTTCAGGTAGTTGTGGACAGCAATAAGGTCTCCCCTGAGCCTCCTCTTCTCCAGGCTAAACAATCCCAGCTCCCTCAGCCTCTCCTCGTAGGGCTTGTGCTCAAGGCCTCTCACCAGCCTTGTTGCCCTTCTCTGGACACGTTCAAGTGTCTCAATGTCCTTCTTCAACTGAGGGGCCCAGAACTGGACACAGGACTCAAGATGTGGCCTAACCAGTGCAGAGTACAGGGGCACAATGACTTCCCTGCTTCTGCTGGCCACACTATTTCTGATGCAGGCCAGGATGCCATTTGCCTTCTTGGCCACCTGGGCACACTGGTGGCTCATGTTCAGGCAGCTGCCAATCAGCATCCCCAGGTCCCTTTCTGTTTGGCAGCTCTCCAGCCACTCTGACCCCAGCCTGTAGCTCTGGATGGGGTTATTGTGGCCAAAGTGCAGCACCTGGCACTTGGGTTTGTTGAATGCCATCCTGTTGGACTCTGCCCATCTGTCCAGTCGGTCGAGGTCCCTCTGCAGAGCCCTTCTGCCCTCTAAGAGATCAACATCTGCTCCCAACTTGGTGTCATCTGCAAATTTGCTGATGACTGACTCAATCCCCTCATCCAGATCATCCATGAAGATATTAAAGAGGATGGGGCCCAGCACTGATCCCTGGGGGACACCAACAGTTCCTGGATTTCAAGATCTTTGTCTCTGTCTGCTGGAAAGGCTGGAAATGCTGGAAATGCTAATCTTTCATCAAAACAAAAAGTTTCACAGTGTTTGGGTTCCATGCAAACATGGGATTTCAGAGATGTGATGAGCTCTGCTCTATCCTTTATGCTATATTGTACAAAGGGATGCTATATCAAACAAAGAGATGTAAGACTTTTTTTGATAAAGACAAGGCCACAGGGCATTCACTGTCTCATGCCTTCCTTCTCTCATGAGAAGAAAAGGCTGGTAAGACTTTCAGTGAGAAAATGAACATGGGTTGGGCTGGTAAATTGAGAACCTGCTAGTCAGGACCTGCTTTTACTGCCCACATCCTACGCTAATTCTGGCCACCTCATACATGTCTTTGTGTTTACTTTACTCCCTGGATCACCTTCCTCCCAAAGGAGTGACCTAATCGAGAGGAGTTGGGGTATTCCATCTTCTTGTGGAGATGTGAACACACAAAACGTAGTCATTTGGTCCTAAATATTGTTAAACACTGTGAAATACTTGTTTTGGGGGAGTTCTGGATCTTGCCTCTTTCCCACCACATCTCGCTTACTAGCCTTTTTGAGTCTTATCATATGGAGCAAGCAGAAAGGATATAGGTTTTGCAACAGATTTTGAAGACATGAGGTATGATTTCCATCCACAAACCTCTGCATTTCTCAGGGGTCTATAAAAGGCTACTGTGGCCTCATTTGAGTTGAGCTTGCATGAAGACTTCTGCAGTCACATGCACACAGAAAAGGGCTGTCCTTAGTTCTGGCAACTTCTATCCCCCTTCTTTTTACTTAATGGTCATCGTTTGAAAAGTAGGGCCTCATTTGTATAGGATGTGTTTTCTTGGAAGCTGTCTTTCTGCGTAGTCCTTGTAGTGTTTCATTGTTTGGCAGATGGTAGCACAGAGGTCAACATGGCAGAAAATGCTTCCTGTTTATGAATCAATATGGTCAATTCAAATTGAGTTATACCTCCATGTTACATCTTTTTCTGCAGACCATTCCAGTGCTAAGTGCCATTGCAGTGTTAAATTAGTCAGCTTCTGACTCCTTTGAGAGATTAACAATCTACTGCAGCTGCTAGCTAGAGAAATAACTTATTTTAAATTAAAATTATCACAGTCCATGCTTTTAGTGCTCATTATCAAAGACCAAACCCCTGAAATGGTTCAGCAAATTCCACCTGCAAAATCTTCAACTCTGTCCTTGGCTTTAAAAGCGAATGTGTAAACAATATTCTCTTATCCAACTGTTAAATTAAGCACTTAATTCATAGTATTTTCATTTCATAAATGTCCACTGGGAAACTGATTGCTAAGGAAGGGATAGACTAAAGTGGCCTTCTATATATGCACACGGACATACAGGCAGAGTAGCCTTCTGAGCCCTGATGTTAAATCTTAATCACATGGGACACTTTTTGTTCTAGGGTTCTGCCTCTGGAGAAAAACACTCAACCTCACAGTCTCCCCTAGTGACTATGTAATTATTTACATAGAGGGAGATCGCTGCAAGAAGAGCTCCAGTGAGAAGCTGTTTCTGCAGCTTGGTGGTTACACACTTCCTAGTAGGGAGTGTCCAGCAGGGGAGAAGAGACATGGAGAAGAGTTGCACGGGAGGATGTGTGGTTCTGAAGTTGCACATTGTATTTTGTGAAAAAAAGTGTTTTTCTCACTTTCTCCCCTCCCTTACAGAAAACAAGATTTTAGTGGCCCAGCGTCCTCTCCTCACCGTAGATAACAAAACTGCAACTCTGATCTGCAACTACTCATACAATGGAACAGGGGAGGAATTTCGAGCTTCATTGCACAAAGGGGCAAACAGTGCAGTGGAAGTTTGCTTTATTTCATGGAACACATCCAAAATTGTCAGTAATTTAAATAAAAAGTCCAACTGCCAGGTGACTCATGATAAAGGAAAAGTCATCTTCAATCTTTGGAATATGAGTGCCAGCCAAACTGACATCTACTTCTGCAAAATTGAGGCCATGTATCCACCTCCATATGTCTGCAATGAGAAGAGCAACGGGACTGTCATTCATGTGAAAGGTAAGCTGGGAACACTGTTGGTCAGTATCTTCCCCCTACACACGGCTTGAAGCAGTTTCCTTGAAAAAAAACAAACCAACAGAAACACCAAAAAAACAGATGGGATGTCTGGTAAAACTGCATTCTAATCTTGAAATCCTGAAAACAACACCTTAAAATGGTGCTTAATCTATATGTCAGGTTGGAACAATGAGAAAATAAGCAACCCTTTGTTTTGCTTTCATGAATTTAAAGTTTTCTTTGTTCTTTTCCCTAAAGAAGAGACACGTGTGGAAATACAAGAGCCTCAGTCTGCAGTTTCTTTGTGGATTATTGTGGCAATGACTGGAATCCTTGCTTTGTACAGTATGCTAATAACAGCAGTTTTTATTAACTACTGGGTAAGAAACTCTTGTTCTCCTTTGCTCTATATGTTATTTGTCCCTAGTTAATTTCTCAGGCTATACTTGCCATGTTTACCATGAACACACTGATACCTCTCACTTCAGGGTTACAGTGCTTTTTCACTTCAGATCTAAACACACACCCATGCATTGCCCCAGAAGAGCCAAACACCAGATGCTCTCCAGGTAAACAAGTCAGGTCTCTGCAGTGGAGTTATAAAGGAAATAGTAATGCTCTATCAGTGTCAGTGCCCTGCACACCAGCAATACTGGGACACATACTCTAGCTCTGCCAATTGTCCCTGACAGGGAAATCTAACACTATAAGCATTCCTGGCAAAAACCTTTGAGACTGTGCTGGTAGAAGGAGCTCTCCTACAATAAAACAATCTGTAGGGAACTCTCAAGGTTGCCAAGACCATTGACACAGATGGTGTGTGTCTACCCAGCAGTTCCCTCGAGTATCCACTATTTGTGTCAGCTTGACTACAAGGGAATACGAGCATGGGAACTTCAGTAGACTCTGTATGCCTGTGTACATTAATCCTAAGAAAGCTGAGACAGTCTTATAGCTCATTACTTTTGCTTTCCAATCATTCTGCAGGGTTGTCTGACCCAGGTCACACCCAGCTCTGCCTGCTGGAGTAAAGAAAGAGTGAGGTCTGATGCAGTGGCAGCGGAAGGACATCTTTCTAGACAAGTATTAGGATTTTGATGTCCCAGAGCTGATTTACACAAAATACTCCATGTGGGAAAACCTTAAACAATGAAATTCAGGAGTTCTGTTCCTTGCACTTTGCCTTTCCCCTCTATCATGTCCTTAGATAGTGATTTTTAGCACACTACAGGGTAGCTTGTATAAAGGACCCAGAATCCCTGACTGTTAAATATTGCATATATACAGAAAGCTGTTCTCAGTGCTATCTAAAGCTTGAAATCTCTAATTTAACAAAAATATACTTGCTCAATACATGGCTATTTCTAATGGAAAATAATCAATGGGGCATTGCCATAAGAAAACACTAAGGCAGATTCCATGGTTGGGTGGTCCTTCAGTGTGCTTTATTGTAGAGGCTGACTCCTAGGAAAGCTGAGAGGATTACAGCAAACAGCTGCTAGTGTTAAATCAGAGCTCTGATGAGACACTGTAGCTTCAAAATCATCCTTTCAATCTGAAAGACTTTCTGTCTGCTCTGCTGGTTTGGTGCTAATGGCTACACATTGTGCTACTAACATACCTGCCCCCAGCAAGAGTGACAAGGCTGCAATGCAATGTGTGCTGTTTGCTGCATCGGTTTTTACCTGCTGCTGTTCCTGCTGTTGGTATTCTCCTGATAATATGTACTCTGACTGTGAATTATTTATAATGTTGCTGTATATAAATACAGCTACCTAGAAGATACAGTGAATTGTAAAAAAAAATTTAAAAGGTCCTAAAATATAATACTTGTCAGCCATGGCAAGCCTGTTTCACTTGAGTTCCTGAAAGCAGCTAAAGATTTGTCTATTTTCATACATTTCTGCCTTTCTTGGAGGAAAACTGCTTTTCTGTCTAAAATCACCAGTCTTTGATTCTCTAACAGTCCAACATTCACTCATGCTAGCATCTTTCTCCCGTGCAAAATTACCTCTCAGGTGAATTATAAAAATCCTGTATAACAGAGATGAACATACAAAGGTAAAGCTTTTGCATCTAATGATTTCCCTACATTGACTGCATTGCATGGCTTAAGCAGGACGTAACTGACATTTGACACCTTGCATATTTATATAACACTGATATAAAAATAGCTTAAATTGCTTCAAAGTAAAGAGCCCTGCTCGGCACGTGCAGCTTAATTCAGCCACCAGACTTTCTAAAGCAAACATCCTCAAGTTTCACATCACAGGTGTACTGCAGCATCTGCAAATATTTATGTATACAGGGAGAAAATGTCAGTAAAAAGGAGATTACAAAAGAAGATATGAGCAGTATTAAGGAAAAAGCATGGAAGCACTGTACCTGGCCCCTGATCATAAAGCCTTAAGCTATGCAAAAACATCAACCTTGTGCATAGCCTGCAGCAGTAAGTGGTTTAAATGCTGCTGTAGCCACAAACTTCCTCTCTAAGCAAATTATTTCACTTGTCTTCTGCTTCTCTTATTTCTGAAAGAGACAATGCCTCCCTTGTCTCACAGGGTCAATATAAGGCAGTAATTCAACAGTGGAAATGAGATTTTTGGGGCCCAGATGATGAGACAGATAAAAGACTAATATCAACTCTGATTCTTTTACTCCATGAAGGAAGGCTCAGAAGAGCATACAAATTGTGTGTTGCTGCTGTAAATGGTACGAAAACCATGATACACATAGTTTGGGATGATTTTTTCCTGTTCTTATTCGTTTGAGTTAAGCTAATTTCTTTTTTTTTCCTCCTAAAAAATGAGGACAACCTTCAATGCTAAAACTGTATTGCTTCTGCTGAGTCATTCAACAGCTGAGAATTCATGCTGAGAGGCATCTGTTTGTATCTTTGGTTTGCAGCATTCCTTTACCTGGAGAACTACCACTGTAAATATCTCAGCAGATAAGCTGGAGTCTTGTATGAAGACTGGGCAAATTCCATAGATTATTCTATGAGATTGTGTCCTAATTCTTCTGTATATGTATTGAAACCTGTTTGTTTTCAGTAAGAGAGCTGGGTAAAGCAATTTGTTAATTCAAAGAAGGAAAAATTAATCAAATTCATTATTAAGTTTTCTCAGTCAAAACCCCTCTGTTCAAAGGACCCTTGTTCTTCCCCTGTTTTGAATATTCAGCCCAGGTGGAACAAACTAATTAATTGCAAAAATGTTGTCATACTTCATCCTTCTCCCACAGCAAAAATCCAAGAAGAATTTGTACCATCAGAATGACTACATGAACATGACTCCCCGGCATCCACAATACCAGAAGAAGAAAGGTTACCCATCCTATGCTCCAACACGAGACTACACTGCATATCGGTCCTGGCAACCATGATACTAATCAGCTGATAAGCCAGTAGCCTCATGTGTTTCTAGGCAGTCACTTGCTCTTGGACATGGAAGGACAGCCTCTCATTTCTCATAATGTTTGTCATTACTGATTATGGATACCCACATCACAGCAAGTATTGGCTAAGCTTTAATATAGTGTACTAAAAGAAAATTAAGCAAACATGAGGGAGAAGGGTGAAGCATGGGGGGATGGGTGAGCAGAAGGACAAAACATTTGTGCTCCATGAAAGCTGAAAATAAGATAGAACTTGTGTTGAGGATTGTAGGTGGGTAAGACAGAAAGATGGCATTAGACCTTAGATTTGGTCTTCTAACTCTTGTGGTTTTCCTCAGCTATTGGGAGAACCAGAACTTCTGACCTTTCCCAATAACTGTTGCCTTAGATTTAACTATTAACTTCCTTTCCTATATGTCCAATCCTCAGAAACCTTTTTTGCTGTTAAACATGGCAATATGAATTTTAATTATATTTTTTTTTCCCTACAAGACCAGGGCGCAATTTGCAATTCAAAACACATGCTTGAAAGAAAGAGGGGAAAATTCAGCCACAAGGCATCCTGGTAAATGGGCTGCCAGGGCAAATCAGGCTGATAGAAAACTACTAAACGATCTACATGTGAGCTCTTAGGTGGGACATTTTCTAAATGTTCATAAGGCCATCCGAAGTTATGAACAAGCTACTCCACAGAGTGAAAAAGTAATCAACCTGAAGACAAAATGAAGACAAGCAAGAGAGGAAGAGAGATGCGTTGTCATCACGAAGAACCCCACTTCTATTTTGTTTGCCTCCTAGAGTGAGGGAATGTGAATTTATATGGGAAGCATTATAAGACAGAGAGACCTTTACTTCCATTGTTGAATTTTTGTTCCTATCCACAAGGCATTTTGCTGAGTCCTCCTCAGATGTTTGTGTACATCTTCTGGCTCCTAGGCTGTACCAGAACACTTCTGAAAATCCAAGTCCAGTTATAAGCAACTAAAGATCTTGTGATTTTTTTTTTCCTGTAAGCACCAAATATTTAGGGGTGTTAGAGGGTTCTTCATTCCCACAATTGTGATTTGGACCTGCAACTGCTCACCCACCTGCAGGGACTGCTCTGAGTACTTCAACAAGTTTTGCATTGTCTGGAGGTTACCTTCCCATCTGAAGATGTTCTTCAGAAATGCTGTGTGCTGGAGTAAGACAATGTCTTCAGCAAAACCTGTTTCCTTTTTGTCAGTTAAGCATGTTTACATTAACAGGGCATCCTAAAGGGTAATGGGGGCTGTCTTGGACTAAAATTCATTTTCATACTGAGGAGATGAGGTTTGAGATTTATTTTATAGGAACTACTGAATAAACAATTAAATGAAAAATAAATCCATATTCCCACCTTGAAATACAATGTGGATTGTAGAATATTTACTTTCTTCCAAGTTAAAAAAATTATTTCTCTCTTTGAGAGAAACATGACAAAAGTAGAAGTGTGGAAGGGTCACACCAATCTGCTTTGACACCTCAGCCCAAGGAAAAACTTTGGCACTTCCAAATTGGAAGTTTTATTTGAGTTTGCTGACTGGGCCCCAAACCATTCATTCTGAGTCATGTTGACACAAAGCATGTTCCTGAAGTGCTCTGTGCCCCTCTGCCACGGCAGGGCACAAAGCCCACAATGGCAATGGTAAGCAAAGTCTGAACCCCCAATGCCATGTGGCAGAGCTGTGCAGTTAGCACAGTGCCACAGTCGTGTACCCAACATGTCCTGAAAACTTTGCTCTGACTCAGTTCAGCAAACCCAAAAGGTTATTATTGGGTTGAAGAACATAAAATCTTTTTACTTATTTCTTCCCCTTTCCCCTCACCACATCCATAAATCCCCCAAGGCTGACATTTTTTCATGTAAGTTTTCACTCTTCCTGAAAAGCACCTTACCACAACTTTGTACTGCAGCAAGGGGCATATGCAAGGAGTGGAGAGAAAGGAGCCAGTCAGCACCCATGGCAGTTTCTATATGGTCCTAGTTTGGTCCTCCTTGTTGATATTGACTGGGAGGGTTGCTAATGCCTTGCTGCCTCCCTCTTGACATGGAGGGGAGAAAGGACATCCAGCCACTCCTGGTAGAGAGCAGCAGGCTGGACACAGTCCTCCACCAGTGTATGGCACTGTCTTGCCATGCTCCATGCGATCTACCAGACTTGTCATTGTATAACACAACCTTAACAAGTGCTCTCATTACAATGCACTGTGAAAAATCACATCTTCTAGTGCAAATGTAAGATGAGATAGCAAATGTGCATCAGAAGTGGAAAACACAGTAAACATTCTTTGTTTAAACTGCATATGCTTGTACATATATATATATAAAATTAGATATTGATATATCTGTTTAATTTTATTTCTATTCCTTAGAGTTTTATTATGTTTGTGCAATCTCCTTAAAAATCATTAAATGGATACAGTAAATTAAATCTTGAATAAATGCATGGAGCCTGAGGCTAGTCAGAGGAAAGTACTACTTTCTAAAGCAAATGTTGGTATAATTTGATTTCCTTCCCCCAATACTGATAACTCCCAGGACATAACACTAGTAAGTAAGTCCTGGAGTACCTGGAGGAATTATGAATTCATTTGACTGATCAGAAAAGAAAGGGAGATGCAGGGAAACATCCTGAACATATAATAAAAAAGAATGAGGACAACAATGAAAGGAGAATACCCAGCAATGTCTTAAAATTTACTCTGTCATTATATTGAAGCACTGTAGGGACAGGAATTACAGACTGCTGGAGATGAGATACCAGGAAATACCTTTTACCCACCACTGCAAGTGACTAAAAGAAATGTTTGCAGAGGAGCAAGCTAGTTGAGCCTGGAGTCTGACTCTGCATATGTGGATTAGCATATACAACAAACAAAGCAATCCTAATTTGTTCCATCTGTATTTAAGCAATACATAACATACCAGGACAGCCCTGACCCTCCCTGGCCCTTCCTTTGGGGTCTATATCCTGTTTACAGGATGATGTAAAGAGAAACCTCCCTCTGTTGCTGCTCTGATCTTGGAAATTGGCCCTCATGGAGAGCAGTGAGAGATCAGTAAGGAAGATTTTTTTCTTTTGCACACAGGTCTTAATTAAAATGCAAATATAATCCTGGTGAACAATGACTTAATTTTTCATTCTCCTTTCCCCCACTTTTGGATTCCAGTGTCAAATGAACATCTAATCTGCAGTCATCATATCTGAATGGCAATCAACATATGTTGCAAGGGGTCAAACAAGGGTTGTGCAGCTCCAGTCCCCTGCATGCTGCCAGAACAGCACAACACAAAACTTCCAGGAACCAAGCCCATAGGAGATTAGAGGAGGTATCTTGTGTTATCTTTGTAGTATCTTATACCTTCACCATTGGGGTTTTCAGGTTTAGTAAAGCCACAAGGCTTCAGATATTCTTTCTAGTTTGAATCCCTCAAATTCCAATATCCTCCTCCTGTATCAGATTATTTCAAAATGCCTCTTCCTCTGAAGCTATAAACATGAACTCTGCATGTCTGTCACACAGTATCACATTTTCCTCTTTGCATATCATCCCTTTTACTTTTGTTTCTGTGCCAGACTCAGCAGTTCAGGAGCACACCCAGTTTGTAAATCTCTAACACCATTGTGCAGCCTTCCATGTGTACCCCTGACTAGTTAGTTGTTTCACAAGGACTGTCTTGTATGCCACATTCCTCTTCAGTTTGGGGTAAGGAGTTGCCATAGGAGACTGGAGCCATATGGTGATTGCATAAGTGCTTGTTTTCTGTTTGAAGGATTTGGTGTTTTGCATCCCTCTGATTTTCTCCATCAGATTCAGATCTTATGTGATCCCAAACAACCAGGTGGGAATCCTACACATCACGTGCTGTTTCCCACAGTACATTTAATTTCTGTATGCTTTGTTTCTTGTGCATAGCAGGCCTCTGGCTAGTGTCAAGTTCAGTATGCCTTCAGAAGCAGTCTAGTGACTGATGGTATGTTTGATACTAATAAATACAAAAGCTTAGGAGCACACAGAGAGGTTTCAGTACTAAAGAACAAATCTTTCCACTTTCAGCAAGGCTTTTGCTGTGTGACTGGAAAATACTTTGTTCAAGATGAATCACAGACCAAGATACAATTTTATTAGTCATGCACACTAACCAGAAAACAGGTTAGGGTAATGAGTACAGTATCAGCCTTGGTAAGGTCCAGTGAAGAATGGCAAAGGCTGAAAACAGCACTAAGCAGTAATTTGTAGCCAAATCAGTGCCTGAAAGTGGTTGTGAGAGGGAAAAATTTCTAGTTGTTTCTCTTGATACAAATGGATTGTTCTTCACAATTAGGTGCTTTTGTTAGAGCATCGCATTACAGCCGGTACTATTCCAGCCTCTAGGGCATAGTCTGATGTGGCCAATTTGGCTGACAAAGCATTAAGAGGCTGCCAATTTCATACAAATCCATTTGCAAAAAGCTGAATGGTCTTAAATTCAGGCCATTGGTTGTTTATACTTTAAACAAGATCAAGGCACTGGTTCTTACTTTTTTTTTTTTTTTTTTTTCTTTTTTCCTTTTTCTTTTTTTCCCCTCTCTTTCTTTCTCCCCCTGCCCCACCCCCTGTTTGTTTGTTAATAAAGACAAGACGTAATTTTATTTTCAGGACCTGGAAACTTGCCAGGAGCAATTCAGTTTTGAGGAGCTGGCTCCATCTCATTCATCTGACCATTGAAACGACCAGGAATTTTCAAGTGCCACGCTTTTCCTAACCATTATATCACTATGTGGCTACATCATTCCTTTTCCTCACTGGCTTTTAATCCTTTAAGAAAACTAACTATTCCGGATCAGGTTGAAATGGTCTCATGGGCTGGAACAACTCTAATTTTTCAGTCTGGAAAGATTACTCCCTAGGTAGTAGAAAAAAAGACACAAACAAGCAACGTGTAACAGAACAGTTCTGTAGGAATTAACACAGTGGTTTCACACTGGTAGGAGGATCAAATGGCCTTTGTACAAAATAATTTTTCTCTAAAATAAAGCAGCTTGAAAAATTATATACCTTAAAAGAAAAGAGATCAGGTTGCAAAATTAGGAAACCAAAGGCAGGAATTGCCCGAAAGGACCTTTCTTACTCAGCCTCTCTTCTGCCCCCTTGTGTGACCGGAGCAGCTCTTGTGCCACGACTGCATTTTCCCCCCTGCCTACAGGGACTTGGCCTTTTAATCTGAGCATGCACTGCTAATAGATGTCTGCTTCTTTGCAGCAAGCCCAGGGCTGCAGTAATAGGCTCCAGGTATTGTCAGAGGAGGTGCTCAGCTGGTAGTATGGCAGGTACAGAATCTGAGTGGCATCTCAAGCGCCTCAAATGGAGGGCTGTAGCAAGACATAACCACTGATCATACTAACTTAGATAACAGCAAAGTTAATGCTTGACAGCCATGCCAGTGCCCCATTAAATTAGATCACTCTGTTGTGAGTCAGAATGAACCAATTTTCCTGCTATGCTTGCTGCCTGTGACAACTCTTGGACTACTTTAATTTTCAGATACCAGTGGTCAAGATTAGAGCTAAGGGTGTGTGGGGTTTTGTTTGTTTGTTTGTGGTTTGTTTGTTTTTGTGTTTTGTTTTGGTTTTCCCTCATGAAAATGATGAATGATGCATTGTTTTCCCTGGGCTCCTAATCCTTCCCCTGCCAAATTAAAACTGTCTGGAGAAAGAAAACTGTTTCTCCATTTGCACAGCTCAACAGCTCCTGATGCACAGGGACAGAGGCTGAAGTCCAGGCTTCAATGTTGTCTTTGGGAGCATTATCCCATACAGCCTTTACTCTCTTTAGCAGAACCCTGGAGTGATGCCAGTGTTCTATCTTAACAATGACAAAAACGTGTAAGATAATGAAGACACACAATTGCACAGCAAGAGATTAAACTTTCTTCCTGCTGCAGATACAAAGTTGGCACTACTTTCAAGCCCAGACGTGTGATGGAGCAATCCATCAGTAAGGATGGGAAAAGTAAAAGGAACTAAAGGAGAAACCACTCTTGAAACTGTTTCAGTGGACCAATCCCCCAGGGAATGGAAATGAGCAAACCAGCTGCAGGATGCACTACACAAAGCAGACTTCTGCCTGTCCCTGGCCATACACTACAAAAAATGGTATTAAAAACCCCCTAATCCTTCTTGTCTCAGGAAGTAAATTTTACTTCATAGACTACTATGCATCAGTGAGAAACTAGCTGGTGGAAACCAGGTTAAGTCCTGTGCATGGACTTGAGCATACTGTTGGGTCCCAGGAAACTCTTGAGATGAAAGCAGCAAATTATATTCAAAGCACAATGGCTGGAAAGGAAGGATGGAAAGGTGGTATGGATGAATGTCTGACTGCAGGAAGAGTGGAATTAAGAGACTCCAGGGCTTGTCTCCAGCAGCAAAACCATACCATAACAAACCAAACCAAAAGAAACAAAAAAACCCTAACAACAAACTGCATTAGTTTGGACTGCAGCTCCAGTGGCTTCCTCCAGTAAAAGCAGCCCTTGGAAGGATGAAATTTTTCTGGTTATTTCCTGAGATTTAAGTCAAAATAACCATGCATATACACTTTAAAAAAATGAATTAAAATTGTCCTTATTTCTGCCTTTTCTCCTTTATGAACTAAAGGACTGTTTAAAAATCCTACATTTAACCCACCATATAAGGCTCTACAATCAGAGTATTCCTTTGTTAAGGTGTTTTATAATATTTTTAAAAATATTTTTTAGATTTTTAAAGGAGTTTCTGTGGTGATCCTGTAATCTGACTTCAAAACACTGAGCCAGAGAGGCAAAATGACAACTGGGGTACAAGCAGAAGATCTACGTACTGCAGTTCAGCACTGTATGGCAGTACCCACACACTGTGAAAGGCAGCGAGCACAAAATGCAGTTCAAAGAGTCCATAGGTTATGTGAGCACCTTGGTAAAGAAATGTCAGTTATAAACGAGCAGCAGAAAACAGCTCTGTTTTCCTACTGCTGTGGCTTTGCTTGGTGATGATGGCTTACAAAGATTAAGTCTAACTGCATGAGCTCCAGTTGTTTATCTCCTTTAGTATCATCGCCAGTAAGTGAAGGAGTGTGGGTGTCACCTGTGAAAAAAGTAGTTGCATTTCTGAGAGAAAAATATCTGCAGATCAGAGAAGGCAAATTTCTGCATATCCACTTTCCTTCCTGTCACTAATCTGCAGCACTGAATTTAGTCCCCTGGATTTCCTTAACTTTGTTATGTTGAGAGTGTAAAGGAGAGTGAGACAGAGGGAATTGAGCAACATCAAGTGCCCAGAATGATTGCAGATCACCAGGCTCATTTGTAAATCACTAAGACAGCCTGACTCCCGGGGCATGGAGTTTAATTTTTCCTTCCTTCTCCTCCCATCTTCTGAATTTTGGGGACTTGCCACAAGAAAAACTATCTGCTGTGCAATCCCTTTAGAGAAGAACATGTTGTTCAGGCTGCTATGGAGGGATGCTAGCAAAAACTAGAAGCTCTGGGTCACAACCCATGACTTCAGTGTTAGTGTTTGTGTAGAAGATGTAGAAGGTGTAGAAGATGTGATTCTTCTGTGCTTGCATGTTTGTCTGTGATGGAATGAATCTCTGAACACAGTTAAACACTGCTTGCTGCCTACACTGCATAGGTATCACTATTTAAAAAAGATATTAAAGCAAAGACATCTCCTACATTGAAACTACCAAGGGATGCTTCATGTATGGACATGTGGACAACTGTGCAGATAAAAACTGCTAGGTTTATTCCCTCTTATTATGCATATCTGTAAAAATAAAATTAAACTATCAGTGAACATATGTCTTGGATTGCACATCAAGCACAGTACACTTGTTTGGTCTAAGATATATTTAGATTAATGATGTTTGACTTAGC
Organism: Melanerpes formicivorus; assembly: GCF_026170545.1. Classification (NCBI taxonomy): domain Eukaryota; kingdom Metazoa; phylum Chordata; class Aves; order Piciformes; family Picidae; genus Melanerpes; species Melanerpes formicivorus. The sequence continues at coordinate 15,653,692 of NW_027142357.1, read as the reverse complement.
TGTGTGGTGACTTGCTTGGATCAGTTCACCATCCTCTAAGATGTAAGAAGCATCATGAAAAAAAGAAAACATATGAATTCAGAGTACCTGTGTTTTAAAATAAGACTTTCCTCCCGCTTCCAATTTGCTTTAATTTGCTCTGGCCTTGGATTTGAGATGTATTCATAAGATTCTCCCTTTTATCACTAAACCCAGTGAAAACACTGAAGACCATCCCTTTGATCACAGATTGCAGTGGATTCCTTGTGGTTCTGCTACAGCTGTTCTAATCACCAAGCAAGAGTGCACGTTGCAGTTTCTGCACCCCAGCTATGGCCTGAGAGTACCAAGGATCTGACTAATCCTTCTCACCCAAGTGCAAATATAACATTCACTTTCTCCACTAAACAAACCTCTTTACAAAAATTAAACTCATTTGTCCCGAAAGCTGCCAGAATGAATGCTTGATCAATAATGATTAATTTCTTGTTGCACATAACAAGTTCTCAAGCCTGTTAACTGAGGGAAAGAATCCAGTTGATGTTAGCATTGTTACTTGTATGAGGAAGTTGCACATCTATGAAATTGTGGGAGTGTCTTCTTCCCTTGTGCAAATGATGGGTCACAATTAGTCAACAAACTGATGTTTATCACTTTTGCCTAGAGAACAGCATAAGAAAAATATCAGAAGAAAAGACCTGTGAAATTTGAGGCACTGACAATTAACAGTGCTGCCCCTTATTGAATGGCATGAGCACTAGTAGCTGTAGCTCTACCATTCTCAGATCAGTTAGGAGTGAATTGATATGTAATTTCTCCAAGTTTAGGATCTCAGACACACATAGACTGCAAATGCACAGCAAAACTCTAAAGATCCAAGCCAGTGGGGGAAATACAAGGAAGCAAGTTGTTTAACTTGCTAAAAGCAAACCGTTTTTGTGGTGGGAACAGGAAACCAAGAGAGCGCAAACAATGTTACATGTGTCAGAAGGGCCATCACTGTAGTTACTGTGCATACCTGGGTGACTCATCATCACTGTGAATGCTGGCTTGCACTCAAATGTCCCTTCTTCCCCCACGTGGAGCCAGTGGGCTCAGCTTGCCTGGCCTCTCCATATGCCACCTTTGCTAGGCTGTGACCTGAAGCACTTGGGCTGGCACTGTGCTGGGCTAGAATTTGCAGTTGGTACATATAAAGACTACATGTGACATACAAAGAAGTGATGTGCTGGTCCCTGCTTGAGGAGACTAAAAATGCAAGTAAGAAACAAAAGGGGAAACAGGAGCCTAATGCACATATATATGAAGCTCAGCAGTTTCATAGTTTCATAGTTTCATTCAGGGTCGGAAGGGACCACAAGGATCATCTAGTTCCAACCCCCCTGCCATGGGCAGGGACACCCCACACTAGATCAGGATGGACAGAGCCTCATCCAGCCTGCTCTTAAACACCCCCAGGGATGGGGCCTCGACCACCTCCCTGGACAACACATTCCAGGGTTTCACCACTCTCATGGTGAAGAACCTCCTCCTCACATCTAGCCTGAATCTCCTCACCTCCAGCTTCATTCCATTCCCCCTAGTCCTATCACTACCTGAGATCCTGAGAAGTCCTTCCCCAGCCTTCCTGTAGGCCCCTTTCAGATACTGGAAGGCCACAATTAGGTCACCTCGGAGCCTTCTCTTCTGCAGACTGAACAGCCCCAACTCCTTCAGTCTGCCCTCATAGGAGAGGTGCTCCAGCCCTCTGATCATCCTTGTGGCCCTTCTCTGGACACGTTCCAGCACCTCCACATCCCTCTTGTAATAGGGGCTCCAGAACTGGACACAGTACTCCAGGTGGGATCTCACCAGGGCTGAGTAGAGGGGGAGGATCACCTCCCTCGACCTGCTAGCCACACTTCTCCTGATGCAGCCCAGGATCTGATTGGCTTTGCGGGCTGCAAGTGCACACTGAGAGCTCATGTTGAGCTTTTTGTCCACCAGCACCCCCAAGTCTCTCTCTTCAGGGCTACTTTCCAGCCAGTCACTGCCCAGCCTGGATTTGTGCCTGGGATTGCCTCGACCCAGCTGCAGGACCCTGCACTTGCTCTTATTGAACTTCATGAGGTTGGCTTGTGCCCACCTCTCCAGCCTGTCAAGGTCCCTCTGGATGGCCTCCCTTCCCTCCAGCGTGTCTGCTGCACCACACAGCTTGGTGTCATCAGCAAACTTGCTGAGGGTGCACTCAATGCCACTGTCCATGTCCCCCACAAAGATGTTGAATAAGACAGGTCCCAGGACTGATCCCTGAGGGACTCCGCTTGTCACCGGCCTCCACTGGGACATGGAGCCAAGTTGTGAGAGCTCAAAGCACAACTGGGCCATTCTTCACATTGCTTCTAAATTCTACCCACTGTCTCACATCACAGGTCTAAGTACATCTTGTGAGGGACCCTCTACTCCACAGGACAAAGAGGAACTAGGGGTTTGAGCTTGGAAAAGTCCTGTCTGGTCACAACTGCAGTTTCACTTCTACCCTTCTGCCACAGCTTAGACCTTCCAGCTGGGGGGCTTCCCAGAGAGAAGCTGCAGAGCATAATGACTGCTTTTATAGTCCATGGTAAGAAATATGGTAAACTTGTGGTGGGTTGAAATTCTCTGCCCCCCCCCCCCCCCCCCATTAACTTTGCCAGACTAACTCAGCTGGAAGCAAATGGAAGCTGTATTTACAAGCAAAATTGCAATCTACAATGGAATGCAATGAATATGTACAAAATATACAGTATTTACAATTAACAAACAACACAAAAATCCCCCTGGTCAGAGATTAGGGAAACTGTCCCTCTGCCCGCCTGCACAACCCCCCTGTCCCCCCCTCCCCCCCCCCCAACTGTCCAAAAGAGAGAAAGGAGCAAAGGAGCAGAGAGAAAGTAGCGGTTAGTCTTAAACAAAATAATACAGCCAAGGTCAGCAAAAGCAGATTAATCTCCCCTGAGAGAAGCAAGCAGAGAAGAGAAGCCCCCAGAAGAACAAAGATTGTTTTGGTACAGCCAGTCTCATGGCAGATATTTCTCCAATGAAATTGTTTAGAAGTATCTTTAGTTTTCCTTTATACACCCAATAGTGATTTATTTATATTTTTCTACTTTTCTGCTCAAAATCTGTAACAAAATTTTAAAGGCATAGCCTAAAACTACAACAAAACTGAAGGCAGCAGAAAGTCAGAATTGTCTGTGCCACCAGGCTAGGGTCCCATAAGGATCAACTGTTCCATTGGTCTTCAAGATCAGGACTATAGCCATTTACAAAGCAAAGTGCCAAGCAAAGGTGCATTTGGCTTGGGAGCAGGTGGTTCAAATTAACTTTCTTCATTTTTCATTAAGATTACCAAACTATTGACAGGGCATCCTTGTCATACATTCACTCTGAAAACTATGGAACTTGCTTTGCATACCAAGAATTAATTAGTCTGGAATTCAGTCTTGCACAGATTGGAGCATATTAATGTATAGCAAGAATAATGACCAAACCATTAAATAGTATATGCTACTATATGTATTAGCCTGCAACATATCTGCTACTCTCTTCCTGGAGATGCACTGGAACTCTTTGAATCTAGAAGCTTATTTAAGATACCTTCTGTCCCTATGACTAAAACATTTGGTGGCCAAGATCAACTGGGTTGAGGGATCATCTGAAATATGTAGCAGAAGCAGTGCAATGTAGAGGTGACACACAGAAGCAGAGATACACAAGCTTTGTCCTCAGTCATGCCTCTGAGCTTTCATTGGCATGTTTTATTTATGTTCCTTACTTAGACTGCAAGCTCTTTGGGTTATGTATAACTTGTACAGTATCTGGAACCCCATCTCTTGGTCAAGCTCCTCACATTGTAGCAGAAATGACAGTAATAACTTTAGAAGAAGATTGTCAACCTTTCCTCAGCACTAAAAGCCATGGAAGAGAAAGTATTACAAAAACAAACCTGCAAAGTTGTGGGGGCTGGGACTTTCCACACACTTGAGTTACTTTCTCATGGGCCTCTTATTTACTGCTTGGAACCTCTCTGGCCATAAGATCCACGGTCTTACCAGAGCTTATTTTCCACTTTATCACTTATTTATATGGCTACACAAGTCACCATCAAAGGGCAGCCAAGAAAGCAGTTTCACCAGAGAGCTCTGTAAGTGATATTTCTCACCCCACAACCCAGAAACCACAGGTAATCCCCTTACACTGCAGTGAAGCACAGCACTGCTCTGAGGCAGTTCCACAGAAGGAGAGAATTGCTGCTGCTTGACTCACAACAAATTTGCAAAATTACAGTACTGGGGGTGATAAGAAGGGGAAGGAACAGAGTGCATTTCAAGTACATATACATAGAAGACAATAGATTTTTTCTCAGAGGGCAGAAGGAAGCTTTTTTATGGTTCTCTATCCCCACCTAATTTCCTCTAATTGGAATATTCTGAAAATGCTTCTCCCTGGGGGGAGCATGTGTAAATGCTAGGGAGGGGATAAACATATACATATATATTTAGTACACAATGTTTCTTTTACAGTTATGTCAGCTTTGTTCAGTGTAAAGTCGTGCACATGGTTTATGCTACTCAGTGACTGCTGATTGCCCTGTTCTCTAGTTGGCAGTGTGGCTTTTTTTAATGGAAAAAATTGTGGCTGGAGTAACTTGTTTGAATCCACCAGTCAGTCCTCTTGCAAACCAGATCTTATTAACTCTCTTGCCTCATCCTGGGGGACATAGAACTCTTGAGGCTTTTCACATGCATTTTGCATCAGGACAGAAACACACTTATGCTCCATCTGGCAATGGTGTCTTGTTTCCAGCAAACCTAGCTGTTCCAGTGGAAGATATTGAGCCTTTATAATGGACTAGCTTGTTCTGAAAGATATGTGTTTCTATCATTAGTTAGCAATCATCTCATGGTTTTAAACAGGAGTTTTGAGAAAAAAATCTTTATGATTTTCATTCTCTGCAACTGCAGTCATTGTGATCACAAATATATATTTATACTACAGTAATAACCAAAGATCTTATTTTTTCACACTCCACAAGCTGAAAAGTGATATTCCATGCCCTGAAGAGTTTAGAAGGTAAAAGCAAAACAGATGAAAAATGACTGGGAAACAGAATACAATAAAATGTAAGGAATTGCAATATGATTGGCATGTGTCGCTGTTTGCTTTTAAATTTGGTGTACAACCAAGGAAAAGGGAATTAAAGGAAAGAAATATTTACTGTTACTGCCTTTCATGCTTAGCTGGCTTTGTTTTCAGTCAAGCATCAGTTTAATGCTTAGGAAGAGGAAAACATTGTTCCACTACACAACTGCGAACTGTCAGCAGTGACTGTTTGGGATATACGCTGGTGCCAGAGTGTGAAATTTGGAAGTGGAATATATAACCTGCCGCAGGCAGGAATTTGCAGAGGAGTGTCGCCAGTTTACGGCTAATTGGCTGAACAGTCTTTCTCTTCCTGGGCTCTGACATGTTCATGAAGTTCCTCTCTGCTCCCATGTATCATTTGTGAGGAATTTTGGTAGGGTGTTGTCAGATGCATGTGAGGGAGAAACTTCTTTGCATTGAAAGAAAGAGATGATTCCATTTTCCTTTCCTGACAGACTATGGTGGTTTCTTCTGCCAGCACGTGATGGGCAGAATTGGGCTCTGCATTTTATGCCTTACATTGGCCACAACTGCAGCATTGTAGCACTTCATTCATTAATGGCAACGGTTCTCTCTACTGCAGGGGAGTAATAAACCTAATGGCGTCATGAACTGTTGACTCCAGCTCACATTGTTATTAATTCTCTGAAAGCAGAGACTGCTCAGAAGAAAGGATTGTTGCTTAATTAACCTCCTTCTGCAGTGCAGAAGCCTTGGCAATTGGATCATGTTAATTTAGATTTTAACACTGATGCTCTGTTATCAAATAGCGTTCCTTGGATCAAAACAAATTTGTCATCTACAGCCCATTGGCCACCAGGTTCCATCTGAGCTTGAAAATATTAACCACAGGATAGGGAAACTGGTTATGGTGGTGCTGAATGAAAGTACTATGTTCTCTTTGCAACATCAGCATGTGCTGTTTTTTATTTAGCAAATACAGAATCTTGCTGATGACATCAACTATAGGAAGAGATTACATTACAGCAGGAATCTGATTCCCTAGGAAAATGGTATGGCAACACATAAGCTGGTTTGAAGGACTAATACAAAAATAGTCAGAGGCTGTGATGATTCATTTGCCCTCGAATCTGGGGCCTCTGCTCCTGAAGCAGGGCCTTCTTGATGCAGCTTAGCGAGTCTTATGAACAGAGAGGACAGCCATGTAAGGAAGAGTCTCTTAAAAGCTTCAGAAGAAATTTAGCCATCCACTTGGCAACAGCCTAGGTCCTGAGAAGATGAAAAGTCGTGCTGTGAAGAGTGAGACACACATAGAATAGCTGCGTATTCAGAACAATCTTGTGTTAAAATAAGCAAAAGAAGGACAAACAGAAGCTCTTCAAGGAAACAAATACTCTGAATCAACAAAAGCATAAATCAATATGGAATCCCTGTTCCTCAAGGACAAGTACCTGAAAGTGATTTAACTAAGTCAGGAACTCCTGAGCCATCAAATATGCAGAGACCAATACAGGCACTACAAAGATGAACTATGCATACCACCTGAATAATCCATTAAGTTTTTAGGATACGAATTATTTTAAAAGCCTTTGAGTTCTCCATACATTTTGAAAAAGCCTTATATGAGGACAAAATGTCAGAACATCATATCTTTTCCCTGCTGAATAAAGCAAATAATTTAGCAAATATTTGCAGAACCTCTTTTAAAAAATGGAGAGTTCAACTGTCGACATTTTATTTCTTTCACACAGCAAGGAGGATGGAGAGAATGTGGAAGTTGCTCCATTATCTCAAAGTTCAAATGGCAATCCTTACCTATGTAAAGTCTGCTACCTTTTCTATTGAGATGGTTTAATTTATGAAGGGTTTAAGTCACCACATGTAGCAACTCTAAAACTACAGGAAAAACTCCATGAGATCCTTTTAGAGGTGTCTATGTCCATGCAGTGTGATACATGTGCAAACCATACTGAAATATCTGATTAGAAAGTGTGAAAGAAAAAGGCAATCTGCAGTGAGAAAATGAGACCCTGTATAGAATCCATCTGCCAACTACACAATCAGAAAGACATTTTAGAACAGTAATGATTGTCACCTCTGCATGACACTCAGTGGTCTATGATTTCCTCAAATAATACTCCAGCATTGCAGCACCTGGTGAAGACCATATGATTACCACTATGTAGCTCAGGTATTTAACAGTTGTGAAAGAGAGTAAAGGCTTACTCTCCACACAGAAAAAAGGCTTGCTTGTGTGTTTTTTTATTTCCTGTAAATGTGTTTCTCAGAAGGTTTGCAGGCATGTATCTCCCTCCTCTGGTGCACAAAAGTAACACCCTGGTTGAAGACATGAGAGGTTTGTTGTAGCCAGAAAAAAAAAAGCCTGGGAAAGAGTCCTCAGTGAAAGAGCATAAATATGTAATAAATCTCGTGGGAGGTAATATATTTCCTTTGCTTCTCCATTTCATTATACTATCATGATAAATAGAATAGCTGTTTTCTACATCTGGGCACCTTGTATTCATGAATAGTTTGCCCTAGAAATAGTTCAGCCCTTGATTTGATGTCAGATCACCAAGAAGATCCAAGAAAGCATAGCTTGCTCAGATGAGCAGGACTGGCAAGCTGAAAACAATGGCTAAGAAGAAGGCTGACATGCTCAACAGCTTTTTTTGCCACAGTGTTCACTAGTAGTCTCTCTTTCTACAACCCTTGAGTGGATGGACTGCAAGGCAGGAAATGTGCTTGGAGCAAATTCCCAGCCACTGTAAGACATGGTCAGACTTGTGACCACCTGAGGAACCTGAACATACAGTAGCCTATAGGACCCAATGAGATGCATCCCAGAATCCTGAGGGAATTGGCTGATGTAGTTGCCAAGCCACTATCCATAATACTTGAAAAGTCATGGCAGTCAGGTGAAGTTCCTGGTGACAGGGAAAAAAATTACATATATCACCCATTTTTAAAAGGGTAGAAAGGAGTATCTTGGGAACCACTAACCTGTCAGCCTCACCTCTGTGCCTGGGAAGATCATGGACTCAATCCTCCTAGAAGCTAGGTCTGTGGCGACAGGTTGGACTTGATGATCTTTGAGGTCTCTTCCAACCTTGGTGATGCTGTGATACTGTGACACCTAAGGGATGAGATGCCATTCAGAGATACCTGAACAAGTTTGAGAAGTGATTCTGTCCCTCTGGTGAGACCCCATCTGGAGTACTGTGTCCAACTCTAGAGTGCTCATCACAGGAAAGACATGTTGAATTATGTCCAGAGGAGGGTCAGAAAATTGATTAGAGGGCTGGAGCACCTCTCCTACAAAGAAAGGCTGAGAGAGTTGGGGTTGTGTAGCCTGGAGACCTTGATGTGGCCTTCCAGTACTTAAAGGGGGCCTATAAGAAAGATGGGGAACAATCATTTTAGCATAGCCCGTTGGAACAGGACATGGGATAATTGTTTTAAACTAAAAGAGGGTAGATTTTATGCTAGCTATATGGAAGACAATTTTTACAATAATGGTGGTGAAACACTAGCACAGGTTGCCCAGAGAGATGGTAGATGCCTCATCCCTGGAAACATTCAAGATCAGGCTGGATATGGCTCTAAGAAACCTGATCTAATTAAAGATGTCTCTGCTCACAACTGAGGGGTTGAACTATATGGCCTTTAAATGTCCCTTCCAATCCAAACCACTCTATGATTCTCTGATCTTCTCTGAACTCAGGTCGTTCATTCCTACAGTCTGATCTTGTTTCTCACCAGAACTGTGCAGAGACCCATTTCTCTGTTTGCCTAGTTGTTTTACTTATTCTCAGAAATGACATGATTGTGCATTTCCAGTCCACATGGTTAAAATTACCTGTATTTCGGTCATTTTATGTAGATCTGTACTTGACACTCACTCACAGCAAGATTTTTAAATTATTCTGACACTGGTCTGTCTACGTGCCAGACTAACAAGTGATAAAAAGAATAAACACATCACTGTATAGTACTGAAAGAAGGCATTGACCCAAATGTACTTTAAAACAGGATAGGTTAGTGCCACAAGCTGGTATCCTGAGCCGACCCTGGGGAGGTCCCTTGGAGTAAATTAAAGTTAAACCAAATGGCTGATGATTTTGGTTTATGAGAGCCAATGAAAATCCTAGGTAATAGAATGAAGTAGAGGGAAAATGAGAAGAAAAAGAAGAAGAGGGGAAAGGAGAGAGAGAATGAGTGAAGAAGTCAGGGAAAAAGAGATCTATCAACACTCCTTGGATCCAAAGTCCAAGTGCTTCAGTGTTGGGTGTACATCCCAGCAGGATCTTCTGTTGTAGATGCAATACCTGGACCCTGGAAGTTGCAGTTCTTCTTCAACCTTTTGGCAGGGGTGGGGGTGGGGGGTGGGGTGTCTCCAAATCACAAAGAACTGTGCAGAGTGAGGTATGCACAGAGGTGAGCGCTCCAGTGCAATGTCTACCATTGGCCTTTCTATGGCGCTGTTGCAGTGGTTTTAAAATAAGGAAAGAGGGAATTCCCACTCCTACAGAAGTTATCTTTTTACTGTTCAGCCATTCTGCCAGGCCAGCAGCTCTCCTCCAGAGCTATTAAAGGCCATCAAAGCCATCGCCCTGTCTATTTAGATCAGGTATGTCACACATTGTTTTGAGACAAAAGCTCTCACAGTTAGTCAGTACCTCAGCTAAGAATTCCTACTGGATACTCGTAACTACAGCAGCACATCTTCTCTGGTACAATGGCTGCGCATTTGTCTAATATGACTCCTTGCTAGACCTGTCAGTCCTGTAAGCATTTGCACAACATAAACCAGGCAATTGTTTTAAAATTTTGAAACGTTGAAATGATCTTTCTAGAGGGACTGATTCTGCCCTAATCGTTCATTGCCCTCTAAAGAAACAACTGCTGCAGAGAGAGCTTGCTGTGTTGTCAATGATATTGTGACACATTCAACATCAGGTACCATGTCCTGATTTGCAACACTGCTAGCAATGAGTCTCTGCTCCGTGGCTCTGGCCCACTGAAAAATGCCAATCAATAGTAGCCCAACCTTATCCACCACTCTTAATTTCTGCCTAGAAAAATCCAGTGTTTCCTCTGCTCACTTAGAAGACAAGTCTAGAAAATGAGGTAAAATTTGCTTCTTGAAGGTCATCTGCTTCTGGCTTCAGCAAAGCTGTGCCACAGACACACAGCAAGAAAATCCTGACTCAGTCCTTCACACAGGCTGGTACGGTAGGGCTCAGGAATCTCAAAGACTTCATATATGGACTTAAGCCACACAGGCTGTATGCAAGCCCTCAGAGAAGAAAAACTGTGGGTTTGGGTGCTTGCTAGAGAAAAATAATTAAAAGACTTTATAATGTTCAGAGCTTCATGGAAGCAGGCAACTGCCAAATAGCTACTTAGCTCAAATGGTGTCACAAAACTCTCTGTCCCATGACTGCTCAGCTGTGTCACTGACACAGTAGCTCATATATGGTAATTTAAGGGACAGGACTACACTGCTCATCTAAGACCAGCCATCCTCTAAGAGCTACAACACTCAAATGAACCTGAAGTGTTGCCTGAAGTAATCATGTACCACAGTGGGCAAGGCAGGAGCAACAATTTTATTTACTCTTTCAATTTTTATGTGGTGTCACAGAAAAGCAGATTTTCACCTTAAACACAAGCAGATTATAACTCTCAAAGCTTTAATAATTTCAGGCTAAAATGTTATCCACTCAGTATTCAAAGATTCACAGTCTGACTTGACCATGGTGACAAAACAGAGAAAACCTGGAATATTTGGATAGTGACTCACCAGTGTGCAGAGTGGGGGTTGCTAATTATGGTGGAGAGGATGTGTGCTAAAACTTCAGACACAATGGGGGGTTGCAGCACACCAGGGAGCTTTTTGCTTGCTAAGCAACTTGACAAACAACACAGAGCTAGAGACTGATATGGGGTTGGTATATTGTTGGTTAAAAATATATAAACATACAACTTCAACCAAAGCCTTCACAATAATAAACAAACTAAGCTTCTTTACATGGGCAGCTTTTGAGCTAGAAGAAGATAAATAAAACAGAAGTAAGGAATCCATCAAGAATTTAAAGGAGCATCTAATAATAGAGGAAATGAGAAAGTACAGAATATGATCCTGAAATTTAATACTCACCTATGCCTTTCCTGCCTTCAGAAAAAGAATGGCAACCATCCTCATTTAAAATAGATCACTGTGCACCCAAATACTTGGGAATTCAATTGCTTTCCTAACTGTAAGTGACATGTGCAAGGCAGAGCAATTTTAAATTACTGAAAGGACATTAAAAAATTCTACATATAATTACCCTGCCTTTAGATTTGTCGGGTTTGTACAGGACTTCAGGGCCATCCCAGGATTGAAAAAGAGGGGTTCATCCTTACACAGGAGATTTTGACTCATGGATACTAAACATGAAAGGTTGTGTGATTGAAGTGATCAAGTTTTTTTTCTTCAAGATCTCCAGTGACAGGATTCAGTATTTGTGGTAGGTCTGCTTGTGGGTGTGCTGATGGAAAAGCACTGGGCTTCAGCAGCATCCAGAATTTTCAGAAAGCTGCATTCACACTGTCATCTCCTGTTAACCACACTGTGTACTCAGTCAGAGAAAACAGGCCGACGTGTGCACTGCCCTGAAGCTTGCATGCATAAAGCCCTGCACACTTCCACCACACACTCACACTTCCCCCTCCACCACTCTTTCCCTTCTGCTCTTTGCATGGGCACCATGACAGGGTTTTAGGGACTAAAGGGAAAGGAAACAGTGATTAAGAAGGGAAAATGGGAGTAGGAGGCATGAGGGGCGACACTGGGAGAAGAATTCCTCCCATAAAACTGTAGGGAGGTTTCTGCTGACAGAAATGACAATGAACTGCGGACATGAATGTGGCATGTCCCCCCCACCCTCCACTGCTGCGGGTCCCACCATGGTGCCTTCAGAAGCTGTGGCATGGCCAGTGAGCAGCCTGGACTGGGGCCTAGGTGTACCTGCCAGCCACTACCAGTACCAAGCCCATGGGGCTGCTGCAGCACCTCAGGACAGGTGCCCTTCTGCCTCTGCCTCTGCCCCTGCCAGGCTGGCTGGATGAGGCAATGAACAACTCTTTGCAGCAAATTCCCTTGCCCCTGCCAGCATGCACCTTCCCCCAGCACAGCCTTTCTAGCCCAGGGCCACATCTGGCTCTCCTCACAGTGATCCACAACTCTTCAGCCACAAGCACTTGTGAGAGATGAGGGCACAGCGAGGAAAGGTGTCAGTTCATGGTACCTCAGTGAATTGCATTTCTCCACCTGCTGATCCATTCAGATAAAAATTCTCCTTTTGCCTTTAAAGATCCACAGGACTGTATCTAACAGCACTGGGTGTGCTTCACCTCAGTTGTGGGCCTTGCATCTAACTGCACTGCTGCAAGAAGCAGAGGCTTAGGCTAAGCAGCTGGAGGAAAAAGCTTTGTGTCCCTTCTCATAGCTGGAGGGTATGCTGTGTGTCCCTTCTGGCAAACCACCTATCCCAGTGGGATGCTGAGCACAACAGACTGCAGTCCTCAGTTCAACGTGGGCAGCCTGAGGTGGGTTTTGGAAAACTGAAAGTGGCAAAAAGACTTTGGAGGTGTCTCTTCTGCTGAGATCCTATTCAGCCTCTCCCCAGGGTCCCAAGGAATTTGATGCATTTCCGAAAGAAAGAAATGTTCTTGCGAGCAATGACTTTAAGTGCTGAGTACCAGAGTCTCCCAGGCCTGGCCTGAACAGTTCCCACATGAGAGGATGTAGGAGGGGAGAAAAAGGTCAGAGGCCTGTTTGCTGATTCTTTCCCAGCCTGTTTGCTGATTCTTTCTCCCTGTGAACACAACATGAGGGAACTGGAGACTCCAGGAGGTTCACCATAGTTCTCACAACTGTTCAGTCCACAATCCTCACTTGTCTCAGTTAGTAAACAAAATGCAATGATACAAAAACAGGAACAAGTTTTGCTTGATCTAGTCAGCTGTTTCTGGTTTAAACTTGTGTTTCCCATTTAAACCTGTGCATTCCAGGAAAGGGTGAAATATTCCTCACATTCCCCATAGGTTCTCAAACTACTGATAAAATTTGAGCTTGAGCTTCTCCCATAACATCCACATGCAGTGAATGTCCTTCAGGCCTGTAAAGATTCTGACAACAGGAGCATCAAGCAATGCATGGCAATGATTAAATGCTCCATGGCTGGAGAATTAGCCTCTGCACAAATATGTTCAAAGGACTTCCACTGTTTCAATCTTGTGTGGTGTTCTCACCAGAACAGCCATCAGGATGCTACACTCACAATACCTCACATCTTGAAAGGAAGTTGTTAACAGGTCTCCCAGGCAACCAGTGACAGAATGAGAGGACACAGTCTCAAGCTGTGCCAGGGGAAGTTTAGGCTTGAGGTGAGGATTCTTCACAGAAAGAGTAATCAGCCAGTGGAATGTGCTGCCCAGGGAGTCACCGTCCCTGGAGGTGTTAAAAAATAGATTGGATGTGACACTTGGAGCCATGGTTTACTTGTCAGGTGGTGTTAAGTGATAGGTTGGACTTGATGATCTCTGAGGTCTTTTCCAGCCAGGTTGATTCTGTGATTGGGGAATGGTGTTGTATTGGGTGATGTGAACAGTGCTGTGCAGTGAAGAACAAGCTCAAAGGACTGGATTTGCCCAAGCTCTGGGCTGGACCCTTCTGATATTGATAGTACCTTTTTCTTATCTTATGCAGCATCTGACATAATATGCCTTCTCTGGGGCCATGTGAATAGACCTCAGTGCAAATGGCTCTGTCGCCTGCAGAAAGGCACTGAGCTTTCAGCTGCGGTCAGCATGACCATGAGCGATAGAGTTGAAAAAGCAGGGAGGATGTTCCCTTCTTATAGACATCTGCTAGAAAGACCCAGCTGTTCTAGACAACCATTCATCATTAAGCCAAAGACCAGCAGGAGGAGGGAAGACTGGGCTCACTCATGTTTCATAGTCACTCTGGCTACTTCGTCATTCCTGCCGAGGGTGTGGTATTGCTCGTTCTGAGAATGCAGCAGGCCAAATGACATTTGGCTGTGGTAGACCTGTTTTACAATGACGCTTTATACAAACCCACAGCTCTCAAACAGAAAAGGGGGAGGGCTTGCAAGAAATGAACTCTTCAGGAAGACATGGCAGATGCTTTTCTAAGAATACACCACACGGTCACACGTGAGACTCTTACAGAAGGGGAATGGCAAAAGGGTATATATTGTTGAGGTCTGAGTTTAGAGAAATTAAACTGAGAATCACTTACATCCTCATTTTCCCTCCCCTTTTGGGCTGGCAAGTTACAGAGGTCAGCAACTGTCCTTTTTTGCTACAAGGGCAATCAAAGCCCCATTTAGGAGAACTAGATACAAGATTACAAAACCTGACCCTAAGGCAATGGTGAGGATGACCACACCATAAAAGTGGAGCATGTATGTGTGGGTGTGTTTAAAGGAAGGGGAAAAGCTAGCAATGCTTTTAAGATTTGAGGTCCACTCTTTCATGTAAAAGGTATGTTCTTCTGAGAAAGGGGGAACATTATGAGTTACTTATAAAGCTTCAGGATGCCAAACATGAGAGTTACAGGAACATCTGCTCAAAAAGCTTGTAGAAAAGTTCCCTTGGCACTATTTTCCTGGGACAAAAACTTGCTTTGGATTGTATGACTTGTCTCTGTTAGTAAAAAATAAATGGGTCTTGGGAGAACCTCCCAGCCTCCAAAGCTGCATGGCTGCACCCAGACTGCTTAACTGGAGCTGGTACTAGGACATCCTTGCTCCACATGTGTAAGACTTTTCAGTGAGAGCACCTGCCAGCTCACCCCTGCTCTGGGGTAACCCTGGCAGCATCACAAGATGGTAACTAACACTTGATCTTTGAATTCTCCAGGCACAGCTGCTGGAGAATGCATGTGGGTGCAGCCAGGGTATTTCTGAAGCTCACAGCCACTCATTCCAGAACAAAGTACCTTATGGGAAACACCCAATGCAGTGTCTGCTGCTTGCACAGGCATGTAGCAAGAGTTCCTCACATCTTCCTCATTCATATGGCTGTAACTGATACAGCAGGATCTACCTTATAAATGCAGAGAGCTGCAGTGATATTTTGGGCACTCAGGACTCCTTTTCCCCAAACTCCCAGATATGCCTTATCTTTTGGAGATCTCAGCCATGCTTGTTTGTCTCTGAAATGAACTGTGCATATCTGCCTCTGGAAGATATTCCCCTGCCCAAACTCACAGAACTCATTCAATCAGCCCCTTCTCCAGCTCTTTCAATCATGGCAAATACAGCATTTTAACAGACTTTACTACTGCAGTCACTGCTTGGGGCCTTTGAGGTCAAATCTGAGTAAACCTCAAGTGCCACACCAGGCAGATTCATTCTATTGATTCATTCCCTGAGCTGACTCTGCTCACAGACTCACCCATATTGCAGGACACATTTTTAAGATTTAATTAGTGTTGCTACATAGTAAATATACTTGATATGGTGTGCTGGAGGATCAAGACTCAGAAAGATTTAAACACAGAAGAAAGCCTAGAGGATTTCTCTAGCTCTATCTTAACTGTCCAGAGAGTTTTATGCCAGGTAAGACATTTTAGGACATGGTTTTATGATCTGCTTTACCTGATCTCCATCATCATCATCATCAAGAAAAGGCAGCACCATTCAGACTGCCTCTCTGACCTCCAGCTGCACCACTCCAATTAGCACTTGAGCTTAGTTTGACTGTGGGATGAACTGAAGCAGAGAAAGAATTTAGCTTGTACAGATGCACAACGGCTGGTGCTGCTACAAGGAGGAGGGAACAATGGGACCAAGGATTTTGGTAGCAGTTGCTCTTCCATGGGGTCAGGCTGCTGGTGAAATCACACCTGCAGGACAGGGTGTGATCTCATCTCTGTGTGAAGAGATAATTTAAGTCACCGCCAGTCTTCTCACTCAGATAACAGTAACAAATACAGTAAAACTCCACAACTTTAATAGACTAAAAGATGGCAAATTTGCCCTGCCTGAGGCAAATGCTGAGTTAGGACAGCTACTTTAGCTTAAGAGATAAGAACTGAGGCCTGCAAGGGCGCACACCACCACCAATCCTCCCTTGGCAGGGAAGGCTCAGTATTTCATTGTCTGAAGCTGCTGTCACAACAGGAATCTTTTAGCAGTACAAAAGCAGCACAGAATTGCCTACACCAAACACGTGCCCACAGTGTAACAGCAGAGGTGGCAGTGTTGTTGGTAAACAATGCTACTCCTTGAAGAGGATTTCCTCTTGGAGGCTGATGATTGCCAATGCAAACTGAGCTGCCTGCAGCTGAAGAGCACAAGGAAAAACTTTCTGTCATGTCTTCAGCAGAAGTCAAGCCACATGAAAGACAATTTCCCACAAAGACATGTTGGTTGTCTGACCTTCAGATGTCCCTAAAATGAGCACAACTTGGAAGACAATGTGCCATCAGCTAAGCTCAGCAAGGATTGGAGCTCTTGGTGGCCCTGGAATTAAAGAACTGATCTGTCCTTGATAAAAAAACCAAAACCTTAGTATATGTCTGCTCTTTCTTGCTAAAGAAATGATGGTTGCTGTAGGCAGCCACTCTTACAGAAAACTTCAGCTCTCAAGAGGGAAAAATGTCCAACAATTATGTGAACAACTATGGCAGGCACTTACACAGTTTTGGAGTGTACAAATGCTAGATGTGGCCTCTATGACATTTGCTATTAAATCAGGTTATTGGGCAAAAGTCCTGAAGAAGCTCTGGACACTTAATCAAGATGATGAAGTGGATCCCAAGAACAGCAAATGGAAGTTAGCTAAAAAAGTAGCGAAGCCCTACAAGAGCAGAATGAATGGGTTACCATGTGGATGGTGTGCACGCATCTGCTGTCCATTTTAGTGCAGACAGTGGTGACAGGTGCTCAGCTGGGCCACCCAGGACACCACCCTGGGACTCCACTGGCTCTGTGCATGAGTGAGAAATGAAGGAAAAAGACCACAGCACTTGTGCATATTGCAAACAGCAATACTAAAAGCAAGAGGCAGGTGTGTTCTTCTTTAAGGTCAACTGAAGGGCCTGGTAGTGTGTAGGTGAATGGGCTGGGGTCCTAATTCAGAGAGGCTGCTGGGGAAGGAGAGACTGTGACTCACTTCAGGAGAGAGCCAGTTGACTGGGGGAAGGAATAGGCTGGCAGCCCTTGCTTCCCACTCACTCATGCAGAGTCTGCAGTCACAGGGCACAGAGAAGGGGAAAATTAAGAGAGTGAGGGAAGAGCTGCAAGAGAAAGGGAAGATCAAAGCTTCTTCCTTTCCTCACTCTGCTTCTAGCCCCTCAGTTTGAGCTTCTGTATCTTATTTGTGATGTGTTTCTCAGTTTTCCCTAGGGAACATTTGCTAGGCCAGACTTCTGTGAGGAGAACACCTTCCTCCCTGTGCCAAACAGGAATGTCTACTCTGCTGGAGATCTTGAGCTAGGCCTGCCATCCCCCACCAACACATCAAAGTAGTGACAAATTTTACAAGTAACTTCATAAGTTAAATCATGTCACCATATCTGTTCTCCTAGCTGCATTTGCCTCACAGGATGCCAGCATTTGATACCTCAAAAGACTAAGAATATTAGAGAAAATTGGTGGTGGTAGTGGGGGAAAATGAGCTGAAAACCATAGACAAGGTAAAATCAGACAAGTGAGTGGGGTTATAGTGTGCAAGTGAAGAGGCATTGAGTCACATTGCAAGCTTGTACCATAAAATGGTCTACAGCTATTTCCCAGAAGGTGATTAATTTGCATAATTCAGAAGTTTTATGAAAGGTGTTCATTGGAACTTAATGAATAATTAATTATTTTTTGGTTTCCTTGGCAAATTTGGAAACTCATGGCAACTCATTTCAATCAGAATGGAAAGCAAAAAATGGATTTTTGGTGAGTTGAAAAGTAAAATAAATAATAATTTGGAGGATTAAAATTTTTTTTTTTCCCTAAAATTGTAATGCTTCCTTTTGGTGATGGCTCTATAAATATGGTTTGAGTATTTTAAAATAATAAGGATTTCTGAAAGAGAATGTGGCTTTGAGCAAGAAAAATTAAATCACTTAGTATGATAAACACTGAAAACTATTTCACTGGAAATCCTGATTTATTTTCTTTCTTTGTTTGTTTTAATATTAAAGAATATAATCATAATTGCCAAGTTCCTGAATTTTTGTCTTCAGAAATTTGTTTCAAAAGCAAAGGTCCCATGCCCAGGCTTGTCAATTTATCATTCAAATCCAAACATCTTAAAACTCCAGAGCCTGCAGCTCTATGTGTCTCTACCTCTTCAGTGACCCAGGAACTGAACAAGTCACAGCAAAGTCACAGAAAGAAATCATACCTACACTACCTCTGAAGCCTGCATTCACCAGCTCAGTGTGTTATGACCTAATACACAGTCTACTATTAAATAGCTTGCAGATAAAATTACTCTGTTTCAGGATGTGGTATTAAAAAAGCAACAACAAAACAACTCTTACAGAGCATTTGGTCTTAAATCCATCTGGCATGGGTGGAGCTACGGAAGGAACAGAGGAATGGGAATCAAGGGAGATCGAGTCCTGCCTAACCCCTCCAGCCCAAAGACCTTGGCACAGAGATATCATATATTTTCACTGACTCTTGACCTTCCATACTAACCTAACAGCTGAAGTATCAGGCAGGTAAGATTGCAGCACCGTCACTGACAAGTTTTTTTGATGCAGTTAGGTCCTTAGAGTAATGGAAACCAGGCCTTCTGCTTTACACTTTTTCTTTTATGAGACTTAAGTTAGTTGCTGACATTTGAAAATCACAAAAAGTGGGTTAATACAATAGCCATTTAAATGAGCAAACGTAGCAAAAAACCTTAGGAAGTGAAACTTTCTCAAGAAAGTTCTGCTTAACTACAGTTGCCCTTGCTGCAAAGGGCTCCCCTCACATTTTTCTCATTTCAGCCACTACTGGTTCTAGGCAGAAAATAAGACAAAATTGCATTTTGCTGTTGTGCAAGACACTTGTTTTCTCTGAAAAAGTCCTCATGATTTTAAAATGCAAAATGTTGGTGACGAGGTCTCAAAAAAAGCTTTAGGAAAAGATGTACATGCATTTTCTCAAAATTTCCCCCTTTCCTTCAACATTTCATCAAAATTATAAAACCAAAACATTTCCTCTCATTTTATGTAGGGCTTGATTTTCATTGGACCACATCCAACAGACTTGTTTTCTTTGTATGTACCAGATATAATCTCACTGCTATTGAAAAGAAAAATTCCCCAAGTGATGTGTTACCCACAAGTCCATCCTCCTCTTTATCCCCTCCTAACAACTTGACAGCCCTTTTTCATAATCTCTTTCCTCTCTAGAAGCATATTTGCAAACTTTCTTGATTCCTCCTTCATCTCTAGTACACAGGCCAACCAAATTGCCCACTATCATATTATCTGGTTTCCCTGAGGCCAAAACATTAAGAATTCTTCTCTGTGCCAGATATGAATTTTAAAATTTAGGATTTACTATTGGAAAAGGGGTCAGGGCAATCCTCAGTGTGGATGCACTTGGTCTTATTGAATCTCATGAGGTTGTCATGGGCCCAACTCTCCAGCCTGGCAAGGTCCCTCTGGACGCCAGTCCTTCCCTCCAGCATTTCTGGTGCACCACACAGCTTGGTGTTGTCAGCAAACCTGCTGAGGGTGCAGTCAATGCCACTGCCCATGTCACCAACAAAGATGTTAAACAAGACTGGTCCCAGTACTGATCCCTGAGGGACTCCACTTGTCACTGGCCTCCACTTGGACATGGACCCATTGACAGTCACCCTTTGGGCCAGTTCTTTATCCACTGAACGGTCCATCCATCAAACCCATTCTGCATCAGCTTGGAGACCAGGATGTGGTGTGGGACAGTGTTGAAGGCTTTGCTCAGGTCCAGATAAATAACATCAGTTACTCAGCCTTCATCTATTAATGTTGTGACCTTGTCATAGAAGACCACCAGCTTTGTGAGGCAGGATTTACCCTTGGTGAAGCCATGCTGATTGTACCCAGTCACCTCTTTGTTATTCTTCTGCCTCAGTAGTGCTTCCAGGAGGATCTGCTCCATGATCTTACAGAGCACAGAGGTGAGACTGACTGGCCTATAGTTCCCTGGGTCATCCCTCTTTCCCTTTTTGAAAATGGGGGTTACGTTTCCCCTTTCCCAATCAGTGGGGACCTCCCCAGACTGCCCATGACTTTTGGAATATAATAGAGAGCGGTTTAGCAACCTCATCTATCAGCTCCCTCAGCACCTGTGGGTATCATCAGGTCCCATGGACTTGAACACTTTCAGGTTCTTCAGATGGTCACAAACCTGATCTTCAGTCACCATGGGCAGTTCCTTCTTCCAGTCCCTGCCATTATCTTCCATTATCCTGGGAGTACAGCTGGAGCCCTTGCCAGTGAGGACTGAGGTAAAGAAGTAATTGAGAACCTCAGCCTTCTCCATGTCACTTGTCACCAGCTCACCTGATTCCTTTCTGAGGGGGACCACACTTTCCCTAGTCTTCTTTTTACCATTAATATATCTATAGAAATTTTTACTGTTCCATTTGATCTCCCTGGCTAGATTTAATTCTAACTGAGCTTTAGCTTTTCTAACCAGGTCTCTTGCTGCTCAGGCAGCTTCCATATATGCCCCCATTCCAGCTGTCCTTTCTTCTGCTCCTTGTAGAGTTTCTTTGTGTGTGACAGCATATCCAGGAGCTCCTTGCTTATCCAGGCAGGTCTCCTAGCATTCTTTCCTGCTTTCCTCTTTGTGGGTACACTTTGGTCCTGGGCACGGGGAAGGTGATCTTTGAACACTGACCAGCTGTCCTGGGCTCCTCTTCCCTCTAGGGCTTTGTCCCACGATACTTTGGCCAGCAGATCCCTGAAGCAATCAAAGTATTCATGTCTAAAAGCCAGGGTTGCAAGCTTGGGATACATCCTCCTAGCTGCCCTGAGGATCTTAAATTCTTTTGCTTCATGGTCACTGCAGCCAAGGTTATCCCTGAGCCTCACATTGGTCACCAGCCCTTCCCTATTGGTGAGAACAAGGTCCAGCATAGCACTTTTTCTCATTTGTCCCTCTACCATTTGGAGGAGGAAGTTGTCATCTGTGCACTCCAGGAACATCCTGGAATTTTGTTGTCCCTCCAGCAGATGTCAGGGTGGTTGAAATCCCCCATGAGGACCAGGGCTTGTGAATGTGAAGCCTCTTCTGTTTTCCTGTGGAGGGCCTCATCTGCTTGGTTCTGCTGGTCAGGTGGCCTGTAGCAGACCTCTACAGTAACATCACCTTCCCCTTTATTCTCTTCAATCTTCGCCCATATGCTGTCAACCAGGTCATCATCCTTCCCCACGTGGAGCTCCACTGGTTCCAGCTGGTCACTGATATAGAGAGCAACACCTCCTCCCCTGCCTGTCCTTCCTAAAGAGCTTGTACCCATCTATCCCTACGTTCCAGTCATGGGAATCATCCAACCAAGTTTTAGTAACAGCCACTATGTCATAGCATTCCAGCATTCCAATCTGATGAAGTTGAAAATGTCCCTGGATTGCTCCTGGGGCAGTTGGACTAGATGACCTTTAAAGGTCACGTCCAGGCCAAAATATCCTGATTCAATGGTTCAACAACTCTATGATTCTATCTGGGTTTTCTGGTGATGATAATGGGAGGAGGCAGCTGGACCTGAGAAGCACATCAGCTAGGTGCTCACTACAGTCAGAGGCTCTATCAGCGCTCAACTCAACCAGGAGAGCAAGCTGGCCACATTGACATGTTCAAGTTAATCTTCTTAGAGTTGCTATAGACATGATTGCCTAAAAATATGAGAAAGATAAAGCTTGTAGGGAGTGGTAACAGTTGTCAGCAAACAAGTATAGTAAGAAACAGCTTCTGCACATAGGAGTAGAAGCTTGTCACCTTTTTAAAACTATCACTTAGCTTATGACAGACTCGGCCTCCCCTTGCACTTCTGGCCTCTCTGGTATTTCAGGGATTTGTTTTCATACTACCCCTGGTAGGAACTCTGGGAAAGGGGAATTGTTAAGTCATAGAAATCCGTAAACTAGGGAAGACAAAGGATGTTTGAGTCATCATTAATGCAAGGCTAAGGCTTTGCACATGAGATCACATTCTGTGGTGAAGAGTTGGTTGAACGACAAATCCTGCACTTGATATATTTTTGGAAGGTACGAGACCTGCTTTAATGTGCTGGCTCATGTGATGCTAGCCACAAACCCAGTGCTTGGCTACAGCATTCCATCTGCAGAGAGGTCTGGGTTATGGGGTGACAATTTCTTTTGCAACTGCTACACTTCAAAAGCAAGAATACTCTTGCAATATTTGGAATTTATTTTACAATTGTATGCCAGAAATTCCTTATCTTTGTTTTCTAGAGCAACCAGCCTATGATTTAATACATAATGTAATGCAAGCAAACTCACGATCCTTGAAACACATCACTGTAAACTTTCAGTAACGTGAGGGCTCATCCTTCAGTGCTGTGATTCCATAGCATCTTGTTCTATCATGCCAATTTTAAAGAGCATTATTGACAAGGATGCAGGCAGTACACTACATGGATTTTACTAAAATGTGTTTTCATTGTGGCTTCTGGGCAGATGTTGTCAGCCTAAGAGTGACATGTGAAAGTGCTGAAAAGCTACATCCGCTCTTGATGAATCCAGCCATTGACATTTCTGCCCTAAACATCCTTTCCTGTCTTGGTAGTCTCATTTCCCTATCTCCATTTAATCATGAGTCCTCTGAGTTTTCCATACAGACATTTCCCTAAGATGTTCAAAGCTTGTGGCTTCTGGTCCCAAACTTGATGTGCCCCTGGGAAGGGGTATATACCTGTGCTGTAGTTCTCAGATCCAGTCCCCACACAGGCAAATCAAAATAAGTGGAAATGTGGTTGAATATGACAAAATGCCTTCAGAACCCTTAGCTCATGATTGCTATTCTTCTCAACTGTGGAAACATTCTCTTCTCTGGCCTCCACAAACTTTGTCTCGCTGCTATGTGTTCAAATGTTACTGTGAATCTGTCAATTTGAACACCTTGCCATTCTTTTTGTGTGTCTGCTGACATTCCCCTTCTGCTATGTAACTAAATCTTCATTTAATTTAATTTAATTTAATTTAATTTAATTTAATTTAATTTCATTTCATTTCATTTCATTTCATTTCATTTCATTTCATTTTCTAACCCATCCAACTATCAGCTCTCATTCACTCTTCAGAAATAGCTTCAAGACTTTGATTGACAAACAAAGCAGATGTTTGTTACCAACTTGCCATCCGCTCAAAGAAGTGCTTTAGAATATGTTCTGTGCTATCCCTTGGATGAACTTCCACTCTAAGCTCAGGAAAATGCCTTTCCTTGTCAGGTATCCTGTCTTTTGAATATTTTAATCCTCCGTATGCCAATTAAGATGGAGCATTATCTCCTTTACACAAACTTCTCTGAGTTCTTTGCTTTGTAAATGCTAAATATAATGGGAGTCTTGCTTTGATGTTGCAGTCTGAAATCTCATCTATTTTTTTTGGTTTTTTTTGAAACAGCAGGGACTTAGGCCTGTGAAAACTGGAAGCAGGCTCTTAAGCTATGTATCACGCAAAAATTATGCTCTTTGCATTAAAAATATTTCTTATGCATCTCATTTTTGAGGACAACAGTATTCTTTATGAGTTCAGCAAAGATTTGCTCTTGTATGCCTTGTTAAATGTAAACTGCTGTACTGTCAGGGCCATAGAATATCAGAAAGACAGCTACTTTTTGGGATGTTTATCTTTTTTTTGCAATGCTTCATGAAAAAAAGGGTAGCAGAAGTAAAAGCTTTCTCCAGTACTTCATGTCTTCACAGCTGCAGCTTGTCACAAGGTACACTTAACTGCTTATTTTTACACTTGGGGGATTCCTTTGATTCTATTCTTGCTTATTGGTGAAAAGAGACCAGCTTTCAGTTACAGTGTCTGCTTTATGTTGTATTAATTCATAAGTGATTTGCCTATTAACAAGAGATTTATGATCCTCTGCTTTGGAAAGCTCCTTCCTTAAAGCACCTTCTCCGTGGAGAAGGACCTGGGAGTCCTGGTGGACAAATTCATGATAAGCCAGGAATATGTACTTGTGGCCAAGAAGGTCAATAGAATTCTGAGGTGCATTAAGAAGACTGTGGCCAGAGGATTGAGGGAGGTTCTCTTCCTGCTCTGTTCTGGTGAGGCCCCACCTGAAGTACTGTGTCCGGTTCTGGGCTCCCTAGTTCAAGAGGGATAGGGAACTTCTGGGTAGAGGCCAATTGAGGGCCACAAAGATGATTAGGGTACCAGAGCACCTCTCTCACAAAAAGAGGCTGAGAGATCTGGGGCTCTTTAGCCTGGAAAGGAGAAGACTGAGAGGGAATCTTATAAATGCATATAAATATCTAAAGTGTGAAAGTCATGAGGATGGGGCTGGGCTCTTTCTAGTGGTGGCCAGTGATAGGAGAAGGAGCAATGGAAACAAAGTAGAACACAGAAGATTTTACTTGAATTTAAGAAGAAAATTCTTTACTTTGAGGGTGAATGAAACACTGAAACAGGCTGCCCAGAGAGGTTATAGAATCTCCTTTTCTGGAGACTTTCAAACCCCATCTGGACATGTTTCTGTGCAACTTGATCTTACCTGTGTTAGAAAGGGGCTTGGACTAGATGATCTCCAGATGTCCTTTCCAACCCCTACCATTCTATTATTCTATGATTTCTTAAACATCTGCTAAGATGCTTGAGGGTCTGTGTTCAAATTTTGCCTAAAATCTCTTCCTTACCACAACCTGGAAACTGGAGAACAGTAAGGAAGCTGGTGTGTAAAACTTTTTGCCTGTGCTCTTTCTCAGTCCTGTCTATTTATTCCACTGAATCACAGAACATTAGAGATTGGAAGGGAGATCCAGAGATTGGAAGGGAGATCCAGAGATCATCCAGTCCAACCCCCCTGCCAAAGCAGGATCACTTAGGGTAGTCTGCACAGGAATGCATCCAGGTGGGTTTTGAATGTCTCCAGAGAAGGAGACTCCACAGCCTCTCTGGGCAGCATGTTCCAGTGCTCCGTCAGCCTCACTGTAAAGAAGTTTCTCTCATGTTGAAGTGAGATCTTCTATGTTCAAGTTTGCAGCCCTTGTTCTTTGTCTTACTATTGTATAGCATTGAAAAGAGCTTGGCCCCCTTCTCTTGACACCCTCCCCTCAGATATTTATAGACATTGATCAGATCCCTTCTTAGTCTTCTCAAGACAAAACAGCCCCAGGTCTCTCAGTCTAGCTTCATAGGGGAGGTGCTCAAGTTCCCTAATCATTCTCATGGCTCACCATTGGATTCTCTCCAGCAGGTCCCTGTCACTCTTGAACTGGGGAGCCCAAAGCTGGACACAGTATTCCAGGTGTTGTCTCAATAGGGCAGCGTAGAGGGGGAGAAGAACCTCCCTAGACCTGCTGGACACACTTTTCTTGGTGCACGCCAGGATACCGACTCTCTTGGCCACAAAGGCAAATTGCTGTTGCAGTCCACCAGGACATCAAGGTCTTTCTCCATGGAGCTGCTTTTCAGCAGGGCAACCCCAAACCTGTACTTGTGCCTGCTGTTGGTCTTCCCCAGATGCAGGACTCTGCACTTGTCCTTATTGAACTTCATGAGGTTTATCTTCACCCAGCTCTCCAGCCTGTCCAGATCTCATTGGATGGCTGCACAGTCTGATGGGGTGTCAGCCACCCTCCACCCCTCCCTCCACCCCACCCCCCCCCCACTCTCCCCCAGTTTTGTATCATCAGCAAATTTGCTGAGAATACACTCAATCCCCTCATCCAGGTTGTTTATAAAGATATTGAACAAAACTGGACTCAGTACTGATCCCTGGGGAACACCACTGGCCACAGGCTTCCAAGATGACTGTGCCACTGATGACAACCCCCTGAACTCCACTGTTGAGGCAGTTTGCAATCCACCTCACAGACCAATGGTCTATGCCATGTTTCCTGAGCTTCTTACTTCCTCTTCTGTCTGGATCACTTTCCATACAGTCTCAGATGTTACATTTTGACTGTAAGCTGCATGGGGAGGGGGCAATACATTTACATAGGAAAGGATCCTGGTCGCTACTAGGGCTTGTATGGAGTATTACAGTGTGCAGCAATCCAGTGGGGTAAGAGGTACAACGCCGACCTTCAAGACTAACTGCAAATTGTTAGCATGGAATGTT
Source organism: Melanerpes formicivorus (assembly GCF_026170545.1). NCBI lineage: Eukaryota > Metazoa > Chordata > Aves > Piciformes > Picidae > Melanerpes > Melanerpes formicivorus. The sequence goes on along the minus strand of NW_027142357.1, from coordinate 15,627,269 downwards.
GGGAGGCACTTTTCCCTCTGTGTTAGACAACTACAGATGCCTTGAATTTCAGGAAAGCCTGTTGAATATAATTAACTTTACCTTAGGAGAAACAAACCCTAGACTCTAAAAAAGACATACTGACACCCGTAGCACAATTCTACAGCAAAAGTGCACAAGAAGGCAAACCCTGTGTGCTCCAAAATGTAGTGGAACACCCATTCCTCAGCCAGTGCTCTCCTTGCCCCTGCAGGTTTAGGACTAGAGAGCAGCATCTGTGAATCCAGCTGACAGAAAGGCCACATTTCTGAGAGATTTAAAAATCAGTGGGATTGTGATATGGATTGTGGTTCCTTCAAGAACCAGGACTGATCCACCAAACTTGGTCATATCTAGGCCTTCACTTACACTGATCAGGTTTAGTCCTTTAATGGTAACGAAACAATATTTTTCCAGTCACCATGTTATTTCCTTTTCTCTTTACCTATTGTTTTGTAGAAAAAAGTTTTCTTTAGCCATACCACTTAGACCACTTAGAGGTCTGGATTTTTTTTTCAAATGACAGTGCATTTCAAAACCTCAGCAGGTCTGTGGCCTGTTAAAAATGTGAACTGCTTAACATAATAAGACATGATCTCACATTCTGAGTTTAACAAAATACCCTGAAACCAGATACTTATGCAAATGATAAGCTTCTCTCCATTACATCTCAAGCAATTCACCAACCAAGTTCCTGTCACAAAAGTAAAAAACATGGGCAGCATGAGACAGACTTTAAAGTATTTTTAAAAAATTGTGGATAGTAACATTTTGCAATGGGATTCTGACAGACTCTCAGCAGGAAGGTTTGCCCTAGCAAGTGCCCAATGAAGAAAAGCCATTTGAATCACTAAAATGTCAGTGACTGACCCAAAATGAGATAGAAATTTAAATGAGAAACCTAATTATTTACTTTACTAGCAATCTGACTAATCCCAGTAATGTAACCCAGTGTTCGGTGTAAGTCGTGTGTCCCTTTCAGATCTAAGTTCAAAGAGGCCATCAGACTTGAACCACTCCTAAGCTGATTCCACAGATGAAGGCTCTGCAGCTTAGCTCTGCAAGGCCTTCAGTCCTCTCCCCTGCTTTTGCGCTTTGCTGTGGTAGCACATGTAAAGTATAAAGGTTTCCTGTGACCTGGGGATTAATATTTTCCCTAAGAATAAATGTGTGTGTGTGTATATATATATATATATATATAAAAGAAAATAAGCACTTTCATTAAAGGGAAGATTCATCTTACATTGAGGTTTTGGACACAGAAAGTACAAAGCACAGGCTGTTGGAGACAGCCTAAGGAATATTCTTCCTGAAAGACCTTCTGAATATCAGAGGAGGGTTCTTCTTTCACCTGCTCCCTTGCCCTGGGCCTAGGCTGTGGGTAAGGTTCCAGTAATGAGGAAAGAGTAGAAGAAAAGTTTTCAAGATGAGGAAGTCAGGGGAAGAAGATACCGGACTATAAAGGTAAGGCGGCACAGTAACTGGGTTAGAAAGACCCTATGGCTGTAGTCCACAAAGCATGGCTGTGATATACAGGGAAGGTTGACCAAGAAGGAGTTCAGAAACTCTTCATCAACTGAAGAGGTTAGTTAGAAAGGCACAGTAGAGAGCAAAAGCATCCCCAGTGATTCTTGTGGATCTTATTTTAGGCAGGAACTCATTCAGTTACCAAGACTTTGTTCCATTCCATAACTGAGCTGAAATGGGTGGGAGGAGCAGTGAAGGAGAGATCTTTTTGAGAACATCATCCATCTGCTGTCCGTATACCCTGACTCAAGATCAGAAGTCTGATTAGCAAGGATAAGAGGGCACCACTGCAAGGTGACTTCTATGCAGTGGAAGGAGGATACTTACTTTGAATTCACTGCAGGTTGTCCTGGCAGCTGCAGTCAGTTACATTATGGTTGATGAGGCTCAAATGCATTATTTGTTTAACTGCATACAAAACCCAAGGCCAAAAGATGCACAGGACAGGTAATTTGTTTACTGCTATGGATATGAAAATGTCAGGCATAACCCAGTAATTCTATGCCATAAATCTCACTGATATTCTGATACATGATATTGTAATAGCATTTATATAATATTAAAATTTATTTAAGCCTGTCTAATCAAGAATACAATATGGTTCTGGCTCATTATTAAGGTGCAGCTTTCATTTTCCCAGAGCTGTATTTTTATTTATTATCAGTTCTGTTTTGAAAGCTAGCTAAGATCAAATTGACTATGAATTTGTCATTGCAAATTGTTGCATCACATAAGTATGAAAGCAGTAAATTTATTTAAATCATTAGATATTTATATGTTTAAATTAGATATTTATATGTTTATCCTGTATCTTTGGATTGGGCATCCTCCTGATGTGATGGTGTTAAGTTTTTCTAGGTCACAACCTAAAAGTAGGTCTTTACAGTCTATGAGATCTACGTACATGTTGTGTTTTAAGCCTAGCTGGTAATAGAGCACCACATGGCTACCTGCTCACTCCTTCTGTACCCTGGTGGGACAGGGGTGAAAACTGGGGGAAAAGGTAAACCTCTGTGGTTTGAGATAAGGACAGTTTAATAGGACAACACTAGTAGAGAAGAAACAATAAAGGCAATAATACTAATAAAAGAATCTACAACTCCTCTACAACTACCTGAAAGGTGGCTGTAGCCAGGAGGGGGTTGGTCTCTTCTCCCAGGCAACCAGCACCAGAACAAGGGGACACAGTCTCAAGCTGCACCAGGGGAAGTTTAGGCTTGAGGTGAGGAGAAAGCTCTTCACCGAGAGAGTCATTCGTCATTTGAATGGGCTGCCCAGGGAGGTGGTGGAGTCACCATCCCTGGAGGTGTTCAAGAGGAGACTGGACATGGCATTTGGTGCCATGGTCTAGTCATGAGGTCTGTGGTGACAGGTTGGACTCGATGATCCTCAAGGTCTCTTCCAACCTTAGTGATACTGTGATATAAACTAAGTGATGCACAATGCAATTGCTCACCACTTGGAACCCTACACTGAACCCGTTGCTGAGCCATGATCCCTGCTCCCACTCGTCCAGCTCCTCCAGTTATATACTGAGCATGAACTCATATGGTATGAAATATCCACTCAGCTAGTTTGGGTCAGCTGTCTTTGTTATGGTCCTCTTCAGCTTCTTGTGAAAATTAACTCTACCACATCCAAACTCAGGACAATACATGACTGATGAAGCACCTTCTAGAAGCACTTCTCTAAGTGTGGGACAAAACCAGAATGGTGACCTCAGTGCAACTGAAGTATAACTTAATTTTTGTGAAATTCTTTGGGCAACGATTCATGGATGTGACAGTCTAGCACATAAAAAAATGTAAAGTGATTTTCAGACCTTACATGACTTTTAAAAGGTCAGTGGGTGAAAACTGTTTCACTGAGATTTGAAATGACGCAGGTGCTCTAAGCAGAGATTGCAGTAATCAAAGATCCTGCAGTGTTTTTCATCTGTTGATGTCAAGGCACTTAGATGGGAAAGTCTGTAGGTAGGAAAAGTTCTTTATAGATGTGGAAGTCATTAGCTCTAAACCTAGATACTTTTTTCTTGGAAACAGAAAAGCTTAAAGAAGTTGGGTTATGATTCAAGTCACATTATTGATATGAAAAGATGAAGCCATTGATAGTGTAATCAGTATTTTGAAAGGGGCAGCAATTTTTAAGCATCAAAAGCACTAACATTAAAGCAGGCAAAGAAATTGAGGGCGGAGGGAAATCCTCCATAAAACAGCTATCTTGCACTGATTCATCATGCTACATTAGGCACAGGTATAGTGCTCTATGTGTTGTCCTAATAGGAAATACCTGATGATTGCTAAAATATTAAGTGCTGTGATGGTACAAGTTGGCAGCACCACTAGGCCTGAACTGCTCTATTGGATGATTACGTCTCCTCCCCCAATTCTTAAACCAGAATGGATGGCAGTTTCAGATTGAATACATATTTTCCATCTGCTGAATAGTTGTTTTTGTTCGTGCTGTTTGAGGTTAACTGTGCACGTATTAATCAAACCCACTACTTCCTTTCTCGTAAAACCAAAACAAAGCTTTGTATTACTTTCAGGTACAGCATCTGGGATCAAAGCTATATATATACACAAGGTGTGTGGGTTCAAACACTTCGAAGATTCAGTATCCTGAAAGGTGCCATTTTTTTCCAGTCCTGAGAGTTCCAGTTTGTCTTCAAGTCTGAAGGCATCAGCCACCTTCAGCCCCTTCAGCATCTCTCCCTGCACAGGAATGCTCTCAATATTGGTCACCGTGGGCTTTCTCTGCACAGCCACTGCCATTGCTGAAGGTGGGTAGATGAAGGAGGCAGGGTAGCTGGGGGAATCTACATTTTCTTGGTTTCACATCTTTGCAGAAGATAAACTGGGTATAACAGGGAGAGGGAAGCAACATGGACACCTCCATAAGACATTCTGGGAACAAGATCTTGGGGCACTGCAAAGTATCTGGAAAACCAGACAGAATTTAGGGCAGTAGCCTCTATAGATGGATGCTACTGCTCTAAAGAGTCAGAGAAAGATTCAGAGCTCAAGAAGGAAGAAAGATTTTGAACAGCCAGGCCCTGTGAGTGAAGTTGTTAGCAGCTGATAACATGGATATAGAGGTTTGAATGGACAGAGAAATTCTGCTCCTCTTTGTCTTGCACAGCAGAACTGAGGAAGATAAGCCTTGACCCAAAAAGAACTGAAATAAACCAAAATTGAACACACAGTACTGTCTTCACAGCCTAGTAAAGCACAAGTTACTGCCTTCCTATTGTGTAGCAGGATAGAGTCTAGAAATTGTAAAAGGCAGACAGTGGGGACGTACATGTTACACAAGTTTCCTCTTAAGATTTGCAATTACTTTTTACCATGTATTTACCAGGTTGTGCTAGACTGTGGCTTGGGGTATACACCATTGCTGTACTGTGGCTTGGGAACAGCTGGTTAAAAATGAGGAGCAACCAGATCACCAAAAAAAAAAAAAAAAAAGAAAAAGCAAACAGGTTTTCCATGCAGATTTACTATTGCCATAATGGTTCTGTTCCATGTTCATGCATGATGTCAACTTGTTTGTTTTTCAATGTAAATATGCTTAATTCTACTGAAGTATATTTTTTGCTTTCTTATGCATATTAAAAAGTTTGTGTTGAAGGAAATGGAAACATGCAGGTTGGTTCCTCCAGTAAGTGGGTCAGAATAACTACTTTTTAATCAACAAGTAATTGCTGAGATTTATGGTATCATTTTGTAGTAATCAAAGAAATTCTTAAGCTTGCAAAAGTGTATTAATAAAGGGCTTATGTGAATTGTGGTCTTGGAGTCCTTTTCTTGGAAGGATTTAGCAGCAGTTCTAAGAATTACTCATGGATAATAGGAGGTAGTAGGACTCCCTTCCTATTGTGTGAGTTTCAGGTAAGTGACTGCAGATAACTTCTTGACAGTTCACTTACCTTTGTGCTCTACTTCCTTGCAGTAATGGAAGTGACTCAGCCAGCAATCGTGCTGGCCAACAGGCAAGGAGTCGCCAGCTTGGTGTGTAAATACAAACACATTGGGAATGCAACAGAAATTCGAGTGACTCTTCTTAAACAGATGGGTGACAGGTTCACTGAAATTTGTGCTTCAACCTACACAATGGAATTTAAAATGTTCAGTGTGGAAGAGGTTATTCAGTGCCATGTGAGTCCTGGCCAAAACAATGTGACCCTCACCCTCACTGGCCTTCAAGTTAATGATACGGGTCTTTACATCTGCAAGATGGAGAGGATGTACCCCCCACCCTATTTTATGAACAAGGGAAATGGGACTTATCTCTATGTCATTGGTAAGCCAAACACCTTCACAGTAACATGATATTCCCAGGTTAAAGCAGTTGCTAGGATTTCTCAAACATCTTCAAAGTTCTATTTGTAAGAAGCAAGGCTGAACACTGATTCAATTACTACTAGCTCGCATTCCTTTCAGGTCTGTCTGCACATACCTAAAGCAAGCAAAGTCATCGCCATGCAGTGTATTTAGCAATGTGTGGATATTTGAGAGCATGAGCAATACCTCATAGTGTACATGTATGTCTAGACAATTAGCTATGTAAGTGCTGAATCAGTGGAGAGTAATGTGCATATTCTTCAACAAATAAAGCCTATTTAGAGGCTTTGTTAGAAGTTGAGTAGATAGGGACTCAGACCTAGTAGTATCCTGGGATATTACATGCTGGAAAAAAGCAGTGCGGAGTCTGACTTATTGACTCTAAGGACATCCTTATGAGGCTTATGTATGATGTAACTTGTGTGATATTATGTTTTAGATCCAGAACCTTGTCCAGACACTGCCATATATCTCTGGGTTCTAGGAGCTGCTGCCTCAGGATTTTTTCTTTACAGTATCATCACCTCAGCCATTCTTGTGGGCAAAGCGGTAAGTCCTGTTAACACAGCCCCATCCTGCTAATGACAATCGTTTGTGCAATGAGGACAAGGAAAAAGAAATGAGAACAGGGAAGAACACTAGGATCAAACTCTCTGGCATGCTTCTCTTTACTGACACACCACTGTTACAATAATGCAAAATAAGAGAATTTGCTAGAGCTGCCATTTAGATTTATGGCTCATTTGTGTTGCCAGAGTACCAGAAAGCAGGCAGTTTACATCAGCTGGTCTCACCCTTGGCTTAGGTTTGAATGTTTATAATAAGTTGGATTCATGAATTCTTCTGAGATCAAAGGCAATGCAGTCCTCATGATACTCTGATTTCACAACTGATTCATAGAAAATGCCAGGATTTTATTTTTCCTCTTCCCACCATTCACCTCTGTGCAAAGCAAATTTAAAGAGGCTTCCCCTTGTGATGCAGACAACTCATAATTTACAGCATTTCTAACTTCACAGCTAGAAGTGTCTGCACAAAGAAAAAGGCAAGCAAAATGCAAGTCTGCTTGCCTCTTTGCATGGGAGTCTGGAGTACTCACAGTTTGTCTGATGCCAAAGCTATATTCAAAGAGCATCCCTGTTCCAGATTTTTCAGTTTGCCCTAGTTCCTAGAAGCTAAAGGAAACTGTCAGGTGTAAACACTCCTAGTTTGGAACCAACACTGAACTCTTCAGCAGGAGCACCTTCAAAGGGCCCAGTGAATGGCAAGACTGTGTTCTTTGCTAAATGGCCTGTGTAAATCCTGATTCTCCCTCAAACATTCTCCCTCAGATGTTCTCAACAGATCTTCTACAAAGAGTGGTGACAGGGAAAGGTGCCTGGAATACCTTCTACTCAGTAAAGGCAGAACATCCATGATTCTTCTATAAATGTGCTGGTTGATATCTATGCTGAGATCACTTGTTTATTATAGTGTCTTCCCATATTTTACAGATAAAGAGAAGACGATGTCTCACTACTGGGGTCTATGTGAAAATGCCTTCTGACAAGCTAGAGAAAAAAACAATTCCATTCCACATCACTGTTAACTGAAACAAGTAAAGAGAGAAATTATTTCCTAGCTGGGATGGAGAGTCTGCTAATCCACTTAAGTTAAAGAAATACAATTACTTGTCTTATTATGAAGCTGTACAGGAAGGAGAGAGAATATTTTTTGTAACTTCTATAATTTGGAGGAGAATAAATAATTCCTGCATTAATATTTCCAGGTTAACTCTGTCACACAAAAATGGCTACATTAGGCCATTGATGCTTTGAGTTGTATTGTACCAATATGTAGTCTATATATATACTTAGATATATGTATAGCATTATGAACTATTGCTGTTGCAGCTGAGAAACTTAATGTCAAATTTCACCTTGTCTGCTGATCAGCTGAAATCCAAACACTATTACAACAGAGGCTTGTGTGTCATTGCATGGCTAATCATATAGGTGAGCAGCGGAGGCAAAGAACACACTAAGGTACAAAGGAATGTTGACTTGTTTCCCTGCATTGCTATTTATTGGTCCCATTTCTGGCATTAGTGCTCTGCAATTCCACAGAAGCATCACTGTAGGTTGGCACTGATGATACTACTGCTCTAAAAGGATGATCTCAATTCCTTTCACTGGCATTGTGTCCTAGCTATGCCATGATGAAATGAACATTGATGACATCTGAGCCAGTGCTGACAGTTGGGTTGGAGACAAAGGCTACCCAGTAGGAGCCCTCATAGGGTGTTGCTGGAAGGATGTTGCAGCTCTGCAGGGGCATTGTGTTTTACAAATGCTAAGTTATAATCTATCCAAAAGGCAGAAGTATATTACTGTTTGTAACTGAGTCTATTTTCCATGAAAATACTATAGTGTATAATCTTCTTTATCAGTTCTGTACCATTTAATAAAAACTTTGAAGCTTTGCCCAAATTAAAGTTTATTTCTTATTCATCATTCTCAGAAGAAACAGGAAGTGGCTACATGTTAGAAAGCAGCAATGACAAGATGAACCTTCCCCTCTAACCCTGTGTTTTGCCATTCTGAGGAAGCCTCTGGGCTCATGCCAACACTTTCTCACCTCTCCTCTTCTTCAAGAGGCCACCACTACAATCTGTCAAGTCTTCTGTTTGTCCAGTTAGAGCTGCTGTGATGTACTTCAGAGATGCTACCAATCAGTGTTTCATTTCCAGCCAAGTCACTTACTTGCAGAAGGTAACTGTAACAACCTTGACAGTGTCTCCTGTACATGTTTATATAAAAAAGCTAGTTCTAGTTTCAAATCCTGTTTTCTTTGCACCTCTCCAACACTCTCACTCACTAAATGATAGCTGAAATGCACAAAGCTGCTGAAGCTTAAAACAATTTCAACATTCTCATCTACTACCTACTACTTTGGCTCTTTTCTATCAAAATTTCACCTTGCAACCCAAAACTTTGGAAGCATGTGTCTATTTCACAGCTGTGAACTCCATCTTCTTGGCTCCATAACTGTGAACCCAAAGCCTACAACCGTCTATGCCATGTTCCCGCAGTGGCAGCAGCTCCCAGAATGCCAAATCTCATTACTCTTTTTGCTTGCCTTTTCCTTCTTGCTCCCTCATCTGGTACCACCTCCTACTGTACATATAAACATTCACGTATTTATTTGCTGATGACTGCAGGTGCTACCTGCTCTCTCAGTACTGACCTACAATTGTAGTGTATTAAGTAAAAGTAGCATCTGATGATATATCCTTTTTCTGAAGGTGTTTTTTTGTATTCTGACATCAGTCTGGGATTTTTTTCCCTATTTTTCCACTAACCTGGTGTTTTGGGGCTAAAATGTTCAAAGATCATACATTTGATGTCACTGCAAAATTACTGAATTTCTGCCTATTCCATTGCAGCCTGCTCAGAGAAATGTATTTCATGCTTAGTGAAAACAGATTTGATCCACACATTCACTTCTATGAGCTGTAAAATATTTTACTAAATTTACCCTGGCAATGCAATAATAATTATCTGAGGCAAATTTTCCACCACTACTCAGATATCCCTTAAATCATGTCTGACACTTAATCAGGAACCAACTATATTTTCTTTTTGTTTTTCTTAATTCTTATACTCTGAGACCAAGAAGTCAGTTTTCTTAAGCAATCTAAAAACAGCTCAAGTAAATTATTTTTCAAGTTTATCCATCCTGGGTGAAGGGATGCTTTGGACATGTATCAACAGCCTCATGACCTCTGGTCACAGCTCTCTTTGTATCTGTGTCACCAGAGAACCCATGTCTATTCCAATTCATCTTAATTTCTGGCAGCTAAGTTGACTGTGATTAGGCCATCTAGATTCACCAGGACTAATCCCTCTTAGTACACTAGAATTTCTTTGGGACATGAATCCTGTAAGGACCAGCAAAGAACTGTGCCCTACATAAACTGCAGGTTGTTAAATTACCTAAAATAGTGAATGTTTGCCTATATTTAGCCTGTATCTGGGGCTAACCTACACCAGTTGCTCTATCACCCAATGGCACCTCCTCAGCACAGAAGAGGGATCAGGAGAAAGAGAGAAGACCCAAAGGCTGAAATGGCCTGTAGCCCATGGCTGGCGTGTGATTCTGTCCCAGCAAAACCTGGACAAGATTAGAGTAGAGAAGAGCACAGCAGAAATTATCAGCTTACCTATGGCAATAGCAGTATTTCATGTTGCTCCCTAACTTATATAATTCCTGGTATGATGTTTAATAATTATGATATTGGAAATCTGCCCAAGTTCAATGGCTATTCTGAACTTCTTTTCATCCTCACTTGCTACTTTTTCCAATCTTCTCTTATTTCTGCAGTGCTTAATTTCCTCTGGCTTTTGGTACCCTTGTAGCAGCCTTGCCTGAGCTACAAATTGTGTAATTATGCACCACCATTTTTCTTCTAAGACAGGTTCCCCTTTTAAATTTTCTGGCAGTGTAATAGGTGCACTCAAATCAGGAGATGTAGCAGTGAAGACCAAAGTGGGATTTCAGTTTAGAATTTATTGATAATGATACTTTTGTAATTTATATCCTGCACCACAGTGATCAGTGAAGTCTAAGTGCCTGCAGAGATTGTATTTGTACCTATCTCCATATGGTCTACATAGAAGCTATCCCTGAGGAACACAGAGCCCAGACCTCAGGGAATTTCTGTTTCCTGATTCCCAGTACTGCCCACCAGGACCTTAAGCTCTGTGCTCCTCCCTGGTACTTGGAGAGCATCTTGCCACGATCAGCACCCAAAAAACCTTCATATGCAAGTCAGATATAGCTTTCTGTCAGACTGCAGCAGTACCAATGTGAAAGGTGCAAACTCTAGGTCAGTGTGCACCCCAGAAAATACAATAAAGAGAAATCATTCTGTGAAGAATATGAAAAGCAAAGGTGAAAGGATTTAATCTCAGAACTCTGCTCATTAGAACAGGAGATTTAAAAATATAACTGAGCATCTTACCTGGACAGCCAAGTATGAAAAAAAAAAAAAAAAATAGAATTAACCAGGTTGGAAAAGACCTTTGAGATCATTGAGTCCAACCTAATTGAGTCCAACATTACCTAATCAACTAAACCATAGCACCGAGCACCCCGTCCAGTCTCTTCCTAAACACCTCCAGTGATGGTGACTCCCTTGGGCATTCCATTCCAATGGCCAATCACTCTTTCTGTGAAGAACTTCCTAACATCCAGCCTAAAGCTCCCCTGGCGCAGCTTGCGAGTAATGAGACCATACTTCCTGGTGAGATTCAGGATGAGTATCTTTTGATGTATCCTTCACCCAGTCAGCAGATATGACAACCTGTTTGTAAAAGAGTTTGTGAAAGAGTGTCCAGCTGCATCTAAGTGGACACTCACAGGCATACTTATCTGCATCAAAGACAATACCATATACATATAACACCAATCTCCACTCTCCAATTTTCTATTTTCATTTTCATCCACTTTTTTATCTGAAATACTTTTATCCTTGCCATTTTCAGTTACCAGAGTCCCAGTTGTTAGAGGAAAACACGTGACAAAAGACTCCCATCTAGCTACTCTGTGAGTAGGCAATAAGTAGTCTAACATTTTAGCATCAGATATTTTCCTGTGAAATATTCACATTCCTCACTCTTTGGAGGAATATGTGAATCTGAACTCACTACTCAGTCAAGCCTTGAGGTATGTAGGGAAAATCCATTAGTCCTGTTTTCCATATAACTTTACCAAATTAAAAAAAGGACCCCTAGGCAGTGGCAAGAGCAGGCTTCTGCTGACCTATTCCTATCCTTCTTATTCTCATGACCTTTGCTCAAGATTGCCCTGGGCCTAATTTCTTGTTTTTCAATAACCAACGTTTGCATTGCCCAGTAAACTCCTAACTGGCTTGATAAAATTCCTCTCTGATTACTGACTTCAAGTCTTGCAGCTCAAAAGAGGGTCAGTATTTCATAAAATGAGGTGCTGAGGTGAGATTCAGAGGCAAAGTATACTGCAAGGTAGGAATTGCATCTTCCTTTCACTAGACAAGACCAACTGCTGGGGAGTGAGCCCTGAAAAATGAACAAGAAAATGCATCAGTTTTCTTTGGGATGGGAACAGTCTGAATCATGACGCTAGGAGAGGCATAAATAAGAATCAGATGGTGTAGCTGAGAGCTGTATCATGAAATCCAAACCAAAGAAGGCTGGTGTACAGCAGATGGTTTATCCATAACTAAACCCAATCTATTCTTGACATTTGTAAACTGCTTGCTTGCTTGAACAAATGAATAGGACTTTGAGATAGCTTCTGTGACAACTAGGCGATGGGGAATCTACAGATTCTGCAGAGAATGAGGAAACAATTACAAATACAAAGCACCATATTTGCTGATCTTGCGCATTCCTGAGCACCACTTGGGCATAATTATTCCAGTACTTGTACACACAGATATTCAGCACTTACATTACTTTGCTATCATTTTTGTATGACTGCTTTTTGTGAGTTGTAGAATAGTCTTATTTAAGAGTACTTCTATGTTGTATATTGAAGACAAATGGCAAGGAGCTTTGCTATGTTTGAGCAAAGGACTGTTACTGATTAAAATCTTAGTGACTATGGGAAGGGGGGTTGTAAAAATTGTCCCTGAAGTCAGATGAAAAATTTTTGTTGTTTACTAGAGGGATGGAGCAAGGAAGTGTTCAGGTAAGGGAAAAAACTTCATATGGAATCATGAATAATTCTTGCTGATATGACATGGTAGGTGCTTCCATGAAAAATTTCACTACTCTTTCATTTTTAAAAACTTTTAAATAGAGATTTCTTTCTATTTCCATAGTCAGCTGTCTTAACCACAGTCATAGTTTTATACTTTAATGAATGGTTTTTAGTGGTTATGAAGTTGCAATTGAACAAAAGATTCTCAGTTTCTTCATTCATGGTTTTTCTTCTCCATTTTCTTCTGGCTGTTGCTTTGAAAAAGTAGTACTTTAAAATGTTCAGTTTCATCTGAGTAGTTTGTTGCTCTGGATTGGGACATTTCTACCCAACACTTCTGTTCAAACATCCACAAATATGGTCCCCAGCTTCTCAAGTTACTTTTGTTTACAGGAGCAGCAACAGGCCAGCTTTTCACAACAGAAGCAGTAAGACAGAGGCATTTTTCAATATAAGTATATTACAAATTGAAAATGGAAAGATGCAGTCAAAATTAATATTAAAGAATCTGGATAAAGTCTGTGGATATGTGATACAATTGGGAGGGCTTGAAAGACTGCATAACATCTGGTTGGGCTATGCTATGCTGTGGGTAGGATTTATCAACATCTGTGCTTTGTCATGGGATACAACAGCTTGTGTTGAAAGCTGGAACAAGCAGCAGTTCTTTGCAGCCAGGTACCAATGCCTGGGTTGTGGGTTTTCTATGGGAAATGAATATTAATGTTTGGGCCAAGATCTCCACGTACATGAAAAATACAGGATTGCTGGTTTTACATTTAAAAAAATATATACACCTGAGCAAATATTCCATTTCTCTTTCAAAAGAGAAACTTAATAGCCAGGCCCCAATGACTCCTAGAGTTCAGTACATACAGGCAATATATGAATGCTTCTCTATATGAAATGGCCAGTTGTTAAGTTACCGCACCTTAGTCCTTCTTTGAGAGCTTCTACTCGGAGATTTGTAGCTTCCTTGAACTTGCAATGAATAGGACCAGCAGAAGTACTGCTTACTTTTGTGCAGAATGTGAGGGAATTTTTATGTACTAACTCCCACAACAGTTAGTACATAAGTTAGTTAGTTAGTGTTGGGCACTTGCATCATCATAAACTATAAGAAGTATCTCAACCCCATTCCTTCCTATGAAAATTATTATTGAAAGTTGGTCTCTGTTGACCTTCAGCTGCACTGCAGAAACCTCTCTTCATGTGCTGCTGTGTGGGGAAAGCTGGGATGTTTGAAATTCTGTAGAAACTCGAATAAGACTTCTTTTCATCCTGTATGTTTTTTGAGTCAGCCTTCTAACCTGCTATACACAGTCTCTAGCTTCTGCTATTGTCATCTTCCTACTTCATTTAAATCCAAACAAATACAAGAAAGGGGTGATCCAAAATAGGCCTTCTCTTCTCCTGTGCCAGAAACTGTGTCAGGTGGGTACTATGGAAACACAAAACCTACTCTAGTTGATTTGCATCATACAGATCAAAAATTTTCATGCAATGAGATGGACAAAAATTGTAGAACTACTCTTGGGGAGGAAACAAGAACCCAAAATAATCCTCTACTGAAACTTACAAAATGTAGCATGTTAGTAAAAAATTAATCAAGATCTGAAAGCAAAACAGTTCATTTGTCTGTAAGTTATCAAATCCTTCTGGTAAGTGACACTCTGGAAACATTTGATAGCCTTGTAACTGGCTGACTTAATGTTTTACATGCAGGAAAGATAGCTAGAACAGCAGTACTCAGCAGAATAAGCTGGTTTCATAGTTAAGCTTTGGTGAGGTGTTACAAAGTGTGGGTAGCATTTATAAGAGCTCTCTCGCTTTTAATTCTGCAGCAAAGATGACTGTCTGCTTCACAAACTAATAATATTTTCCTTTATCTTGTAATGCCAAACTAATTAATGATATCATATTTTATTTTATGACTATTTGTCTAGTCTTTTTATAGTACTCTCTCACCAAGATGGAACATCTTTTAAGCATCTTTCTCTCCATCTCTCTGCAATAATATAATGTCACTATACTAATTTTACCAATAGGTATCAAACTCATGTTACTCCTCCTCCCATATGTAAGCCATAGGCACATATCCAGTGTAAAAATTCTTCAGTTTAAGGTAACAATTTATGCTGCAATTTTCAGATCAACTTCCATCATCGTTTCTCATGTTTTTACTTCATATTTTATGATTAAGAAAGTACAGGGTTCCATATAATTGTATTAAATAAAGCAGTTGCTTTACTGCCACTGATCGCAAGAAAGATGTGGTTCTTTCATGGGAGCAGATTAAGCCACTTTCCTCAGATTTCAGATGCCTCAGTTGGAAATACACCCTAAGCATTTGCTTTCTGGCTCCTGGAAGTAGGGCAGTCACGATGCTATTTGTGAACATGTGTTTCCTTTCTCCTCTTTTGTTTTTCAATGCTGGATGATCCATAGGATCAGATCACTAGTGTTTCATCAAAGAATGTGTGAAATAGCTAGGAGGGGGCGCAAGCTAGGTCTTAAACAGTAGGCAGATGACATGCCAAGGAGGGTAACAACCTGCATGGCACCTGAAGTCAGGCTCCAAACGAAAGAGCATGGGGGAAGTAAGAGGATATGACCTTCATAGTATGAAAGTCACAGCCACATTGCATGAATGTCATCTCTAAATGTGGTGTCTTTTTAAATGATTCTCCCTCAAAAAGACAGTTTAAGTGCAGCAGCATGGATACTTTTGGTGTTACTTTCCAACAAGCAAAACAGGAAACAGCACCTGTCTGTCCTAGGCGCATGAAGTATTTGAACTGAATATCCTCTTCCACTGATAAACTGCACATTAAACATTTTGTCTAAATCTACTTTGGCAAATTTTTGTTTACAGAAAAGAATGGAAAAAAAGGAAACATGGTATTTCAAAATGAAATTATTTGACTTTGAAATAGTGTTTCACTTTAAAATGTATTTTAACTGTATTGATTTGTAACAAAACAATCTGTTTGCCAAACAGAACTATTTTTTTCCTCAACTTCTTAGTTTGTCAAAATTTCAGATTCTTCTTAGATTGGACAGGGAATTTAAAAGTAGTTATTGTCATAAATCTGGTCTTTGACAAAGAACAGCAATTGTGTGTGTGTGCAAAATTTGTAAAGAAAGAATAAATTTAAGCTTTACTATCACAAAATCCAGATGAAGCCAAATGTAGTGGAAAATATTGTGTTGATCTTCTTTTCTCACCTCACAGTAAAACTATATGAATTTTTGTTAATCGTGACATTTTACTTGGTAATGAAAGCACTATTATTTTTTACTCACTAGTCAACCTTTCTTTTCTGATTATAATAACTTTTATATTATAGGCAATTGCATTATGTGATTCCCAGTTCAATTCATTATTATTATGAACAGAACTTTAGATACTGCCTGTTGGACCTAGCTGGATCTTTTCAACTTCCTTTTAACTTAATCCTTACCTTACTTGATGAATTTAATTGTCCTAGAGACCTGTATATGGATTAAAAGCATTGACATTTATAGTTAACTACTCAGAGTCACACTAAAACCTCATTCCTGTGGCTTTAAACTCAAGAATAAATCACAAAATCTTACTCATTATAAAATAGTAACAATAAGGTAAAGTTTAGTGTAATGTGTAGGTGTTACAGAAAGATCTCCTTGCAACAGAACTGGAAAGCAGAAATTGGAAATACCTTGTTGTACGTGAAGGAGGTAACGTGGGAAAGTAGAAACAGGATTTAAATATATTAAACATATACAGTGAAATATAGTAACATTGAAATATTCATATGAAAACCTGCATAGCTCTACACTGAGCATGCCTGAAGGCTTCCCATGCTACCTAAGTCCACACTTGAGTATAACAAAAACCCTCAAAAACCCCTGTCACTTATTCTTGAGTCTGTTCTGAAATAAAACCTACAAGTCATCCAAAAAATGAAGTGTGGCCAGTTTTTGTCTAGTTGATAGAAAATATTTCCATGTTTTGCTGTTTTCAGTTCTTTCAACGTGGAACTGATGCTCTGATGATATGGGATCACCAGAGATACTATGGCATTTTTGAAACTGTAAGGTGTTTAAAGAGCATGCCTCAGCAAAATAGTGAATCAAGATGTTTTACAAGTCATGCAGAGTTCTCTTTAGTTCCCACCCCAATTTGTTCCCTTGGTGATGCACTAGTATGTAGCTTTCCAGTGGTGGGTGAGCTGGCCCTATTAGTCATTTTCACATAGTCAGAATTGGTCAGAAAGTTCATACAGAGAATGCTCATTTGTTTAAAAACCTCCGTGTGTGTGTGTGCACACATGCATGCATGATCCAGCAATGAAAGCTTTTTGACAAAACTTTCCTTGACTCAGTTAGGCTTTCTGTTCAGTACCAGAGATAGGCACGAGAAAAACCACTTCCCTGAAGACTATGGTACTCAGCTGGGAAGTGAGACATCGAGAAGGCTGCTACCTGATCCCATATCAAAGGCAGGAACATGCCTAGACCACTAACTGTCCTAGCAGAGTGCTCACTCTTTCTGCATTTTCAGTGGAAAACTTTCAAGGCTGGCAGGCTATGCTTATTTTTACTGAAAATCTGTGAGAGATTTAGTTTTGTACTGAAACAAACTGGGAAACTTTGTCAGTCTAATAGCAAACATCATAAGATTTATTAGGTATATTAATGCTCTTTGAGATTGCTAATGAGGGTATGCTATTAACATATAGGCTCAAAACCAATAAACATAGAATCATAGAATGCATTGGATTGGATGGGACATTTAAAGGTCATCTAGTCCAAATTCCCTTGCAGGCAGCAGGAACATCTGCAAATACATCAGGTTGCTCAATGCCCCATCCAACCTGACCTTTAATGTTTCCTGGGGTGGGGTTGCTACCAACTTTCTGGGCAACCTGTTCCAGGCTTCCACCAACCTCATAGTAAAGATCTTCTTCCTAATGTCCAGTCTAAACCTACCCTTCTCTAGTTTAAAACCATTGCCCCTTGTCCTAGTGCTATGTGCCCCATGTTTTTTGTAGACCACCTTCAAGGACTAGTAGTTCACTATGAGGTCTACTTGGAGCCTTCCATTCTCCAGGCTGAACAAGCCCAACTCAGAATGTCCAAAGGGGACATTTAGACTAGATATATGGAAGAACTTTGTTACAATGAGGGTGGTGATGTGCTGGCACAGGTTGCCCAGAAAGGTGATAGACATCCCATCTCTGGAAACATTCAAAGTTAAGTTGGAATGGGCTCTGAGCAACCTGATCTAGTTAAAAATATCCCTGTTCACTGCAGGGAGCTTGGACTAGATGACTTTTAAAGGTCTCTTCAAACCCAAAAACTGTCTATGATTCTTATATTGCTACTCCAGTCACTGGGCAACACTTAAAAAAGTCTGACTGTCCTCTTTACAACCCTTATCACACACTTCTAAGATGCCTCCTGAGCATTCCCTTCTTGATGCTAAAGAGCCCCAGCCCTCTATGAAATCAAGACTGATCCTTGCTTGACTTAAATGTGATTAACCAGTTGGGAGACAAGACATTATTCACTTTAAGTACTCAGTCTGCAGGCTGCTCACAGAGTTCTGTGACAATGTTTCTTAAAGGCTGCTTGTTCCCTTTGTGTGTACTGGGCACATTTGTCTGCCCCTAGCACTGCTGGCATATCAGGAGACTCTGTTACATGGGTGAACTCCCTGGCCTGCAATGGAAATAGCAGATCAGACAGAGAACATGCAGTTTTTAACCTACACAATCACCTTAAAGTAACAATAAGCCCACCCAAAAGCCTATGAGCTTCAAAAGATATTAAGGATATTTCACTTCTTAGGCTTTGATGTTATTTATTCTAACCAAATTACAATTTACTTTCATAGCCAACAACGATGAAAACCTAAGAACATAACTGAGCCCATAGCAGACAAATTATATACTCCACACATTCTCTGCTTTCCAAATGGGGCCAAGAACAGATGTCAGGGAAGAGTAAAAAAGTCAAGGAAAGTATACTATGAAATCTTAAAATACTGTACTAGTCTTTCTTTGGCAGCTCAGGAACTTCAAACGGTGTTGACTTTGTATTTACAACCCTCTTCCATGGATTTATCTTGTCACTTTGTGAAATCCCATGGACTCTGGGTCCATGTAAACAAGAATGATGGGCTGTTCTTTATTATGGATGAAACAGAAGGTCTTGAAAAAAACCTAAATAGCCTTGGAAACAGCAGAAAAACTTAGAAAAAAGGTGATATCTGAGGTAGTTTTCAAAGCTTGGAAACACTTAAATGTTTCTTTTGGCAGTGGAAAAATTGTTTGCTTATCAATTAGAATAATTTGTGGCTGTATTATATAAATGTAATAAAAACATCACCACTTGCTCCTCTGTAAAATACTAACACTAATCACCTCGTTACGAAAATGTAACTAGAAGGAAAACAAATGGCCAAACTGATTTTTTCTGCTTCAACTTTTTTTTCTTCAAGCAAAAAAAGTCACCAAAATGGTCCATCACACAAGCATTACAGAGCCCTCATTGATATCAGTGGAAAACATAGTGTAACCACAGCAACCCAAAGAGAATTGGTGTGACAGTTAATTCTTTTTTCTTACAGATTTTTTTTCTTACCTAACACAGAAGGAAAGAAACCAATGGCCTGCAGAGCTAAACACCTAAATCAATATAACATAGATCAATGATTTGGTAACCAATGTATCCTATTTTGCTGATTTCATATGCAGTAAGACCTCTAGCTTAAGAAATAATACATTTGTACACTCCCCATCATATTGTGAATACCAAGAAAACAGTGCTTAAAAATCCTCATGCCACAACATGCCCCCCTTAACATTGGGCACAGAGATATGTCATTAAAAAGGCCTGCAATAACCAATAGAAATACAATCACATCCAACAGCATCTTTGAAGAGGTAGGCAGCAGCACCTGAAGGGCCACTTTTGTCACAGGGAAGATAATTCAGCTAACAAAACCAAACATTGGCCATGATACTGACCTCCATGGTGTATCCTAAACACAACATAATTACTACCAGCTTCCCAATGGCCATACCTTGCCTCTGCTGCAAGTATAGCAGACAGACAAGGACTAAAGCATTCTAGCAACCAAACAGGGCAAGCAAGAAGAGCTGTCTTTGAATTAAAGAGAACACATATGTGTGTCTTTGCAGTGGTCACTTGAAACAACAAAATAAGCAGCTGATCTACAAACAGCTCTGCTTAAAGAAAACTGAGTTTTGTTACGCCGTATTTTCCAGGGTTATCTGAGAAGACATAGCTCCATTCCTAGCCTGGCAGCAAATCAAGGCAGCTCCCAACCAGAAGTGGCTTCTTGAGGAATTCTGAAATTAGGCTTGGGAACAGTGCTATGATTAGCCCCAGTAACTTACATAACACTAATGTTTAACAGCAGTATTAAGACAGCAAGAAGATATAAACAGTAACTTTCACCTTTTCTGATTGTTATCTAAACAATTAATGAATGCAAATGTAAGGGCTGGCAGTACCAAATGAGGACAAAAAAACTGTAGGTCAAGTATCTCACCTCCCAAATAAATATTCAACAGTGGGTGTGAAGAATGCAACAACAGGAAAAACACGAGGCAATGCTATCCACAAAGACTCTGATAATATACAAAAATTTGCAGGTTGAGGACCTTTCTTGGTTCAATGTCTTTGTAACTCAGCCTAAGTTGATGACACAGAAAATCCTGGATTCTCTGGTGTCCATAAATGTAGTATGGACATCTCTACGCCCCCAGCTTCAGTATGCTGCAGGAGGCTACAGCAGGATGCTTGACTCCTCTGGATATGGTGTGTCTCTGTGTCTCAGTTAGAATTGCATGAAACTACTAACCCAAAACTGAAGCAGCACTTTGGCTGGGACAACAAACCCCCCCTGAACAAACATTTGCTTTTAATGATCAGCAGCCACAGAGCAGAGATCAAAGAAACCAAGCGTGAAAAGCCTGTTCCTGAAAGTTTCCCAGCAGCCAGTCTTGGGCCAGAACAGAGCTGCACATTCCTATAAAATGCATGTACATCTGCCTGGGACCACTTAATAGTAGCTGAGAACATGTTAGAATAAACAGAACTTTCTGGGCTTTTATTCTGAGAACAATGCTGTATTAGTTACTGCAGACCTTGCATGAATGTAACCTCCTGTATTCAGGCTTGTTCTGTGATCCAGCTAAGATATGTTCACCCTAAACTGCACAGAGTTCGAGAGCTGAAGGACAGCTAATGAAGATGGGACCATGTTCTGCAGTTTCTTGTTCAGAATGAAGTCCCTGATAATCAAGCTGATTTTACATGGTGGCTGTGGAGGAGAATGAGAATGTCATTCCTGGAAGGTTCAGCAATTAAGCTGTGCAACTTACACTTAGGAAGTAGCCATGTCTTTTTCCTAGGATCACAGGGGTGTATGGAGGATAGGAACATAAGTGAAGAAATTTGAAGCCTTTACATGACAAAAGCTGATTCACCAGAATATTCTGTGGTGATCTGTAATGTGATCAGTGTGGTTAAAGTGATGTTTTAGAGTAGTCATTTCAGTCACTTAAGTTCTCTAGAGAATATAGATATCTGATTTCTATTTCTTGCTCACCATCATTTTATTTTTTAGTGCAAAATAATTTTCATGCGGTGACAACATCCAAGCTGGTTGCAAGAGGGGTACCTAAATCTCTCCCTTACAGTCAGCTCCCAAAGAACATTAAAGGTTTTAAGCTATAGTCCACTGGTTTAAAAGTAGTCTGAGATGAATAATGAACAAATCAGAAGGGTTTATCCACTTCTATCCACTTTTCTGCATTCTTGCAGGCATGCATTTGCTCCCAGGCTTAATGTTGGTTATCTCACCATACACCTGCAGTTCGTTGCTCTAATTCCCCAGTCTTTCATATCCAATGGTTCCTTCAACTACCACATACTCAGGTATCATAGTATCATAGTATAGTATCATTCAGGGTTGGAAGGTGCTCCTACAGGGATGAAAAAACCTCCATACCCTGCAGGGGTTTCTTGCCAAGCCACCTGTCCTGAAAGATGGCAGTCCAACAGCTGATCATGGGCACCATCCACCTCACTAGCTTTTGTAGGGGGCCTGAGTCTTCCCTCCACAGAGGCAGGGCAGAGCCCTTGGCAACATAGTGCAAATGCTGTTTGTGCAACACACTCTGGCTCTGCTGAGCAGGTTGGAGATGATGCCTTTGATCACTGGAGCCTCTATCTGGCTTTGGGGAACTGTCTCTGGCCAGCATTCAGAACTCAGGTGCTGTGACAGAACAAATTTTGCTCTGAATTTCCTTTGTATCCTGGACTTCGTACCAATGCCAGAATAAGGTATTAGCATGGTCCTCGTCCTGATTCTCTTGAGGATGTGATGAGGTGTGTGCCCTCACGTGAGAACTGTGTCCTCTTTACCAATTTAATGCATACAAGCCATAACTACATACTTTCTTTCATGTGTTTTGTGTGATAGATGTTTCCAGGCCTTGTATAGCCACACAAGCCATGCTGATAATGATTAAGCATAAGCATATGTTTTATCAATTGACTGCTCTAATTTCAACAGGTTCTTAATATAACTACACTCTATATATTGTTACTGATTGTGCAGTAAGAGGGGACCTTTCAACCTGAGTCCTCTCTGCTCTGGATGGGAGCAATGACAGTTTTACTAACAGGCCAACCTGGGCTTTGGTTAGAGCTCGCAATCCTCATCCACTTCCCTGAGGAGGGGCTGCTAACAGAAACATCACAGTCACACCAAGGGACTTGTACTCCAACTCCCTTGCCTCTAAGTCTTTTCTGGCCTGTTTTTATGGGTTGCTCTTTCTCATCAAATTCACCAGCACAGATGAACAATGTTCAAATGCCTACAAAGATGGCCAAACCTCCCATTCTCAGCTACAACACTTCCAAAACCTCCTGAGCTGCTCTGTGCAGTGCAGGCATCAGAGAGAGAACCATTGCGCCGGTCTCTGCCGAGCAGCTTTTGGAATTTCTTTCTGATGAAAAAAAGCCTTTAAGCACAAACCGGCATGGATGTGAGGTGACTTACGTGGGATTCTAGGAAACCACAGGGAGCAGCTAGACATTCCTAAGGGTCAGTAGCCAGGGAGTGACTCCAGCACCTCGGTGTGACCCTGGAAGGACTGCAGTGCAAGCCATGAGCAGCTCTGGGGTGAAGGAGGCCACAGGCTAGCTCCTGGAAACAGTCCCCAAAAAACGCTGCTGCGCAGCCTGGCCGGCGCTCACAGTACACCTGGGTTTGTTCCTCTCGGCGAGATTCGCACCCACCGCGGCTCTGCCTCCCCGACGGCGCTGGGCCTGAGCCAGAGCCAGAGATTCTGAGGCCGGGTCCGGGGTGGGGAGCGCAGCCCGCCAGCGCCCCCGTGCGCCCTCCCCGCGGCGGCGCGGGAGGCGGCCCTGGCCCGAGCCTGCTCCTGCCGCCTGGGGAACCCCAGCCGCAGCTCCCTGCCTTATTCCCGCCTGTGGCGGTCCGGCCGCGGCCGACTGGGACCCACTGCGGGGTAGTATGCACTTCGGCATCTACCTGGCCCCAGCGGGAGTGGGTGTCGGTGCTTTTCACTTGGCTGGGCCCTGCCCAACATCCTGCTGAGATGAGGGGTTGGCTTCATCCCACGGGGCCCTGTGATCAGACGTGCCCACAGAGCGGGTGTGGTGGGTCACCACTTGGATGCTGAGGACTTTCAGACATGAGCCTGGCTTTGGTTCATTGCTCATGAAATGATTCTCCACCTGTCCCATACCGCAGTGCTGCTCCCCTGATTTCACAGCATCCAGGTCAGTTCAGCATAAAGGCAGCTCTTGGAAGCATCTTCTGCCAAAGGAGAAGCAAAATCTTCACCAGTCCCTTACCACAGCAGCCCAAGGGGTGACACAGTACTGCTGTGTGCCCAGCTTTGGTTGCCTTTGTTCTAGCACCCATAAGAGAACTCTGGCTGGACCAAGCCTTGAGCATGATGGAGTGAGTAGCTTTGGCCTCACATACAAAATAGTTTGTTCCTAAGGCAGTAGCCTGTGAGATTCTGAACCACAGACACAAAATAGAGGAGGCTTAGTTACACATTTGAGAAAGCTGTGAGTTCACTGTTCGTACTCCTCTAAATCCACCAAGGCCTGAGTTGTCTAAGCCTAGCTCCAGTCAATCACTAATAGTAACAGCAAAGCCTGCCCTGAAAACACTTGAAAGACAGTTTTCAAAAGCACTTTGAATCATCTGGCATGTGTGTCCTCAGCCACTACAGTGCTTCTGGAAATCCAAGCCAGGAGTGTGCTGCTTCACATATCCTTGCAATTTTCAGCATGACATTCAATTTATAGCTTATCTGCAAGAACACATCGCAATTTCAGGGGCTGTTTCTGCTGGAGAAGTTTCCTTTTTGTTGTACCGTTGAAGCAGTGGTAGCAGAAATTTACCTTTGCAAAGCAATCACAACAGTGTTGAGATAAAAATCACACCACAAACCCCAAGTACCACCACAGTATGTGGCTCTTTCAGTCCTAACTCCTCCAAGACAGCTGACCAGATAACCACATAACAGGAGTTCCTACCCTACTACCATCTTTGATAGTCAGGGTGTGAAAATTTTACAGAATGTGTTTAATTCATCGCTGTTACACCCAAAAGACAAAATCCAAAAGAATGTCTTTCATGGTCACCCAGGTTATCAGCCTGTATCTATCATACACTTGCTCTGCAAGTGCACAAGAAAATAACTAGTCTGAGTCTCTAGGTTTGCATTGCATTTGAGTTTTGCATATTTACTATCCATTCTGGAAAACTTCCCTTCTGAATGTAGATAAAAGTAGTACTGGTGACAAAGCTCTACTCAGCAGATGTTGCCTATAGGGGAACTGAAATGGCTTCAGAAAGTATCCTTCTTGATCCAGAGCACTGCTCATGAACCTAGGCATCAACCTAGGTTACAATCCTGCTATTCTCCTAAATACCTCCTGCACACTCTAGTATAACCTACTGAAAGATATCTATTCCTTACTATCCGCTTCCCAGTACACCTTGAAGGACAGGAGCACAATTGATGTCTTTATTACTGTTATTCAAGATATTCAGTAAATGCTCCCCAGCCATCCTGTAGGTCAGCAGTCCGCACCACCAGCATGTGCACATAGCCTTCACTGGTCCATTCCTGTCTGTATTCTGTGTACTGGACAAGTGGTTGAGTGCCTCTTCAGGTAATTCTGTTGTAGCAGGTGTAGCTGGATATGCAGAGGCATAGCAGCTCCTGAGACCAGATGGGGAGTCTTTTCTCCAGGCAGGTGCTTTGAGCCAGTCAGTCCAAAACATTAGTTACAAGTTCTGAGGCATTTGAAATCATAGAATGGTTTGTGTTGAAAGGGACATTTAAAGGTCATCTGGTTGTCCCTCCACCCTGCAACAAGCAGGGACGTCTTTAACCTGATCTGTTTGCCCAGAGCCCCATCCAACCTGACCATGAATGTTTCCAGGGACGGGGTATCTGCAGCCTTTCTGGGCAACCTGTTTACACTGATTGAATTTGCCGCTTAGCACCTGTTGACTGAGTTGATAGGTCAATGCCCTTGCATGTGTTAGATCTGGGGTTTGCTCCTTAACACTTTTTTTTGTTTGTTTGTTTGTTTTTTTCTTTTAGGAAAGTTGATGACAATGGAATATTCTCAAGCATCACCTGAAAAGGAAATCAAAAGTGGCTCATAGGGTACCTGAGCTTGTACCAAAAAGGAAACCCACACCCCACACCCCCTCTGCAAAGGGGATCATCTCATTAGATCTGCTCTTCAGAGAGGTGTTTTTCACTGCTGCTGAGCTGTGCCCTGGTAGCCTCCTATGGCACACTGATGGAAAGAATGGTGGAAAGAATATTGCAGCATGCCACATGCCCCATGGACATGTGGGAGAAGTCAGACCAATGTACAAGCAAAGTAGGCATAAGAACAAATGAGGGAGCACGTGAGCTGCATTTCACGCTGAAATTGTTACATCCTGAAGGACTGCAGCTTGTTTACACACCTAATGGTGACTGATGCAGATGGGAAGTGGGACTTAAAGCCATCATACAACCTTAAAAATAGCACAGTGAAATTCATTGTTCCACATTCTCAATAAGTAAGACAGGAAACCAAAATGCATGTGTGGAGGTTTTCTGCTCCAGCCCTGAGGGAATGACCCAGAGTCATGAGAATATAGGCCAGATATTGAAGCAAAGAATGAGAAGCAGCAGGAGAAACCAGAATATAATTTGTGTGGATAGGCTGTAGCAGCCTCCACAAAAAGAATCAGAAAACATTTTATTGAGAGAATATTTTATATTGCTGTGGGCAACTGCTCATCATCCACAAGCAGAAGTGGAAAACTACTGGTGAGAAAGAACAAGTTACTTCAGTGTAATCACCACCTTTGTTTCATGGCAAATAAGGTAGTAGAATTTTCACAGAATAACAGAATGGTAGGGGTTGGAAGAGATCTCTGGAGATCATCTAGCCCTGCCCCCAAGCCAAATCAGGGGACGTCCATATTTTACTAACATGGACACTGTTTAGGATGAGATCATTAAGTGTAATAAAAGTTATGTGATTAAACAAAGCAAAGACAAATATACATTGTGCATCACAGGGAAAATCTTTGCTGTGAATCAGTCTTCTTATAGCAACAGCAGAAATGTTGCTTTCCAAGCACGGTGGAGAACACTGGTGTGTAGACCAGGGATGAGAAAACAAATTCATCTTTGGAATCGAGTGTATCACTCAATAAAGTTTCGAAGGCATAAAATTTCTCACAGGATTTTCCAGGTTGTTAACCATCAGCAATGGCAGACTGGAATCAGGATGATAGGAGACGAATGAGTATATGACTTTAGGGTAGATCTGGGAGTAGGAAAAGAAGAAAGACTGGAACTTGGGGAAAGGAAAAGACACATTCCAGAAAGGAATTAATGCACATGCTGAAGTTCAATCTCTGCCTGAGGAGAAGGGTAGACAAGGACTGAGGACACTCAGGTTAGAAGAGGAAATGTCAGCTCTAAGAGGTGTATGTGGATGAGAGAGTGAAAATCAAGACAAAGAGAAATGAGTGAGGATGGAAAAAGGAAACAGGTGTCTGTGAGAAAAAATAGTTGCATTTATAGGAAGCGTGTTGTAGAAACACATTGCTTGTCCCAGTTGGTTAACTGTAACCAACTGTAGTATTTGCAAGAAATGTTTCCGAATTGCAGTCACAATGGCTTTGTGAAGTAGGTAAGCACTGACAGAGGAGTGAGGCAAAGACAGAAAGATTGAAAGGCGATGGGAGAGTTGGTATGCGACTAGAGGTGGGCATTTCTTGTGCTCAGCTCTGAACTAGACTTTATGTCTGTTTGTGAACATACACTGTTAGTGCCCCAGGTTCTGCTGGCTCATCATGAAATACACTTGACCACTGAAAAAAATCACTGTCTACAGCAAACTTCACAGTGCTGCCAATTATACCCCAAAGTGTACCCTTGGCTGAACCCTTTTGAAACAAAGTGAGCAGTGTTTTGGCAATCCCAAGTGCCAGGAAGCAGAAAAGGAGAAGGGATAAATCCAGACTTCAGCCTATAAAGACAGGAGAAAGAGAGGACGAATACAAACTGTTTAGTGGACAGTGTGGCTGCTCCAATCATAGTGAGATTTATGCCAACCAAGCTACACTGGAAGCTATTCTTACCCTAGAAGGGAAATAGATATGTATTAATCATATCTGTGGTTTTATAACTGATATGTCACAGAGAAGGGAGGGAAGAAGTTGCTCCAAAATAACTATATTGGTTAAAACCAACCTTCTATAAAAATTACTTTTGTAGCAAAATGTTTACAATTTTAAGAAAGACAATGCATTTCTGAACCTTAGCCACACAGATTTGTTTTAAGGCTTGTGTTCACAAAAATAGATCAAACTTTGCTTGATGGTTATACATTCCCCTGAACCTTTATTGGCCTTTCCAGGTAGGGGCAGGCTTTGTTGAGACTCAATCCTTGGTGTGCTGTCATCACACTCTCCCAGAACTGTGGGTGGAGGGTACTTTACTTATATTCTCATCCTCCTTTATTTGGTAGCAGCGATAGCAGCTTTTTACTATAAGCCTTTCTGGATGCTTGTCATACTCCTACTTGGGGGGGCAATAAAACCTCTGTCCCAGGAGAAGGCTACTCTGTTGTTTCAGCACTTCCCATAAGTTATTGTGGGGGGTGGGAAAGATGGTCCTTCCTGGAACCTCAGTAGGTCCCAATGTTGGTCATAACTTCATAGGAAAAGCTGAGGAGTCAGATATATCTTTTTCAGCTTTATCATTGTCTGAACCTCCATAAGCATAGTGAGACACTGAAACAGGTTGCCCAGGAAGGATGTGGATGTCTCCTCCCTGGAGGTGTTTGAGTCTAGGCTGGACAAGGCCTTGGGCAACCTGGTATAGTGGAAAGTGTCCCTGCCCATGGCAGGGCATTGGGGTGGGGCTGGAACTAGCTGATGTTGAGGGTCCCTTCCAACCCAAGCCATTCTGTGATTCTGTGGTTACGCCTGAGCTTCAGAATTTAAAGTATATTGCAGAAAATTCCTCTGGTTAGAGTTAAGCTTGGCTCCAGAGACCTGAGCTGAAAATGTAGATCAAATTCTGACTTGAGACAGGTTTAGTTCTATTTTTAACTTGAAGAAAGGTAAAGGTTTGTAGGGCTTTGCAAAGATTTGAAGAGAGTAAAACTCTGCCAGTGACCATGTGAAAACATCACTAGCAGTAGTAATGAAATTAAACAACTTTTTGAGGAAGAGTAAACTAACGCATGAAGATTTATTCACACAGTCCAAAGTAGGAATGAATCTGTAACCCAGTCCTGTCATTCACAAATTATTTGATACTACTGCATGACCATTACAAGAACTTCCCCAGGAGTGCCTGTCAGGCACAGCTGTCTGGTCTTTGTGTCTTCTCTTTATGCAATCAGAAATACTAATTCCATCTAATATATTAAACATGATCTAGAAGCTCCTTTTTCAGCATGTTATCTGCACCAAAATTAGTATTGTAGGCAGAAACAAATAGCCTGTTCTAAATGATTAGAAAACATGTTATCCTAAAGGATCCTAAAGCATCTCCAGAATACAGATAGATAGCAGGCCAGGATAGAGTGTTCTGCAAAAAAGCAGGGAGAGGGAATGAGAGAAACTTTTGATCTAAGGCCTTAGGGCACTGGGTCACATCCCCTCCTTTCACAGAGCTGCATAAAGTTTCTCATGTCCATGCAGAGTAAACCTGACCTCCAGGGGGGAATTCTTACATTGGAGTGGGTCCTCAGCAAACACCAGGGATGGGTGGATCCTTCTGCAATTTGGACATTTTCTTCCAATGAATTCCAGAACCAGGACACACAAGAACCTACTATCCTACTATCGAATGGTTCCCACATAGAGAGCAAGACCATCAATGATGTAAGATCAGCTGAAAGTGGTGGGAAGAAAGCAGGTTGCCAGTTGCAAATAAGTCTGTGTTGTAAGTTAGTTCAAGCAACAAATTGCCAACCACAGACTATCTAAAGGAAGTGTACTGCAGATGGCTGTAGCCTCTATCGTGACAGATTTGAGAAACAGCCCTTGCAGAATTGAACATCAAATATACAGTCAGAAAATCTTTCATCTTCCTTCCTGTGACAGCACAATTTGAGGTAGGAAAAGATAAGCAGTAAAATCTACAGGTGTGGGTGACAACTAATGCTGACATAGCTATAACGTAGTCAGGGGTTAAATTTAAAAGTACTTCAGATTATCATATAATTTCCCCCATTGCCCACAAACCACTTCCTTTCCTACCCATGAATTCTTCCCCATCTTCACAGCAGACAGAAGGTTGGTGCCTCTGTGTCAGGCAAGCATGAAGTCAGTTGCTGTAACTTTCTGTGTCCTCTGCTTTCAGTTTGAAGCCCTGTATGGTGAGTATCATTTTGGATTATTCTCCTTGCAGTAGATATCTCTATGGAATATAACTCACTTTATGATGGGAGACAGTAAATGAGGCGTGATAGGAAGGGGTTGGATGAGTAGAGTTAATTAAGGGAAACAGCTGCAAAAAGACTGCTCTCAACTTTAATATCATTAGAGCTGGTGGGAAGAAGATCCCTGCCAACACAAAGCATTTCCTCTGAAACCAAAAAGTACAACTTTTCATTGCCTGTATTCTTTAGCTCATCTACTTAATGTTACCCTCTAACTGTTTAGACTGTTAGTGTTCCAGCCACCTTCCCTTGCTGGGTATAAGGTCTCATAGCAGCATGATGGTGAACGGGTTAATAAAAAGAAGCCAAGTTATTGATATTAAACTTGCTTTTGTTTGTCCAGGTAATTTTATACTATGAAAAATGTATATGGCATGGAAGAGCGGATGACATTGTTTTGGTGCAGAATTGAAATGCATTCCCAAATGCTGTGTTTAAGAAGGCACATGGTGACAGCACTGATCCCAGTCCAGCTATAAACATAGATGCACCATTTCACAAGGTTCAGCGTTTTATCACAGCTATGCAAACCAAAATTCCAGAACTCACATTTATCTGTAGTCACTCTGAAGCCTACAGATTACAGGGACAGGATGGAAATAGAGATATATGTTTATGAAGAGTCTTTTTTATTTTTCCATACATGTACTGTGCAGGGTTTGGTTATGATGTGTCATATAAGTAAGACCTGTGATTTAGTACATAGTTTCTAACCACCATCTAAACATGTTTCTTTGAAGGTCATGCTAAGGGCTATTGAATACATTTACTTCTGAATTTCTGGTGATACAGGATATGTTTCAACACTCCCTGTAGGATTTAAATACTACCAATCCTTTGATATTCTTTTTTCTTCTGTTCATTTTCAATGATATTATGAAGTAGTATCTTATTCACCTTTTTTTTTTTTTTTTTTTAGGTAGTATGAGGGAGGATTATTGAATGAATGTCTCAGTGAGAGAGTGGAATTCCACTTTTCTACCTCCCATCCCACTAAACGTACATTTATTCTGATTGTATTCTGATTGTAACTTGGCAAATGACATCACAAATGTGTCTGGCCATTAACCACAGAATGTTACAGGTCCATAAGATTACCCTAGGAATGAACTGGGCACAGGAGAACGGCAATCAGGCGCAAGGAAAGGCAAAAACCCGCGCCTTTTAGTATGCAATGAAACCATTAACATTAGGAGCTGATGTAAAATAGCTAGTGAGTTGGAAATTCATAATGATTGTCACCCACTGTGGTCATCCATGTAGACAATTTTGTGTTTTAATCTCAGGCATTGTTAATCTCATTTTAAAATGTGCTTCCTTTATACTATGCTAAGCATGCTTTTCTATATAGTCACTTGTTTCAAAGGAATACTAATTGCATCACATTTGCCAAAATGCTCATTCAGAGAAGTACATTACTGAGTCTTGAAAACAGGCAGTTAAGGCTTATGAGCCTGAGAGGATACAGAACAATCTTTCAACTTGCCATAGGGTCACATGAACTACATGCTTAATGACCTTTCTGTGCCCTTTTCCATTAAAACCAAGGATTAAAACCATGATCTCTGACAAACATTTTAAACCACTCAATATGAAAGGGCAAATTTATTAGCTAACAGCAAAATGGAACTATTCTCAGAGACAAACAGAGAAATGAAGTTTAAAGCTGTTGCTCCTGTTCTCAGAGGAGGGTAGTCCTACTTTCTTCTGGAGCACTTGGGGAATATGGCATTGCTTGGCTCTGTAGCACCCCTGGCACTCAGCATCTGTCTCTCCTTCAGATGACCAGTGACAAGTGTAGAGGTCTCAGCTTACAGGTGGATGCTTCTCAAAAGTATCAGGTCAGCTTACACATACACCACGCTCTCCAGCTTCTGCTATGTCAATACACTTGTTTCTTTCTTCCCTAAATAATTTGTCTGCTCTTGGGTCTATTTTTAAAAGTATGTAT
Organism: Melanerpes formicivorus; assembly: GCF_026170545.1. Taxonomy (NCBI): domain Eukaryota; kingdom Metazoa; phylum Chordata; class Aves; order Piciformes; family Picidae; genus Melanerpes; species Melanerpes formicivorus. The sequence continues at coordinate 15,595,661 of NW_027142357.1, read as the reverse complement.
TACTGAACTACAGGTCACCAAACTACAGAGCAATTTAATAGATGTGTATTTCAAATGCTGCTCTCATGTCAGCTGTTTTCTTTCACTATTCAACATGCTAGTCAATAGGAACTGTTTCTTATTTAACCCTTGCGTTCAGCTTTTCAGACTATATATGATTTGGAGGGCTTGCACCTTCTGTATCTGTGCAGTCAGCATATCTAGAGCTCTATTTCCCTGTGGGTTGGTAAGCTGTGTGCTTTGCCTGTCTTATCTTCACAACAGTGATACAAGATGCCACATACCTTGTCTATTATCACACAAGAAATAGTCCTGAGAGAAGTACAGATATTAGAATTATCACTGACTATAGAGTGCTAACTGTGCACAGTAAACTAGGAAGAACATTGACACTTAATCAAAAAGGGATAACTGTTTCTACTGGTTTCCAAATGAACATCACAAAGCATCTTTCAGAAGTCCCTTAGCTTATGTGTCATTCTAAAGATAGTTTAAACAAGTGCCATTCACTGCAGTACCCTTGCCAGTGATGGTAATTGAAGAGCAAGAATTCAAAGAAGGCAAAACCATGGACACTAGAAGTTTGACTCTGTCCAGAAAGAGTTGAGAGCGTACAAAGGTACCCAAATGAGAACAATCTGTTCCTGTGTTGGTTGTCAAAGATAGCAGGTACCTTGGGAAAAAGAGTATTTCTACTATGTAATCAGTGCAATGCCTGGCACAGTTTGGGATGTACTCTGTGTGGATCTAGACTATCATGTAGCAGTAACAAGAACAGGATGGTCCATCAGAGTCTTTAAGCGTTTGCTCCATATTTCCTTGGGATCATAAATGTATGATTTAAGTTATATTTCAATCTAAGCAGCCTCTGAAGAATGTATTCAGGCTGCCAGAAAACAGGAAAAGTGGATATATATTTTTTTCTATTTGTCCATGTAGCTGTCTGTGCCTTGAATTTTAGGGCACCGCAAAAAGAAAAATTCCAGATGAAACACTATCAGGCTGTGTTGTGCTGCCATTACAGACATACAAACCATTTCAAAGTGGTGCATGCCACCAGCCCACCCAGCAAATTCCACTCTCACTATTGCCATAGTGCATGGTGATGAAGTAGGCAGCTTGAGAAACAAATCCAGAACTATTACCAGAAATGTGTCTTTCTCCTGTACTGGCTACGCACCATGGACTGAATACAGTTTGATAATCAGGAAGAGAAAAAGCTGCTACTGAAAAAGGAACAAAGCTGTATACATTGCTTGCATATATTTTTTTTGCTGTATATATTGGACCACCTTCCAGATATTCATTTTGGCTGTGCCATACGAAGATCTTTTTATGCAGTGCTGAGCAGCGGGGGGAAACAGAATGAACATAGCCTGAACTGGGCACTTTGGTATGTAAACAAAGGTTAATGCTGGCTCATTGCAGACTCTGGATTCATAAGAAATAAAAAACATGCTGGTTTTTTTTGGGGTCAGATTTCCTCAGTATTTGGGGGAAATTTTTTACTTTCATCTCAGCTTCTATTTATGAAGTATGCCTACTATTTTGTAAATGCTGTATGCATGATCAATATTAATTCTTGCTCAATGCATTTACTTTTTGTTTTGATTTTTATATTTCATAGTTTTATCACATCATATGAATTTATAGCATAGCATGGACAGCATCAGATAGGCTCATGACACAAATTAGAATATAGCTTCAGCATCTTAACATTGCATGGCTTGTCCCCTGTTTCTGCATCTGTCTTGAATTTTAAAGAGGAAAACATTTTGTATTTTTCAGGAGTTGCCTGCTGCTCAGTAAAACCCTGCAAAAATATAGGTAAGACACTTTTGCATTAATTTGGTTTACAGTTTAAAATGCCTTTCTAGATCAGAAAACACCGCCCTTAAAGAAAAAAACAAAAACCAAGAAGTCATTTTTTAACAGCATATATTTAAGGTCCTCAGTCAGTTTACTTTCTTTTTTTGTCCCCAAGAAATTTGCAAAATGAGAATTGCACAACACCTAAGGGTTTTTCAGGCAGCTTTTTGGGAAGATCAAAAGTGATTTTTAGAGTACATGTGGGTCCATGCATGCAGTGCATTGGTTCTCTACTCTTCCAATGCTGTTAGTGATAAAGGTGCTAAAGCCATCTAACTAAAAAGGTTTAAACTTTATATCATGGGCCAAACCACTATCTACTCTAGAATGGAAAGACAGATTTGTAGTTAAGGCACTTAGGTCAGAATTTTTGATTCATATCCTATTAAAAGTTGTCATCTACATTATCAAACTGGCAGGATGTCTGAGCCCAAACTGTTGTGGTGAATGAAATCAAATCCAGTTAGTGGCCTGTCACAAGTGGTACTCGGTCAGTTCTCTTTAATATCTCTGTTATTGATCTGGGTGAGGGGATTGAATGCATTCTCAGTAAATTTACAGACAACACCAAGTTAGGCAGCTGTGTCAATCTGCTTGAAGGTAGGGAGGCTCTGTAGAGGAGTCTGTACGGGCAGGATTGATGAACTGAGGCCAGTGGTATGAGGTTGAACAAGGCCAAGTGCCAAGCCGTATATTTGAATCACAACCTCATGAAACACTAAAGGCTGTGCAAAGAGTGGCCACAAATATGCCTGGCAGATGCAGACCTGGGTGTGTTGATTGACAGCTGGCTGAACGTAAGCCAGCAGTGTGCTCAGGTGGCCAAGAAAGCCAACAGCATCCTGGTCTGTATCAGGGATAATATAGGGAAGTGATTGTGCCCCTGTACATGGAACTGGTGAGGCTACACCTCAAATACTGTGTTCAGTTTTGGGCCCTCACTACAAGAAACTCATTGAGGTGTTGGAGCACTTCTAAAGAAAAGCAATGAAGCTGTTGAAGGGTCTAGAGAGCAAATGTTACCAGAGAACTAGGAATGTTTCACCCGGAGAAAATGAGGCTAAGGGGAGAACTTTGCTTTCCACAACTACCTGACAGGCGCTTGTAGTGAGGTGGGTGTCTTCTCCTCAGAGAAAAAGACAAGAGGAAATGGCCTCGAGTGGTGCCAGGGGAGGTTTACACTGGATATTAAGAAAGAAAAAAAAAATCACAGAAAGGTTGTCAAACATTGGAACAGGCTGCTTGGGGATGTGATAGAGTCACCACACCTGGAGTATTTAAAAGACTTGTAGATGTGGTGCTGAAGGACATAATATAGTGGCGAACTTGGCAGTGTTAGTTTAATGGTTAGATTCAAGGATCTTACAGGTCTTTTCCAGCATAATAGATTTTACTGTTCTATGAACATTAGGCTGCAGGCTGTGAACCATAAACCAGAGGTAATTATCATTGTCCTTGTTTTATCTAAGAATAGGAGAATCAATTTGAAGCAAGGTTTATATGTCCCTATAATGTTTTGTCCAAGGGAGCTTTTAAACATTATCAAGTAACTCAGTAATCCAGTGACCTCTCTAGCCCCATAGAAAATAACAGACCTGGTCTTATTTCATTTATTTTCTCAGTAATGCCTGACTTGACCAGAACGATGCTCTAGTATCTCATCTTAGAGGCAGCTTTCTATAGGCAGGCTATTCTGAGTACCTAGATGCCTTAAGTTTCAATCATGTTTCCCTTGCTTTTGTTTAAATGAGTTTCTTAACATTTTAGGGATTCTTTTCATTGCTATGTAAGTGACTATACTTATTGTTTTCATGTCTTCAGATCAGCTTCATGTCTCTGATCCCCAGGTGAAGATGGAATTTGAAAATGGAATCTTCAAGTTCACATTCCCCAACCCAAAAAATGTGAGTGAGTTCAGCATGACCCTCCTCAAAGGACGGGAAAAGAAGGAGATCTGTGCACTCCATTTTGATCAGGGGAAATTTATCCCCAAGAGTAATGTCACCTACTGTCAGACAGAACGTTCAAACAGCAGCACCACTTTCATTCTTAAAAATCTGGAAAGAAAGCATATTGACATTTATACCTACTGCCTGGAGATGCTCTTTCCCCCTCCTTACATAGACTGCCAGCTGAAAGAAACCTATTTCTATATCCAAGGTAAGTTTACTTCTCCACTCACTTCAGTTTACTGATAAGTAGATACTGGGCAAATCTATATTGCAGTGTAAAATGTGACTAGAAGTTGCATGAAAAATGTGATAGATATTTCCAAGACAGCTTAAAATTACTTGCTAGGGGACTGGTTACAGTGGAGCTGTGTTGGCAGACTGCTCAGCATAGCTTTTTGATATTTATTCATCTTCTTGGGCAAGTTCTTCTTTTTTCAGAAGAACCCTTTCTTTTTATGTCTTCTTTTTTCAGGCCATGCTAAGCTTTGTATATTGTTTGGGCCACCAAAACTCACTAGACTACATCTTCTACAGTACTACAGTCTCACTCTTGCCTGCAGCAGCAATTTCCCTTTGTCCATTTCCCAAGTTGATGAGTGTAAATGTTAAAGATTGTTTCTAGATGAGGGGGAAAAAAAAGCATTCTGAGAGCTAAATTCATATGCCTTGCTAGTAGTGGTATTTGGAACTCTGATGCCACACTGTTGTGAAGATAGGTGTTCACCTATCTGAACATTCAGCTCTAGAGCCATTTTAGAGCAGAAGGGATCCACAACTGCTGAAAATTTTTGCCCTTTTACTGATAAAAGTGTGGACTAGAGAAAACTCACAGTACAGGCTTTAATTTTGAATTGTCTTTCACTGAGTCACACTTTGGTATGTTAAGATGGAAGAATCCATAGGATTTTTGCTCACACCCCTTATTTGTTCTCCGTATAGTTCAGTTGCAACATGGTACTGCCTGTTGTCCTTCTCTTGCTATCTTTTCTTATCTCTTAGCACCAGGCCTAAACAAAGACAGAAGCTGCAATTATGTGGTCGGCTCAAATTATCTCTTGCATCTCAGCTTCTCAGAATGAAGCTATGACAACCTTTTTTGTCTGCAGTATTTCCCAAAGATGTCAATTTCCATTTGTACAGATAGCCAAATGGCCAAATGCTCATATCTGTTGTCAGTTGTTTCATGCCCTGTAACATTTTCTTCCAGATCTGGGCAAGGGTAATCTTGTGCCCCTCAGGTTGCCTTCCTATTAAAAAATGATTGCCAAAGTCCACTTTTTGAAGGCCACCTTTGAAATCACCCGTGGTACTCACTGGATGTAAGCTTAAGCCTTGCTGAAATCTGCATTACTATTGTGCTTTCAGTGCTGGCTTCATTTATTTTCAGTCTACACTTTCAGCCCTGTGTACCAATAGTTTCACTTCTCCTTCTGGAAAACTGCAGTGTTCTTTATCTTCCTGCACACACTTTTCACCTCAGGAAAATCCTTCTCCCGAGCTCACTTTTGCTATTTTATTAATATAAAGAGAGGAGGGGGAAAAAAATGAAAAGTTATCTCTAGGGGAGGAGAAAAGGCAAATTATCAGTAACAGCTGTTTTTGCCTCCCCATCTCCAGATAAGGAAGACTGCATTTCCCTGAGTCTTATGTCATGGATAATTATTGGCCTGATCACGTTTGCTATGATTTCCTGTGTCTGCTGTGTTGTGGCCTGTTGCTTAAGGAACAAGGTAAACAAGTCTATGAGATTCTGCAGAACCCTCTTTCCAAGGGTCATGAATGGGGAACTTGATTTAATGAGATTTAAAGGGTGAAATAGTCATATATTCACTCAACACAGAATATATATATTTTTTTTTTTGACAAAGAGACTGAGTTGTTAATTTACCACTGGAATACAGTCATTGATGACAACAGCTCAGATTTAATTTTTTATAAGAGAAAATTGTTTATTGATTTAAAGTCTGGAAATCAATGGAAAGAGGAGAAATGCTGCACATGGCAGCAAATTTACTTTGGTAGGCAATTTACCTGATTGTTTTCTTCAAGAAGGGGAAACAAATCATCAGTGGAGCAATTACAGCTCTGTTCTGGAGTAAAACCACTTAAACAAAGAACCACTCGTCTCAGGAAAGAAAGGAGTCCATGGATATTAGTTATTCTTTGTGCTATTTTCATTTTCAGTTTGTTTTAATCCAAGTTTTCTGTGTGACTCTCTCTCTATTCTGACTTTAAGATTTCCACTGAAAACAGTCAGGGTAACTGCCCTACTTAAAGTACAAAGGCAGCAGTAGCTGAGGTTAGTGACCACAAAGTAAATTCGTGACATTTTCTCTCTGGTTGCAGAATCAGCAGCGTGAACCCAAGTCCCATGAGTACAACAGTGAATATATGCCCATGGCAGCAGTGAATGCAGCTAAAACCCCAAGAATCTGAGGTTGTATTAAGCCTAGTTTTACTTGTACCTCTACGTGTGTATGTTGCAAGGCTTTCTTTGGGAGGGAACTTGCTGTGTCTCATGTGGATCCTCAATGGGTGGGATTGTTACAATGGCTTGTTAGTGGAGTTTATGCTACCATGTTGCAGGAAGAGGAAATGAAAAGCAAAATCTCTGGAAACTTTCCGAATTTTAGTAGTAGGCCGATTTCTAGAACTGCAACTGCTTCACAGCAGTGCAAAGCAATGGTCTTAAGCATGAGGAGGAGAGGCAAAACAGTTCCATTCATATTCTTCAGGTGTTTTCTGGTACACAAAATCTCTCCGGGGAAGTGATTTCCTAGATGCACTAAGTGTTAGTGACTAAAGGTGAATAATCTGTCCAGAATGAGGAAGCTACTACCTACTTGCGTCCTAGCAGTAGTTTTGGATACACAGCAGAAACAGAGTAAGGACTGATTCAGATGTATGGTGGTTGCATGTAACTAATTTTCTATTCCTATTCCAGGAATAAGTTACTTGTGGCATGGAAATTCTGACAGCAGAGCTTTCCAGCTACTTGAACCTGGACAATGGGAAATCATCATTTCCTCACCTTCCCAGCCTCCCTGAGCTCTTGTGATAGTCCTGTGCTCAGTCATGAGACGCTCCCTCTAGTACTGTTCTGCGTTGTGTTTTGCTTTAGAGTTGTATGTTAACTGGCACACTGCCTGATCCATTGACCTGTATGTGAAGTGACAAAAATGTGTTAGAGATGTCAGCTTTTAGTTGAAGAAAATGCAGTGAGTTTGCTTGATAGTTGATAGTAGATGCCTGTAGTGCTGCTATAGAGGGAACTTTTATTTTCAACAGTCTCCTTCATGGTAATATTTCTGCTGGGGGAAAAAAAAAACAAAACTGAAACAAAGACTATCTACCTCCAATGCCAATCCTTGTGGCACAGAACGAAGCAGTGTCAATGTATTGCACATGCCCTTTTGTTAGGGCTAGTTAGCCTTATAATGCCAATTCATCCTCATGTTCACTGTCAAACTTCTTAGCACCACATTAGGAGAGTGTGGTATGCTCTCTGGCACCAAGATACGGGACAGGGAGAGCCAGGGACCAAAACCTGAGAGAGACAGCAGACACTTCACTGGGACACTGTACCTAAGGTATGCACATCTGCAGTTTTCATATTTGTGCTTGCAATACATATTTGCCATGTACACCCTGGGGCTTCTCTTGTTTAATTGAATTCTGAATTCCTTTACTAACAGAGGAATATATTAAAAGAGGAATACATTGCAAGACTACAATTGTTCTTTAAATCAGTTCAAACCTGAAGGATCAGACCCTAAACTAGAAGTCATGACCTTTCCTATTCATAGAATTGTAGAAGAATAGAATGGTAAGGGTTGGAAGAGACCTCTGCAGATTATCTAGTCCAACCCTCCTGCTAATTCAGGTATGCCTAGTGCAGGTTGCACAGGAACTCATCCAGGTGAGTTTTGAAAATCTACAGAGAAGGAGGCTTTACCACCTCTCTGGGTAGCCTGTTCCAGTGCCCTGGCACCCTCAGAGTGAGGAATTTTCTCCTCAAGTTCAAGTTACACCTCCTGTGTTCATTCTTCATGTCTTGCAGCACAAATACAACACACTCCATAGGACCAGCGTATTTATGGACTCTGCATTGCAATTATCTTCCTCTTGTGGTTTAACATGAAACCTTTACTACTTCCATAGTGAGTTCAGGGGTTACTCGACCTGGCTCAAATTGCTCAGAGGCTTCATTATGAATGAAATGATCAATCCTTTATGCTCCTTCTGAAATCCATCAAAACTCTGACCATAAATAACCACCTGAGAATCAAGCCTGGATATGTTACCAGGCACCATTTGACTGCTGGAAGTGAAGCAATGCATTGATTCAGAGTATCTCTCTGCAATTCATCATAAAACCAAATATCAGACAGATGACACTATTGTGAAAGGTATATAGCCTGCTTCTATGGCAAACAGATGGTTTTAAATTTGATAGGGAAAATAGGGACTGTCAGATGTGAGGAGAACATATACTAGCATGTCAAGAATAGGGTTTTCCTCAACAATGACCTAAATATGTATAAGTACTGCAGAGAGGAGGTGCAGATTGTTAACTGTGACTTTCAGGAAAGGGGAAATGAGTAAAACTCCAAATGAAGTGGGGGCTGCCAATTTCACAGTGGATATCCTGTTTAGATAACCAGCTCTTAGTCAGAGATGCAGAAGATCATTCTGGTGTAGAGGGCCATTACATCCTCTCCCATTGTTCTGCCACATAACCTTTGCCAAATCACTTGATGTCTCCAGTAAGCAAACATCTCCTCTGTACATCCACAAAGAATTGATTTCGCTGTTTCAAAAAATATCTGCGCAGTTATTGCCTTTGGCAATCATTGGTGAAATTAGCTAATCTCTGCTGCCTAGAGAAATGTTGGATGCAAGATTCTACGCAACAGTGGAGACCCCTATCTCCTGGAACTTTTGACCACAGTGAGAAGGATATTCAAGGAGTAAAGAGTTCTGAAAGAAGTGTACCTTGAGATTCTGCTGGATAAAGGACAAATTTTGAAAGTCTGGACAAGGTAGTTCAAAATACATTCATTCTACTCCAGAGATATAAATGATACATATTCATTGTAACAAAGCCTTTGGAAGTCCCAGGTTCTATCAGTGCTTTCTTTGTTGGAAAAAGAGATTTTTATTCTCAATAAAACATTTTTTTATGCCATATGTGTGTGCATCCATATGAAAGGTCATGAACACATGCATGGAATGTGAAAGAAATAAACTCTATACAATCCACAGTGCAATGGAGAGAGAGCACAGGGCAATTTATCCCTGTACAGATTTTAGTGCGAAATAGAAAAAGTAATAATAAGAAGAAAAAGCTATAAAAGTAGTGAAACAAAAAATTTGGATCTGTTTCCATGCCTATGCTTTCACTGTTTGCTCTGTAGTGCTTCAAGAGCCTAAAAGAAATTTTACAATTGTAAATCAGTCCATAAGAGGGGTTCTACAACCTCTTCTCCATCTTTCTATTCTATTGCTTTATGGGGAATATTACTGAAAAAGCATTTGGCTAGGACTTCTCCTGGAGCTGAATCCCTGGCAGTGTCTGTGTAAAACCAGTTTCTGTCATACAACATGTAATGTAAGTTTCAGTATCAGTAAGATGTTTGCATCCTTTCTGAATTATCATTGCTATAAGTTGCTCCACATGTATTTACACTCAGTAATGCCCTTTAGATTTTCCCAGTCTGTGCCAATATGGAGAGTGCCAGTATGGAGTGTGTCAAGTCAGTAGGTCAGTAAACCAAATAGACATGCAAATAAATACTCATTATCTTGAAGATTAAGACCTGAAACAAGAAATTATGACTTGAGCAAACTTCATCTTGCTTAACAGATGGTAATGTGAACAGGTGGGAGATGTTAAGGTTGACAACTATGGCTACTCCAAAATTTAAGGAAGGATAAGAATATCACAATTTGAGCACCTGCATATCTTGAGATGGTTTTAAATCCAAGTCTTGATATGTATATTGCAAGCTTGCCTTCCCAGACTGAATTTTGAACAACTAGATCAAAGACTACCATTTCATACCTAATGTATGGCACTGGGAAAGAAATAGCATTGAAACAGGGACTGTTTTCTCTCAGTACAGGCATTTTGTTAACTTCAAAGTTCAAGTAGTTTTAAATTCTATCATACTTCTTATAGATGTTTACAAAGGTGGTTTTTTTTTTTTTTTTGATAACTGGACAAAAGAGGCTTTTACCTAAAGCAAATGAATCAAAATAAGGATCCATACCAAAGTTATCATGCACTGCGATTCACAGAATGTTTTGCAACATGAAGAGTCTCTTATGCTCATTCAGAGGAACCAGCAATTATGAAAATAGAAAACATATATGACATTGAAATGATTTAGTTAAGAAAAAATACCCAGTTGGTTAGTAGGGACTTCTGCCCACACAAGTTTTACTGGGGAGCTAGATCAAAGTCTTTGCCTTTTGTTTGACTTTACTGTAATGAAACACTCCATATACCCAAGTCCCTTGAGTTGTCCAGTCCATCACTGCTATAGCATAAAAATTTGCTGTTTCCTTGAGATGAAGTTTTGAGATCTGTATTTATGTTCTAGTTATGAGTTCAAGTTCAGTGTGGGGGGTTGGTTGAAGATGAGGGATGAATAGGAAGGATTAAACAGCTTTCCTGGCAAAATGAACTGGACAGGTATGAAGTGGAGATATGAAGAAGAGGTCAGGGGGTATACTTCATCTAAATGAGTATGCTTGAGTTATTTAATTCCTCCTGGGACTCATAAGATCTTGTGTGGCCTGAGATCAATTTTTCAAAAGAGATAAATCAACACTGATTATCAAGCAGAAAGATTTAGCTGCTGCACGCACCAAGCATTATCATTTTTAAAAACTGCAAACATTAACAACTTTGAAATACTGAACATCTTTCACATATTAAATCTTGCATCAGTTCCCCCCAGTGTTTACTATGCCCTTGGCAAATTCATTACCAATGATATTTCATCCTCTGTCCCAGTGCATTGCAAGAGTAAATTTCGCTGTAAGTTAGATTGCTGCTATCTGCCAGAAATGGGGACAGGATTTAATGTCTCCGTTGTGTGAACACTTGGAAGGGTGATATTCCCTCTCCCTCTGACAAGAAGGATGGCTCATTTGCTGCCTGATGTTGCAGAGGCAACCATGAAAGAGACAGCTACCCAAAAATGAGGCTTTTTGTAACCAAAGTTACTCAGCACCCCTTTCTAACACAATTAAATTACAAGTGCATATGTCAGCTGGGAATATACTACTACCCAACTAATTGAGCTTGAACCTTAAGCTTCAAGGAGTATTCTTTCTAGAAGATGAATCAAAAAGTGCACACACTTACTCGTAAAGGGGAAAGCTCCCACTCAAGGGTACCCGAAATCTATATTCACCAAAGAGAGGGTAAGGACTCAATCTGTGGAATTATTCTTAGATGGTGTCCCATTGTAAGGGGAGGGAGCTGCCAGGCAACTTGCTGTGTCGAGATCAACTCAAGGTAGTTCTGTAGCTGGAGTTCATTTATACCTCAAGTTCAGGGTGCAATGGTGTTATTTCTAATTATTTGGAGGGACAAGCCCGCAGATCTGTGTTGACCCAGACTGAGGTCGAACTTAAGCAGGCAGGTGTCCAGGCAACTGACTGCAAAGAGTGCTGGAGCCTGGTACTTGAAATAGAGGGCAGTGGAGATAACACCTGCACTAGGTGTGAGCAAATTGATTATCTGCTTAATCTAGTGGCTGAACTGAAGGAAGAATTTGCTAGACTTAGGACTGTAAGGGAATGTGAAAAGGAGTTGGATTTGAGGAATCAGGATCTGCAGTCTCCCCTAGCAGAGGGAGGTGACCCAAGAAGCAGCCAGGGAATGGATACAGATCCCTGTCAGGAGAGGCAAGTTAAAACCCTCACAGCTCCCCTTACTTTCCCAGCTGCTCTTGCAAAACAAGTATGGGGCACTGGAAGTTGAGGGTGAGGTGAATGAGAAGGCAGAAGACCCACCATACAAGGTGTTGCCTAAAGCTAAACAGCCTACTCTCTGCATCAAGACTTGTTCCCTAAAAAAAAAAATAAAAAGAGGAGGGGATCAGTGGGCCCCATATGTTGGCCGGATCCTTCCTGCAGGGAAGTCTGCTGCCTCCCTGGGGCCCAGGTCAGAGATATTACCAGAAGGCTGCCTAGTCTGGTACAATCCTCTGATTACGATCCCTTGATAGTTACGCAGGTGGAGAGCAATAAGGTTGAAACCAGAGGACCAAAGGCAATCAAAAAGGACTTCAAGGCATTGGGAAAACTGGTTGAGGGGTCAGGGGCACAGGTAATCTTTTCATCAATACCCTTAGTTGCAGGAAGGAATACTGAAAGGAGCAGGAAAGCAGGTCTAATTAACAAGTAGCTCAGAGCCTGATGCCTTTCTGTGGCACCGGGTCTGCTAGCACCAGATGCAGAGATCCCAGAGGAGGGGAAAGATCTTAGCACATGAGAATAGCCTATCCCACAGAGGGAAAAGGGTTCTAGGAAGGCAGTTGGCAGGTCTCATCACTGGGCTTTGAACTAGATTCGAAGGGGGAAGGGGCTGAAACCAGTCCTCTCACACAGGAGTCTGGGGGTGGTAAGCTGGAGTCAGGGGTGAAACCAGCAGGCCAGCTGAAGTGCATGTACACTAAGGCATGCAGTATGGGTACCAAACAAGAGGAGCTGGAAGCCTTGTTACAGCAGGAAAGTTATGATGTAGTTGCCATCACAGAAATGTTGTAGGATGACTCACATGACTGGAGCACTGTAATCGACGGCTACAGGCTCTTCAGGAGGGACAGGCTAGGGAGAAGGGGTGGAGGGGTGGCCCTGTACATCAGGGAGGCTCTAGATACCATGGAATTAGAGATCAAGGATGATCAGGTTAAGTGCCTGTGGGTAAAAATTAGAGGGAAGGCCAACAAGGCAGACATCCTGGTTGGAGTCTGTTATAGACCACCCAACCAGGATGAAGAGGTTGATAAGTTATTCTATAGGCAGCTACAGGCTGTCTCCAGATCACCAGACCTTGTTCTTATGGGTGATTTTAACCTGCTTGATACCTACTGAGAACTTAACACAGCAGAGAGGAGGCAGTCTAGAAGGTTCTTATGGAGGATAGCTTCTTATCCCAGCTGCTGCGTGAGCCTTCTAGGGGTAAGGCATTGCTTGATCTTCTTTTTACAAATAGAGAAGGACTGGTGGGAGATGTGGTGGTTGGACACTGTGGGGGGTCTAGTGATCATGAGATAATGGAGTTCTCAATATGCAGTCAAGCTAAGAGGGGCAGCAACAAAACCTCCACTCTGGACTTCCAGAGGGCAGATTTCAGGTTACTTAAGGAATTAACTCAGAAGGTGCCTTGGGAAACAGCCCTTAAAAACAAAGGGATCCAGGAGGACTGGACCTACTTCAAGAAAGTAATCTTGAAGGTGCAGGAACAGGCTGTGCCAATGTGCCGGAAGATGAGCTGCCGGGGTAAATGGCCAACCTGGTTGGGAAGTGAACTTCTGAGCGACTTAAGGGTAAAAAAGAGGGTGCATCATCTTTGGAAGGAAAGAGAAGTAAACTATGGAATGTTTAAGGATGTTTCTAGGTCATATAAGAAAAAAATTAGAGAGGCAAAAGCCCATTTAGAGCTTAGACTGGCCTCCGCTGTGAAGGACAATAAAAAATGCTTTTACAAATATATTAATAGCAAGAAGAGGGGCAAGGACAACCTCCACTCCTTGGTGGACATGGAGGAGAACATAGTAACAAAAGATGAGGAAAAGGCAGAGGTACTTAACACCTTCTTTGACTCAATTTTTAATAACAGGATAGGTCGTCTTCTGAACAACTGGCCTCCTGAGAAGACAGATGGAGTGAGGGAGCAGTATAGTGCCCCTGTAGTCCAGGAGGAAGGAGTCAGAGACCTACTCAGCCCCTTGGATCCTCACAAGTCCATGGGACCAGATGGGATCCATCTTAGGGTGCTGAGGGAGCTGGCAGATTAGAATAGAATAATAGAATAAACCAAACCAGGTTGGAAGAGACCTTCAAGATCATCGTGTCCAACCCATCAACCAATCCAACCCACCCAAACAGCTAACCCATGGCACCAAGCACCCCATCAAGTCTCCTTCTGAACACCTTCAATGACGGCGACTCCACCACCTCCCCGGGCAACCCATTCCATAGCGCAATCACTCTTTCTGTATAGAACTTCTTCCTAACATCCAACCTGAACCTCCCCTGGTGCAGCCTGAGACTGTGTCCTCTTGTTCTGGTACTGGGTGCCTGGGAGAAGAGACCATCATCAGCCTGTCTACAACCTCCCTTCAGGAAGTTGTAGAAAGTGATAAGGTCACCCCTGAGTCTCCTCTTCTCCAGGCTAAGCAGCCCCAGCTCCCTCAGCCTCTCCTCATAGGGCTTGTGTTCCAAACCCCTCACCAACTTTGTTGCTCTTCTCTGGACTCGTTCCAGCAAGTCAACATCTTTCCTAAACTGAGGGGCCCAGAACTGGACACAGTACTCGAGGTGTGGCCTAACCAGTGCAGTGTACAGGGGCAGAATGACCTCCCTGCTCCTGCTGGCCACACTGTTCTTGATGCAGGCCAGGATGCCATTGGCCCTCTTGGCTGCCTGGGCACACTGCAGGCTCATGTTCATCTTACCATCAACCAGCACCCCCAGGTCCCTCTCTGCCTGGCTGCTCTCCAGCCACTCTGACCCCAGCCTGTAGCACTGCATGGGGTTGTTGTGGCCAATGTACAGAACCCGGCATTTGGATGTGTTAAATCTCATGCCGTTGGATTCTGCCCATCTGTCCAGCCTGTCGAGGTCTCTCTGCAGAGCCTCTCTACCCTCCAGCAGATCAACTCTTGCCCCCAGCTTGGTGTCGTCAGCAAATTTACTGATGATGGACTCAATGCCCTCATCCAGATCATCAATAAAGATGTTAAAGAGCACAGGGCCCAGCACTGATCCTTGGGGCACACCACTAGTGACTGGCTGCCAGCTGGATGTGGCACCATTCACCACCACTCTCTGGGCTCGGCCCTCCAGCCAGTTCCTAACCCATCGCAGTGTGCTCCCGTCCAAGCCATGGGCTGACAGCTTGGCCAGCAGTTTGCTATGGGGGACGGTGTCAAAGGCCTTGCTGAGGTCCAGGTAGACTACATCAACAGGCCTCCCCACATCCACCAGGCGGGTCACCTGATCATAGAAGGAGATCAGGTTGGTCAGGCAGGACCTGCCCTTCCTAAATCCATGCTGGCTAGGCCTGATCCCTTGGCCATCCTGTAAGTGGTGTGTTATTGCACTCAGGATGACCTGTTCCATGATCTTGCCTGGCACTGAGGTCAGGCTGACAGGCCTGGAATTCCCTGGCTCATCCAACCGGCCCTTCTTATGGATGGGCACCACGTTGGCCAGCTTCCAGTCCTCTGGATGAGCTGGCCAAGCCTCTTTCCACCATTTTTCAACAGTCCTGGTTCACTGGAGAGGTCCCAGAGGACTGGAAGCTGGCCAACATGATGCCTATCCACAAGAAGGGCTGGTTAGATGACCCAGAGAATTTCAGGCCTGTCAGCCTGACCTCAGTGCCAGGCAAGATTATGGAACAGGTCATCCTGAGTGCAAGCACACAGCACTTAGAGGATGGCCAAGGGATCAGGCCCAGCCAGCACGGATTTAGGAAGGGCAGGTCCTCCTGGCGGACAAACCTGATCTCCTTCTATGATCAGGTGACTGCCTGGTGGATGTGGGGAGGCCTGTGGATGTAGTCTACCTGGACTTCAGCAAGGCCTTTGACACTGTCCCCCACAGGAAACTCCTGGTGAAGGGTGGGAGAGCTCTGCAGAGAGACCTCGACAGGCTGGACAGATGGGCAGCGTCCAATGGCATGAGATTTAACCCATCCAAGTGCCGGGTTCTACGCATTAGCCACAACAATCTCATGCAGAGCTACAGGCTGGGGTCAGAGTGGCTGGAGAGCGGCCAGGTAGAGAGGGACCTGGGGGTACTGGTTGATAGTAGGCTGAACATGAGCCAGTAGTGTGCCCAGGCATCCAAGAAGGCCAATGGCATCCTGGCCTGTGTCAGGAACAGTGTGGCCAGCAGGAGCAGGGAGGTCATTCTGCCCCTGTACACTGCACTGGTTAGGCCACACCTTGAGTCCTGTGTCCAGTTCTGGGCCCCTCAGTTTAGGAAAGATGTCGACTTGCTGGAATGTTTCCAGAGAAGGGCAACAAAGCTGGTGAAGAGTTTGTAGCACAAGCTCTATGCGGAGAGGCTGAGGGGAGAGCTACTTGCTCTCTACAACTACCTGAAGGGAGATTGTAGCCAGGTGGGGGTTGGTCTCTTCTTCTAGACAACCATCACCAGAACAAGAGGACACAGTCTTATGCTGCACCAGGGGAGGTTTAGGCTGGATATTAGGAGGAAGTTCTTTACAGAAAGAGTGATTTGCCATTGGAATGGGCTGCCCAGGAAAGTGGTGGAGTCACCATCACTGGAAGTGTTTAAGAAGAGACCGGATGAGGCACATAGTGCCATACTTTAGTTGATAAAATGGTGTTGGGTAATAGGTTGGACTTGATGATCTCAAAGGTCTTTTCCAACCTGGTTAATTCTATATTCTGTATTTCAACCACAAAAAAGCAGGATAAGACCCTGAGCACAAAGGCACATGATTCATGTCTGAGGGGCACCAAGTTGATCTTTATCAGCCTCTAGCAAGCCTCATCTCCTTTGTCAGATGTCTGTCAGACCTTTGTGTTCTGTCAGGGTGGTTGTACCTGCCACACTACAGTTCTTCTGATAAAATATCTGAAACACAGAGAAGTGGAAATGATGTTTACACTGTCTGATGAGAGCAGGGGGGAACATATTGCCTTTCAAAGATGACAGTTTAACTGAGCATGACCTATAGAATATATGAACTCTGCGCAGGTATTTTAGGCTCCCAAGCCCAAATTTTGGATCAGAAAGCTCAAAACTGGGATTCTCAGCCCTTTTCCTGGCTACTTTCCTCTACAAAATGTAAAGTACTTGTATTTGTCTATTCAATCAAACTACTTTCTCCTTGTAAGACATACACAATTAAAAAAAAGACAGGATTTGCTCATTTAGGCTCTTGGGCCTTAGTAAAGCAGGGGACATTGTAGTAATCACCTGGCTGATCCTCCTATTTATGGATCCTCTTGCTGATCATACTAACACAGGGCTACAAAACAGCTAGGCAGGACTGTGACCATGAGACAACAGGACAGCAGAGTCTCATGAGGGTCAGAGCTGGAATCAGAGCTTAGTGCTGCTGCTGCTGCTGCTCACATGAAACCGACATACACCTAAGCAGCTCTCACTATTACATCCTGGAAAGCTAGACCAATGCTTGTATTTTCATTCCTTTTCCTGACTGTGTCCCTGCTCTTCAGTGACAATCACAGGTCCATGAAAATCTGCCTGATTGCATGCCCTGGCTCATCTTAAAGACTGTTTCAGAGGCCCAAAAAGGACTTCCCTTCCTGCAACATTGTTAAGTGCTCTGGGGTGTCAGGGTGCCAGCAGCAGGTTTTGCAGTAACTCACACAGGCACAGAGGGAAAGCTCAGGGGAGATGCATGAGAGAAGCCTCTGCTTGGTTATACAGCAGTCATAAAATAGAAATTAAAGAGAGTGCCATGGCTGTGTTAGAGGGAAATGTGAGTTCCAGGAATGTAAGGAAGATAAACAAAATTAAAAGATTTAGAATTTGGGGAGATGCAATACCTCACAACCATGACACAATTCCAATTTGCAATAAAATTAAAAGATTGCAAATATTGCCTGTGATGAGGATGGGTGGCTTCCAGAAAAATACCTGGCATCCACCAAATTGTTTGACAAACCTTTATCAAGGCAGTAACTTCTATGGACTACAAACTGCCAGAGCAAAAAGTATCTTTGCTTCCAAAATACCATAATTTTTTAAAGAGTCTCTTTCTAGCACAAAATATTTATTCAGCAGAACACTCCCTGGCCTGGAGCTTCATCTACATATAAAGGTTTGATGGAGACACTGCCCTCCTGAAAACTAGCTATTATCTATGCCTTTTCCTTCTGTGAAGGAGCTGATCAGCCCCTGACAATGATTGCAAAGGACAATTGCTGCAACCCACAGAAGTCTGGCCTGGAGCCCTTGATCAAGAGAGTGTAGGAGCTGCTGCTGAGCATCTCTTAATCTGTAGTGGGAGAGTCATCTTTTCTGCATTTCTTTTTTTTTTTTTTCTTTTTCCCACAGCCAATACAAAGAGATATGAAGTGTTTCCTAATGCAACATCTGTGTCATCAGTTTCAAAAGCTAATGGAAACTTCATGTCCATCAGGAACCCAACTCAGATGAAATGAGCTCTTTGCTGGAAAACATAGATGTACTAAAGAAAACAGCCACTCACATTGAATAGTGGCTCATCATTCATAATTTCTTCTGAGAATTTGAGCAGAAAAAGTCTTCTCTTTGCTCAAGATGGTGAAAACATAGTTTTCAACTGGTGAGAAGAGTGGCCTCTCTATGTTTTAAGAAAACTCTTGTCACTAAGTGCTGTTATTAATTCAAACACAAGCCTTCAAATCACCCCAGATGTCTTCAGTGCACAGACTACATCTCTCTTGTAGTTACAACTAGCTTTAACTGTATTCCAGTAATGGTGAGGGATTGGACTAGATGATCTCCAGAGGTCTCTTCCAGCCCCTGAAGTTCTGTGATTTCCCTTCCCATGAAAAACAGGTTTTGGTTAGTAGACACCAATAAAAACAACAGCTGCGAAGAAAACTATGCAGAGAACTGTTGCTACATCTAAGCTAGTGGGATAAAATGTATGGGGTGGACTTTTTTTAATGTAGACATTCAGTCAGGTCACTTTGATGGCTAACACCACATGACTACAGAATCACTTCTGAGTAATTTTTAAGCTACATGCAGACAAAGAATGTGAATCTGTAGCAAGAGCAACAGGTATTATTTTCCAGGCATTTAAGTGCTACTGAGCAATCCATAAAGAACCTGCCTGGGTCTCCAGCACCTTGAGGTGTTCAGAGAACCTATGAGCAAATCCTTTGCCTACCTGTGTACAATATCTCCCTGAAGCCACACTCAAGAGGCAGAATTCACAAGTATTCTTGTGGGATGAACGGATTTTAGGTCAGAAAGGGGTTTGTTTTTAAGTGGTTAGGACATGCACCTACAACATGGCTCATTCTCCAGCAAGATATTGGTGTCCTTTGTGATCTGAGGTGTACCAAAGTGTTGGGAAAATGAAACACTCAGACTTCTCCAACCCAATGTACTTGAGCAGTGGATGCCTCAGCTGACTGTAGTGTCATCTCAAGGGCTTGGGGTCAGCACTTCACCAAGGTATTCAGCAGGTCACAGAGCTGGAGAGGGGTAGAGCATGTCTTCGTTGAGTGGTGGTTGCACCCTCACTGTACCATCCCAAGGACTGCTAATGAACTTCATGTTAAAAGTTCAGGGGTAAAGTACTAGAATAGATTTTGGATCAGAGTTATGGGTTGTCCCTCCTCAGGTGACTGCCACAGACTTGTGGACTACAGAAATTTCTCTCTCCCACACTCTCCCTCTCCATCACTGAATCCTGTTACAGAATGTTTAGAACACTTCTCCTGGGAGGGACTGCTTGATAGCCAGAAGGATGTTTAGCAAAACACTCCACATTGGGGGAGCCCCATGCTATTGACATAATTACAAATCACCTTAATCAGGCATTTTGCATCTGGATGCTGGTTAGTCTCGCCTGCAGACATATGGTAACTCATATCTGCCAAGGGCAAGGGAATACCTATGAGACATTAGAATTTTGGAAGGTTTTGGGTTTTTTTTTCAGTCATTTTATGCATCATTGTCTGGTATCTCACACATCACCAATGGTTCCTGTGTCACAGACTAATCCTGCTGCAAGGAAACTATCAAGCATGTTAAGATCTTCCCATAGTTACATCCCCTCAAACATCCAGCCAAAATTCAAGCAAGTCAGTAATGAAAGCTAGTGAATAACAGCAGATACTACACAGACATAGCAATGATTGCTGGTATCTTTTTGTCTCTGTCTGGGCGAGAAGGATGCAGAGAGCATGGAGTGGCCTTTGAGATGTCCTGGTTGTAGATGGTATTCTAAAAACTGCTTAGCTGTGTAAGTAGTTTTGGCTTCTGAGAACTGGGCTAAATGATGTTTGAAAACTTCAGTATAGATGCCACTCAGGTATCAAAGCTACAGATGCTAGGGAAATCATTATAACCAGTGTCATATTCCATATAGCTGAATACTACATATATCATATCAGTCTATTATTGCATATGCACACATACGTTATTGTAACCAGTTTATTCTGGATGGATGGCATAAATAATGATTTCTGGTTTATGCTTCAAATGATGACCTGGAAAAGTCAGAAAATTATATTGTTTACAATTCTGAACATATGAGGAAACAAGGATATACATATCTTTCCTCCCCCCCCAATTCCAGAATGCGAAGAATATTACTAACTTGACGATGAACAGTGTCTATCGGCTTTTGGGAAAAGATTTACAGGCACAAAGTCAGTAGGCTGTACTTTCACAGTGCCCCATTTTAAGAGTTACTGGGTTTACTAGGGTTATTTCAGTTTCATAAGTGGAAAGGTAGTGTGCATTTGGGCACTCTACAGTAGGGAGGGTGATCTGGTCTGTATACAGGTCTCTGGGCCTATGGTTCATAGGTCAAATTCTTTTGCTGTAAAACCCAGCAGATTTCAGTAGGACATGGGGTTTGAAGGTTCTAAAGCATATTGTCAAAGTGTTTTTCACCATTAGGAAAAGTACTTCATCATGTTTCTCATTTAGTGAGGGAGGAATGCTATTGCATTGACAGCATGATGCCTGGAAAGAAGCAGAGTTTATAGAACAGTGTCACAAGCAAACTTATGATCTGCAGAACATGGTTCTTAATTGCTGCCAGCAGGATGTTTGTATTTTGAGGTGAACCTGATTTCTCAACAGGAAAGAGATCATATCAGTGATGAAGAAATCCTTTGTTACAGTGGAGGACAACAGAGAAACAGTATTCAGAGCCTTACTGGTACGTACCCTTGGGTATGTCGCTGCATGACTAGGTACAGATTTATATTTTGAAAGATCTGAAACATAGCACCTTGTCACAGGCAGCTATCACAGCTGGACAAACATATTCAACCCCATCAATACAGTGGCTGTTGTTTATCTCAAAAAGAGCACTGAGAATTGTCATATGTTGAATGACAGTTAAAGAAGAGCTTTAGCTTTGAAATGGTGGTGCAGTTGCTATTGGGAAACTTCGAGTTTAGCAGACTCTTTCCTCCCAATTTTGTTACCTGTTACTGCAAAACAGAGTGATACTTGCTAATGGGACCAATATACTATACTCTTCTCTCCATAGCAAGGCACTGGTTAATTTGGTGTATCTCTATATCTCTAAAGCACACTGTCTGGATCATTTGTGAATGCTAGAATTTGACAGGGAGCTTGTGGCTTTTTAAAAGAATGCTCAAGTAGTGTGGCCTCTGGCCCTTAGTAATATTTGTTTTCAGGGCAACAATCAATGCACGTACTTTTTTCAGAAGGTCAAACCCAACAAAGAAATCCATTATTTTGATTTTACCAATGTATTCCCTCCTTCCTGGATATCCTAGAATCAATCATCATAATTTCGACATTCTCTCAAATTAATTCGGATTTGCCAAAGTTGAAGCGTGTCTTCTGAGATGGCTTTTATCCCTCATGTAATTTGTCAGAGTAGATAAAAAACCTGAAATTCTTTCTATAGCACATAGACACAAGAAGGCATCAGAAAACAATGAAGAAATGGCCTTGCTGTAGAATATGAGCAAAGGTTACAGAATAGCTAAAAATCTACAAGATTTGTCATTTTTAAGGGAAATACATCTTTTTCTTTCTCATTATGAAAAAAAAAATCTCCCCAAATTCAATAGTGTGAAAAATTCTTGTAAATTATTCTGATGTCATTTTTCCCCAGAATAAATAATTTCATCATGTGGCTGTGGAATATTGAAAGGAGATGAGAGGTGTCTGTTCAAAATGTGTCAGCAACATGCCAAAGACATACACTGCTGTGTACCTGACAAACATATTTCATAGTCTGGTTTATTGCCTCTTGTGGTAATTTGTCAGATGAGTTGTAAAATTCCCAGTCCAGTTGTGACAAAAGCTTGGTGGTGTCTGAGGTGTCTAAGAAAAAATCCTTCCCTCAGAGGGATGGAGGGCAGCAAGGCTGGTGAGGACTCTTGGACACAGGTCTTGTGAAGAGTAGATGAGAGAGCTGAGGTTCTTCTACTTGGAGAAGAGGGGGTTTAGGGGAGACCTCATCACTCTCTACAACTACCTGAAAGGAGGTTGTAGCTAGGTGGGGGGTGACCTCTTCATCTGGGTAGCAAGTGATAGGACAAGAGGAAATGACCTCAAGTAGCAACAGGGGAGGTTTAAACTGGATATTAAGAAAAATTTCTTCATTGAAAGGGTCGTTAAGCACTGGAACAGGTGGCCCAGGGAATTGGTGGAGTCACCATGCCTGGAGGTATTTAAAAGACCTTTGGATGAGGTGCTTAGGAATATGGTCTAACAGTTGTGTACAGAGAGATATTAAGCTATAGTTGGATACAATCTCTTAAGGTCTTTTCTAACCAGGTGATTCTATGGTTAATTCAGGAGAACTCACAAATGAGCTCCTCACAGACCAATTCTTTCAAGTTTTTGTTGGAAAGATGAAAAAAGCATGGGTACATGTTGTTGAGAAAAGGCCTATATAAGTGCCATGGGATTGCTCTACTCTGTGCTATTCAGGAAAATCCCTTGGTTTGGTCAGTTTAGAGGAGTTCATCCTGGAATCTGGAACTGTTTTGGTCCTCAAGAGAGGAATCCTAAAAAGAAAGAGGTAACTGATAGTTTTTGTGAGAAACCCAAGTCTAAGGGAATCTAAAATGAAAAATTAAAGCCCTTAAGCAGACTAAGAAAATGGTTTGACAAGAGGATTATCACCAAAAGCATGACTGCAAATGGAAGCATCCTTTCCCTACCATTCTCATAGCACCCAGGAGCAAAGGTAAACGTTACTTTCTAAAAAAATATGTGGATAATGTTAAGCGTTACTTGAAAATATTGTGTGATATTGCAGTAATTGGGCACCTTCATCTGAAGAATTGCTTTGAAAATATTCTATCATTAATTCTGTGGGAGGCTGGTCTGTTGCCATTATACATGATCAATTGTTGCCCAGCTACAAAATAGGCACAACTATTGCAGGTGATTTGATGGAATCTGCTTGCAAAAGTGGTGAAAATTAAAGTGCCTCTGTAAATACATACACCACAAGAATCTAAGTGCCTTGTACTTAGCTCAAAATGTCTTCCCTTGAGTGAAAAACTGACCTTCAACAAACCTAAAGACAAAGTGCACAGTTCTTTATGAAATAGCTCAGGATCAATGGTGGACTGCAGCCTTTGGTGAGGCAAATGAAACATAACCTTTTGAATTTCTTTTCTGATACAATTCAGGATGCAACAAAGAGGACAGAATCCACCTTGTTCAAAATATTCTACCATTACATAAGGCTTAGCAAGCTCTAGGTTCTTTCTCTAACAGGGTAAAGGTTTTTGAGACAGGCTGTCAGATATGTGCCTTACACACATTACATTCATCACAATAGTTCTTACATATGGAAAGATCTTTCAGAACTTTGACCACAATAAAAATCTAAAACTTTTTAATCATCTAGGATTTAGCTTGACCATTACCTCAGAGTGTTATGATGGCCTTATTTGCCCTTTTTTCTCTGGCAATGGTATCAATATAACCCACAGGAACTTGATGCAAATTGTCCTGCATTTGGAATAAACATTGTTTGTTTTTTCCTTGAAATGGTATGCAGCATAGCTCATCTTAGGCTTGAGGTGAGGAGAAAGTTCTTCACTGAAAGAGTTGTTGGCCATTGGAATGTGCTGCAAAGGAAAGTGGTGGAGTCACCATTCAAGGGGGGATTGGATGTGGCACTTGAGGCCATGGATTAGTTAGCCAGGAGGTGTTGGGTGACAGGTTGGACTCAAAGATCTCAGGACTTTTCCAACCTTATTGATTCTATGATTCTATGTATAGAAAGTTCCCACAAACCATTGCTCTACAATGTCCATTTATGCACACCAAATAGTTGTTTTGTGATAAAGAGCAATTCATGAGCCGCCTCTCAGCAGAATTACTTAAAATAAGGGCTAGTTTACCATCCCTGGAAAACATTTAAGCACTGTTAAAGATCTTCTTTCCAGCCATCTGTTCATTGTTCAGCAGTAGCTCAAGTGACTTAGCCTACCTGTCTTACCTTTGCTCGTGTGGAACAATAATTCCTGAAGGGATGAATAAAGCAGTGCAGCATAAATTATGCCCATTTTTTACCTCCCTCAGGAGATCTGAAAAGTAGTTTCTTCAGAGATGTTCCCGCTGTAGGGTTAACATATTCCTACTAAACCCTCTTTCTGGGAACACAAGAAACTCAAGGATTTAACTGATGAGATGGTAAAACCTCTCCTGATTTATGGGCAAACTCTAGCACAGTTATTGCTGCATAGAATAAATCTCTCATGGCTTATACTGGCTGTTGAAAATATCCCTATCCAAAAAAATCTCACACTTCTTACCTTCTGTCCAGCTGCTGAGTTTAGCATGCCACTCCAGCTACTTCCCTTGCTATTTATTTGCTTGTCTGTAAGTGTCACTTGCTATTTATTATTTAACATTGCAACAATATGTCATCCATAAATTAAAACTAACCTGTTTCACAATGGTCTGACCCAGCTCACATTCCCTCTTCTCTATTTCCTTCATTCCTTTCATAGCTGTAAGAGTTTCAACCATGTAAAACCTGTGTTTGTAGTTGACTTTTTATAATTCTTGAAGGTAAAAAAAATCCAGTGCTCTTCCTCAGTAATCTTTGATTTGGTACCTGGTTCTCTGCACTCTGTTAGCTCCATTTGCTTTGCAAATGTCACTGGCCTACATCTGCTAATGACTTTTTTCAAGGCTTTTTTTAAATTTCTGTCTCACTCACATAGCCTCCTTTGGTAAAAGCAAGGCCATTCCCTTCTTATTTCTTTACTTTTATTCCTTTCTTCTTTTCCTTTTCCTTAGGGAAGGACTTTAGGTGAAGGTTTACAACCTGATTGCTCTAAGGAAATGGCAGAAAATAGATCCCAGAATGGAGGCAAAGCTTTTCTAGTTTTGCTGTAAGATGTTACTTGCAGTGGTTTCAGTGCTGCTATCTGAAGAATTCAGCTGGTTTCTTAAGAACAACCCAGACCCAGAATGTACTCCTACTCATAGCTGCAGGAGATTTAGTTCAACTATACCTGTGTCTCCCTGTTGCTACTTTCAATGGTAATTAGTTTATCCTCTCACTAGTGTACTTGTAGTTCAGATCACTGAGGGAAAAGTGCCATGCAGTGTTTAAGAGTCATAAGCCTTAGCTCCTATATGATCAAAGAAAGAGCCAGTCGGGGTGGTCACCAGCCTTCCATGCTACCCCTGTCCCCAGGACCCAGAAGAATTGCAGACTGGAGTCACTAGAGTCTATGCCACAGTAGATGCTGCTCAGCTGCTCATGGGCTCCTGCCTATAGAGCAGGATTGTGCCTTACACTTAAATGTACACCAGGGAGGAAGATGCTGTAAGACATAGCCCATCCTGTTCCCCTAGGTATTAGAAAGCTGTTTTGCTCAAAGTTTCTGCCACTGCCTTTTGACAGAAAAAGCAGGTTCTGTTTTCAAGAGGGAGAAGTTTAGGGACAGGATCTGGATCATACCTTCAGCCCACAAAGCTGAGATGGGAAAAGCTGCTGTAGCAGATGTAGTTCCTTAGATTTCTATGGCTTTATATATTTATGTATAGCTTTATATGAAGTGAGACCTGGAGAAGTATTGGTCTATGCTGTCTTCTCAGGAAGTCTCATAATTTGATTTTATCAGGTACCAATCTCAATCTAGTTTCAGATGGGGATGTGGAAACATGCTCACACCACTAAAAACCAAAGTTGAAATAGGCTTTACTGGCACACACATTGCCAGTTTCAGTGCGGGTGACTCAAGAAATACACAAACTGAGTCACTATTTCAGTGACATCAATGCTGTATCCAGCAAATAGCTGAAATTCATCAAAAGAGTTTCATAATAGAGGTGCTTCTGTTTTAACTCATTCTATCCTTGTCATGGGACAGCTATTATGGATGTTGGTTTCTAGATGACCAACCTGTCATGTTTTCTACATGGGAGAAGTGATGAATGATGCAGTGACCTTGGCCAGGGGCTAGGCAACCTTTCCATTAGGGACAGGCAGACTGACTGCAAGCAAGTGGCTTTAACTGTGGATTCGCTCTCTCTGTCAGCTGTACCACAGAATGGCTTCTAGTTCTGGAAACAAATGGTTTAAGCCAGTTACTTTTGTGTTGTTCTCAACCAAAGTGCACAGATGTGCCAGATGCTGTCCCTTTTCCCACTCAAGGAGAAGAGCAGAGTGAAAATGAACATGTAGGCCAGGAGTTTGGGTTCAAGCCTAAATCCCAGGCTAATGTGGTAGCCTGTGTGACACCAACCTATCATGGAGTTACTAGAAATTTTCTCCAGTGGGAGCACAGGGAGCATGAATTTTCCACTCAAAATAAAATCAAAGTAGTCCTGTGTCTTTGAGAGGATACTGTTGATTTCAGAGGTTTAAAAAGATGAGGCCCGGTTCCTTACACCATTCCTTTACCCCACTTTGATCCCAGTAATTAAATTTAGGATGTAGCAATCAGAACAAACTTTGAGGGTGATGAAGTAGGATGTTTTAAAAACCCTCACATTTTGTTTCTTTTCTGCTGGGTTTAAACTTTTTGATCAAATCACTCTGAAAAAGATGTTTGTGCAACAGGAAAATGCGGTATTGAGATTATCAGAACAAGGTAGACAATAATATGTTTCATGTGACTTGATTGCAAAAAATGACAAGGAAACCACAGGACATCGGCGTGAATGTAATGGAACGGGGCCGTGAAGCGTGTGTTGTGTACCACAGACAAAAAGGATTACAGAGACTTGAATGAAATTCAGTTTAGATCAAAAGGACCTTCAGGGTTGTTTTTTTTCTTTCTTCTTTTTAAGATAGAAGTATGCCTTTTGGCATTACACAGCTTGTGGCTATTGAGGCAGATCTGAAGGTAACAGGATGTGGAGCTAGCACTTCTGATTTAGTAGTACAAATGGCTTATAGAGACATGGAAATAAACTGTTTTAAGCCCTTCAAGATCGGAGATAAGTCTTATTATCAGGACTGGCTGGGGAGTTTTTTCTCATCACTTCCATGCCATGCAAATTTGGTAGAAAGGTACTTCCCTGAGTGGCCTATTTACACAACGTGACACCCAGATTCTGTATCACATTCCCTGCACTAACGTCCATGCCGTGGCCCATCCATTCCTTCTCATACTGCTGTTGCATTTCACCTCTGTCATTTTATCCTTCTTCCTCTCGTATCTCTTGGGTCAGACAAGCTGTTTTCCTACAGCATCTTCTTCTTCTACCCAGAGATGGGAGGTAACACCATGAATAACACACGTGATATATTGCAGAAGTAGGCCATTTAGGCACTGCGAACCCCTAGCAGAACAGTACTTTGCAGCAACCTAAAATGCTCCTAACAGAAACCTACAAGAACTATAATACATAGCCAGCAACTACTGTGACAAATGACTCACAAAAGATACTTTACTGTGCTTTTTCTGTATATTTTTCACTATTCCAGTATTGAGTTCTAGAACCCTGAGGAATTTTGTGTTGGCTTGTAAGGTTGAAATTTATCCTAGTACAGATAATGTCTTCTGTAGAGTTGATGTTAGCCAGGAGGCAATCTCTCTCCCTTAGAAAGCTCTATCCTTCAGTTCTTGTCAACGTACTGATTTTGCAGTTTAAGAGTCATAATAATTAAAAAATGGCAGATGCAGCTTCCTAAATATCCCTATCAAAGCATCCAGAACAAGACTTCCTACATAACTTAGAACATGCACAAACCACCTACTCTCAGCCTCATGTAGTTGATGGCTCCTTCATGCAAGACTTGTAATGTATTTAACTTTCATCTTTGTGCCCAGACCTGTAGATCAAATCCAAGCTCATGAAGCAGACCTTCCACATGCTATGGATTCCAAAGACCTGCAAACTAATGCCCAGTCCTGAAACATGTCTGTCTCCAAGGGGACTCTGAGACAGAGTACATGATCCTCAATAGACTGTTCCCTAAAAGGAGATAAATCAAGCTCTTCTCCTGCCACTTGCCCCCTAGCTGTGTACCTCACTCTTAAATTCCATCTATCTAGAACCCAGTTTAATCCCAACTGTTCCCAGAAATCCTACAAATCTCACTCCAGAAAGAGAGAAAACTCTCTTTGACCTACAGTTTTCTAACTTCTCATCTGAGTTTCTCTCAAGCCTGTTCTGGAGAGTACTAAAACAAAGGTGCTTCTCTCAAAGCCCTGTCTTTTCCTGCTATTTAGGAGGTCCCTGTATGAAGAATCATTGCCCAGCTAACAGTAGTGAGAAATACCACAGATGAGCACAAATAATCAGGGACCAGAGCCGTTCATAAACAGAGCACAGGCATCATCATTTGAGAATAAATTAATCAACTGGAATTTTGCAGACCTGGATAATTAAAAAAATCGTATATTATAATTTTCTGTTGACAACTGAAGATCATGACAAAATTAGCCACCTGATTATAATCTTACACAGAAACAACTCAGAAAAAAATTACTCCAGAGAACTCTCAAAACCACAAAGAATACACAATAATCCCATTCACTCCCTGTATTTCCTCCTGACATTCTCAGAAGTAACTTCTTCACATGCCAGGTTCTGACATCCTTAAAACTGAGATTGTGCTGCCCAGATTAATAGGACCATTCTTGAACTATGGTGTAATTCAACACACGAGAGTTCTCTGTTACATACCTATATGCTCTGAATTTTTATGTTGGTGCAAACCCAGATGCTGTGTGATGTACTCTTATTGTGCAGGAACAAAATCTTTTATGTCTCATTTTCTCACATCAACCTCTTTTAAAATAAATGGCCACATCATATTTGCTCAAGATACAGTGTTCTGTCTTTATCACAAAATAAACCAACCAGTGGAATGAGTCTCTAGTGCAATGAGTAGAATTTTGAAGCAAGAAAAAAAGCAGATTCTTCTTTTTCAGAGAGTAAATATTATTAAGACTTTCCAGTGCTTAGGGAAAACTATGGGGTACTTATGCAGAAGAAAAGTATATACCACAGCTACACCTAAAGTTTTCCTATGTGGTGAAATACTGATTTGAACAAGAAGCACCTCTCTTTTTCATAGAAACAGCTCACAGTCCTAAAATACATCAATGCAGAAGTGTCCCAATTTTGATTTTGAAAATGTAGTCATCTTTTCTTGTAGGTAACAGGACTTTCAAGATTAAAATATCCACCTTGGGTATACATTTCTAAAATTTGCTCATGTATATTTATCCCTAATGAATACAGAAATAGTAAAGGTGATTTGGATAATACTTTAACGGTATTTTTTCTAAGAAATCTAAAAGATTTAAAAGAAACAATTAATAGATTTATAAGATACTCAGATGTATTGTTGAATTAAGGTTACTCATTTTCAGATGTCCCTTGTCTGAAAAAAACAAACCAAACACACTGTTTAATCTCCACATCAGATATAGTCTGAACACTGAACTGAAAGTTGGCTTTGCAAACAGACTTTGTTTCTAATTTAGCTCAGCTGGAAGCACAGACAGATACTGGGAATGGGATTCCATTACTTCACCTGGTCTCTCTTTGCTTTTGTTATTGGAATTATGTCTATTGGTAATATAGACACTATGCTGCTATTACACCTGAGCAATTTACTGTCTGGCCTTTTGCAAGTTCCTGTTTGAACATTCCTTCCATGTTCTTCTTAACAAGGCCAAATGCTGGGGGCTGTGCTTGGGTCACAGCAAGCCCATGCAGTGCTACAGGCTTGGGGCAGAGTAGCTGGAAGGCTGCCCAGTGGAAAATGACCTTGGGGTGCTGATCAACAGCTGGCTGAACATGCACCAGCAGCATGCACAGGTGGTCAAGAAGGTCAGCATCCTGGCCTGTATCAGGAATAGTGTGGCCAGTAGGAGTAGGGAAGCAATCATGCCACTGTACCCAACACTGGTAAGGCTGCACCTCAAATACTGTGTTAGATTTTGGTCCTCTGGTTACAAGAAAGACTTTGAAGTGATGGAGCATGACTAGAGAAGTGCAGCAGAGCTGGTGAAGGGTGCAGAGAACAAGTCTTATGAGGAGCGGATGTAGGAACTGGGATCGTTTAGTCTGGAGAAAAGCAGGCTGAAGGCAGACCTTATTGCTCTCTAGAACCACCTGAAAGGAGCGTGTAGTGAGGTGGTTGTCAGTCTCTTCTCCCTCGTAATTAGTAACAGGACTAGAGAAAATGGCCTTAAATTGTGTCAGAGGAGGTGAGATCAGATGTTAGGAAAAAGTTCTCTACTGAAAGAATGATCAGGCATTGGAACAGGCTTCTTGGGGAAGTGATGGAGTCACCATCCCTGGAGGTGTTACTAAAATGTGTAGACATGGCACTTCATGACATTGCTTAGTGAACATGGTGGTGCCGGGTTGACTTGATAATCTTAGAAGTCTTTTCTAGACTTCATGATTCTATGATTCATTCTGAGTCTCCATTGTGTCTTGTCTCCCCCTGTTTAGACATGTGCAACTTAAAAAGTTTAACACACTAACTTATTTGATTTATTTAAACAGATGGAATACAGAATTTCTCTAGTCTTTCTGTGCTTAGAAGACACAAAGGAGTGTTTGGTTAAAATATAACATCCAGAAATGTATCTTCAGGATGATTGAAAAACATCAAGAAAAAGAGAAATCCTACCACTTGTTTTGAAAGTTTATTTTGCTAGTTGATCACTTTCAGAGTTAAAATCCTGAACCTTTATTTGTATGGGTAAATCCTTCTGGTCAGGCTCCCTTCTGAATTACTGCACATGTACCAGGGCTACACGGTTATCTGCTCTCATGTTTGGAATTTGGGACTGCACCTTGAAAAATTTGCCCAAATATTTTGTAAGTACTGATCAATTGCTTGCATTGTATTAGAAGTTATAGACTTCAGCTATGATTTCACCAATATGTGCACAGTAACCCTGCTTCTGCTACAATACCAAATAGGCAAAATGGAAGGTGGAAGAAGAGACCTCCTTCTTTATACAGATGAAGAAATGAGGTGCTCTGTATGCTTTTTGAAGCTTGTTTAGGGTAGTTTTGAACAACCGCCACATGTTGAGTTCAGCTGAATTATTCTGATTTCACAAATGAAGGTCAGAATCTGGCTCTGAAACTTACCTGAGTCAAATAGGAAATTTGCAATAACTCAACAGAGGAAGAAAATTAATGTCTATCAACCCCTGCAAAAGAGCCAGTGTTTTAATACATCGGAGCTCCTGTCCTGTTTCAGTTTTCTGATACCTGACTGCTTATTGCCTCATATCCTGTAAACTCAGACTGTACATTGATGCACTCCCACATGTGTGGCACCAGAATGACACTGCTTCAGTTGTTTCAGTCTATGTCAACTACAAATTTGGGAGCTTTCAGTCTGCAGCTCACTTGATAGTTTCACTGTCTTGAGTGGATATGAACAATATAAGTTGTGCCTGGTTATATACATTTTCTCCCTTTGCCCGTAAAAGCAACCCTGTGGCCACAGTACTGTGTGGCATGTTGACTCTGAGTGGGTGTTTGGTGACAGCCTGAATCAATCTCACTACCTCTGAGTTTCTGTACAAAATTTTACCTTTTGGTTGAAATTTTCACTAGGTCCTCTTCTGAGTTCATTTGTCTTTTTCTTGTTTCAATCTGTAGCATCTCAAGCAACACAATGCAGATGCTGCTATCCACTCTGACTGTTGGTTTGTCCATCTAATAATCTGAACCCCAAAAATATAGGATATCCTCATGGTTGGCCCAAGACAGACTACAAACAGACCTAGCTAACTTCTTGTAAAGTAGACCAAGTAGTCTTCATTTTGGCATATCATATTTGATTGTTCATAGCCATCGTTTCAGTATTACTGAGCTATTGTTTCAGTACTTACATGACTGGAGCACTGTAATTGATGGCTACAGGCTCTTCAGGAGAGACAGGCAAGGGAGAAGGGGTGGAGGGGTGACCCTGTACATCAGGGAAGCACTAGATGCCATGGAACTAGAGAACAAGGATGATCAGGTTGAGTGCCTGTGGGTGAGAATTAGAGGGAAGACCAACAAAGCAGACATCCTGGTTGGAGTCTGTTATAGACCACCCAACCAGGATGAAGAGGTTGAAGAATTATTCTATAGGCAGCTAGAAGCTGTCTCAAGATCACCAGACCTTGTTCTTATGGGTGATTTTAACCTGCCTGATATCTGCTGGGAACTTAACACAGCAGAGAGGAGGCAGTCTAGAAGGTTCTCAGAGTGTATGGAAGATAGCTTCTTATCCCAGCTGCTGCATGAGCCGACTGGGATTAAGGCTTTGCTTGACCTTCTTTTTACAAATAGAGAAGGACTGGTGGGAGATGTGGTGGTTGGAGGCTGTGTGGGGTCCAGTGATCATGAGATAATGGAGTTATCAATATGCAGTCAAGCTAAAAGGGGCAGCAACAAAACCTCCACTCTGGATTTCAGGTTACTCAAGGAATGAACTCAGAAGGTACCCTGGGAAACAGCCCTTAAAAAAAAAAAGAGTCCAGGAGGGCTGAACCTACTTCAAGAAAGAAATCTTGAAGGTGTAGGAACAGGCTGTGCCAATGTGCTGGAAGATGAGCTGCCGGGGTAAATGGGCAGCCCGGTTGAGAAGTGAACTTCTGGGTGAATTACTGGAGAGGTCCCAGAGGACTGGAAGCTGGCCAACATGATGTCCATCCACAAGAAGGGCCGGTTGGATGAGCCAGGGAATTCCAGGCCTGTCAGCCTGACTTCAGTGCCAGGCAAGATTATGGAACAGGTCATCTTGAGTGCAAGCACACAGCACTTAGAGGATGGCCAAGGGATCAGGCCCAGCCAGCATGGATTTAGGAAGGGCAGGTCCTGCCTGACCAACCTGATCTCCATCTATGATCAGGTGACTGCCTGGTGGATGTGGGGAGGATTGTCGATGTAGTCTACCTGGACTTCAGCAAGGCCTTTGACACTGTCCCCCACAGCAAACTCCTGGTGAAGGGTGGGAGAGCTCTGCAGAGAGACCTTGACAGGCTGGACAGATGGGCAGCGTCCAATGGCATTAGTTTTAACACATCTATGTGCCAGGTTCTACTCATTGGCCACAACAATCTCATGCAGAGCTACAGGCTGGGGTCAGAGTGGCTGGAGAGCGGCCATGTAGAGAGGGACCTGGGGGTACTGGTCGATGGTAGGCTGAACATGAGACTGCAGTGTGTCAGGCATCCAAGAAGGCCAATGGCATCCTGGCCTGTATCAGGAACAGTGTGGCCAGCAGGAGCAGGGAAGTCATTGTGCTCCTGTACACTGCACTGGTTATGCCTCACCTTGAGTCCTGTGTCCAGTTTTGAGCTCCTCAGTTTAGAAAAGATGTTGAGTTGTTGGAATGTTTTCGGATAAGGGCAACAAAGCTGGTGAGGGGTCTGGAGCACAAGCCCTATGAAGAGAGGCTGAGAGAGCTGGGGTTGCTTAGCCTGGAGAAGAGGAGACTCACGGGAGATCTTGTTGCTCTCTACAACTACCTGAAGGGAGATTGTAGCCAGGTGGGGGCTGGTCTCTTCCAGACAACCATCACGAGAACAAGAGGACACAGTCTCAAGCTGCCCCAGGGGAGTTTTAGGCTGGATGTTAGGAGGAAGTTCTTTACAGAAAGAGTGGATTTGATGATGTCAAAGGTCTTTTCCAACCTGGTTAATTCTATTCTATTCTATTCTATTCTATTCTATTCTATGCTATGCTATGCTATGCTATGCTATGCTATGCTATGCTATGCTATGCTATTCCATTCCATTCCATTCCATTCCATTCCATTCCATTCCATTCCATTCCATTCCATTCCATTCCATTCCATTCCACATTTGTTTCAGTGCAATATACAGTGGATGTTTCCATGAGTCAGATTATTTTTCAAAAAAGATAATGTTTTGCCTGCTCTGTGGTTGATTTGCATATATCACTCTTGTCAACTATAATAAAATTTACACATGTAAAACTGCCTGTGGCAGATTGTGATAAGGCAGATTTGACATGCATCACCCTGCATACAAAGATGATACACGACATTGACATTTATAGTGTAATGCTTCAAGGAAGGACCCTATAGAAATGACAATGAAATGCAGATGGCTTGAACAATGAACAAACTGGATGCCAAGAAAGTGACCAGCCTTGGAGGAAAGTTTGTGGCAGAACTCATACTATAGGAATAAACAGAGATGGAAAGGGCAGGCCAGTTTCCCTCCTCTGTCATTTCTGCAGAGTTTGTGCTACTGAAAGAAAAAGAACTAGGGAGAAAACAACTCCTCCAGGATCAAAAGATGACTTTTGAAGATATGACAGTAGCATGATAGTTTGCCTGCTCCCTTCTTCCTCTCTTCTTCCAATTCACAATGGGAGTCATTGAGCACTTGTTGGAGGTTCCCTTCTTAAAGATGTTGTGCCCTTACTGAAGGATTATAAAAAAAGCAGGTGGCTACTGAAATGTCATACATCATTTCCCATGCCATCTATATGAAGAATTCTTTGTCTGTCAGTTTAAGAAATGTAATTTTCCATACCCTAGCCCTAGCTTCTACTTGAAATAAATTTCGCTATTACGCATAGCTATTTTAGAACTATAATAGCCACTCCCTTGCAACCACCCTGGCGACAGGTCATACAGTACAGATAGTGCTTATCAGGCAGGAACCTTGAAGTCTAGCTAGGTCTGTAGTGTGTTTCAGAGCTCTGTTTAAAAAGATAGCCCACTCAGTTCACTGAATTTGAAATGAGGAGTCTGGCACCTGCCTAAAGAAGCATAGATATCACCTGCAAATTAACTAAGAGAGGGTTTTGAAATCTTCAAGAAACCTTGAAGTAATAAAAAAGTTTCAAGGGAAATCATAAAATCATCAGTCCTGGGAGAAGGCCTTAGATTGAGGTTTGTGACTTGCTGTTTGCTACTAAATGTTGACACAAGGTTTTCTCTAACCCATTAATGTATCTTAATTTTGGATTCTGCTGGCTCATAAACTTCTTCTCTGTACTTAAAGAAAGTGGAATCTAATAGCCTGTTACCTCAGAAAGATGCAGCTGCCATCTTTCATATATTACCACAGATGAGCTCTTGCATCAAGAACTTGTTCACCATCCACAGGCATTTACTTCAAACAGCTAAAACCAGAACTATTAGCTGCTGAAACAAACTGAAGACATCTCAGAACTCACTAGGAGATGGCTGACGGCAGGTCAGCCTGTGAAAGCTTGGCATCTCAGGTGAAGAACCTAGCTGCTCTCATGTACTACAAGTCTGTGCTCATGCTTTCATAAAAAAGTAACATATACACTGTTTGAAAACAAACAAACCATGGACTCTTGTGTCATGGAAAGAAGAATGAGAACTTCACTGAGCTGAAATGCAGAGACCCACACTTTCTGTTGCATTTTAGAAACTCTGTTTTTCGTAATGAAAAGGGATCCTTAAAAGCCACAATACAGAGCTGCAGATATAAGATGCCATGGTCAAGGATTACAGAGTTAAAACAAACAGGTATATAGTCATCTTTCGGTCATGACCTGTGTGAGCAGATGAACTGCATGACATGACCTCTCTGTGCCATATAGTGGGGTTCAAAGAAATTAGTGTCAGAGGGCAATGACCACTCCTTTGCAAGTTCACAGCTTCATCGGAACTGAGATGGGCCCAATCTAATGGCCAGAGTCTAAGAGCCCAGGCAAAGCACTGCTAAGGCAGCTGTCCCGCCGCTGTGGTGGCACTGGCATCAGCTTCTCTCAGCTGCGCCTCATGCATCAGCTGCAAGGCTGGCAGACCTGTCCCAGGACATCTGCTGAAATCTCATTTGGCCATCAGTAAGTCCTTGAACCAGGCCTTCTTGCATGCCCACGTGAACTGACCATTTCAATCTCTTGCCAAAATAATACATTTTAATGTTTTAAATGTTGCACTCGTGTCATTTTTTCCCTCACCTCACATTCCTTTTTCCCCCCACAAGAGGGCACCAATACTGCATCCTTTGAGACATTTTATTTCACAAGGAAATAGCGTCTCAAAGGAAACTGGTATGAGAGAAGCCAGAGGGACCCCAAGCAGCAGGTTTCAGATTTGGAGCAGTTGCCCTTCCTCTCGAAGCCCCACAATTTTAATCGCAAGGTTTTGATTCAGAAACATCTCTGATGACAGCTGCATGAAGCCTCTAATAGCAGATAGTTGCATAAAGCCACTAAGAGGAGATGGTAGTTCACAGGCACATACTTCATTTTAGTTCTCAGTTTTGTCTTTTTGTCTCTTCACCTCTGCTTCAAGTAGGGACACTACAGAATAAAACAACAACCAAACCAACCAAACAAACCCCCACCCCACCCCCACCCCCACCCCCACATAAAAAACACCAAACCCAAAACACCAAAACAAAACAAAAAACCCTCACCAAAAACATCTCCGGAATTGGAAACCTTCATGGACCTGAAGAGAAACCAGTTCAGAGAGCTGAGAAATACCAGACACCAAATGTCTCTTCAAATAAAATGTACATGAGACAGCCAACAGAAAAATCTTACCCAGGGAAATCAGAGTGAAGTAAAAACACAACTAAAATTGCCATAGAAAAGGGAGAATCTAGTGAACAGGTAACAAGCTGAAGAAAGCTTTTGTTCTGTAAAACCTGACATAGTGACAGCTATGGGCAAGACAAGATAGATATGCAGAGAAAAAGAAAATCAAGAAAGGAAAGGAATTAGTGTGGTCTGTGTGTTAATGCTTACAAGTACAAAAGTAATTCTAAAGACAGGAAAATGTAGGCTAAGTACCAGACAAGCTTCCTGTACAAGGCAGAATGCCCACACATGCTCTTGCAGACAACGAATGCCCTTAAGACCCTTATTTGGTTTCCTTATCCAGGATTTGTAAATGCCGCACCAGGCTTCAGAGGCAGGACACAGCTACCAAAAGGGTGTTAGTGTGGCTTCTGCCAGAGCTCTGGTTTACTTAGTGTATTTTTTACACAACTCTGTGATCAGGGGATTGCAAGAAACCCATATAATCACAGAATTATTTAGGTTGAAAAAGACCTTCAGAAGTCCAGCCATTAACCCTATTCTACCAAGTCCACCACTAAGCCATATCCCCAGGCACCACATCTACATGATTTTTAAACACATCCATAGATGGTGACTCAACCATCTCCCTGGGCAGACTGTTCCAATGCCTGACAACCCTTCAGCCTAAACCTCCCCTGGCACAGTTTGAGACCATTCTCTCTTGTTCTACTGGTTACTTGGGAGAAGAGAGCAACACCCACTCCTGGAGAGAGGACTTTCAAGGATGGATGAGGTCTACCTCAGGAGTCTAATTCTATATCCTCACATTCCCACCTTTCATACTTTTAGTTAAGAAGAGCTGTAACAACTACAACTTTTAATGCTAACATCATTCATCAAAATGGCTATCTAGGCGTGGCCTAGAAAGAGGGAAGAGTACACATTGGTGGAACCATTTGCTGTCAGAAGATATGATTCCCACAGGCTATGTGCCCTTCACCAAACTGCATCAGTTTTGCTTAAGCTTATTTTGGCAATCAAACAAAAGGGAGAAGAGAGAGTACTCTTGGTATTGTTTAAACATCCCATTCCAACAGTTTTTGAAAGAATCATTTGTATTTTCCTTCTTTTGACTGAGCTTCAAGAACATTTTTGTTTAAAGTATAACATATAAAAATAAAAGAAAGAAAATCAAACTTGAGGTGTAGTGCTCCACGGGTTCTGAATCACATTGATACTTATGGAATATGAAATTGCACTGAACAGTCAAAGAATAAATACATTACATTTTAACAGGTGTAGAAATGGTATTTAAAAAAGGAACTCTTGTGTTTCATGGTACAGGAGTAGCCACCATGTCCTCACAGTTTTCATCATATGAAGGTCTCGCTAGGGAAACTCATTAAGGAAAGTTTAATGTTTTATGATGTATGGAACATAGAGATAGTAAACACAAGTCTTTTTCAGCCTCAAAATAAACTCTCCTGGACTTTTAAAGGCTCTTATTTTCCTAATGTCCATAAAAGAATGCTTTTCAGGACCATACATTTTTTTCACAGAAACCAAAGCCTGTGACTTCACTTCATGGGCTTAGGCAAAGGACTTAGTTCTGTTAGAAACAATTAGATTATTTGGAAAATCAGTTCAGCAAGAAGACTAGAGCTCTGAATCAGAAAATTCAGTTTCTTGTTGCATGGCCTTATGCAGGTCATGTAATCAGCCCTGTAGGTACTGGTAGTGATGGGCAGATTACTCCAGTGTGGTTGCAGGTGAGCTTGCACATAATCCAGTTCACCAAGCAACCTCATCTTGTCTCTCAGTTGTAACAGCTACTAACCTGTGAGAAGGCATATTTCCTTGACTTATGAGGAGGAGGGGAAATAATGTCAGAGAGACAAAATGCACCAACAATTGGGGAATATTCAAATACTGTAGAAGTGTAGGTGGCAGGAGTAGAGCTAAATTGTTATCAGGCTCTACATACACCTACTCATGGATGTACTGATGCATATCAGGAGCATTTGGAGAACACACTGGGTTTTATTTACTGGTTTTCATTACAAGTATGAAAATGGTGTTTGAACCTAGCCCTTCTATGATTTTTCATGTACCCCGTCTCTGCTGAGGTGTATTTCTTGAAATGACAGTCTTTTGCAGCTTTTATTCTGAAAGCAACTTTGAATAAAAATGTCTGGAAGTTATAGTAGCCGCTGCACTATTTTTCACACATTTTACAACTCAGTCTCAGGTTTCATATTAAGCAGTTCCACTGCCTGTTTTCAAAGCTAAGTAGACAACTTCATTCAAATGACTACTGCGAGAAAGCTGTAACAGGAACAGGATCTTGCGCTAGGCTTACCCTATGGGGTGCCTGGAGAAGAGGAGGCTCAGGGGTGACCTCATTGCCCTCTACAACTACCTGAAAGGTGGTTGTAGCCAGGAAGGGATTGGCCTCTTCTCCCAGGTAACCAGCACCAGAACAAGGGGACACAGTCTCAAGCTGCGCCAGGGGAGGTTTAGACTCAGGTGAGGAGGAAATTCTTCACCGAGCGAGTCATTCGTCATTGGAACGGGTTGCCCAGGGAGGTGGTTGAGTCATCGACCCGGGAGGCGTTCAAGAGGAGATTGGACGTGGCACTTGGTGCCATGGTCTAGTCGTGGGGTCTGTGTTGATAGGTTGGACTCGATGATCCTCGAGGTCCTTTCCAACCTAAGTTATACTGTGATACTGTGTGATACTGTCACAGAACAAATAGCCAGTTATTTTTGAGTCCACAGCAGATATGTGGGGGTCATACTAGCAGACTGAAAGTATGTAAAGTGGGGAAAAAGAAGTCTGGAACACTAATACTAAAACACTTACCATGTTCTATGCATTAACAAAGTAAATGCTGTAACACTTCAATTGTTTGTGGACTCAGCATGGGCAAGGTAGCAGAAATCTGCAAGTTCTAATCTCATCTCTGAAGCTCTAGAAGAAAAAAAAAAAAAAAGAGAGAATTAATTAATCACATTTTATTTCTGGAAAGCATCTGTAAACTAAAAGCATACTTCAAATATCCTTCTAGAATTGAATCACAGTTTTACTGCAGTTATTTTCTTAATGGTCTTTATTAATGGCCATGTATTAATTAATACAGAAACCTGTTCAAAACAGGGAAACTTGTTTCCTGATCCGTTGCTGGAATTGTCAGGACAGGGGACCTGTTGCCAGTGAACAAAACTCCCTATCATTTTAACATGAATTTTGATTTGCCCCAGATTTTGCTAGCTGTAACCACACAAGTGTTTCATAAGCTTCTGTTGATGTCAGAATTCATTACAAAATCTGCTGCATAGGAGATGTTTCCAGCCTTTATTATTTTCCCTCTTTCTTTTTAAAAGAAATGAAATAATGCTTGAGAAAGATGCCAGATCAAAAGCACTCAAGTCGTCCTTGCTCCACTCCAAATCCCATGTCAAGAAACACTCATCTCTCCTCTCAGGCATGACTCTTACCCCTTTGTCTAATAAAATAATTGAAACCTGCTCTCAGGCTCTTTTGTGCTCAGCCATCTCCCTTGAAATTCTCAAATATGATGCCCAGTGGTTGGCCTTTGAACTCACAATGAGCATATGGAAGTCAGAATAATTAGTTTAATACATCTAGAGAGCATACAAGTTCCTTTCATGTCTGGGTCTGATCCTGCAAGGAAGTGAATGTCCTCAGCTGTGGATAGACACTTAGACATCCTCTTTGACTGTGGGTGTCTAAGTATTTCTGAGAAGGCCAAGAGTAGCTAAAATTAAAAGTCTGGATGCAAGAAGACTGATACTATTAAAGGAATGATATGGCAATTTTGCATTAGTAAAAATAAAAAAGAAAAACAGTAACTGTAGAAGATGATGTAGAATGGTAGCAAGAAGACAAAATTAATAGCAAGGAATGCTGTAGAAGGAGCGGAAAGAATGAGGCTGATAATAAAGACAAGAGATGGAGTAATGTTAATTCCCTAGATATCAATCTTGACAATAAACTTGTTGGTAAAATCCTGGCTCACCAGAGTAGAAGTGAAATTGTAAGGGTTAACTTTAAATAAAGTTTGCTGAGAGACAGGAAGAGACAAGAAAGAGGTGTCTGAACCAGAGCACCTGAGGCCCTTCTCTTTCCTCCCAAGGTATTTAGCTGTTACATGGGAAGACAATTTGCAGATGTACACCCCAGTTTTAGGAAAGGGGAATTCCTGCCAGGATCATTTGCTTCCTATGAGCCAGAAAGGGTCTCCCTCCCCTTCCAGGGAACCTGTCAACATGCTGGATCCCTGCCTCTCAGAAACTGAGCTGTTCCTGATTTTCTTATGTCATCTGAACTGAGAAAGCTACAGAGATCTCTGTCAGTGAAATAAGAATGCCTTGCTGAAGAGGGTAGGCATCTTCCCAAATTAGGAAATAAACCTCACAAGTGAAAGATTTCCCCAAAACTGCAAACTATAAGGGAAAGGGACATGGGCATTCAGGGAAGAACATAGTTCCACTGGAGAGCCTAAAGGAAATTTTTGAACCATCTGGATGCATTGTATTTTCAAACTTCTTGTATTTGTCTCAAATTTTTGTTGTACCTGTATTTTTTTCATGAAGAAGCAAAATATGATGGTACAAAACTTTTAAATAAAAATATTAAATTTGTTACATGCTCTGACACCTTCCCTGGAAAACAGACTGCAATAAGCTGCCTGCTTTATCATGGAGGTGACTATTTTACTTTCAGAGTAA
Source organism: Melanerpes formicivorus (assembly GCF_026170545.1). NCBI lineage: Eukaryota > Metazoa > Chordata > Aves > Piciformes > Picidae > Melanerpes > Melanerpes formicivorus. The sequence continues at coordinate 15,554,184 of NW_027142357.1, read as the reverse complement.
AATTTTTAAACATCTTCAATTCCTGTCCACATTACTGTTTAGAGAAATAGATTTTTCTCCACAGACAGGCATGTTTTTCATATCTACTGCTGTTTATTTTAATTGCAGTGGCTGTAGTATTAGGTAAGGCTTCAAATATTTGAGTTATGGGAGTTGAGTGTAGCCTCTTAATGAACTTGTTGCATAAGTTCTGATTCAGCAATATATGGCATGCTGGATTCATTCTTTACATTAATGGAAATACAGCTTTTAGTGCAGGTGGAAAACAGTACTGGAAATTTTGATTCAGCAGCAGATTATGTGCTTAATTCATTCATAATATTAATAGAAGTTTTAAGTGCTGTTGGAAGATATCCCTGGAAGAATCTTTTATTCCACACTGTTTAAAAAAATGCAGCTGAGGGCTTTTTAGAAGTGGCAGTACATTCAGATGACACAGCAAAGAGATGCAGCTCTCTTAATATACCAGGTGCTCTGACATGTGAGACTTCCATAGGCCTCTTTTGAATCATGATCTTGGCTTATTGGGGACTGATCTGTTATGGTCTGTGGCAAGCCATTGGGGTGGAGAAAGGATGTGATGAGGAGACTAACCTGCATAGTTAAAAAGTCTGTGGTTCCTTGGGCATTTGAAGGAAGAGCTTAACATTTGCAAGGGCACATGTAGCGGAAAAGAGTTCATGGACTGTTGTTACATCTAGGTTGGTGTGTAAATGGGAGCTTCACTTTTTCCATGGTATGCCTTCTTGGAAGGAGAAAAGATGCAAGGGCAAGTACAGAATCTGCACATAGTAACAAAAGCAATGACAGAAGCCACTCTTGTCAGAAGACGGCATGGGTCTGGTAACGGAAAGTGTGGTCTTGAAACATTTATTAATAATCCGTTAAAAAGCCATATGACTTATAGAATCATAGAATTATTAGGGGTGAAAGGGACCTCAAGGATAATCTAGTTCCAACCCCCCTACCATGGTCAGGGACACCTCACACTAAATCAAGTGTCCTTGCTTTCCACGTGTTACTTCACACTGGGCCTAAGACTAATGTAGTCTTTTGGAAGAGCTCTCCAATGTAGAATGTTTTAGCCTTGAGCACAAGGCCTGAGTAGATAACTTCATGGTGAAAAAATCTATACTCCCACTGCAGAACAAGAAGATTTTCCCCAAATGTCCGCTAGCCCCAGCCTCTCAATCCTTCCCACAAAAGCACCTGAAGCCTTGCAGCTGCTCAGCTGCTTCCTCTGTAGCATAACACATTCAGGTCTGCTCAGAGAGGTGCAGGATTTTCTGCCTAACACATCATGGTAGTCAATGTGTAGATGCTACTAAAATCAGTAGACACCTGCATGTGATTTCAGAGCTCTGGAGAATCCAGCTGTAAGAAAGGAAGATGGGAGGATGGGTGTCTGCTGGGAACCAGAAATCCCCAGTGTATGAATGTATAGATAGTAGTCATAAAGTGTATTGATCCACTTGCTAGATGCTGGAGTAAAGCCCAGATCTTTGCAGAACAAGAATAAAACCTCAATTTTGTGCTAGCAGAGCCACCAGGATTGCTGACTTGCAAATTTGGATCAAGCAGTGGAAATATGGACGTTTTAGGAGCACAAATCCATCGCGTGGATACAGGTTTACAAATTAAAGTACACAATAGCTTCTCAGTATAGTAAATTGCTGCAACATAGTCCTGTCTCAGCTTGAAGGTGAAGTTCAAATTGCGTGAGACTGTAAATCAACAAAACAGAGATGATTGTTCTCAGTGAACATTGCAGCTCTTGAGGAGCAGCATCCTGGATAACTTAGAACTATTGAAACTATCCCAAAGTTGTCAGAGATATGGGTATTAACAACAACGTATTTGTAAGAGGCTGTAAGTCACAAATAAAACTGCTAAACATTATCATCTCAGACTATGCATTTTTGCTGACATCTCATTTCCTCTCTGTTTTGTGGTGAAGGTATATATGAGGTTTATTACTAAGTCATCCTTCCTGTGGTAACAGATGGAAGTAACAAAAACAGCACCCAAAAGGACGATTATGATCTATGGTGAGCTTTTCAATACTATGGCTATTAATTTTGAGTAGTACAAGATGAAAGTTGCTATCATGTTGAAGGGCACCCAGTCTCCAAAGAAGAAAAAATTGTGAAGAACTGACATATGTTTTGTAGAATATTGATCCAGAAAGAGGCATAAAATGTTTGAAAATCTACACAATTCTAAAAATATTATTAAGAATAATAAAGTTTTTTAAATCTGGCATAAACATTACCATTTTTATGGACAAGCACTTGAATTTGCCTGGTTTAGATTTCAGCTAGTTTTCAGCCTCTCAGAAAGAAAAAAAAAAGCTGCTGCTGAACAATGGGCTATTACATGAGCAGTTGCCTCCTGCAGCTGTAAGCTCAAAGCCTGCTTTTGGGTGCAGAAAGAATTTGGTGATCCTAGTCTTGAACACTTTTTTTTTTTTCTTTCTGTAGCTCATAAAACACACTGACAAACTCACTGCCCCATTGGAAAGAAATGCAAGATTGGATTAGCAGAATTCAGGGTTGAGGTGCACTGGCTGAACTACAAGATGAAGCTTGTACAGAACATGCATTGTGTCTAGTCCAAACCAGAGCAATTAGCTGTTCACTTTCATGACTATTAAATGCACTCATAATTAAAATTTAAAAGTCTGAAGTATATACTATTCTTTCCAAGTCCCAATTATGAGTAATAAGATTTAAGTTTAAGTTTAACTTGTCTCTTAATAGAGGGTAAAGAGCTCTTATAAATCAGTCAAATAGGAATTGCAGTTGAAGAGCTATTACTGAAGAATTGCTGTCGAGGTAAAGCTAATTAATATCTTTCACTGCAAACAGTTAACTACAGAAAACTTCCCTGCTTAACTACCAGCACTATTAAACCACCAGAACTTGCATCATCAAAAGAAAAAGTAGGAGAGAACACAATGTCTCTTTTGACATCAACTTTTATCTTCTGCTCTGGTGAGATTCTGAAATCTTTTTTCATTAAATCTGACCAGACAGAACCAAAGCCAGGTCTGGCTGCCCAATTAGCTTTACTAACGTGGTGTCGGACCACGTCCTCAAAGAGCTTCCCCTTAACTGAACTTTCAGATCACAAAAATATAAAAAGTGACAATCTTTGAAGAAACTGAGAGATTGCTAAGTTTCACTCAAGTGACCTGGAAATGACTGTGCTACCTTTGGGCCCTAAAGTGGTAGCCATCCCCTGAGATTGCACAAAGTAGCTTCAGGTTTCCATAATGGCTCTGATCACACACCAGCCCATAAGGCTGCTTCAAATGCAGAAGCACTATCCACATTCAACAGTCAGAATCAAGCCCACTCAGTAACATCTGTCCCTGGTGATGTACATCTATCCCAGTAAAGCACTTGTGCTCTCATACTATACATATTACTGTGGCAAAAGACCTAAACTGCAAGATTTATGGGTTGTCTGGTGCAATATTAGCATTTTTCTTGTTGGCTTTGGGACACTTTCGCACCAATTGTAGATTCTTATTAGTGGAGCATTTCCTATATTAATTTTGTGGGTTAATGCTTCCTAAAGCATTACATTCAGTTTTCCACAGTCTGTCCCAGCCTTGGAAAGCTGCTTCTCTGAAGAAAGCTTTGTTTGCTTATTCAGAGATTTAGCAGAAATGTTTGCAGTGTGAAAGTCAAGGCTCTGAGCAACCTAACATAATTTTGAAGCTGGCCCTTCTATGGGAGGAAAACTGGACCAAATTATATCCAAAGGTCTGTTACAATGAAAGCTGTTCTCTGTTTCTATGATCACACCTTGTGATCCATTGCACATGCCTACATTTTTGGGAGACAGAGGTTAATATAAGCATCCTCCCACTCAAGCCCCAGTCTCAGAATCCAACACTACAGACTGCAGCGCCAGTGCTTACCAACACAATTTGAGGCCTGTTGGTTTTCTGCTATTTGGACTGCTGCTCTTTCACCTTCAGTCTGTTAATCTGCTCTAGCACAGAGTGGCATTGACACCTCCTGCAACCTGGAGAGAGGCCCTGGTGCCATCTGCTACTCATCTGGCTTGGATCCATGACACCTAAAAGCCAAATGGCTGGAGTATTTTCTCCTAAATAGCTGTGAAACAGATAATGGAAAAACAAGGAGGGTGATCCCAAGAATAGAAGAAAACCAAACCAACTGAGTTTAGTGTAGAAAATGTTAAGAAGTAGTTGAGAAATGGTTTCAGTTCTGACAATGGGACACTTGGCTTTTCTACTCATCACCTTTAAATTTCATATTTGACTAGCAGAAATCTTTTTAAGAGGAGACAAAGAAGGCCAACCTCCAGGTCCACTACATCATTCTCCTTTACAAGCTGTCCAACTAGTTGGGACACTAGAGCATGCTTTGGCTTTGTAGTTTTCAGATGACCACCGGAAAGGAGCTGAACCACTTCCTGTCCGTCTGTGTCTTGCAGTTGAATTGCTATGCAAGTCCACTGTTTTGGATGAATATTCCTTAGGTCTCCCAAGAAAAGAGATTATTTTTCTTTGCTGTTCAGAATGAAGACAGTTGAAATGTTCTGCTCAGTAGTTACTATGGTAACAGCTGGCAATTTAATTTAAAAAGGGGAAAGACTAATTTCTTCTGGTTACCTGATTTAGTTTTGTTTTCTTCACTTGAAACCTGCTACTACACATAAAACAGCTATCAAAGACCATTGTCTGATGTTCTGTGGTACACAAGTTTTCATGGTATGAGCTTCATGAAGAAAATAAAACCTGAAAAATATAACCTGTTGCAACATGAAGACATTTGGGAACCACTACCAGTATAAATGAAGTATCTGAGACAGCCTGTGACATCAAGAACAAGGAAAGCCAAACAGTTTAAATCAAGACAAAGAAAATACCGAGAGACTATGTAAATTCATAGTTGAAAAGAACAAATTGGCAAGCATCTTAAAGTGATGTTATGAGGGGAAGGAAAGCTGGCACTACTTCATGAAAGTTGAGAAGTTGTTCTTGGAAATCAGCTAAAATACACGTCCTGGAAACACAAAATGATAAAAACTATTTGGCATTTGGATCCTATTCATTAAAAAAAAACCAAACCAAAACCCTCTGCTTTAATAAATCAGCCTGGTTTAGGAAGTGCTGACTTTGTGCATTTTGGCTTTATCAACAGTACTTCAATAACGTTTAGGAAATAAACTTCACAGGAAAACCTCAGTTATTCAATTAGTTTTAAATGTTTTAGGGTAGGAACATATAATGAAATTACAAGAATGGTGGCTTTATGTTTTGTGGCTCACATGAGATTTATATATTCCAATATAACTTCAAGCTGTATGTACAGCCTTAGGAAAAAAAACAAAAAAAATGAAGGAAAAAGTAAAAAAAGACAGAGCTCTGGTTGGAGAAAGCAGAGTGTGGTATGGAATCTTGCTGAAGTGAGCATTTTCTTCCCTGTACTGGTGCTTTGGATGGAGTGACTAGGAAATACTGTACTTGCAAATGCCATCTTTACTGCTGTCCAACTCTCTGAAACCTTGACCAATGCTAACTGATCAGCATCTAAACACAGTAAGACTTGCTTTGCAAAATTAATTTCCTCCCTATGTAAATTATGCTCAGAGGGAATAGTCAAACCACAAGGCTGGAAAAGCCTGTGAAAATACATCTGGCCCTCTCAAACTGCAACTGATAAAAAACCAAGGGGCTTAACTTTTCCTAAGCAAACTCTGAGAACTTGAGAGGAGTGAGGGTTGGGGGATGTGGAGATGACAGAGGTGCGAGGAGCAAAGGAGAGAGAGAATGCAATCATACTGGGTGGTTTGTGGCTTTGCAGCTCAAATTTAGCAGCCCAAAGTGGTTGTTTTCCTATCTTGTTCTCTTACTGCAATTCAGTCTTGCATTCTTTCTTGTGGAGAAGGGCCCCAGTATGCCCCAGAAGTATGGCTGTCAGATTTATTTGGAATTCTGGAAGGAGCTAGCTAAACCACTCCAAAGTGAAATGTTTTGAGGTTTTAATTTCAAATAGGAATGTCTCATAAAAGAAGGGCACAATTTTAGGAAAAGAGACAGAGTAAACTATCGTCCCTGAAGACCTGATGGCAGAAGAACCAACTTTGGAATCCCCAATGTGTTATGTGGTGAGATGGCTTCCTTTTCCTACTTAGGAGTAAACATAGCACTGGGCCATCTGTGTGCCTCCTGGAGACCTTGGGCCATCTGGACCAAAGGCTACAAGCTTTCATGATGTGCAAGGGAGCTTGACTGTAGAATTTGTGGCAGCTCAGCTTTTCCTCCTTTGCAAGGCAAGTCTGCTTCCAGCCAGATTGTCATAAATAACTTTAAGCCACCTAAGGTACAAGATCTTTGGTATCCACAATGTTTAAGCTGTTGACTTTAGAATGGAAAAGAAAGAGGGAAAAGGAGATCAACAGAGCCCCACTGTAATGAAGAAATTCCTCACAAAGCCAGCTAACAGTCTCAGAAAGAGCCCTTCAAATCCCTGCTATCAGAGAATTCATAATATTCTTAGTATGAAAACCTCTAACTCACATGACCTCTTTCCTAGATCTTTACTACAGACCAAGGGAAACCCTGCTGATCCATTTAAATTAATAGGAATGGAATCTTATGCCAAAATACTAATACAGGTGTAGACAAAGAGAGAAGAGGAAGAAATGATCTCACCTTGCATGTAATGTCACAGCCTTCCCCTTGACAACTCAGTATCTCTAAAGAAAGAGAAGTTTAAAAGAAGGTTGCACACACAGGTATTGCACAACATTTCTTTGCTGTCCTTCATGGCAGATGTGAATCCTGTGCATTCATTATACATCAGAAGATTTTCTGGAAGAAACCCTATTTTGTGTTCCTTCAAGGTCATAATTCTATAAACACAGAAACTTGCAAATTCCATGGTCTGGCTAGAGATTCAGTCATGGCAAGGAAGAATGTCCCATGGACATAGCGAGAGGGGAGCTCTGAGTATTAGTTTCTTCTTTGCCACAATAATCCTAACCAAATCAGTTCATTTCCCACGTTTCAATTCTCTCATTTGTGAAATGTGGCACCTACCACTGCTTGCCCTTCCTCTTTATGCTGTTTGCTGTTCAGGGCAATATCTACCACGTACTATACATTTACACAATGGCTAGCAAAGCAATACTATTCAGAGCTGTTCTGCCAGCACTGAATATATTAACTCCCTCATTTACCTTGTCTCTACAATTTGACTGTCTATTTAGTGGCACACATGCAACAGACTAATTCAATTTCATGTGGATGTGTATTCACATTGAGTCACTCAGAAATGTCTTTGGGTTAAATATTTTGTTGTAATATCAGCTCATTTTGCAGGTGAATGAAGACACTCCAGAGATATGTATTTTTTTTTCCCACTGGGACAATGCTGTTGAAAGAGGGTTATCATTTATATTTGAGAACCTATGTGTGAGCCCATTTAGCAGCCTTTTCAATTACTCACACAGAATACTTAAAGGAAAATATTATTCCCTGACAGCTTCAAGTGAAGGCCTTGTCAAGCTTTTCAGGAATGATGGGAAAGGGTTTTGAAAAGACACTGACCAGTTGAAGAGAGCCCAAAGGAGAGCACCAAGAATGATTCAATGTCTAGAAGTATGTGATTTACTGGAAAAGATGAAATGAAATAGGATTGCTTGGACAAGGCATGGTAACAGTGTTCCAATAGAGAAAAGTCTGCTTCACAAATGAGGGATAACCTGTTTTCTCATGGTGTATATAATGAGAAGTAATGGATTGAAATTGCTGCTCAGCAGACCTAGGTACGATGCTGAGAAAAGTTCTCTCAGAGTATAAGCACTAGAATAGAATGACTAGGAAGACTTCAGGATCTCCATTACGTGGTGTCAAAAATGGCATACATATAATACATCTTTCTTTCTTTCAGGCTGAGGGCCACAATAGATGACCTCCCTCCCAATCCTGTGATTGTTTGTACCCCTGTATCTGTCTTCATGTATAATGCAGAAATTCTGCACTTCGAGCAATAGAGATAATAGAGAAACCAGCATAAAGGAAATCTTGCACTGAATGAAATCATCAGTACTTGAAGTACAGGAAATACTTTTGAAGATCTTGATTTTATTGCTTATTATTAATTTTATATGAGGTATTAATTTTATTGGTTGCTACACGTTGATGCTGAATATTGAATCCAGAAGGAAGAAATGTAATGGAAATCCTTGGAGATTGTTATTTTATGTTAGATGAGCAGACCTCTAAACTTGCATCAAGCTTGGCAAAAGCAGGTGCTTTTACACAAAGAAAGCCCAAATGGACTCTGTGGACTTCTGCCATTTGAGCAGGTGCCCACATCTGCCTAGAAGTCCAGGAGCACCAGCAGACACATTTCTAATCCTTCACCCTAGCAACACCCCTGAAAATCAATCTTGAGCTTTGAGAGATTGTCATTGATTTTTCCTTAAGATCACAGGTTATTCACAGTTCCTTCTGCAGCTCCATGCTGGATCCAAAATGCCTTTTTACTGTTTATTACTTTTTTTTTTTCCCCCTTTAAATAAACTGCTGAGAACATTGTCAATGCTTAAGTCACAAAATAATAACAGGAATAATAGTGCAGTCAAGTTCAGCCCTCACAGGATAACACTGAATTGATAAAATGTGAAACTGCGTATTATCTGATGTGTGAATAATGCGAGGAAAAGCTATTATTTTTCTCATGATCAACAGAGTTAAAAATCAATGACGTTTTTGTAATGGTTTGATCATTTCAAAACTACAATTTCAGAACACCTTTTTTTGGTTGTTGTGGGTTTTTTGTTTTGTTTTGTTTTGTTTTTTTGAAAAACATGCCTGTTGGCTGTTTGACACAGTACAAATGCCACTGGTACACAAGAGTTCATACACATTGACTTCATAATATTTCCTTCTCTCTCTGATAAATAGTTTCTGTGCTCAGTAGGCATGGCTTCCTTCCTGAGACTATCCCTCACACAGCTGCTGAGGTCCCCAGGCTGCAACCATGGGCATATAGCAAAAGTTCATCCTCTATCTTGAGGCAAAACCAAAGAGCTGGGGGCTAGAGTTGTAACATGCACAGGGAAATCTAAAGATTTTAAAGCACACTCGCCCAGTGGTTCTATTCAGCAGCTTATGCTCCAATGCAACAAACTCACAGGAAACCCATCTGTGGGATACACCTCAGTTATCAGTGAATCACCTGATTTCTGGTATGAGAGGGGCAAAGGCTCACACCCAAGGAGCAACTATAGTCATCAACTAGGGGCTACTTGGCTGTAAGGTAACTCAGAAAGAGGAATAGAAACATGACACAATTGAAGGTGCCAAATTCTTCTAGCTGTCTGACCAAAGTGGAAATTCAATAAATGAGTATAGAGAAAGTTCGGAGGGAAGGGCCAAACTCACTCTTTGCATATTAGGATGTAATTCTAGGGGTAGGGGCATCTCCTTCTAGCTTAAGATTTGGCCCAGAGATAGATAATGACCAAAATAAAATAATTACATGCTGCTACAATGAAATGAAATACATCTGTAGGAGCATGCATCTTCTTTTATTAACTGAGAAATGATCCATATATATAAAAGAAGGATACTCAAGAAGTCAGCATCAGAAGAGACTCCATTCCTCCTATACTATTAAGTACAATTTGCTACATGTATCAAAACTGCTCTGTTCTTAAGACAAACATGGATAAAATTAAGCTTCTAGCAATAGTTGGTGTGTCATTAATTAGAACCTAGTGTGGCTCAAGGAACAACTGCAGCATGAAAAGTAAAGCTAATGACAATATGAGTCTCACAAAAGGAATGCACAGCAAAGCCATGTATGTGCTGTCCCCAGACTTCTGAATTCTCACATTGTTCTGATTTTGAAAGGTGTCATATGGAGGCACAGCAGGCTAATGATGTAGCATGTTCAGAGGAATTGGTTTAAGGGGCTTTTTTCTCCCCAGCTCAGTGAAAAATAGTAGATGTAGTGATTTTTTTGGAACTTAATGGGATCATACTGTTCTTTCCTCACATTGTCAACTTCACTTAATTTCCTCCTTCCCATTAATGTGTCTAATGCATATGCCAGGCAGAAGCCTGACACGCTAGTGGCAAACAGACTGTTGTACGAAGGCGGCAAAGTGTTAAAACAATTGAGCAAGTGAGTACTAAAGTTTGCTGCTCTGGCCATATGGTACAGTGTTTAATTTCCCGTAGTGAAAGAACGTGGCTGTCATAGAAAAAGATGATGAATAAATTTACTTGGGGCAACTTATTATAATGAAGAATGGCTTCTCAGAGGAAGCAAACAGAGGAATTTAGAGTCTGATGAGAAGCATATGGGAAGCATTAAGATATAAGCAAGGGTAGCAAGGCTGTGCGCTTTAAAAATAAAAGACATTTAATCAATGCTTGTTGCTGGTGTGGACATATGGAAGTGAGAAATAGGTTTTGATTTGGAAGACAGGAAGAAGGTTAATAGCAGTAAAGGTGGTTGTAGAGTGATTGATACTCAGAATAACTAAGGCAGAAAGGGAGAGAGCACTTCAGGCAGTCAGGCAACATACTCAGGAGAACACTGTAATCCAGGAAACACAGAATTTGAAACGACTGGGCAGGTTGCTGGGCTGTAAGGAGAACTGACAGGCCAAACTAGCAATGATCACATGGTAGCCTATAGCCAGCAGGTGAGACTAAGACAGGCGAGACTGGCAGGGCTGGCCATGCAAGGGCTGAGTGGAGGAAAATGGCTGTTTCTCAGGATCAGTCTGGTGCAGAAACCCTAGTACAGTGAATGATGGAAGAAAACAGGGTGGGAGAGAAACAAGAGGAGTGATATATGAGGAGTGTCTAGCACTGCTGCCCCCTGTGTGCATATTTTCCCAGCATGTACACAAGGCAGATGAAGGAGAGTGAATGAGGCTGCATAACTCTTTGTGATGGCAAATGCTTTATGTGGGCATTTCTTTTGCTCACAATCTAAAGGGCAATCTCTGCCCTGATGTTTAACTCTTCCCTCTCTGCTGCAAGTCTCCCACAACCCACAGGTATTGCACAGGAGGAAGTAAGTGTTCCCAAGTATCTGAAGTAGAGAGAGACAAGTGGGGCAAAGCAGCTTGACCCTGCCTCGTACAGTCCCTGCTCCTCAAGCACTCCTACCAGCCACCTGAGTACAAGACTCACAGCAACCTTAAACTTCTGGGTGGGCTGCCAACCCACATCAGTGAATAGGTAAGATGAGACTGAAGGCTTCTTGATCACAAACAGACTTCCTCACAGAGGTCAAAATCCCTCACCTCACCCTTTCCTGAAGCCTGGGCTAGTAAGGTCCAGCATCAGCATCTAAGTACCTTTTTAACCTCCATGAAGCCAGGCAACCCTGGTGTTAGCATCTTCAGAGAGGGCAGCCCTTTGCAAACTGCAGTATCTGCAAAAACTCACCAACTGGCTTTGGCATGCCACCCCCAACAACACGCATCCCCAATTGCCCAAGGTGTGCAGAATTGCAGAAGGGCTGAGATGAAGCATATTTTTCTCCCTGCAATGGATTTCTATTAAACCCAGCTTGCCAGAGGTGAAAGGTGAACTCATGAGCTGTCATATGATTTAGCATTTAATACCAGCTTATTCTGCCTGTTTCTGTTATTTTCTTAAGATGACAGTCATAACTCTAGCACGCAGAATTCATTCTTACTTGTTAAGTGCTGACATTGCATCTAGATAATAAACAATATATAATATGAATGCACAGTTAACCAACTGCCAACCCTAGGTATTTTTCATATTTCAAGCAGAGGAATGTGCTAGCCTGACCTTTCTGCTATGCAAGGTTAAAGAAGATATTTTACAATGAAGAGCTAGTTACATAAATTTAAAAGAAAATGCAGCAGAGGGTTTTACTTTTCAAGGCAATGATTGGCTTTTACTAATTGGGCTTTGACAATGCATTTAATGTGATACAGTACAGAAAGATACGAGTTTAACTGGAGAAATTGGACAGCTTTAAAATTGTAAGAGAACTTCATAAAGGGAATGAAACAACTGTATGTCTTTGCAGAAGACATTTGTGGTGGAACTTTGCTTAGTGCCAGCTCTCAACAGCTGCTACTGAACCCAATCTCACACTGTATCTTGATGACCTTGGCATGAGGAGCTGGTGTATGCAGAAGTGATTAACAGATGCATAGTTGAAAGGCATGGTCAGTAAAAAGGCTCCCACTATATCAAGTACAAAGATCTTGAAAACCAAAAAATTAAAATTAAATAGTGTGAAGTCATTCACTTAGAGAGCAGTAACAGAACTCCTGCTGTAAGCTTCTGCTCATTAGTCGGAAATGACTCAGAAGGAGAAAAACCTAGGTATGCTATTTGATGACTGAATGATTATGAGCCATCAATGTAATATGGCAATTAAAAAGACAAATAACACCCTAAGAGGGCTGGCTGAAAGGTTTCTAAGGAAAATAAGGAAGCATTAATGTAATTGGACAAATCTTGAGACTTAGGAATACTGGCCAAACATATTCAAGGCAGAGTTTCAGACTGGAACAGATCTGGGGAAGAGGATGGAGCAGACATTGTTATAGGCATACCCACACAGGGAAGAACTATGTACATTAAATAAAAAAGGCTAGCACAAGAAAATATAGGTCTAAACCAGCCAGGAATAGACTCTGAATAGAAATCAGCCTTCCAGAATAAGAGGATTTCTATCTAGTCTCAAGTGGAGCCTGATCTGATTGTTAATCTGTGTATACTGTGGTTAGCAAGTGAGTTAATTACAGTCTGTATTTCATATTCATACACTTTGAACAAATGGTAGGCACACTAAAAAATACATACTGGCCTGCTTCAGACTAAGCTGGCACTCCTGTGATCACAGACTTTCATGCTCCCAACCTGCAAGTAGTGAGCAGCCATGGTCAGTGCAAGCAGCACTACATCTAGTGTCTGTTTGCTCTACATCACAGAAGGAAGAAGATGAAAAAGAACAACTCTAGAAGGGATGAGGCTGACACCAGCAGCCAGGGAGAATTCAAGAATAAGGGATTGAGAAAGATGACAAAGAATAGTATGAATAACAAAGAATAATATGAATCCATTAAATTTTTTGGCCCCATAGAGCTGAGCAAATGAAAAATCTCTCTGGACTAGAGGAAAGTAGCAGCATTGTGTGTTGGGTTGATTTGGCCTGGAGGTCCCTAAAGATTGGAGGAGGTCATTTGTACACATGTGGCAGTGCTACAGTCAGTCCTTTCCTCTACCTCCTCAGGCCAGATGCAGGAGGGGGTTAGGTGAGTAGAAGGGGTACTGGTTGATGGTAGGGAGGAGTGAGTTCATCAGTTATGATTCACTTTCTTCAACAGCAGTGGTCTCATATAGCTGGTCTATGAAGGCTTGCTTTAGTAACAAACCCTCTAGATTTCCAAATAAAAGATTTCTGAGGGTTCAAGGGTGGCTCACATCCCCATCCTCCCAACCATTGCTCCATCCCAGCCTGGAATTTAATTAAATATTTAATTAACATACAGAGAAAGATGGAATATCATATTTAATTTTACTTATTAGACCTTTAAAATATCACTTTGGTTTACAAATATAATATTCCTTTAATTTTCTTATAAAGCCCACAAAATGTAAGTAATGAGGAAAGATTAATTTTAAAGAGTTTGAGACAGTTACAGAGACTATCAAAACAAATGCACAAAACTTGCCTCATGAGTGTGCTGAGGTACTAGGAAACTAACTCTGGACCAGAGTTGCCTATTGACCAGAAGCCAGACAGCTTCAGTAAGATGTCTGCTTTACCAATGCATATTTTTTTTTAACCTTTACTCCCTAAGAAATTGCTGGGGGAAGGGAGAATGCTTTTTTTGAAGCGAGCACCATAGAACTGAAATACTGAAAAATGTTAACAAAAGATATTCTCTAACAAGAGCTGAGAAAAGGGACTAAATCATCAACTGTTATGAATTGGCACAGCTCCCTTAAAACAAATTGTGTGGCTCTGATAAGTAAAACCAAGCAGCTTAATGGAGCAATAAGCTATTACCACAGCTAAGGATCTGGCTGAAAATCTTATGTTGTGTTTGTGAAAGAGGAGTGGGGAATAGTGAGAGGAGGTTAGGGAGAAAATTAAATAGCTCATCTCCTTGAGCATTCACTCATGTGAGTGCAGCTATGTTCATCCAAGCCAGTCAAGAAATGAGACTAGGGAATGGGCATTCATCTGGGGCAGCTGAGATTTTGAGGAATAAAACATAGCCAAATTCCAGGAAGTCAAACTGATTGTGTAAATCCAAAACTAGCAACTGCAGTTTCTTCCTTTCTACTGAGGGAGCCTAAGGAGACATAGTGTAACTTTCCTGTGTGTGCATGCAGCGCCTGCTCACTCTTTCATCTGGTCTGAGGAGGCCCCAGCAAAGCATGGGGATTCTGCCACCAGACTGAATCATCCACCTGGAGATGGGGACATAAAAATGGTAAAGGTATTGGAACATCTGTCACAAAAGGAGAGGCTGAGAGACCCAGGATTATTTAGCCTGGAGAAGAGAAAGGTAAGAAGGATGTTACAAGTGTCTATAAATATATGGTATGACAAGTGACAGCGTGCACAAACTAAAATATAAGACACTTGATTCAAACAAAGAAAAAATGTTCACCCGGAATGTGATGAGACACTCCTGACACTCCCATGGTTTGAGCACTGGGGTAGACTATACAGCCTGCCAACCTCAGCCACTATGCAATCCCACGAAACACTGCTCACTGAAATCCTGCTTAGCTGCTGTGAGGCTTGCATAGTTTGGAATAGTCATGTAAGTAAGTCTAAGAGAATCATGGAGTTCCAGTGAAATTAATTAGCAAGTGCTCCTTTGTCTGAAGAGATCCTAGGTCATTTTCCCACCTCTTCCAGTGTCCTTTTTTACCCTGTCACCTCAGGCTTCTTGATAATTATATAACAAGTACACTTCAGGATGAAGTGATTATAGACTGGGAGTTGGAATCACACTCAGCACAAATCACATTTCCACCTATGTATGTGCTATAGACCTGTGACCTGGTTGCAGCTCTGTCATAGACAGTCTGTAAGAACAAAACCTCATTCAGTACCTCTTAAGCCAGCCAACCAGGCTGCTCTTTGCAACACAAGCCACATACATGCTTTCATGTCTACTCGAGGGATGTGATTATGTGAATAGAGGGAGGCTGTGTGTACAGGTGCATGGTTGTGTATTTACTGTTCAAGTATGAAAGCCAGAAAAGCACATTATGTATATACTCAAGTGGTTGCCTTGTAGAGTAATAGCACTTGAAGCCTACAATTTGGAGTGACTCTATAAATGCACATAATTACTTTGTAAAACTGAAAGGGATTCCCTTTATCCATGTTGGAATTTGCCTTCAAGAATGCTGAGACTGGAGATACCTGGTTTAATACCTGTGGGAGTGAATGGTAATAGGCCATAGATTCTGCTCCTTATCTATATAGAATCATTCTCTTAGATCTCAAAAAGCCAAAAGTCACTTGAAAAAAATTGTTATAAACTGTAATATATTTTCTAGTAAAAAAGACAGATCTTATTCTTTGAAGTAAGTAGTTTGTTGGGAAGCGAGTAGTCAGCAATTCCTTGCAATTTATAGAAGACATCAAGAATAGGTTTATTTAGCATTGAACTTCTGAAACTCAGTAATTTCTCATTCTTTTCCCAGATTTATTCATTTCCTCAGTGTCACAGCAACTGTGGACTTAATTCTCCACTAGTCAGATCCAATACCTCCTTCAGAAGAAAGAGACTCACATCATCTCCTGTCCTGAGAGATTGTCAACAATAGTAATACCTAATTTGGAGCCATCACAGCACAGGCAGCACCGGAGTCTGGAAGTGTTCAAATCCATGAGGAACAGGGATGAATGCTAAAGGACCCTGGCAACATGAAGATGGATATTTGAAAGTGTCAGCTGTACTGGTCTCAGGCGAATGCCTACCAGCTGATATGGAAAGGTTAAAGAGAAGCACTATTCAAAATACCATGACCAGGTTTGCATAAGGAGACATCGGATATACGGTTAGTGGCAGAAGTCTGTGACCCAGCATGCAGGAGAGACAGCCTATAAGACTGTGTGTGAGGAAACCACAAGAAAAAAATAATGTAACCTCACCACTATGCAAAATCCTGGGAAACATTAATATTCTAACATCAATTACAAGCACTGGAAATTATGATGGCATTGGTTAAGTACTTGTGAGGTCACATTTGAGATGTGTTATGCCCTTCTGGTGCACAAAAGAAGGATATTGTGGAAAAGTACCAGAGGGCAACAGAGATGACTCAGACACACAGCAATTTTTAGAAAGGTTAGGTAAACTGAATCTGCATTCTTTGCCAAAAAAAGAGAGATTATAAGGCTTATTAAAGTACTGCAGGCAACTTCTGAGAGGAAAAGAAAAAGCTGATATAGTCTGCTTGAGCTAGGGTGCATGAATGTCATCAACAAAGAAAAAGCTAAAAGGACTGAGGAGGTACTTCAAGGAATAAATTTTCTGGGAGAGAAATGAAGAGCTGCTAAATAAAAAAGTTGAAACAATATGAGGGCAAAGAAATTATTTAGAGAGGGGGGGAAGTATAGTCTGACAGGATAAGATAACCTTGGGCAGCACTTTTTAAATAAGGAATACAATATTAATCCAGATGGGTTTCAGTAAGTGGTATGTTTAAGGAAAAGCATGCTTGGCTGCATAATGCGTGATTGTAGGAGTCAGTGATGTGAGGAGTATTAAATGCTACATGATAATCGGTTGACCAAAAGATGTATTTCTCTCTTGATCATCAAAATGGAATTATACCATCAGCAAGAAAAATGTAAGATGGGTGGGAAATGCCACACATTTCCTGTTTTCTGAGTTTCCAATAAATTAGATGGTCTCACAGGTCCAGAAAGGATAACAGTACTCCAAAATCTTTGAATATTATAGACTGCGTCAGGAAATCCCCTGTATATCAGAGTATGTGAGGAGGTCTGAAACATTGGGTTTTGGGACTGTCCGCTTTCATGCTGTGCTCCCAGGAACACCACTGTGGTAGCACAGGATTTTTCAGGGCTCACGTTCATCTCCTCTTCCAGGGGATGGAGGCAATACAGAGGGAGTTCTCACAGGATGTATCAGAAGGAAAATCCTCACAGCTTGATGCAGTCTGATATTCTTAGGGATGTTTTCTCATAACCTTTTGCTTCCTTGTCTTGCTATATCTCACCAGTGCCATCTGTGAAAACCTGTGTGTGGTTACAGCTACAGGAAGTAGCAAAATTGAGTTTCTCCCAGCCAGATACCCACCATATCCTAATGTGTGAATGGCCAGCTCCTAGGTAAAGCTGGGAGAAGCGCTCCCAGCACAGGATGGGGATGGTACCTGAGCACCTTTAGAATAGACTAGACTAGACTAGACTAGACTAGAATAGAATAGAATTAACCAGGTTGGAAAAGACCCTCAAGATCATTGCATCCAACCCATCATGCAACACCACCTAATCAACTAAATCGTGCAACCAAGCACCCTCTCAAGTCTCCTTCTAAACACCTCCAGTGATGGCGACTCCACCACCTCCCCGGGCAGCACATTCCAACGGGCAATCACTCTCTCTGTGTAGAATTTCTTCCTAACCTCCAATCTGAATCTCCCCTGGTGCAGCTTGAGATTGTGTCCTCTTGTTCTGGTGCTGGTTGCCTGGGAGAAGAGTCCAGCCCCTGCCTGGCTACAACCTCCCTTCAGGTAGTTGTAGAGAGCAACAAGATCTCCCCTGAGTTTCCTCTTCTCCAGGCTAAGCAACCCCAGCTCCCTCAGCCTCTCTTCATAGGGCTTGTGCTCCAAACCCCTCACCAACTTCGTTGCCCTTCTGTAGACTCATTCCAGCAAGTCAACATATTTCCTAAACTGAGGGGCCCAGAACTGGACACAGTACTCAAGGTGTGGCCTAACTAGTGCTGAGTAGAGGGGCAGAATGACATCCCTGCTCCTGCTGGCCACACTGTTCCTGATACAGGCCAGGATGCCATTGGCCCTCTTGGCCACCTGGGCACACTGCTGGCGCAAGTTCAGCCTACCATCAACCAGTAGCCCCAGCTCTCTACATGGCTGCTCTCCAGCCACTCTGACCCCAGCCTGTAGCACTGCATGGGGTTGTTGTGGCCAATGTGCAGAACCTGGCACATAGATGTGTTAAATCTCATGCCGTTGGATTCTGCCCATCTGTCCAGCCTGTCAAGGTCCCTCTGCAAAACCGCTCTACAGATCAACACCTGCCCCCAGCTTGGTGTCATCTGCAAATTTGCTGATGACTGACTCAATGCCCTCATCCAGATCATCAATGAAGATATTAAAGAACATGGGGCCCAGCACTGATCCTTGGGGCACACCACTAGTGACTGGCCACCAGCTGGATGTGGCCACCATTCACCACCACTCTCTGGGCTCGGCCCTCCAGACAGTTCCTAACCCAACACAGTGTGCTCCTGTCCAAGCTGTGGGCTGACAGCTTGTGCAGGAGTTTGCTGTGGGGTCTGCTTTGAGTGGTATGCTTAGAGTGGTTCTTATTGGCCTCTCTATATGTGGGGCAGGTAAGAAGGACTCTGGTTGTAGGTGTCCTCTGCCATGCAGTAGGGTGACTCTCTATTGGTCCCTGGAAAAATCAGTGATGGCTGGGGGAAGTGAAGAGTTTGTAGGGACTACTGCACTTTGAGCCCAGCTATCAGATGAGCAGGGATCAGCACCGTGCTTCATCCTGCCCAGCAGGCAAAGGAGCTCTGTCCCTTTGTCTCTCAATTCACAGCAGGTCTCATGCAGATCTCAGACCCCTCATAAGCAGTTCTTGAGACAGGAAAAAGTTGTCACTTCTTCTGAGCCCCCTTTTTCTGATAGTAGTGAGGGAGGTTCCCTTGTGCTTATCCAAGGTTCCAGAAGAGAGTCTGAGTTACAGATAGGCTTTTGTAATGCAAG
Source organism: Melanerpes formicivorus (assembly GCF_026170545.1). Taxonomy (NCBI): domain Eukaryota; kingdom Metazoa; phylum Chordata; class Aves; order Piciformes; family Picidae; genus Melanerpes; species Melanerpes formicivorus. Next base: position 15,535,169 of record NW_027142357.1, on the reverse strand, counting down.
GCTTATACAGCAAAGGACAAAAGTAAATTCATGACAAAGCAACGGTTTTATGGCAAAGGGAGCAGAAACATGCTCTCTAATAGCAGTGTTGGAGTAGGTGATAATGAGTCTGGGAACTGCTGAACTTCTCCACTTGCTCCCCTAGGTCTTGTATACCTAGACACGTGAAAATACTATATGTTTTTCCCACCTCTGTTGATGATGGCAGGAGATCCCCTGTATCTAGGAAAGGCCAAAGATGGTGGAAGCATCTACAGAGAGGACAAAGTAAAGAGGAATCGTTATTTACATCACTGTAGATAAAGGGCCTCCAGAGAGCAATTTCAGTCGCTCAATTTGTGAAACTGAAAAACAATAGGAGCCAACAAGCAGCAGGAGCTGCTGAGCTCCTTGGGCAGTGTTCATTTTTTTATGTACATCTTGGAAATTGTTACCACTTTAGGAAAAATATAACTAAATAAAAAGCCTGGAAGGCAAACAGATTTCAGTTTAAACAACATGAATTTAAAATACGAATAACGATCTTAGTAGATTAATCAATCCGAAAGTTGAGGTGGTTGTTATGGGGAATTTTTTCTCTCCTCTGCATCTGTATCTTGCTAAGTAACACATTTCTATTTCAAGGCTGTTAATGCTGGAGCAGCTGCAACACTCTCTGGGAATTTTTTTAAATCACAATGAAATTAAAGGCAGAGACATAAAAACAAATCCTTCACAGCTACTCTGGCTGATGGCATTATAACAGTAACAGTCATTTTCAGTGCATCATACTCTTGGCAAATGCTACTTTTAGTCAGTGCAAGTCATAACACCGCATGTGTCTTCATGCACTTTTCTCTTTGCCTCCTAAAGATAATTATCAAATATTAGGAAACTGAGCTTCATGGCCACCCTCCATGAATGTACTTTATCTCTTCCCCCTCCCCCCCCCCTTTTTTAAAAAAAAATATAAAGGCATGGAGTAACTGGCTCACCAAACTATCAGTTACAGGATATTTTGTTTATTTTTTGAATAGGCCTGGGTTTCTAAGCAGGGTACATCTAATTCCCTAGAAATAAGAGATATGATTGTAAGCAGAAATAAGGTATTTGCCTATACAATAATGTGTCCGGTCAGTTGTGTGTAGCAGCTTGTCTGTAGGAGCTGTGAGTGTAATTCTCATCTCACATTTTTCTTAAGTACTCAAGCACAGTTTTGAAAAACAAGCAAACAAACAAAACCGCAGATGTTAAGTAACCTGCCCATATATACATACGAAGCACGAGTAAGGACAGAAATGGAGCATATGCTGCTACCTCGTGTCTTCTGTATCATGAAAATAAAAGACCTTTTTAGAGAAGTCCTATTCACCTCCAGAGCTGTAGGATCAATTGCCTTCAATGGTTGCTTGAGATGAAGAGCTAGGAATACAAACTTCCACATCAATACTGTTCAGAAATTAGAGATGAAAAACCAAGCAAATCTTTACTTCACTGCAACAGCCCTGCCTCCAAAACACCTCTCTTCTTGGGAGTCAAAAGCCTCAACAGGCTCCAAACCATTTCTAAAACCTGACTTCCCTCCTTAATGCCTACCAGACACGTATACACAGAAACAGAGCCACTGTCGCTGCATGGCACAGTATGCCTAAACCCAGAATACATTAGCTGTTTAGGGTTGAATTGTAAAATCCTCTTTGCTTCAGTAGATAGAAACTAAGCACAACAGTCTCTCATTTATTAAGTCCATGTACTTGAAAATGCAGGATTGTTGCCTGCAGAATAGAAACTTCAAAACTACAACACACAACAGGAAGAATGTAAGAGAAGTCAGAATTACTCCACCAACACAGAGAAACCAGGTCTGTTTGGTAAAAAAAAAAAGGTGCTGTGAGTCCAGGAAGGACTCTACAGACTGTAAACATGTGAAAAAATTAACAGTTATCTTTTCTTTCAGGGACATTACTTTTGAGCTTTCTCTCTAAATCTAGCAGAGAGCACAACCACAGGAGTAAATCCCATGGACCTGGTACCTGCAGGGACTTTAAAATGCTCCTCTGATATCCAAAGAAGTTGCTGTTAGGTTGTACGAGCCACATCCTTCTGGTTCAGTTCTTGGTAAATGGATAACGTAAGGCCTTAACCAGGGCAAAGAGTTATAAGATTTTTAGCAAATTGCAGAGAGATCCTGATCGAAGGCCTGCCTTTATCTTCCCATATGGCGCTGGAAAATGTAACTGGCAGAACCAGGATGGATGTTTTTTGCTGCTGGGGTAACAGAGAGGAAGTGGTTACAGAAAGAAAGCTCTTAGCTTACTACAAGAAGGCAGAAGCTGAAAGTGAGAGGCACTTGCAGAAGACAGGAAAATGGCTCCTTTCCTTACAAGGTATCATAGAAGTGAAAGGGAAAGGAATTGGAGACATGATTGAAGTGAACAGAGATGCTAGTATCTCTCTCCCCATCAGGTTTGAGATAAGGCAGAGAGATGTAGAAAACCATCTTCAAGCCTTGTGCTTCTCTGACAAGTTTTAAGCAGATATTTGTTCTCCAGTGCAAAGCAGATAGGCTCTTCTTTGGCCTGAATCGGCAAAAGACCAAGTCACTCAGAAAGGAAAATGGTGACATGGTCACAAGTGATGAGGAAAAGGCTGAGGTACTTAATAACTTCTTTACCTCAGTCTTCACTGCAAGGGCCTCTAGCCACACTCCTGATGTTATGGAAGTCAAAGCCAGGGACGGGGAGGAAGAACTGCCCATTGTAAGTGCAGATCAGGTTCGGATCATCTGAAGAACCTGAAAGTGTTCAAGTCCATGGGACCCAACGGGATACACCCACGGGTACTGAGAGAACTGGCAGATGAGGTTGCTAAACCCCTCTCTATTATATTTCAAAAGTCATGGCAATCTGGTGAAGTCCCCACAGACTGGAAAAGGGGAAACATTGCCCCCATCTTCAAAAAGGGTAAGAAGGAGGAACCAGGGAAGTACAGGCCAGTCAGTCTCACCTCTGTGCCTGGAAAGATCATGGAGCAGATCCTCCTGGAGTCACTACTTGCTCAAAAGAATAGTGAAGAGGTGATTGGGAGCAGTCAGCATGGCTTTGCCAAGGGCAAATCCTGCCTGACCAACCTGGTGGCCTTCTATGTGCAGGTGACAAAATTAATAGATGAAGGGCGAGCAACTGATGTCATTTACCTGGACCTGAGGAAAGCCTTCGACACTGTCCCACACCACATCCTGGTCTCCAAACTGGTGACACATGGGTTTGATGGGTGGACCACTAGATGGATAAGGAACTGGCTTGATGGCCGCACCCAAAGAGTGGCTGTCAATGGGTCCATGTCCCAGTGGAGGCCAGTGACAAGCGGAGTCCCTCAGGGATCAGTCCTGGGACCTGTCTTATTCAATATCTTTGTGGGTAACATGGACAGTGGCATTGAGTGCACCCTCAGCAAGTTTGCTGATGACACCAAGCTGTGTGGTGCAGCAGACACGCTGGAGGGAAGGGAGGCCATCCAGAGGGACCTTGACAGGCTAGAGAGGTGGGCACAAGCCAACCTCATGAAGTTCAATAAGAGCAAGTGCAGGGTCCTGCATCTGGGTCGAGGCAATCCCAGGCACAAATCCAGGCTGGGCAGTGACTGGCTGGAAAGTAGCCCTGAGGAGAGAGACTTGGGGGTGCTGGTGGACAAAAAGCTCAACATGAGCTCTCAGTGTGCACTTGCAGCCCGCAAAGCCAATCAGATCCTGGGCTGCATCAGGAGAAGTGTGGCTAGCAGGTCGAGGGAGGTGATCCTCCCCCTCTACTCAGCCCTGGTGAGACCCCACCTGGAGTACTGCGTCCAGTTCTGGAGCCCCTATTACAAGAGGGATGTGGAGGTGCTGGAGCGTGTCCAGAGAAGGGCCACAAGGATGATCAGAGGGCTGGAGCACCTCTCCTATGAGGACAGACTGAAGGAGTTGGGGCTGTTCAGTCTGCAGAAGAGAAGGCTCTGAGGTGACCTCATTGTGGCCTTCCAGTATCTGAAGGGGGCCTACAGGAAGGCTGGGGAAGGACTTCTCACGATCTCAGGTAGTGACAGGACTAGGGGGAATGGAATGAAGCTGGAGGTGAGGAGATTCAGGCTGGATGTGAGGAGGAGGTTCTTCACCATGAGAGTGGTGAAACCCTGGAATGTGTTGTCCAGGGAGGTGGTCGAGGCCCCGTCCCTGGGGGTGTTTAAGAGCAGGCTGGATGAGGCTCTGTCCAGCCTGATCCAGTGTGGGGTGTCCCTGCCCATGGCAGGGGGGTTGGAACTAGATGATCCTTGTGGTCCCTTCCAACCCTGAATGAAACTATGAAACTATGAAACTTCTAGGGCTCGGTACCCTTCCTCATGAAGGCATTGGCACAACCAGTTTGAAGGTATTTTTTTTCATTTTTATTATCTTTTGTCTTTCTTTCATTCTCTTTCTTTCTCTCTTTCTTTCTTTCTTTCTTTTTCCAAACATTTTCAGTTATTTCCCTATGAATGCTTTCCAGCTTTTTGCCTTCTAAGACTGATGACAATGGAGAGACTGTGCTGACAAAAACCAGCCCTATCAAAGCACGATAAAGTTCTTGCTGTCTGCCTTTATCACAGATCTAAGCAGTGTCAGGCACCCAAGATTTAAACAAGTGGCAAATCTAAAAATAGATGAGACAAATGCATTTGTTGTTTTGACTTTTAAGAATTATTTATTACAGATGAAATCTGCTCTATATTTCACATATGCAGTGAAAAGGGAGGGGAGCTTCTAGAAGACTTGGACGACTGGAAACTGGCCAATGTGATGCCCATCGACAAGAAAGGAAGAATGGAGGAACCTGCAAACTACAGGCCTGCCAGCCTGACCTCAGTGCCAGGAAAGATTATGGAACAGATCATCTTGGGGGCAACCACAGCACACCAGAAGGATGGCCAAGAGATCAGGTCCAGCCAGCACGGATTTAGGAAGGGAAGGTCCTGCCTGACCAACCTGATCTCCTTCTATGATCAGGTGACCTGCCTGGTGGATGTGGGGAAGGTGGATGTAGTCTACCTGGACTTCAGCAAGGCCTTTGACACTGTCCCCCACAGCAAACTCCTGGCCAAGCTGTCAGTTCATGGCTTGGACAGCAGCACTCTGTGCTGGATCAGAAACTGGTTGGAGGGTTGAGACCAGAGAGTGGTGGTGAATGGTGTCACATCCAGCTGGCAGCCAGGCACTAGTGGTGTCCCCCAGGGATCAGTGCTGGGCCCCATCCTGTTCAATATCTTTATTGATGATCTGGATGATGGGATTGAGTCAGTCATCAGTAAATTTGCAGATGACATCAAGTTGGGAGCAGGTGTTGATCAGTTAGAGGGTAGAAGGGCTCTCCAGAGGGACCTTGACCAGCTGCACAGATGGGCAGAGTCCAACATGATGACATTCAACAAGTCCAAGTGCTGTGTGCTACACTTTGGCCACAACAACCCCATGCAGCGCTACAGGCTGGTGTCAGAGTGGCTGGAGAGCAGCCAAACAGAAAGGGATCTGGGGGTACTGATTGACAGCCAGCTGAACGTAAGCCAGCAGTGTGCCCAGATGGCTAAGAAGGCCAATGGCATCCTGGCCTGCATCAAAAATAGTGTGGCTAGCAGGAGCAGAGAAGTCATTGTGCCCCTGTACAATGGTTAGGCCACACAAGGAGAAATTTCTTCACAGAGAGTTGTTAGCCGTTGGAATGGGCTGCCCAGGGAGGTGGTGGAGTCAGCATCCCTGGAGGTGTTCAAGAGGGGAGTGGATGTGGCACTTGGTGCCATGGTTTAGTAGTCATGAGGTCTTGGGTGACAGGTTGGACTTGATGATCTTTGGGGTCTCTTCCCACCTTATTGATTCTATGATTCTATGATTTTATGATTGCATTCAGTTTTTGCCTTGAAAGTGCAACATAGCTGAGACATGTACCCTGACCTGTGAAGGCATGTTTATCTGCAACTTGTCTCTGAATCACAAGGGCCCCCAATCCTGTGGCTGGATCCAAGTGGGTCAGTTTCTGCATCTGCACAGTTTCACTGATCTTACCGCTTGGGCATAACCCTGCTGCAGATTTAAGTCCGGACAGAAGATGCTCATCTGTTTTTGTAGAAAGGCTCATTTCCATGTCCAGAAGTACTCAGCAGAGCAAGAAGCCAGCCTTCTCTCTGATCCACACCACTCAAGTGATGAAAGCCACTGCAGAGAGGAAGACCTACCCGTAGACTGACTGGTTTGGTACCTACTGGTCCTACAGAGCCCTGGAGAGCTGGCTTGCAGCTCACATTTGCACCATATTCCTCTGTTTTGTGCTAAACCCAAGACTGCTTTCAGGACTGCCTGTGCCAAGGATAAAACTATTAGGTCATCCAAAGATGTTTTCAGCTTCCTAGTCCACACTCTTTATATCACCTGGTCCTTGCATTTCTCATCACCTTCTGTACTTATCTCCTTCTCTGGACACTACTCTGCTACTCTTTTTCTTGAGTGTCCATCTCCTGCATTCATCCTCCTGCCAATCCCCTTGAGAGACTGACTTGGAAACACCAGTACAGAGTGAAAACAAGACCTGTCCATTCACTGATTGCTGGAACATCCAGGTTGTCTATAAGCTTGTAGTGGCAGGTTTGCAATTTCAGTCCTCAATAGGTACTGAAGAAATGAACTAAAGAAGTGCTGATCATGTCCTACCCCTGATACTTGTCATGAAATTCATTGCCACTCCTTATTGGTGGAGGCCAAAAGTAGAGATAGTTTGAAATATGATTGGGCACTTTCATAACAGATACACCCACAGTGGTTTTTAAACACATTGATTTATACACTTATGAGGCCCTTAACCTATTAACTCCTGAAAAGGTATACAGCAGGGAAGGAGTACTTTCCTCTCTTCCTTTTGCTATACTTCCCTGAACATCTGCTAGTGGACAGTGTCAGAAACAGCCTGCAGAGCTAGAGGGATCTTTGATCTAACCCGGTAAGGCCATTACCACATTCTAAAGGACTGAAAACTCCTGCAGTTCCCTTATTCACTCTTGACCTCAGTGCATATCCTTAAGTGCTGCCTGGTCTCTGCTACCCAGCTAATGAACTTATCCTTTGCTTGTTACTGGAGGGCTACTTTTTCTTTGAATAATCATTCTCTGTATTAATATCAAAAGGACTTTGGCTTTCTCAAGCAGATTATTTCTGGCCCCCCCTTCTCTCAGATAAAGAAAATGGATAAATGATGATCATCAGTCTAATGGGAATGAAATAGATGAATTTTAAATATAGCTTGAAAAAAAAAAAAAAGAGAGAAACTCTACCAGTGACTTAATGTTTGACATGAACTTGAAATCACTTGTGAAATAGGAAATCAAGAGTCTTAAAGGCTGAGATCTATATTGTGAGTTTCTGCAAAGTTGGGCGAGAAAATTGTGAACATTTTTATTGTTCACTTATAGCAGCTTCATAAATAGAGTTGAATTTTCTTGAAGAATAAGGAAGAGCTTGCTAGTGTAGGCTAGATAAAACATGAGCTCTTTGTAATTACAAAATTCTTTTTCACTCCAAAGATCTCAAAACAGTTTAACTCTCCACAATCACTTATTATATGCAAGACAGACCGCTGATTTTATCATGCATCACTGTCAGATAAACTCAGATGAGACTTTCAGTCATCTTCATTACTTAAATGAATGTCAATGGACCTGCTTAAGTAAGAGCTGCTCAGAAATAGTTTGAGGCAGTGACAAAAGGTGTCAGGAGTCCTAATTCCTGCTTTATTACTCTAACACTTCACTTCCTCCAGTAAAGCTGCAGACATTTCTTCTGCTACCATGACATATGATCTGGGAGAATGGAGTTGCTGAAGAGAGTTTTTTTTTCCCTCTGACAAGTTTTCTAGCAAGTTTAATAAATAGCATTTGAAAGTTGGGGATTTGTTTTGTTTTGGGTTTTGTTTTTAAAATATTCTCCCCTACAGCTGTGAATGGCACCAAGCAAGCTGTTATCTGCTGGATTTGCAAGAACATGAGCTAATTTCGGAGCTCCTAAAATAGCATCTAATTCTCCTCCCAAATGAAGAGGCAACTGTCTCCAGAAAAATGTCAGCTGAATTCTTCTGGTAGTTTTCAGCCTAAAACCCCAGTCTCAACACACTTGGGGGTGAGGGAGAATGGGGCTTTTGGCTTTCAAAGAACAATGCTTTGACAAAGCAATCTTCCTGTGGAGAGAGTCACTATTTATGCTGGGCTCTGCCCAGATGGAAAGCAACTCTGCAAAAATGGCCTGAAGATCCTGGTGGACACCAAGTAGATCATGAGTCAGTGGTGTGCCCTTGCAGCAAAGAAGGCTAAAGGTATTAAGTATTGTCAGCAAGTCAAGAAATGTGATCTTTTTCTCTACTCAGAAATGGTGAGGTCACACCTGGAGTAGTGTGTCCAGTTTTGGGCTCCCAGGTCCAAAAGGGATATGAACATACTGGAGAGCATCCAACAATTGGACAAAAAGTTGATAAAGGAACGAGAACATCTCTAATGTGAGGAAAGGATAAAAGAGCTGGGACTGTTCAGCCTGGCAAAGAGAAGGTTCAAGGGGGAATGGGATGCACCCGTGAACACTGAAGGATCTGACTAAGGTTATTGCCAAGACACTCTCCATTTTTTAAAGGTTACGGAGAACAGGAGAGGTGCCTGGGTATTGGAGGAAAGCCAATGTCACTCTAATCTTCAAAAAGGGCAAAAAGAAAGACCTGGGAAATTACAGACCAGTCAGCCTCACCTCCATCTCTGGAAAGGTGACAGAACAACTCATATTGGAGGGCATTCCTGCCTGTATGAGGAATAGTGTGGCCAGCAGGAGTAGGGAAGTGATCATGCCCCTGTGCTCAGCATTGGTGAGGCTGCACCTTGAATACTGTGTTCAGTTTTGTGACCCTTACTACAGAAAGGATGTTGAGGTGTGGGAGCATGTCTGGAGAAGGGCAATGAAGCTGGTGAAAGGTCTGGAGAACAAATCTTATGAGGAGTGGCTGAGGGAATTGGGATTGTTTAGTGTGGAGGAGGCTGAGGGGAGATCTCATTGCTGTCTACAACAATGTTTTATTGAGGTGGGGTTTACTCTCTTTTCCCTAGTATCAAGAGAGAGAATGGAAGGAAATTGTCTCAAATTGTTTGCCATGAGCCAGCAATGTGACCTCATGGCCAAGAAGGCCAAGGGTATTCTGGGGTGCATTAAGAAGAGTGTGGCCAACAGGTTGAGGGAGGTTCTCCTACCTTCTGCTCTGCTGAGGCAGCACCCAGAGTGCTGTGATCAGTTCTGGACTCTCTAATTCAAGAAGGACAGGAAATGACAGAAGAAACTTCAACAGAAGGCCACAAGGATGATTAGAGGGCTGAACCGTCTTCGTTACAAGGAGAGGCTGAGAGACCTGGGTCTTGGTGGCTCTTTAGCCTGGAAAAGAGAAGTCTGAATGGGGGTCTGGTAAATGCACATAAATATCAAAAGGGGCTCTTGTCACTGATGGTCAGTGATAGGACAGAAGATGATGGGTACAAAGTGGAACACATGAGATTTCACTTGAATGTAAGGAGAAACTCTACTTTGAGGGTGACGAATAACTGGAATAGGCTGCCCAGAGAGGACCTGGAATCTCCATCTCTGGACACTTTCAAAACCTGCTTGGAAGTGTTCCTGTGAAATCTGTTCTTAGGCATGCCTGTGTTAGCAGCAGGTTTGATCTAGATGATCTCTAGATATCCTTTCCAACCCCTACCATTCTAAGATTTTATGATTCTATGATCTTATCAATGTAGGTAAGTACCTGAAGGGAAGGTGCAAAGGAGCAAGGCTCTTTTCAGTGGTACTTCGTGACAGGATGAGAGGTTATTGGCACAAACTGAAATACAGGAGGTTCTCTCTGAACATCAGGATAACTTGTTTTCTTTTTTTTGTTTTTTTTTTTTTTTTTTTTCCTGTCAGGGCAACTGAACACTGGCACAAGGTGCTCAGGAAGTTTGTGGAGTGTCCATCCCTGGAGACACTCAGAAGCTATCTGGACACATCCTGGCCAAGGCCAACTAGCTCTATGAAAAAAGCCTTTGGACTATATGACCCTCAGAGGTCCCTTTTAGTCTCAACCATTCTGATTCTCTGATTTTCTGAATGACCTGACTGTGTCAGCAGTGGTAACAGAAAGTTTGAGTTCAGGGCTCCTTTCAGTTACCCCAAAGGACAGGCCAGTAACAGCCTGTGAGCTCTAGGCACAGCCTTTCCTTTCTAGCCATACTACCAATACCTTGCAGTGCCAGGTTTGGAGATGAGAGGGCTTTTTCCATGCTATGTAAGGGATATGTTGATTCACACAAGGACCAGGTAAAGCAATTGTCCATTTTTCAATGTATGTGTTATAAATCTATGCTTCTCTATGAATCTATGATTCATGGAAGAATGTTTTAAAAGAAGTGGCTTCTGGTTTGGGCATCGAGCAGAGAGCAGCACTTAAGGGTCCCAAGCCTATTTCTAGTGGTGGCCTTCTATGCAACGCAGATCAGGACTTTAATTTCTGGGTTATGTCGCTTGCCCACCTCACTGCATGAGCATGATCTGCTGTGCTCATGGATGCTTGAACCTGGTCTCTGGGAAACTCATGGGACATTTGCCACTGGCTTTGATAGAACTACAAATGGAACAGAGGTTCTTCCTATTTTATGTCCTTGCAGTTCGTGGTTGCTTTTTTCTGTGCCCTATGTATAGATCAAAAGATACAGAAATGTTTACATGCAAACCAAGTTGTTTCCGCAGCATAAAAACTTTTGCCCACTGGATCTTTGAAGAAACACACTCAGATGTGACCTTTTATAATTTAAATAACTCAAGAAGTCAAGTCAGAAACTCTTTGATATGGTTCAGGGTCTGTAAACCCTCTGAAACCTCTCACAGAGAAATAGAATTCTGTTTTTTTCTTTTTTTCTCTCCCACCCCCCCCAAGAGGTTCCGTAACAGAAAGTAATTATAAGGAACCTCTTGTGGTCCCTTAGAGCTGGTCTCAATAACCAAACTGTTGTATTTGAAAAGTGAGAATTCACCAAAGTAGCAACAATGCAGATTGTACTATCTCAGGTCTTCACAGGAATTTATTTTGATTTCTGAGACTGTCTTGCTTTTAGCTTTGTACAGAATTAGCAAGTCACTGAATCAGTTTTAATCTCTGTCCCCAGATGCAGGGGGATAGGCAGGTCCCAGAACTTCTGCATAAACTGGGAGTCAGTGGAAGCTGCTGGCACAAGACAAACTGAGAATTTTGTCCTCTGGCCAGTGCACAGCTGTGAAATGCTCAATCCACTGTACAAATACAAAGAGCCCAGTCCCATCCAAGAACACCTTGAAAAGTGCTTTATCATGCAAATATCCCAACATGGCTTGTATAAAAAGCAAACAAACAGTGGAGAAAATCCCAGCTGTGAAATATAGATGTGGTTTTGAATGTCTCTCTCTTTCTCCTTCTGCAACAGTAAGCACAGCAACAGTAAAATTAAGGCCAACACAATCCGTTTGAGCAAAGATGTAAGCAGACATGAGACTTGGAGATTTAGGGTACGACTAAAAATCCTATGAGGAATACAGATTTTGAAAAATGCAGGGTTTGAGGAAAGCCTGTCCACTGCATTGAAATGCTCAGGGCACTGGGATCATTTAAATCAAGTGTTCACAAACACCTGAACTCTTGTGTGCACTTAGAAGTGATTTGTGCCACCACATTTCAGCCAGATAAAAGGATGTGTGGTGGCCAAGACACTTTTTAGCAGGATTGCCCTCACCCACACTATGCTCCTCGCATTCACACAAGACCAACAGAGGAGGTGCTGACTAAAAGAATAGAGGTTTTCTTCTGTGTGTGTCTTGTAATGGAGATCAGAGAATACAAGGGTGGGAGACTGTAATTCTCTTTTCCTCTAAAAGAGTGCCAAGGAATGAAGCACAACCAGTTCAGTGGAAGCTGGTTATCTAATTTCTTTATCCTATAACAAAATAACCTGAACAAACTTTTGCAAACAGACACAAAAATATAAGCAATACCCTTCAATTTGTCTCATACATTGAAGCATGTTCTACAGGTAGCACAGGCAGCAGTTGCCATCATGTAGTATAACTGAGGCACAGAGTCAGGCTGAGAGAGGTCCCCTGAATTAAATGTGGGCTCTAATTCTTATTTAGATGCAACTATAACTGGCATAATTTTTAAATGTGTAAGAGTTTTTCTTATGACTTCAGTGAAAAACCTTGTAGTGTTCAACAGTCTGGACATTCAGGCCCAAAATATTCAGGTGTTTATTACTCTGGCACTTCTAAGGGACTTATGTGACTAATTAATTTTTGAGGAGTTTGGATTGGATCTTAATTTCAGGTATCAGGCTGATCAAGTGTCTTATAGACGATCTAAAAAGAACACTTGGCTAGCAACTAATTTATCTTTTGACTACTGTTAAAAATTAAAATCAACAGAACTACAAATTTGGTTTAAATTAGTACTTCTTTCCATGGTCTATAAGTAATATGATTAAAATTTGTGACTCGTATATAGAATTTATTCAGGCCTGGCAGACTAAATGTGGAGGTGTTGCTCCTGCACTTGTGTGTGCTGGCTGCAAAACTGTCTAGGCAAGTGAGCAGTGTGACCCTGCATGGTTATTTGCAGTGCTCTCTCACCTAGCTTATAGGCATGCTTGTGTCAGTCTGAATGAATTAGGCACCTACCTGCACGGTGTGCCACAAATCCTTCAATCTTACCCTATCAGATCTACAGTAGAGCCCAGGGGAGGCAAAGACTCTGAAAAGCTCTTTAGTTCTGTGTGTGAGGCACTGAATTGACTCCCCAGAGAGTGGGAGAGAATAATAACATTTCTTTCCTTAGAAATGTTATTCACGTGCTACATGCCCTTTGGTGTGTTCCTTCTACTTCTCCTCACTTTTTCTCACTGCAAATTCTTTGGAGCAAAAGGTTTCTCCTTTCTTTATTCATCAGTCTCTTGCAGGGATGATGAATACAAAAAATAATAGCAGCTGAAAAAACCCGAAAGAATACAAATTCATTTTTAGTTCATGGATGCTATAATTTTGTCCACAAGGATGAGAAGTAGCACTATATTCTTGTGATTGCCTCTTTAAGGTATGACAGGAAGATGTAAGTCAAGTCTTTGGCTGAATTGCTGTATATACTATTAAGAAAAAAACCCACTCAAACCCTAAAAAAAATCTCACACTGCAGATTCACATCCCTCTCCATGCTGGTTTGTCTTCCTTGTTTTAGACCCCAACTGGGACAAAATAAAATATCTTCTTGTCAAGAAAAATCTGACCTCTTGCAGAACCAACACATGTAAAGCAAAACCAAATTTTGATGGTTGGATTTCCATCACAGTATCACAGTATCACAGTATCACTTAGGTTGGAAAGGACCTCGAGGATCATCGAGTCCAACCTGACACCGCAGACCCCATGACTAGACCATGGCACCAAGTGCCACGTCCAATCTCCCCTTGAACGCCTCCAGGGTCGATGACTCAACCACCTCCCTGGGCAACCCATTCCAATGCCGAATGACTCGCTCGGTGAAGAACTTCCTCCTCACCTCGAGTCTGAACCTCCCCTGGCGCAGCTTGAGACTGTGTCCCCTTGTTCTGGTGCTGGTTGCCTGGGAGAAGAGGCCAACTCCCTCCTGGCTACAACCACCCTTCAGGTAGTTGTAGAGGGCAATAAGGTCACCCCTGAGCCTCCTCTTCTCCAGGCTAAACAATCCCAGCTCCCTCAGCCTCTCCTCATAGGGCTTGTGTTCAAGGCCTCTCACCAGCCTTGTTGCCCTTCTCTGGACACGCTCAAGTGTCTCAATGTCCTTCTTAAACTGAGGAGCCCAGAACTGGACACAGTACTCAAGGTGCGGCCTAACCAGAGCAGAGTACAGGGGCACTATGACCTCCCTGCTCCTGCTGGCCACACTATTCCTAATGCAGGCCAGAATGCTATTGGCCCTCCTGGCCACCTGAGCACACTGCTGGCTCATATTCAGGTGGCTGTCGATCAGCACACCCAGGTCCCTCTCTGTCTGGGAGCTCTCCAGCCACTCCGACCCCAGCCTATACCTCTGCATGGGATTGCCATAGCCAAAGTGCAGCACTCGGCACTTGGACTTGTTGAAAGCCATCCCATTGGACTCTGCCCATCTTTCCAGTCGGTCGAGGTCCCTCTGCAGAGCCTTTCTACCCTCTAATTGACTAACATCTGCCCCTAACTTTGTGTCATCTGCAAACTTGCTGATGACTGACTCTACCCCTTCATCCAGATCATCAACGAATATGTTGAAGAGGACAGGGCCCAGCACTGATCCCTGGGGGACACCACTGGTGACTGGCCTCCAGCTGGATGCGGCACCGTTCACGACCACTCTCTGGGCCCGGCCCTCCAGCCAGTTCCTAACCCAGCACAGAGTGTAGTGGTCCAATCCACAGGCTGACAGCTTAGTCAGCAGTTTGCTGTGGGGGACGGTGTCAAAGGCCTTGCTGAAGTCTAGGTAGACCACATCCACAGGCCTCCCCACATCCACCAGGCGGGTCACCTGATCATAGAAAGAGATCAGGTTGGAGAGGCAGGATCTGCCCTTCCTGAATCCATGTTGGCTGGACCTGAGCCCTTGGCCATCCTTCAGGTGCGCAGTTATTGCTGCCAGGATAATCTGCTCCATCACTTTCCCTGGCACTGAGGTCAGGCTGACTGGCCTGTAGTTTCCAGGTTCCTCCATCCGACCCTTCTTGTGGATGGGGACCACGTTGGCCAGTTTCCAGTCATCTGGGACCTCACCAGTGAGCCAGGACTGGAGGAAAATGATGGAGAGTGGCCTAGCTAGCACATCCGCCAGCTCTCTCAGCACCCTAGGATGGATCCCATCTGGTCCCATGGACTTGTGGATATCCAAGTGGCTCAGCAGGTCCCGAACTAACTCCTCATGGATTTCCAGGGTATTACTCTGCTCCCCGACCCCAACGCCCAGCTCCGGAGACCACTCGTCCTGAACTCCTGCCTTGCTGTTAAACATTGAGGTAAAGAAGGTGTTCAGGACCTCAGCTTTATCCTCATCCTCAGTAACTGTGTTCCCCTCCAGGTCCACTAGGGAGTTCAGGTTCTTCCTGCCCTTCTTCTTATTGTTAATATATTTATAAAAATGCTTTTTATTATCTTTGACTGAGGTGGCCAGCTTCAGTTCCAGCTGGGCCTTAGCCTCCCTAATTTTATTCCTACATAATCTAACAGCTTCCTTGAACATACCTCGAGAAGCCTTCCCCTCCTTCCAAAGGTGATACAGCCTCCTCTTCCCCCTTAAATCCTCCAGGAGCTGCTTGCTCATCCAGGCTGGTCGCCTTCCCCGCCGGCTTGCCTTCCGGCACATGGGAACCGCCAATTCCTGTGCCTTCAAGAGCTCCTGTTTGAAGTAGGTCCAACCCTCCTGAACCCCTTGGTTCATGAGGGCTGGTACCCAGGGGACTTTGCAGACAATTTTTTTAAATAGGCTGAAGTTCGCCCTTCGGAAGTCCAAGGTGGAGGTTCTGTTGGTGCTCCTCCCAATCTCCCTGCATAATGAAAACTTCACTATCTCGTGGTCACTGCACCCTAGGCAGCCTCCCACGATCACATCTCCCACCAGCCCTTCCCTATTGCAGAACAGCAGGTCAAGCAGAGCCTGTCCCCTGGTAGGCTCGCTTAACAGCTGTGTCAGGAAGCAGTCCTCCATTCGCTCCAGGAATCTTCTGGACTGCCTCCTCCCTGCTGAATTAAGTTCCCAGCAGATATCTGGGAGGTTGAAGTCACCAACAAGGACAAGATCAGATGATCTTGAGACAGCCTCCAGTTGCTTGTAGAACAACTCATCAGCCGCCTCATCCTGGTTGGGTGGTCTGTAACAGATTCCAATCAGGATGTCAGACTTGTTAGGTTGTCCTCTGATTTTGACCCACAGGCTCTCAACTACCTCATCTTCCACCACAAGTTGTGTGGCAGAGATTGACTCTCTAATATACAGAGCCACCCCTCCTCCTCTTCTCCCTCGCCTGTCCCTCCTAAAGAGCCTGTAACCCCCCCATTGTAGCACTCCAATCGTGGGTGCTGTCCCACCAAGTTTCTGAGATGGCGACTACATCATAGTCGCCCTGATGGATTAGGACCTCCAACTCCTCCAACTCCTCTTGCTTCCATTTCTCATGGAAAAATCTACTGGAACTGCTGGAGCAGCATTACCCAGTAGTTCTGTGCTTCTTGGCTGCCTGTATATGTCTGAAGAGGCAGGTAAAGTGTCATGTGTGTCACCACTCAGGAAGAAACCTGTGGAGTCTCGCTGTGGCTGGGAAGGTCAGGTGGGTGTCACTTGGCCAGGCCAGGGCAGGAGTGATGAGCTTGGTCCTGGGCCGCCACACACCTCCTCCAGATGTCAGCACAGGACTGCACAGCTCTGCCTGGGACACTGATGCTGTGGCCTTCCTCCATGGCACAGTGTGGAAAGGCAGACGTCTGTGCTTTTCTCTTTGTTAGATTTGTTTTTCTAATTTCTTTTTACTTGAAGGTTTACCAGCTGCTTTATTACCAGGCTGAGCTTTCCTTGCAGTCTCTCCTTCTCTCTTCCTCCTTCCCATTTTTTGTTCCTTGAGACAATCACTGTCTCTGGTCCCAGCTGCCACTGCTGATTTTTCATTACAGTTTAATTTAAAACTGGGATTGGAATGGAAATGTCTTTTTGCCATTTGGGGTTTGTGAGGCCCGTGGTTTTATTGCCAAAGGCACAAATGTTAGCTACTACCGTTTTTTCCAGAGTGCAAGTGTAAGGGGCCTGCCAAAGGGGGGAAGGGGGAAGGGGGGAGTGGTGCAAAATGGTTGGGAGGCTTGTGGGGAACAGTAGGGAGGGGAAATAAATCTATGTCACAGAGAGAAAAGAACCCAATTCTTTGCTTATACATTTATGCTGTACATGTGCTGGTGTGCTAAAGGAGGTGGGGTTGTAACATGTCTCTGGGCATAGGGGCTGTGCAGTGCACTCATGAATCAGATGAAAAACAGACCAAAGGGCTACTTGCTTCCTCAGGGGAGGGAAAAACCAAAACAGCCTAACTACTTCTCATTTAAACTTCCCTGGCTTTCTTGCTTTGTTTTGCAAGCTGAGTATTACACAGCACCCTGCTCAGTAAGAGCACTTTGAGGGAAAACAAAGCTGGATCAAAAATAAGTGAGAATAAAAGAGACCTGTTAGTCAGTTCTCTTTTCCTTGTCTACACTAGATGCTGCAGACATCACTACAAACACTCCCAGGAGGTCAACAGTGAACTCTCCTAAATAGAGTCCTGCTGCATGTCCCCAGCTGGCAGAGCCTCTGCTTCTCCTTCTGGTTTGATTTACAAAGACTCTTTCATTCATCTGCAAGGAAATGATCAGAAAAAGAAGTAGCAGAGTTTCCAAGTTCAAAATTAACTTAAGCTGGATGGAAATTTAATCCTGTCTCTCTAGAGATAAATGGAGGAGGATGTTGTGGACAGTTGCAGTCTTCTATTTAAATATTTAGCTTCAGCACAGGAAGCTACTGTTTCCAGCATGGTAGACTACATATGGGAGTGCCTAATCTCTGATCTGTTATGCTAAACAGCAATTATTGTCTCTCCTTCTAGGTAGAGCCTTGTCTTTTCCTGCCTACATGATTTCAGATGTCAGATAGAGTTTCTGCATTATCTGGGTGGATCATACTGACTCTTCACAAGTCCTGCATTTCAGCTTTCTCCCCTATTGGCCTTGGGCTGCTCTGCATCTGGAGCTTGTTTGGTATTAATATGGCATTTCACTGTCAATCCACCAGCATGAGAGCATGCGCCACTCCACAGAGATGTGCAGAGCCTGTTCCCCTCCAGCATTTTTCATATCTGTCTCCACCACCAAACTAGTTCTCAGTTACATACAAGCACTAACAATACATTCAGTGAGACAGCACAGCTTCTGGCCATGTGCTATTCAGCCTGCTTGCTTCCCTCCTCTGCAGACTTCTAAAGACACTACAGAGGCTTCTGAAATAGCGATTCTTTTTCCACACCCAAAGACAGCCATTTCTATACCCTCCTGCAGCACCAAATTCCTCTCCAGCTCTAGTTTCCTCTTGCACTTGGCTGTAATGTATGTAGTTCTAAAGATGAAGCTATGCTAGAAGGTGATACACCCATCAGCTTGCTGAGCTGATGCACCATGTTTGCTGTGATGTTAGTTGCACTGAGTACTCTGGAGTGGCCAAATATGCAGCTAGTAGGGGAGGACAAAAACACTGAATTTGACAATACAAGGAAGTGATTAAGACTCTTGAAAAAGATGGAAGCTCAATCAGAAACAGTAGGATAGTATTTTAGCTCTGAAGGAAGTGCAAATAAAGATGCTGATCCACCACAATAAACCAAGATGTAATAACAAATGCTGACAGACATTGTGCCCATTGTGCCCCCTATCAACTCTTGAAGATTTTGCAGTCAGGTTCAGAAGGAAAAGATGGTTTTCAGAAGCACTGAAAATGAAGAGGTAACAGGATTTGACAGGAACACAAATGTGATAAAAGCTGAAAAGAGAAATACTGAAAACTGTGTCATCTTCTTTCTCTTATGGTACATAGGTTTTTCAGTCCACTGGCTGTGATCATCCAGGAAGCATTTTTTGTGCAGTGATTTCTTGTATCCTTGTCAGCCTGCAATTTTTGTTTTCAGCATCTGTTTTCTTTGCTGCTTCTCTGTTTCCAAGTTGGATATATGTGGCTTGGGATAACGGCAGAAGGCTAACAATGGGAGTTATCCTGTCTTAGTAGTGCCCTGTTCACATACAGACTTGGACAAAGATCTGTTTATGGGAAAACTAAAAAAACCAACAACCAATAAACCCAAGTCTGAAACAATCAAACAAACTAAACATAACCAATAACCCAATCAAAGAACAACTTCCCATCACTTTTCTTCCCTCTTTGTAGAGACCCTGCCAGTGTCTCTGAACAAATAAGAAATAAGTAAGTTAGCAGAGACTTTGATTAATTGCAATAGCTAGCAAAAGGTAAACTTTGGAGTTTGTTAGAGAAGGGAAACTTTCTTCTGACAATTCAGAGAGAGAGAGAGAGAAATGTCCAAACAGGTTCCATGTGCCTGAGGAGCTGCCATACGTATAAGAAAGAGGAAGTGATTCAGCACACTAGAAGAAATCACCTATTCCTCACAAAGAGCTTTTTGTAGAATACCAAAGCCTACTCAAAACTGGGGAACCCAAAAAAGCATGTCCACCAGGAGGAGCTTGCTTTGCTCTGTGGTGGCTAGTCTTGGCACCAGCACTGTCACTATCAGGAACTCTTGCCAGCACACCCTAGTGGGATGCTGCATCTGGTTGCTCCTGCAGGACTGCCATCCATGGTGTCTGGCTTTGGGCCTGCTCTCTGCCTAGATTTGCCCTTCTATGTTTCACTTCATGGTCTTTCCAGTCAGCTACAGTACTGAGTACTCTTTGCCACTTTGGTGACCTGGTCCTCTGCCTGCCAAAGAAGAAACTGCTTCTCCTACAGTACCAGGGCACTTCAAAAGGTGTGAATAGACTGCTAATTGTGCAGTCCCTTAATTATGAGATTCAGCTTTTCTCTCACCCCAGACACACTTGTTTCTTTGGCCTCAACTTCTGAAGTGAACGTGGCTTTTTCAGGAGGCATGACAAACATGTCCTTTGGTGCACCCCTTACCCAAGAGATAGAAGCAAAACATGTAAAACCTATGCCTGTATCTTTCTTCAGCTGACAAAACTTTTGGTCTTACTGACTGTCCTTGTGATTGTTATGGAGCACTGTCTCACAGGATTCTCTAGATTTGCCAATCATCTTATGCCCCAGAATGTCTCTCTCTTTCTCTCAGAGGAGTTTGTCTCTCCAGACAGAGCTGTAGGCTGCTCATAATTGCCCAGATCTTTATTACTTATTTCTGGGAAAGCTATAAAGGAACAGATAAATCTCTAAGGCCAGCTCAGACTGTAATATTGAGTGACTCAACAAAATAAATTTCCCACATAAACACCTACGGTTTGCCCTCACACTTTGCTTCATTCTTCCTCATTCTCACAAGTTTTTCTTCAGCAGTAACACTTTGTATTTCTTGAACACCTGAAGATTGTGTAGAAGTCTGCAGATAGAAATGAGTGAACCTGCCCAGAATCACAGTCAGAAGAAACTGAGAATATGATATGTGGCAAGTTTTCTATAGATACTTTAAAAACTTTTAACCTCAGTAGAGGCTAAAGGTCCCCTCAAAATATTGATCCAGGCTTCACAAGTGGTCACAAAAGAACAGCAATTCTCTGTCCCACTCTTAGGGGTAATCCCTGGCTTCTACACTGATGCTCTTTCCCAAAGGGGGGATGCAAGAAAAGTCTGAAGAGCCCTCCAATAGCATTTGAGGCTGTGTTAAAAGCATGGAAATGGCCAAAGAAGAGACCATCTTCTGAAAAGAATCTTCATGGATAGCATGAGACAGAGATAATGCTTCAGCCTGTAGTGTTTTTGTTACCAGTTTGCCTTAGGAGACATTCTTTGTCAGGAGTTCTAGCACAAAACTCCCCAAGTGCTACTTCTATCAGCCTAAGCCCTTAAAATCACACAAATAAAATTCCCCAGTACATGTGCACTCCAGGCAATTGTTGGAAGAAACATATTGCTTTTAATTTTCAGATCTAGCCCACTGATCCTTCTTCTGTGCAATGGTAAACAGAATTCCAGTGGTTTGACCTTTCTTGCAGAATTCATGTCAGCACATGAAAATAGTAATATTTCTTAGCCCTACTGTTCAGAACACACTTAAAATTAACAGGGAGAAAACAAACCAAACTCAGCCTCCTCAGGCCCAATACAATGCATTTCCATCCCAGCAAGGATTAAATACAAGTGCTGTGGCAACACTGGAGCATCTGTTGAAAGCATCACCAAGTTCATCAAACCGATATGAGCTATGTGTACACTGTACAAAAAGCAAGGCACACAGTCCAACTGCAAGACATGAATACAAAGACTTCTAGGAAGACTGTAAAAACTTAGGTCTCTGCAAGATGAATTAAAAGATAAATGATTTCTGAACTAATTCAGAGCTCATGTTGCTGAGAAGCTGATCAATGCTTTAAGTGTCATATGGCTCAGGAATACTAGGGCCTATCATCTGTGTTTGTTTATTTTTTTTACAGAGTGGGAATCCCATCCAGGTTTGTTAGCCTATATTTATGGAGTCAGCTATGGAAAAAAATGCAGCCTGAATATTAGCTGTTCAGTTTAACAAGAAAATGGATTTTTTATCTCATTTGCTGCTATAGAATTTTTTTTTTCATAAATCCCATGGAAAATCTCACAAAGCCCAGGTTAGCTGCCACATATGGGACCCATTAACTCCTCATTTCTTTGGGTACTTAGCAAATTTTTGTGTGGTGACTATACATAACTTGTGCTTTTGTTTTGCTTTGCTCTACATAGTACTCTGTTGACTTGGCTTGGTTTTGGAAGGCACAAAGCATAGAAGGCAGCCTCAGCATATCTTAGAGAATCAGTTACACTAAATTGTGTGGAACCACATTTGGATTCCCTGACAGAGAAGAGAGCATGACCTTTTTTTCACTTTCCTGGGATTTCAGAGTGTTGGTCATTGTTGCACTGAAAGCTTTGCCCTACACAATGCAGAGGCACACCTGAGGATTGTGCATTTGAACCCAAATTATATTCCATCCTCCAGGAAGTAAGGTGGAAAAATGGATCACCCATGTCTAATGCAGTCTCTGAACTATACACGTGTGTGTGTGCACACAGATGTGTATACAGGGAGTTTCACTGCCTGTTTATTAAGGTGTCATCATGTTACACACATATTTTGGTGCCTTTAGCATATGCCCATTGGAAAGGGCAGTTCATCCACACCAGCTGAGCATCTCACTGTCATCCTGATGGAAAGAGGGAAGATTCTACAAACAACTTCACAGACATTCCCCCTTGGCATCTGAAACCCAGTGGTTCTGGGTATCTAAAGGGCTGCTAGGGTATCTAAAAGGCTCCTAGACTCTCTATATTGTGTGAGAGAGGAAGCAAAAAGCCCACCTTAATACATAATAATATTTCTGGGTTTCAGTCATGTATTTTAAAATCCAGAAGGCAAGTTCTGTCAAGGTCATCTGTAGAAGTGAGTTTTCTATGTTAAAAAGCAGTAACATGGGTCATTGGCAGTCAGCTGCCTATGCAACACTCTTCCCCCATTGCACATTCTCCTGCCCCTGGCATCCCCCAACATGTCCTGATGCAAGGAAAAGGGGTTGTTCCATCATGGCCCAGCTTTTCATTTTCATGACTGCTTCTCAAGGGGCTGAGCTGCACTGCCAGGGAAAAGTGGGCAAAGCTGTACAGTATTTGGCAACACCAAGTTTATTCAAGCTGGCACGATTAGCACTTCTTTTTCTTAACCTGCCTTTTCCTCATAAGTGCAAATTATCGGAGGTTGGAGGGATTTTTTTGGTCTTTGTTTTCTGTTAGGATGATAAGGATGTGCATAGCAGACAAAAATGCACACTCTGTATTCTTATTTATGGCTCTAAAATGCTCAGCTCAAACCATTAGAAAAAGAGTTGCTGTATTTAACCATTCTCTGTGAAATGGACTACAGGAAAGGAAAGGCAAAACCTGCCAGATACTGATGGTCTTTCCTTACAAACTCTGGGCTATTTTTAGTTTGTTAATGTTAAAAGTCAGTGAGATGAAGAGTGAAGTGATCCATTTACAGCAGAAAAATGTCTGGATTTGCATTAATAATTCCTCATAGACTGCTGTGTGCCTTTATCTGACAACCTGACAAGCCATACTAAACAACAGTTACTGCACAAATGGAAAAGATATAATCTCACTACCCAGTTTTGTGATGCTTCTATTGTCATGTTACATCATGACTGGAGTCTCCACCTTCCCAGAGAGACATGGCAGCAGGGTTATTTTATTAGGACTTTCACAAATGTGCGCATGATGGATGAAGTTTAGTGCTTTGACGTGGAAATGTATTTGGAAACCAGAGCTGACACATGATACAAGGAAAGGGAGGGAAGAGAGAAAACAAGAATTCAGATATATAATCTTTCCCTTGATCTGCCTGTCAGTGATAATTAGAAAAAGCCTGTATCAAAAAACTGAGCTGCAAACTGCCCAGAGGATGGGATTTCATAGTTCTCAGCTAGATGTCCTAGCTGCCTTTTACAAAGCCAATTTAGTGGAAGCCAATGGCACAAGTTCTATTCCTGGTCTTGATTCCCTCGTAAAATAGGTGACTTCTCCTTGCAGAGGCTATGAGATGGTGGAAATAAATAACCTTCCCTTTTTGCCACACCCTCACATCCAAGGACAGAATAAGATGAATCATTTTATTCTCCTGTGTGGTGTTGAAACCAAGACAACACTTCTCCCACTTCTGGACCGGTTCAGAATAGAGCACCAGCTAAAGATACTGAATCCACCTCAGCTACTAGTGGAATTGTTGTGACCTGATATGCAGCACCCAGTGTATGACAGTGGCCCTGCAAAGGAAAAAATAGCTTATAAAGCTGCTATTCTAGGCAAATTTTTAAATTACAAATGCACACTAAGCTACTGGGCTGTTTACTTTCCTCCCTCTTCCTGATGTTATCAGTATTTCCTAAACCCTCCCTGACAGGCATGCTTTGTTAATAACCCTCCAGTACTCCCAGAGCAAAGGTTGCGCAACAGCTTTCTCATCTTCCTGCTGCCTGTCAGGAGAGGAAATCATAGCTTTCAGGAGAACCTGACACAGAGGGAACTGGATAGCACACCGGGGTCAAGGGTAAGAATGCAAGAAGTGAGAAAGCACAGGCACTCCAGCTGGCTGCAAGGGAAAAGCTTTGCCTCTGCTTTCAGTTGTTTACTGTGTCAGGATGTTCCAGGAAGAAACTCAGCAGGCTTTATATCTGAAACAGCCAGCCAAGCACAAATCACTGCTCGAATAGCAGTGTGAGGGAGCAAAATGGCAACTAACAATCTTGGCCTAAGTCTGCCATGACTTAGGTTCTTCCTCTTAAACAAAGGAGTCTGAAAGTGCAGTAGACAACATTATCAGCATTTCACACACATCTGTTACATTTCCTCTCATCTTAGCTGCCATTCATGAAACGTCTCAGTCAAAGCAGAGGTACCAAAGTGCCATCAGAATATATCTATCCACTCCTTCAACAAAAGAAAACTTTCCAAGAGGCTTTCTAAGGCTACCATCTGGAAGAAAGAACCAAGGTTTGAGGAAGAAAATACTTTAAGATGTATTCCTAGATGAAAAGCATGCTTAGTGCAACCTTCTGTTTTTTCAGCTAGCCTGCGAGTCTATTTAGGTCTTGTCTACAAAGGTGGGATAGACCAAACCTCTGCATGTACTCCTGCACACTCCCTGAATGCCTCCAGACTCCATACTTCAGGCCTCAGTCTGAGCAAATGCCTTTTGACTCTGCTAGTGCTGCAGCAGCCCAGTGCAACGGTCTTCTGTCAAGTCACTTCTTTATGCAAGGAAGGAGGTCTTTGTCCAGTTCTCCTCACCCATGCAGAGACTTACATGCTCTCTGCAGTTCATATAGATAGTCACATAACTGTGATTAGCACAGAGTAATCCCAGGCATGGCTAGATGTGAGAAAGATCATTTTAGTCTGTGTGCTTGTAAAAACCTAGTGCAATCTCTTTTCCTCTTGCATACTCAGAAATGGATCCCTTTATCCCAAGCAGGCACAGCTTGGTCAAAACATGGGAACTGAGTTCACCAGAAAAGTAACACAGATTTTCTGCTGTTTGTGCTAAGTCCACCTCAAGGTGTTTATTGCTGTACAGGAACCATCCCAACTACTGATGATAATGATACTTCCTATAACTGTGACTCTGTCCTTCCTGCTCTGTTTCACCACTGTAATGCAGGAAAGAGTATTCCAGTAAAAAGAGACCAGAGAATCAAAAACTCACCGGAGCTGGAGTCAGCTGAAATAAAAATGGCCTCTAAGCACATTATATTTGGAAGACTCAGAAAGGGATAAAATATATTCCCCATCATTTGAAGATGTTAAAATAAGTCTAAGAATATTCCTAGGATGAATTGCAGCTCTATCAGAAGACATAATCCTGTTGAAGTACTGTGAGTGACCTGTGTTAGAAGGGTGGTTGGATCTGATGCCACAATACCCTTTTCTCTGGAAATTCTGGGTGTCCAGGCTTCTTTGATGTATTCCAGCAGTAGGAACCCATTCATGTCTACCCCATTACCACTTCAGTCAGCTCTAATTAGGTAGATTGTGTGTCAGGATAAATGAGATCCCCAGTTGTAATCCTTGCTAAATAAAATCATCTCATATCTTGTGAGTTAAATGAAGTTTAGCCAGAAAATTAAAAGGAGCACTGAAGTGCAGAATTGTGCAGTTCACAGGATAAATTTCCCATAAACTGGTCAAGAAAACCAGATAAGATTGAGCTTGAAGGAGTGAGGGCTGGTTGTGTTACAAACTATCTGAGTTCAGATCTACTGTAAATTGCAAGAACAAAACACTGGAGAGAATTTGTGTGTTTCTCTCATGAAGAATTTTGACAAAAATGACAAGGTAGAGACTTAGCTGATAGAAGAGGCCTCTTGTAGGAAGCTATAATGTTTCTGCTGGGGAAAAAAAAAGAATGTTCTTTCACAACATAACTGAATCCCACAGGGAAAAAAAATAATGTGAAAGGCAGACCTCTCCAAACAATTTTATTAGAACTCAATTTTCTGCGAGAAAGTGGATATACTTTTTATTTGTCCTAAAGAATCACAATGTCCTAATTATTATGTGGAAAAGGAAATAACCTTTAACCTCAGTAACTATTATGTACAATTATAACTGGAATATCACTCACTTGACATAATTCAGAATAACTATCTTTACAATTCTCCTTATCATGAGATTCAAGAAGAGATAAATAGCATTTTATTGATTAGGAAACAGGCATGAAGCAAAGAAATGGTTTCATCATTGTCAAGTAGGCCAGTAACAGAAAGTTCACTGGGTCATGGCAGAGCCATTTATCAGAGATGGGAACAATGTAATCTGCAGATGTTGATCAGCTTGCATAAAGTTTGATATTGGGTTGTTAGGGGGAATTGGAACAGCAATGGAGGGGTAATCTTTTGTGGAACTAAGAGAGTGGAAAAAAAAAATAGGAAGAAAGAAAAAGAAAAAAAGAGCCAGTCAGCCTTGGGACATACCTGAGTGCAAGACAGATTCTGCCCAGGAATTCCAATAGCACTGAGTGCTTTTGATCTTCCTATTAATTGTTGCACATTTGTTTTTTCAGATAGGACAAGAAAGCCAAAGCAGTACCCAGGGGAGTGACTGGCAGCTGTTCAAAGATCAGTCACTGGAATATTAGAAGATGTCAAGCACAAGTGTCCAGGAAAAAGAGAAATAAGCTGACACAGGGAGAAGCAAGCTACAAAGTAATCGGCCACTCCACACTGAAAGACATACTAAATATGCTTTCCAAGAGCAGTCACAACCTTTGCCTTAACTGCTGTTCTTTTTTTCCCTGGGCAAGGGTGGCTTCTCCTGATAGAAGCCAGCTGCATTTTCTACACCCCAAGCTGAGGCTGGGCACATGCAGGAACAAATATCTGCAGATGGAGGCAAGAATCAAAGGAGCAAGTGTCTGCAGATGGAGACAAGAATCAAAATTAAACCCAAAGATAGTGTCTGAAAACTAATTAGAAATATACAGAACTGATCATGGTGGTTACAAGCCAAAAAAAACCACCCCAAAAAATGGAGAGACTGAAACAAACAAGGAAATATGTGTGACTCCCTTCAAGAGGAAATGAATGCCATGGGGGAAAAAAGTAAGCTGCAGTTATGGGAGCAGAAACTGCTACACTTTCAATTTCAAAATGCTCTTGAAATTGCCACCGTATTGGAAAAACATTTTTCTAGAAAATAGGTGGCTTGGATTTGAAAATATTGTAAGACATAACTCAAGATGACAAGAAAATACAAAGCATAAAGCAGATGGGTTGGGTAGTAAAATGCCAAACATTCCCCAGTTAATTAAACAAGCTGTCCAGATGGTAATGGTGCAGAATCAGGGTCCTGAAGGGGTCCTGCTATACCTTGTTTTTAAACCACTGATTACCAATAGAGGACAGAGGTACTAGGGGAAAGGCTGTGATATACACTTAAGTTTTCTTTTGCTCTTTTCTGTCTCTCAGAGTGAAGACCACAGAACTGAACAGTTTTGATGACTCACAGTTTTTGTGAGCAGAAGGATGAAGTCTCAGGATCAGGACAAAAGCAGAATGGCTTATCACAGACACTGATTTAGGTGGATTTAGTCTATTTTCTAACCTAGTAAGAAAGAGACAGTATACTGGCTTCATCCTCTATCAGGCTGTTTTGTACAAAGTGCATTTCAGCCTAAAAATCTGTGGCAAAGTGCCTCAATTTTTATTGAAAATTCGCTGCTTACTTATCACTGGAATCACACAGCATTGGGGGTTTTTCCCTCTTTAATGAAGTGACCACCAAAGACTAAAACATTTTCAAGCTGCCCACAGGTAGGCTGTAGAAACAAGGCTCAGTGAAATCCAAAAGCAAGGGCTCTTATATGCCTGTATGTAAACACATATAGTCCCTGATCCAAAGCAGTGACAATCTAAATACACAATCTAAACCACACACCAATCTGTATCTTATTCTATAAAAGCAAGCTAAGGCCTTCTGAGGCAACATGATTTGATGGCACAGGAACTGAACTTAGATCTCTTGACTTTTCTCACTCCCCACCCAATAACGTTCTAGTAACCACATAGCAGTACCTCTATCCAGTGTCATTTAAGGACTAAACAGTGTTTTTTTAATGCAGAAACCATTTCTACTTATCTACTGCTAGTTTGCATGATAACTTCTTTTTCTCCCAGAAAGCTCTAGTGATAGAAACTGCAGTTTAGGAAAGGCACACATACTAAGCAGGACTTCACCATCCAAATCAAGGTAAGACATCTAATGATATAGTTATAGCAAGGCAGAGTAAGAAAGTCTCAAGAAAGCAGGACTACACAAGGTGATTACAAAACCAGCAGTTGGCAGAATACTGTTATATAACACTCAAGGTCTGGATTAGCCATTTCTGGGGCATGAGTTCAAGATGATTCACAAACCCAGTATTTTCAACTGAAAAATCTGCCTTTGGCAGAACAGAGCATGGGCTCCATTCAGGCCAAGAAACCTTGCAAAGAAAGACCCTTCAGAAGAAAAAGACTGCAGAGAAGGTGGAAGCCAAACTGCCCAAGCTCTTCTTGAACGCCTTGCAAGGAAGATGGCATTCCTGTTGAAGGCTGAGATCTGCACCCTGAGGGACAAAGCAAACAGGGTCTCAGTTAAGTTGCCAGGTAGCTAGAAGTATGCTTATTCTTCTAGGGAGAAATCAACACAACTTCCTTTGCTAAATTAACCTCATGCATATCAGTTCCTCACAAACCCCACAAATTTTGCTGGGTAAAATTGCTCCTTCCAAATGAGCCTGAGGACATGTTGAGGGACATAGTCTTCACAATACTCCTGGAGGTGCCAAGTTACCTTGCAAAGCAAGGACACTCCTTTTTAGATATTGGTTTACTCCTAGAACACAAACTAGATTTCCCAGTCTCATATGCTGTTCAAGGGGAATATAGAAGAACAGAGGGAACTGCTGATGGGTAAGAAATCTACCCCAAATTAAAAAGGCCTAACGAGCCAGAGCAAAAGATCCTTCTGTCTCTCAGAGATAGGACAGACTCCCCCAAACAAAAATACGATTTATTCCAGGATCCAAGGACAACACCAGACTGCTTCCTGAACTGCACTCAACCCTTTCCCCCACTGTCCACTCCTTTCCTCTTCCTCCTTTTGCATGTTTCAGTGGGCCTCATGTTAACAAACTCCATCTGCATCCACTCAGCAGACACTTAAACCTCAACTATCTGCTTCCAGCCTTGCAGGTCTGACAGGAAAGTGGAATTTTTGTCTTGATTCAGATGCTGCAGGGATAAGGACCATGGAAACATCTTTAGTTAAAATAAACAACATTACACCGGTCTTTTTTCATTTGAGTATACTGAATTCATCAGATTCAAAGCTTTAGCATCCTTCATCCCTCTGTGTCCCACTGGAAGAAAGAGATGGGGTCACACCCTAGCTCGGTTAATGCCTAGGTCAAGGAACCTCTCTGGATGGCTGGAGCATGATCCAGAGTTTTCAAGATCTTTTGGAAATCAGAAAATACCATATTTATAAGTGTTCTGGAAAGTAGTTCTGTGAGTGTGTTGCAGGAGCAATGCAGGTTTCAGTGAAGTCACATGCATGTTCAGCCTGCTCCCTAAGGGCTGAAGTGCTTGCCTTGGAAATCAAGCCAACAGCCAGCAGCTCCCTTTGAGACTGCTTCTCTATAAGAAACCGTTATCTGCTTTTTTCTAGCAACAACCAGCAGGTGATTGAGTGTAAATGTGCTACACAAACCAGATGGCAGTTCATGCTCTTTACCAAAGTAGCGAATGACATCTGAGGAAAGAATTCTCCAACTTCAACCCCCCCTACCCTTTTTCTTTTCTCTACCTAATGTTGGAAAATAACGAAGTGTACCAGTAGGTTGGGTTTTCATGATATGCTCAACATTGGGAATGAGAAAAGAATTTGTTGTTCTTTGGTATGATGGAAACTGTATTTAGTGAACACAGCCTATGCTGGCAGTGTTTTCCATTCCACTTGAGCTGTCAAGAAGCTTCCATGAGGCCATCCAGCAGCCACATAGATCAAATGAAATCAGCACAATTCAGAGCCCAGTAGTTTCTAAGGATGCTCATCTGCCTGTCCCTGTACATAAGGAGAACTTGGGAGGCTAAGAATTTAAGGTATGCCCAACTATGTGATTAAATCCGTGAACAGGATAATGAAAACTGGCAGATATGTAGCTACGTCTGTGTGGCCCAGTACTGAGTCAGCAAAATGAGCACCGTCAGACTAATATAAATAAATTAATATTTGAAAAGTGCAAGACCTGTGGAAGCACAAAGAGTGGCATTATTTTGGCACTAGTAACAAAATTTGGGCAGCAATTTGAAATATTTGAAATACTTTATTGCTTTTCAATTGATTAAATTTAACCCTTTCTCTTCTGTTTGGAAGTCTACCTGCTGCTGTTGTTTCTGTATGCTGCTGAGGAGACAGAAGGAGAGGAACTGTTGTGTGGGATACCAGCATTCTCTGTGACCAAGTCATTTTGTTTCTTCTTGGAATGAGGACGAATTGTTCTTGCTAATTCCTGAAAGGGGTCATACCGGTCCTTATCCCCAAACTAACTTTGTCAGTGGCTTCAGCAGCAGCAGTGGAATGGGGACTCAA
The DNA here is from genome assembly GCF_026170545.1 of Melanerpes formicivorus. Taxonomy (NCBI): domain Eukaryota; kingdom Metazoa; phylum Chordata; class Aves; order Piciformes; family Picidae; genus Melanerpes; species Melanerpes formicivorus. The sequence continues at coordinate 15,504,705 of NW_027142357.1, read as the reverse complement.
ATGAGTGGCTCACAGGCAAATGCTAAAGTGAGCAAATAGGCAGATAGAAATTGGTGTGGGAAAGTTCCAAGAGCAGGAACCACTTCTGGTGGTTAGATGCTGACAAGATGCTTTAAAACGTATGTTGACTTATGTGTTTGTTGTAAACTGTGATCTCTAAACCTCTAAGCTTCATGTCACTGCACCTCTGGTTTCTGTAATTTTCTTATCAGCATATGTGGTCAGGGCTGTGTTTCTTTATATTGTCTCTTTGCTCCTTCTTATAGAGATGTCTGATGTGGGTCAAATCATTGTGCTGTTGTGCCTGTTTATCCTTTTCCATCATGTCTGTGAATTGCTCCTACACAATTTATATGGATTAGATATAGGAAGCTAGAAACACAAGTGCATGCTTTTCCAAAGCAACATGAATCTCCCCTACAGAGATTTTAGGACTATTCAGACAGGGTATGTTTACAACTCCTCTCTGATACTTTATTGACATTTGATTTTGGGCCACTGGCTCTGTTCTGCCTTATCATGTCCCAGTAAATAAGTGAAAGCCACTAGTATTAATATATTGAATATATTAATATATTGATCTTATAAAAATGAATATTGAGTGCTCTGAAACTTAAACATAATCCAAAAGGCTCTGATTCAAATACTTCTCAGATCATGAGATCATTCCTTTTAGGTGTTGGTCAAAGTCACCAAATTCAGATGCAGCTGCTGAGCAGCAAAGGTTTTACTTGACACAGTGTCAGCAGAGGGACCATTTGCAAATCACTGGTGCAAACTAAGATTTCTGGTAGCTCTAATACAGGCCAATGTTAGAATGTTTATTTTACTCTCTTCCTTAAGTGTGCTAAATCATCTGGGAGCTATTGCTCTTCTACAATTTGCTTGTTGCTGCACTCAGCAATTACCTTCCTCACAATTCCTTTGGAAAAAAGCCCAGCACTGGAATTGTATCTGTTTTTATCCTGAAGGTTAATAACTTTTTTCTTTGAAAGGAAGAAACTGTCTTGCCTTTTTTTCTTTTTCTTAATTTTTTTTTCTGTAATCCTAAATGGGATAAAGTAAAAAGTTTTCATATGCTACATATTTGAAGGGCTTTGAAGATTTCACTTCACAGAACAAGTAATTTTAGAATTTCTGATGGATGAAAATTTTGTGGTCTGAGGAAGAAAGTGCAGAAAGACAGCAGCAAAGGGTACTACACATAGAGAGATATCTAGTTGTGTTGATGAAACATGTATAGTGATGGGGGGAAATAGAATAGAATAGAATTAACCAGGTTGGAAGAGACCCTTGAGATCTTCGAGTCCAACCTATCATCCAACACTACCTAACCAACTAAACCATGGCACCAAGCACCCCATCCAGTCTCTTCCTAAACACCTCTAGTGATGGTGACTCCACCACCTCCCTGGGCAGATCATTCCAATGGCCAACTGCTCCTTCTATGAAGAACTTCTTTCTAATATCCCCTGGTGCAGCTTGAGACTGTGTCCTCTTGTTCTGGTGCTGGTTGCCTGGGAGAAGAGACCAACTCCCACCTGTCTACAAACTCCCTTCAGGGAGTTGTAGAGAGCAATAAGGTCACCCCTGAGCCTCCTTTTCTCCAGGACTAAACACCCCCAGCTCCCTCAGCCTCTCCTCACAGGGCTTGCGCTCCAAGCCCCTCCCCAGCTTTGTTGCCCTTCTCTGGACATGTTCCAGCAAGTCAACATCTTTCCTGAACTGAGGGGTCTAGAACTGGACACAGTACTCAAGGTGTGGCCTAAACAGTGCTGTGTACAGGGGCAGAATGACCTCCAGTAAGAACAGATCAACATCATGGGCAGCATGCCAAGAAAGTACAATAAGTTTGGATGCAAAATGGAGCTAAGGAAATGTATCTTCCCAGCATTTTTAAGTAGTTGTTTACTCATTAAAAGAGTATACATCAAAAAATGCTACTGGTAATTATGGCTTTTACAAGTAAAGGATTGTCCTATCAGCTGCCTGGTTTTGCAGGTTTTGCACACTCAGACCCTTCAATCCAAGACAAAATTAAAAAAAACAAAACCAATTAAGAATTGATTGCAAGTTTGGGTTGATGATGGGTAGAATGTTGGCAAGTAATTAAGAGGCAAAACAACAACAAATAATGATTGTGCCTGTACAATACACTCTGTCTGTCAGAAAGAGATACACACAGCCTCTACCACAGAACTAGGATGGTTAATGACAGCCTGCAATGCTGCTCCTAGACAGGAAGAAAAGTTAAGCGTAGACTTGGATTGGAAAATAAACTCACTAAAGGTAAGGATTTGTGGTTGTCCTGTTCTGGGGAATGTATAAGCCATGAAATCCCTATCTTTGTTTAGGACTCCAGAGAGATCCAAAATTCAGCAGAGCTTCAAGTCCTCACAGAAATGTCACCAATAATAAAAACTCTCGCTGAAGTTAAGGAAAAGCTCCTTGTTAAATTTTCGTGATACCTTAGTAGCATTTTAATTCAGTTAAAATTATTAATTCTTCCCTGTCCATTCAAGCTGTGCAAGAGATGGCATGCAAGCAAATTAGTAGAGAAAGTGCAATGTTTTTAACAGACCAACATTGGCACACCTGCTACCACTGAGTTGACTGCTGCTGCTCCTGCAAAATACAATTTTGAAGACACATTTTTTTTGTAAGGATGTGGTAGTCTGTCCTATGCAGGTGAATTTATCAGTAATTTAGGCAGCAGCACATGGGAATAAAAGGACTTCAGACATCTTTCAAAAAATCAGAATAACTATTTTATCTTTAAAGAAAAAAAAATAGCCCTATTAGGCTGTACATACCCTACTTTCCTTGATAGCTCACCTATAATTAGAGAAGCAAAAGCCTCTGCCAAAATCAGTGATATTTGGGAGAACGATCATCCAAGGTGACAGAAAATCAGTCTTGACTGAGGGAGGTGTTAGAAGGTGAAAGGCTGCATACGTTAACATGTTCTTATCTGCACTATCATCCTTAACCATACGGAAACTGGTTAGACCTCCCTTCCATCAGCACCTCAGCCAGTCTTGATGAATCATGTCTTCTGAAGTTTGAAAGCTTTTGTCTACAGTGCCTTGACCCTCATCTAACAGCTGAAAGTTGGGTTAGAAAAAATCAAGCCTTAAAATTCTAACTGGAAAGTGAATGTGGGCTTTTTTTCCTTGTAGTTCCACAGTCAAAGCACATAGCATTCAAAGATCAAGCCAGAGAGATGGGAGGCATGTGGAGGATGAAAAGAGAAGAGCTTTTCCCTTTTAAAAAATGAAGTAATTAGCTTAGTGAGTGCAAAAGTAGGAGAGAAAGGAAAGGGAGATCCTTTTGTTAGACATTTATAATACAATCCTCTCTCTTGGACATATGTGCTTGCAACATATTACAAGATTGCACACACTGATGAAGGTAAGGAGTAGGGAACCACTAAATTACTTTCAAGGGCACCCATCTGAGAAATTCTCATTTCTAGAAGAAGGAGATGTTCTATCTTGTGTGCAGTGCATTTTCTTCAGAGACTGCCAGTTGTAGTGGACACTGTCAGTTTCCCCTTAGCAAACAAATGTTATTCCTCTGGTTTGAAACAGTGGGTGGAACCTCTGGTTAAAATGAGCATTTCCTCAGGCTTTTAGGGATGTTATGATTAGGACTTTGCAGGGAAAGGGACAAGAGTTGAGGAGCTAGCAAGCATTAAAACAACCAAAAGCCCTATAGATAATCTATAGATCTAGAAGTTCCCATGAGGCAGTCCTTTGTATGTTAGGTAATCTTCAGCTGAGTAAGTCTTCTGTAAAAAGAGATCTTCAATGTTTTTAGTGAATGCTTGGAATAGCAATTGACTATGTTCAGGAGCATAAACAAGCAAACAAGCAAACAGCCAATTTACATTTCCCCTGTTACCATTAGCAAACACCTCTTCTAAAATAAAGTCTTTCAGCCCCTAATTGCAGCTTGAATTTCAGTATTAAAAGGCACAGCTAGACTGTGGCAAGGGGAAGAGCTATGAGTAGCTATTATATAAACTCCTCTTTGAACCTTGCCTCACACACTGTTCACCAGTCACACAGTCTTGCCTCTGAGCTTCTTTGTCAGAATATAATGGGCAGAAGTTGGAAGCACATCTCAGTTCATTGTTAGCACTGTGTAAACCTCCAGAGTAATTGAAATAATACAAATTGCAGGACTTGTTTGAATGAAAGAATATCCAAACAGAAGAGAAAAGAGCAAAGGCAGAGTAAACTGTTCTGAAAGCAAAGGTGAGTGTGTTGTCATGAAACCTTGAGGCCCAAAAGAGGAAATTTATCCTTCAGGGAAGTTTAAAAACCTCTTTGGAAATTTTCTTAATAGGGACCCACATCCCATGGGAGAGGAGGCAAGTAGGGAAGTCTGTCTGAGCTAAACAGACAGCTCCCTCACCCTGTCTTCCTGTACCTTTGTCCACACAGAGAAAGATATTTGTTCTGCTCAACAGGGCTCTCACATACACTTATCCCATGTGTCCTCATGATCTCCTTCTTACACTTTCTCACTGTAAAAAATCTTTTCAATATCTTTTCTATCCCTCCCAATAAATTATCTTCCATCTGATACACCCTGCTGTTTTCTAACTTCTCTTCCCCTGTAACATTAAGCTCATGGAAGTCTCCACTTGCATTTGTGGGCTGAAGTCAAATCAAGTTAAAGCAATTTCAACAAAAGGTCCCTTTGACAAAGAAAAGGTATTTTGGGTGGCTTCAAACTGAGTTTGTATGAATCACTTTGACAAACTAGTGTCATCTGTACAGAAATGGGGGGGGGGGGCGGGAAGAAAGAAAGAAAAGTTTGCTTAAAATAAGCCAACATTTAAAAACTGTTTTCCTTTTTTTTTTTTTTTTTTGTCAGAAATTGGCTGCTATCTATTCTGCCTAAGTTTGTGACATATACCTGAAATTACTTCAAAAGTGTCAGAATGTATTGTGAACTTCTATTTGAAGAATATATTTCAACTTTTCTTGGTTTCTTCCTGTACTTCCAGGACTCCCTCACTTCCTCCTGTTCAATCACTCTGATTATTATTCCTATTCTGCCCATGGTCTAAGGCATGTCTATGACTGGGATCTTTCCCTTGGTACTCCAACTCAGCCTACACACAGGCCTCACATATAGCTTTCAGCACAGCATCTCTAAACATTTCCTGTTCAGTCAAGGTTTTGTGCTGACGCTCATGATTTCTCATCTCCATCGCTGAAACATCCTTTGCCCTAATCTGTACAAAAGGCATCATGTTCATCAACAACCACTCAGAATAATGTAGCAAAAATCCCTTCTTGACAGGTTGCAGGGGAATTATGATTGCAAACCAGAATTTGGGGGTAATCATGCAGCACTCTAAATCTCCTCTCTCTCGACTCATTTAGTTCTCCATCATCTTCCTCCCTTCTGTGAGACATATCTGCACTAAGTTGTATTTAATTGCCCAGAAATAAAGCAGTATGAAAATACACACTCTTCCCGTTAAAAAGTGCTGCTCCAGATCTAGTCATAGAAGCATCTGGCAGTAATAACAGAAAGGCAAGATGGTCATACCAGCATAACATTGTATCTGAAAGATCTGGCACTCAAAGCTACAAAGTTAAAATTTGCCCAGCTCCCCTACTTTTTATTAAGGTCCCTGTCTTTAAGCAATAGTAAAGCATAGGTTCTCCATAAAGCCTACACACTCATGAAGCTTTAAACATTTTCATTTCCTTTTAAAAGCATAAAAGGCTGTTGCAATTTTTGTTGGTGTGGGTTGTTTGTTGCTGTTGGGGTTTTTTGTTGGTTTTGGTTTTGTGGTTTGTTTTTTTTATTTTTTTAAATTCTCCTTCCTATTCTGATTATAGAGGTCAGCTTAACTTAATCAAAACTATATTACATGTCTCCAGGTCACTAGCTTTCAAATGACACAAGCTCCATAAAAACCTCATGAAGTCTTTCCTGAAAAAGCCATAGATAGTCATGGGATATTAGAATAGAGATGTAATTTTTCAAGGACATGTAGTGCACAGGGAAGCTGCTGGTTGGCAGCCCCCAAGGTTGCAGCCCCCCATCCATGCACTGGCAGATTGAAATGTATAAGGATTCTGACTCAGTCTTGCCAACTCTGTGCTGGCCTAACTGTGGAGCCCAAAGGTGAATAAGCATCAGTGACTCTTCTCATACAGTGCTTTATTGCCCAGTTACTGAGGTAATTTTTTTATGCCACTACTTGCTGAACTACTCTGACTGAAAGCAGGCACTTGAAGGCTTTTGTAGCCTGGGGAGGAAGCCATCAGTATCTGTTCCTGAGGAAGAGCTCCCAGTGAGCAAGCTAACCACAGCCCATATTTGGGAGACAGGTATTCAGCAACAGACTAAGCCTACCCTAAGCTTTCAGGTTGGCCTGCTCAGGGCAATAATTACTTGGTTGCAAGAAAAGGTGAAAAGTTTTCAATTCATCCACAATTCACATTTCATTTATCAGTTCCTTGATCCTCTCAGCTCCCTCCAGGCATCCTTTTCTCTGACATTTCTGCCCTCAGCAACTGGAATATGCCTCCCAGGCACTCTTCATTGCTATAGCAATGGCTGGGCATCCTTTTCTATTAAGTTACCAGCTTTCTTTTCCTTCACTCCCTTTCAGACCCGGACTTTGGAGTGCTTCCTACAAAATCTCTTTATCCAACATAAGCTTTCCATCCTTCTTGATTCTGCTCTCCTACCAGTGAACTTCTAAGCTGTTAATAATGCATTTTAAGGTGTCCTCCGCATTTCTGGGAAGCTGAGCACAATACCTGTAGTTCCTTATCTAAATATTTTAAGTACCAAACTACAATCTCTTCTTAAAACATTGCTTCACCAAGTACTTCAGATTGCAGCTGAGTCTCTGATGATGTTTTTAATGGCAGCCCCCCCAAAGACTGCTATTTTTGTCTCATGCTGCTCAAAAATAAATTCTGCTCTTGTGCTGCCTGCTTCCTATAGCAAGTGACAAGCTTTGCTGTTAACAATGAGCATGTAATCACACACTGCACACTTCAGCTTCATATGCACTGATTTCTTAAAGATTTTTAAATTATCCAAGTGTGGAATATTTGGGCATATGGACTGCCTTGTAATCCTGTTTGTTCTCAATACATCACTGCCAAATTACATCCACAGAACTAAGGTTTCTATTGTAATTATAGCCTCCATAAGGCTGCAACTGTCCAACAAAGAGAATTCAGTCAGGTCAAAACAGTATTTGAATGCCATTAAGGCTATGGGGGGCTGCCTGGTAGTGCTGTGCCGACTTGCTGTTGTGTTAATTGGTAGTCACAGATGCAGGCATTGAAAAGGAGCGGTTGGAAGTTGGGTGAAACACAATCTGACATAATTAGTGAGAGTTGGTGAGGAGGTGGACGCAGACTTACAGGCAAAAGAAGCTCCCTGCTTGCCAGCTAAAAATGCATCTCTGTCTCTGGCTGCAGGGGTTGCTTGCTGAGTCTTGCTTCCATCTGCTTGGAAGATGGCTCTCCAAAGGTGGCAGACCAAATCTTGCGCTCAGACAAAACACATTTCCTCTGTAGCACAAAGAGGAAGCTCTGAACAGAGGGAGAAAACAACTGTGAAATCCAATCTCAACCAAGCACGAACACTTGAGCCAAAACAGTCCTCAGTGTTGAGACACCCCTGAGGACAGCTTGTTAAAGCAATTTCCCTGATTACCAGAAGAGTTCACTCAGCAGCACAAGATGACATCTGCTCCCTCTTAGCTGGGTGCTTCATCTGGACACTACTATGCAACCAAACCAAGTCCCAGGCTAGGCTAACTGCTAAGGCAAAGACAAGACTTAAGGGCAAGCCGTGGCCTACACTTGAGAACACACTGCAGTGGGAAGAGAAATGGGTATTCCCCCTGGACATTCACCCCCGTTGCTTTGCCTGAAGAGACCAAATGTGTCCTAGCACAGAACATGTTGCAGAGTGCAAAGGAACCCCAGGAGTGCTGTTCCTTTCCATCTCAGACGTCCTTTCCTCTCGCCTGAAAAACTGGGTTACCAGACAGGGGACAATGGCTCCTGTCTATACCCAACTACCTGTTTCTCAGCTTATGCAGAGTCTCTTTCCCAAAGCAAAGAGACTGACTCTAACATTGACAAGGTAGTTGAATTCAATATCCTTCATATACATATTCAAAGACACCCTTCTTTCTGGAAGGTGGAAGGGAAAATATCCTTACAATTCTTCTCCAATTAAGTCAACCTAGCTGCACTCTTTCCATTTGGCATACAGTGTTTCTTAGGGAATTCTTATCTGCTTTTTTCCATTCTCCAATTTACTCATTCTGTGGGAGATTTTATGCTTCCTTGAGAAACTCTTTCAAAGGAGACACACAGTCCATAAGGCATTTGATTCAAAAGCCCAGTCCTGGTGCAAGCTTGCAATTTCAATTAATATGAATTGTGAGTAATTACACATATTATGTTATGTGTTATGTATCCATGAGGATTTATTTATGCTCATTGGAATTGGAGCATGAAGACCTCTAAATACAACTTGTTCCTCCTAGAACAGCAAGAAGTCTACCCATTCCATACATCACAGGCAGGACATTTCTCTGGCTTTACCCAGTTCTTCACTAGCCTTGTTATGCAAAAGGGTCTCCTGACCAAGAGCTAAATCTCATGTTCCATTTAAGTCCTTCATCTTCATTGCTATTTGTGGGCAAGGCAAACAGATGATTCCCTTTTCTCTGAAACAAGCTTTTTCCTGCTTGTAGGTTTATCATATCTACAGCTAGGCAATCCATACCTTGAATTACAATACCCCAAACTGGATTATTAGCTCAAACACTAAGTAGGGGGGGGGGGAAGTGTTACTCCTAATTTATACACTATTTATATGTATACATATATATGATAGCATTCATACTTTTGTTATAGTGTTATCATATTTTTTACTCCCAGGTCAAAAAAGTTGCTGTCTATTTCTTTTTTCCCCATCTGAAATTTTTGTGACAGACTCCTCCTGACAAGATACAGGCATTTGTACCTTGTTCTTATAGAATTTCATTCTAGTGCTTTTCAGATCAGGTTACAAAACTGGAAATATCTTTTTGAATTCTCTTTCTGCTGAGCAGTGTGCCCACAGGCCCTCTGTGCCTGGTTGCCACCTGCAAGTTTAGCTAGCAGACTCACTCTAACATCAACTGTGTCATTTACTGAAGAGACACAAGCCTCATCCCCTCCAGAACCAACATCACCACTAAAATAGGTGCTGTCTGAGCACAGCACTAAAAGATGACCCCACATCAGCAGAGCTTGATAAGTCAACGGCCTTGCTTTAACACTGTTTAAAGCTCCAGCTAACCTTCACCATGTCTGCAGCACTGTAACACAGGACCCTGATCCATAAAGGACACTTTTGGTATGAACACCCAAAACCCTGGTGACTGTCCAGAGGTCTGGCAAGCCACCAGAGTTCATGTTCATGGTAAGTAGCAGAAGCTGTGTGACCAAAGTTTTTTAGAAGCTAGTGGATCTGTAAGTGACCATCCTAAGTCCACAAAATGACAAAATACAGATACATCTATTTAGCTACAAACAGTCCACAGCCATCATTTAACTTGTGTCTCTGAAAGAATATATTTCTCTTGATTTAAGTACAATAAAGTCTTGAGGTTTATCTGCACCTCTAACATCAAGGCACACTAATCATCTCCTTAAAGAAAATAAGCAGACATGATTTATGCCTTTGGTAAAATGCTATCAATTTACAGCAATCAAAATAATTAGCTTAATTAATTTCCATTAATTTATTTACATTGCCTAGGAAAGTTTTTTTGCCTGGATAGCTCCACTTTCTGCAATGTTATGTTTCAAAGAAACACCAAAGCAGAGTTGTTCAGTTGTAGATCATGTTTAGGATGTGACCTCAAGCCATATTGGCTTTGGCCAGCTCTGAAATCTTGGAAGCTGTTATCTCTCAGATAATTCACTCTCTCAGGATTTCAGTCAGCTCAGGAGGTGAGTGCTCCCCTTGAAAAATCAGACATAAAGCACACAAGAACTAAAAATAAAGATCCCTTTGTCTGACCCCATCAGGGACAAGAAAAGTACAAACATGGCCAAGCCTGGCAAGCCAAAATTAACCCTTTAAATCCCACTGGAGCCCCAAGCTTGGCTCTCCATTAGTATTTCTGTGCAGAAATTACTCCACATTTTGTCTGTTAATAACTTAAGTAAACACAAGTTAATTTGCTAGCTTTTCTTCTGCAACAAGGCTTGTGGAATGCCATCTCCCACTGAGGAAAAAAGATGTTATGTTACTGCACTGGTCTAGGCTTTATAGAAGTTTTCCCCTCTCCTCTTCTTGCCTCCCACCCTCTCACTTCCACACTTGTTTTCCTCAAGTGCTTCATGGAGGCTTTATAAACAACTGGACATATTCATTCTAACAAGCACTTTGGCCAGTCACATTCATTTCTGTATAACCCCTTGCAGTGCTATTCAATAAAATGGGAATAATTACCATAGCAACTGCAGCATGTGGTACATATGGTGCCTCTGAGAAACAAAGCATTTTCTTTCTTTCTTTCTTTCTCTTTTTATCCTTTAAAGAAAAAAAAAAGAGAAGGAAAAAGCCATGTACATTAGTTTTTAATACAAAATGATATCTTAAGGTCTTTATTAGAGGGGAATAAAGGTTTTCAAAGGAAGAGCTGTTTCTCACTGCTTAGAAGCTCAGATAATCAATTCTTCATACATCACCATTCTTTAATCTCTCATTACCTCACATTATCAATGTGTACACTTTTGCAGAATGCAAATAGGTACTTAGACAACAAAGTACCCTGATTACATCTTTCTGTGCTCCAATAAACAGCACCAAGTGAAGGGTGTTGTTGACTGGTGGAAAGATTGTATTGAACCTGAAGAGTAGCAGCCCTTAAGAGCTGCCTTGCACATCCTCTGGAGTCTTCCTTTTCCCTGACAGGGACAGCTGAACTATAGACATAAAAGTGCTGCAGTGTACATCTCATGTCCTGGACACACTGGTAACATCTTGTTATTAACACCAAGCTGCAAAACTGAGCATTGCAGAAGTTGTTTCACAAATGGTTCCACAGAAGGCACCACCACCCAGATGTGGGGCTGAGGACCATTTGGAATTGGTAACTGCATCAGTCTTATGTTTGTGGGTCAAAGTCTTAAAATGCTTTGCTAAGATAAAGGTGCGGTAGCTTCTAAGCCTGACTAGTTGTCAAGCTGGGGGCAGGAGTTGATCTGCTGGAGGGTAGAGAGGCTTTGCAGAGGGACCTCAACAGGCTGGACAGATGGGCAGAATCCAATGGCATGAGATTTAACACATCCAAGTGCCAGGTTCTGCACATTGGCCACAACAACCCCATGCAGTGCTACAGGCTGGGGTCAGAGTGGCTAGAGAACGGCCAGGTAGAGAGGGACCTGGGGGGTACTGGTCGATGGTAGGTTGAACATGAGCCTGCAGTGTGCCCGGGCAGCCAAGAGGGCCAATGGCATCCTGGCCTGCATCAAGAACAGTGTGGCCAGCAGGAGCAGGGAGGTCATTCTGCCCCTGTACACTGCACTGGTTAGACCACACCTCGAGTACTGTGTCCAGTTCTGGGCCCCTCAGTTTAGGAAGGATGTTGACTTGCTGGAACGAGTCCAGAGAAGGGCAACAAAGTTGGTGAGGGGTTTGGAACACAAGCCCAATGAGGAGAGGCTGAGGGAGCTGGGGTAGCTTAGCCTGGAGAGGAGGAGACTCAGGGGTGACCTTATTGCTCTCTACAACTACCTGAAGGGAGGTTGTAGACAGGCAGATGTTGGTCTCTTCTCCTAGGCACCCAGTACCAGAACAAGAAGACACAGTCTCAGGCTGTACCAGGGGAGGTTCAGGTTGGATGTTAGGAAGAAGTTCTGTACAGAGAGAGTGATTGCCCCCTGGAATGGGCTGCCTGGGGAGGTGGTGGAGTCACCATCAGTGGAGGTTTTCAGGAGGAGATTGGATGGGGTGCTTGGTGCCATGGTTTAGTTGTTTAGGTGGGTTGGATTGGTTGATGGGTTGGACGCGATGATCTTGAAGATCTCTTCCAACCTGGTCTATTCTATTCTATTCTATTCTATTCTATTCTATTCTATTCTATTCTATTCTATTCTATTGATGTAATCCTGCTGACTGCACAGCTAGAATCACATGCTCACATGTGCATGACATGCACATTGAGTTTTTTGATCATGGAAGAACAGTGAATTCTTTGAGATCGATTTCTTAAGCACACATCTCCAAAAAACAAGTTACAACACTGCCAGCATGTTCCACAAAAGAGCTCTGAGGTAGTGTAGTTTTTTAGCATCTAGCTAGAAACTGAAACTGGAGTGGGCCAAGAGATGGAAGCGGGATAGTGTCCTTGTGGACTCAACCTGTAGGTTAGGTATTCCTAGTAGAGTTTTTCTCAGCCTGGAAATCTGATCCTATTGAATTCAGAGGGGTTGAACAAATACTACCCTGTGTTAGCACTCCCAAACCAGGTCATATCCTCCATACCATCATCCTGCAGCAAGGTGTCTCACCTCAAACACAACTTATCAAGTCCTTAGTCAAACTCTCCTGGCCCAGCAGGCTGTAGGGTTTACCGCCTAAAATTAGCAGAACCCAGGGGACTCCAAAGGGACAAAGATGACCCTTCAAAGCCTCAGAACTTCTGTACCAGGTTTTATTTCTAGTTAAATGCTTTCTTTGATCTCTTTTTGTTGTCATCCCACAGAACAATACCAGAAAAAGGTTTCCCGAGTGTGCAGACGTCTTCTAGATTCAAGCTTAAGAGACAGCAAAGATGTGGCATGCATGCCTCCGTGCCTCTGCCCCACTTTCCCTTGCTGATGCAACCATTCCTAAGCTGCCCAGAGCCTGGCTCTTCAGGAAGATGAAGCATCATTGGGAAGGGTGGTAATGCTGCAAATAAAACCTTCCTACCTGTAAGAATGACTTCTACATGAAGGACTCTCCTGTCTCAGCTACTATACACCTGGAATAGCCCCAGATATTTAGATTTGTAGGGTTTTTAAAGAATCCTTTTGATGTTAGGAATAGGTATCTGTAAATCTGGCATGAAAGTGAGGATTGGTTATACTTAGCTGTAACATTTTTGTACATGCTATATGCAGAAATGGCTACCTGAAGCATGTAAATGTGGACCTGGTTTTGCCTGTTTCCAAGTTTTGTTTTAGCGATCTGATCACCAAATGCCATTGAGAACTGAAATAAACATTATTTTTCAAAACTGAATTATTGGTTACCATTTTATCCTGTATATCATTTTAGCATGAAAAACATGAGCTCACAATTTAACTAATAATGCCTTCAATAAAAACAAAATCCCTTAGTCTTTTTGGGAATATGCTATTTCACCAAAACAAATCTTGGACTGGGATAACATAAGTTAACTGAATGCAGTTTCCTACCATCATCACCCTCTCTACATCTAGATGAATCTATTTTCAGCTGTTCTGCCACCACCCAGCAGTTGGTTTTTTTTTGTTTGTTTGTGCATTTTTTTGTGGGGGGTTTTGTTTGGTTGATTTTGTTGTTGTTGTTTGGTTTGGGTTTTTTTTTCAGACAAAAAGCCACTAGAGAGCGCTTCTTCTACAGCAAAGGGACAAGCTCTGTAAACCTGCTTGTGTGAGAGACAATTTTGGTGAGAAGTGGAGAATTCAGTGACATGGGGAATTATTATGCATCATTCATTTCCTTGTAATTTAACTCTCAGTAACAAAAGCATAATGTATAGTCTGGTTTACTGGGCTGATTTACAACACTTAAGTGAAAAGATGATTTCCTTCTCTTCTTTTCATGTTGACATGGCAGATACAAAACCTGCATCTCCTAACTTGACATTGCATTGAAAAAAGACCTGTGAGATTACGGTACAGTGAATATCAGAGAGAAGCAAGTCCGTAACTGCAAGGTAGTGCCTTACACTCTCACTGCCCACAAGAAAACCTACCAGCAACAGGTCACCAAGGCAGACTCACAGGGAAATGGGGCTCTCACTCTGCTGCAGCTGTGTGGTTTGGCACCTTCTCACAGAGGCTGATGTCTCTGATCAGGAAGTGTGAGCTTGCCTCATCTTGTGCCAAAACACTGTTCTCAGAGACTACTTTCTTTTTTAACTGCGAAGTCTCATTTTGTAATCTGGGCATGGAAGCAAGTAGATAAATCCTATTCCTATAGGGTTATTCATTTTATGAGACCATGTTAAAGCACCATGCTCATATCAGGTACAGCCATGAACTCCCTTTGCTTCTTTACCACATGTAAGAATATTGGATAAGAAAGCCTTGATATGGTGTCAGCAAGACTTAGAAACACCAGTTGGTACTTTCCCTTTCTCACCTTAATCTGGAAGGCTAGAGAGAACATCATTACAGGGCATCTTCAATACAGCCCTGGGTTCCTTAACCCAAACCTCTGTCAGCACCTTGCAAGTTTGGTTTGCTAGTTAAAAAAGAACCCAACAAACAAAACCCAAAACATATCAACAGAAATCCAAATCAAACAAAAAAGCACAAACACAAGCAAACCCCCAAAGGAAAAAAACAACCAAACAATAAAACCAATACAGGAAAACCTCACCCTCACAGACAGGAAAGTTGCACACTTTTAGCCTTGGTCAGAAGCACTCCTTTTCTGCCCAAAGGTGAAAAGTAGTAGGGCACACATGAGGTTCTGTGGGAATGTGAAATCTCACAAGAATGAGTTTAATCTCCTAACTTCTATGCCTCCTGTGGTTCAGAGTTAGTCAGAAAAAATATGACAGTAACACCAAGAGGTGTGTTTTAAAGAGTATTTCAGAGCTGAGCAAGAGGCATTATCCTGTAATCTCTTTAAACATGCAAATGCCTGTGAAAAAACATCATGTTGTAAGCCAGAGAAGTGTCTGATACTTAAGAACCAGCCCTGGTCCTTTTAGTCTGTCTGTGGGACTTAAGGGAATAACAGAGACTCCTTTATTTTCAGCTGAGAGAGCAGAATAGAGCAAAGGGCAGATACAACAATTGATGCTCAGGGAAGCAGAAGAGATGGGCAAAATGTGACTGCCTTCAACCTAAGTAAGAGCCCTACAGTGTCTGGAGGGACAAAGCAGCACACGACTCCAAAAGAGTCCTGGTTTTGAGACATGACACATGAGAACAATAGTCATGAGAGAGACACCACTTTTCTCTGTGATGGCCATTGAGCTCCCTGAGGAATGAATTGCCATCTGCCAGGTGCCAACTGCTTTGCTGTGAAGGAGGGATGAATGATGTCATAATAATACTGGAAAAACTCTACAAACAAGTTGGGCAAACAGAGGCTATGGCAATATTTATAGTAGGCCAGATGCCATTCTCCACATTAAGCCAGGAGATTCCTTTGGCCTGCTCAAATGCTGGCAGTTGTCTATTTTTACCTCAGAATTGATACCTCTGCCCACAGACACAAGGAAAAGCTCCTTTAGGTGCCTCACACTCAACCATTTCATTCTTAAGCACATTTCTTAATCAAAAGGATGATCTATCTCGTGGACTTCTGTTCAACAGTGTGAGACCTGGAGGAAAACCAGCCATCCTGGATAGCAAAGAAGTCAAACAATGAAGTTTATGTCTTTACAAGCAATACATTTGACACTTGGCAGAGGACACAGGTGCGAACCTCAACAGACCCTCAATCCTCTAAAGGACAGGAGTTCTTGTCTGAATCATATGCACTATGGAGTCCAGGATAGGTCTGAGAGTATCACAAGGCAAATGCCAAAAAACCCCAATGTGCTACCACAGCTCTGTTACTGAGTCACTTCCTTTTCTTCAAGATTTATTGTAACAAACAATTCCCGCAGGAAAGATCATCTCAGCTGGATGACAGTGGCTCCTTCAGGGAGACTGATAGGAGGTAGTGTGGAAAGGAGCCAACTCTGCAGTGGTTTAGGTCACTGCTTCCAGGTGGACTGCATGAAACCCATCCCTAGACTAAAGAGTTCCCAGTCTGTAGCCTTGACATTATTAGAAGGGCCCTCTAAGAAGGAAAATCATTATGTCTTTCCTTGATATACAAAATTAACAGACTGGACAAAACAAGAAGCAGCAAACAGTTAAACAAAACAGGATCCTTCACTGAATGTCATTAGACTATTAAGTAGTCACATATAACCAGTAGTAGCTACGATAGTGATATAATCTGTGTAATGCAAATCACAGGAGAGCATGGTACCTGTTAAACAAGCCAGGAGGTTGTGGCTGCAGAGGCTTGTGGAAAAACTTTGAGGCTTTCAAGACAGTCTGTAAGGGAGAGAATTTGCTGAAATAACTCCTACAAGAAGATGTGATAAAATGGCACATGTGCTGAAGTCTTCCAGTCCTGTGGCTCACTTCAAATAGCAAGCAAATGTGTAGACACACATGCTTCTGTTTTATATGGTACATTGATGACCCAACAGTGGTGAATCAGACAGCAAGAAAAGAGCAGCAGCTGGTTAGTGTGAAAGCACAGGGAGTCCCTCTGAAGTGAGTCCTTGTACCTGACATTGGCTTTACTTTGGCCAGCAGGCAATTCTGTAGGAAAAATGTTATAGCAAATGGCTGGATTTCAAGTAAATTGTTCACTATAACATGAACTATAAGGGCCATTACAAAGCAGCCAGTATGTCTGGCTCATGTTTTGCTCAGTTCATTGGGACCTGTCCACAGCACATTCCCAGCAGACAGGAGCAGCGACATACCACAGAGCTCTGCAACTGGAAGCTTAGTCACATCCACTGCCTCTTTGCTGGAGAGAAGTGCAAATCTGTGTAAGCAGGTGCAAATTTCACCAAAGCCAACATTGTGCTGTTGACACTCAACATTGCTGTCAACCCCAGCAGTGGTCTATTGAAGCTCTTGTTCCCATAGTTTTCAGGAGTTTGGCTGTCACTCCACATCAACTGTGAGAAAAAGTCCACCTTGAATACCTACCTTATTGGAATAAACTCTCCAGTTTAAACAGGCAGCTCATCATTTCAGTAAATTCTCAGGTATATTTGTATTCACACTGAAATAAGAAACAAAATCAAACCTTATACAACTCCCCTGGGAGCCACTTCTGAGACTTATGAAAGTTTCAAACTCCCTGAGCACTGATGGTAAAGTATGCCCTTACTAAATAGACCAGCAAATACATTCTGCAATTCTTCTGAGTTATGATCACAAGAAAAACCCACAAAAATAAAAGTCCTTTTATTACTCCCAGTGTACATAAATCCTAATTCAGTCTGCAGAAGAGAAGGCTCCGAGGAGACCTAATTGTCGCCTTCCAGTATCTGAAGGGGGCCTACAGGAAGGTTGGGGAAGGACTTCTCAGGATATCAGGTAGTGATAGGACTAGGGGGAATGGAATGAAGCTGGAGGTGGGGAGATTCAGGCTAGATGTGAGGAGGAGGTTCTTCACCATGAGAGTGGTGAAACCCTGGAATGGGTTGTCCAGGGAGGTGGTCGAGGCCCCGTCCCTGGGGGTGTTTAAGAGCAGGCTGGATGAGGCTCTGTCCAGCCTGATCTAGTGTGGGGTGTCCCTGCCCATGGCAGGGGGGTTGGAACTAGATGATCCTTGTGGTCCCTTCCAACCCTGAATGAAACTATGAAACTATGAAACTATAATTAATTCTCTGATTAAAAAAAAATGGTTAAAGGTAAATGTGGGTTGAGAATATGTTCTCCCTTCAAATATCATCAGTACAAACTGTCCTAATGCTTGAGATTAGGAAAACAAAACAAAACAACCACCCCAAAACCCCAGCAAAACAACCCGAGGTCCACAGGAATTCCCAGAAGAATCCTAGAGTGTTGCTACAAGCACACATTTGGCAGATACAGCTATGCTTTCAATATGTCTTGGCATTATTAAACTCTTAAATCCCAGCTAAAATAGAATAGAATAGAATAAACCAGGTTGGAAGAGACCTTCAAGATCATCACGTCCAACCTATCACCCAACACCACCCAATCAACTAACCCATGTAACCAAGCACCCTGTCAAGTCTCCTCCTGAACACCTCCAGTGACGGCGACTCCACCACCTTATTCCAAATCCAAATCATAACTTGTTAGCCACCAAAGGCATGTGCTTATGTTTCCCAGGTTTGATTAGACAACTTACAGAATTAACATAGACTGCCCAAGTAAAATATTCTGTGCTTCAACACTTGCACCTTATTGAACACATTATTATTGGTATAGCTCAAGTTATGC